>NC_138520.1:19985020-21422157 GCF_000230855.2 Cajanus cajan
AAGTTGACCAAATGAAAGGAAAAGTCAATGCGCAAATAAAAAATGCTCAGACAAAGTGATAGATCATGGGCCAAGAGCCCAGTCACTAGAGCTATGGCTAGAAGAATCCAAGAAGAGTTGGACCTCTTGAAGACTAGTGGGCTTTCCAAGCCCAAGGTATTCTTCACTTGGACTACTCAATCATAAAGAGAAGGCCTAGTTTTACTCTTGTATATTGTATAGTTTTTACATAGTCTCTTGTATAGGTCATTTTTACCTTTGTATTTGTGAGGCACTTTACTTGCTTTTTCTAGTGTTTGTAAATTGATTTTAAGGTAGGCTACTTGGAGAGTTTAGCTCCATTTAACCTCCCTAGTTGATGTATTCATTTTGTATTTTTTCAGTAGGGAAAAAGGGGTGGCATTTAGCAAAGCTAGGGAGTGTACTTAGAAATTGGGCCTGAGTTGGGCCTAGGCAAAATTTTGCATATTGGACCCATTTCACTCCTAATTTTTCATAGATTTGATTTAGCTAGGTCTCATCATCATTTGATGAACCTAACTAAACCAAATCAACAATTTTTGAAATAAATCAAAGGAGGAAATGGATACAAGGCCGCCTAGCTCATTTGTTTTTCCTTGGCCAAAATTCTAAGCTACACCTCTTGGTTTTTGAAGCTTCTCCTCCAATTTTCTAAACCTTGGTAGGTTTGGCTGACCTTACCATGGTTCTTAAGTGAACCATGGTCAAAGTTAGCTTCTCCTACAAGTTTAGAAACCATGGAAGGTTAGCTACACCTTACCATGGTTCCTAGTGAACCATGGTTAAGGTTAGCTTCTCCTAGAAGCTACCTCTCCCTATATATTTGTAAAACCTTCTCTTGTATTCACTTTTGAGTATTTTGAGAAATAAACTTCAGATTTCTCTCCAAAAGTCTCTCCTCAAAACTGTAGGGAATTATCTCTCTTAGGTTTCTCACCAAAGGTTTTCAACCTTTGGCTTGGTTCCTTAAGCTTCCTATGCAAGCTAAGGAAAACCGAACCACTTCAAGGCTTCTTCTCCATTGAAGAACACTTCATGGAGCTTCAAAGAGTCTTTGGAAGATTGACCTCAAGAGTATTCACGGTCCTAAGCATGGAGTACTTGAAGAACAACAATCTTCTCCAAGTGACTTCCATCATTTTGGGTATCTAGAGCCTAGTGCTCTTGAGGTTTTTGTTTCTAACTTTTTCTACTTGAATCCGTGTTGTCTAATCTTCCTTTTCTATGTCTTAAACTTGTGTTTGATGCATGGATGTAGTTATAATACAATGATTGATGGATCCTATATGTCAAGTATGAATTAATTGATTCATTTTGCTTGTTTCCTATTCTTGTGAATCAATTTCGGTTTTGTGCTTCTAGGACTCTTGAACTTGTGCGTTTTTGTTTTTGCTTGAGTCTTATCCATTCATTCACATGTTTTCGTGATTGGACAACATTCATTGAGCATAGATTTTGTTTTTGAATCTCTTGTTTTGTCATAGAAGTCATGTGTAGTCCTTTTCCTTGTTGAAACTTCCTAGACTAGCTTGTTTGACCTAGTTTTTCTCTATGTTAATTGTGTCCGAAATTTTTGTGTATTTTCTTATTGAATCTGAACCTTACCTATATGTGCTTTTGTTTTACATATTTGAGTTCATAATTTGCTATTATTTCTAGCAAATTTCCTAGAGTTAGGTTTCTATGATGTCTTGTTAAAAGTTTTGTCAAAAAAATTCATAAACACTAATTCCTATTAGGTTTTCTTTGAGTCTTTTGTGTGGCTGAAACCTATTGCAATTTTTAAAAAATTAAAACAGAGACAAAATAGAGGTGTAAGTGTTCTAAATGCATGAGAAAAAGAAAATAATGAGTGCTTAAAAATTTGACCTAAAAACACTACAAAATTGTGAAGCACTAGTTACAAAATGCATGTGAACACCTCTTGTTTTGTGTGAAATTTTTGCTGCAGTTTTTAGTAGCCTAAATCCGAGACTTATATGTGTTAAAAGGCATTTGAACTCCTGAACATTAAAAGAAAAAGAACTGAAAAATATTTTTCCAAAAAGAAAAGAAAGAAATAGCAAAAGAAAAAGCCAAAAAGGAGTGAAAATTTGGTATATGTAACTCTCGGTTTTGGTAACATTTTTGCCTATAAAATTTTTTGTCCAGCCACATAATTTGTGTCTTATTTTTGTTTCTAATCTTAGCTTTGATTTTGTAATCCATTCTAGTGCCTTTGATAGGATCTCTTTTGTGTACTAGCTTTCAAAAATTACCTTAATTGTTGCTTGTCATTTTTGTGGAACTCTTTCTAGTTTGTCTTATTTTCATTCCACCAATTGGTGTAACTATTCTAAATTATTCCTTTTCAGTTTTTACACTAATATTCCAGTCTTGAAGGTGGTTGAGTGCTTCTTAAAAGGTGTAGGAGGCCAAACCAAAGGAAGTCAACTTGAAGGCTTTGGTGGTTGTTTAGGGAGTTTGTTCTCTCTTGAAGGAAAGACTCTTGAAAACACCTAGAAGTGACCAAGTCATGGTTGCTTCTAAAAGAGGAGTGAAACTCCTTGTGAGATTGCAGTTTGGTGGCTGGATTGGAGCAAGAAGGAACCAAATTATTTGTGAAAATTTAGAAACTAATTTTTGTGACGGAATTTTTAGTTTCTAAAATTTGTTTTCATTACAAAATCCGTCTCTAAAATTTGTATCTAATTAGTGGCTAATTTGTTTTTCTTTGAAATTAAGTGCAGCCACTAATTTCATTTGAATGTGAATTTAAATTTCATGTGGAGTGTGAATTTGCATTTCATTTGAAGAAAATTTGAATTTCAATTTTTTGTAATTTTTGATTTCCAAATTTTTGTACAAGGCCTTTATTAAAGAGTGTCTTGGAGTGCCTTTGGTGTATCTCCATCTCTCCTTAAGTGTTCTCATAGTAAAATTCGTGTAGTACTTGTGAGAGGGTCCTTGAAGGTCTTTGGTGCCTTTCAAGCTCTCACCTAGGTTTAATTGCTTTCCACGTCTAGTTTATGTTTTCTTGTCTTTAAGTTTTCAAGCAATTTATGTTTTAAGCAATTTATGTTTTCAGCAATCTAAGTTTTCAAGCAATTTATGTTTTCTTGCCCTTTATGTTTTCAAGCATCATATAATTGTACACTTAGGCACTTGTTTGTTATTTTTCTTTGAGAAAAGATCTTTGTGAAAATTGCTTTGTGCAAGACAAAAGTACAAGGGGGTTTAGAGATTTTTACTTGAAGAGGCTTGGTTATTAAGTGGCTCTTTAGTATCTCACCTCTCTCCAAAGTTCAATTTGTACTCTTAGACCTCCAAGTGCCAAGTCTAAAGCAATTCAAAAATCTTATTTTCATAAAAACTATTTTTGTGTGGAAAAATCTTCTTGAATTAAAATGTCTCAAAATTCCTCCAATAGTGAAAGTGATGGCTCTCCAAAAAGTCTTTCATATATCGCTAAAGAGCTCAAATCACTTAAGCTATGGAAAAAGCAAGAGTCCATTTAAAGAGAAAAAGAAAAGATTGAAAGAGAAGGACAACTTGCTTACCTTGAGGAAGAATTGAGAATTTTAAGACAAGAGGAAGAAAAATTGAAAGAAGACATGAGAAAACATAGAAGAAAAAGTAGGAGCTCACATTCCCAATATACATCCCCTAATGAAAGCATGAATCAAGGGGATCACTACCAACATACTCCTAGGAGGACCACTATGCCAAGGGAAGTCAAAGTTGACCTCCCACAATTCTTTGGCAAAGATGATGTGGAGTTATACTTAGATTGGGAAATGAAGGTTGAACAACTCTTTGCTTGCCACAGGGTGAGTGAAGAGAGAAAAGTCCCTCTGGCTACCCTTAGCTTCCAAGGGCATGCCATGTATTGGTGGACAGCTCTAGAGAGAGAGAGAGATGCCTCCACAATGATCCTCCAATTCAATATTGGAATGATCTTAAAAGTGCTATGAGAAGGAGGCACATTCCCACCTACTATGGGAGGGAGCTTATGAATAAGCTCCAAAGGCTCCAACAAAGGGATATGTCTGTAGAACACTACAGGCAACAAATGGAGCTTTTAATGATGAGGGCATGCATAAGGGAAGAGGAAGCTACAACTGTAGCTAGATTCTTAAGTGGTCTTAATTTAGAAATAAGAGACCAAGTGGAGCTACTACCCTAGAGGGACCTAAATGACTTGGTCCAACTTTGTGTAAGGGTAGAACAACAAAAAATGAGAAAATTTTATAAAAAAGATAGCTCCCACTCTTCATTTCTAAAGAAAGATTCCAAGAAGGAGGGAAAAACTTTTGAGAAAAGGAAAACTTTTGAACCTTCCAAGAGTCTAGCAATAGAAAAAGATAAGGGAAAGGGGAAAGACACTACACACACTAGTTCTAGGACTAGTGATATTAAATGCTTTAAATGTTTAGGGAGAGGCCACATTTCCTCCCAATGCCCCACAAAGAAGGTCATGATTATGAGGGGGCATGACATTTATAGTAGCTAAGATGAGGCTACTACTTCCTCTAGTAATAGTGAGGAAGAAGCAAGTGAGCAAGAGGAAGGTGTAGAGTCTACTTTTCCTTATGAAGGGGAGCTCTTAATGCTTAGGAGACTCCTTAACAACCAACCTAGTGATACTCTATCACAAAGGGAGAACATTTTTCATACTAGATGTAAAGTTTTAAACAGTGCATGTTCTCTCATTGTTGATAGTGGTTCATAGTGCAACTGTTGTAGCACTAGGCTGGTTGAGAAGTTGGGCTTAACTACTAGTCCCCATCCTAAACCTTATCAACTCCATTGGATTAATGAGGATGGTGACTTAGTAGTTGACCAACAGGTAAAGGTCAAGCTTTCCATTGGGAATTATGAAGAAGAGGTGCTATGTGATGTAGTACCAATGGAAGCTTGTCATATCTTATTAGGAAGGCCATGACAATTTGATAAGAAAACCATGCATGATGGCCTTACTAACGAGATTACCTTTACCCATAAAGAAAAGAAATTTGTGGTTCATCCTCTTTCTCCTCAACAGGTGGCTGAGGATCAAGCACAAATGAAACTCAAAAGAGAGAGTGAGAAAAGATTTCAAAAAAAAGAGGAAAAAAGAGAAAAAAAAAGTCCGTGAAACCTAAGGATAAAAAGGAATCTAGGGAGAAAGGAGTTCCCTCCCTAGAGGTTGTTACTCAAGAAAAGAACACTTCTAAACAAACCCTCTTAATTCAACAACCCTCTTATATCCTTCTCTGTAAAGGAACTCTTTCTTGCACTACCACATCTAGTGGACATGAGACTTTACCTAAGGGGGTCAAAGTTATTTTAAAAGAGTTTGATGATCTATTTCCTCCCGAGGGTCCAATGGGCCTTCCTCCTTCAAGAGGAATAGAATATCAAATTGATTTGGTGCCTGGGGCTAGCCTACCTAATAGGCCTGCCTATAGGACCAACCCCCAAGAAACAAAAGAAATTGAGTTTCAGGTCCAAGAGTTGTTGGAGAAGGGTTGGGTTTGAAAGAGCTTAAGTCCTTGTGCTGTTCCAGTGTTGTTGGTTCCTAAGAAGGATGGCAAGTGGAGAATGTGTTGTGATAGTAGAGCCATCAACAACATCACTGTGAAGTATAGACACCCTATCCCTAGACTTGATGACATGTTAGATGAGCTTCATGGAGCCATCATATTTTCTAAAGTTGATCTTAAAAGTGGTTATAATCAAATAAGAATTAAAGAGGGTGATGAATGGAAAACCGCTTTCAAGACCAAGTTTGGATTGTATGAATGGTTGGTGATGCCTTTTGGACTCACCAATGCTCCTAGTACCTTTATGCGTCTCATGAATCATGTTCTAAGGGATTGTATAGGTAAATTTGTTGTAGTTTATTTTGATGGTATTCTCATATATAGTAGGTGCCTAAGTGATCACATAGGACACTTAAGGCAAGTTTTCAATATTCTTAGGAAAAATCAACTTTTTGGTAATATAGAGAAATGTACATTTTGTGTAGATAGTGTTGTATTTCTAGGTTTTATCATTAGCAAAAAAGGGGTTCATGTGGACCCCGAGAAAATCAAGGCCATCTAAGAATGGCCCACTCCTAAAAGTGTTGGAGATATTAGGAGCTTCCATGGGTTGGCAAGCTTCTATAGGAGGTTTGTTCCTAATTTCTCCACACTTGCCTCCCCATTAAATGAATTAGTCAAGAAAAATGTGGAATTTATATGGGGAGAGAAATAAGAAAATGCCTTCATAGCCTTAAAGGATAAGCTCACCCATGCACCTCTTCTAGCTCTTCCTGATTTTTCAAGAACTTTTGAGCTAGAATATGATGCCTCTGGGGTTGGCATAGGAACGATTTTGTTACAGGGTGGGCACCCTATTGCTTATTTCAGTGAAAAACTTAAGGGTGCCTCTCTTAACTACCCTACCTATGACAAAGAGCTCTATGCTTTGGTTAGGGTCCTTCAAACTTGGGAACACTACCTTATTCCCAAGGAGTTTGTCATTCATAGTGACCATGAGTCACTTAAGTATTTGAGGGGTCAAGGCAAACTGAATAAAAGGCATGCTAAGTGGGTAGAGTTTTTGGAACAATTCCCATATGTGATCAAGTACAAGAAAGGGAAAAATAATATTGTGGCTGATGCCCTTTCTAGGAGACACACTTTGTTCATCTCCCTTGGATCTCAAATCTTGGGATTTGATCACATTATGGAATTATATTCCAATGACTCAGAGTTTAGTGAAAATTATACCCAATGCTTGGTTAAGCCTCAAGGAGGTTTCTATATTTCTAAGGGGTACTTATATAAAGAAGGACGAATTTGTATACCCCAAGGATCTATTAGAAAACTCCTTGTAAGAAAAAGTCATGAGGGTGGTCTCATGGGGCACTTTGGAGTTGAAAAGACTCTAAGCTTTCTAAAAGAAAAATTCTTTTGGCCCCATATGAGAATGGATGTTGAGAGGTTTTGCTCTAGATGTATAGCTTGTTTACAAGCAAAGTCTAAAGTAATGCCTCATGGCACCTATACACCCTTGCCTATTGCTAACTCTCCATGGGTTAATATTAGTATGGACTTTATTTTGGGCTTGCCAAAACCATTGTTTCAGATAGGGATATAGATGATGCAAGCAACATAGCAAGACTCTTTTTCAAGGAAGTGGTTAGACTTCATGGTCTACCCAAAACCATTGTTTCAGATAGGGATACCAAGTTCCTTATCCATTTTTGGAAAACTCTTTGGAGTAGGATAGGAACTAAACTACTTTTCTCTACTACTTGTCACCCACAAACTGATGGGCAAACTGAAGTAGTTAATAGATCCCTATCTACAATGTTAACGGCAGTCCTTAAGGGTAACCATAAGTCTTGGGATGAGTACTTGCCCCATATTGAATTTGCTTATAACAGGGTAGTCCATAAGACTACCAAAATCTCACCTTTTGAGGTTGTGTATGGTTTTAACCCTCTTACTCCTTTGGACCTAATACCCCTACCGGATTCTTCTCACTATTTTCATAAAGAAGGGGTATCTAGGGCTGAATTTGTTAAGAAATTACATGAGAAGGTTAAAACTCATATACAAAAGAAAAATGAGAGAACTGCTTTAGAGAGAAGCAAAGGAAAGAAAAATCTCATTTTTGAGGAGGGAGATTGGGTTTGGCTTCATTTGAGAAAGGAAAGATTTCCTTCTCAAAGGAAGTCTAAACTCAACCCTAGAGGTGATGGTCCCTTCCAAGTCCTCAAAAGAATCAATGATAATGCCTACAGGTTAGATCTTTCCAGTGATTATGGAGTAAGCAACACTTTTAATATGAGTGATCTTATTCCCTTTGCAGGTTATGATGAGGAAGATGAGCCTACATATTTAAGGACAAATCCTTCTCAAGAAGGAGAGGATGATAGATCATGGGCCAAGGGCCCAGTCACTAGAGCTATGGCTAGAAGAATCCAAGAAGAGTTGGACCTCTTGAAGACTAGTGGGCGTTCCAAGCCCAAGGTATTCTTCACTTGGACTACTCAATCATAAAGAGAAGGCCTAGTTCTACTTGTGTATATTGTATAATTTTTACATAGTCTCTTGTATAGGTCATTTTTGCCTTTGTATTTGTGAGGCACTTTACTTGCTTTTTCTAGTGTTTGTATATTGATTTTAAGGTAGGCTACTTAGAGAGTTTAGCTCCATTTAGCCTCCCTAGTTGATGTATTCATTTTGTATTTTTTCAGTAGGGAAAAAGGGGTGGCATTTAGCAAAGCTAGGGAGTGTGCTTAGAAATTGGGCCTAGGAAAAATTTTTCATATTGGACTCATTTCACTCCTAATTTTTCATAGATTTGATTTAGCTAGGTCTCATCATCATTTGATGAACCTAACTAAACCAAATCAACAATTTTTGAAATAAATCAAAGGAGGAAATGGATACAAGGCCGCCTAGCTCATTTGTTCTTCCTTGGCCGAAATTCTAAGCTACACCTCTTTGTTTTTGAAGCTTCTCCTCCAAGTTTCTAAACCTTGGTAGGTTTGGCTGACCTTACCATGGTTCTTAAGTGAACCATGGTCAAAGTTAGCTTCTCCTACAAGTTTTAGAAACCATGGAAGGTTAGCTACACCTTACCATGGTTCCTAGTGAACCATGGTTAAGGTTAGCTTCTCCTAGAAGCTACCTCTCCCTATATATTTGTAAAACCTTCTCTTGTATTCACTTTTGAGTATTTTGAGAAATAAACTTCAGATTTCTCTCCAAAAGTCTGTCCTCAAAATCGTAGGGAATTATCTCTCTTAGGTTTCTCACCAAAGGTTTTCAACCTTTGGCTTGGTTCCTTAAGCTTCCTATGCAAGCTAAGGAAAATCGAACCACTTCAAGGCTTCTTCTCCATTGAAGAACACTTCGTGGAGCTTCAAAGAGTCTTTGGAAGATTGACCTCAAGAGTATTCACGGTCCTAAGCATGGAGTACTTGAAGAACAACAATCTTCTCCAAGTGACTTCCATCATTTTTGGTATCTAGAGCCTAGTGCTCTTGAGGTTTTTGTTTCTAACTTTTTCTACTTGAATCTGTGTTGTCTAATCTTCCTTTTCTATGTCTTAAACTTGTGTTTGATGCATGGATCTAGTTCTAATACAATGATTGATGGATCCTATATGTCAAGTATGAATTAATTGATTCATTTTGCTTGTTTCCTATTCTTGTGAATCAATTTTGGTTTTGTGCTTCTAGGACTCTTGAACTTGTGCGTTTTTGTTTTTGCTTGAGTCTTCTCCATTCATTCACATGTGTCCGTGATTGGACAACATTCATTGAGCATAGATTTTGTTTTTGAATCTCTTGTTTTGTCATAGAAGTCATGTGTAGTCCTTTTGCTTGTTAAAACTTCCTAGACTAGCTTGTTTGACCTAGTTTTTCTTTGTGTTAATTGTGTCCGAAATTTTTGTGTATTTTATTATTGAATCTGAACCTTACCTATATGTGCTTTTGTTTTACATATTTGAGTTCATAATTTGCTATTAGTTCTAGCAAATTTCCTAGAGTTAGGTTTCTATGATGTCTTGTTAAAAGTTTTGTCAAAAAAATTCATAAACACTAATTCCTATTAGGTTTTCTTTGAGTCTTTTGTGTGGTTGAAACCTATTGAAATTTTTAAAACATTAAAACAGAGACAAAACAGAGGTGTAAGTGTTCTAAATGCATGAGAAAAACAAAAGAATGAGTGCTTAAAAATTTGACCTAAAAACACCACAAAATTGTGAAACACTAGTTACAAAATGCATGTGAACACCTCTTGTTTTGTGTGAAATTTTTGCTGCAGTTTTTAGTAGCCTAAATCCTAGACTTATATGTGTTAAAAGGAATTTGAACTCCTGGACATTAAAAGAAAAAGAAGTGAAAAATATTTTGCCAAAAATAAAAGAAAGAAATAGCAAAAGAAAAAGCCAAAAAGGAGTGAAAATTTGGTATATGTAGCTCTCGGTTTTGGTAACATTTTTGCCTATAAAATTTTTTGTCCAGCCACATAATTTGTGTCTTATTTTTGTTTCTAATCTTAGCTTTGATTTTGTAATCCATTCTAGTGCCTTTGATAGGATCTCTTTTGTGTACTAGCTTTCAAAAATTACCTTAATTGTTGCTTGTCATTTTTGTGGAACTCTTTCTAGTTTGTCTCATTTTCATTCCACCAATTGGTGTAGTTATTCTAAATTGTTCCTTTTCAGTTTTTACACTAATATTCCAGTCTTGAAGGTGGTTGAGTGCTTCTTAAAAGGTGTAGGAGGCCAAGCCAAAGGAAGTCAACTTGAAGGCTTTGGTGGTTCCTTAGGGAGTTTGTTCTCTCTTGAAGGAAAGACTATTGAAAACATCTAGAAGTGACCAAGTCAAGGTTGCTTCTAAAAGAGGAGTGAAACACCTTGTGAGATTGCAGTTTGGTGGCTGGATTGGAGCAAGAAGGAACCAAATTATTTGTGAAAATTTAGAAACTAATTTTAGTGACGGAATTTTTAGTTTCTAAAACTTGTTTTCATTACAAAATCGGTCTCTAAAATTTGTATCTAATTAGTGGCTAATTTGTTTTTCTTTGAAATTAAGTGCAGCCACTAATTTTATTTGAATGTGAATTTAGATTTCATGTGGAGTATGAATTTGCATTTCATTTGAAGAAAATTTGAATTTCAATTTTTTGTAATTTTTGATTTCCAAATTTTTGTACAAGGCCTTTATTAAGGAGTGTCTTGGAGTGCCTTTGGTGTATCTCCATCTCTCCTTAAGTGTTCTCATAGTAAAATTCGTGTAGTACTTGTGAGAGGGTCCTTGAAGGTCTTTGGTGCCTTTCAAGCTCTCACCTTGGTTTAATTGCTTTCCATGTCTAGTTTATGTTTTCTTGTCTTTAAGTTTTCAACCAATTTATGTTTTAACCAATTTATGTTTTCAGCAATCTAAGTTTTCAAGCAATTTATGTTTTCTTGCCCTTTATGTTTTCAAGCATCATATAATTGTACACTTAGGCACTTGTTTGTTATTTTTCTTTGAGAAATGATCTTTGTGAAAATTGCTTTGTGCAAGAGAAAAGTACAAGGGGGTTTAGAGATTTTTACTTGAAGAGACTTGGTTATTAAGTGGCTCTTTAGTAGCTCACCTCTCTCCAAAGTTCAATTTGTACTCTTAGACCTCCAAGTGCCAAGTCTAAAGCAATTCAAAAATCTTATTTTCATAAAAACTATTTTTGTGTGGAAAAATCTTCTTGAATTAAAATGTCTCAAAATTCCTCCAATAGTGAAAGTGATGGCTCTCCAAAAAGTCTTTCATATATCACTAAAGAGCTCAAATCGCTTAAGCTATGGAAAAAGCAAGAGTCCATTCAAAGAGAAAAAGAAAAGATTGAAAGAGAAGGACAACTTGCTTACCTTGAGGAAGAATTGAGAATTTTAAGACAAGAGGAAGAAAAATTGAAAGAAGACATGAGAAAACAGAAGAAAAAGTAGGAGCTCACATTCCCAATATGCATTAAATGAAAGGATCAAACTAGTCATGAACGACTACATCAACTTCAACAGACATATGCAACAGGAAAATTTTACAAGCCTATAAGTATGCAATAACTTCAAACCGAAAAAGGTTGGCAAGAAGCAACGAAAGAATGATCATAGGCATTGTCCTGGGCTTTGAGCATTAAGCACCAAAAGTAATATCAAGCTTAAAAGAAAAATAGAGAAATCAGAGATCAATTCTTCATAGTCAAATCTATAATGTATCACTGTATTCATCTTTATAGTCTAAGGTGTTCCAAGTGTATCTCAGGAAGGAAACCTTAGTGAGTGTTATAACCTTATGTATCCTTTTTGTAAAGAGTAACCCACACACTCAGAATCTCTGTAAGACTAAGGTAGTGAAAGCTTAGAGAGTGTAGATCATATATGTATCCTCTTTGTGAGAGTAACCCAAACACTCAAACTTAATTATATGTCTATCATCTGTAAAGCCTGAAGAGGCTAGGGAAAGAATACTTGTAAAGCCTGGAGAGGCTAATCAAAGAATACTCACTACGAGCCTGAAGAGGGTGATTAAAGAATACTAGCTTTGGTGTGTGAAGCTGGCAGGCCAGGAGTGGTCGATAATACTTGGACCAGGAGTGGTTCTGACCTAGGTGGTCCATAATACTTGTGACACCCTAATTACCCCAACACATATATAAATATAATCATATAAATAAACTAAAGAATAAAAAATTTTAACGTTGGTAAAAGGGTTCACATAAAACCTTCATATTCATTTATCAATAACCAAGATAACAATTGAAAATAAAACTTGAAAGTTTACAAATTGTTTTCAAAATCATATTTACAATTCCAAATCCATATAAAATCTATGTCCTAAAAATCCTCTGCCCCGATGTCACAATATCAGAGCATACCCACAATTCAACTGTTGGCATTCTAGATGTCACTTGTAACCGGATCTTCCTCACCTAAAACATCCACAATTTATACGGTGAGAAAAGAAAATATCTACATGCAAAGTACATACAACCACATCATAATGAAATCATAATTCATATATATATAAGCATGTATCATAATTTATCAATCCATCATAATCCACACAATTTTACGATTAACAATATCATTTCCACATCCATAATTCAAGCCAATCTTACAATTAACACTATACCAAGACCTCGACACATCTGACACAAGTGATATGGGTTATCAGTACAAGAATTCACACTCGCATCTTATTCACATTCCACATATCTCATTTCACATCCATATCTCAATCCATCACAATCCACACCAATCATACAATTAACACTATGCCAAGGCCATGCCACAACTGACACAAGTCATACGGGTTAATTGCCTCACTCATCCCACACCATGCCAGGGTCACGCCCTCCCTGTAGCATCACTTACCCAGGGGTCGTGCCATCCCTAGTCATTGATGTGAGGCACCACAATCACATCGCAATCCACACAATCTCTTGCAATTAACCCTATGCCAGGGCTGCCATAATCGACATAAGTGGTGTGTGTTAATTGTCTTACTCATCCCACACCATGCTAGGGTCACGCCCTCCCTGTAGCACCACCTACCCAGGGGCCGTGCCATCCCTAGTCATTAGTGTGAGGAAACACATCGTAATCACATTCATATCCATACAACATCTCATCTCATATCACAATTCCACATTACATACACAATTTCATATCACATACTCAACAGATAAGTCCAACAAAATAAGGGTTTACACACCCCTCAAGCAATTCACATCTAGATCATCAATTCTTATCAATCAATACAATAATAACACTCATAAATTAATATAATAATCAATGGAATTATCAATTTAATATAATTTTAACATAAATAGTACAATCCCCAATTGTCCCAAAACCTAGCTCACAGGCACTTTTCTACAATTTCGTTCTCTTTCCCAAATCATCATTCTTACAAATTATTAGCATATTTATAATCCTCAGCACATACAGAATCTAATGAGATCCTCAATTCCTCAAACAGAAATCATCCAATTTTCACAACCTAACTTACAGGCACTTTTCTATAATTTCGTTCTCTCTCCCAGAGCATCATTTTTACAAATAAATCATATATTCATAATCCTAAATTCATATAGAATCACATAAAACCAAGAATTCTCCAAACAGAAATAATTATAAAATTAGGGTTCTTCCTCTACCCAATTCTCTCATGTAACCCTACATATAAATAATTCCATTTTCCCCCGTACCTGGATAAATAGGAACTAGGGCATAACCTCCTCCTTTCTTTCCTTAAACAAGGACCGGGACTAAAACTGGGGCAGAACCTCATCCTCTGAGTTCCTCTTGGTCTTTAGAGAGAAGAAGAGGAAAGAAGAGCATAAGAGAGAAGGAAGAGAAGGTGTGTGAAAATGAGAGAAATGAGGGTCTATTTATAGGAATTCTGGCTCACCTACCGGAACGACCTGTACTGAAAGCGGAACGGCCCGTTCCGGAACCTTCAAGTATACACAAAATTTTCCACTGGAACGGCCCGTTCCAACTAAAATATTTTATGCATTTTTCTTATTCTGGAACGACCCGTTTCACTTTGGGAACGACCCGTTTTGGAACAACCCAAATAGGAAAATTTTCTACTTTGGAACGGCCCGTTCTACTACTTAAAAATGGGTTCATTTTCATCATTTGGAACGGCCCGTTCCACTTTTGGAACGGCCCGTTCTGGGCAATCAAACATAGGTATATTTAGTCATATGGAACGGCCCGTTCCAATTTTGGAACGGCCCGTTTCGGGCTACTGATCCACCCTAATTAGGCCCTTGGCCTAGTGAAAATTGGGCTGTTACAATACTCATTGCTAGCCAGAAGTGGCTGATAAGAATATACTAGCGCTGGTGAGTGAAGCTGGCGGGCCAGGAGTGGTCGAGAATACTTGGGGAACCAGAAGTGGTTTAAGAATACTAGAGCTGGCGAGTGAAGCTAGCCAACCAGGAGTGGTTGAGAATACTCGTGACTAGGAGTGGCCGTGACCGAGATGGTATAGAATACTCAAGGCTTGGAGAGGTAGAGAATACTTGGACCAGGAGTGGTTCTGACCTGGGTGGTCCATAATACTCAATGCTAGCCTGAAGAGGCTGATAAGAAGATACTAGCGTTGATGAGTGAAATCAAAGGGCTAGAAGTGGTCAATAATACTTGTACTTAATTATTTATCTAGTGGAACCCTTCAGTTGAAGCAGACTGGACGTAGCTCAGTTTAAGCGAACCAGTATAAAAACACTTGCACTACTTATTTATGTTTCAAACGAAAATTTTACTTAATTGTCAAATCATCTTATGAGACTTCGTCCAGCATTTATTCTTCATTGAAACCAATTTTCATACGCAGACACAAACATTGTTTAGATTACTTATTAAACTGAAAGTTTTGTCTACTGCTGGTTCCAAAACGCAACTATCCTTAAACGGAAGATGCACACTTTTAACTTATTACTTTAAGAAACATCTTCCTAAAGCAGACGATAAAAGTCTCAAACGCAAACACCCTTTGCTAAGAAATTTATGCAGAATCGTCAAATGCTTAAAACATATTCATATTGGACAAACAAAAGTCTTCTTGCGAAAACGAGTTAAAAATTCTCTTTGTTCACACACACACATATTCAACCCCCCCTTCTATGTGTTTTCATGTCTAACTTCAGGGGGATCATCATGGGGTGGTCCCCTTTCATGGCTCCTTGGCTATTATAAGTTGAGGATGATAACAATATTTGGTACCACATTCATGTAGAATTAGATGCAGACATTTGCACAAGTCCATGTATATTAGCTGTAATTGTTTGAATTTTTTGAATGAGCTTTAAAGTGAATTGATAAATTGAGGTGAGTGTTGTCTTTGATGATTAATAAATGTGAATGCCTATGTGGAGTCTAATTATGATGTATGTTTGTTAGTTCTACTATTATGTTCATATGTACTATATATGAATGATACATATTCTCACTACCTATTTGTCATTGTTTGTGTTTGGGCTAATCACCATTTTGTAAACCTAGATCAAGTACTAGAGAAGAAGTTTGATGGAGGTGAAGCTTGTTGCTTCGTGAGTTATGATGGGATCTTGCTCTAATAGTGTGACATCGAGGCTAGAGTTTATTTATCTTATGACTTTTTGTTAAGTTGGAATATATGTAATTGGACAGTTGGGCCTTACATGGGTTATTTTGAGAATTTAATTATTTTTTTCATGTAAGAGTTCTATTTTATGATGATCAAGTGAACCTTTTTACTATTCGACACTAAATTAATTTATTTAACTAAAATATTTATTGTTAAAATTATTTATTACAGAAAAAATAATCATTATTCATTATGCTTTGGAATCGAAAGGTGTCACAATAAGTTGATCCAAGATTTTTTCCAAAAGGTAATGTTTTGGAGTGTTGAATGTGACACTACCCCCATACTAACATAGGCATATAAAATAAAGAAGATGGAAAAGAGTTAAAAAATAAACCTTATTGAATAAATACGGATCGTAAACCCCTTTAGATAAAGGTATCACATAATAATACGTAACCAAAATAAAAACCAAAAATGTCTAATAAAGAGATTACATAAGGAAGCGAACATGAAGCCATAAACATAAAAAAAATTTAGCAAAATGGAAATCTTAATTAAACTCCAATGTCATATCTTATCAGATTACAATACCCAACACAAGGCCTAAGCCTTATCTCATGCCTCATCATCCATATGATGATCATCATCTGCAAACATACACTAGACATCGACAAAAGAAAGAAAAGTGAGAAACATCTCACTCTGACTATCGAGGTAAGATATAGCCGTATAATCAAACACAAGCAACATGATAAAATAATTCATATATAAGCACAATATGCTCAATCATGAAATCACAAAATATCTAAATAACAATAACACATGAATGCACACAATGCAATAGATATGAACTTTGTTGTACATGAATGTGGCACCAATAAAACATTTCAACCTTGTACAATTGCCCAAATGCATACATAGAGTAGTGTTAGAGAAAAAGATACACATTAGAAGGGGGGTTGAATAGTGTATATCAAAAACTCGTGCTTTTAATATGTAGTGAAGTAGTAGACGTTGTGATAGACAAAGTACTGGAATTCAATCAGACGAAAGGACACACATATTTTATACTGGTTCATTTCAAACATAGAGACTATGTCCAGTTCTCAATCCAGCCAGATTGTGTTTCACTATCTTTTCAAGATACAAGTATTCTTTCACAAGCCACTTCTAGCTCAAACCTAAGTGGTCTTTGACTTGTCTCTCCAAGCAACTACCCAAGTATTCTTTCAACAAGCCTCTCTAGGCTTAAACCCAAGTATTCTTTCTATAAGCCTCTTTAGGCTAAACACCAAGTATTCTTTCAACAAGCCTCTCCAATATGAACACCAAGTATTCTTTCAACAAGCCTCTCCAGGATCAAACCTTAGTAATCTTTAAACTCAGGTGGGTTCTAGCACTGGAAGCGCTCTAACCAACTAGGAGCAGTAACAACCCGCTCAACAACACGATCAGTATGGTCTCGCCCCACAGATTGGGCTAAGGACTAAATGGCATCAACCAAAGCTCTACCATGTCTACCGACCATCTACTTTACGACATAATGAACAAAGTCAACAACTCAACAACCAATCAACATCAATCATCAAAATAGTCTATACAAACATCAAGAATTAGAGTACACACAACAAAAGCACAATGAACACCATAACACACATACTCGATTTTTAATCAACCAAACTTTGATACCACTAAATGTGACACCCATCTACCCCCAAATATGATACTAATTAAATTCATAAAATATCAATTACATCCTCATACAAATTTATAAATAGAATAACTCAGTTCATCTGAGAAATAAGTGAATAGAGTAGTAGTAAACAATTTGTAAATCCAAAAATATTGAAATAACAAAGAAGGAATATAATTCCTAAACTACTCCAAATCCTTGGTGTCACATTGACATCAGAGTCAACACACACCTAAATCTCTCCTTGCTCCTCCCAAGATTGAGGATCCTCATCTGCAAAATATACAAGAGACACACCAAAAACAAACAGGGAGTGAGAATAATCTCACTCTATGGGAAATAGGCCACAACTCTCAGCATTCCACCCCTTGACAATAAACAATATATTAATAACAATTAATACTTCGAAATATAATAACAACAATTCATACTTCAAACTATAATAACAACATCAACCATCCACAAACACACTCAGAAATGCAATGCAATGTACATCTACATCTAAATGCTTGGGGTAACTGGCCATCATCATCAAGAATATACAGTTGGTACCTAAGTCTCGAGTTAACCTTAGGCTACCAACATAGAAGTGTTCCCACCAGAACACCAACATTTTTCCACTAGAACCACAGAATCATGCAAATATGATGCATGTCACAACAATGCAAATGCTTCTATATTAATACATTTTGATCATCGTCTAATTCATCGCTGACCAACATCTATATCCATCCACATCAAGGTCATCCATCACGATAATAATCATCATTCATAAAGTATGTATATACATTTATCATCATATAAACAATCATAAACATCATAAAAACATCATTTAACACATCATAATAAGCCTCCTGACAATCCATGTCGGGCTTGGAAACCCACGCCCAACTTTAAGTTGCAACAAAGAGCACCTAATCTTTCTTGTGCTCAACTTTGCTAGGCAACGCCCGACTTTAAGGCACTAATGAGATCACCAAAATCCTTTTATTCCCGATGTCACTCCTCACACCTGGCTTTAAATCACAATAGAGAGCACCAAATTTCTTATGCACTCGGCGTGGACATTTTCCCACCCGGCATTGAGCACTTAAGCCTAGCGTTGCATGCGATCCAGCATCCAAACACATCAATATTCAAACACAATCTCAAAGCAAACATCTCCCAAATCAATCATATGAGTTTATAATCACTTAGAATATGCTTTACATCCAGAAAATTTACTAATTTCAGCATCTATAGGTTCTACCTCTAAAATTCGTCACATTCTTCTCTTTAGGGTGCTAACCCCTTTCTATAGAAAACTCAATTAATTACCCTAAACCATCTGATCATCAAATAAAATACATATTCAAAATCTACTCAACAAATCGCATCAAATGCTGTAGCAACCTAAGTAGCCACGGGATGACGATAATAAATTAAAATACATGAAGTCGCCACCAATGTTTAATTTTTTACGAAAAAACATTGGAAAAACCATAAAATAGAAAATGGTCTACGAAAATTAGATTTTTGGGTTCGGAAGTCGATTACATGTAAGGAAGGTATTAACACTTTACAACGTTCGTCTTAAGATGATTACCTTTAATTAATTAAGCAAATTTATTATAACTTTTAAAATATTTATCTCACCCCACATTAATATGAATTAATGATAATAATCAAATACATTGTTTAACAAATGTTTTTATTTTATTTTAATGAATACTAAAATTATTTATTATATTATTATTATTGAAAAAAATGAGATAATATTGTTATTTTTATTTTTTGGCTCGATAGGAGAGATTTCCTGCTCCTACGTATCTTCATGTATAATGAAGAATCAGAGTCACGTAATTTTTCGGTAGAAAATATTTGTGTGTTGGAAATTTTTTTATTATTTTTCTTTTAAAAAGTTAGGATCTTCGAACTGTCACAGCTCATAAAGCCTAAAGTATAAAATTTGACAAAAGTGTACACCAAAGACAGTTATTTAATTGTTTTTAAAGACATCATTATTGTTATCAATGTTATTATTATTTTGATACATATTTAAAAAGATTTTAGTTAGATATTTTTTTATTTTAGAGAAAAAATTAAAGATATCAAGTTGTCACAACTTGTATATTAAATTTAAAGGTTAAAAATATATTACATCTAATCAACTATTTTTCCAATAAAATCTTCAAATATTTATATTAAAAATGTGATAATATTTTTTATATTTAATTATATTTTAAATTTAAATAAGAAGAAATTTAAGATAACAAATTGTCACAATTTGCACCTTTAAGCCCTAAAATTAAGGGAATGTCACATTCCAATAATCCTTTTTAAATGAGATATTATTAATGTCAATATTGATAAAAGGATATTACAATAATTATTACATAAACATCTAACACATTTATATTAAGAAACAACTTAATCAAATAAATCAATTAAACTAATTTTGTTAAAACAATAAATAAATACTATCATCTAAGATTAAGGAAATGCTTCATAATCTTGTTATTACTATTATTATAAAGAATAGATATTATTAATTTAATATTGATAAAAAAATTTATTATTATTATTATAGTATATATTTAAAAATATTTAATTTGATATTCTCTACTAGAGTAAAATTTAAAAGATATCAAGTTGTCTCGACTTGTATCTTAAACTCATAGATTAAAAAGATGTCACATCTAATTAACTATTTTGCCACTAAAATATTTAAATAATAACTTCAAATATTTTCATTAAAAATTATAATATTCTAATGTTTAATTATATATGTTAAATTTAGATAGAATTTTTAAGATAACAAGTTGTTACAACTTGCATCTATTAGGCCTAGGATTAAGAGAATGTACATTCAAATAATCATTTCTTTGAATAATATATATTTTCAATATTCATAAAAGATATAATTCTCAATATTTTGTGCAATAGTTACTAATTTTTATCATTCTCATTATTATCATTATTATGTGAAAATTCAACATATGATAACTTTAAATAATCAAATAAAATCAATTGCCTTAATTTTTATATACCTTATTTTCTTCAGAAAATGAATAAATGGGCTAGGGCCATACATGAGTTGAAAGAAAAAAGAACAAAACAAAAAAATCTGACCATCCAAGGAACAACATATCAAATGAGCTTGGCCTACATAATTAAAAAAAAAAGCAAAAGGAAGAAAAGGAAAAACCATTAGAACCCTAAACTGTGAAACAAAAAAAGGAACTAAGGAAAACCATCAGAAACCCTTATGTTAGGGTTATGAGAGAAGTTCTCCAATTTCTCTCCACAAACGATGCATTGGTGCTAGCCAGAAAAAGATCGGCGCACGATACCACTGCGGCTGGCCGAGCGAGTGAAGCAGAAAGGGAAAACGGTAGTGAAAGAGAGTAACTCGAAGGAGGTAAGAGGGTCACCATTGGAAATAGTTTTTGATGGTGACCCACGGTGATTCTTGTGGAGATTTGTTTGGGGAAAGAAGAAGAAGCAAACACCACCATCAAAAATCGTTTCCGATGGCAGTGGCTCAAGGTGGTTCTTGCGTTTTGGCCACAAACTCATAGAGCACGGTAGAGAGGTGACAGAGTGAGCGAGAGGGAAAATAAAAATGGAAGAACGCACTGCAACCGCTAGAAATCGACACGTACACCAAATTTTTAAAGTTAGTATTTTTTGTTTTTATTCGTCTTTACTTGCAATAAAAATCAATGATGCGCACACACAAGTATTACTATACGCATAAAAGAAAAACTATAAATCATGGTGAGTGAAGATGATACCACAATTTTGAGGCTCTAGCTTGTGCTTCTTGTCCAAGCTTTTTCCTTCTAATTATATCTCAGTTAGCATGGCTTCTTTGTTCTATTTTTTGTTAATTTTTCATCCCCTTGTTCATCTTGTGTTCTGGTATTTATAGGCACATGATTTTTGAATTTGATTAATCTGATCTATTTTCTTTGCCAAAATCCTTAAATTCAGGGATATGACTTGTGAATCTGGTTAAGAGGCAATTTTGGAGATTTTTGTAGGGCATGGTGGCTTGTTTGCAATGGTAAGGTGGCTCTATAACAATTGTAGCCGAGTAGATGAGGGCGAGCAGTTGCTAGGGTTTAAGGAAGATAACCGAAGATATGATCAACATGTTTTTTCTTATTTTTCTATTTTGTTTTTCTTTTTTTTGGTTTTTTTTAATATGTATTATCTTTTGTAATATGTATGGGTCGGACTATATCATATAATTTGATTTATACAGGAAGACAAAATTTGGAGTTAACAAACGCACACATCATTTCATCAAACAAAAAACTTATGGGATTAGGGCCAATCCCTCTACCCTTCATTCATACACCCAATCCCCAAAAAATGAGTGTTCTCACTCCCCCTTACCCAGAATGATGCAAAGTATCATATCTACACCTCTAGCTCCTCTCTAATGACTCCTTCTCCTTGTTCTCCATATGCATCCTCTTGAGAGCACACGACATCAGAAAACATAAGAATGAAAAAAAATGAATAATAATCTCTGATTTTTCCCTTCTCTTTTAATATATAACTTTTATTTCTCCAAACTCCTTCTTATCTTAATTATTTCTAATACTTCCCTGACTAATTAAATCTATTATAAATGTATAAAATAAAAACATTAATCTCAAAATAAAATAAAATCATTATCATTTCCTGAATTAATTATTATTATTATTAGAAAAATTTCAGGGTGTTATACCATTCACAAACACATACACAGAAAATGCAATGCGATGTGTACCTACATCTAAATGCATTGGGCACCTGGCCATCATCATCGAGAATATACAATTGTTACCTAAGTCTCGAGTTAACCTTAGGTTACCAACATAGAAGTGTTCCCACCAGAACACCAACAAGTTCCCATCATAACCACAGAAACAAGTTCCCACTGGAACCACGAGATCATGCAAGTATGATGCATGTCACAACCATGCAAATGATTTTATATAGTTACATCATGATCATCATATAATTCACCATTCATCAACACCTATATTTATCCATATCAATCATCACCCATCCAGATAATAATCATCAATCATAGATTATATATATATATATATGTGTGTGTGTGTGTGTGTACATTCATCATCATATAGACAATCATTAACAGCACAACAGAGCCTCCTGACAATCTATGTCGGGCTTGGAAACCCACACCTGACTTTAAGTCGAGATTTTTCACACTCAACTTTCGAAAGTCGTGCCCAGCTTTAAGCCAAAGCAAAGAGCACCTAAGACCTCTCACACCCGACTTCCCAAAATCGTGCCTGGCTTTAAGCCATAATATAGAGCACCAATCCTCTTATGTCTAACATGGACATTTTCTCGCCCAGCACCAACACGTTTGGGTAATGTCTTTGTTCTTACCGGAGATCGGTCGTAGGGGACGATCTGCTGGGTAAGATCGGTGAGCCTCCTTCACTGGGTATGCTTACTGTTCCAAGGCGGGGGTGGTACCTGCAAAAGAGACTCTGATGCCAAAGTTAGTGTTTGTGGGTGTATGAGTCTCGTATAAGTAATGCACGTACCTTTGTGTGGATTAGGGTTTTGTTGGGCCTTGGGCCTGAGATCAGTTATGACCTATTTAGGTAGCGGACCTCGTCTTGGTCGAGGTCGCCCAGTGCGTGTTCGAGGTGCGTATCCAAGGTCTTCTAGCGCTGTGATGCCGAGCTAGAGCTCGGTTTCGCGGTACGGATAGTACACTAGCCCCCCGAGCTCTGAAGACCGTGGGTCAAAGAGTTAATGCCGAGCTCGGAGGGGAGCCGTGACTCTTCGTGTACGCTTCCTTGTTGTACTGCCATGTGTCATAACTGTCGCTTCGCGTTTCGAAACGCGTGGTCGGCGCATTAATGGGAATGGCGGTTGCGTAATGATGGTTCTGCCCATCATAATGGGGCTCATTAAATGTGTCGTCAATTGTGTTCCTTGGCTGACACGTGTCATGGCCGTTTTGAATTTTGGAGGTTTCTTTTCTCTCTCTTGCGCCTTTCCCTCTTTCATTTTACTCTTTCTCTTTGTCTTGTTCCCGACGCTTCTTCGTTTCTCTGCTCCCTCTTCGCCTTCCACCCTCTTCATCTTTGTTCTCCTGTGTCTGGCAACCAAGTCTCCACCTTTCGTTAGTGTTCTTTCGTTTATCAATGGTGGTGGCTACCGGGACGGCCGCCACCGAAAAGAAGAAGGGGGAGAGCCAGCCTAAGGAACCCTCTTCTAGAATCCCTAGCTATGAATGGGTCAAGAGTGATGTTGGGGAGTTCCAAAGAATTTTTAGGTCATTCGTGGAGATCAATGCGATTTGTAAATCGCATAGAATCTGTGACCCTTCCATATCCAAACTTATCCGGCTTGAGCCCTATCAGGCCGGTGAGCGTGTGTACATGAGGAGTTCTTCTGACCCTCCCCACTTTTATGTGTACCGGTGTCTCTTTAGGGATTTAGGCGTTTGTCTTCCCTTCACCCAATTCGAGTGTGATTTTTTTAATATCGTCAACTCGGCTCCTTGCCAGTTGCACCCCAATAGCTGAGGTTTTTGGAAGGCTTTTCAAGTCTTGTGTTCGGCCCTAGGGATAGGGTTATCTCTTCCTTTTTTTCTCCATTTTTATCAGTTAAAACTGGGCGTCCCTCCTTATGGTTGGCCGTCTCTGAGTGGCAGTAAGGCTGGGGGTTTTTTTTCTCTGTACTCCCAGTCTTACAAAAACTTCAAACAAGAGTTCTTCCGGGTCGCTCTCCAGGGTTTCGACCTGTTAAGAGATGAGGTGTTCCACTTTGGCAAGCTGCCGAAGTTTTCCTTTTATTGGCGGTCGGCCCTGACGCGATTTCATGGGGTGGCAAACTTGCAATTGTCGGCCTCGGATATCGCTGTCATTGCAAACCTTGAAGTACTCCCTCGTCCGTTGGATTGCAAGCTCGTCCTGTCGCTTGCTAACTCGGCATACAAAGAGAGGGGTCTAGAGAGTGAGTATCTTGTCCTTTTTAGTTGCTAGGGTTCACAAATTTTTTCTTTTACTGACGTATCTGATTCTTGTAATTGTAGGCATAATGGGCAAAAGCAAGTGGCGCGAGTTGAAGTCGCGCTACAACATTGCCGAGATTGCGGTCCCTGAGCCTCAGGAGGATGAGGTAGCCCCCTGGAGACCTGAAGAAAAAGAAAGAGGGGAGAAAAATAGGTCGAGGGGACCTCTGCCCCTCGAGATGCTGAGGAGGTGACCTCAAAGGCTGCCGATGCCGACGCGGTTGACCTCACTGGGAGTTCTCCGCCCGAGGGAGCTCCCCAAGTGGTTGCCGAGGTGGTTGCCCAGGCCGCCGAACATGCTGCGCAGGCTGCTGAGGTTGGTGCCTTTCTTTGTGGTTTTCTCTCTATACTCCCTTTTTATTGACTTCTGACTTAGGAGAAAATTTTTGTCTTTTGTAGGTGAGGAATGTTGCCAAGGTCCCGGTGGCTCTGAGCTCGGCGGTGCCAGGGGCGGGCGCTCCCATTGCTGAGTAGGAGGCACCTGCTTCAGCTTCTGTCGAGGCCCGCGGAAAAGGACCAAGTTTCGAGGTTCCGATGCCTACTCTTGTGGCCTCGGCGGCGCCATCTAGCACGTCGAAGGGGCCCCTAGAAGCCAATACCTCGCCCACCGCTATGGGAAGGATCGCTCTCTGGTGCAGTTGGACCACTTGAGCGCTTCAGAGGATATAGACTCGCTGTGGAACGCGGGGGTGACCTTGGAGAAATTCTTCCCCAAGGGTTCGCTGAGCTCGGCTAATCGGGCTATGATCGAGACGGCCGGGCCAGTGGAAGGCCTTGATTATGCTGAGGTCTTCCTACAGAGGACAATGGCCATCGTGGACCACTAGAAGCATATATAAGTGGTCCAAGCAGTAGGAGGACCTGGCGAAGCTGAAGGGCCGAGTCCAGCCTTTGAAGGAAGAGAACAAGGCTTTGGCGGCTTCTCTTGGTGATGCCAAGCAGTAGAATGAGGCCGAGCTTCAGGCTACCAGGAGGGAGCCGGAGAGAGTTCAGAAGTCCTTGGAGATTGCTCTGAGGTCAAATGAGACTCACGCTGCCCAAGTGAGTGAGCTGCAGGAACTCGCCAATTCTTCCCGGGGTCGAGTGCGTTCCTTAGAAGACGAGGTGTCCTCCCTAAAGGCTAATCTGGTGGTGGCAGCCGAGAAGCGTCTTTGTGACGAGGTGCTTCTCGGTGGGAAAGAAGAGGAGGTCGTCGCTTTGAAGGTGGACCTCGCGAAGATGGTTGCGGCGAAGGCTGAGCTGGAGAAGAAACTCGTCGAAATCGAGCGAGCTGTCCTGTTTGAGCACAAGAAATGATTCCTCAAGGCAGCTCGCCAGGCTAGGCTACTTACGCCGGGGGTCGACCTCTCTGCCATGCATGTGAAGAAAGAGGTGTGCTTCAGGAAGCTGGTGAAAGAGGACGACCTCCAGGACAGCTCAAGCGAAAATGCCTCTACCTAGGCCGGTTTTGTAATAGCTTAGTTTCTTGCATGTATTTTCTTTGCGAATTCATACTGTTGAACTCATAAACTTTGTTTTGTATAAACTACTTTTGTCTGTGTTTTTGATGGATCTGTTTTGACTTCTAATTTTTGTGCTTATGTTTTCGAGACTCAAACTTGGCCTAGCGTAATTTGTAGTAAGGTTCCAGGTTCGAACTCGACCTTGGCTTTAGATAGGATAAATTGTACCAAGGTTCGAACTCGACCTCGGCTTATTGTAAAGTGAATAACACCAAGGTTCAAATTCGACCTCGGTTTATTGTCAGATGGGATAAATCGCACCGAGGTTCGAACTCGACCTTGGCTTGAAATAAGATTATTTGTATCAGGGTTCGAACTCGACCTCTGTGTAAGATGAAAATGATTAGTATCGAGGTTCGAATTCGACTTCGGCCCAAGGTTTTGATAAAGCGTATCAAGGTTCGGACTTGACCTCGGGTTAGAGTAAAATGAATTGTACCAAAGTTCAAACTCGACCTTGGCTTAGTGTGAAGTAGATTGTACCAAGGTTCGAACTCGACCTCGGCTTAGAGTCTAATAAATCGTGCCAAGGTTCGGACTCGACCTCGGATTAGGTTGAAAAAAATTGTACCAAGGTTCGAACACGACCTCGGCTTAGAGTCTAATAAATCGTACCAAGGTTCGGACTCGACCTCGGATTAGATTGAAATAAATTATATCAAGGTTCGAACTCGACCTCGCTTAGCATAAAGCATCTTACAGTAAAATGATGTAAAATTGATAGAATATGAATGGAAAAGAATGAGTCATTTTATTGATGTTATGGGTGTGACTCATTAAAAACCCTCCCAGCCAAAACCCATTTTTCTGTTTTTTGGGACAAAAGACTGAGGCGGGAAAAGAGTGCACAGCTCATTCATACAAATTTAATTAACATAAAACTTAAGATGCGTGGCATTCCAAGTCCGTGGGATAGCTTTGTCGCTGAGTTCTTCTAGCCTGTATGCCCCATTTTCTAAGTCTTCTACAACTCAAAATGGGCCACCCTAGTTGGGTGCAAGCTTTCCTTCTGACGTGTCTCTTCGTGCGTCGCCTAACAGTCGCCACACCAGGTCACCAACTCGGAAAGAGCGAGGTCGCACTCGCGTATTATATCTTCTGGAAGCCCAGAGTTTACAAGCTTCTTCATGAATCCGAGCTTCGTCTCTGAGCTCTTCAATCAGGTCGAGATCGACTGCTATCTCTTGAGCATTTTGCTCGCTGTTGAAGACCTGGCGTCGATGAGATGTCTCTCTGACTTCCACTGGGATCATGGCGTTGGCTCCATAAGTTAGCCTGTAAGGCGTTTCCTACGTCGTTGATTGGGGGTGTAATGGTACGCCCAAAGGATGCTAGGAAGTTTGTTAGCCTATTGTCCCTTGGCATTCCCTAGCCGCTTCTTGAGTTCTCAGAGTATCACCTTGTTCGCAGCTTCGGCCTGGCCATTGGTCTGTGGATGATCCACCGACGTCGGGAGGTGCTTAATCCTGAGTTCCCAAAGGAAGTCTTCGAAGCTCTGCGCAATGAATTATCGGCTGTTATCAGTGACAAGGGAATGCAAAATTCTGAACCTGCATATGATGCTCTTCCAGGTGAACTTTTGTACATTCTCTGTGGTGATCTTGGCGAGTGGGCATGCCTCGATCCACTTGGTGAAGTAGTAGATTGCCACTAAAAGGAACTTGAGCTGACCCTTTGCAGGGGGAACGGTCCTAGGATGTCCATTCCCCATTGGGCGAAAGGCCACGGCGACATCATATGGTGGAGAGCTTCGGGTGGCTATCAATGCATATTGCCAAATTACTGGCATTCTTTGCATTTTTGCACGCAGGCTTGGCAATCCGTCTTCAAGGTGGGCCAGTAGTATCCAGCTCGGAGTACCCTTGTCGCCATCGAGCGTGCTCCAGAATGCATGCCACATATACCTTGGTGGATTTCCTCGATAACATAAGCGGCTTGAGGTGCAGTCAAGCATTTGAGCAAAGGGGTGGAGATGCCATGCTTGAACAGTTCATCCCCGATGATTACGAACTTAGCCGACCTTACCCTCATCTTCTGAGCTTCATCTTTATCCTCGGGTAAAAATCCTGCCTTCAAGTAGTTCCAAATACCTGTCATCCACCCTTGCTCTTTGCTATCGCTGGTGTTGACGACCTAGTCGTCTAAGCTGGGTGAATGCAAGGTCTCCTAGATGATGGTCCGATGCTGTCCAGGGCGTTTGGTGCTGGCGAGCTTTGAGAGGAGGTCGGCTCTGGTGTTTTACTCTCGCGGTACATGATGTATAGTGAACTCGTCGAAGGACGAGATCTGCCGTGATGCTACGTGAAAATACCGTTGCAAAAGAGCATCCTTGGCCTGGTATGTCCTGCTGAGCTGCTCTACCATGAGTTTTGAGTCGCTGTTGCAACTCACTCTTCGTGCTCCGAGGTCGCAAGCTAACCTTAGCCCCGCGAGAATTGCTTCGTACTCTACTTGGTTGTTTGTTACTTTGAAGCCAAACTTGAGAGATTGCTCCAAGGTGACTTGATTTGGACCTTCCAAGATGATACCTGCACCACCACCCTTAGAGTTGGAGGACCCATCGACATGTAAAGTCCATACTTGTGGTTCATCGACCAAGGTTGGCGTCAGTTTGGCTACGAAGTCGGCCAGGCATTGAGCTTTCAGAGAGCCGCGACTTTCGTACTAGATGCCGAACTCAGACAATTCTACCGACCATGCTATCATCCGCCTGGCGAGCTCTAGCTTTCGCAAGATTTTTCTGATTGGGTAGTCGGTTTTGACGACCACTTGGTGGCTTTAAAAGTAAGGTCGAAGACGCCGAGCCGCGGTAACAAGTGCCAGCACCAGCTTCTTAATCATCTGGTACCATTTCTCTATATCTTGGAGCACTTGGCTGATAAAGTAGATTGGCGTCTGCAATTTATGGTGCTCTTGCGCTATAACTGTGCTGATTGCGCCTTCTGCCACGGCCAAGTAGAGCAGGAGATCGGCTTTGTGATCCGGCCTCTGTAGGATTGGTGGAGTTTTGAGGAAGGCTTTGAAGCTCTTGAAAGCCTCTTCGCACTGGTCTGTCCACTCAAAATTTTTTGGCTTTCTTAGCAGAGTGAAGATGGGTCTTGCTTTCTCCGCGAGCCTGGGAATGAAACGGGACACGGAAACCAACCTTGCTGCCAGGCGTTGGACTTCCTTCACCGTTTAAGGACTCTACATCTGAATGATGGCTTTGCACTTCTCCGGGTTGGCCTCAATCCCCCTGCTAGTGATCATGAAGCCAAGGATTTACCTCCCTGGATGCCAAAGACGCACTTCTCTGGGTTGAGACGCATGTTCTGTCTCCTGATCTGGCTGAACACCTCGGCAAGGTCGACAGCGTGATCCTCAGCCGAGGTGGTTTTGACCACCATGTCGTCAACGTAGACTTCCATGTTCCGCCCGATCTGCTGGTGGAAAACCTTGTCCATCAACCGCTGGTAAGTGGCCCCTGCGTTTTTGAGATCGAATGGCATCACCCGGTAGTAGAAGTTGGCATGGTCGGTGATGAACGACGTGTGCACATCGTCTGGTGGGTACATCATGATCTGGTTGTACCCGGAATAAGCATCAAGAAAGCTGAGGAGGGCGTGCCCGGATGCTCCATCGACCAGTCTGTCGATCCTCGGTAGGGGATACGAGTCCTTGGGGCATGCTTTGTTCAGATCAGTGTATTCGACGCACATGCGCCACTTCCCCGAGCTCTTCTTCACCAGGACCATGTTTGCCAGCCACGTGGTGTACCTGACCTCACAGATGAAGCCTGCATTCAGTAGCTTTTGCGTATCGGTGATGATGGCCTCCCGCCTTTCACCACCGACCTTCCTCTTCCTCTGGGCGACTAGCTTCGCCTCCTTGTGAATTTCCAACCTGTGATAGATGAAGTTAGCATCTATACCTGGCATGTCGGCACTGGACCATGCAAAGAGGTTGGCGTTCTTGGAGATTTCAGCTTTGAGCTGTCGTCGTAACTCTAGGTTTAGCTGCCTGCTGATTTTCGTGCATTACCTAGGAAGCTTTCTGATCTGGAAGTCATCGAGCTCGTCGATGGGACTTGGCCGTTCATCATGGGAGTCTAACCTCAGATCCAGGTCATTGATATCCACGTGGGTGATGTGAGCCACTGTGGGGGGATCACTTCGGCAACGCTCGTCGGATGAAGAGACTTTCAGACTTTCGGCATAACACTACCGAGATGTCTTCTAGTTTGCCTTGATAGAGATAATCTTGCCATCACTCCCTGGAAATTTCATAGTGAGGTGCGGGGTAGACACCACTGCTCCGAGTTGGTTCAACGTCGGCCTTCTAATAATTATGTTGTAGGACGTGTTGGCTTCCACGAGGAGGTATCAGACCATAATCCTCCTTGTGTCGGGAGAGGTTCCGAAGGTTGTCAGCAGGTCCACGTATCCTCGAGTTTGTACTCGCTCTCCTGCAAATCCAACTAGTGGTTCTATGTGAGGTTGGATAAAGGAGTGAGGGATGTCTAACCTGAGGAACGTCGACCAATATAGGACGTCAGCCGAGCTGCCTTGGTCGATCAACGTCTTGTGGACTTCCCAGTTGGCGACCTCCACGGCGATGACCATCGGGTCATCTTGATTTGGACAGACGCCTGTGTATTCGTCGTCGGTGAAGGTGATTGGTGGTGATTTTTGGTGCAAGGTCGAGGTAGCAGAGTGGACATTGTTGATGCTGCGCAGGTGTCTCTTGCGTGCCGAGCTGCTGGAGCCTCCCCCTGCGAAACCACCTGCAATTGTGTTGATAACTCCCCTTAAGGGAGCTGACCCTGTCTCCTAACTTACCTCGGCCTGTACTGCACCACTTGCATTTTTTTGAGAACCAGAGGGTTGGTCCGTGCGAGCTCCCGAACCTCGACCTCTACCTCGTCCTCGTCCATTGTAGCCTCATCTGTGACCCTGCTATCGTTGGACGTATTGGCCGAGGTGACCCACCTGGATGAGTTCCTCGATACAGTCTCTGAGTGTGCAGCACTCTTCAGTGGTGTGACCGTGGTTTCTGTGGTATCTGCAGTGCTTGGATTTGTTTGCATTGTTGGGGCTGTGACCTGGTGGTTGCAGGGTGAGCAGGTTGCCGTTGCTGGCCTCCTCCAGGATGTGCACTTGGGGCGTATTCAGGGGAGTGTAGAAGTCATATCTCCCCCCTTACTTGCCCTGGCAGTCTTCTTGAACTGGCTGTCATTGGTGACCTTCATTTTGTCTTTGTGACCATGGTCAGGCTTCACTTGTGATTTTCCGCAAACCTGGTCACGAAAAGCGGAGTGCTCTTCCATCTGTATGTACCCTGCAGCTCGGGCACGAAGTTCGTCCATGTCGGCGGGAGCTCGGCGACACAGGCTGTCCACAAAAGGTCCTGGCTTGAGTGCCATGAGCATGACATGTAGGGCGACTTTAGAGTTCAGGTTCCGAATCTTGACCAAGATGCTGGCAAAGCGATCCATGAACGCCCTCAGGGATTCGTCGTCGCCCTGTCTAAGATTGGCCAAGGCGGCAGAGGTGACATGGTGAGGCCAACTCGTGGCATATTGCACCGTGAATCGCCTTACCAGGGTGTCGAAGTTGTCAATCGACTCAGCAGGTAACTGGGTATACCAGTTGAGTGCATCCCCCTTGAGCGAGGTTGGAAAAACCCTACACAGAATAGCATCATCATTAGTGTAAAGGTTTACCTGCGTAATATACAGGTCGATGTGCTCGTCCGAATCCGTCGGCCATCGTAGCGGTCGATGTGGAGGGGTTTCCAGCCGAAAGGTAGGGGGGTCTCCATAATTCCATCCACAAAAGGATGACGGCGGATGCTCGCCTGGTTTCTAGGAGCCTGGGCAGGAGCAATGCTGACTTCATGGGCCAACCTGTTCGTTGGTGCGTGCGACCGATGTGTGGCAGGTCGAGGAGTCGATGCCCTAGGTGCAGTTGGTGGTTGAGAAACCGAATGCCCCTCTTCTTCGTGTTGGTTACTCGGTTGAGGAGGTTGATCAGAAGGGCGCCGAGGAAGCTGGGCGCGAATACGCTCATTCTCAGCGCGCAACGCCGCTAGGTCAGCTTCGTTAGCAGTACGTAGCGCTGCTAGGTCAGTTTCGTGTTTGGCACGCATGTTTTGCAGATCGGTGGTATGTTGCTGCCGCATTTGTTTGACCTACTGATGGAAGCACTTGGTGAAGGATTGATGTTCAACCAAGCTTCCATGCAAGGACCGTGATGCTTCTTGAGGTTGACACCTTTAGACCTCTGAAATCTCCTTTAAAGAAGCTTCAATGGAGGAGAAGTCCTTGAAGAAGGTTCGGCCACTTCCTAAGCTAGTGAAGGAAGCTTGAGGAACCAAAGCAAAGTTGAAGAACTTTGCTAGAAGCCTAAGAGTGTAGGTTCTCTACGGTTTGGAGACTCTTGAGTTAGAGAGAAAAATCTGATTTCATTTCTCAATTTGTTCAAAAGTGAGTACAAGAGAGGTAATTACAAATATATAGGGTAGAGGTAGCTTCTAGGAGAAGCTAACCTTAACCATGGTTCACTAGGAACCATGGTAAGGTAAGCTTAACTCCCACGGTTTAGCTAGCTTGTAGGAGAAGCTAACCTTGACCATGGTTCACTTAAGAACCATGGTAAGGTAGGCTTAACCTACTAAGGTTTAGAAGCTTGCAAGGCAAGCTTCAAACCTTGAAGAGGAGACAAGTTAAATTCGGCCAAGAACAAGGAAGAAGACATAGGCGGCCTTGGTTCATATTTGCTCCATGAATTAATTCAAAAATATTTGATTTGGTTTAGTTAGGTTCATCATATGATGATGAGACCTAGCTAAATCAAATCTATGAAAAATTAGGAGCAAAATGAGTCCAATATGCAAAATTTTGCCTAGGCCCAGATCTGGCCCAATTACTAGTCACACCCTCAAGCATTGCTAATTGTCACCCCCTTTTTCCCTACTGAAAAAAAATACAAAATGAATGTATCAACTAGGGAGGTTAAATGGAGTTAAACTCTCCAAGTAACCTACCTTAAAAACAATATACAATCACTAGAAAAAGCAAATAAAGTACCTCACAAATACAAAGGCAAAAATTACACTAAAAACAAGAGAACTATGTACAAATAGAACTAGGCCTTCTCTTCATGATAGAATTGTCCAAGTAAAGAATACCTTGGGCTTAAGAAGCCCACTAGTCTTCAAGAGGTCCAATTCTTCTTGTATTCTTCTAGCCATAGCTCTGGTAACTGGGCCCTTGGCCCATGGTCTATCACCTACTCGATCAGCCTTCTCAATGTTGCTTCATTGTCTATGCTTGTCGTGTGATCTACGTCGTCTGTTGCTCGTCTACTATGGCTTCGGGTGAAAACCATATGCGTGGCCGATAAGAGCTGTCTTGATCGGCCTCACGGTGGGTGCCAAATCTTCTTACCGGAGATCGGTCGTAGGGGACGATTTGCTGGGTAAGATCGGTGAGCCTCCTTCACTGGGTATGCTTGTTGTTCCAAGGCAGGGGTGGTACCTGCAAAAGAGACTTCGATGCCAAAGTTAGTGTTTGTGGGTGTATGAGTCTCGTATAAGTAATGCACGTAGCTTTTGTGTGGATTAGGGTTTTGTTGGGCCTTGGGCCTGAGATCAGTTATGACCTATTTAGGTAGCGGACCTCGTCTTGGCCGAGGTCGCCCAGTGCATGTCCGAGGTGCGTATCCAAGGTCGTCCTATGCTGTGATGCTGAGCTGGAGCTCGGTTTTGCGGTACAGATAGTACAACCTTCATACACATGAAGGCACGCCCGACGTCAAGCACCTAGGCCTGGTGTGTGCGATCCAGCACCCAAACACATCAATATTAGAACAAAATCTTGAAGCAAACATCACCCAAATCAATCATACGAGTTATAATCACTCAGAACGCGTTTTACATCCAAAAAATTTACCAATTTCAGCGTCTACAACTTTTACCTCTAAAATTCATCAAATTCTTCTCCTTTAGGGTTTTAATCCCTTTTCTACAGAGCACTCAATTAATTACTCTAAAACATTTGATTATCAAATAAAATATAAATTGGGAATCTACCCAACAAATCGCATCAAACGCACACAATATTTCATCAAATAGAAAACTTATGGGATTGGGGTCAATTCCTCTACCCTTCATGCATACACCCAATCCCCAAAAATGAGTCTTCTCACTCCCCTTTTATCTTGAGTGATGCAAAGTAACATATCTACGCCTCCGACTCCTCTTTGATGATTCCTTCTCCTTGTTCTCCAGATGCGTCCTCTTCAAAGCACACGACGTCAAAGAACATTAAAAATGAGAAATGAATAATAATCTCTCCCTTTCTCCCTTCTCTTCTAATATATAATTTTTATTTCTCTAAACCCCTTCTTATCTTAATTATTTCTAATACTCCCCTATCAAATTAAATTTATGAAAATATATAAAATAAAAGTTATTTATCACAAAATAAAATAAAATCATTATCATCTCCCTAATTAATTATTATCATTATTAGAAAAATCTCATAGCGTTACAGCCTATATATTAAACAAAAAAAAAATATAATCCCCTATGATAATTAATTAACTATAATGTTTGTCGCTAAGTAATCAAATAAAATAATCATTATTACAAAAAATATTTTTATCTTTTAAAGCATTAGCATGTTTTTTCTCGCACAATATATAGATTATCATTTTTAGGAATTTGTTTAATATAAAAATTACATTAAGAAGAAAATTTGGTGGATATTATTAAAATGCATAATGTTTTACTTCAAATGAAAATTTTATGACTCAAGTTTGTTTGTTTATAATATAAGGTGATATATATATATATATATATATATATATTTGTTTGTATTTATATTTATATTTATATTTATATTATAGTATGGTATGACTTAGATATTTTTTTTAGTTGTGTTGATATCTCACTACTAGAAAAATTAAAATTAGAGAGGGAACAAATCCGTCACTAATCTGCATAAAATCCGTCACAAATAAATTAGTGACGGAAATATTCCGTCACAAAATTTGGCGTCACAAAATATTTAGTGGCGGATTATTTTCTCCCTCACAATTAGTGACGGAATTAAGGCATCACAAACAGTATAATTTTCGTCACTAATTTCTAACGATAAATGTTTAGAAATTAATAAAAATCCGTCGCAATTTGTGACGCCTCTAACTCCGTCGCAATTTGTGAGGGATTAAATCCCTCGCAATTTGTGAGGGATTAAACCCCTCGCAATTTGAGAGGGATTGAGAGGTATGTGAGTCCGTCAAAATCCCTCACAAATTATGATGAAGGAATCCGTCACAAACTGTGATGCCAAGTATCCGTCACAATTTGCGACGAAGAAAATCCGTCACAAACTATGATGCCTATTATTGACTAGAATCCGTCACAATTTGCGACGCCATAATTCCGTCACAATTTGCGACGGATAAAATCCGTCACTAACTGTGATGCCTATTATTTAAGAGTCTGGTAATCGATTACATGTATAGGTAATCGATTACCAGACAATGAAAATCATATGTTCGAAATTTACTTATTAAAGGGTTCTCTGGTAATCGATTACCCATTTCTTGTAATTGATTACCAGAAGATGAAAATTTCAAAATTTGAATTTAAACTTTATAAAATTAACAAGCCATCGAGTTTAAAATTTAAATTCATCTTTGTATCTAAGTAAAACTTTATAAAATTTAAGATCATCAAATTAGTACAACTCAAGCATAAGTGTAAGTTAGCAAGATGTTACATCTAAATTAATTATTAAAAAGATTAAAAATATTTTGTAAAATTTATTGTAGCAATTACATTCAATTATGCCAGGAAAGAAAATCTCTGGTAATCGATTACCAGTTGCTGTAATCGATTACCAGAAACTTTTTAGTTTGACAGAAAGAAGACTATAGCAGGGTAATTGCCACCAAAGAGTCAAAAGAGAACATGAAATGAGGCTAGAAAGAAGACTATAGTAGGATGAGAAAATAAATGTTGAAAGACCAATAATTATATAAACACAACAGAAGATACTTTAATTGAGACTCAAGAACGGAAGAACAAAATAGAATTATTGGAAAAAGAGAACAACATAGAGAAAGAAAAATCATAAAAGACATAACGAAATACTCAACTAACACTAATAAGTAGAAGCACAAAAAAAATGATACGTATTCTTACTTAATTAAATCAGAACCAAGAACTTCATAAAGATGGGTATATGCCAACTCAAATGGTAACTGGAGGCATATGATGTCAAAGATAATTATAGCATCATTTTTGAATCGCATGAGACGCCCAAGCCACTCATGTCTCTGAAATATTTCCTTCTCTTTAGCTCTATCAGACTCAAATACTTTTAAGAGTTCCATTGGGAGCTGCCAGGAGCTGGCCTTCTTGCCTAGAATCTTGTATCCTTGGTCAGCTGCAACTGCAGAACTAATAGGCCATCTGCAATACCAAACACAAGAGAAAAGGTGTGAAGGAAGAGGGAAGAATCAAAGCAATTGAATGAGAAAAGTGATTGTACTGATCCCAAAAAAAGTAAGACAATACCTTGCTAACAGTGCAGAATTTTTACGTTTCCAGAACTGAGAAAACATTATTGCCCAAAGTATCACTATGATGAAGAAAGCAGGAAGCACCACTAATCTCAATGACCTAAAATGTAATGAGGAGCCATAAAACCACTTAACTAGATGCAATACTATAGAAGAAGTGGTAGCATAAACAAAAACCAACAGACAGATTGGCTCACCCAAAATCTATCAATTGCAATGTAAGCCCACATGCAGTAGGGAAGAGCAGCCACCTTGTGAACATTCCAAGAAAAGCAAAATAGATTGCAATCTGCACATTATTCATTCCATCATTGGATAAGGAGAATGGACAATATCATTTTCAGATAATGTTATAAAGCTCATAGAGTCATAGTCACATTAACCTTTGCCCCATAGTAAGAATAAATCTCATCAATTGGCTAATTAGTTAAGTCCCACCAATGAAGTGCCCAACTTCTGAGAAGTTTCTTTCTCTTCTTTTCATCTATCAACCAAAAGCAATATTAGTTCAGGTTCAAGCCACACTAATCAAGAGAAAAAATGATGGCACATGTGAGTAAAAACACCATGCAAAGGAAAGACTTGCTTAACAATGTTCTCTGATTCCAATTTCTAAAGAAGATTCTCTCCAATTTCCCAATGGATTTCTTTTCCATTAAATTTAAGGGTTTTGGCTAACTTGCTGTTGTTTACCTGCAAATTCAATTTATAAGAGAGCCAAAATGTTACGACATGTCAATAGGAGAGTTCATACAACACTGCAATTCCATGGTAGTCATAGCACAACAATAAAGCTTATTTATTAACATGTCACATTTTTTGTATTCATAATCACAAGAATGCATTTTCCTAATATTTTCTTGAATTAGAAAGCTAAGGCACCTATAATCTGAGAATCAGATAAAACAACATGCAGCATGCAGCATGCGTGGAACTGGCTAACAAGCACATCAAATTACAAAGAGAGATTTCGATTGTAGAGAAGACAAATGTCTAACGAAAGAACTCACTATTCCATATATCAAGTGACAGTAGCACTGAAAACGCTCACACCAACTGAAAACAGAACCATCAGGTTGTTTCACAAAAGCTTCCACCTCCTCCACCTCAAATTGCAAATCCATACCTGGCAGTTATTACAAGACACATTAACAGAAACATGGGAATTTCACAACCAGTCACATTCTAGTTAGCACCATCTGACACAGTGAACTTAAAAATAGTAATAAGAACAAATTCTCCCTTTGGGGGATTTGCATATACCAATAAGAGTCCGTTTTTTGATCTGTAGTTCAGCTGCAGCCCTCCCAAGTGTCTCCAAAGGTGCAGCCAACTAAACAAATGACAAATAAGTTTTAGCCACTCATCAAAAAGCTTCAATTAGACACTCAAAACTTGATTATATCAAAAGATTGATAGACCATGGAACAAAATTACTTAAAAAGTCCTTTTTAGAAAGAAAACCCAACCTTGATGAACTCATCTGCAATGTCAACAACTCTCTCAACAATAAACCCCATCTTCTCAAACTCCTTTACAAGGGACTTCGATCCGCCCCATATAAAGCTCCCAAGTATCACCTACAGTAATAAAACATCAAAATTTAACAAGTTTCCAATTTTGATCCGTGAACCATGACCTTCCACATATAATATCCAGGCACCAATACAAATTTAGTTACCTGAACAGGACTTGCAGCAATAAGAACTCCACCAACTCCTCCACAAATGACACGACCATCAGGACTTGCAAGGGAAACAGTCAATCCACCAATTCGATTGCGAGGGCCACCACTATCAGCAACCAAGTAAGAGCCTGACAGGCACAATATCTCAAAACGCCCCTATTGAGGCCAAAGTCTGGAGCCAGAGTTCTCGGCTAGGGTTTGCTCATCACGGGGTCGTTGGCGACGTCAAGGCTTGCGGTGGATGCCATTTGAATGTATCACCCTTGTCATTTTCCTGAGCACAGCCAAAATTTTGAAAAGCATACACTACCTAGAACATAGGGGTCACCGCAACAATTCAAAGAAAACAGGGAAGGAGAAATTGAAGAAGTTGAATAGAAAAGGAGAAATTGGAAAGGAAAAAGGTGAGATCTTTGTGTGATTAGATGATTACATTCGTGGGGAGAATTGGTTTCTCAAAGATGGGTCTCCAAGAGAACAGGGAAGGAAGTGTCGTGGCCGGCGAGGGAGTCTGGAATGTGTGCTAAGGCAGTGGAAAGCTGTGTTGTTCAATTTCAGAGGGAAGAATGAAATACTTGTTAAATTTCAGAGGGAAGTAAATGGGTTGGAGTTGGTTTCGGAGGGAAAAATGAAATACTTGTTAAATTTCAGAGGGAAGTAAATGGGTTGGGCTTGGTTTCTAATAATGGGTTTAGGAGCCCAAAAGTGGAAAAAACCCATAAGCCCAATTCATGACAACTTTATTCAGTCAATATTAAATCAAAACATTATAAAAATTATAACTCAAATCATAATAAAATCTCTCTAATATTTATAAAAATATTAAATTTTTAATATTATTTTTATTTTTAGTTTTTGGAATAATGTATCAACAAAGGAAACTTTTTATTAGCAAGTGAAAAAGGCAACTTAAAATTTTGTCGCGCATAAACTTTCTTATTTCTCTAAATTTTACCTTCATTTCTAATTACACTTTTTCTTTTTTTTTTTTGGCATTTTTTTAAGTACTTATGTGTGATGCTTATATGTATTATTTTTTAATTAGTTACTTTTTATATTTAATTATTTTTATTTCTTTCTTATACGTGTTAATTTTCTAATTATTTTTTTAAAAGTTATTTAGTTACTTTTTATATTTTTATTTTACTTTCAATCAAAATTTAATTATAATAATTTTTCTTTATTTTTAAAATGAAATAACATCCTATAAGTATTTAAATAATTATACATCCAGCACTTTAAAATTATATAATTACTTTTTAACATATTCAAATACAAAAGTTTATTAAATTTTAAACACTTATAATATTATAAGATCTTATCATATAAAAACTTATTATATAAGATCTTAAAGAAGTTATTTCTTAAAACATATCATTATTCATTGATCTTATTACATAAAAACTTATTATATAATATGTTAAATAAGTTATTTCTTCAAATATATTCTTATTCATCGGATGTTTAATAGTAATATAATTTTTTGAAATCTTTAATATTAATATGATTCGTTGAATCTCTAATTAAAACTTACATCGTATAAAATCCAAATTAAAGAAAAAGGTAACAAACACATGTAGGACGACAACTGATAAACTAAAAAAGCATAAAGAGAAAATGAAACACAAAAGGAAAGCAAATTATATATATACTCATTACCTATATTTTAAATATAATACTCATATATTTATACTCATTATGTGACACCCTCTACCCCATTATTAATATACAACAAATGTAACAATAAAATATTTCTTTTCTTCTTTTTGGGTAAATAAAATCTTTCATATTTGACAAATATTTCAGATATCACAAGGTAGAAGATTCACATTCGTAACTCATAAATCATAACTCCAGTGTAAAAAATTATAAAAGAAAAGAAGTTAAGATTTTCAATACAATTTAATGAAAAACAAGAAATCATATATATACAAATAATAATAAAGGAAATATAAATTAACTCCAGTAAAGGTGACAGTGCCTCCTGGTTAGGGATTAATTTATACTCCCAAATCATATAATAAAATATAACAAAGATGTACATTTGGGTCTTTTATCAAGAACGTTTAAATTACAATTCTTAACATACATTTTCCTTGAATTATAAACTTTATCTACGTTGTCTCTTCGTTAGAAATTACAAAAGAAGAGAAACTAAAGTTATTAAAATAATAACATATTAAACTAAGCTAACTATACCCCGATGTCACATCCTATCAGAGCATGCCCAATTGAAGCCTTTAAGCCTCATCACCAACATCCTCATGATGCTGATCACCTGCATCATAATTTAAACATATACAAGAACAACAAGGGAGTGAGAAACATCTCACTCAGTTTCAGGTGCAGAAATAAAGGTTAAATAGCCCACACACACACAACAAATATAAGTCACATGTAAATAACATACATAAATAATCAATATCACATATATATTTATTTATCATGCTATGATGTCATGGACTCGACTCATAAATGCATGCATGTGGCGCCATAAAGAAGTTTCACATATCATCACTGGTGACCCTAAGGTACACCTTGTTAGCATGTTACATCGTGGGTGACCCTAAGGTACACCTTGTTAGTCGTGGGTGACCATAAGGTACACGTTATTAGCATGTTACATCGTGGGTGACCATAAGGTACACCTTGTTAGTTGTGGGTATGCGGCCTCAGCGGCACACCTGGAGTAATATATGCATATGATGCATGTCATACATTTATAATCTCATTGACTCAACATTTAACTTATTACATAATTTCATTTAGTACATCATGTCATTATTTGTCATAGTATCATAATCATAGTTTGTCTCAATAGTTCATTCTTAGGTCTCATGTCATTTGTCCATATTTCACATGGTCGTGTCATCAATACTCCTCATAAGGTCCGCATAGGTATTCACAGAGAGCATTCTTATTCATATTAAAACTCATTTATTATTAACATTAATTTCATACTCATTTATTACTTTCAACAAAGAACAAAATAGAATAAATAGAAAATCGGACAGAACAACGACACTTTCAACAAAAACAAAGTAGAGTAAATAGAAAATCAAACAGAACAACGGCACCTTCAACAAAAACAAAGTGGAGTAAATAGAAAATCAAACAGAACAAAGACATCTTCAAAATAGAGTAAATAGAAAATCAAACAGAACAACGACAAGGGATTGGGGTTACATAATCATTTATTATTTCCAACAAGGAATAAAGTAGAGCAAACAAAAAATAAGATAGCACAACGGCAAGGGATTGGGGGCCAATCCGACAAATAAACTATCCAACAATTATCCCCACACCCCTGAGCGAGGTTCTCACTCCCCCCCTTACCTGGATAAGCGGAGTTGAAACTAGGGCAAAGCCTCCTCCTCTGGATTCCCTCCTCCTTTCTCTCTCTCTTTCTTTCTCTCTCTCTCTCTCTCTCTCTCTCTCTCTTTCTCTCTCTAAGATTTCACTTCTCACTTCAGTATAAAATTTTCACCCCCTGCCTCCTATTTATAGGCAACCTGACGCACCCGGAACGGCCCGTACTGATTTCGGAACGGCCCGTTCCGGATCCTTCAAACATGGGCAAATTTTTCAGCTGGAACGGCCCGTTCCAAAATCGAAACGGCCCGTTCCCAAAAAAGCAGAACGGCCCGTTCTGAAACCAGAATGGTCCGTTCTCCATACCAGAACAGCCCGTTCCAGGCCCGTTCTGGGACTACAAAAACCTCACATTTTCAACATTTGGAACGGCCCGTTTCACTTTTGGAACGGCCCGTTCCGGAACCCAAAATACCCCTATAACTTTATTAAAATTACGAAAATGCCATTAAAATAATAATAATAAAAAATTGGGTGTTACACATTACCTATATTTTACTGATTTACTACTTAAATATAAAATTCATAAATCAATTAATAAAATGAAAATTTAATAAATTACTACAACTTGGAGAGATATTTTTTAAATCAATCAAGATTAAGAACAAAAATAATTATTTAGTGTAATTATTTTAAATATAATTTTTTAATTTTTAAATAAAGAACATTTAATCTAGCTAGGAAAAGTTACATTGACCCCTACTTGAAGTTTTTCTAAATGACGTTGTATATATATATATTCTCAAATTTTTAAGAACGTATTAATTTTCTTATTTATTTATTTAATAGTGGCACATACAATTACTACTTATATAAGATAATACTATTTATATACTATATATTAAGAGAAAATAAATTATTAATACAAATATCAATAGATTTGATCTCTTATTTCATTTCAACTTTTGAAATATATATATATATATATATATATATATATATATATATATTTTAAATTAAATATCATGCACACTATGATTTAAAATATATATCAACTTTAAGTAATAATTTTAAAAAATGAATTGAAAAATTCTTATTTTCAAAATCAAAGATGAATGAAATTCATTTTTCATAAAAATGACATAGTATATATTGGATGTAATTAATTAGAAACAAATGATAGACGCATATAATTAATTTGCTTAACATAAATTAACTTTTTCCTCCCTTATTTTAATTAATAATGATATTTTGGGTTTTTCTTGTAGTGTATGTTATTTCCCTTCCTTTTTCTTTGTGATACATTTGAATATATAGTTCTAATATTTATTCATTTAAATCAATTCTAACTCATATTTTTCACAATATTAAGATACTTGAAAACACAAGATCGAGTAATACCTGTCATATTAATAACTTTCATGCAAAATAAAATATCTCCATTTTTTAGGTTGTGCTTATTTCTTTCATAAATCTAAATTAGATTATTTTATAAGTTTGCTTTTAAGCATAAAAATTAAGAAATTAAAGGATATTATTTTATTAACAAAAAATAAGAAATTTTTAATTTTTAACTAAAAATTTAAATTTTAAAATTAAAAATTATGAAATTAGAAAGATATTTTTCAATAAATAACTAAATTAGTTAATTATTATTTATTTTATATTTGTGGACATTATCTTCTTATAGTTATTTTAATGACTTTTATAGAATGTTTTAAAGGTTTTTAATAATTATTACTATTTTAATAATGAATATTTATGAAAATTAATTTTTGTAATATTTTGATTTTTAAGTAGCCCAGAACGGGCCGTTCTCAAACTGGAACGGGCCGTTCTAGACTACTAAAATAGCCTATTAAAATTAAATCGGAACGCCCCGTTCTAACACATAAATTTATGATCAATACGCAAATACAGAACGGCCCGTTCCCAAAGTGGAACGGGCCATTCTAAAATACTAAAATAGCCAATTAAAACTAAAGCGGAACGGGTCATTCCATACGTGGCTGTTGAACCTTAAAATTTGATTCCAGAACGCGCCGTTCTGGTTTAAGAACGGGTCGTTCTGGTTTCAGAACGGACCGTTCTAGTTTCAGAACGGACCGTTCTGGTTATACATGCTTCTTTTTGTTGTTTTTCTTATATTTAAATATAAATGTATAATTTTAATATCTCTATGGTTCCTATGAGAAACCTAAGAGTATGTTTGGATGAGGAATTTTAATGGGGTAATTCATTTGTTTGAAGAATTTTAAATTTTTGAGGTGAAATACTTTGTTTGGATGGAGAATTTACAAAGAATTTGAATTCCAAGCATTTGTGAAATTCTTTGAAATAATAGAATTTCAAATTCTCCCAAAAATGTAAGAATTTGAAATTCCTCATATTTTTTCCCCTTATTTCACTTATATATTTTATCTTATATCTTCATATTTTTAATTATTGAATATTCAAAAATACTTTAAAAATTATTAAATATTATCTAAATTAATTTTTTAAAATTATTAAATATTTAAAAATTGGTTAACATTTTTTTATATAAAATTTTATTTAAAAATCTCAACATATAAATATATTTTTAAAAGCAATTTTATCATGATAGAATCAAATTATCATATCCAAATTAACAATTTAAAATTTTAAAAAAATTGAATTGACTTATCTAAACAAAATATTTTAACAATGATAGAAATTGAAATCAAAGTAATTCAAATACCAAGAATTTCAAATTCCTTGAATTTGTAAAATTACTCATCCAAACACACCATAAGGGAATGCAATTGTAAGAGACAATTATATGAGTAAGATGTTTATTGTATGGATTAGAGTACTCTGTGGATTCTTAAGAGAACCCTGAGAGAAACAAATAAACTATGCAACTTTATATTTTGCTTTTTGATTGTTCTGTTGTATTTCTTGTTGCGTGAGATGTATGAATATCTATTTAATTCCACAAATACATGAGTTTTGATTTGAATTAAACATGTTTGGTATTTCAATTATGAAAAAGATTATGTTATTCAATTTTTGTTATTTGTGTTATGGTATGTGGAGTAGAGGGTGTCACACAAATGATATATATTTATTATTAATAAATACATAAAATATATATATATATATATATATATATTATATTTTTATAATATTATTCATAAATTAATATCAATAATATTATTAGTATATTTATACATAAACTAATAATTTGATAAATATAACTTATTATATATTAATATACTTTTACAAAAATATAAATATACATATCTTATCTACTATATTTATATTTTTATAAAAGTATATTAATATATACTAAGTTATATTTATCAAATTATCAATTTATCTATAAATATACTAAAAATATTATTGATATTAATTTATTAGCAATATTAAATTATTAATAATATATAAATTTTATTTATTTAGTAATAATAAATATATATCATTTGTTACATTAATAAAAATTATAGTATATGTTAACTTAAATAAGCAAATAATTGTATAATTTTAAATTATTATATATATATATATATATATATATTAAAATTTTAAAATTATTAAATTTTTAAAATTGCACAATTACAATTCTTTAGGGACTAAAATTATCCAATTAAAATCTTAGGGATCAAAATTGCACAATTACAATACTTGAGGGATCAAAAATGTAATTAAGCCAAAATTAAATTAATATTCTTTTTTTTTTTAATTTCACAAGTTTTTTTTAAATATTTTTAATGAATGTCTTAGTTTCTTATGTTCAAAATTGACAATTTTTTATTTAATTAAATGAATTTCATAATTTTTTCAGTCCTTTAATGAAATAAAATATTTTTATTTTATTATTTTTTTAAAAAAAAATTAACATATTTTCTTTAATTATGCATAATTCTTAAATATAAAAGTTTCATAAATAAAATTTAATATTTTGAGAGGGAACAATTTGTCACAAATTTTTTCACAAAATATTTTAACCTATTTGTGACGGAATTTTGAGAGGGAACAATCCGTCACTAAATTTTTTCATTTTAGTGACGAAATTTGTGACGGATTTTTTAGAGACGAAGTTCATTCCGTCACAAAATCCGTCACAAACATTTTTTTTTATTTAGTGATGAAATTTGTGACGGATTTTTAGAGACGAAAATTTTTCCGTCACAAAATCCGTCACAAATATTTTTTTTTTTGATTCAGTGACGAAATTTGTGACGGATTTTTAGAGACGAAATATTTTCCGTCACAAAATCCGTCACAAAAGTCAATAAATTCTTGTCCATCACAAAACTTAAAATTCCCTCACAAAATACGTCACTATTAGCGATGCTATTTTTTCCGTCACAAAATTCGTCACAAATATTAATTTTTCTAGTAGTGTCTATCAAATCATAATTATTTTTCTAAATTCAGCAAATTTGCCCCAATAATATATAAAATTTATATATAGGCATTAAAATTTTTAGAAGGATGATTGATTGAGTTTTTTTAATCAATCCTACATATGAAATTACTTTATATATGGTTCAAATATTACATAATTATTCAAATTCTAAATTTATAACTTAAAACTTAAATTTGGAATTTTAAATAGAAACCTATAAAACAAATGAAAATAAAAAGAGTAATTAGCATATTAATATATCATGTTAACAGCGTAAAAAATATTATATCACAATATCAGGTAATGAGCTTAAACTAACTAAATTCTAACACCACTAATGAATAACGATTTTACTTCCAAGATTTTATAATTATAAATATTTTTTTAAAGTATTTTTAACTATAGGAGCGTACATAATAATTTAACCTAATCTATTTATAAACACTGAATTGGAAAAATTATGGTTAATGTTGATTGTGACTTCTCGTTTTTTTTTATAAATATAAATAATAAAATAAAGTATTCAAATAATATTTTTAATATAGACAGATAGATTTAATTTAGCTTGAATATAAATAAGAAGTGTTTTTAATAAACAAAATAATATAGAGATAAGAGGTGGGTGTAGACCCCTAAAATTGTCCGGGTCAGAAATAAGACTCAAAGACTCTCGAAGACCGAAGGAAAGTCAGCCGGAAGGACTCCTGGAAGACCCTAGGATGATTCTTTGTAGGTCTAGAAGTCTTAGAGTAGCTTAGAATAAGGGTGTGCGAGGATTGGAGCTCAATACACCCTCCTAGAGGTTCAGTACGGCCGTACTGAGCCATTTGAACTACAATACGGCCGTAGTGAAATCAATACGGCCGTACTGAAGTTTTTGAACTTCAGTACGGCCGTACTGTAGTTCAAAACTCAGTACGGGCCGTATTGACCCCCTAGGCCGTACTGCGCCTCAATCCTATAAATACGACGTCATTGGCACGTCCTCCCACACTTTTGGAGCATTCCTCCACCCTCTGGCTGAGTATTCTTGGGTTTTTGAGCTATTCTCTGCCCTAGAAATCTCTCCGGGAACCGATCCGACTAAGTTCTTGAGTTCACGAGCCATTAGCTTGAGACTCGAACAAGTCGAAGGGAAATCTCTTTGATTTCCATAGTAAACATTATTTTTAGGGAAAGAAGCGAGCGAACGTGTAGTGGGAAAGAGCGCCAAAAAGCCTCCTAATTCCTTTTTGAATCTATAAAAGCACGCTTCAAAGGTTTCTTTCCAAATCCTTTCTTTTACTGCTTTCAATTACCACTTTTTGATTGTTGCATTGCACGTTTAAGCTTTCATCATGTAGATAGTTTACTCATAATCGTTCTAATAAATAGGGGTAGTTTAGTAATTTTACGCTATTATTTATGAAATAATCCGTCATAGGGAACCCGAAAGGGGCGTTGTGGGGTGCTAACACCTTCCCCACTCGTAATCGACTCCCTTACCCAACTCTGGTTGTAATGGCCGAAGTTGATTTGCGAAAATCAATTGCCTTATGTCTTTTTCCAATGTTTTGAGTAAAACATTGGTGGCGACTCCAAGAACCCCTTTTTGCGAAAACCACTAATCCATGGAGGGTCCCATTTGGGATTAACATGGATTGGTGAGAATCATTTAACAAAATTGTTAGTTCGATGAGGTCTCAGTTTGAGAATAAGTCGTTCTAACAATCCATCATTTTTCAAAACTAAAAAGAGTCCGACCATCGTCGCGAATGCCAATGTCCGTTTCGGCGGGTGGCGACAGATGGCGACTCCGCTGGGGAAGCCTCGAGAGTCAGTCCCATTTAGTGATGGATTATTTCTAAAATGATAGCTTAAAATTACTTCATTACCCCTCGCTTGTATGATAATATGTTTTACCTAATTGACTTTAATAACTGTTGGATGTTTAAATTTTCGCAATTGTTTGAAATATAAACTGCACACGAACCTTTGCACACAACAGTTCCCTCTATACCCGGGGGCATGAGTGGAAAGCCATAGGGAGTGGATGTTAGTACGGCCGGTTGTCGAATGGGTCTATAGGTGCCCGTAGGTTGTCGGAAAGCATCACTCAAGGTGAAAACCATGAACTCAAGTCCGACAGTGCGTTGGAGCTTTCCATCGACTTACGACGAGAGGGATTGGGTCCCTATAATGGGGTTACCTTAGGGGCCTTAGACCGGTGAGAACAGTTAGAACCTCCTTGAATATGCACTTGTCTGCAGGATACCCCTACCTCGTGATTCGCTCGTGATTGTTCGTGGATGAGTGAATTGTTTGTGCATTGTTTATGTGACATTGTTTGAGCATACATTGCATTCTTTAAACATACAACATTCCCCTTTTAGAATAAGAATAAATAGGAATAAGAATCTTCCATTACATGGTGTTAACATCTACCCTCATCACATTCATGTTTGTAGTTTCCCTTTTCACCCGAAAAAATACAAAAAACAAAATACCCAAAAAAAAAAAGAAAAAATTATTATTTATCCAAACCAAGCAATATCATGCATCATCTTAGGAGCATCCTGAAAACATGATAATGCTTAGTTGAATAAACACAATGCATGCATATTCAACGCCATCATCTCATATCATGCATTCTTATCGAAGATCATGGAGGGATCTAGGGGAGTACATTGCATACATCTCTCCTAGTAATTCATTAATAACATTAATAAAAAGAAAGGATTAATCGATGCGTATGTTCAGAATGGATCGCACGCCGTTTGTTATTAAGTGTAAACCAACAACCGCGCCAAGCAAACGCACATCAACTCCGTTGTTGGTAATCAAGACGAATAAAGGGGAAGGTCCGATACCGTTGAAGATCACTGCTCCAAGACCTTTTCCCTACGAATCGAATAAGGCTGTGCCATGGATATACGACATCCATTCTTCTGCCGACAGCAATATCTCTAACATCGCTGGACTTGGGGGCATGACTAGGAGTGGCAGGATCTACACTCCCGAAGATCTTCATGATAAAGCTCCCAAGAATAAAGGAAAGGAAAAAGAAAAAGAGAAAACCGAGGAAAATAAAGAATCTGAGGAGGAGACTGACGAGCTGTTAAAATATATCCGACAGAGCGAGTACTCCATCATGGATCAACTTCATAAGACGCCAGCAAAGATTACTCTGTTGTCGTTGATCCTATGCTCCGAACCGCATCGGCAAGCTCTGTTGAAAGTCTTGAACGAGGCATACGTGTCGCACACTATCTCCCAAGACAAATTTGAGGGGATTGTTAGTCACATCACGGGTAATGATCACCTCACTTTCACCGATGAAGAAATCCCCGCTGAGGGACCGAATCACAACAAGCCCTTGCACATCTCTGTAAAGTGCAAGGAATATCACATCGCTAAAGTCTTGGTGGATAATGGATCTTCCTTGAATGTGATGCCAAAAAGAACGTTTGATCAAGTGGCAATCAAGGGAATCCAAATGCGCCCGAGCAACATGATCGTCCGAGCTTTCGACGGTTCTAAAAGAGAAGTGGTGGGAGAAATTAATCTTCCAATCCAAATTGGACCCACCATCTTTAATGTCGAATTTCAAGTGATGGACATTACTCCCGCGTACAGCTGTCTCCTCGGCCGACCTTGGATTCATGATGCGAAAGCTGTTCCCTCTACGCTCCACCAGAAAGTCAAATTCATAGTGGGTGACAAGCTGGTGACTGTACAAGCCGAAGATGACATACTCATCAGCAAGCCATCTGCCATACCTTACGTGGATGCAGCAGAGGAAGCTCTAGAGACCGCCTTCCAAGCATTGGAGATTGCCAATGTCGAAACGTTTCCCCGAGAAATGAAGAAGGTAGCCTACATGCTCACCAAGAACGGATACTTGCCTGGACAAGGACTTGGCAAGGATTCCCAAGGAATTCCCGAGCTACCCATTATTAAGGATAATCCGGGGAAACAAGGGTTAGGATACAACCCTAATAAAGATCAAAGGACGAAGAGGAACCAAGATCCTTCTCGACGTTCTTTAAGCCAGATCTTTAGGAAGGTCGGTTCACAAGCGTCAAGGCCGGTCGTCGTCATCAAGTGCTCTTCTTCTTCCGATAGGGATGTATAGACCTGATGACTGTTAGAGATCACTCCTCGGGGACAGCCCGACCCCCGAGCCTCGATAGGGCACATGTTTCCGCTAGAATTATAATAAAATCATTCTTTATTAGTTCTTATTGCTTCTTTTCTTGCTTGCAATAAATTTCTAGACCACATTATTTTTAACCCTGTTTGAATAAGCATGAATGAGGTTAAAATCGTCTTAATAACAATAAACCCGCATCATTTTTATGTGGAAGTGTGTGTGACAACTTGGAGCACCTTTCCTTGGCCTCGACAAGTGCCACCATGGATAAAAAAGAAATCCTTTAAGGACAAAATCCTAAAAACAAAAAAGCTCGGCAGGAAACCCAAAAACGGGGCTGCGCAAAAATAAGAGCAAAGAACCCGCTAGGAATCCCACGAAAGGGTGACCTAGGCAAAAATTAGGGTTGCAAAAATGAACAAAAACAAAGGTCCGCTGAGACGCCACAAAGGGGTGTTTTAGGCAAAAAATAAGGACAATCAAAAAGCAAAAAGAAATCCATGATGGTACCATGAGCTGAATTCAAAAAGAAAGGTTCAAGGGAAACTATCTAAGTTGTCGAATCACAACGTCAATAACAAGACTTTCTTAACTTCATAAGTGTTTAATCAAACAAGCCTAAACACATGAGCCTACCTTGGCCAGCCATTCTTACAAAAACCGTTTTCAAAACAATAACAATCCCCTCTAAAACACAAACTTTCGAACAAAGATATCTTTCCTTTCTTTTCTCTTGTCCCAAACGATTTTAGAATAATCTAGTGGAAACATGGAGATATAGTGGTCAATAGGAAGGTTGATACGTCTTCTAAAGGAAGGGAAGGATCACTGGGTTGATGACACCAATCTCGATATAACACGCATCATTCCTCGGTTACAGAAATCGGCAGCGCACAACCCGTCTAGAGGAATGGCAAAAATCCAAGCAAAGAAACGCATCGGTTAATTCTTTTGAAAAATAAATCAAATAGAATTAGGTGCATCATACGGCATACATGCATACAGATGATAGGTGTACTGGAAGATCACTTATTCTCTGTTTATTAAAATCCGTAATCTCCTACGTAAGAGGCTCACAGAAATCCTCCCTCACATCGACGACAGAAATTCCTCCAAGAAGAGGAGGATAGGGAGAGCCATTCATTAAAAAAAAAAAAAACATCAACAAAATGATTAAACTTGCATTTTGCGCATCACACACACATTAGTTGCACATTCAAAGACCTTATCATGAGGCAGTCGCATAAAATAGAAAAATAGGAAAAATTTCTTGTGTATGACAGCAGCCAACAGAAAAAGCCGAAATCGACAAAAAAGGCAAAAATTCAGAAAATCCAACAATCGTACAGAATAACTGAGCCTGGAGAGGCTTGCCGAAATAATACTCCCCAGAGACATCTCAGCTTGCACTCTTGGGCCGAATTCCCAGTGAAAGCTATCAGAGCAAGATCAGCAAGATTCCCCAACGGAAGCATGATCATCCAAACAAAATATCTGAGTCAAAGGACTTAGACTTCCTTAGTGGAAGATAGCTTTCTAACTCGAGCGATGAGTGAAGCTAAGCCTGAAGAGGCTTTCTAAATAATACTCTGGGATACATAAGATCCTCAATCCCCATTCGCCTACTCAGAGGCACTCCTTCAAAAAGAGAAAATCCGAAAAGATCAATAACCATTCCCCAAGCGGAATTCGGTATTCAGCCAAACACCAAACGTCAAGATAATCCGCCTAACAGAAGAGGCCAATCAAGATCAATACGACAGAATCCCCCAGCGGATAACAGCCTACGCAGAGGCAACAAAACCAGAAAAAAAAGTCACCCGAATAAGGATAACCGGGATACTCCACCAATGTCGAAAGGACGTCAGCCAATCATAAGGCATCGCTCACCTCAGAAAGAGCATCTTTGTGTCTGCATCCCCAAGGAACCAGAATTTCCCCAGTGGGCACCAACTACGCAATGGAAAGTTGGGACACAAGAACCTATGAGTAACTGCACATCCCCTAGACGGATCCCTGCGTTATCCAGCCCTCAGCGGCACCAAAATCAAAAACAACCGTCGAAGCAGCATCGTGGACTGTGGAGACAAAATCATCACAAATCCCTGGAGAGGGCAAACTCACGCTACCAAAGTGACCAGAAGCACGGAGGTATGCATCCCTGGAGAGGGCAAACTCACGCTGCCAACGTCGTCAGAAACACGGAGGCATGCAGACCCTGGAGAGGGCAAACTCACGCTACCGAGGTCGTCAGAAACACCGAGGTATGCACGAGCCTGGAGAGGCGACGACTAATACTCAGCTACCGACGTCGTCAGAAACACAGAGGTATGCAGCTGCCAACGTCGTCAGAAACACGGAGGCATGCAGACCCTGGAGAGGGCAAACTCACGCTACCGAGGTTGTCAAAAACACCGAGGTATGCACGAGCCTGGAGAGGCGACGACTAATACTCAGCTACCGACGTCGTCAGAAACACCGAGGTATGCACGAGCCTGGAGAGGCGACGACTAATACTCAGCTACCGACGTCGTCAGAAACACGGAGGTATGCAGCTGCCAACGTCGTCAGAAACACGGAGGCATGCAGACCCTGGAGAGGGCAAACTCACGCTACCGAGGTTGTCAGAAACACCGAGGTATGCACGAGCCTGGAGAGGCGACGACTAATACTCACCCTGGAGAGGCTACTCAACAATTTTCCCACCTAAAGACACTACAAGTCGGAAGGATGGCCTACTCCCCGGACAATTGGGTCAACTCCTTTACTTGTCAACCGGTACACCAAAAAAGCCGTTCGACTAAGTAAAGGGGGGGCAGCTGTAGACCCCTAAAATTGTCTGGGTCGGAAATAAGACTCAAAGACTCTCGAAGACCGAAGGAAAGTCAGCCGGAAGGACTCCTGGAAGACCCTAGGATGATTCTTTGTAGGTCTAGAAGTCTTAGAGTAGCTTAGAATAAGGGTGTGCGAGGATTGGAGCTCAATACACCCTCCTAGAGGTTCAGTACGGCCGTACTGAGCCATTTGAACTACAATACGGCCGTAGTGAAATCAATACGGCCGTACTGAAGTTTTTGAACTTCAGTACGGCTGTACCAAATTCAATACGGCCGTACTGTAGTTCAAAAACTCAGTACGGGCCGTATTGACCCCCTAGGCCGTACTGCGCCTCAATCCTATAAATAGGACGTCATTGGCACGTCCTCCCACACTTTTGGAGCATTCCTCCACCCTCTGGCTGAGTATTCTTGGGTTTTTGAGCTATTCTCTGCCCTAGAAATCTCTCCGGGAGCCGATCCGACTAAGTTCTTGAGTTCACGAGCCATTAGCTTGAGACTCGAACAAGTCGAAGGGAAATCTCTTTGATTTCCATGGTAAACATTATTTTTAGGGAAAGAAGCGAGCGAACGTGTAGTGGGAAGGAGCGCCAAAAAGCCTCCTAATTCCTTTTTGAATCTATAAAAGTACGCTTCAAAGGTTTCTTTCCAAATCCTTTCTTTTACTGCTTTCATTTATCGCTTTTTTTGATTGTTGCATTGCACGTTTAAAGCTTTCATCATGTAGATAGTTTACTCATAATCGTTCTAATAAATAGGGGTAGTTTAGTAATTTTACGCTATTATTTACGAAATAATCCGTCATAGGGAACCCGAAAGGGGCGTTGTGGGGTGCTAACACTTTCCCCACTCGTAATCGACTCCCTTACCCAACTCTGGTTGTAATGGCCGAAGTTGATTTGCGAAAATCAATTGCCTTATGTCTTTTTCCAATGTTTTGAGTAAAACATTGGTGGCGACTCCAAGAACCCCTTTTTTTGCGAAAACCACTAATCCATGGAGGGTCCCGTTTGGGATTAACATGGATTGGTGAGAATCATTTAACAAAATTGTTAGTTCGATGAGGTCTCAGTTTGAGAATAAGTCGTTCTAACAATCCATCATTTTTCAAAACTAAAAAGAGTCCGACCATCGTCGCGAATGCCAATGTCCGTTTCGGCGGGTGGCGACAGTGGGTTAGAGAAGAGTCTTTGGATTTGTACTCTTAAGCCTAACCAAAATCTTATTATAAGTGTGAGAAAGAAGGTTAGGTCAGAATATGCGTCAATTTCTAAATCCGGTATGAGTGCATGCAGAGGAACCCTATATGAGAACCGTAAGGAGTGGGTGGAGTAGCTATGTAGACGACAAAGGATTGTACCTATGCCTTGGCGATTGCCATCTGAGGTAAAAGGGAGAGTGAAAATGTTTTAGATGTGGACACATATGAGAGATATGAAAAACGAGGCGACCCCTAAGCCTCTTTGGTTATTAGTTAAATTTTATTTGGTGCATATATTGAATATATGAGAGATTGTTGTTGTTGCGCAACTAAGTATGATGTGGAGTTTCATAATTACTTGTGGTAACTTGCATATTATAATGTATGAAAAATTTGGGGGTTAGGGTTGAATGTATGATTTGGGACTTTTGCATGAATTGTATGTTTTGGTTATAATTGATATCAAATAAGTATTTTGTGATTAGATTAAGAGTGATTAATCAAATAAATCAAAATAATAAGTGTTAAAGATGGATTTGGAAGGGTTATGGGACCTTGAGTCACTATTTGTAAAGGATGGAATCTGTAGCAGCATTACAAACATGTTTAATGCACCAGGCGTGGTGAATGTGGTTCTCGGTACTAGGTGTTGAAAGTGTCACACTAGGTGTGAGAGACAAAAAAAAGGTTCCAAATTTCTTGGCATTGGGTGAGAATGGTTTCTCTAGGTATCGTTTGACGTTGTTTTTGCAAACGACTAGCACTAGGCATGATTAAAGTCACGTTGGGTGCGAGAGAATTAGAGGGGTCCTTGCATCCTCAATGTTGGCGTAGGAGTATCCATGTTGAGAGCGAATGCGACAAAGAGGTTCCTGACCTCACGTTGGGTGCAAGTTTTGTCTCATTAGGCTTAAGAAAGAGATAGTTAGAAAGAACAGTTAGTGTTGGAACCTATGAGGGAGAGTTACATATAGAAATTAAATAAGATAAAAAAAATGTGAGTAAATAAATTAAAGAAAGGGAAATAATGAAAATGATGAAAGAGGAAATGATAGAGAAAAAGAGATGAGTATAATAACCATAATTTGAGAAAAAAGATGAGAAGAGATTGAGTGCAACCATAATTGATTAATTAAAGGGGAGAAGTAAATATTGGTGAAAGTGATGAAATAATAAGAGTAAAGAGACGATGTTAGCGATGAGAAAAGGAAATTCAAGCAAAGGCTTGGTCATTTGAAGAAAGTCTAGACATAAATGTTTGATAACATGAGGATAATGGCACTATGCATTGCATTAATTGTTGTGTTTGATGAATTGTGTGAGGGTTCATATATTCATGCATAGTTTCTTTGGAACTGGTGTGAATCTATGCAAGAGGGTCTCTATGTTTTTCTACCTTGGTCTTGGGGGTTTTATGGTAGGAAACCTCTGACAAGTATTGAAGGTGACCATGACCAATTATAATACTCTGAATGGCATAGATCTTCTCCTAGTTAAGAGTAGATTAAGAGGGTCACCCACTGTAATACCCTAATTTTGAAAAAGGTTATTATTATTATTATTAATATTATTATTATTATTATTATTATTATTATATGGTATTTGGTCATAATTATTTTAATAATTATAGAGGAATATTATTTTGTACGTTTTAAATAATTATTATTTTGGACAATTATTTTGTACGTATTAAATAAGTATTTTAATTAAAACATTTTTTAAAAATGATTGTATATGTATGTTGGGGTAGAGGGTGTCACATTTAGTGGTATCAGAGCAGGTCGATCCAATCGATCGTGAGTTATGTACTTATCATGATTCTGTTGTGTACTCTGACAGAGTTTTGTTTGTTATGTACTTTGATGATGCTTTGCTTTGATAGTGATGATGATGATGATCTCCTTGTGTTGATATTGTTGAGTTTGATACTGTTAGATTATATTGTAATTAGAGGAATGATAGATAGTGTTAGCTAATATCATTATGACTACTCTTCTTCATTCTTATGAGTGCTGAATTGTTTGATACTTCTTGCTTACGTAAGAAGTAGTGGTTGGGTGGTATCGCTTGTGTTGCAAGCATATGTGTGAGTAGTAGTAGACGAGATATTGTGCAAATCAACTAGAAACTATTAGGACCTTAGATTTGGATGAGACATTGATTTATCGAGAGTTTACAGTTAATGGAGTTTCTGGAATCTATAGTTGTAGTGATTGAATCCAAGGAGGTTGTATCTGAGAATTCCCTAATCTCTTTTCTGTTCTTGTATATGGTGAGGGAGGAATCCCAACTTTGTTTTGTAATTTGTGAATTTGTTTGTGTACTCTTTTTATATGTGCTATTTGTGGTGATTGATATATATATATATATATATATATATATATATATATATATATATATATATATATATGTGTGTGTGTGTGTGTGTGTGTGTGTGTGTGTGTGTGTATAATCAATTTTGTGTAAATTGAAGTATATGTGAATCTATGAATGCATGTAGTTCCTATAAAAAATCCTTGATTGAGCAAAGTGAAGATTGATGTTAATTGCATTAATAGGTAAAATTGATGTTAGGCTTGAGTAATTGGTGGTATAATAGAGTAATTTTAGGCATTAATATATGTTTTTACCGATTGGATGAAATATTTGGGTTTTCAGGATCAACTTGTGTGATTTTCACACACTTTGTAGGATTTTCACAAACTAGTGTCATGTCGGATGTGATGATTCATAATGTTATTGTTAAGTTAGATGAAGCAATTCTCAGAAAGATTTTGAGTGTGACAAATATAATGCACGTGGTTATCTCTAACAAGTGTGTTAGTGTTTCAAAAGAACATAAGTACAAGAAAAGTGAAGAACAAGCATATGTATTAGATGATACAAGACGATAGACGAAAGGCTAACACAAGCATCCAACAAGCCAAATCAAGAACAAGACAAAAGCGCGTCAAGCACAACCTAAAGCGAAACATAAAGACTCAGACGAAGGTTGGACAAAGATATTTTGAAAGTCTGACCATATACAAGTTGACCAGACGAAAAGGAAAATTCAATGCATTAACAACAAATGCTTAGACAAAGGTCAAGGTTTGAGCTACATATAGACTGCCAGATGTAGACGAAAGTTGTCATGCAACCACTTGAGGAATCAAGTTTCAAAGGACAATTTGAAAATCCTCCACACTCACAGGAGAACACACGAAGTCGTCGAAATTGTGAGAAGAAAAGAAGAAAGAAGAAAAGTAAGCACAAAACGTCAAATCCTAAGTGTGTCAAAAAAAGGACACCTACTTTTTTGATAAAGATAACATCTCTACAGCTAATCCCTAGGATTTTGTGAAAGTTAGAATCTGCAGATTCAGAACAATACACGCAATGTCTAAAAACAGGAAGCAACATTTAATGCAAGATCAAATGTATTAAATGAAAGGATCAAACTAGTCATGAACGACTATATCAACTTCAACAGACATATGCAACGGACAAATTCTACAGGCCTATAAGTATGCAATAACCTCAAACCAAAAAAGTTTGGCAAGAAGCAACGAAAGAATGATCATAGGCATTGCCCTGGGCTCCGAGCTTTAAGCACCAAAATATAATATCAAGCCCAAAAGAAAAAATGAGAAATTAGAGATCGATTCTTCATAGTCAAATCTACAATGTATCATTGTATTCATCTCTGTAGTTTAAGGTGTTCCAAGTGTATCTTAGGAAGGAAACCTTAGTGAGTGTTATAACCTTATGTATCCTCTTTGTAAAGAGTAATCCACACACTCAGAATCTCTCTATGACTAAGGTAGTGAAAGCTTAGAGAGTGTAGATCATATATGTATCCTCTCTATGAGAGTAACCTAAACACTCAAACCTGATTATACGTCCATCATCTGTAAAGCCTGAAGAGGCTAGGGAAAGAATACTTGTAAAGCCTCGAGGGGCTTGTCAAAGAATACTCACTACGAGCCTAAAGAGGCTGATTAAAGAATACTAGCACTGGTGAGTGAAGCTGGTGGGCCTAAAGAGGTCGAGAATACTTGGACCAGGAGTGGTTCTAACCTGGGTGGTCCATAATATTTACTGCTAGCCAGAAGTGGCTGATAAGAATATACTAGCGCTGGTGAGTGAAGCTGGCAGGCCACGAGTGGTCGAGAATACTTGGGGAACCAAAAGTGATTTAAGAATACTAGAGCTGGTGAGTGAAGCTAGCCAACCAGGAGTGGTTGAGAATACTCATGACCAGGAGTGGTCGTGACCGGGATGGTCTCTTTAGGCTCAACCCTTACAAATAAATTTGACAAGACTTAAAAGGATAGCTTCATCTCTTCTAGAAATCATGATATGAAAATGCAACACAAATAGACTACAAAGAACTATGTACAAGATTTATAGTGAAGAGCTTCTTTGTAGTGCTTCAGTGTTGTTCTTAGAATCTTTTTATGCACAATGTTTTTCTTTGTATCTGTATGTTATATTCTTTGTTTGGTGTTTAAAGGCTCGATCCTTATATAATTGCTTTAGAGAAGATGACTGTTACAACAATGTTGAGTTTGAACGTTTAAATTTTCTTCATAAGTTGCTTTGTCTGTCTTCTTTGTTGATCCTAGAGATTACATTGATGCATTTAATGCAAGCATTAAGTTCCTTTTAGTGAAGCGTGTATCTGTTATCTAATCTTGGTAGCAACTTATCATCATTTCCTTCTGAATTGAGCATAGTAGAAGTAGTGTTAGAGTATAGCAGTTGAGGTTGGCGTAGAGCAATATTTTGCAGTGTCTTTTCTGTGATATCTAGGATTTTTTTTTGCTTCTCACGGATATTTTGTCTTTTTCCTCTTTAATGCACTTTGAGAGTTTCAAAGCTTTTTTTTTATTTGCTGAGGAATAATACATTAAATGAAATTTAATGTTAGTCTTTCATAACAGTGTTCATTTAATGTCATCAGACGGATTGTATGCTTCATCTAATTTCTTTCATCTTATAAATGTTATGTGTATATTCTTTGCATTTCATCTGATATGTTTTTTCTATGAAAAATGTTGACTTTTCTTAAAGAAAATCTTTAGTTTGTCATCATTAAAATCTTTAGTTTGTCTAGTGTGACATAGTTGTCTAGACGTGCCCTGGTGTATCTTCACTTAGTGTAGAGTGTGGTGATGACTTGACCTGACATGTTCTCCTAGGTTATTAAATCAAAAATCATGTTTTGAGAATAGTAGTACAATATTATATATGAACAGTAGTGCAGTATTATTAGTAGAAAAAAAATGGAGAAAGTATTACTAATTTATTTTATCTTATTTTATTTTATTTTATTTTATTTTATTTTTGATTGTATGAGATAAGTTTTCTAGTTCCTATAAATTCTAGTTGAGGTAACCATGGATCTGTCTAAGCCAGTTAGTGAAGATAAGAGTTTTATGAGGTTAGCTTATTATTATTGGAGATTTATTGAAGGAATTTTTAAGATAGCATTGCCCTTAACTACATTCACTAGGAGGAGTATTGTCTTTATGTGGGATAGTAAGTATGAGAGTAGTTCCAACTCTTAAGGTAAGATTGACTAGTGTTAATATTATTGGATTTTAGTAAGCCTTTTGTGGTATATAGTAGTACTTGTAAGATGAATTTGGATGCATTGTTGATGCAAGAAGGAAAGGTAGTAGCTTATGTTTCTAGGAAATTGAAAATTCATGAGAGGAACTACCTTATCTATGAGTTAGTGGTTATGATATTACATTAAGATTTGGAGACACTACTTATATGATTCTAAGCTTGAGGTATTTAGCGATTGTTAGGGTCTTAAATATCTTTTGACCAAAGGAGATAGTTAGAATTTCTTAAGGACTAGGATTTTAATCTCAGTTGCTATCTAGGTAAAGGCAATATGGTGATAGGTGTCTTGAGTAAGATGATCTTTCATCTATCGTTTTGATGATTTAAAGGTTAAATTTGATTGAAGAGTTTAGAGATTTAAGCTTGATTTGTGAGCTTACCCATAGAAGCATTGAATTGAGTATGTCGAAGGTGACTAGTAAATTAATGGATGAGATTAGAGGAGCCTAAGAGTTAGATCCTTTCTTAGTGAACCAAGTGGAGAGGATTGGTAAGGGTATAGATAGCGCTTTTCGAGTGGAAGTTGATGGTGTTTTGAGGTTCAGGATAGAATCTATGTGCCTAATAATCTCGAATTAAGGAAGATGATCTTAGAAGAAGGCAATACGAGTACTCTTAGTATTCACTTAGGAGCTATTAAGATGGATTAGGACCTTAGGAGGATGTATGAGAGTGGCGTAGCGGAAGCGTGGTGGTCTAAGGTGAAGAGAGGAGTAGAGGAAGTTGTGGACTCGTGTGTAGTATTCTAGAAGTCTAAGGTGGAATATTAGAAAGTCAAATGCAGGAGACATATCCATTTTTATTTGTTTCAGATAATTTCGGGGACGAAATTTTTAAAAGGAGGGGAGAATTGTAACACTCCGAATTTTTCTACTAATACTACGAATAATTATTATTTATTTTTGTATTTATGAAGATTATTTCCTTATAATTATTTTGATTAATTAAATGAGTTTGATTCAATTTTTCAAGGTTTTTAATAATAATCATTTATGAAAATTATTTTGTATAATATTATTAATTATGATATTTTGTTATAATTATTATTTGAAGAAAATCATGTTTTAAATTGTATTGATATTTTATTTTAATTTGATATATATATATATATATATGTTATTTATTTATTTATTAATTAGTAATTTTGGATTTTCATAGCCCCGGAACGGGCCGTTCTAACTCGAGTATGCATGGGTAAAATTTCAACCCAGAACGGGCCGTTCCACTTTGGGAACGGGCCGTTCCGGATGTGGTTTTAAAGAATAAAGTATTGACTCAGAACCAGCAGTTCTGGTTTTGGAACAGGCCATTCTGGGAGAGGCTTTTGTACATGTTCTATGTGCCCAGAACGGGCCGTTCCAGATTCGGAACGGGCCGTTCTGGCCAAATCTTGGTGCCTATAAATGCGTTCCGGCACTCCAAAAAAACGCATTTTTTCACTTTTGACCCTTTTTCTTCTACACTTTTTGGAGACCAAGGGGAACCCGGAGGAGGAGATACTGCTTCAGTTTCAACCCCTGTTTATCGAGGTAAGGGGGGCAGTGAGAAACCTCGCTCTGAGTGTGGGATTGTATGCTGGGTAGTGGGATTGGCCCCCAATCCTGTGTTTGTAGTATGTCATATTTTTCTTGTATGTTCCAATTACTTAATTAATATGCGTGTATGAATAGAAACTTTGTTTAGTCTATGATTGTAGAATTTGGTGCTCCTATTGGTTCCTACGGGAAACCCTAAGGGAGTGCATTGGTGCTTGTATGAGTAAATTAATTGTGATAATAATTATATATGTGAATTGATTTATTTTAAATGTTTATTGCATAAATTGGAACGCTCTATGGGTTCTTGAGAGAACCCTATGAGCAGCAGGCAAAATAGGAATATTTTTGTTTCGCCTTCTGTCTGTTCCGTTATATTCCCTATTAAAAGAGATGTGTGAATATATGTTTGGTTTTTCAAATGGGTGAGTGTTGTTGTGAATTAAAATGCTTATGAATGCCTTGAAATTTCGAAAATTAAGTAACCATGATGCGAAACGTGAATATGAAATATGAGAAGCGAGAATAATGATAATGTTACATGAAATATAATGATGTGTTAAAGCATAGAGTCTTGTTTGACATGCATCATTTTCATAAATGTTTTAAGGGTACGATATGGAATACATCGCCAGAGAAGGCCCCCTACTGTAAAAGCTTTGGGGATTAGTCCTTGGTGATAGATCGGTTTGGAAGTCTCAGTCTCGCCCATTGTGTGCATGGGATGTATCTTGTGCGGCTTAGCTATGTCGACGAGACTCTGGTAGTATATCCTTCTAGTGAGAGTGCGCAGAGGGTGTGGCCCGGCATGTACTCCTAGATTACTCTTCGTATATTGCTAGCGGCAATATGCCATGTGATGTTTTACTGGCACCACATGCATGATAATGTGAAGTCTGTGTCCATGCATGTGCATTCTTATTATTAAATGATGATAAATTACTATTTGTATGACTTGGATGATTGGATAAGCTATTGTTGTTGATTGATTTATGAGGTAACTGTATTGTTTGTGTTTGGCTATCTGGTGTGCGTTCCTACACCGTGAGCCAGAGTGAGATGTTGCTCACCCCCTTCTTTTGAGTTGTTTCTCTTGTTTGATATACAAGAGATGATGGAGGACCATCCATGGAACTTCATGTGGGACCCATCACTAATCCATGGCTAGGAGATTGGAAGAGGATAGGGAAGTCAAAAATCCTAGAAGACATGTTTCTTAAGATTAAAATACACTAATCACTCTCCTAAGCTTTGGTAACCTAGAATTTATGTTTATGCCTATTTTGCCCTTGTCTTTGATTTTCCATTTTTACCCTTGTATTTTGGGGTATCTTAGACATAGGATCTATTTTACTTGTATTTCCAATTTTACCCTTGTATTTTGGGGTATTTTAGTCATAGGGTTTATTTTCTTTGTATTTCCCATTTTACCCTTGTATTATGGGGTGCTTTAGATCATAGATTTTTATTTTTGGGCTAAGGTATTTGATTAGGGTGGGAACAAAAACCTAGACATATTTTTTGTGGCTATTGGACCTATTTTTGGTGTTAGAAAGGCTTAGGCCCAAGTGGAGGGCAAAGGTTGCATGGTCTTATCATGCACCTAGATGTAGCCTAACTAATTCCAAAGATTCCATCCTTGGCCACCAAGTTGCATCTAGGGTTAATTTTCATTTCATTTGGTGTGCATTTGGCTTGTGAATTTCAGCCATGCACTCTCCAAATGCAACCCTAGATGCCTCACACTCCTATAAATACCCTAGGCTATGCATCATGTAAATACTTTGGATTATATGAATTTGAGTGAGCATTTTTGCCTCAAATCCTCTCCCTAGTCACTAGGTCAATTCAGCCTACCTCTCTTATCTCCTCCTTAGAGTGAGTTTAGGGATACCTTGAATGGCCTTCACCTCCACTTAGTGAAGAGAGCCAACTAGAACACCCAAAACACCATTCTCCCAACCTTTCTCGTATTTTCCCAAGACTCCACCTTTCACGTCCACCATCACTTAGCCTCACCCTTGAAGGAACGTCCACCCTAAAAGGTCACTATCTTAGCCTTGGCAAGGAGCTCCTCTTCACCATTGACGTTTGTTCATCCCCTTGGTGGAAGGAGTCCATCATTTGGTATCAAGAGCTTCGGTTATCTTCAAGGGTAACTAGCTTCCTTTCCATTTTCTTTGAGTCTTTATTTCTTGAGTCTTGATTTGCATCATCTTTGTGTCTCCTTGTCATCCATGAAAGTTTTGCCATAAGGTCTCATCATATTATTATATGCTTCATTCATTGTTCATGAGCCTCCTTTTGTGCTTTAGGGTTTTTCTTGAGTTTTAGGTTCTTGTGTGCCATTTTTTTTTACTCTTGTTGCTGGAAAAATATTTCAAGAACATGAAGAACATGCATTACATCTCTTTTTGATCCTTTTTACCTTTTAAGTTTTGTCAAAAGTGTGTTTCTCTCACCCATCTCAAAAAGACAAATATTTATATGTATGATGCACCCATTTGATGTATGAAAAAAATGAAAATATTTTATGTATGTGCTTTTCCATGAGGTGGCTGAAAATTTACTGCACCATTTAGAAGTCATTCATGCATGTTGATTAGTCCTTGGCATGCTCCAAATTTGTGTTGAAATCTATGTGTTATTTGCTTCCTACACATACATGATTAGCCACCTTTCCATGCACATCATTACATGGTTATTCCTTTGGCCTCCTTCTTGTTCTTGGCTGGTTTGTTGTCTTTGAGTGTAGGTGAAGTACTACCTCCAAGATACCCTTAGCAAAACTTCTTTGGGGGATTGAGTGGAGACTAAATCTGTGAGGTCCCAAGTGCTTTAGAGAAGGATATCATATCTCAAAGAGTGCAAACACCAAAGGAGAGGACTAACTTTGTTTGTTCCTTGTGAAGGGGAGCCAAATTGGAGGAGTTGAAGACCTTTAATTTCTTTTCTTTCTTACTTGCTCATTTTGCTCAATTTTTGGCCTCTTGTAATTTGGGCCTTGTTTCTTTATTTTGGTTTGTAATTGGTCATTTTAAACCTCTTCATTTTGGTTTTAGTTCGTGTAGTTGAAGGTGATTTGAAAACCTTCACCTAGGACTTCAACTAGTATATGCTTTAAGTGTTTTTCTTTTGCATGTTTTAAAGCTTTTAGTAGTATAATTGCTTAGGACTTTATTTTTGTCTCAATTTCCGTTTAGAAGGCTTGCTTTTGCCTACTAGGGGGAACGTGCACACACACACACACTTTATTTTTGTGCCAAATTTTTTTGTGAGAAAAGTAGAAAAGGCTTAGTGATTTTTTCTTGATAAGGCTTGGTTATTAAGTGATTACTAGTAGTCCACCTCCCTTTGATAGTTCACTTTGTACACTTAGGCCTTTTTCTACCTATCTTGCACCTTGAAAACCATTTGTGAAAACCTTTTTATCACTCATTCTTTGTGAAAACCTTTTTCAAACCTTTTTGAAAACAACTTTGTGAAAACTTTTGATCAAAGATGAGTGATCATTCTAGTGTACATGGTCATAACTCATGTAGTTCTAGGTCTAGTGTTAGGGATGAACTTAGGCAATTAAAGGAGTACCTAAGAAAAAAAGAAGAGGAAAATATAAAAAGAGAGGAAGAATTAAGAAAAAGAGAAAAAGAATTTGAGAAAAATAATGAAGAAATAAAAAGGTTGCTTACTAGGCTAGTTGTGGGAGGAGAGGCTAGTGGTTCAAGACCAAGAGTCACTTCTCCTAAATCCTCAAAAGGCAAGGGGCATATGATACCCTCAAGTGTTCATGAGGAGGAAGGGCATCATACCCAACCTCCAAGTGATATCTTCTATAGTAGTCATCACAATGATGATTATTATCAAAGACCCCCAAGGCAACATAGACATAGGGAGTCCTCCAATAATGAGCCTAACATCACTCTTCCCCCATTTCATGGCAAGGATAATGTTGAAAATTATTTGGATTGGGAAATGAAAGTTGAACAACTTTTCTCTTGCCATGGAGTGAGTGAAGATAGGAAGGTTTCTTTAGCAACCCTTAGCTTCTAAGGGCATGCTATGTATTGGTGGACCTCCTTAGAAAAAGAAAGGAGAATAAACCATGAGCCCCCAATCCAATATTGGAATGAGCTCCGTAGTGCCTTAAGAAGGAGGCATATTCCTCCATACTATGATCGAGAACTTATGGACAAGCTTCAAAGATTGAACCAAGGATCCTCTAGTGTGGAAGAATATAGGCAATCTATGGAGTTGCTAATGATGAGGGATGAGATTAGGGAGGAAGAGAGGACTACAATATCTAGATTTCAAAGTGGTTTAAATCTTGAGATAAGAGACAAAGTTGAACTTTTGCCATATAGAGATTTGAATGAACTTGTTCAACTTTGCTCAAGGGTGGAGCATCAACTTAAAAGAAAATATTTTCAAAAAGACTCCACTCCCTCTTATCCCAAGAGTTTTAAGAAGGAGGGCCACTCTTCCCAACCTTTTCCCAAGGAAGAAAAAATAAAAATAAAAAAGAAAAACCATCTTTTAAGGCATCTTCCAAAGACACTAAAACAAGTGACATCAAGTGTTTCAAGTGTCTTGGCCGTGGGCACATTGCTTCACAATGTCCCACCAAGAAAACCATGCTTTTAAAGGGCCAAGATCACTATAGTAGCCTTGATGAAGCTACTTCCTCATCGTCAAGTGATGAAGAAGTTGTTTTAGAATCCGAGGAAGAAATCTTACCTTGTGAAGGAGACTTATTGTTGGTTAGAAGGCTCCTTAACAATCAATCTAGTGAAATTGACCAATCACAAAGAGAGAACTTGTTTCAAACAAAATGCAAGGTCTTAGAAAGCACTTGTTCTCTCATTGTAGATAGTGGGTCTACTTCTAATTGTTGTAGTACTAGATTGGTTGATAAGCTAGCCTTAACTACAAAACCTCATCCTAAACCTTACAAAATGCAATGGATCAATGAGGAAAGAGGTGTTGTAGTTAACCAACAAGCAAGCATACCAATCTCTATTGGCAAGTATAAAGAAGAAGTTTTATGTGACATAGTGCCATTAGAGGTTAGTCATGTCTTGCTTGAGAGGCCATGGCAATTTGACAAGAAAACAATCCATGATGGCCTCACCAATAAAATAAGTTTCCAACACTTGGGAAAGGAATTTTTGTGGTGTCCTCTATCACCTTCTCAAGTGAATGAGGACCAACTCAAATTAAAAGCTAAGAAAGATGAGAAGAAAAGCAAAAAAAAAAAAACAAAAAGAAAAGAAAAAAAAATTTCCTTTGAAGAAAAAGGGCTAGGTTCTAGAGAACATTAACCCTTGTGCCATCCTCATTCTTTTTAGTGCCAAAGAAAGATGGCAATGGAGGATGAGCACCTTCTTTTTTAAAAAAGCCATCATTGAATAAAAGGCACCCAATCCCTAAGATAGATGATTTAGTGAATGAATTGCATTGGGGCAATAACTTTTTCAAAAATAGTGATGCCTCTTTGGCTTTCTCCTTCCCCTAGCATTTTCATTCAACAAATTGTGTACCTAAGGATTGCATAGCTAAGTTTTAAGTAGTTTCTTTCCTTAATTGTGGTCTCACATCTCTTGAAGGTACTAATGGAATGATTGAGCTTGAAGATTTGTGGTCAAATCCTTCTCAAGAAGGAGGGGATGATGGAGGACCATCCATGGAACTTCATGTGGGACCCATCACTAATCCATGGCTAGGAGATTGGAAGAGGATAGGGAAGTCAAAAATCCTAGAAGACATGTTTCTTAAGATTAAAATACACTAATCACTCTCCTAAGCTTTGGTAGCCTAGAATTTATGTTTATGCCTATTTTGCCCTTGTCTTTAATTTTCCATTTTTACCCTTGTATTTTGGGGTATCTTAGACATAGGATTTATTTTACTTGTATTTCCAATTTTACCCTTGTATTTTGGGGTATTTTAGTCATAGGGTTTATTTTCTTTGTATTTCTCATTTTACCCTTGTATTATGGGGTGTTTTAGATCATAGATTTTTATTTTTGGGCTAAGGTATTTGATTAGGGTGGGAACAAAAACCTAGACATATTTTTTGTGGCTATTGGACCTATTTTTGGTGTTAGAAAGGCTTAGGCCCAAGTGGAGGGCAAAGGTTGCATGGTCTTATCATGCACCTAGATGTAGCCTAACTAATCCCAAAGATTCCATCCTTGGCCACCAAGTTGCATCTAGGGTTAATTTTCATTTCATTTGGTGTGCATTTGGCTTGTGAATTTCAGCCATGCACTCTCCAAATGCAACCCTAGATGCCTCACACTCCTATAAATACCCTAGGCTATGCATCATGTAAATACTTTGGATTATATGAATATGAGTGAGCATTTTTGCCTCAAATTCTCTCCTTAGTCACTAGGTCAATTCGGCCTACCTCTCTTATCTCCTCCTTAGAGTGAGTTTAGGGATACCTTGAATGGCCTTCACCTCCACTTAGTGAAGAGAGCCAACTAGAACACCCAAAACACCATTCTCCCAACCTTTCTCGTATTTTCCCAAGACTCCACCTTTCACGCCCACCATCACTTAGCCTCACCCTTGAAGGAACGTACACCCTAAAAGGTCACTATCTTGGCCTTGGCAAGGAGCTCCTCTTCACCATTGACGTTTGTTCATCCCCTTGGTGGAAGGAGTCCATCAGGAGATCATCAGCAACATGAGGCTGAGGATGTGGACGATGGAGCTTAGGCTTCTATGTGGGATTTTGCTCTGATAGGACATGTGACATCGGGACATAGATAGAATTAGAATATGATGTTGTTTATGTTTTATTAAAGTATATATTTTGGAAAATTCAATGTTTATTCTTTGTAATTTTATTTGCTATTTGGATTACGTACATGAATGTGAATTCTCTACTCACATGATTATTGGAATTGTCGTTTCAATTTTAAATTTTTTTTATCCAATAAGATATTTCTTTTTATTATTATATATATATATATATATGTGTGTGTGTGTGTGTGTGTGTTGGGGTAGAAGGTGTCACATTAAGTGGTATCAGAGCAGGTCAATCCAATCGATCGTGAGTTATGAGTCTACTATGCTTGTTTGGTAGATCAATGATGGAATGAATTGATTGTGAAACTTATTGATATGCTAGGGTGATGATTGAATATTTTTGTTGTTTATTTAATTATGTGTATTGTTTTCTCAAGAATTTGGCTAATAGGCATGATATTGCTTAGATGACACTATTTATGATTGTTCTTCTTCATTTTTATGATTGCTTATTTGTTTGATACTTCTTGCTTACGTAAGAAGTAGTGGTTGAGTGATATCGGTTGTGTTGCAAGCATATGTGCGAGTAGTGGTAGACGAGATATTGTGCTAATATTGTAGGAACTATTGAGGCCTTAGATTTAGGTAAGACATTGATTTTTTTAGTGTATTAAGAGTTTACGATTGGTGGAATTTTTGAAAGCTATAGTTGTAGCGATTGAATCCAAGGATGATGTATGTTGAGAATTGGAGTTTTGGTATTCTTAAGGAGAGATTGAAGTGTTGATGATTTCTAGAGTTTGATGGTTGCATGTTGACCTTTTATGGTTTAGGTAGCATGTGAATTTTATTTTTTAAGCCTTTTGTACTGAATATGTGAGTTGTTTGGTTTAGATTTGTAGTGGGAAACTTTGATATGAATTTGAGGTGGAAAGGAGTAAGTTTGGAAGGATTGAGGTATTTTGTGGCCTAGATGTTGATGCATTATTGTGTAGGGGATGTTTGCACTCCAGTTATAGCTACTTTGGTGATCAAAGGTCTAGTTGTAAGTGTTGAATATATCTGTGGTGATTTTTGAATTTTTAGTTAAGAAGATGAACCTTTTAAAATCTCATGTCTCCCTAAGAGTTGTAGCTTATTCACTTAGCTTTCTTTGGTGATAGGTTGAGATCACGTGGATGAGTAGAACTCTCTATGTGTTATTTTCTTTGATAGTTGTTGAAAGGAGAAGTAGGCTGTAATAATTTTTTCGGGTTAGTAGGCAATGCAAGGATAAGAATTGATTTTGTTAAGATGTTTTGGGGTGTTTTCATGTGGATTGAGAGGTTGTTTAAGGTTGTGTGATGCTATGTGGTAATGGTGCTATAAGATGGATGACCAAGGTGGAGAAGATCTTTACTGCTATGGAGTGCCCCTTGGTTCATAAAGTAAGTCTGGCTACCTTCTTGCTGGTGGATGATGCTCACTTTTGGTGGGAGGGAGCTAGGTAGAGGATGGTGGGTGTTGGCACCTAACTGAACTAGAAGAACTTCAGGAGGGTATTCTTAGAGAAATATTTTCTAGAAGACGTTAGGTGCCTGAAGAAGATTGAGTTTATGGAATTAAGGCAAAGGGACATAACTATTGCTGAATATACAACCAAATTTGAGGAGTTGGTTCGGTATTGTGCTCACTATCATGGTGATGCTAGTGAGAGGGAAAAATGCATTAAGTTTGTGAACGTTCTTCGTCTCGAGGTAACGACCACTATTAATTACTAAGAGATCTAACACTTTCCGACCTTGGTGAATAAGTGTAGGATCTATGACCATGACAACCAAGTTTGTGTTCCACACTATAGAAGTGTGGGCCCTACTAGGGGTAAGACTTCTAGAGCAACGACTAGGAGCAAGCCCTATTCAGTATATGCACAATTCCAAAGGAGTTATGCTAGAAGAGGTGCTAGCCAATTTGTTGTTGGGTTTTCTACTAGTAGTGTTGAGGCCAGTGTTAGAGGCTCTATCTCTACTACTTAAAAGAAGTGTTGGAGGTGTGGGAAGCTTGATCATCATATTTTCGAGTGTCCAAATAAGGTGCCTAGTTGTTTTTACTATCATGAAAAAGGTCACATTGCTAGTAAGTGTCCTAAGAAGAAAGATTCTAGAGGATTGGCAGGCCCTAGTACCCAATCTAGATGACCTCGAGCTACAGGGAGAGTCTTTTCTCTTAATGGGACTGAAGTTGCTTAGTTTGGTAGTCTAATACAAGGTACTTGTCCTATAGCTAGGAATCCTTTTGTTGTACTGTTTGATTATGGTGCAATGCATTCCTTCATATTTGTCTCCTGTGTTAGAAGGTTGAATTTGCCTATGTCTCGATTGCCTTTTGATCTAGTTGTAGAAACTCCAACTGATGCTCCCATAACAACTTCTAATGTATGTATTCAATGCCTTGTGGTTGTTTTTGATAGGAAGTTCTTAGTTGACTTGATATGTTTATCTCTTAGTCAACTTGATGTGATTATTGGTATGGACTGGTTATCTTCCAACCATGTCCTTTTGAACTGTTTTTGTAAAACTATATCTTTCGGTGAATATAAGTATGATGAATTGATCTCTGCAAGCCATTTCCAATACTATTTGAAAGATAATAATCATGTATTTATGTTAATTGTTTGTATTAAACTCGAGAATAGTAAAGAGTTGAGTGTTATTCTTATGGTGCACTACAAAAAAAAATGCCCTATAGTGACACACATTTTATAATGACACAACTTTTAGTGTCACTATAAGCTATTTTTAGCTATATTTTTTCTTATATGTCACTAAACCTTAAACACAACTTTTAGTGTCATTTAAAATTATATTTACCTATATTTTTTCTTATATGTCACTATACAATTATAATTTTACCTTCTTTTTATTTTGTGTCACTATTATATTATTATTAATACTTTTAAAAACAAAAAAAACTTTATTAAATTTGACTAACTATTTTTCTAATATTTTATTATTATTTTATAACTCAGTTATTAATATACGTACCTTAATATATTAAATCTGTCATTGTTTTACTAATATTTGACAAAATATATATTATTAATATTTTGGTATTTGATAATATTTTTATTGATATATTATTTTATTTTATTATAGATTGAAAAATATCTTTATTAATATATTTTAATTATTAATATTTTTGTTTAACGAAAATGCGAAAGAAGCAAATGATACGAGAGTTTTAAGAAAAAACTTTTAAAGGATGCAGCATTGCGGAGACTGCCCACACTGAAGACCAAGCCAATCTCGAAGAAAAAAGTGAACTACATCTCCAGATTCCATTCAAAGGGCCCAAATGCTTTCTCCAAAAACTATCAATTACTATTGTTATATATGTTTGTTATTTCAGTATTGATTTTCGTTGATCGGATCGAGCACATAGGGTGCGAGCCCGAAGTCAATTAATTCTCTTTGGCTGAAAGCAATCTTTGGAGTTGCGGAGTGAAAGAAGCAAAAATTCAAAACAAGGCTGCGTGACGGAGCTGCGAAGTTCCTCCCTTTGTTAATCGTCGAAACTATTGGAAGATGAGTTCATAAGACCTCTCTTAGGTATTTTCAACTTGAATCTAAATCTCTATTCATTCGTCTTTTTTATTCATGGTTGATTTTAAATACGGAACACTCACTTCATCGATCTCTGTGTTTTGTCCATCATTGTTTTATAGATTCACCATTTCAGAATTTGTCCGATTTCAAGGTCAATCTGCCGTTTCTGTTGATACAGTAAAAGTTATAGTCTACAGGTAATTTTTGTTTATAGTTGTAACCTTATCACTATCATTTTGGTTGTTAGATTTGAATTTGGTAGCATTCTATTTTTGAATCCAAAAAGATAACTCTGTACTTCCCATAATTGTTGTGTTGGACAATGATCCGTATAGATAATCTTTGGATTTCCTCGATGGTTGAATTTCATATTGAAAGTCTACAAATGGTGCACAAAAAGAATGGCAGACTTTATTAATTTTAATCCAGAAAAACTGACCGACTCAAACATTAGCAGAAATTATAGTTAAATGCGTATATTCAAATTTATGATGATGAACGAAAAGAAAATTTGAAAGGAGAAAAAGGAGATTCCATTTTTCTTTTTTTGGGACCAATATATATAATCTGGTTTCCCTTTCTTTTGTCTTTATTTATTTTTAATATATATTAAAGAACCATAGGATGATATAAGATTGATGGTCTGGTATAAATACGCAGCATCGTCAAGTCAACATTAGTTAAGTTCTGATGTTTCACATAGTGTGATTGATTAAATTAACATATTATTGGATTGTTTCTTCATCTAAAGATAAAATATAACAATAATCAAAGGATATTAATAAAGTTCGTGATTGCTTCGGCTAATTTAGGAGCATTTGTTCTAAGAAAATTATAACAATAATCCAAAAAGAGTCTGCTGTTAGGTCCTATAACCCAATCCAATGAGCTCAATTTTCAATGATAAAATAGGCCACAATGGTAGAACTGTAGAAGAAAGATCCGAATGTCACAAATTCCATAGTTTAACCCAGGTCATTATCATTTTCCACCATATTCTAAGGACTAAAGTTTCTCTTGGCCTTTCAAGTTTTGATGTTATGCTATAACAATGACCTCAACAGTGTGCCTCAGACATTTCATTCCAAAGGACGAAGTTTTTTTTCTGAACTACTGCTATTACTTTGTAGTTTGTACCCGTTATTCAATGGGAAAGGTAACAATTTTCATTTTGTTTTGCTCTCCTAGGACTTTCGTTTCCCGTCTCTGATAAATGGTCTTTCTAAGTTGTTTCTCATCTGTTTATTTTACTTTTAATTACTTCAATATCAACTCAATTTCAACATGGTATATCAAGGAGTAGTTTTCCAGTGCATTAACGTGTAATTGGAGTACAACCTAAATCAATACTAACTCCATAGATCTGTACAAAGGCAAAGGAACGAAACCTCATATATTCATTTTCAATCTTTTAAAATTTAAACTATTGAGTACTACTGAGTGTATAGTATGGAATCTGTTGTTAGGCCACAATGGGCATTTTACCACAACACATTGCCTTCTGAGTGAAGTTTGATCTTTAGCTTAGAAATTATGTTCTAAATCCTTTTGCTGATTTAACCATCTTGACAAGTCCTATCATCGAATACCTATAATGTTTTGGAAAACAAATCTTTGTATTATAGCAGTGGATTTAACTGGAAGTAGTGTAGCTCTAAATATTTTTTCCAAGGATATCCCAAGTATTCTATTTCTTCGCTTAGATATTATAAGTCTCGAGACTGTGAAGCTATGAGCTAACTATTATAGTAAGTAAAATGTGGCTGGGTCAATGAAGTTTTGCACAATGTTGTATGAATTTGAATTTAATGCATGTGATTACACTCTTTTGAACACGGACTGAAATAAAATATTATCTGTCACTTTAAGAAAATAATTTGTCTGATCCTCTTCATGTCCTATAAATTTTTGTGTTGCTTGCAGGTTTGTGGATTCGATCTCTTGAGAAGTGAGGGACGTTCATATGTTTGTGATGTGAATGGATGGAGCTTTGTTAAAAACTCATACAAGTAAATTTTGTAATTAGATTTTTTTTGCATTGCGTTTTTTGATATCAGCAGCAGGGTTCAAAATACTTAAATAGTTATTCACGTTCTTTCTATAAACAGAAAATCATAGGTTCAGTTCTTCCCAATTTGATATATATTTGATTTGGAGATATTATAATTGTGCCTTTTTATCCTTAGCAAATATTTGAAAGGATAGATACTCCAAGAGGTCAAGCTGTCAGTTTTGTTGATCCTGTATACTCAGTGGACTCTTCAAATTCAGAGTTTTCATCTAGCATTTTACGATTTTCATACAGCTCATTAAGGACTCTATGAGCACAGGCATTTCAGTTTTGAAGAAGATTGACTCAGTAAGTTAAAATGGGCATTTAAACTCCTTTAAGATGTTTTAATAGTTTGTTATGTAAATTTCTTGGTTCTATGCATGACTTACTGTTCTTGTTTGCTGAAGTGTTCCTTGCTGGGTATCACATAAATTTGACCTTTTGCTATGTTATGCATGACCCATGCTTCTAAAATATTTCATGTTTAGAAGATAATAGTCAATTATTTTCTCCACTATATTTAGATTCGATTTTTATTGTTTGTGACTTACCTTTCATTTTTATAACAATAATTTTTTTCATACTATTTTTCAGTTTATTATATTTGATGGATAAGAGATGGATTTCTGATCAATCTCAAGTTAATGAGAAGTATATTAGGGGGGTTTTGAAATTTTCTTGATTTTGCATTTGAAAAATCATCTAAGGATGGAAAAATTTTATGTCCTTGCACCAAATGTGTTAATCGTGATTGGCGCTCTCGAATGGATGTTTATGAGCACATAGTCAATCGTGGTTTTCTAAAAGGATATACTAATTGGATTTTTCATGGTGAAAATATTGGCCCTTCTATTTCTGAGAGTACATATATCAAGATGGGAGGTTTGATCATGACATTGATACATTAATTCATGATGCTTTTGCAATGCATGCAACTAATGAGGGCCAAAATATAGATACAGACACAGAGGATGAGAATGTTGAACCATTAGTAAATGAAAATAATGTTCAACAATTTGAAGTTTCTTCATCTAAGTTTTATAAGTTGTTGAAAGAAGTTGAGCAAGACCTTTATCCTGGTTGTAAGAAATTCACAAAGCTCTCTTTCCTTGTACATCTCTATCATTTGAAATGTCTGAATGGGTGGAGCGATAAAAGTTTTTCAATGTTGTTAGAGTTGTTAAATGATGCTTTACCAGAAGAAAATACTTTGCCTAAGTCATTTTATGATACAAAGAAGATAATTTCAGGATTGGGTTTAGGTTATGAAAAAATTCATGCATGTCCTAATGATTGTATATTATATAAGAATGATTTATCCAACGAAGAAAAATGCCCAAAGTGTAATTTTTCAAGATGGAAAAATAACTCTAGTGATGATGAAGCCAGAAAAAAAATACCTGCAAAGATTCTTCGTTGGTTTCCTCTCAAACCTAGACTACAAAGACTTTTTATGTCATCCAAAATAGCTTCTTTTATGACATGGCATGAGTATGGTCGAACTAAGGATGGACTTATGAGACATCCCGCTGACTCTTTGGCATGGAAGGATTTTGATAATCGATATCCTGAGTTTTCTTCTGACCCTCGAAATGTTCGATTAGGTTTGGCTTCAGATGGCTTTAATCCTTTCAAAACTATGGCAATTCCTCATAGCACTTGGCCTGTCATATTGATTCCTTATAATTTGCCTCCATGGATGTGTTTGAAACAACCTTCTTTTTTTCTCACATTACTTATTCCTGGTCCAAAAGGTCCAGGTAATAATATTGATGTTTATATGCAACCTCTTATTGAGGAATTGAAAGAGCTATGGGAAATTGGGGTAAAAACTTTTGATGCATGCAAAAAGGAGTCATTCCAAATGCGTGCTGCCGTCTTATGGACTATTAATGATTTCCCTGCTTATGCAAATTTGTCTGGTTGGAGTACTAAAGGTAAATATGCTTGTCCATGTTGTGGCTTTGAAACTGCCTCTAAGTGGTTACGTCATAGTAAAAAATTTTGCTATATGTGTCATCGTCGTTGGTTAGAGCCAGATCATAAGTGGAGGTACAATAAAGGAAATTTTGATGGAAGTCAAGAGTTTAAAGCTCCATCTAGGCCACTTGATGGAACTATTGTTTTAAGACAATTAGAAGAACTTGAAAACTCTTCTGAGAATGAAATTGGGGATGGGTCACCATGGAAGAAGAAAAACATCATGTTCAAATTTCCTTATTGGCAATATAATGTTCTTCGTCACAATCTTGATGTAATGCACATTGAAAAAAATGTTTGTGATAATATTGTTGGAACGTTATTAAACTTAGAAGGGAAATCAAAAGATAATGACAAGGCACATTATGACCTTGTCGACATGAACATAAGAAGTCAACTACATCCAAAATTGCATCAAACAAGGGGTAAATGTTATTTACCTAGAGCTTGTTACCAAATGACTTCAAAAGAGAAGGAAACATTTTTGGAAGTGCTTAAAGAAATAAAAGCTTCAGATGAATATACATCCAATATTTCAAGATGTGTGCAAGTGAAGCAACACAAAATAATTGGTCTCAAAAGTCATGATTGTCATCTTTTAATGCAAGAGTTTCTCCCTATAGCTATAAAAGGTCGTTTACCTGACAAAGTGGGTTTAGTTATATCCGATTTTTGTCATTTTTTCAAAGAAATATGTGGCAAGGTACTTAGTGTGCATAAGTTAGAGTGTTTAGAGCATCAAATAGCTAAGACATTGTGCCAATTAGAAAAGATATTTCCTCCATCTTTTTTCACTGTAATGGTACATCTTGTTATCCATTTGGCATATGAAGCAAAAGTTGGAGGCCCGGTACATTACCGATGGATGTATCCAATTGAGAGGTATTAAATTTATTTTTCACTCATTTGATTGTAATTTAAAATTATACAATAAAATGTTATTCCTTATTCTATAAATTTAACTTATACTTTTAGGTTTCTCCTTACTCTAAAGTCTTTTGTTCGTAATCGAGCACATCCAGAGGGATCAATTGCAGAGGGATATTTAGCTCATGAATGCCTATTATTTTGTTCACTGTATCTTTCTGGAGTAGAAACTGCTTTTAATCGGCCTAGGAGAAATGATGATGGCATTGATTCATTTTTTATGGAGAATACAAGTCTTGTTCATAAAGGTAGACCACTTGGGAGGAAAAGTAAAGTTGGATTCAATGTAAAGAAAAGAAAACGAGTTTCTAGGGTGTCACTTGATGAGACAACATTGCTACAGGCACAAAGATATGTTCTTTTTAATAGCGAAAGTATTGATCCTTTTAAAAAGTAAGAAATTTCTTTTCCATTCATATTTGATTATTTAAATTTTCTTTGGTGCCTTACTATATTAATATTTAATACTTTTGTACTTTTTCTTTTCATAGAGAACACCTTGACCTTATTAGGAGACAAAATCATCGATTGTCACCATATGAAATTGACAAAATTCATAGTCGTTCATTTCCTAATTGGTTTCGTGAACGAGTAAGTGTTAGGGACAATTAAATTCCATTTTTAAATTTTGTAATCAAATAAAAGTTTGCAATCTTTTAAAATAAAGTTTTGTGACTTATAGGTTGCACGTTTGGAAGAGCAATCTAGTACACTAGTGACCGAGGATATCAAGTTGTTGTCACGAGGTCCACTTCAAATGGCTAGAAGATATAGTGGTTATATTGTTAATGGAGTTAGGTTCCATACAAAATAGCGTGAAAGATTCTTAAAGTCCCAGAATAGTGGCATTGTTGTCACTGTTAAGACAAGAAGTTATGCTAGTTCAAGAGATAAACACCCTAAGGAAGGGGAAATAAATTACTATGGTGCTTTAACTGATATAATTCAATTGGATTATTTGGGTAGATATAAGGTAATTCTTTTCAAATGTGATTGGGTTGACATAAATAGAGGGTGTAAAACTGATAATTTTGGCATGACATTAGTTAATTTCAAATGTCTACAACATACAAGGGATGATATATGTGATGATCCATTTATTTTTGCATCACAAGCCAAAAAAGTATTTTATGTGGAAAATGAAAGACAAAGTGATTGGCATGTTGTTGTGCATGCCAAAGCTAGAGATATATATGACTTAGGTGATGAGTGGTCTAATGAAATAGAACAAAGAAAAGAACACGACTTACAAGAGATAAATGATAATGATTTAATTAGGGCAGAAGTTGATGATAATGATGATGATATCATGGAATTCATAATAAACATGGAAGATGCTCTCCAAAATGCCAATGTTGAAGAGGAAATAGAGGGTTGGGGTGAAGATTTCTTCTAAATTTTTTTCTTCTAATATATAAGGTATGTAATTTTTTTTGTTATACTTTTACTTTATATGTGTATTTGTTGTTGTTGTTGTTATTATTATCATCATCATTATTATTATTAATATGTTTTTAAATTTATATATATATATATATATATATATATATATATATATATATATACTAACATGGCTTTGGATTATATGTAGATATCATGGGGAGACGCAAAAAATTGCATACTATTCATAAAAATGAAACTCAAGTTAAAAAGCTACCAATTGATAACTCTACTGGAATTACTATGCAATATCAAGAACACAATCCTTCTATTCCAGAAAATAATATACAATTTGGAAGAGGTATACAATTCTTATTAACTTAATTTCTTATATTTTATATTAAAATTTAATACTTTTTTAATTGTAATAGATGCTACAAGTGATCCTATGACATCAAATCTTCATCTCCAGACTCAAGAGATGAGTCATGTTGAATCTCAAACCATTCTTGGTATAAAAGAAACTATAAGAGGAGGTAATTAAGTTTTATTGTACTTATTTTATCTTTAATTTTTCCTTCTTTTGTCTTTGTATTCCTAATATTTAGTGCAAAAGAGCACATTTATATCCTTGAGGCAAGTTTATCCCTTATATTTTATATTCTCAATTTTAATTTTATTATAAAGTTTTTTTTTCCAATTCATTATAATAGGGTTTATAAGAGATCATATGGTGTCAAATGATAATCACCAGCCTAGCCAATTACACTTAGAGCAACAAACTGAAGACTTTAATCATGTTGAATCTGAAACTTCTCTTGATAATACAAGGACAACTTTTAATGGAGGTAACTAGCAACTTTTACTATATAGCAATATGTAAGTCAATTATTCTTTTCTATTTCACTCCTCCATATCCATATTCTTTGTTGTTTTCTGAACAATTTATTTACGATATTTTTTATAATATTATTTTGAAAAAGTTATTTAATTAGTTAAAGAGTCTCAACTCATTAAAATTTTAGAAATAATACTTTGTAGCTATAAAGTTCGATTAATGTAAGACAGCAGTAGCAATAATGTAGCATAGTGTTTTAACTAGTCTTGACCGCTTGAATATATAGTAGTATTCTTTTTACAATTTGATTTCACAGTGAAACCTGTGTGAAATCCTCCAATTTGATTTCACCTTTTTATGTCCAACTTAATATTCCCAGTTTATCCGCTGTCAATTGGAGGTCTTTGGGCTGCATGGGCTGCTGTATTGGACTTAGTTTCTTAAACTTAGAGTTTTTTTTTTCCTTTTAAGATGAGTTTTTCTTCTTCAATATTTTATTATAATTTCTTTTCATCAGCCACTCCTTGGTTTCCACTGTTCTGTTAATTCTGTATTAAGCACTTGTGTGACAGTTATAGTGTACATATACATATATACACATATGTTGATACTTGTGTGATTTAGGTGGAAAGAAGACTAGAGGTTATACACATATGTTGGATGTGTGGGATATGTCAGATGATGAATTCATAGTTGTTGAGGTAGATGCTTTGGGAAATCCTATTGGGTCAGAAGGAAAAACTCTTTTAAGTGCAATTGGTAGCTTGGTAAGGAGGCACCAATGTCAAATTTCTTCACTTTCTTCCAATCACGAGTTTAGATTTCCTCTGTGCCCCCATTCTTGCTCTTTATTTCCCAATGAAAATGGAATTTCAAATTTTACCATTGTCAATTTTAGTCTCCAGGTTCTGAAACTGCAGTGTGGGTTTTAGGTATATTTTTGCAATTAGTTTGTGAATGTGCTACGTGAATATAATTCATTTTCTGCCATTTCAATTTTTATGCCTTATGTTTTTGTTGTTTCTTGGATACAACCTTATGGTTTGATTTGTTCTATTGTATACTTGCGATTTAGCTTTCAAAAGCATCTAAACTCATGATTGGTGTCATACAGGATCGATAGTTTAGATTATTTTAATTAAAATGGGTTTTGATGTAGGACGAATTAAAGAAGCATATGGTGGAGGTAGAAAGCTTAGGAGGATCTCAAACTGCTCCTGATTATACAAATTGGAAAAATGACATCTATTCAAAAGTGAAAGGGCTTGAAAAAAGAGGACATGTACGTTGTCTTGGCAAACTTCCACTTGCTAAAAATTCAAATACTGCAACTCAAAGTTCTACTGCAGAACTTAGAATTCAAAAATTAGAGAAGGTACTTGGAAATCTTGTTTCTTTTCTTCAAGCACGATTTTCAGGAGTTCAAGAGATTAATGATATTATAGAAGCTGTAGATCAAGAGGTATTAACTCTTACAACTGACATATGTCAATCGTGATCATATTTAACAAAAATATTACTTTACATATATTTCTTTTTTATGTTTAGATACCCGATGCTGCAAGTAACAGAAACGATTATAATAATATCATTTAGTGAACTACAAGTGGTGGGTGTTAGGTGATATCGATAATGGTAAGAAATTTGAGTTGAGAAACATAATCATATAATTAATTTTTGTAATTTTAACTGCATTTTTATTATTTATGACTGCAGGTTCTTTATTAATGTTAGCTTCTAATCAATATATGGATTTGACGTGTGATTGGTCTTCCTGATGAAGCAGCTTTTGCTGCACTTACGGGGATTGCACCTGATTCTTCTTTGCGAGCCTTATGATGTGGTGGGGGTGTGTTTTTTATGCTAATATTAGTGTTGGGTGGTGGAGAATTTGGACGTTTTGTAACGGGTTCAGGTTTTTGATTGAAGCTTGAGAAGCGTTGAACGGCTTCGATTGCAGGATTGCTTGTAAGTGCTTGAAGGATTTTCCTGCATATAGAATAGTTTGAATTGTTGTTGTTTTTGTCCATAGAAACTGTAGGGGGTTAAGCTCAGACTCAGAATATTGTGGGGTGGTGCAATACAAGATATGCACAAGATTGTTTTGATGTCTTTTATATGTAGTGTGGAAGGGAAAGATGAAAAAGGCAAGGATATCTGAAAAATGAAATACAAATAAATATCTAGTTCTGAAGTGTAATCCTTTGTGGGAACCAATTGTAATTGAAGAAACCATCAAGATAAGATTCGTAACAACTAGCCTAGCCACTAATGGTTGCTTTTTCTTAATTTCCATGGCAGGGATCAATTCCCACTTTCTTGTCTCCCTATTATTATTATATATCCACCTACACCTGAAACAAACAAAGTAAAACTAGTGCACCACGGGGATTTTATCCTCTTTTTTTTTTTATCTTTTCAAATGTTCTTTGATGTATTTTAAAATTTATATTGGTTATACTTAAGGGAGACTCTACTCATGCTAAATAAAATTTCTAATCATGTCAAGTCTAGAAATTGGATACCTGTTGTCAATGATGCAAAGCTCAATCAAGAGATAAATGTTAGTATTCAATATATCAGTGCATTACAAGAAAAAAAATTGGGTAAAATTCAAAAATACAATTTCAGAGAAAAATTATTTAAAAGAAAATATAGATTGCAAGAAATATATATTCAAAAGGTAAAATGTAAAGCATGTATATTAAAGATGAATATGTTTAAAATTATTAAAAATAATAATAATAGGCAATCAATTTAAAGAATTTAAATTTAAAAACAAATTGAAAATATGCTATAGTGACACACAATATATGTTGGCATAGGTTAATAAATGTATTCCTAAAAAAATGTAGGTATAAGATATAGAGACACACAATATATGTTGGTATATGTTAATAAATTTATTCCTAAAAATATGTGTATAAGTTATAGTGACACACAATACATGTTGGTATATGTTTGTAAATTTATCCCTACAATTGCTATAAAGTGTTGCTATAGATTATAGTGACACATAATATATGTTGTTAAATCTCATTCAAAATCAACACAAAAATTGTGTGTGGGTATATGTCAAATAAGTTTATACCTACATAATTTTTATCTATAGTGACACTTTTTATATGTCACTAAAAGTAACATTTCTTGTAGTGTGAGAGAATTTCCTGAGGCATTCCTTAGTGATGTTGCTAGTTTACCACCAAAGAGGGAGATCAAGTTTAATATAAACTTAGTGCTTGGTACTGCCCCTATTTCCATTGCACCCTATAGGATGTCCCTAAGGAGTTGAGTGGCAAATAGAGGAGTTGCAAGAGAAGTAGTTTATTAGGCCAAATGTTTCACCTTGGGGAGCACCTATTTTGTTAGTTAAGAAGTGTCGTAACCGGTATCACGACGGGTGTGACACAAAAAATATTTTTCAATGGAGCCATCACCAATGTTTTATTTTAAGAAAAAAAAACATTGGAAAACCCTTTAAAAATAATCTTTAAAATCAAAATTGGGTTCGGAAGTCAATTACGTGTAAGGAAAGTATTAGCACCCTACGATGCCTATAAAAACAGTACCTTTAATTAATTGCGCAAAATTATATAAATTCATAAATATTTATTTTACCCTAAAAATATATGATTTACATGATGTTAAAGGTAGAAACGCTACTCAATTAACATCATAAATCGTTGCATATGAGAAGGTAATTTATATGTGAAATAAACCTCTTTTATTCATCTTTTTTTTTTAAAAAAAAAAAAGGGAAACTTGTATAAGAATTTAAGTTAGCAAATGGTTAATCATTAAACCCTCAAAATCAAATAACGTCAAAGATAAAAATGTTATTCAATTGACGTTGTTATTTATTGTATATTAAATACTTTCTAAACAATGACTTTGAAGACAACAAATCATATTCACTATGTACATTATTTTCTACAAGTAAAAAATAAATAAAAATAAAAATAAAAATAAAAATAAAAATAAAAATAAAAAATAAAATAAAATAAATCTAGAAAAGAATATGATACCAAATGGGAGACTTGAACTTGTTATCGTGATGAATCTTCAAAGATGAGAATCTATTATGTGCTTTTTGGCTACCTTTCACACGACACAAATGTCTCATAGATCTCAAGAAATATAAAGAGAGAGGAAGAGAGAGAAATTTCGAGCTATAAGGAGTTCTCAATGAATTTTTTTGCCCCAAAAATAGTGCCCGAGTATGCTATTTATAGACGTCAGATATGAGTTACATTTGAACCTGGAACGGCCCGTTCTAAAGGCGACATGACCCGTTTACAATTTGAACGTTTCCCATAGTGAACTGTACTGGAACGGCCCGTTCTAGAAGCAGAACGACCCATTCTGAAGTTGGAATGGCCCGTTCCCAATTTAAACGTTTCCCATAGTAAACTGCACTTGAGCGGCCCATTTTGGCCCGTTCTCAATTAGGATTTTAGGTGTTTTTACTAACTTGGAACGACCCGTTCCAATTTAAGAACAACCCGTTCTGACATGGGAATGGGCCGTTCCGACTTGGGAACGGCCCGTTCCGACTTGGGAACGGCCCGTTCTAGTTTTGGAACAGCCCATTCTAGGCTACTAAAACCAACTTGTTTGGGCTTTAAGTATCCTTGTTATCATATGGTGTTGCCTCCATACTTTAGAGCTCCTCCGTTTCATAGTAGACGTCCATTTCATTGTTTTGTTGGGTCTAGATAAAATTGGTTATTCACAGTTGCCCCTCTTTATTTATTTCTTATTAAATAATCTAAATAAGGTAATTTAGATCATTTGTGATAAGAAATGAATAAAGATGTGAATTAATTTTATCCAGCTACCCTAGACATAGCTCTTGTGTTGGGATCGTCAAGTACTAGTGCTGGATGCTAAGGTTGAATGCTTGTACTAAAGTGGTCGAATGCTTGTGCTGGATCGACCGAATGCTAATGTTGAATGCTTATGCTGAAATGGTCGAATGCTTGTGTTGGATCGACTGAATGCTAATGTTGAATGCTTGTACTAGAGTGGTCAAATGCTTATGCTGGATCGACCAAATGTTTATACTAGATCGACCGAATGTTGTGCTTGATCGATTGACTGCTTGTGCTGAATCGACCGAATGTTTGTGATGGGTCGATAGAATATTGGTGCTGAGTGCTAGTGCTAGATTGACCAAAATTGCTAGTGCTGGAACGATTGAATGCTAGTGTTGTGTTTGATTGACTGAATGCTTGTGCCGGAGTGGTCGAATGCTTGTGCTAGATCGACCGAATGCTGGTGCCAATTCAACCAAATGCTGGTGTTGAATTGGTTGAATGCTTATGTTAGATTGACTGAATACTAGTGCAAAATTGATCTAATGTTGATATTGGATCGACCAAATGCTTGTGCTAAGTTGGTCGATGGGTCGCGCCAAGTAGATACTAGGCTTATGCAACAGAAAAATGTAACTTGTGCTAGGTAAGTACTAGACTTAAATAAAAATTCATATGTTAAGCAAATACTTAAACCAAATGACAGATGTTAGGAAGCAAGAAATGCAAATGAAATGTGATGCAATATGGTGATATGATGTAAAATATTACGAGATACGACTTTCAAGGCTTAAACTTTTGTTTCTTTTCCTTTTCCTTTTGCTTTTGCTTTTCTTTAAGGTTAGAAATTCCTGATCATGACACACGACCAAGGATCATGGATGAGTGAGGCCTTTGAGCGCTCTTTGACTTGAATGATAGTTGGTTTTTCCTTTGGGTTAGCTTTAAGCTGTTGCAAACATTTATGAGTTGAAACAACGTTATCTTGTTGGTTGCACTTTATCAAGAAATTATCAAGCATACTAAGGCTTTTAAAACTCATAAAAATAATTTGTAATGCCTTGAATTTTCCTTTTTTAGATGTAACATGCATTTCCTTTCAATATATTATCATAAAATGCAAAGAGAATTGGCAATGAGGGAATAGGATAGTCTTATTCAAGAAAGTAAAAAATGTGTTTACAAAGGAAGTCATTGTATGACAAGAATGACAAATATATACAATGGTAGCAATGAGAGGTAGCTGTTATGTGAGTGACACTTTCCAGATGAACAATGCTAGTACTACACTTCAATAATCTTGATTGCTCGCTAATAAACTTGAGAGGATAATTCAATGTATTTTGCCCCAATTTTTTGGCTCTGCCATGGCTTGCCCCAATTGATACCTCGAAAATTGGCACGATACTTCTCTCTTATTTTGATGGATTTTTTTTGGGACCCTAATTTTTTCCTAGATTTCCCTTTCGAGTTTTCAATCTAGCGAGTCGCTCTAATTTTTTGTCTAGATTACCCTTTCAGGTTTTCACTCTAGCGAGCCTCTATTTTTTTTTGCCTAAGTCGCTCTTTCGAGTTTTCAACTTAGCAAGTTGCTCTAACTTTTGCCTAGATTGCCCTTTTAGGTTTTCAATCTAGCGAGCATTTTTTTTGTACCCTAATTTTTGTCTAGATTGCTTTTTTGAGTTTTCAACCTAGCGGGTTGCTCTAACTTTTGCCTAGATCTCCCTTTTCGGGTTTTCAATCTAGCGAGCATTTTTATTTTTTATTTTTTATTTATTTATTTTTTAGGCATAGTATTTTTTTGTTACATCAGAATTTACAGGATGTAGGAGATCTTTGCCATCCATATTTGTGAGGATTAAGGCTCCCCCAGAGAAAACCTTTTTAATTACATAAGGTCCTTCATAATTTGGTGCCCATTTACCAAGATGATCTTTCTAAACTTGTAGAATTTTCTTAAGCACCAAGTCTCCTTCTCGAAACTCCCTAGGGTGTTCTTTCTTTTCAAATGTCTTCTTCAATCTTTTTTGGCATAATTGGCCATGACAAATTGCATTCAACCTTTTCTCCTCAATGAGATTTAATTGATCCAAACGGGTTTGGACCCATTCTACTTCTTCTAATTTGGCTTCTGTTAATACTCTTAAAGATGGAATTTCAACCTCAATTGGAAGGACTGCTTCCATTCCATAAACTAAGGAAAATGGGGTTGCCCCAATTGAGGTTCGAACTGAGGTACGATATCCATGTAAAGCAAAGGGAATCATCTCATGCCAATCTTTGTATGTCACCATCAGTTTCTGAATGATCTTCTTGATGTTCTTGTTTGCTACTTCAACTGTGCCGTTCATCTTTGGGCGATATGGAGAAGAGTTATGGTGTTGAATTTTGAAGTCATCACATAACTCTGTCATCATCTTGTTGTTCAAGTTGGTTCCATTGTCAATAATGATTTTGCTTGGCATACCGTAACGAAAAATTAATTTCCTTTTGATGAACTTTACAACCACATTTCGAGTTACATGGGCATATGAAGCGACTTCAACCCATTTGGTGAAATAGTCAATAAAAACCAGAATGAAGTGATGTCCATTTGACACTTTTGGCTCAATAGGACCAATAACATCCATTCCCCACATCAAAAATGGCCAAGGTGATGACAAAACATTAAGGGAAATTGGCGGAACATTGATGTTATCAGCATATGTCTAGCATTTATGACATTTCTTCACGTATTTAAAGCAATCATTCTCCATGGTTAACCAATAATAACCGACTCTTAAGATTTTCCTAGCCATAGCATGCCCATTGGTATGGGTGCCAAAAAAAAGCCTTCATTAACTTCTTTAACAATCTGTTGTGCTTCAGTAGCATCTACACATCTAAGCAAAATCATATCATGATTTCTCTTATACAACACCTCCCCATTTAGAAAGAAATTCATGGCTAATCTTCTCAAAGTCCTATTTTCATTCTCTGAAGCATTTGGTGGGTATTCTCTACTTTTGATATACTTCTTAATATCATAGTACCATGGATTTCCATCTGATTCTTCTTCCACTGACTGGCAATACGCAGGCTGGTCACAACATTGAATTTTTATAAATGGCATATCTTTATCATCATTTAGTGTGAACATAGATGATAAAGTGGCCAATGCATCTGCCAATTAGTTTTCCTCTCGAGGGATGTGATTAAAAGTAATTTTCTCAAATTGTCTCATCAATTCCTTAATGTAAGCTTGGTAAGGGATTAGTTTTGTGTCTCGAGTTTCTCACTCTTCTTTTAACTGATGAATGACCAAGGCTGAATGACCATATACCTCAAGTATTTTGACTTTTGCTTCTATAGCTGCTTATATCCCCAGAGTGCATGCTTCATATTCTGCTATATTATTGGTGCAATAAAAACATAACCTAGACGTTATTATGTTTTCATATGGGAATTCACACTACATTGATTGATAGTCGTCTATAGGTTGATGTGTGAGATAATTTGCCAAAGTGCTTCCTTTAATTGCTTCTAAGTCACATAAGTAATGTCATATTCTGATAAGAGAACTTGCCATCAAGCAATCCTTTTTGTGAGAGCGGGTTTTTCAAAGATGTACTTGATCGGGTCCATTTTAGACACCAACCATGTGTTATGACTAAGTATATATTGTCTTAGACAATGAGCTGCCCATGCCAAGGCACAACAAGCTCGCTCCAATAATGAATATCGGATCTCATAATTAGTGAATTTCTTACTCAAATAATAGACAGCTTGCTCTCTTCTTCCAGAATCATCATGTTGGCCTAAGACGCAACCCATAGACTCATCAAGAATTGTTAGATACATAATGAGAGGCCTTCCAGAGACTGGTGGCACTAAAATCGGCAGCCTCTGTAGATATTGTTTTATTCTGTCAAAGGCTGCTTGGCAATCATCATTCCACTCCATTGGTTGATTTTTGCGTAACAATTTGAAGATAGGCACACATGTAGTTGTCAGTTGGGAGTTGTCAGTTGGGATATGAATCGGGCAATATAGTTCAATCTTCCTAAGAAACCTTGAACTTCTTTTTCTATGTTGGGTGGTGGCATCTCTAGGATTGCTCAAACCTTGTCGGGATCCACTTCTATCCCTTTTTGAATGACTATAAATCCCAGCAATTTACCATATTTCACACCAAAAGTACACTTGGATGGGTTTAACCTCAACTTAAAATTTCTTAATTGCTCAAACAATTTCTTCATATGGATCACATGATCTTCTTCTTTTCTTGATTTTGCAATCGTGTCATCCACGTAAACCTCAATCTCATTATGTATCATGTCATGAAACAAAGTCACCATTGCCCTCTGATATGTTTCCCCATCATTTTTTAGCCCAAATGGCATGACCTTGTAGCAAAAAGTGCCCCATGGTGTGATAAATGTCGTTTTCTCCCTATTCTTCTCAGCCATCTTAATTTGGTTATATCTTGAGTAGCCATCCATGAAAGAAAAGAATGAATGTTGTGCTACGTTATCTACTAACACATCAATATGAGATAGTGGAAAATCATCCTTCGGGCTGGCTCTATTTAAATCTCGATAATCCACACACATACGGACTTTCCCATCTTTCTTAGGAACTGGTACTATATTGGCAACCCATTGTGAATATTTGACAACAACTAGAAATCTTGCGTCAAATTTCTTTTTGATCTCTTCTCTAATCTTCAAAGACAATTCTGGTTTCATTCTTCTCAACTTTTGTTTGACAGGAAGACATTCTGGCTTCAATGGTAGCTTATGTTCCACTATGCTAGTATCAAGTCCTGGCATATCCTGATACGACCAAGCGAAGACATCCTTGTAATCATGTAAAAGCCTTATCAGCTTATTACGTTCAGTTTCTTTCATGAATGTGCCAATCTTGACTTCTTTCTTTTCCTCTTCATCACCCAAATTAATTGTCTCAGTCAACTCTTCATGCAGTTGGATCTCTTTGACCTCTTCTTCCACTAATCTTAATAACTCAGGGGAAAGCTCTAAATCATCCTCTATTTCCCCACAAGTTTGATTAACGGGACAATCAAAATTATTTGGTGCAACGTTAGCACTGTTACTTTCAAGCGCATTTTTCTCAAATCTGCATTGTTTAAAGTTAGGATAAGATTGACAAAGAGATTAAGGAGAAAGGAAGAGGCAAGAGGTGAAATGCATTTTATGTAATATTAAAAGGAAATGCATGCGCCCTTATTCAAAGAAATAAATCTTAAAGCCTTGGGTAGAGCAATAAGATTAACATTACAAGAAAATTACTTTAAATGTGAATTAAAAACCACAGGCAACTCCACAATCTCCCAATTATTAAGCTCCATGTTTGGCAGACAAGCGCGCACTAGATTAACATGTTCATCCTCATGAAAGTATTGCTCAATAATAGCTACTGAGTTTGGAAACTCGAACCCAGCACTCCAAAAGATTTCTCGCATATCATAGATAGAGACGTTGCATTCCTCTATCTCATCCATGATCTTGGCCTGAGAGCATGTCCTATAACGGTGCCGATGAAACACTTTTGTTTTTTTGATTTATTATTTTTTCTAAGTATAAAATGAGCTTATGAGTATAAAAGAAAAAGAAAAAGAAACAAATTTTTGGAAAAAAAAAATGATTTTGTATTCAATTTGAAGAGCAATTCCCCATATCTCAACACTAGAGGAAAAAATCCCTTAGGTCATACAATGGTTGACACTTATTTCAAGGGAGCATTCACTCCTCAATGGATAACGTCATTTTACTAGCAATGCAATAGTACGACCCACATTTTCAAACAAGGATCAATCATCTCAAGATCAAAATGCGATTAACAATCACTCAAGGGAGAATTCTCTCCTCAATAAATGATGTCTAAAGCAAGTTATATATCAAGTCAAATGTGCTATTATTTTGGCAGATCTTACCTACCCTTTGGAAATCATTTTTTTAGCACATTTATCCTGATATTCTTGCTTAACCCTGATGCATTGCTAGTATGATTTTGAATCTCCTCCATATTTAATACTATCAATTTTTCAAATTTTAAAAAACATGAGACAAAGACTTAATTAAGTGAAAAAAATGCAACCTAATATGCTTCTAATATATGCATGTATGCATGACTTTTCATTTTTATCTTTTATTTATTTATTAAATTTTATTTTGGACAAGAAAAACAATCTAGATACTAAAATGCTATTGGGTATAAATTTGTGATGCATGAACATGCTTTTTTTTTGTTAGTATGAACATGTATAAAAGGAGGGACGGAGAGTAGTACATTTCCCATGTGTCGCTATTACGGTAAACTTAGGGTAGCAAATTTCTAAGGTTAACACCCTAATTCGGAAGGTCATTAAGTCCACCTATTAGTGCATGGTTTTATGGGTGGATCTAGACTCCTTAAGATTTATTGGTCCCTAGGTTGCCCTTATCATTTAAATAAGGACCTAGCGCATGAATCGATCACAAGTAGGGAACATACCCTCTCAATATGATTAACCCATGCTACTAGTAACAACCTGACCAGTAACTCAACAACGGTCAAGTGAGCATCAAGCCCCTCAATAACAGTCATCAAGCCACCTTCTCTTCTTAGGCTCGCACAGGCTCGGGTATAGAACCCAAAGTGTATGAGGTACAAGTGTTAGTTGGTATGTGAGGTAACAAATAGATATGTAAACCTAAAAATTATCCAAATCTCACAAAAGATAAGTAAAGAAAAATGTATATATAACAAATAAATAAATAAAACCCTAACTTAAGTTTAAATCCATACAAAACATGTGTAGCAAAAAAAAAAGAACAAAACAACAAAATAAATAAACAAAACAAAAATAAAATAAAAAGGGTAAAATCAATATTTATAAAGTCATAATTTTGCGTAATTAATTTAATAAGGCCTGACTCTCAAATGTCCCTAGTGGAGTTGCCATCTGTCGTAACCGGTATCACGATGGGTGTGACGCAAAAATTATTTTTCAATGGAGCCGCCACCAATATTTTATTTTAAGGAAAAAACATTGGAAAACCCTTTAAAAATAATCTTTAAAATCAAAATTGGGTTCGGAAGTCAATTACGTGTAAGGAAGGTATTAGCACCCTACGACGCTTGTAAAAACAGTACCTTTAATTAATTGCGCAAAATTATATAAATTCATAAATATTTATTTTACCCTAAAAAAATATGATTTACATGATGTTAAAGTTAGAAACGCTACTTAATTAACATCATAAATCGTTGCATACGAGAAGGTAATATATATGTGAAATAAACCTCTTTTATTCTTTTTTTTTTTTTTTTTTAAAAAAAAGGAGGAAACTTGTATAAGAATTTAAGTTAGCAAATGGCTAATCATTAAACCCTCAAAATCAAATAACGTCAAAGATAAAAATGTTATTCAATTGACATTGTTATTTATTGTTTATTAAATACTTTCTAAACAATGACTTTGAAGACAACAAATCATATTCACTATGTACATACAATTATTTTCAACAAGTCAAAAAAAATAAAAAATAAAAATAAAAAATAAATAAAATAAAAAAGTTTAGAAAAGAATATGATACCAAATGATAGACTTGAACTTGTTATCGTGTTGAATCTTCAAAGATGATGATCTATTAGGTGTTTTTTGGCTACCTTTCACATTACACAAATGCCTCACAGATTTCAAGAAATATAAAGAGAGAGGAAGAGAGAGAAATTTTGAGCTATAAGGAGTTCTCAATGAATTTTTTTTGTGCCCTGAAAATAATGCCTGAGTCTGCTATTTATAGACGTCAGACCTAACCAGAACGGCCTATTCTGGATTCGGAATGACCCGTTCTGGATCATTTAGTTATGAGTTACATTTGAACCTGGAACAACCCGTTCTAAAGGCGGCACGACCCATTCCCAATTTGAACGTTTCCCATAGTGAACTGTATTGGAACGGCCGTTCTAGAAGCAAAATGGCTCGTTCTAAAGTCGGAACGACCCATTCCCAATTTAAACATTTCCCATAGTGAACTGCACTGGAACGGCCTGTTTTGGCCCGTTCTCAATTTGGATTTTAGGTGTTTTTAGTAACTTGGAACGACTCATTCCAATTTAAGAACGGCCCGTTCCGGTTTTGGAACAGCCCGTTCTTGGCTACTAAAATCAACCTATTTGGGCTTCAAGCCTCCTTGTTGTCATATGGTGTTGCCTCCATATTTTGGGAGCTCCTCCGCTTCATAGTAGACGTCCATTTCATTATTTTGGTGGGTCTGGATAAAATTGGTTATTCACAAGAAGAAAGATGGGAGCATAAGATTGTGTGTAGATTATAGGCAATTGAATAAGGTGACAATTAAGAATAGGTATCCTTTGCCTAGGAAAGATGACATGATGGATCAGTTAGTAGGAGCTACAATGTTCAATAAGATCGAATTGAGATCTAGTTATCACCAGATTAGGGTGAGGTTTGAGAATGTCCTGATGATTGCTTTTAAGACCCGCTATGGGCACTATGAGTATTTGGTTATGCTGTTTGGTGTAACTAATACATCCAGAGTTTTTCATGGATTACTTGAATAGGATATTTCACCCATGTTTGGATAGATTTGTAATTGTTTTTATAGATGATATCCTAATGTACTCTAAGTCTGGTAGTGAGCATGAAAAACACCTTAGGGTAGTGTTACAAACCCTTAGAGATAAGCAATTGTGTGCTAAGATTTCTAAGTGTAAGTTTTGGTTTAATAAGGTGAGTTTTCTAGGTCATGTAGTGTCGGAGGGAGGAATAGTTGTAGAGAGGTCATGTTTGAGTGGAGTATGCCTAAGTCAATATTTGAGATTAGGAGTTTCTTAGGATTAACAGGGTATTATAGGAGGTTCATAGAGGACTTCTTTAGACTATCCTTGCCTTTAATTAAGCTAACTAAGAAGAATCAACCTTTTGTGTATTAATGTAGGATAGGAAGGTAGTAGCCTATGCGTCTAGACATCTTAAGACTCATGAACAGAACTATCTTACCCATGACTTAAAGTTAGTGGCTGTGGTTTTTGTACTTAAGATGTGGAGACATTACTTTTATGGTTCTTGGTTTGAAGTTTTTAGCGATCATAAAAGCCTTAAGCACTTATTTGACCAGAAATCACTTATTTGACCAGAAAGCACTTAATATGAGGTAGAGGAGATGGTTAGAATTCCTTAAGGATTATGATTTTAGCCTAAATTACCACCCAAGTAAAGTTAATGTTGTAGCAGATGCCCTGAGTAGGAAGATCATTCACCTATCATCTTTGATGATTAGAGAGTTGGATTTGATTGAGTAGTTTAGAGACTTTAGCTTGGTGTGTGAACTTACCCCTAGGAGCATTATATTGGGTATGTTGAAGGTGACTAGTGGATCAATAAATGAGGTTAAAGAAGTCCAAAAGTTAGATCCTTTCTTAGTAAGCCAAGTGGAGAAGATTGATAGAGGTGTAGATAGCCCTTTCTGAGTAAAAGTTGATGATGTTTTGAAATTCAAAGATAGAGTTTGTATGCCTAGTAATCTTGAACTTAAGAAGATGATCTTAAAAGAAGGACACAAGAGTACTCTTAGTATTCACTATGAGTTACTAAGATGTATCAAGACCTTAGGAAGATGTTTTGGTGGCCTAAGATGAAGAGGTAGGTAGAAGAGTTTGTGTGCTCGTGTTTAGTATGCTAGAAGTCTAAGGTAGAACACCATAAGCCTTTAGGACTTTTGCAACCTTTAGATGTCCCTATTTGGAAGTGGGATAGTGTGTTTATGGATTTCGTGGTAGGTTTGCCTAGGATGTTTAAGAAGTATGATTTTATCTGGGTTATAGTGTATAGGCTCACCAAGTCTGCCCATTTTACTATTAACATTAGATATTTCTTGGAGAGGTTGGTAGAGTTGTATATTAGGGAGGTAGTGAGATTACATAGGATTCCCTCTAGTATAGTTTCAGATAGAGACCCTAGGTTTACCTCTAGATTTTGGGAGAGTCTTCATAAGGCCTTGGGTATGAAGTTTAGGTTGTGTTCAGCATATCATCCTCAGACTGATGGTCAAATCAAGAGAACCATACAATCCTTAGAAGACCTTCTTAGAACTTGTGCATTAGACTAGGGAGGTAGTTGGGATAGTTCTCTACCCTTAGTAGAATTTACCTATAACAATAGCTGTCATTTTAGTATTGGGATGACACCCTTTGAAGCTCTGTATGGTAGGAGGTGTAGGACACCCTTGTATTGGGTAGAATTGAAAGAGAACCTTATCTTAGGACACGAGGTTGTGTAAGAGACCACCGAGAAGGTGAGGTTGATTCAGGAGAAGATGAGAGTAGCCCAGAATAGATAAAGGAGTTATCACAATATGAGGAGAAACAATATTGAGTTTAATGAAGGCGATCACATATTTTTAAAATAAATCCTTGAACAAAATTATTATGTCAATAAGCATTTTATCCCTGTATTAACTAGTGTTAGTCATTTATTTCTTTTATAGAAATATATTCTTTAAATAAAGTTAATAATTACAAAATATTTTATATTTTTAATATTTATAACGATAATATTTTTAAAATTGTCTTTCATATAAAATAAAATGATAGAAAACATGCATAATATAAAAGTAGATATACTGATATTTATATTTTTAAATATATATGCCCACCTATTTACAAAAATTGATAACCCACTTTAGTAAATAAAAATATGAATATTGAAAAGAAAAATACGACGATTTCGCATAGCATCTACCTAAATTACAAAATATAATAAATAATAGATTGTATTGTAATATGATATACAATTAGATTTATATAATATATATATATATATTATTTGTACTGTTATTTGGTTGAATCGGAATATATATTTATCTTATTACTTTGAATGTTCAAAATTCAAATCATAAAATTTATTGATTATAGTTTCTTTAACTGCTCGAATTATATTTTGGAATATATATTACTACTATTAATTAATTTGAATTGAACTAATTTTATTAGTTTAAAATGATTAAATCATAAAAATATAATTTATTTATTATCATAATTATATATTGTATAAATAAAAATAATTCAATAATATTTTGACAGAAAAAAATGAATATCATAATGTGAAATTTGATCACGGAATCACACTTTAGTAAATAAGATGTAATAATAATCATTAATTATAAAATCAACTGCTAATATTATAATTAATTATAGATTTTATTATGCATGAATTTGATTTATGACAATTATGAATTGTTGCTTTTCTAATTAATATTTATGCGTGTACTTCATTCTCTAATATACTACCATTTTCAAAGAGCCAAATCTGGTGATGTTGGTCTTAAGTGACATTTGTCTATATGACAAACCTTTATTTTATAATAGATAATAATAAACAATAGATTTTACCTCTTAAAATAATCTTATTTAATTCAGTTTGTAATTTATTTTATACTTTTTTATGTAATTTAATTTTTATTTATCATAATTATTTATGAATTAAATATTAATATTTTAAAATAAATTATTAATAAATAAAAATAATTTTATACTACAATATAAATTATTTATCGTGAATTTAAAATATAATATATATGTTTAAAAATATCATTTTATATAAATTTTAATATAATTTATATATTTAATATAAAAAATATATTTTATATTTTTTTATAAAATATAATTTATATATTCAAATATAATATTCATTTATATATAATTTATTATAATTTTAATTATATACAATAAACATGTGCATCCTAAAATACTGATATTTATATTCATTCACTATTAAAAAAGATTAACTTGGTATTGTATCGTAGCATTTTCCAAATTGTATATAGTCAAACAATTTATTTTCGAAATTATTTAAGCATTAACTATTGAAAATTTTTTAAAACATGGAGAAACATTGATATGATAAGTAAAGTTTCAATTTCAATTTCTAATTGAATGAGAAATATTACAATTATAATGATTATAAAATTCAACTTATCTAGAAAAAACACATCTAATTGAATATATTATATTAAGATATAAATTTTAAGTCAATAATATTAAAATAATGAAATAATACCTTCTTTTTCGTGTCAAAAAAATCCCATATAAAAAATAATACTTTAAAATAAGTAAAAAATAAATTAAATACTCAATATAAAACTCATGTAATTTGACGAGGATGAGAAAATATCCAGAAATCAATCCCACCAAAATAAATATCTAAAAAAATATTTTCCTTAAATAGGAAAAACTTAAATTTATTATTTACAATATAAGAAATTTTTTTTTAAAAAAAAAGTACAAATACTCAAACAGACGTCCCAATGATTGGATAACGAGAAAGGTTGGTCCCGTACGGTAGTGGGGCCCACGGTGAAAACCCCTGCACCTGCTGCTGCGCCTAATGCCAATGCCATTTTGTGTTGCTTAGTCTCCTTTCTTCCCCCTCATCCAAGGACACTTCCTCTCCCACCACCAAACAACAATTCCGTGACATAACAACTTCAACATTATAAATTAATTTATTAATTAATTATCTTCAAAATCTGCAAAAATATTAAAATTAAAAAAAAATCCCAACCTCCTTCATCCTCTCTTTCTATATATTCATTCACCATTCTCTCTTCCATCTCATATTCTCTCATGCCAACACAATTCATCTAGGTATGCTTTATTATTATTATTATCATCTATATTGTTACTAATGTTATTAAAAAAAATAATTGGTATGTTATGTTATGTTATTTGATTATGGTGGTACAAGAATTATGCACTGATTATTCAATCAACGAAAAGTACCTTGGTTGTTACTTGTTGTTGTTGTTGGGTTTTGTTTCCCATTTGTGCATGTTTTCGTTCGGTCCTTTTAATTGAAGCCACGTATTTGCTTTGTGTAGTTCCATGTTTAATTCATGGTTTTGTTCGTTGGTACTAGATAAAAAATGTTGGGAGAGAGGGTGTAAGGAACCAATCATTACTCTTACTTGTAATCAAAGAAAATTTTCAGAGCGGAAATTGAGCCTAATGGTGTCTGAGCATATATTTGGGGTTATGACCAGTGGAGATTCCACAGCACATGATGACAATAATTTTTTGAAAGAAAAAAAAAATTAGTGTAGGTGTAGGTCTAGTGGAATTTCAGATGGGTGCTTAATGGTGAAATTGCAATCCCATAAGCTTCTTTCTGGTTTGTGAGGGTAATGTTTCATGTGTTGAAATTTATTGTTATGAAGCTGGTTAGGTTTTGTTAGGGGTTTGGCAAAGCATATGATGTTTTAAGAATTTAGGATTGTGCTATTGTATGGTTATAAGTTATAACTTATAAATGTCGCAAGTGATATTGAACATGGTTCTCTGCTTTTGACATGTTTCAGGGGGTGATCATTTGGCCATTCACTGATATTTAAACACTTGTTGTATGCTCAATGAGCGCAAACCTCAAAAGATATTGAGTACTATGGGAATTCCCATACGAAGGTGTGACATGATTGCATTTTCATGGCATGAATTGAGTTGCTCTCCCTGCAAGAGAAAGAGCAAAAAAATTTGCAATATACCTGATATGTATAATTTTTTTTTTCTTATTCTGGATGCAGTGGAAATACAAGAAAACAAAATGAAACAATGAGGCTCGCCATAGCAGCATTTGCTGGAATTATTGCTGGCTTCTTTGTGGGAGTATCATTTCCAACACTATCGTTGATTAGGGTGAATAATCTTTCCTCCATATCCTTAAACTCCTCTTTGCACAGCATATGAAGGGAGAAGTAACCTAACTAACACATGAATTTTTGTCCCATGTTATTAATTGACAGATGAATCTTCCATCCAGCCTTTTACCATCCATTGATCTCACTTATGTTGATGAAAATTACTCGAAAATTTCAACCAGGTCTTTATGGAATTCCTGGTCTTCAATTAGGAGTGATAGAAGCACGTACAATGAGCCTCACAATTTAAATGAGACAAAGGTATGGTTTTATAGTTTTTTAATATTTCATCACATCTCATTAATTTTTCACTTCATTTTATTATAAGGTTGGTCTTGTCCATTCTATTTCATAATATTGAGGTATTTAACCCGAATCCTGATTAAAAAAAAAAGACTAAATAAACAAATAAAACTTGAGATAGTTTTCTAGAATCCCCTGCTTACAATTATTGATTGAGGAGAAAATTGTGGATTGATGGAAATTTGTCTAATTTCTTCAGAAACTTATAGAAAATGCTTTAAGAAAAAGTTACTCTCAAGGTGAAAAGAATAACTTGATCAGCCTATTATGAATGTTTTAAGGAATTCATAATAGTTGGATCCTTTTCAGTTCTGTTTCTCAGTTTACCAAGATATAGTATGGCTACTTTATAAAAGGGATGATTAGTATTATGGCTCCCTCGCAGATATAATTTGAGAAAACAAATGTTAGAGACACTATTGTGCTTGGTAACTCTGCTTATTATTGGTTTAATCACTGTTATAATGAAAATGATGATGGTTTATAATGCAATTACCGGTTGAAATATGCCATTCGAAACTAATTACTATCGTGCAAACTAATTTTTAGTTCATTTAATACTCAAAACAAAGTTTATATATGTTTTTTTCAGTTGATTTTTAAATATTGCTTTCCACTATTCTTAAGATGATAATCACTCGTTTACCTGATGCAAAAAGTGACTAGTTTTGGATAGGCATTGTTGATCAGAGTTTTCAAAACTATTTACATTTTTGTCTGGCTGGTTAATGTGTAATCTTTATAACTCGCTTTCTAGATTCTTTAAAATTCCATTTGGTTGAGTGATACATTCTTACCAAATATTTAAATAATCTTTTGTCTCTTGTTTAATTTTTTCACAAGCTAGGATATATACATTTCTGTAATGCTATGCTTCTTGCCAGTAAACAACCATTGATTACCCTTTACAATCCTAGCCTCTTGCACTGAATAGATACATTTGATTTTGACGCAGATTTGGGTTCCTACAAATCCTCGAGGAGCTGAGATGCTTCCCCCAAGAATTGTCGAATCTCAATCAGATTTCTATCTTCACCGGTTATGGGGCATGCCCCATCAGGTGTGCATTTTCACTGGACCTTAATATAAAAGATGCATTTGAATAGACCATTATTTTTCACCGTAAAGGAAACTTGGTTAACAGTGTACGTGTCTACTATAGTGTCAAATTATTCAACCTTTTATTGAGAAAGTGAATTACATTCGTTTTGGGGGAGTGACTACCAAATATAACAAATATTTTGGTAGAGCAACAAGCATTGACTAATGGCTGGTCTAGTAAGCTTGAAGTTCACATATGAGCATTTGAAGAAACAATTTTGTGATATTAATGAACTCTTACAAAGATCAGCTGCATATACTAGCTTGTTGTATAACTAATGATTAATATTGGGTACAGTGAGACAGATATTCTCTGCATGCCAAAATAATTCATGCCCCTGATAAGGACAACAGGAATTTCTTAGATTTTTGTTATTACTGTAAGAGTTACAATTTTGTCTTGTCTAATCTGACTCTTTCCTTATGGAGGTGGCACTTGCAGGACCTAAGTATCAAACCGAAGTATCTTGTAACATTTACCGTTGGGTTAGATATGAAAGACAATATTGATGCTGCAATAAAAAAGGTCATTTCTGTTTTTGCCCTGCATCAATCTGTTCTTTGACTTGTCTACAGTCACTGATTGCCTTCTGCTTATTTTTCATATTGATTGATTTCTATTTGTTTAGCTCTTTATGTGACCCTTGGACTTTGTATTACAGTTCTCTGAAAACTTTACCATTGTGTTGTTTCACTACGATGGACGGGCTAGTGATTGGGATAAGTTTGAATGGTCAAAACGAGCAATTCATATCAGTGCCAGGAAACAAACTAAATGGTTGGTAGTGAATCTTCTAAGGATTTTTTACTCCATTTTGTAAATTGTAACAATTTTGATACGGTCACTTATTCATATGGAATCCATAAAATTCTGTTCAAGGTGGTTCGCCAAACGCTTTCTGCACCCTGACATTGTGGCTCCTTATGACTACATCTTCATTTGGGATGAGGATCTGGGTGTGGAGCATTTTGATGCAGAAGAGTGAGTATCTAAAGTCAAAACCAATCTTTGTGGGTATCAAGGTTCTGGTGAAAATTTTTCAAGCACTTGTCTCTTTGTTCCAGATACTTAAAATTGGTGAGGAAACATGGTTTGGAGATCTCACAGCCTGGTATAGACCCAAGTAGTAGTTTTACTTGGCAGATGACAAAGAAAAGAGATGGTCTTGAAGTCCATAAGTAAGTGAGAAAGTGAATAACTTTCTTATAAGTTTTAGTTGTGTATTATATGTTTTCACTTTTTAATCATCATCAACAAGAAGAACAAAGCCTATTCATGTTGTGTGCCACCGGTTACATGTATCAAAATATGCCCTTGTGCAATTGTGCTAAAAAATCAAAATTTTGGAAAGGATATTTAGATGAAGATCTTTTTTATTGGTTTATTTTGGAAATCTCCTGTCTTCTACCTCTGATTATCAGGATTTGCTCCATTAAACAATTATTTCTGTTTAGTCACTTTTGTAATTATTTCATCTTCTAGATTAAACTATATTCTGTCAATCTCTTGCAGGAAAGCTGAGGAAAGAAGTGGTTGGTGTCCTGATCCACATTTGCCACCATGTGCTGCGTAAGCAAATGATAACTTCTAAAGGATTCAGTGAATGTTTGGTTTAGCTTATTTTTGTAGAAAAAATTACTTAATTTTGTCAAAACCAATATTTTTTTTAAAAAATTGATTATTCCCCCCAAATGTGCACCATAACATGCACCTTCATTTTGTCTTGTGGGCTTCAAAAGAGGTCATATCATATGTATCTCACGCAGCTTTGATGTTTGAAATGCTCAGATTTGTAGAGATCATGGCCCCTGTATTTACCAGAGATGCATGGCGTTGTGTGTGGCATATGATACAGGTTGAGGGCTCATTTGTGTCTCCTATTTTTGTTTTCACCACATAATTCAATTCATACCTAACTCTTTTTTTCACATGCCACCTTGCAGAACGACCTAGTTCATGGATGGGGTCTTGATTTCGTTCTCAGAAGATGTGTGGAGGTTAGTAATTTATCTTTCTTTGGTAAGTATAGTACCCATTTTGCCACGATTGAACCTAATGAAATTTATTGTTTCAATTGGATGCAGCCTGCTCACGAGAAAATAGGAGTGGTTGACACTCAGTGGATTGTCCACCAAAGTGTTCCAACACTTGGCAACCAGGTAAATGAAGCTTAAAATATTTTTAATCAAGGGAATATCTGAAAGAACTAATAAACTTATTTAAACTTATTCTATCATATAAACACGCGAGATAAACATTAGAGGTGTTAGGGTAAGCTATAGAGGTAACTTGTAGAATTTAATTCTTATAAAGTGAAGATGTATACATTTGCTTTTACAACTATTATTAGAAAATTGAAAGAAAATTATATATATATATATATATATATATATAATAAAATTTAAAATTAATTATAATCTTAATTAATTTTTTTTAATAGTGCATTATTGTCTCACTTTATAAGAAATCTTTATTTGTAACTTTTTATAAGTCATTTTTTTTAGCTTTTTAAATAAGTTTAGCTGGTGATCAAAATAAACTTTTTGAAATTCCTTTATAACATAGAATTCATTTAGATAAACTTTTGCAGAAATACTTTTAGGAGAAAAATAAAAAAAAAATAAAATTAAAAGTATTTTTTAATAACTTAAAATTAATTTATACATGAGATAAAAAAAAGATTTTTAAAAAGTTTATAAAAAAGAACTTTTACAAAATAGTTTATACATACATAAGTTAATTTTAGTATATAAAAAAAATTCATTTTTCTTTCTTATTTAACTCTCTTAAGTGCTTCTGCATAAGTTTAACTAATCATACCATAATTACTCATGCATTAAGCTCTTATTGAATAAACACTCATACATGAATTGACTGGTGTTCTTTCAACAGGGGCAAGCAGAGAGGGGAAGGGCACCGTGGGAAGGGGTACGTCTAATTATTATTATTATTTTTTCTTTTTACCATAATCATGGTTTAATGTTCTTGTAATTCTTCATTGTTTTTTTAGCATTTTACCTTTTATACATGTGATAGAAACTTTTTGGCATTAATGTTAAAATCATTAATTTTAGGGTTTGCTTTTGCATCAGGTGAGAGAAAGGTGTAACAAAGAATGGACAATGTTCCAAGAGCGTATGGCTGATGCAGAGAGGGACTACTTTCAAGCAAGGGGGAATTATTCCCCTTAACTCCACAGAGTGTTGATTAAAAAAGATAAAAAAAAATAATAAAAAAAAAAACAAAAAAAAACTTAGAATTACCCGTACATGTAGCTTGAGCAGTAATAGCTAGATTATTGTTTCAACATTTTTGGATTGATCATATTTACATTGAAAATTATTTTTCCTTTGCTTTTATATATATGTTTATAGAAAAGTATATTCACTTTTTCTTCCCTTTTATTTTCTTCCTATTTCTATATTAATTCTTTACATCTCTATAAATTTATTTATTTTGAGGTCTACCTCAATATAATGGACAAACTTTATATATTTATTTTGAGGTCTTTAAATTTCAGTTAAATAAATTAAAGAAAAGCAATTGATGTTCAAGTTCACATGCTTTACTTTAAAATGAAAAAAAAAATGATTAGAGAAAAAAATGAGTTAAAGGAAAATGAAATTATTTTCTTTTTATTATTTAATATAGTAAAAAGGGAGAAAATATATCAAAGTTTGTCATCAAAATTCACAACATCTGAACATACAACAAATATCTAATACCACCAGAGTGGACCTAGTGGTATTTGATATTTGTTCATTTCCTTGGCAACATAAAGCAATGCAAGAGTTATAGATCCATTTCAAAATCCCTCATCCTACTACTCTGTTCATCCAAGTGATGGGATTTCTTCTGTTGCGATGACACCACCATTAAACGGGACAAATTATCATGCGTGGGTTAGATTCATAGAAGGGCATTGTCTTAACGATGGCACGGGGAATAAAAAGATTGAGAGAAAGAGAAATCTCATCTTGAAGTTTTTATCACTGAGTAGAGAAGAAAATGAATACAATATTATTTTTACTAGGTACTATATTACAATTTAGAGGCTACTATTTATATATGCAGAAACACAAGCAAAACTAATTACATTTATATTTATATTTCTATACCCCACTTAAGTTGGAATGTGAGGATTAAACATTCCAAACTTGCCACGAAAAGTAGCAAAAGGTACAAGCATTGAGAGGTTTAGTCAATATGTCTACAACATGATCAGAAGAAGAAATAGGAAATAGATGTAAGATTTCATCATGAATCTTATCACACTATATGACAATCTATCTCGATATGTTTAGTGTGTTACTGAAGAACAGGATTAGTGACTATGTGAATTGTAGCTTGATTGTCATAGTATATATTAATAGGACTGACATGATCAAAAGAGAAATCATGCAGTAAAGACAATAATCATTGGGTTTTATAACTGGCTTGAGCCAAGGCACAATACTCCACTTTAGAGGAAGATCATGACACAATAGTTGCCTTTTGCTTTTCCCAGAAATAAAGGAATTTCCCAAGAAAAAAATAGAAGCTAGTGATGGAATGATGAGTATCAAGACAAGCTCCCCAATTTGAATTAGTAAATCCTTTGATTGACAAAGAGGAAGTTTTGTAAGAAAGAACAAACCTTAACTTGGTGCTTCCTTTAATGAAACGTACAATTCACTTTACAGTTTGAAGATGAATATCAATCAAAGAATCTAAATATTGACTTAATCTACTAACTTGTGGAGAAAAGACACATAGTAGAAGAGGGGTTGAATAGTGTGTATAAAAAAAACTCACACATTTGTGTAGTAAAAAGAAAATAATTTAACAAACGAAGCACTGGAGAAGAGTTAGATGAAAAACTGAGGTTTTCATAGTGATTCATCTCAACCATCGAGACTACGTCCAATTCTCAATTCAAACAAATTGAGTTTCACTAACTTTCAACAAAGTTACAAGTATTCTTTTACCAAGCCACTTCTAACTCAATCCTAAGTAGTCTTTGACTTGTCTTTTTAAGCAACTACCCAAGTATTCTTTGAATAACAAGCATTTCTAGGCTCAACACCAAGTATTCTTTCAAACAAGGCTCTTTAGGCTCCGCACTAAGTATTCTTTCAAACAAGTCTCTCAAGCTCAATACTAAGTATTCTTTAGAACAAGGTCTCCTTAGGCTCAACCCTTACAATAAAGGTAAAAGATGATTACAATATTGTTTTGTCTCTTCCAGACCTGGTGTAATTGGCAATGCAAGCACAAATAATCTACAAAGAATTATATACAGAGTTTACAATAAGCTTTTCTTTGTATGCAACAAGATTTTTCTCTATGTTTTTTCATCGTTGATCATATCTATTTCTTGAAGGCACAATCCTTATATAGTAGCTTTAGAAAAGATGATTGTAACAACAATTTTTGAGTCGAGCTCACAAGTTGCTTCACGAGTTGCTTTGTTTGTCTTCTTTATTGATCCTAAAGATTATCGTTGATGCATTTAATGCAAACATTAAATGTCTTTCAATAAAGTGTGTATCTCTTATCTGATCTAGTAGGTTACTTATCATCATTTCCTTCTAAAATGGGCATAAAAAAAGTAATATTAGTGTAGAGCAGTTGAAGTCAACATAGAACAGTTCTTTGTAGAGCCCTTTTTTTGCTTTATCCATGATTTTTGGGATTTTGCCTTTTGTTTTTTATGGATAATTTGTCTTTTCTTTCTTTAACAGATTTTGAGAGTTTGAAGACTTCTTTCTTGTTCAATCTATTAAGGAATAAATTATTTAATGAAATTTATTGTTACTCTCATTTAAAAGATTACAATTAATGCATAATGAGACAGATTGTATGTTGAGCTTAGGAGAGCTTGAAGCTTAAAGGAGTTTTGATGATCACAACATGTGTGTACAACAACAACTTATGATCACAATGTGTGTGTACAACAACAACTTGGAAGCACAAAAACAAAGTCAAAGAAAATGTCAAAGAAAATGCTATGTAATAGGAATTAGTGTATAAATTGTTTAGTTTGATGTGTATGTTGTGTGCATGAGCAAATCTATATCTAAGCTAAGTAGAGAGTGTATGATGATGAGTTAAAAAGATTGGAAAAGTTATGTTGAGACTTAAAACGAAGTTTTGAAAGCTAACTCAAAATAATCGATTATCGTTAAATATAATCGATTATTCCAGCAACAGGCAAAATGGGATGCCTTGCTGCAATAATCGATTATTTTCCAAAATAATCGATTATCCCATAACTGACTCTCTAGAATAATCGATTATCCAGCACAATAATCGATTATATTGTTCTTGGTTGGTTTCCAGAAAACCTGAAGAACAAAATAATCGATTATTCTTTAAAATAATCGATTATCTGGGTCTGAGACTTTTATAAATATTTTAAACCTTTAGAAACTTCATATAAGAGTTAGAACTAATAATCAAATTGAGAAAAGCATTTTTGTGGAGTCTTTGTGACAATCTTGGAGAGTTTTCTTTGTGAAATCCAAGAAGAAAAACGTTTGTGAAAAACTTTGAAAGAGGATCATCATCATCATCACATTCTTGAAAGGGGAAGATTAAGATTTGCTTCTGAATTCCAGGTGAATTCGTTCCTTTATTCTGTGTGAATACTTGTAAAATCTTGAGAAGGGTTTCTCAAGTGGTAAGGTTTCTTGTAGTGGGTTTCTACAAGGGGTGCTTTCTTGCGGTCAAGAAAGTGGTTATCTTTAGTGTTGAAGTATATGCCTGTGTGTGCTTGTAAACCTTCTTCCTTGAGATAGTGGAACAAAATCTTGATCAGGTGCAGATTGAGGACTGGATGTAGGTCACATGTGGAGTGACTGAACTAGTATAAAAGACTTGTGCAATCTTCTTCTACCTTATCTTGTACTTTGAGTAATTTCTTGGTTGAACATTAAAGAAGATAATTCTTGATTAACATGTGTGTGTGAATATTGATGGTTTAATCTGAATTAGAGCATTGCATTTCAACCTCATTGTTTTGTAATCAAGAAAGCATATTGCATTCATACTTCCATAACAAGTCTTTAAAGAAGCTTCATTTGAAAATTCAGTCTTAAAAAAGTTTAAGTGAAATAAAGATCCTAAATACTCTGAAAAAATTTAAAAGGTCATAGAATCCAATTCACCCCCCTCTTGGATTGTGCCATTCTTTTCTAACAATTGGTATCTAGAGTAAGGTTCTTGAGAGTTATTCAAGATTTCAAAAATGGCCAACAACAACCTACCCTATGGTGAGGGTGTGTCTATTCATAGACCTCCTGTTTTCAATGGTGAAAACTATGTCTACTGGAAAATTAGGATGAGGATTTTCATTGAAGCTATTGATATTGCTGTATGGGATGCTATAGAAAATGGACCATATATCCCTATGAAAAAAGATGGTGATGAGCTTAAAGAAAAACATTGGAGTGAATGGAGTGATGAGGAAAAGAAAAGAGCCCAACATGATAAGAGAGCTAAAAACATCATAACATCTGCATTGTCAATTGATGAATTTTTTAGAATTTCACAATGCATATCTACTAAAGAAATGTGGGATACTTTTGCAAGTCACTCATGAAGGAACAAGTGATGTAAAGAGATCAAGAAAACATACTCTCATAAGAGAATATGAGCTGTTTAGAATGAAAAATGGTGAATCTATTTCTGATTTTCAAAAGAGATTTACACACTTGATAAATCACCTTATTGACCTTGGTAGGAAATTTGAGAAAGAATAGTTGAATTTGAAAGTGCTGCAATGCTTGGACAGATCATGGCAAGCAAAGGTGAAAGCCATTGAAGAATCAAAGGATTTGACCTCCTTGACACTAGCTACTCTCTTTGGAAAGCTGAGAGAGCATGAACAAAAGCTGCACATATTTGATGAACATGAGCAGCAGGATAAGAAAGGTAAAGGAGTGTCATTGAAAGCCTTGAAATCTGCCAAAGGAAAAGAGGTGTGTGAAGAATCAAGCTCCGATGATTCTGAGACTGAGAACTTCAATTTGCTGGTGAAGAAGTTTAGAAAATTCATGAGAAGAAAGAAAAATTGCCCCTACAAATTCAACAGAAAAATAAACAAGAAAGAGGAAGCAAGTACATCCTCCTTCAATTGCTTTGAATGTGGAAAACCGGGACACATGAAAGCTGAGTGTCCAAACCTCTTGAAGAAGCAACAAGAGTAGAAGAAAAGCAAGAGAAATGGAAAAGGGAAGAGAGCCTACATTGCTTGGGAAGATAATGACTCAAGCACAATAAGTGATGAATCCGAATGTGAGAAGAACAATTTGTGCTTGATGGCTGGAACTGACCAAGACACAATTGTAAGTGACTCTGACCTTGAATCAAATCCGGATTATGACCAACTCCAATAAGCTTTTATACAAATTCATAAAGAAGCTGTAAAATTGGATGCATTGAATTCAAAGCTGAAAAACAAGTTGAAATGGTATGAAAATGATTTAATTAAAGATGAACAAGAGCTTGAGGATTTAAAACATGAGCATGAAAATCTTCAAACTATTTTTAACTTTAGTGAAGCTCATTGTGAAAACTCCACCTCCTCAAAAGATGTTTGTGGAAATTGCAAGAATTTTGAAAAAGAAAATGTTGATCTAAAATCCACTCTTGCAAAGTTCTCCAATGGAAATGCAAATTTAAATATTCTTTTGGGAAAACAAAGAAACACTTTTGATAGGAGTGGACTTGGTTTTAATCAAAGCATGAGCATGCCATTTAAGTCAAAGAAAGAAGCTTTTGTGAAAAACCAAAACTTCAGAAAATTTAAAAGCAATTTTTCTAGACAAACAACCTGTTTTTATTGCTGTAAAAGAGGTCATATAATAAGGAACTGCTATTCTAGGAAATATGGAGTTCCAAATGGAGAGATGGTTTGGGTTCAAAAGAGTCAAAGGCTAAGAACTAACCTACAAGGACCCTTCACATGGGTACCTAAATTTTTTCTTTGAATCTTTGTTGTAAGAATGCTTGAGGGCCAAAAATCTACTTTGGTATCTTGATAGTGGCTGCTCAAGGCATATGACTGGGGATCCTTCAAAATTCTCAAGTCTGAAATTGAAGAATGAAGGGTATGTTACCTATGGTGACAACAACAAAGGGAAAATTCTTGGCCATGGCAATGTTGGTAATTCCTCCTCTCAAACATTGATTGAGAATGTATTGCTTGTTGATGGTTTGAAACATAATTTGCTGAGTATAAGTCAACTAAGTGATAAAGGTTTTAGAATTGAATTTGATAATACATGTTGCTTGATATGTGATAAAAAGACTAAATAAATCAGATTCATAGGAAAAAGGATTGACAATATATACATGCTTGACTTAGAACACTCTATAGCAATTTCAAACACTAAGTGCTTAATAACTCAAGAAGAAAACATATGGCTTTGGCATAGGAGAGCTGCACATATTCATATGGATCATTTGAATAAGTTGAGTAGGAAAGAATTAGTGATTGGTTTACCTAAACTCAAGTTTGGAAAGGACAAACTATGTGATGCTTGTCAAAAGGGCAAGCAAGTGAAGGCTAGCTTTAAAAGCAAAAATCAGATTTCCACAACTAGACCTTTGCAATTAATTCACATGGATTTGTTTGGTCTTTCAAGAACCATGAGCTTAGGCAGAAACTACTATGGTTTAGTGATTGTTGATGACTACTCAAGATACACATGGGTTATGTTTCTTGCAAAAAAAAATGATGCTTTTAATTCCTTTAGAAAATTTGCCAAGATTGTTCAAAATGAGAAGTGTTCAAACATCACCTCTATAAGAAGTGATCATGGAGGTGAGTTTCAAAACATAATGTTTCAAAAATTCTGTGAGGAACATGGTATAAACCATAATTTCTCAGCACCTAGGACACCTCAACAAAATGGGGTTGTTGAGAGGAAAAATAGGTCCTTAGAAGAACTTGCTAGAACAATGTTGAATGAAACAAACTTGCCAAAATATTTTTGGGCTGATGCTATTAGCACAGCTTGTCATGTGTTAAACAAAGTTCTGATTCGGCCTATATTAAAGAAAACACCCTATGAAATTTACAATGGAAGGAAGCCTAACATTTCATACTTTAGAGTGTTTGGGTGTAAGTGCTATGTGCTGAATAATAAGAAAGAGCAACTTGGAAAGTTTGATGCAAAGGCTGATGAGGCAATCTTTTTAGGATACTCTACAAATAGTAAAGCTTATAGAATCTATAACAAGAGAACTCTAGTTGTAGAAGAATCTGTCCATGTGGTATTTGATGAGTCTAATAAACAAGAGACAAGGCAAACTGAAATTGAAGATTTAACTGAGTTGCTTGATCAATCCCTATTGGAAAATGAACCAACTGAAAAACCTAAGGAGAGTGAGTTACATGAGAATACAAGGGAAACAAGTGAACAATTGTCCAAAGAATGGAAAACTTCTAGAGACTTATCAATGGATAACATAATTGGGAATATTGGTAAGGAAGTTTCAACTAGGAGTGTCATTAAAAATATTTGCAACACTATGGCATTTGTGTCACAAGTTGAACCTAAGAGCATTGATGAAGCACTAAAAGATGAACATTGGTTAATGGCCATGCAAGAGGAACTAAATCAGTTTGAAAGAAATGAAGTATGGGATTCAGTGCCATTACCAAAAGAATATCCAATAATTGGAACCAAGTGGGTTTTTAGAAATAAGCTTGATGAATCTGGGATAATTCTAAGAAATAAGGCAAGACTAGCGGCTAAGGTGTATAATCAAGAAGAGGGAATTGACTATGATGAGACTTTCGCCCCTGTAGCAAGGATAGAAGCCATTAGGTTACTTCTTGCTTATTCTTCTATAAAGAATTTCAAGCTTTATCAAATGGATGTGAAAAGTGCTTTCCTCAATGGGTTGATACAAGAGGAAGTGTATGTGGAACAACCACCAGGCTTTGTGGACTTTAAGAATCCTAATCATGTGTACAAGCTCAAAAAGGCACTATATGGCTCGAAGCAAGCTCCTAGATCATGGTATGATAGGTTAAGCAAATTTTTGATTGAGAATGACTATGAAAGATGAAAGGTGGATAATACATTGTTTGTCAAGAAATTTAAAAATGATACAATGTATGTACAAATCTATGTGGATGATATTGTATTTGGATCTACAAATACCTCTCTATGCAAAGAATTTGCTAAAACTATGCAAGGAGAATTTGAAATGTCAATGATGGGAGAGCTCACATTATTTTTGGGGTTACAAATCAAACAAATGCATGATGGAATTTTCATAAGTCAAAGCAAGTATTGCAATGAACTTCTGAAAAAGTTTGGTATTGAAGGGTGTAAGGAGGCTGCCACACCTATATCAGATAATTGCAATCTTGACTTAGATGAGAAAGGAATAGCTGTTGATAGTTCAAAGTATAGAGGCATTATTGGATCACTCTTGTACTTGACAGCAAGTAGGCCTGGTATAATGTTTGTTGTGTGCCTATGTGCAAGATTTCAAGCTAATCCTAAAGAATTTCACATGAAGAGTGTGAAGAGAATTCTTAAATATTTGAAAGGTACAACCAATGTAGGTTTGTGGTATCCAAAGGGTGTCTCACTAAGTCTGATAGGCTACTCAGATTCAGACTATGCTGGGTGTAGACTAGATAGAAAAAGCACAAGTGGAACTTGTCACCTATTAGGTAGTGCACTTGTTTCATGGCATAGCAAAAAGCAAGCTTGTGTTACTTTAAGTACAGCTGAGGCTGAGTATATAGCTGCTGGAAGTTGTTGTGCTCAAATTCTTTGGATGAAACAACAATTAAGAGATTATGGAGTTGAGCTGAATAAAATTCCTTTGAGGTGTGACAACACAAGTGCAATAAATTTGACCAAAAACCCAATTTTGCACTCTAGGACAAAACATATTGAGATAAGACACCACTTTTTGAGAGATCATGTTCAAAGGAATGATTGTGTTGTAGAGTTTGTAGAGACTAGTAAACAATTAGCTGATATTTTTACAAAACCTCTACCAAGGGAAAGATTCAACCAATTAAGAATTGAATTAGGGATAATCAATGAATCATGTTTGAATTGATTATGCTTTGAGAGTGATTGTTAGAGATGTAGGATGCAGTGATATAGATGTTTAGAAGAGAGTATTCAAGTGGCAAATTAGACTTGGTGTAACTTGAAAGGTTAAAATTTCTGAGAAACAAAACTTCTCTGGAATAATCGATTATCTTAATATATAATCGATTATGTTAAGTAAACCCATGATAATAATCGATTATTTGGGTAATAATCGATTATCTGGAACATGAAGAATTCTAAGAGCCACTAGAATAATCGATTATTTGGGGAATAATTGATTATCTGCTAAGAAGAATCTAAAAAGTCACTGTTATAATCGATTATCTAGGGAAATAATCGATTATCTGAGAAGTGGAATCTGAAGGGCCACTGGAATAATCGATTATTCTGCAAATAATCGATTATCTGGGCAATGTTAGGAGAAACTACCCTCTGTAATAATCGATTATCTTGAATATAATCGATTATCTATATCAGATTGTGTTTTCCAAGGGATTTTGCTGATGCAAATAATTGATTATTTGCATAAATAATCGATTATCTGGGCGGTTTTTGAAATTTCTGAAACGTTTAAACGGTTAAATACGCGCCAAACCCTTCGAACCTCCTATAACCCCCCATTCAGAAGGTGCTAGGGCATAACTTTTTAAAACCTCCTCTTCTCTCATTTTCTCTCAAACCCACAAACCCTAACTCTCTTAAATCTCTGATTTTCTTCATCTTCTTCAATACCCACTCATGGCATCTTCATCAAAGAGACCTAAGAAGCTTGAAGTGAGGGGGAGCAAACGTCCTCTACCCTCTGGGCAACTGATTTCAAAGTGGTTTCCAGATGAGAAGACTCAGGAATACTACTTTGAGTGGTACGCTGGACGGAGAATCATTCCTCCGAAGACTCTTAAGCTTGAATGGTTTAAGAATGAGGGTTTCAGTTTCCCAACCCTTCTAGAGCACCAAGAACTGGGCAAGTTTTTGGAAATGGAGGGCCCTTATTATCCTGAGCTGATCAGGTTATTTCTCTGTTTTGCCACAAGCAATGAGGGCATCATGCAATCGGTGGTGAAAGGAAAAATGATTAAGTTGGACAGGCCAACGTTGAAGGCTGCTGCGGGGCTAAGTGGTTCTGGACGAGAGAAACCCCAACCGTTCAATTTTGGGGATTTTGAAGAGCTAACTACCTTCCGGGACTATCAAAGGAACCCAGTGAACACCAACTATGAGAAGTTCCTGGCGGGAGGTATGATAAAGAATTCTCGTTTAATTTCTTTCATTATTGCCTGGATGTTAAAACCTCGGTTACATAATCATGCTCAAATGTCAAGGGATGACATTCTGTTGATGCATGTTATTAAAAAGAAAATCAAAATTGATTGGGTATCAGTCGTCAATGACTGTATGTGGAAGGCAAGGCGGAAGAAAGATGGCCCAATTCCGTATGCTCTGTTATTGTCAAAGATTTTTGAAAATGCTGGTGTAGATTTAACAGGGGAAAGAAAAATTGTTTTACATGCTTCGAACAAGATAGAGAAGTCTTCTTTGCATCACATGGGGATGCTTAAACAGGAAGACAAATAGGTGTTCAAAGGAGATGTACCCCCGACTCCTGAACCGGCAACCGATGAAGACGGTGTTCCGTCCCATGATGAGGATCATCCACCACAGGTGGAAGCTGAACCTGGCAGGGAGACAGAAGCAGAGCCAAAACCGTTTTCACCGTTTGAGAAAATCATGATTAATAAGATTGATGTGGTGATGGAAATGTCTCGAAGGCATGAATCTTTGTTTTCTGGTATTCTTGACAGGTTTGATGATCTTGATCATGAAGTGAAGCTGCTCAAGACTCACCTTGGCATACCGGAGGATGAAGATTGATTCCTGTCATGATTTCTGATAATTAGTTTTAATTAGGATTTTCAATTCTGTTTTTGAACAATTATTTTTGATTTGGTTGTAATTGTCTAAGTTTGGAACAATTTTAATGCTTTTTGTCATTGAACAATTTGAATTCTGATGAAATTTGGAGTTTGTTTTGCTGATTTGATGATTTGGAGATGGCATCATATTCTGTTTTTGTCTGGCAGATGCTATAATGCTCTGGTTTTGAGCACATGTGTGAATGTTCTATTTTTAAAATTTGATATCTTGAGAGCAGATTGAGTCATGGATGATTGATGCTCTGTTTTGAGTATAAATGATTGTTGTGATTTTGCTGATGATTTTGGATTGAACTATTCTGAATTGTGTATATAACTTGTGATCAGTTTGGATAAATTTTTTTTTGGATATTGCTGTTCAGAAAGATTGAATCTATGCATATGGCTTGTATTATGCAAACATAGCTTGACTTGTTTTTGATAATGCCAAAGGGGGAGAAAAGGTTGTGTGTGTATAGTTGTTGTTTTTGCAGGTATTGTGCTTGTGTGTGTGTATTGTGCAGGTTTTGTATGTTGGAATTAAAGGCACAATTGGAAAGGTTGGAGCACAATAGCTTGGATTGTTATGATTTGAGTCATGGGTTGTCATCATCAAAAAGGGGGAGATTGTTGAGCTTAGGAGAGCTTGAAGCTTAAAGGAGTTTTGATGATCACAACATGTGTGTACAACAACAACTTATGATCACAATGTGTGTGTACAACAACAACTTGGAAGCACAAAAACAAAGTCAAAGAAAATGTCAAAGAAAATGCTATGTAATAGGAATTAGTGTATAAATTGTTTAGTTTGATGTGTATGCTGTGTGCATGAGCAAAATCTATATCTAAGCTAAGTAGAGAGTGTATGATGATGAGTTAAAAAGATTGGAAAAGTTATTTTGAGACATAAGTTTTGAAAGCTAACTCAAAATAATCGATTATCGTTAAATATAATCGATTATTCCAGCAACAGGCAAAATAGGATGCCTTGCTGCAATAATCGATTATTTGCCAAAATAATCGATTATCCCAGAACTGACTCTCTGGAATAATCGATTATATTGTTCTTGGTTGGTTTCCAGAAAACCTGAAGAACAAAATAATCGATTATTCTTTAAAATAATCGATTATCTGGGTCTGAGACTTTTATAAATAGTTTAAACCTTTAGAAACTTCATATAAGAGTTAGAACTAATAATCAAATTGGGAAAAGCGTTTTTGTGGAGTCTTTGTGAAAATCTTGGAGAGTTTTCTTTGTGAAATCCAAGAAGAAAAACGTTTGTGAAAAACTTTGAAAGAGGATCATCATCATCATCACATTCTTGAAAGGGGAAGATTAAGATTTGCTTCTGAATTCCAGGTGAATTCGTTCCTTTATTCTGTGTGAATACTTGTAAAATCTTGAGAAGGGTTTCTCAAGTGGTAAGGTTTCTTGTAGTGGGTTTCTACAAGGGGTGCTTTCTTGCGGTCAAGAAAGTGGTTATCTTTATTGTTGAAGTATATGCATGTGTGTGCTTGTAAACCTTCTCCCTTGAGATAGTGGAACAAAATCTTGATCAGGTGCTGATTGAGGACTGGATGTAGGTCACATGTGGAGTGGCTGAACTAGTATAAAAGACTTGTGCAATCTTCTTCTACCTTATCTTTTACTTTGAGTAATTTCTTGGTTGAACATTAAAGAAGATAATTCTTGATTAACATGTGTGTGTGAATATTGATTGTTTAATCTAAATTAGAGCAATGCATTTCAACCTCATTGTTTTGTAATCAAGAAAGCATATTGCATTCATACTTCCATAACAAGTCTTTAAAGAAGCTTCATTTGAAAATTCAGTCTTAGAAAAGTTTAAGTGAAATATAAATACTCTAAAAAAATTTAAAAGGTCATAGAATCCAATTCACCCGCCCCCCTCTTGGATTGTGCCATTCTTTTCTAACATTGTATACTTTGTCTAATTTTCTTCATCTTATAGACGATATATATTTTTCACACTTTGTTTGATATAGAATATCTTATAGATAATTCATTTGATTAAAAGAAAATCTTTCATTTGTTATCATTAAATCTTAAGGGATCCAAAATCGTTTATATCTTTGCACATTAGAAAGAAAGAACAAATTCAAGTTTTGAGATGGAAGCATTGAAGTTCCTTTAGAATCATATTTGTACTACCAAGTGTAGGGGAGATGCGACAATCTCATCCACTCTTGAATCATGAGTTTTACCACACCATCGATTGCTCAAAGCATTGATTTTTTTGGAAAATGTTGTGGATGTATGGAATGACCTGAGATAACATTTTTCTCAAGGGGGCCTTATTTTCTTTAAAGTTGCAGCAAAAGATAAAAAATCTAAAACAAGATTTGTTGACTATGACTGATTTTTTTACTAAGTTAAAAGTTTTATGGGAAGAATTAGAAGGTTATATGCCCATTCCCACTTGAACTTGCTCAATTTGATGTTTATGTTTGTTTATGAGAAACACTTGTACGTGTAGGCTCCAAGATCAAGTCATTAAGTTTCTAACTAGGCAGGGTGACCAATTTTCAGTAGTAAAATCCCAAGTTTTATTGATAGATCCTCTTTCATCTTTGAATAAAGTCTTTTCCATGGTATTACAACAAGAAAGACATTTGGATGAGTCTAAAATTTTGATCAAAAGCATAGATACTAGGAGATCTCAAGGTTGAGGAAAAGGAACTTATGGTGGTTATGTTGGTAAAAATTCAAACAAGGTTTGCACATATTTTGGAAAAATTAATCACATGATTGAAATAAAAATTTTCCCCCAAACTATGGAAAAGAAGTGTAATCAACAACAAATTCTACAAGCAGAGATTTTTGAGTTGAAGTGTAATGCCTTTCAAATTTGACTTCTCAACAGGTCCATTCCATAACATTTCACATGATGACACTTTACACAACTTTTCATTAGTTAGAATCTTTCACAGGTTAGAACCCTCTGTGCGAAACCCTTTTTGAGATGTTTGATCGCCTTTAAGATCAATGACATCCTCCCATAAACCAACACACGACTTTTCAACATGATATTTTCTCATTCACACACTTTTTGAGAAACTTCCTAGAAGGTCACTTATCTCTAAATTGCTTCAAGTCAACCATATTTAACTATGAAGTTCTTAAGTGATAAGCTACCAAAAAGTAGATGCATCTTGTTGGTATATGTAGTAAAAACTATTCCTTTAATTCATCCTTAACTCCATAATCTCATATTTATATAAATCTCTAGATCATTTTCATTCCAATGTATTTGAGATTTTACATGAAGGATGCCATTGTTATCAGTGAGGAGCCTTAGGGTAGCCTTCCTCTTATGTTCACTCAAGAGTAGTATGAAAAAATTATGGCCTTAATTCAACACATAATCCACATAATCATGTCTTACCCATTCCTATTCATACTACAAATAAGGTCAACTTGTACACTTATGTTAGCCATAGGCCAAATGAGTATCCTAATTTAGGTACTCATTTTGTCTTGTCATGTTCTACTTGTGTTAGTGTTGGTTCCTGGATATTAGATTCAAAAGCAAGTGATCATATATATTGCTCTCTTAAATAGTTTAACACATATAATAAAATTAATCCAATCAATGTTATTACCAAATGGTAATTTTGTGACTATAAGGTATGCGAGAATTTTAATTTTCCCATCACTCTTCATCTTAAAAATGTCCTTTAGCTACAAGATTTTTCATTCAACTTAGTTTCATATGACTTCATGCCCAGGGGGTCAATCTAAAAGTAGTCAAGAGTAATGAGCTAGACTTGAAGGAAGAAGGCTCAATCTCATGTTGAACTTTAGGTCACTTTTAGTCATTTACTTTCTCTTCTTTGTATATATTTTTTATTTTAAATATTTTCTTAATTTTGACCTTGTATTTTTGGGTCAAATAGTGTAGGGATTTTTTTTCTTAATTTTCTTTTAGAGGGTGTATTTAGTGTTTTAGATGGGTGCAACTAATATTTGACATATGTGTTTATTGGGCTTTTTGGCTCATGAGAGAATAGAGAGTCATATCTCCATCATGGTGAACGAAAATTATTGTCACTCACACTCTCTCGTTGGTTCACACATTACTTACCAAGTCACATGTTAGTCACACTTTTGACATGTTTGCTTCTACACGCCTTTTTCTATTAAACACCTTTGTCACACCTTTTGCACCTTAACATGTGGCTAGATCTTATTTGCTTTTTTAGATCTAGGATGTTGACAATTTTAGGAGGGAAGTTCAAATTTGAATTTCAAAATTAAACTAGAGTTAGTTGACTTGAATACCAATTAACCTAACCTTAGTTACACTATTACATATAATCTTAGTTAGCTTAACTTACATCATAAACTACCAAACTTTATATATACATGTATTCAATCGCTTTAATTTGTTAAGAGAAGAATTGTAATGGAGATGTTTTCAATCACTTTAATTTATTGTTTCTTTAATTTTTTATTTTTTATTTTTCTTCTCACATATCATAGTGTGAGACCCCTTCTCCTTTTCTTTTCCCTCTCCACTCCCGCTCACTCTCTTTTCTACTCACTCACTCTCTACTCTCCCTTCTCCTTTCTCTCATTTGAGCTTGTGGTTTTTGGTGGCTGAAGGTGCTGATTGAAGGATTTAATTTCTTGATTGAACCCATGTGGAGCTTCTTCCCTTCATCTTCTTCTCCTCCGTTCTTCATCTTTTCATTCCCAGAAGCTCGGAATCTTGCCCGAGGTAAGGGAAGCTGGTTATTTTCGCTGTGTTTGGCTGTGATTGAGTTCAGAACTCATTTGTTGGTTGATGATTGTTGAATTTCGGGCTAAGATTGTTGAAAATGGGGTTTTTGGGGGTTTCAGAGTTTTGATAAAATTTTGAGATTTATGATGAAATGTGGTTGCATGTTGAAAATGAGACGTTTTTGTTGATGTTGGATGAAAGAGGAAGCTTTTGGATGGTTTGCATGTTGGATTGCTGGTTGTTTTCGCAAGATTTAGTTAAGTTTTTCGAACTGGTGAGGTTGCTGCTGAGCTTCGCGCTGAGCGCAGTTCTTTGCGCCCGGCGCGTGGCCACCAGGGGACCCCATTTGGCCAAGCTCGCCGGGCGCAATGATGATTGCGCTGGACGCGCTTGAGAATGTGGGTCTCTGGTTGGCCCGCGCTGGGCGTGACTTGGACCGCGCTGGGCGCGATACCTGTTGTAACATGTTTTTGGGGATTTTAAGGCTGCGCTGGGCGCGACCCTTGTCGCGCTGGGCGTGAGACTCCTTGGGAGTCTCTGCCTTGTGGGCGCTGGGTGCAATTTAAATTGCGCCTGGGCGCGAGACCAAGGGGAGGTCTCTGCCTTCCCCGCGCTGGGCGCTGGGTTAGGTACGCCGGGCGCGTGAGACTCCTTAGAGTCTCTGCCTGGCCTGCGCTGGGCGCAATTGGTATTGCGCCAGGCGCGAGAGAGCCTTAGGCTCTCTGGCTGAGTCCCGCCGGGCGCGAGCATGCTTGCGCTGGGCACGCTGGCCCCCTGGGGCTCTCTGGTTGTACTGCGCTGGGCGCAACTACGAGGGCGCCGGGCGCGGAGATGAGCTATTATTATGTATTGAATTATGTTGTTTTATGTTGAGTTGAGTTGAAATGGATGAATATAATGTGATGACTAGTAGATGATGTTGGTTGTTTGATGTTGAGTTGTAAAGTTGTGTTGTGTTGCAAGTTGATGTTGAGTTGTATAGTTGTGTTGTGTTGCAAGTTGATGTTGAGTTGTACAGTTGAGTTGTGTTGCAAGCTGATACGTTGAGTTGTAAAAGTTATGTTGTGTTGAATGTTGATATAAATTGTTGTAGGCCAAAACGGCTGAGTTGTTGTAGGCCTTGAGGGCTGAGTTGTTGTAGGCCTTGAGGGCTGAGTTGTTGTAGGCCTTGAGGGTTGAGTTGTTGTAGGCCTTGAGGGCTGAGTTGTTGTAGGCCAAAACGGCTGAGTTTTTGTAGGAGATCTCCGAGGTGGGCTGAGATGGTTTGTTGTGTAACTGATGAGATGTAGACTATTGTTGTGTTGATAGTTGAAATTGTTTCTGAGTTTTTTTTCCTTGTTGTACGTTGTTCTTTTTATACTAGCTTACCCTTTGTTGTTTCCTTGTGATTGGACTGCTATGATCGTACTATGTACGGGAGCAGAGCAGGGATAGGTGTGTGGCCTGTGGTGAGTCTGCAGTTGGCAGGCGAAGCTGACTTAGTTGCTATTTCGTTGTATTAGCTACTAGGTGTAGCGGTTGACGTTGTATTTTTGTTTTTGGTTGGATGTTTTTAGCACACTCTAACTCTCGTCGGATTGGGACTTTGTATATACTTATATTCTAGATCCTATAATTATATACTCGCTCTTTCTGTCTGGTGTTTTCGGTGTTCAGCGGTGTGTGTGTAGCAACCAGTCGGGTCGTTATACTTTAGTGGTATCAGAGCAGTTCGAGTCTAGTGGACACTCTTTGGGGGTGGTTCCTTTAGGCTTCTGTTGTGTTGAACTCTGAGTTGTGATGTCTTAATGTGTTGATTGCTGTGTTGATTGTTGTGGTGTTTTGTTGTATTGTTGAATTGTTGTTTGGTTTAGATATTGTATACTAAAGATGTTGTTGCTTTTGTAGACAATGTCTAGAGCCAATGAATAGATAGCCCGGGCCATGGAGATGATGGCCATGGCTATGCAACAGCAAAATGCCTATTTTGCTAGGATGGAGGCAGAGAGAGCTGTAGCTGGTGCAGCAAGGCCCACTGGGTCACAGGAGAACTGGGACCTGGCTCAGTTCCGGAAATGCCATCCTCCTTAGTTCAAGGGAGAGGCAGATCCAGAGGTGGCTGACCACTGGATTTGTGAGCTTGAGAAGATCTTCACTGTACTAGGATGTTCTCAAGAGAGGAGGCTAGCATACGCGGTGTACATGCTTGTTGGAGAAGCCGAGCATTGGTGGAGGGGTACCCATCATATGCTAACTACCAGAGGGGTGGTTATGGACTGGGAGTGCTTCAGAAGGATGTTCTTGGAAAAGTATTTCCCTGAGTGTGTGAGACATGCCAAGGAAGCTGAGTTCATGCGCTTACACCAAGGAGGGATGACTGTTTCTGAATATGCGATGAAATTCGAGCACCTAGCTCGTTTTTATTCGCAAGGCATAGCTGAGGCTTGGAAGTGTCGGAAGTTTGCTGAGGGTCTGAAATATGATCTGAAGAGGGTGGTGGTGCCTATGGCCATCACGGAGTTTCCAGCCTTAGTGGAGAAGGCAAAGGTTGTTGAGCGATTGGAAGGTGGTAACCGCGGGTGAAGACTGCTGAAGGGCCATCCGGGTCCAAGAAAGGAGGGAACCAAAGGAAGCCGTATGATAGGCCCCAAACTCAACAAGGGGGTCCTGTCATTAAGCAACCTTCTGGTGTTATTGGTGGAGGAGGACAGGGTGGAGGTGCTGCCCTGAGATGTTACAGGTGTGGAGGGCCCCATATGATTAGGGACTGTCTTCACACAGAGAACCGTTGTTTCAGGTGCCAGCAGATGGGCCATGTGTCTTTCAACTGTCCCGCCAGGAACAGACTGGAGAGGAGTACTCAGAGGGGTGATGCTTAGAGAGGAGATGCCCAGAGAGGTGATAGACCCACCGCTGCCGGTAGGGTCTTTGCTTTGACAGGTGTTGAGGCTTCGACTTATTCTGATCTTGTAAAGGGGAAGGGCAGAGTTGCTGGTAAGGATGTGGTATTTTTGTTTGATTCTGGAGCTTCTCACTCCTTTATCTCTTATGCTTGTGTTGCTATGTTGGGTGTACCTGTATGTGATTTGGGGTTGAGACTGCTAGTGTCGACGCTCGCTTCTACTTCAGTAGTTGCTTCTGAGTTGTGTGCTGGTTGCCCTATTGATGTGAATGGGAAGAGGTATAAGGTAAACTTGATTTGTTTGCCTTTAGTTGATATTGACATAATCTTAGGGATGGATTGGTTATCTGCCAATCGTATCCTTATAAATTGTGCCAATAGGCGGTTGATTTTTCCTCAAGAGGAGGATGAGTTGTTGATTTTAGCTAGCCAAGTTGAATCATTGTTGAGGGGTGGAGTAGAGTGTTGTCTTCTGCTTGCTGCTATGAGTGTGGAGACTGAGAGAGTTGTTGAGGAGATTGATGTTGTGCGAGATTTTGTCGAGGTGTTCCCGGATGAGGTGCCTGGGTTGCCTCCTACTAGGGAGATGGAGTTTAACATTGACTTGGTACCAGGTGCGGGGCCAGTGTCGGTGGCTCTCTACAGGATGGCTCCTGCTGAGTTAGTTGAGTTGAAGGGTCAGTTGGAGGACCTATTGGAGAAACAGTTGGTGCGGCCGAGCGTTTCGCCGTGGGGTGCTCCTGTGTTGTTGGTAAAGAAGAAGGATGGAGGTAGTCGACTTTGTGTGGATTACCGGCAGTTGAATAAGTTGACCATTAAGAACAAATATTCACTGCCACGGATAGATGACTTAATGGATCAGCTTAAGGGAGCATCCATCTTCTCGAAGATGGACTTGAGGTCGGGCTATCACCAGATAAGGGTGAAAGAGGGTGACATACCGAAGACTGCTTTCAGGACTAGGTATGGTCACTATGAGTATGTCGTGATGTCGTTTGGTGTGACCAACGCCACTACAGTGTTCATGGATTACATGAACAGGATCTTCCGACCGTTCTTGGATAAATTCGTGGAGGTATTCATTGATGATATCCTGATTTATTCAAGGACCCGGGAAGAGCATGGCGAGCACTTAAGGATGGTGCTGGAAATTTTGAAGGCGAAGCAGCTGTATGCTAAGCTTTCAAAATGTGAGTTTTGGTTGGACTAATTGAAGTTCTTGGGCCACGTGATTTTAGCTGAGGGGATTGTTGTTGATCCGGCTAAGGTGGAGTCGGTGTTACAGTGGGAGCGTTCGAGGACTGTCACTGACATTCAGAGCTTTATGGGTTTGGCGGGTTACTATTGACGGTTTATTGAGGGATTCTCCAAGATAGTAGCGCCTCTGACCCAGTTGACAAGGACGGAGCAGCCGTTCATCTGGACCGATGCCTGTGAATGGAGTTTTGAGGAGTTGAAGAGGAGATTGACTACTTCGCCTGTGTTGGTGTTGCCAGATTATGGTGAGTCTTTTGATGTGTATTGTGATGCCTCTCACCAGGGTCTTGGGTGTGTGCTGATGCAACACAGGAAAGTGGTGGCATATGCTTCAAGGCAACTGAAGAACCATGAGAGGAATTATCCCACTCATGACTTGGAGTTGGCAGTTGTTGTTTTTGCCTTGAAGATATGGCGACATTATCTGTATGGTGCTTAGTTCAGCGTCTTCAGTGATAACAAGAGTTTGAAGTATCTGTTTAATCAGAAGGAGTTGAACATTAGGCAGAGACGGTGGATGGAGTTTCTGAAGGACTATGACTTCCAGTTGATGTATCATCCTGGCAAGGCCAATGTTGTGGCGGATGCGTTGAGTAGGAAATCCATCCACATGTCTGGCATGATGGTGAAGGAATTGGAGTTGGTGGAGAAGTTCAGGGATTTGAATCTCTGTGTGGAGTTAGCTCAGGATCACATTAGTTGTGGGGCAATTACCATAACTAATGAGTTCTTGAGGCAGGTTGGACTCAAGCAGTTGCAAGATGTAAAGTTGGTGAAGCTTCTGGGTTTGCTGGGTACCGAGAAGGCGGTTGGCTTTGAGTTGCGAGGAGATGGAATCTTGAGGTTCAAGGGCAGAATTTGCCTACCTCAGGATGCTGAGCTGAAGAGAGTTGTGTTGGAGAAAGGCCACAAGAGTAAACTTAGCATACATCCAGGTATGACTAAGATGTACCAGGACCTCAAGAAGACTTTCTGGTTGTCTGGTATGAAGAGGGAGGTAGCTGAGTATGTGGCGGCCTGTCTGACCTGTCAGAAGGCGAAGGTTGAGCATCAGAAGCCGAGTGGGTTGATGCAGCAGATTGAGATTCCAAAATGGAAGTGGGATAGCATTACCATGGATTTCATTGTGGGGTTGCCTAGGTCAGCTAGGAATAGTGATGCTATCTGAGTGATTGTTGATCGGTTAACCAAGTGTGCGCATTTCTTGCCTGTCAACATCAAGTGGTCCTTGGAGAAGCTGACGTAGTTATATGTGAGGGAAATAGTACGGTTGCATGGGGTGCCTTCCAGTATTATTTCAGACAGAGATCTGAGGTTCACTTCCAGATTTTGGCAGAGTCTGCACCAAGCCTTAGGCACGAAGTTGAAGTTGAGTTCTGCTTATCATCCACAGACAGATGGTTAGTCAGAGAGGACAATCCAGTCCTTGGAGGATTTGCTGAGGGCTTGTGTGTTGGACCACTTGGGTAGCTGGGAGGAGGTCCTACCACTGGTGGAGTTTACGTACAATAATAGCTTCCATGCTAGTATTGGGATGGCGCCGTTTGAAGCCTTGTATGGCAGGAGATGTAACACTCCTCTTTGCTGGTATCAGGATGGTGAGTCAGTGGTTGTGGGATCGGAGCTGATCCTACGAACTACTAAGAAAGTGAAGATGATTCAGGAGAGGTTGAGGATCGCTCAGAGTAGGCAGAAGTCGTATGCTGACAAGAGGCGAAAGCCTTTGGAGTTTGCTGAAGAGGAGCATGTGTTTCTGAAGGTGACTCCGACTTCTGGTATGGGTAGAGCGCTGAAGGCAAGGAAGTTGACACCGAGGTTTGTGGGTCCCCATCAGATTTTACAGCGTGTGGGTCCGGTTGCTTATCGGTTGGCTTTGCCACCGTCTCTTTCAAACCTACACGATGTGTTTCATGTCTCCTAGCTGAGGAAGTACGTTCATGACCCGAGTCATGTAGTGGAGCTGGATGATGTGCCAGTAAAGGAGAATCTGACCTTTGAGAAGTTACCAGTAGCTGTGGTTGATCATAAGCTGAAGGAGTTAAGGGGCAAGTCCATTGCTCTGGTGAAAGTATTGTGGGATGCAACTACTGGTGAGGCTACTTGGGAAGTGGAGCAGCAGTTCAGGGAGCGGTATCCATTTCTCTTCCCAAGTAAGTCTGTTTTCAGGGACGAAAACTCTTGTTGTTGGGGAGGTTGTGAGACCCCTTCTCCTTTTCTTTTCCCTCTCCACTCCCGCTCACTCTCTTTTCTACTCACTCACTCTCTACTCTCCCTTCTCCTTTCTCTCATTTGAGCTTGTGGTTTTTGGTGGCTGAAGGTGATGATTGAAGGATTTAATTTCTTGATTGAACCCGTGCGGAGCTTCTTCTCTTCATCTTCTTCTCCTCCGTTCTTCATCTTTTCATTCTCGGAAGCTCGGAATCTTGCCCGAGGTAAGGGAAGCTAGTTATTTTCACCTTGTTTGGCTGTGATTGAGTTCAGAACTCATTTGTTGGTTGATGATTGTTGAATTTCGGGCTAAGATTGTTGAAAATGGGGTTTTTGGGGGTTTCGGAGTTTTGATAAAATTTTGAGATTTATGATGAAATGTGGTTGCATGTTGAAAATGAGACGTTTTTGTTGATGTTGGATGAAAGAGGAAGCTTTTGGATGGTTTGCATGTTGGATTGCTGGTTGTTTTCGCAAGATTTAGTTAAGTTTTTCGAACTGGTGAGGTTGCTGCTGAGCTTCGCACTGAGCGCAGTTCTTTACGCCGGGCGCGTGAGACTCCTTAGAGTCTCTGTCTGGCCTGCGCTGGGCGCAATTGGTATTGTGCCAGGCGCGAGAGAGCCTTAGGCTCTCTGGCTGAGTCCCGCCGGGCGCGAGCATGCTTGCGCTAGGCGCGCTAGCCCCCTAGGGCTCTCTGGTTGTACTGCGCTGGGCGCAACTACGAGGGCGCCGGACGCGGAGATGAGATATTATTATGTATTGAATTATGTTGTTTTATGCTGAGTTGAGTTGAAATGGATGAATATAATGTGATGACTAGTAGATGATGTTGGTTGATTGATGTTGTGTTGTAAAGTTGTGTTGTGTTGCAAGTTGATGTTGAGTTGTATAGTTGTGTTGTGTTGCAAGTTGATGTTGAGTTGTACAGTTGAGTTGTGTTGCAAGCTGATACGTTGAGTTGTAAAAGTTGTGTTGTGTTGAATGTTGATATAAATTGTTGTAGGCCAAAACGACTGAGTTGTTGTAGGCCTTGAGGGCTGAGTTATGTTAGGCCTTGAGGGCTGAGTTGTTGTAGGCCTTGAGGGCTGAGTTGTTGTAGGCCTTGAGGGTTGAGTTGTTGTAGGCCAAAATGGCTGAGTTGTTGTAGGAGATCTCCGAGGTGGTGTGCGTGACGACGCATTATTTTGCTAATGGCTGGTTTGTTGTATAACTGATGAGATGTAGACTGTTGTTGTGTTGATAGTTGAAATTGTTTCTGAGTTTTTTTTTCCTTGTTGTACGTTGTTCTTTTTATACTAGCTTACCCTTTGTTGTTTTCTTGTGATTGGACTGCTATGATCGTACTATGTACGGGAGCAGAGTAGGGATAGGTGTGTGGCCTGTGGTGAGTCTGCAGCTGGCAGGCGAAGTTGACTTAGTTGTTATTTCGTTGTATTAGCTACTAGGTGTAGCGGTTGACGTTGTATTTTTGTTTTTGGTTGGATGTTTTTAGCACACTCTAACTCTAGTCGGATTGGGACTTTGTATATACTTATATTCTAGATCCTATAATTATATACTCGCTCTTTCTGTCTGGTGTTTCCGGTGTTCAGCGGTGTGTGTAGCAACCAGTCGGGTCGTTACACATAGTATTTGAATTTATACTTCTTTAATTAATTATTTTTTGATAGAACCAATTATAGATTGAATTTTTTTAGTAACTAAAATCCAATCAATTTTTTTTATATAAAATTATAATGGCAATAGATTATGTTTAGTACAATTATTTTTAAGTTTTAATAATTATGATAAATTATTTAAGAAGTGTTTCTAAACAAGTATTTTTTGAAAAAAAATATATTTAAGAAGTAGATAGGAGTTGTTTCTTAAAAAAATAGAAAATTACTTATTTTTTTTAAAAAAAAATTAGACAAACACATGAAAAAATATAAAAAGTGTTTCTTTTATTAAAAAAGGCACTTTTAGAAGAAAAAAGTTTTAACAAACAGACCTTATTCATATCATTACAATTTGTATTTGTTTCGACTGTAAGTCCACTATTATCGTTAGGATCACCGCATCTAAGATATTGTCCTTTTTAGTACTTGTTGGACCGTCACTGTTTTATCCTTGAAAAAGCATCTCAAGGGTTTGTTCTAATATGCCTAAAAAAGTACATGGCTAATTATTATTATTATTATTATTATTATTTAATAAAATTAGTTAATTTTGTAGGAAAAAGAATGAACGAGATTGAATTTTTTTAGTAATTAAAATCCAATCAATTTTTTTTATAAAGTAATAATTGCAATAATTCTTGTTTGCTTTCGCTAAACTTATTAGACTTAAAAGTAAGTAAATATAACCAAAGATTATTTCTACGGTATTACATGAAAAATTTAATCTTAAATGCAATATATTAACAACTTGTATGAACTCCTTATTTAATTGCAACATATTATGTTTAATACAAATATTTTTTTAAGTAACTAAAAATTTAAAACTGTAATTAATTTGAACATATATATATATATATATATATATATATATATATATATATATATATATATATTAATCATTATGTTAATAAAAAACCAAGAGATTAAATTTGATTAAAAATTTAATTATAAAAGATAGTAAATATAATGCAATTATTATTAATTATAAATTAAAAGATTTGACCGAAATTATAATATTTCTAAAATTAATATTTGAATAAAACTAAAGTAGACGATGTTGATATCCTGTCCACTCAAACAATAATTGATGTTGTGGTAATATTTCCAAAAATCATAATTTATCTATCAAATTAAGTATTAGAGAAAATACACATCATTAAACTCTACAAAGTTTCTACTGGATATGAAATTATATTATAGAATAATTGACATTGATAATATTAAATTATATTTATATATATAAGTAATTTTATAATGGGATTAAACTTGATTAAATTACTAGTCAAAAAGTAATAAATAATATAATAATTATTATTAATTTTTAAACAACAATAAATTAATATTAATTTTAATTTTAAGATAAAGTAATTGATAATTTAAAATTACATTAAATTAGTATTTTTATATATTAATGATTACATTAATTAAGAGATTGAATTTGATTAAATTCCTAGTTGTAAAAAATAATAATTGTACACAGTGAGTTTTTTTTTATCAAAACCTTATAATTAATTATTATTAATTATAAGAAAAATAATAATTTTGTTGGTCAAAACTCCAAAGTTGTTGATAATTTGATAGTATATCTAGTTAGTGATTATATATATATATATATATATATATATATATATATATATATATATTTATATTTTAAGATGAGTATAATTACAAAATGAATAGATTATTTTTTTTAAAAATAAATTGGATTCCAATATAAGTTATTTGTATACATAGTTGCTAAAAGATGATAATATATAATATATTTCTAAATTTTATTTGTATTAAAATATTTTTGGCTTTGCATTTTAGGTCATGTAGTGTAAGTAATTTTATCCTTGTATTATTTGGGGTATAATTAGTAGATTATAGGAGGTGCAATTAGTAAAGTCTTATTAGACTTATTTGGGTTTGGATTACTCAAATCTTTTTATGACCCATAGGTTTGGATGTCTACTAGCTTATGCAAGTGGTTTGTATGTCCAAATTGTGTCAAGCTTGCCATCCAAACTACAAATTAAGTCACATGGCTTTGATAGTGACATCTCAACAACTTGTCAAAAGTAATAATTAGTCTAATAGTTATAATTATTAGGTTAGATAGTTGGAGTTAGCTTAAGCTATCATATGTTATTCTTAAACTTGGATTAGCTGTAACACCCCAGCAACCCGCATGTGGATATTGTCCGCTTTGGCCGCAGCCCTCACGGTTTTGCTTCTGGCAATGGCACACATGCCACCCCAAAACGCGTCCACACAAGGAAGGTATCCACACCCATATATATGGCATGCTTCGTTCTCCTTCCTAACCGATGTGGGACTTCACAATCCACCCCCCTCAAGGGAGTCCAGCGCCCTCGCTGGCACACCGGCCCGGGTCCAGGCTCTGATACCAAATGTAACAGCCCAGCAACCCGCATGTGGATATTGTCCGCTTTGGCCGCAGCCCTCACGGTTTTGCTTCTAGCAATGGCACGCATGCCACCCCAAAACGCGTCCACACAAGGAAGGTATCCACACCCATATATATGGCATGCTTCGTTCTCCTTCCTAACCGATGTGGGACTTCACAATCCACCCCCCTCAAGGGAGTCCAGCGCCCTCGCTGGCACACCGGCCCGGGTCCCGGCTCTGATACCAAATGTAACACCCCAACAACCCGCATGTGGATATTGTCCGCTTTGGCCGCAGCCCTCACGGTTTTGCTTCTGGCAATGGCACGCATGCCACCCCAAAACGCGTCCACACAAGGAAGGTATCCACACCCATATATATGGCATGCTTCGTTCTCCTTCCTAACCGATGTGGGACTTCACATTAGCTTAACTTGTTCCATGATCTTCTGGAAAACTAACTAGACTTGTAAACATTTAACTAGAGTTAGTTAGCTTAAGTACAAGATAGCTAATCATGAGTACATTTAACCATATGGTTAATCTAGCTTGCACCATAAGCAAACTAAACTCTATATATTGTATCTTTATACCCATTTTGTGGTAGTTTTGTGTATTATATATGATTTGGATGAAATTACTCTCCAAAATCTCTCTCAAAACTTGTTTCTCTCGTTAAAAATTCTTCCTTTTCTCTTATCCTCTCTTTAGTGTGGTGAGAATTTGAAGAGACTTATCACTCTTCAAGAGTGTTATGGAGAAAAGACACATACTATAAAGGGGGTTGAAAGGTGTGTATCAAAAACTCATGTTTAAGTAGTGAAGAGAAAAGAACTTAACAGATGAAGGGCTAAAGAAAAGTCATATAAAAACACAGGAATTTTTATATTGGTTCATCTCAACCACTGAGACTATGTCCAGTTCTTAATCCAATTAGATTGAGTTCCATTATCTCTTAAACAAGATACACGTATTCTTTCAACAAGTCGCTTCTGGCTTAATCTTAAGTAATCTTTGACTTGCTTCTTCAAGTAACTACCCAAACATTCTTTGAACAACAAGCCTCTCCAAGCTTAGCACCAAGTATTCTTTCTCAAACAAGCCTCTCTAGGCTCAACACCTACAACAAAGGTTACAAAAGATTATGAGGTTGTTTCGTCACTTTCAGACGTGTTGCAACCAAAAAGTAAAAGTATAGATAGTTTATAAAAAAGTATATACAAAATTCATAATGAGTATTTCTTTGTATGCGTGTCTCTATATCTTCTTTCTTGAAGGCTTGATCTTTATATATAGCTTCAGAGAAGATGATCATTGCAACACTTTGAGTTGAACTCACAAGTTGTTTCTTCTATCTTTACTGTTGATCATAGAGCAAAAAGAGGTTACCATTGCTTCATTAAATGAGAGCATTAAATGTTTTCAATAAAGTGTGTATCTTTTATCTGATCTAAGAGTCTACTTATCATTATTTCTTCTAAGATGGGGATAGTAGAAGCAATGTCAGCATAGAGTAGTTCTTGTAAAGCCTTTTTTTGCTTTTCTGTGATATCTAGGATTTTGCCTTTGGTTTTGACAGATAGTTTGACTTTTATTTCTTTAACAGATTTTGAGAGTTCGAAGACATCTTTCTTGTTTGATCTGTTAATGAATAAAACATTTAATGGAAATTATTGTTAGTCTCACTTAAAAGTATAGATTTCATACATAATGAGATAGACTATATGCTACGTCTGATTCTCTTCATCTTACAAACGATATACATTTTACACTTCATCTGATATAGAATATCTTATAGATAATTCATTTTGTTTAAAATAAAATGTTTCATTTGTTATTATTAAAACTTGAGAGATCCAAGATCGTCTTATGACTTAACAAGTGTGACATCACCTAAGAGAGATCCTACATTTCCTTGTGTGTTAGAATTGACTTCTAACTTCATTGGAAGCCATTGAAGAAGCTTGAAGGAGTCCAAGAAGTTAAAGATCCATCCAAGAAGCTTTAAGAGAAACTACATCAATCAAGTCTCTCTTAAGGTTTCCATCAATATATCTTAATCATAATTAAGACTTGTGCAATGCATGCTCCTAACTCTATATACATATGGTACCAATCTCCTTATCATTATCAAGAATACAAAATAGCTTAGGAGTAATGGAATGGGACCACCCATCAATAATGATCCCCTGAACTACTTCAACTAGGGGATGTGTATTAGGATATTGTTGAAGTGTTACAATTGACCATGGTAGTCTCTCATTCTTGTTAGAGGTTTACCCTCCACAACACCCCCTAGGCATAGGTAGATGACCTATTATATCCCACCCAGATAGACTTGAACTATCCTATGAAACAAAGCATGAATGCATGGATTCAATACACTCAAACAACAAAACAATATGCAATGCTCAACTCCTTGAGTTCTAGCCCGTGACACTAAACTTATTCATCATATCTCATCATTAACATTCATAGTGACTCATCATATCATATATCACTATAATTTCAAATACATCATTATTATCATGCATTCTCATCATTCATTCATCACATATTATCAATATCATCATATCACTATAAATATGGCATAACATTTTGTAAACATACATATTAATACTCACTAGTTCCTTCCTTTTATATGCATTATCAACCCTCATCAACACATTTACGCTCGACATGGAGAGGTTAGGAATCTCTCTGCCAAACTCATACCTAATATAGGATCACCCATGCCTGGCGTGGAGAAGTTTGGCACCTCTCAATCTTAGTCTCGTTTAGTGCCACCTTCTTCCTGAAATCGACATCAAATGGCACTAGGCATAGCACCACATGCCCAACATTGAGAGGCTTGGGACCTCTTTGGACACTTTGTGCCCAACATGACCATCTTCCTACCCGACGAAGTCATAGAATTTTCTCCTCGTAGCCTCGCGATTTGCACAACTTTTCTCATCCAAATTCCACACACACATAATAATTACTCATATCTACAATCTATGTAACATCCCAGTTTTCATACTTTTTATTGAGGGTGATTTAGTAATTTTCATAAAATTTATTTAGGGTATTTTAGTAGCCTAGAACGGGTCGTTCACAAATTGGAATGGACCGTTCCAAGCTATTAAAAAGTTTGATATTTAGTAGTTTAGAACGAGTCGTTCTTAAACTAGAACGAGCCATTCCAAACCACCAAAATAGCCTATAACCCTAGTTGGGAACGGGTCGTTCCAAATGTGGATGTTGTGAGTTAAAACTCATCTCCGGAAAGGGCTGTTCTGGTTTGAGTATGGGCCGTCCCAAATGTAAATTTTCCACATGATGAAAGGATCCAGAACGGGCCGTTCTGGATCTGAAACGGGCCATTCTGGCCACTCTTGAAATCTATAAATAGAGCACTCTGGCACTGTTTCTGGACACACTTTCTGGAGACCAAGGAGAACCAAGAGAAGGAGATCAACCAGATTCCACTCTAGCTTTGCCTTCTGCTTATCCAGGTAAAGGGGGAGTGAGAAACCTCGCTCGGGGGTGTGGAAATAATTGTTGGGTAGTAGGATTGGTCCCCAATCCCTTTCCTGATGCATGCTTTTATGAACAGACAAAATATGAATGTTTTTTATTTTGCTTTCTAAATGTTCTGTTGCATTCCATATGTGATGTAGAGTGTGAATACATATTTGATTTCAAAATTAAATATGTTTTGATATGAATTAGAGAGCTCTGTGGGTTCTTGAGAGAACCCTATGAGAAACAGGTTTTGATTTCTGATTCTTCTGTTGTATTCCTTGTTGAATGAGATGTATGAATATGTGATTAATTTTGAAAATAGACAAGTTTTGATATGAATTAGAGTGCTCTATAGGTTCTTGTGGGAAACCCTATGAAGTTAAATTAGGAATATGATCTGTGGATGGTTTGAGGCATTATATGTAAAGTTGATGATGGCTTCATGTTTTGGATAAGTTCTTGGTATGATTTATGTACTATTTTGATGTATATAATTACAAGAAGTTTCTTATATAAGACTATGTGAATATGATGTGAGAATGTGAAAGGTGAATATATGATCTATGATATGACATTGTGAAATAATGCGATATGAGATATGATGAGATGTGAAACGTGAAATGTTGAGTCAATAAAATCGTGAATGTATGACATGCATCATTTGCATTTATGAGCTAATCAAATGTACCTTTTGGTCACCAAGTGATGTAACAAGCTAATCAGGTGTACCTTTTGGTCACCAAGTGATATAACAAGCTAATCAGGTGTACCTTGTGTCACCAAGTGATGTAACAAACTAAAAAGGTGTACCTTGGGTCACCAGTGACGAAATGATGAGAAATGAGATTATGAGACACGTGACTGGCGCCACATGCATTTATGAGCCGAGTCCATGAGATCATTGCTTGATAAATAACTGTGCATGTGTTACTGTTGTATGTATAATTGGAATTTGTACTTAAATAATGTGTAGTTATGACTGTGCTTGTATGATTTGTGTGTGTGTTTCCTAACTGTTATTTCTACACTTGGAACCGAGTGAGATGTTTCTCACTCCCTTGTTGTCCTTTGTTTGTGTTTAAAATTGTGTTGCAGGTGATCATCAGCATGAGGATGTTGGTGATGAGGCTTAGGCTTCAGTTGGGCATGCTCTGATAGGATATGTGACATCGGGGCATAGCTAGGCGTAATTAGGATTTCATTATTGTTTTGGAAGAACCCATGTTTCATTTTTCCGCATTTGATCATGTTTTAAGTTTATGAATGTGAATTCTCTACTCTTATGTTAATGGAACTATTGTTTTTACTCTAAAGATTTTATTTAACCCAAGAATATGTTTTATAATTTTTCTGTATGTATGTTGGGGTAGAAGGTGTCACAATCTAATTAGTGGTTCATCGAATCCATATTCAAACAACATTGCTACATCATCAAATTATCAAATTTCAATCCAAAACTCTTAATATTAATACATGTTAACCCTAACCCTCATAATATACAAACTCAATGTCAATTTAATCAATTTAAAATGCATAAAAACCTTAGCATAAAACAACAATAAATTCTCAATTAACATCATACTTGTTAAGTCAAAAGACAATGTTAGACTCCCTCGGTCTTAAGTTTTGTTGTTAACAAAAGCTGAAGTTTTTGATCAATAGTACAAAGCTTTCAAAATGACTAAGACAAATCTTACTAGACGAAACTCACCTAGTAAGACGAATCTTTTTATAAGACGTTAAGTTCATTAACAAGAATCTTTTAGAGAATACGATGTGCCCTTAGTCATTAAGAGAGATATATATTAAATCTTTATTATTTAGGATCTCTAAACCAGATACTAACTACATTTGAACAATTCCTTAATAGATCATTTTTCAAAATGCTTCCTTGGTACCAATGTTCTACAAAAAGAAAAGAAAGACATGATTTTCATTAGAAAAGGACAAACAAATATTTACAAACACAGAAAGTTGTAGCCAAAAGCTATTTCATCACCACACAGAGAAAAGTGGAAGTTTTTTAGTCACACTATTCAACCCCTCATCAACTGTTCCTCTTTTCTCCATAGTTTGGGAGCACCTAACAGTGCCAAAGCAAAAGATCCCAACATGGAGAGTAGTGAAGAACAGTGCCTACTAGAAGGAGCTTCTCTTACAAGGCCTCTAACCTTCAATAAAGAAGGTTAACCATATTGGAAGTATATAATGGAGATGTTTGTTAAATCCACCTAATAAAAACTTTGAAAGATCATTGTAGAAGGAGATGTCGTTGTAACAAATCCAGAGAACCAGTTTACTTAGGACAACTACAACATATTACAGCTTAACACCAAAGCCATATACATCTAGGGTTGTTCATTTTCTAGAACTAAATACAACAATTTCTATAGCTACAAAATAGCAAAAGAAATGTGGAAAGCCATCAAGGTAATTCATGAGGGTGCTAAGGATGTCAGATTTAGATAACTTGTCACTCTTTAGAGACACTATGAGTTATTCTCCACGAAAGAGTATGAAACTAGATGAAATGTTTGGAAGATTCCAAAAATTATTAATGGGCTAAAATCTTTGGGAACTAAGTTTTCCAAAGTTAAGAATAATCTTAAGATCTTAGATAACCTTCCTAAGATCTAAGAACATAAAGTCATAATCATATCAAAAATATGTTATCTGAAGACTTTTACCCTTGATGAGCTTCTAGGAGATCTAAGAGTTCATGAGGTTGACCTAAATAATAGAGATCATATTAAAGAAAATGATTTCGTTGCATTAAGAGATGGTGAATCCAAAAAAAGAAGAGAAAAAGGTAAAGCTCTAAAGGTTGAATTTGAGCATAACAACTTAGATGAAAGTTCTAAAGACTCAACGGACAATGAGATAACTCTCATGTCTAAAAAGTTCAAGAGTATGCTAAAGAAGAAAGGAATATTAAGAAGCCTCCAAAATAAAAGGACAAGTACAAGAAACCTGTTTGGAAAAATAACAAGGAATTCATCTGCAATAGTGTAGGAAACCCAAACATATGAAAAGTGAATGTCCTACACTTAGGAAGTGATGAAATAACAAGGAAGAAGTCCAAGAAAAGTTTGATGGTCACATGCGAGGATCTAGAAAGCAAAAATAGCAACAATTCAGACAATGAGAAAGCTAACATCTACCTCATGGAAGATATAGACACAAATAATACAAAGATTGTAACACCCTAAGATTTTTCTAATAATAATAATAATAATTAATTAGGGAGATGATAATGATTTTATTTTATTTATGAGATTAATAGTTTTTACTTTATACGTTTTAATATATTCAATCAATTAGGGGGGTATTAGTAATAATTAAGATAAGAGGGGGTTTAGAGAATAAAAGTTATATATATTAGAAGAGAAGGGAGAAAGGGGGAGATTATTATTCATTTTTCGTTTCATGTTCTCTAACGCTCAGGTGTTCTAAAGAGAAAACATTTGGAGAGCAAGAAGAAGGGATCACCGGAGAATAGGAAGAAGATTAGGTTCATACGTTGCATAACTCCAAGTAAGGGGGGAGTAAGTTTAACTCCAAAGTAGTTAAAGGCATCTTCCTTGGATATTCATACACTTCAAAGGCATATAGATTTTTTAACTTTAGAACCTCTATGGTAGAAGAATTTATCCCTATGAAGTTTATTGATACTCAAACAACTAATATGAAACTATCAAATCTTGAAGAGGAATTTGTAGATTTGTAGATAGACTTTGAAAATAGGAAGGAGCTAGATGCACGTAGTCAGTCAATAACTAAGCTTGAAAGACAAATGACTTAGTTAGACGAAGTAACTAGATTTAACAAGGATTAGAAGTTCGTCAACTATCATTCACAATATCATATTATTGGAGATAAGATTAAAGATGTCAAAACCAGGTTTGCTCTTAGAGATAATGCATCCTATGCTTTGGTATCAGATATTGAACCAAAAGACATAGACGAAGTTCTATGTTCATCTAAATAGATCATTGTTATTACATGCTCATATGGTCTATGATTGGTTGTCTTGTGTTTTGATTCATGCCATGACTATCTTGTGAATCATCTTGGTGCCTTAGAATTCTTGTCAAGATTCGTCCATTTTATTTTAAGTTTGAGTGGCTGGAAAATTTTATTTGCATGAGAAAAGATTGATAAACATGTTTTTGATTTTGTAATCCATTTGGTTTTTTTCCAGAACCTAAAAGGAGGTGGCGGCTCATGCTGGGTTGCAATCCCAATCTCTTTACCTAAAAACCCTACTTGTCCCTACTTGTTCCCTTACAACAATAAAATAACAAATTCAAATTCATGGTCTGGCCCAACTGGCCCAACTAGCCCATACAAACAAACAAAAAATAAGACTGGAATAGGGTGCTGAAGTAAGTCCACGTGGTAGTGCTCCCAATTCATTAAGTGCTCCAAAATCTCCACAAGTAATTATGAAATTAATTAGGCTAATAAATCCAATTAAAGGAAATTCAGAATTAATAGCCTAATAAACCTCAAAATAATAAAATATGGCAGGAGACAATAATTAGGCACTAACAGCATTTAATAAGAGCTCACAAAGGTAAGAAAATTCATGAAAAATATGATTCATCAACTATTTCCCTTACTCATCTCTTTTGCACTTTTACTAATATTCTTGTCTCTTTATTTTCCATTTTTGTAAAAGGCCTTTATAAGGGCTGTCTTGGGTAGTCTTTGGTGTGAACCCATCTCCCCTTAGTTAAAGTTTTAGTAATAGTTTTTGTGTAATACTTGTGGGAGTGTATTGAATACCACCAAGGTCACTTCAATCTTTCATCATAGGGCAATGACTAGTGCTTTATTGCTTTCCATGTTAATATAATTGTCTTAGGAAGTTTAGATTTAGTTCTTTTCATTTAAAAAGATTTATATTTTGCCTACTCGAGGTATGTGCACACACAACACTAGAAAACTCTTTGTGAAAATCATTTTATCACTCACTCTTTGTGAATATTTTAATCTTTTGAAAACCTTTCTTGATCAAATATGAGTGATCATTCATACCATTCTAGTGTACATGGGCATAACTCAAATGGTAGCAAACCTAGTATAAGAGAAAGTTAAGAGGGCTAAAAGAATACATAAGAAAAAGAGAGGGTGAAAATATAAAAAGAGAGGAGAAACTTAGGAGAAAAGAAAATAAATGAAAAAATAATGAGGTAATTAAAAAGTTACTTGCCAAATTGGTAGTGAGGGGGGAGGGAAGCTAGTGGATCTAAACTCAAAAAAGGCCAACTAGGTCTCAAAAGGGCAAAGGGGTGAAGATTTATATGAGTAGGAATAAGAAGGAAAGTCAACTCACACGCCCTCCAAGTGAAAGCTTTTTTAATAGTCACCATGATGATGACTACTATCAAAGACCCCCTAGGAAATCAAGTCATAGGGAATCCTCCAATAAGAAACATAACATCAACCTTCCTTCTTTTCATGGAAAAGACATGGTTGAAACATATTTGGATTGGAAGATGAAAGTTGAACAACTCTTTTCTTGCCATAGGGTAAATGAAGAAAGAAAGGTTTCTTTGGAAACCCTTAGCTTCCAAGGGAATGCCATGTATTGGTGGACCTCCTTAGAAAAAAACAAGAATAATACACCATGAGCCCCTAATTCAATATTGGAATGAACTCCAAAGTGCCTTGAGAAGGAGACATATTCCTTCATACTATGATTGAGAGCTTATGGATAAGATTCAAAGGTTGAGACATGGTTAATCAAGTGTGGAGGAATATAGGTAACAAATGGAGTTACTTATGATGAAGGCTAGGATAAAGGAAGAAAAGAGGACCACTATTTCTAGATTTCAAAGTGGTCTTAACCTTGAAATAAGAGACAAAGTTAAACTTTTGCCTTATAAAGATTTCAGTGAACCTGTTCAACTTTGTTTAAGCATCAATTGAAAAGAAAAACTTTTAAGAACTTCACTCCCACTTATGCCAAGGATTTCAAGAAGGAGGGCCACTCTTCCAAATCTTATCCAAAGAAGTACCAAAAGAAAAACAAAAATCTATTCTTAAAGCACCTTCCTAGGGATCTAAGCCAAGTGACATTAAGTGCTTCAAATGTCTTGGTAGAGAACATATTGCTTCCCAATGTCCTATAAAGGAAACAATGATTTTAAGAGACCAAGATCATTATAATAGCCTTGATAAAGCTACTTCAACCTTTTCTACTTCAAGTAGTAAGGATGAAGCCATAGAATCCAAGAAAAAAAACCTTTCCTTGTGAAAAATACCTACTTATGGTTAAGAGGCTCCTAGGAATTCAATCTAGTGACATTGACCAATCACAAAGAGAGAACTTGTTTCATACAAGGTACAAAGTTTTAGAAAACACTTGTTCTCTCATTGTAGATATTAGGTCAAGTTGCAATTGTTGTAGCACTAGATTGGTTGAAAAGCTAGCGTTGCTTACTATGCCCCATCTTGAACAATACATGTTACAATGAATTAATGAGAAATGAGGCATTGTAGTATACCAAAAAGTAAATATACCAATCTCTATTGGAAAATATAAAGATGAAGTATTGTGTGACATATTGCCATTGGAGGCTAGTCATGTTTTACTTGGGAGGCCTTAGAAATTTGACAAGAAAACCATCCATGATGGCCTCACAAATAAGATAAGTGAGTGAGAACCAACACAAAATGAAAAACAAAAAAAAAAAACAAGAGAGAAAAAAAACAAAATTTTTTTTATAAAAAAAGCCTTCCTTTAAAGAGTAAGGAAGGGGAAGAGAATGTATTAAGTTTAAAAGCTAGTATCTCCTCTAAAATAGTTGTTCATAAGAGTCATCTTTCAATAAAAATTGACATCAAGAAAACACTATTACTTGAACAACCTTTATACCTTATCTATTGCCAAAAGATAATTGCTTTCGCTAACCATGAACTTGAGTCTCTTTCACAAGGAGTTCAAAAGCTTTTAAAAGAATTTGATGACTTATTTTCTTAAGAAATCCCAAGTGGACTCCCTCCCTTAAGTAGGATTGAGCATCAAATAGATATAATTCCTAGGGCCAACCTACCCAATAGGTTAATCGGTAAGAGCAACTTAAATGAGACTAAAAAGATAGAAATTCAAGTTAATGACTGTTGAAGAAGGGATGGGTTCCAAAGAGTCTTAGTCCTTGTGTTGTCCATGTCCTATTAGTTCCCAAAAAGGATGATAAATGGAGAATATGTACTAATTGTATAGCCATTAATAACATTACTATCAAGTAGAGACACTCTATCCCTAAGCTTGATGACATGTTGGATGAACATCATGGTTCATGCATATTTTCCAAAATTGATTTTAAGAGTGGTTACCATAAAATAGGGATTCATGAAGGAGATAAATAGAAAATTGCTTTTAAAAACCAAATTTAGACTTTATGAATGGTTAGTCATGCCTTTTTGATTAACCAATGCACCTAGTACTTTCATGATATTAATGAATCATGTCCTAAGGGATCATATAAGAAGGTTTATTGTTATCTACTTTGATGACATACTAATGTATAACAAGACTTTAGGCGAGCATCTTGGACACCTAAGACACGTTTTGTCTATCTTGAGGGATAACCACCTCAATGCCAACTTGGAAAAATTCACTTCTTGCAAATAAATGTAAACTTTTTGGGTTCATAGTTGGCAAAGATGGTGTTCATGTTGATCCCATGAAAATAAAGGCTATCCAAGAGTGGCCTACCCCAAAAAATGTTGGAGAAGTAAGGAAGTTTCATGGTCTAGCTAGCTTCTATAGAAGATTTATGAAAGACTTTTCTACACTTGCTTCACCTTTGTATGAGCTTGTCAAGAAAGATGTTCCTCTTATTTGGGGTGAAGCTCAAGATGAAGCTTTTAAAAAACTAAAAGAGAAACTCACGAATGCACCGATTCTAACTCTACCAAAATTTTCTTAAATCTTTAAGTTAGAATGTGATGTATCTAGAATTGCCATAGATGTTGTGTTGCTTCAAGGGGCCATCCCATTGCTTATTTTAGTAAAAAAAATTATGGCCTTACCTTGAACTATTCCACCTATAACAAAGAGCTTTATGCTTTTATTAAAGCCCTCCAAGCTTGGGAACATTACTTAGTGAAAAAGGAATTCATCATACACATTGATCATGAGTCACCTAAGTACATTAGAGGGTAAAGGAAATTAAACAAGAGACATGCTAAGTTGGTTGAATATTTTGAACAATTCCCTTTATGTTATCAAGAATAAAAAAGGGAAGAGTAATGTAATGGATGATGCCTCATCTAGGAGGAATTTTTTACTCTACACCTTAGGATCCCAAATGTTTGGATTTGATAACTTAAAGGAATTGTATGAGCATGATCATGGCTTTCAAACCACCTATGCTCAATGTCTTCAAAAGCTTTTCGATAGATTCTATCTTAGTAAGGGATACCTCTTTAAAATAGGCAAACTTTGCATCTCTCAAGGATCTATTAGAAAAATTTTGGTTTGAAAAAGTCATGAGGGAGGTCGCATGGGTCACTTTGGAGTTGAGAAAAATCTTAATTTTTTAAAGAAAAAATTTTATTAGCCTCACTTGAGATTAGATGTATAAAAGCATTGCTCAAGATGTATAGCTTGTAACAAAGGGAGGAAAAAGATGACTTTTAAGGTAGGGGATTGGGTTTGGCTTCACTTGCAGAAGGATAGATTTCCTAGTTAAAGGATGTTAAAACTAAACCCTAGAGGAGATGGTTCATTCTAGATCCTCCAAAAGATTAATGACAATGCATATATGCTAGATCTTCCCTTTGATTATGGTGTAAACCCTAATTTTAATGCTTGATATCTTGCCCCTTTTGTAAGGAAAACTGACATTGAGGATGAAGGTGTTGATCTGAGGTAAGATCTTTCTTAAGAAGGAAGGGATAATGGAAGACCATCCTTGAGGATGCATGTGGGCCACATCACAAGGTTCATGGCTAGGATAATGGAAAAAGATAAAGGAGAGATTTCCCATTACCCTTATATTTTGGGATACCCTAGATGATAGGTTTTTATTTTGTTTTGTTTAATAAGTAGGGTAATACATTAAGGTTTGAGAAATATGCCTAGATGTGTTCTTGGTGTTTATTAGTGTTAGTTTTGGGCTTGGTGAAGTTTAGGTCTAAAAGGAGGGCACTTAGGTTGCATAATCTTATTATGCACTTATATGTAGCTTAGTCAAAACAAAGATTCCATCCTTGGCCACCAAGTAGGCATGACATTTAGGATAAATGTGGCTTACATTTGTGATGAGTTTCCTTCACATTTAGCATGGAAATGCACACGTTGCTTAAACCTAGCTACCACTCTATCATTGATCTATGATCTCATATCTAATCTATAAATACCCTAGGCTATTCTTCATGTTATTGCCTTGGATTATATTGATATTGAGTGAGACTTTGTGCCTTAGTATCCACCCTTAGTCACCTTGGTCTATTCAACCACCTTCCCTTTTCTTTCCTGTAACACCCCAATTTTCACAAATTATATGAAGGCTCAAAACCTAATATGAGTGATTTAGTAGCCCAGAACGGGCCCCTACCAAACTAGAACAGGCCGTTCCAAACTACTAAAAAGGCCTATAAACCCTAGATTGGAACGAGTCGTTCCAACACAGGCAGTTATGAGTAAAATTCGAACCCAGAACGGGCCGTTCCACTTTGAGAACGGGCCGTTCCAAACATGGCCATTATGAGTTAAAACCCAACTTCAGAACGGGCTATTCTGATTTAAGAACGGGTCGTTCTAGATGTGAATTTTAAACATGACGAATGAATCTAGAACAGGCCATTCTTGATCCGAAACGGGCCATTCTGGCAACTTCTAATGTCTATAAATAGCATACTCAGGCACTGCTCCCTGACACACTCTCTAAAGACCAAGGAGAACCAAGAGAAGGAAATCAACTAGATTCTGCTATAGCTTCATTTTTTTCTTATCCAGGTAAGGGGGAGTGAGAAACCTCGCTCTGGGTGTGGGAATGCATGTTGGGTAGTGGGATTGGCCCCCAATTCTATGTTTGTTGTATGCTCATTTATGAGGAGTTTTTCCCAATTGTATCTGTTTCATTTATTGCTCTTATTATATGTAATTAATTGTATGATTTGAGATCTTTATGGGTTCCTATGGGAAACCCTAAGGGAATGCAATGGTGGTTGTAAGAGGAGATTGTTTGAAGAGGTAATTATATGAGTAAATTATATTGTTTTAAATGTTTATCGTATGATTTAGAACATGTTTTTCGATTGTATGAAGAGATCTATGATATGCAATGGTGTGAATCTCTTGTGTTACTCGATGTTATCCTCTAATGAATAGAGTTGATGAGTATGTGATGTGAGACAATTTGATACGGCATAACGACATGATAATGTAATATGATAATGAGACATGATAATATTATATGATAATGAGACATGATAATGTGATATGAGAATGCATAGAGTCTTGAATAACATGCATCATTTGCATAAATGTTTTAAGGGTACGATATGGAATAAATCGCCAGGGAAGGCCCCCTTGTGTAAAAGCTTGGGGATTAGTCCTTTGGGATATCTCGGTTTGTAAGTCCCACTCTCGCCCGTTGTGTGCATGGGATGTATCTTGCGCAACTTAACTATCCCGACTAGACCCTCGTAGTATGTCTTTCTAGTGAGAGTGCGCAAAGGGTGTGACTCGGCATGTACTCCTAGACTACTCTACGTGTGTTGCTAGCAGCAATACACCATGTGATGTGTTACTGGTTGCGCCACATGCATAATAATATGTAATCTGTGTCCATTACATGTGCATTTTTAATGTTATATGTTAACTTGATTTTTTTATGTTTTTTGTGAGTGGGATGTGATATTGTTGTTAATCTATCTATGCTATGTACATATACATGTCTTGTTTGTATTTGGCTATCCAGTGTGTATTCCTACACCATGAGCTAGAGTCAGATGTTTCTCACTCCCTTTTCTTTTGTGTTGTTTTCCTTTGATTGTTATGCAGGTGATCATCAACATGAGGCTGAGGATGTTGGTGATGAAGCTTAGGCTTCAATGTTGGGCTTTGCTATGGTAGGACATGTGATATCGGGGCGTAGATAGGATTAGATTAGGATGTTGTTCTTATTAAATTATTTTGGAAACCTTAGCATTAATTCTTTGTAATTTTTGATGATTATGTTATTTGTTTAAGTCATGGATGTGGTACTCTCTATCTGAACATGTTTGATATTTTAATTATGAAAGATTATGTTCTTCAAATTTTGTTATCTATGTTTTATGTTATGCGGGGTAGAGGGTTTCACATTTAGTGGTATCAAAGCCTGGTTGATTCAAACTGGACGTGTGTGTTATGTGCTTATCATAATTTTGTTGTGTATTCTGATGATGTTTTCTTTATGTTGTTGTTGTTATGTTTAATTAGGTGTTTCTCTTCTGAAAATAGGGCTGATAGACATGATATAGCTTAATTGATCCTATTAAGATTATTTTCTTCATTTTCATGATTGCTTATTTGTTTTGATACTTCTTGCTTACGTAAGAAGTAGTGGTTGGGTGGTATCGCTCGTGTTGCAAGTATGTGTAAGTAGTAGTGGACGAAGCATCGTGCTAATCAACTAGAACTATTGGAGTATTGGATGCGGTTGAAACATTGATCTGTTGAGTGTATTAAAATTTTATTGTCAATGGAATTTTAGAAACCTATAGTTATAGAGATTGAATCCAAAGAGGTTATATGTTGAGAATTGGAGTTTTGAGTGTTCTTGATGAAAGGATGAAATATTGGTGATTTATTTGAGTTTTGATGCTTGCATGTTAACCTTTTTTATGGTTTGGGTTGCATGTGGATTTTCATTTAGTTTTAAGTCTTTTGTTTTGAATATATGAGTTGCTTGGGTTTAGGATTATAGTGGGAAGTTTGGATATGAGTTTAAGGTGGGAAGGAGTGAGTTGGGAGGGTTGAGGTATTTTTGTGGGATGTTAGTACACTATTGTTGTCTGGTGTAGGGGATGTTTTCGCTGCAGTTTTTTTGTGCCCGTATGAGTACAGTATTGCCAGATTTAAATTTTGTGGTCTTAATGAAAGTTGTAGCCTTGGATGTTATCTTTTCAATGGCACCAGAATCAGGTAAAACGGAGTTCTAGAACTCTAGTTATGACTGTTTTAGTGAACAAAGGTATAGCTGTTAGCGCTGATTATATTAGTTACGGTTTTTCAAATTTTTAGCTAAGTATATGATCTCTTTAGAATTTCGTACCTTCACAAGAGTTGTATATTATTCTCTTAGCTTTATTTTGAGATAGGTTTGAGATCATTTGGATGAGTATAACTCTCTGTGTGTCACTTTCTTTGACAGTTGTTGAAGGGAGATGTATGATGTCATGATGTTTTGAGTTATTAGGTAATGCAAGGATAAAAACTAATTTTTTTATGATGTTCTGAGGTGTTGTCATGTGGATTGAAAGTTTCTTTAAGGTTGTATTATGCTATGTGGTAATGTTGGTTTATGTACATGCTATATGGGGTAAACGGTGATTGGTTCATACATGCTTAGAGATGGTATATATATTAATGTTTTAAATAGGTATTCTAATATGATTTGATATGCATGTATGTTGATATGAGGATAGATGACCTTATGGATCAATTAATGGGTGTTTATGTGTTTAGCAAGATTGAACTTATGGTATCGTCATATTGGAATTAAGGGTGATGATATATCGAAAACAATTTTATACTAAGTTATCTAAGTATGTTTTTGATTGTATGAGGTGAGTTTCTAGGTCCTGTAATTTCTAGCAAAGGTATGACGTAGATCTATCTAAGGTAGAAGTTGTACTTAAGTGGGAGATACCAAAGTCAATTAGTGAGGTTAGGAGTTTTCTTGGGATAGTTTATTATTATAGGAGATTTATTGAGGAAATTTCTAAGATAGCATTACCTTTGACTAGATTGACCAGGAAGAGAGTTGTCTTTGTACAGGATAGTAAGTGTGAGAGTAGTTTCCAAACTCTTAAGGAAAGATTGACTAGTGTTAATGATGGAAAACTTGTTGAAGAATCGGATTGATGTTGATTCCTCTTCAAGCTTCTCCCTAGATCTTTGCCTCCTTGATTCTTCTAAAGCTTCTCCAAGGCTTCCAATGAAAGGAGAAGCCTTGGAATCACCACGGTTGGTGAAGAACACCCTTCAAGAGGCGCCACTCCTTGGAAGGAAGATAAGCCCCTTCAATCCTCACCACACTCTTCTATGAAAAGGATAAGAGAATTGGATGAATATCAAAAAGGTTTAAGACTTTTGGAAGAGAGAATTTTCGTGCAAATTCTGATCTCACTCAATCAATATCATCAAAAGTGATTACAAAGGTAAGAAAAAGGTTTATATATAGTGGGAGAAACTTATGGTGCAAGCTAGGCTAACTATGGTTCAAGAGAACCATGATTAGCTTAGCTTGACCATCCTAGATGGTTTAGGAGGCTTGTAGAGCAAGCTTCTAACTTAGAAGCTTGGGAAGCAAGCTAAGTTAGAAGCTTGTAGCACAAGCTTCCCAAGTGTACAAGCAACTAAGCAATTTCGGCCAAAGGAAGGCAAGCTAGGCGGCCCACTTGTTTTTCCATATTTAATCCAATCCAAAAACTTGGAGTTGGTTTAGTTAGGTTTACCATATGATGGTGAGACCTAGCTAAATCAATTCCTTGGAAAATATGGAGCAAAACAAGCCCAATATGTAAAATTTGGCCTAGGCCTAATTCTGGCCCAATTACTAGTTGTACCTACACTCTTTGCTATTTGTCACCCCATTTCTGTTAGAAAAGAATGGCACAATCCAAGAGGGGGGGTGAATTGGATTCTATGACCCTTTAAATTTTTTTAGAGTATTTAGGATCTTTATCTCACTTAAACTTTTCTAAGACTGAATTTTCAATGAAGTTTCTTCAAAGACTTGCTTATAGAAAAATGAATGCTATATGCTTTCTTGATTACAAAATAATGAGGTTCAAATGTAATGCTCTAATTCAGATTAAACCATCAATATTCACACACACATGTTAATCAAGAATTATCTTCTTTAATGTTCAACCAAGATATTACTCAAAGTAAAAGATAAAGGTAGAAGAAGATTGCACGTCTTTTATACTGGTTCAGCCACTCCACATGTGACCTACATCCAGTCCTCAATCAGCACCTGATCAAGATTTGTTCCACTATCTCAATGAAGAAGGTTTACAAGCATACCACACATGCATATACTTCAACACTAAAGATAACCACTTTCTTGACCCCAAGAAAGCACCTCTTGTAGAAACCCACTACAAGAATCCTTACCACTTGAGAAACCCTTCTCAAGATTTTTACACGTATTCACAAAGAATAAAGGAACGAATTCACCTGGAATTCAGAAGCAAATCTTAATCTTCCCCTTTTCAAGAATGTGATGATGATGATGATCCTTTCTCAAAGTTTTTCACAAACGTTTTTCTTCTTGGATTCACAAAGAAAACTCTCCAAGATTGTCACAAAGACTCCACAAAAACGCTTTTCTAAATTTGATTCTCAATTCTAACTCTGTTATGAAGTTTCTAAAAGTTCAAACTATTTATAAAAGTTTCAGAACCAGATAATCGATTATTTTAAAGAATAATTGATTATTTTGTTCTTCAGGTTTTCTGGAAACCAACTAAGAACAATATAATCGATTATTTTGCTGGATAATCGATTATTCCAGAGAGTTATTTCTGGGATAATCGATTATTTGGCAAATAATCGATTATTGCAGCAAGGCATCCCATTCTGCCTGTTGCTGGAATAATCGATTATATTTAATGATAATCGATTATTTTGAGTTAGTTTTCAAAACTTCATTTTAAGTCTCAAAATAACCTTCTAGTCTTTTTAACTCATCATCACACACTCTCTAATTAGTTTAGATATAGATTTTGCTTATGCACACAACACACACAACATATAAACCCATTCAAAACAATTTATATACTAATCCCTATTACATAGCATTCTCTTTGACTTTGTTTTTGTCTTCTAAGTTGTTGTTGTTTGTTGTTGTCCTTGACACACATTTTGTGATCATCAAAACTCCTTTAAGCTTTAGAGATAATCTTGACCTCATCAAGTTCAGGCTCCTCTAAACTCAACAATCTCCCCCTTTTTGATGATGACAAACCATGACTCAAAACATGACAAACCAAGCTAGGCTTCAACCATTGTGCTTTCACTTTCAACATACAAAACCTGCAAAATCATACGCACACAAGCACAATACCTGCAAAACAACAACCATATACACACAACAACCTTTCTCCCCCTTTGGCATTATCAAAAACAAACCAAGCTATGTTTTACAATATAAGACATATGCACATTCCTTAAGTGCTCAGAATCATACCAAAACAAGATTCAATCTTTGTGAACAACACCATCTCAGCCAGAGTTATTTGATCAATAAAAAATTACAAGATACACCTCAGAATTTTTACAACCAAAACATCAACAATATATCCACAACCATTCATGCTCAAAACAGAGCATTCTAATCAGCAATCAACCAAGCTCATTAAAAACATTGCAATTAAAAGACATAACATCAACAAATATGCTCAAAACCAGAGCATCAATGCACCAGCCATCCAAATCACAATTAGGTACCACAATCAAACCATCATATTAGCAATATAACCTTCAAATTTCACCAGAAATTAATTGTTCAACAGCACAAAGCAGGTAAATTGTTCCAGACTTAAACTATTACAACCAAATTGAAAATGATAATTCAAAAACAGAATTTAAAAACCTAATTAAAACTAAGCATCATAACAGAACAGAAATCAATCTTCATCTTCAGGTATGCCTAGGTGAGTCTTGAGCAGCTTCACCTCTTGATCAAGATCATCAAACCTCTCAAGAATACCAGAAAATAAAGATTCATGTCTTCGAGACATTTCCATCACTGCATCAAGTTTATTTAGCATGATTTGCTCAAAAGGTGAGAATGGTTTTGGCTCAGCTTCTGGTTCTCTACTAGGTTCAGCTTCCACCTGTGGCGGCTGATCCTCATCATGTGACGGAACACCATCTTCATCAGTTGCCGGCTCAGGGGTTGGGGGTACATCTCCTTTAAACACCCATTTATCTTCCTGTTTAAGCATCCCCATATGGTGCAAGGAAGATTTTTCAATCTTGTTCGAAGCATGTAAAACTATTTTCCTTTCCCCTGTTAAGTCCACACCTGCATTCTCAAAAATCTTTGACAACAACAGAGCATACGGAATTGGTCCATCTTCCTTCCGTCTAAATTTCCGCATACAATCATTAACGACTGATACCCAATCAATCTTAATTTTCTTCTTAATCACATGCATAAGTAAAATGTCATCTCTTGACATTTGAGCATGGTTATGTAAGAGAGGTTTCAACATCCAAGCAATGATAAAAGAAATTAAGCGGGAATTCTTTTTCATACCTCCCGCCAGAAACTTTTCATAGTTGGTATTCACCGGGTTCCTCTGACAGTCCCGAAAGGTCGTCAATTCTTCAAAATCCCCAAAATTGAAGGGTTGGGGTTTCTCTCGTCTCGTGCCGCTCAGCCCCGCAGCAACCTTCAATGTCGGTCAATCCAGCTTAATCATTTTCCCTTTTACCACAGATTGCATGATACCCTCATTGCTTGTGGCAAAACAGAGAAATAACCTGATCAACTCAGGGTAATATGGTCCCTCCATTTCCAAAAACTTCCCCAGTTCTTGGTGCTCTAGAAGGGTTGGGAAACTGAAACCTTCATTCTTAAACCACTCAAGCTTAAGAGTCTTCGGAGGAATGATTCTCCGTCCAGCATACCACTCAAAGTAGTATTCTTGAGTCTTCTCATCCGGGAACCCCTTTGAAATCAGTTTCCCTGAGGGTAGAGGGCGTTTTCTCCCCCTCACTTAAAGCTTCTTAAGTCTCTTTGATGAAGATGACATGAGTGGGTATTGAAGAAGAAGAAGAATGAGAGAAAATGAGAGAGTTGAGAGAGTTAGGGTTTGTGGGTTTGAGAGAAAATGAGAAAATGAGAGAAGGAGAGGTTTTTGAGAAGTTTTGCCCTAACAACTTCTGAGTGGGGGAGTTATAAGAGGTTTTAAGGGTTTGACGCATATTTAACCATTCAAATGCTTTAGAAATTTTAAACGTCACCCAGATAATCGATTATTTATGCAAATAATTGATTATTTGCATCAGCAAAATCCCTTTGAAAACATAATCTGATATGGATAATCGATTGTTTTCAAGATAATCGATTATTACAGAGAGTAGTTTCTCCTAACTTTGCCCAGATAATCGATTATTTCCCAAGATAATCGATTATTCCAGTGGCCTTTCAGATTCCCCTTCTCAGATAATCGATTATTTCCCTAGATAATCGATTATTACAGTGGCTCTTTGAATTCTTCATCTCCTAGATAATCGATTATTACCCAAATAATCGATTATTATCATGGGTTTACTTAAAATAATCGATTATATTTTAAGATAATCAATTATTCCAGAGAAGTTTTGCTTCTCAGAAATTTTAACCTTTCAAATTTCACCTAGTCTAATTTGTCACTTGAACACTCTCTTTTATGCATTAATGTATCATACATCTCTAACTATCATTCTCAAAGCATAATCAATTCAAACATGATTCATTGATTATCCCTAATTCAATTCTTAATTGGTTGAATCTTTCCCTTGGTAGAGGTTTTGTAAATATATCAGCTAATTGTTTGCTAGTCTCTACAAACTCTACAACACAATCATTCCTTTGAACATGATCTCTCAAAAAGTGGTGTATTATCTCAATATGTTTTGTCCTAGAGTGCAAAATTGGATTTTTGGTCAGATTTATTGCAGTTGTGTTGTCACACCTCAAAGGTATTTTATTTAGCTCAACTCCATAATCTCTTAATTGTTGCTTCATCCAAAGAATTTGCGCACAATAGCTTCCAGCAGCTATATACTCAGCCTCAGCTGTACTTAAAGCAACACAAGCTTGCTTTTTTCTATGCCATGAGACAAGTGCATTACCTAGTAGGTGACAAGTACCACTTGTGGTCTTTCTATCTAGTCTACACCCAGCATAGTCTGAATCTGAGTAGCCTATCAGACTTAGTGAGACTCCCTTTGGATACCACAAACCTACATTGGTTGTACCTTTCAAATATTTAAGAATTCTCTTTACACTCTTCATGTGAGATTCTTTAGGATTAGCCTGAAATCTTGCACATAGGCACACAGCAAACATTATATCAGGCCTACTAGCTGTCAAATATAAGAGTGATCCAAGATACCTCTATACTTTGAGTTATCAACAGCTATTCCTTTCTCATCTAAGTCAAGATTGCAATTGTTTGATATTGGTGTAGCAGCCTCCTTACACCCTTCCATACCAAACTTTTTCAGAAGTTCATTGCAATACTTGCTTTGACTTATGAAAATTCCATCATTCATTTGTTTGATTTGCAACCCCAAAAAGAATGTGAGCTCCCCCATCATTGACATTTCAAATTCACCTTGCATGGTTTTAGCAAATTCTTTACATAGAGAGGTATTTGTAGATCCAAATACAATATCATCCACATAGATTTGTACATACATTGTATCATTTTTAAACTTCTTGACAAACAATGTATTATCCACCTTCCCTCTTTCATAGTCATTCTCAATCAAAAATTTTCTCAACCTGTCATACCATGATCTTGGAGCTTGCTTCAAGCCATAGAGTGCCTTTTTGAGCTTGTACACATGATTAGGATTCTTAAAGTCCACAAAGCCTGGTGGTTGTTCAACATACACTTCCTCTTATATCAACCCATTGAGGAAAGCACTTTTCACATTCATTTGATAAGGCTTGATTCATTATAGAGGAATAAGCAAGAAGTAATCTAATGGCCTCTATCCTTGCTACAGGGGCGAAGGTCTCATCATAGTCAATTCCCTCTTCTTGATTATACTCCTTAGCCACTAGTCTTGCCTTATTTCTTAGAATTATCCCAGATTCATCAAGCTTATTTCTAAAAACCCACTTGGTTCCTATAATTGGATAATCTTTTGGTAATGGCACTAAATCCCATACTTCATTCCTTTCAAACTGATTTAGTTCCTCTTGCATGGCCATTAACCAATGTTCATCTTTTAGTGCTTCATTAATGCTCTTAGGTTCAACTTGTGACACAAATGCCATAGTGTTGCAAATATTCTTGATGGCACTTCTAGTTGAGACTCCCTTACCAATATTTCCAATTATGTTATCCATTGATAAGTCCCTAGAAGTTTTCCATTCCTTAGGCAATTGTTCACTTGTTTCCTTTGTGTTTTCATGTGATTCACTCTCTTTAGGTTTTTCATTTGGTTCACTTTCCAATAGAGGTTGATCAAGCAAATCAGTTAAGTCTTCAAATTCAGTTTGCCTTGTCTCTTGTTTGTTAGACTCATCAAATACCACATGGACAGATTCTTCTACAACTAGAGTTCTCTTATTATAAATTCTATAAGCTTTGCTATTTGTAGAGTATCTTGGAAAGATTGCCTCATTAGCCTTTGCATCAAATTTTCCAAGTTGCTCTTTTCCATTGTTCAGCACATAGCACTTATACCCAAACACTCTAAAATATGAAATGTTAGGCTTCCTTCCATTGTAAATTTCATAGGGTGTTTTCTTTAATATAGGTCGGATCAGAACTTTGTTTAACACATGACAAGTTGTGTTAATAGCATCAGCCCAAAAATATTTTGGCAATTTTGTTTCATTTAACATTGTCCTAGCAAGTTCTTCTAAGGACCTATTTTTCCTCTCAACAACCCCATTTTGTTGAGGTGTCCTAGGTGCTGAGAAATTATGGTTTATACCATGTTCCTCACAGAATTTTTGAAACATTATGTTTTGAAATTCACCTCCATGGTCACTTCTTATAAAGGTAATGTTTGAACACTTTTCATTTTGAACAAGCTTGGCAAATTTTCTAAAGGCATTAAAAGCATCATTTTTGTTTGCAAGAAACATAACCCATGTGTATCTTGAGTAGTCATCAACAATCACTAAACCATAGTAGTTTCCACCTAAACTCATGGTTCTTGAAGGACCAAACAAATCCATGTGAATTAATTGCAAAGGTCTAGTTGTGGAAATTTGATTTTTGCTTTTAAAGCTAGCCTTCACTTGCTTGCCCTTTTGACAAGCATCATATAGTTTGTCCTTACTAAACTTGAGTTTAGGTAAACCAACCACTAATTCTTTCCTACTCAGTTTATTCAAATGATCCATATGAATATGTGCAGCTCTCCTATGCCAAAGCCATATGTTTTCTTCTTGAGTTATTAGACACTTAGTGTTGGAAATTGCTATTGAGTATTCTAAGTCAAGCATGTATATATTGTCAATTCTTTTTCCTATGAATCTGATTTCTTTAGTCTTTTTATCACATATCAAGCAACATGTATTATCAAATTCAATTTTAAAGCCTTTGTCACTTAGTTGACTTATACTCAGCAAATTATGTTTCAATCCATCAACAAGCAATACATTCTCAATCAATGTTTGAGAGGAGGAATTACCAACATTGCCATGACCAAGTATTCTCCCTTTGTCGTTGTCACCATAGGTAACATACCCTTCATTCTTCAATTTCAGACTTGAGAATTTTGAAGGATCCCCAGTCATATGCCTTGAGCAGCCACTATCAAGATACCAAAGTAGATTCTTGGCCCTCAAGCATTCCTACAACAAAGATTCAGAGAAAAAATTTAGGTACCCATGTGAAGGGTCCTTGTAGGTTAGTTCTCAGCCTTTGGCTCTTTTCAACCCAAGCCATCTCTCCATTTGGAACTCCATATTTCCTAGAATAGTAGTTCCTTATTGTATGACCTCTTTTACAGCAATAAAAAAGAAGTTGTTTGTCTAGAGAAATTGCTTTTAAATTTTCTAAAATTTTGGCTTTTCTTAAAAGCTTCTTTCTTTAACTTAAATGGCATGCTCATGCTTTGATTAAAACCAAGTCCACTCCCATCAAAAGTGTTTCTTTGTTTTCCCAAAAGAATATTTAAATTTGCATTTCCATTAGTGAACTTTGCAAGAGTGGATTTTAAATCAGCATTTTCTTTTTCAAAAGTCTTGCAATTTTCACAAACATCTTTTGAGGAGGTGGAGTTTTCACAATGAGCTTCACTAAAGTTAAACATAGTTTGAAGATTTTCATGCTCATGTTTCAAATCCTCAAGCTCTTGTTCAGCTTTAATTAAAGCATTTTCATACCATTTCAGCTTGTTTTTCAGCTTTGTATTCAAGGCATCTAATTTCACAGCCTCTTCATGAATTTGTATAAAAGCTTCTTGGAGTTGATCATAGTCCGGATTAGATTCAAGGTCAGAATCACTTACAATTGTGTCTTGGTCAGCTCCAGCCATCAAACACAAGTTGTTCTCCTCACATTCGGATTCATCACTTGTTGTGCTTGAGTCATTATCTTCCCAAGCAATGTAGGCTCTCTTCCCTTTTCCATTTCTCTTGCTTTTCTTCTCCTCTTGTTGCTTCTTCAAGAGGTTTGGACACTCAGCTTTCATGTGTCCTGGTTTTCCACATTCAAAGTAATTGAAGGAGGATGTACTTGCTTCCTCTTTCTTGTTTGTCTTTCTATTGAATTTGTAGGGGAATTTTTCTTTCTCCTTATGAATTTTCTGAACTTCTTCACCAGCAAATTGAAGTTCTCAGTTTCGAAATCATCGGAGCTTGATTCTTCACACATCTCTTTTCCTTTGGCAGATTTCAAGGCTTTCAATGACACTCTTTTGCCTTTCTTGTCCTGTTGTTCATTTTCTTCAAATATGTGCAGCTTTTGCTCACGCTCTCTTAGCTTCCCAAAGAGAGTAGCAAGTGTCAAGGAGGTCAAATCCTTTAATTCTTCTATGGATGTCACCTTTGCTTGCCATGATCTGTCCAAGCATTGCAGTACTTTCAAATTCAGCTCTTCTTTTTCAAATTTCCTGCCAAGGTCAACAAGGTGATTTATCAAGTGTGTAAATCTTTTTTGAAAACCAGAAATAGATTCACCATTATGCATTCTAAACAGCTCATATTCTCTTATGAGAGTATGCTTTCTAGATCTTTTTACATCACTTGTTCCTTCATGAGTGACTTGCAAAGTATCCCACATTTCTTTAGCAGATATGCATTGTGAAATTCTAAAAAATTCATCAATTGACAATGCAGATGTTATGATGTTTTTGGCTCTCTTGTCATGTTGGGCTCTTTTCTTTTCCTCATCACTCCACTCACTCCAATGTTTTTCTTTGATCTCATCACCATCTTTTTTCATAGGGATATAGGGTCCATTTTCTATTGCATCCCATACAACAATATCAATAGCTTCACTGAAAATTCTCATCCTAATTTTCCAGTAGACATAGTTTTCACCATTGAAAACAGGAGGTTTATGAATAGACACACCCTCACCATAGGGTAGGTTGTTGTTGGCCATTTTTGAAAACTTGAATAACTCTCAAGAACCTTGCTCTAGATACCAATTGTTAGAAAAGAATGGCACAATCCAAGAGGGGGGTTGAATTGGATTCTATGACCCTTTAAAAAATTTCAGAGTATTTAGGATCTTTATTTCACTTAAACTTTTCTAAGACTGAATTTTCAATGAAGTTTCTTCAAAGACTTGCTTATAGAAAAATGAATGCTATATGCTTTCTTGATTACAAAATAATGAGGTTCAAATGTAATGCTCTAATTCAGATTAAACCATCAATATTCACACACACATGTTAATCAAGAATTATCTTCTTTAATGTTCAACCAAGATATTACTCAAAGTAAAAGATAAAGGTAGAAGAAGATTGCACAAGTCTTTTATACTGGTTCAGCCACTCCACATGTGACTTACATCCAGTCCTCAATCAGCACCTGATCAAGATTTGTTCCACTATCTCAATGAAGAAGGTTTACAAGCATACCACACATGCATATATTTCAACACTAAAGATAACCACTTTCTTGACCTCAAGAAAGCACCCCTTGTAGAAACCCACTACAAGAATCCTTACCACTTGAGAAACCCTTCTCAAGATTTTTACACGTATTCACAAAGAATAAAGGAACGAATTCACCTGGAATTCAGAAGCAAATCTTAATTTTCCCCTTTCAAGAATGTGATGATGATGATGATCCTTTCTCAAAGTTTTTCACAAACATTTTTCTTCTTGGATTCACAAAGAAAACTCTCCAAGATTGTCACAAAGACTCCACAAAAACGTTTTTCTAAATTTGATTCTCAATTCTAACTCTGTTATGAAGTTTCTAAAAGTTCAAACTATTTATAAAAGTTTCAGAACCAGATAATCGATTATTTTAAAGAATAATCGATTATTTTGTTCTTCAGGTTTTCTGGAAACCAACCAAGAACAATATAATCGATTATTTTGCTGGATAATCGATTATTCCAGAGAGTTATTTCTGGGATAATCGATTATTTGGCAAATAATCGATTATTGCAGCAAGGCATCCCATTCTGCCTGTTGCTAGAATAATCGATTATATTTAATGATAATCGATTATTTTGAGTTAGTTTTCAAAACTCCGTTTTGTCTCAAAATAACTTTCTAGTCTTTTTAACTCATCATCACACACTCTCTAATTAGTTTAGATATAGATTTTGCTTATGCACACAGCACACACAACATATAAACTCATTCAAAACAATTTATATATTAATCCCTATTACATAGCATTCTCTTTGACTTTGTTTTTGTCTTCTAAGTTGTTGTTGTTTGTTGTTGTCCTTGACACACATTTTGTGATCATCAAAACTCATTTAAGCTTCAGAGATAATCTTGACCTCATCAAGTTCAGGCTCCTCTAAACTCAACAATTTCTACTACTGAAAAATACAAAAATTAATGACCCTTAATACAAGGTCAAATGGAGCAAAAGTCTCTAAGTAACATACCCTAAATTCCTAAAGGATAACCTAAAATAAAAGAAAAAAGTGCCTCACAAAGACAAAGGCAAAATACACCTATACAAGTATCTACTATATACAAGGTACAAGAAATCAAACTATACAATGTATATACAATAGAGACTATGAGACTAAAAAGAGGAATCATACTCAATACTCATATTAAGCATAGGTCTAAGAAGCACCTCCTTTGTAGAAGCCTCCTCTAGCCTCCTAACCATGGACCTAGTTAAAGGCCCAATGGTCTTCAAGTGTGAGCCTCCTTAGATCAACCTTCACCCTTCTTGGTCTTACCTCTTCCAAAGGGATCCTTGGGGATTAGATTTCCATCAGTTAATATTACCGATTTTAGTAAGTCTTTTGTGGTACATAGTGATGCTTCTAAGATGGATTTGGGTGGAGTGTTGATGCAAGAAGGAAAGGTAATAGCTTATGTTTCTAGGCAATTGAAAATTCATGAGAGGAATTACCTTACCCATGAACTTAAGTTAGCGATTGTAATATTTATACTAGGATTTGGAGACACTACCTATATGATTCTAAGCTTGAGGTATTTAGTGATCATAAAAGTCTTAAATATTTATTTGACCCGAAGGAGTTAAATATGAGACAAAAGAGATAGTTGGAATTTCTTAAGGACTAGGATTTTAATCTTAGTTGTTATTTGGGTAAAGCTAATGTGGTGATTGATGCTTTGAGTAGGAAACCTCTACATTTAACTTCCCTTAAGATTAGAGAGATGGACCTTTTGGCTCGGTCTAAGGATTTAAGTTTGACTTGTGAGATTACTACTAGTAATGTGAAACTAGGTATGACTAGAGTAACAAATGGATTGTTGACGGAAAATAGAGAAACATAATTAGTTGATTCATTTTGGTGACAAGACTTGGAGATCGAGTATGAGTACGTAGTGAACTTACACTTAGGCGCTTAATTCTTGGAGAGGGTCATAAAAGTAAAACTAATATTGTGGTAGATGCCTTGATTAGGATGACCATTCACCTATCATTTTTTATGATTTAAAGGTTGGATTTGATTGAAGAGTTTAGAGACTTAAGCTTAGTGTGTGAGCTTACCCTTAGGAGCATTGAATTGAGTATGTTGAAAGTGACTAGTGAATTAATGGATGAGATTAGAGAAGCCTAGGAGTTAGATCCTTTCTTAGTGAACCAAGTGGAGAGGATTGGTACGGGTATAGATAGCCCTTTACGAGTGGAAGTTGATGGTGTTTTGGGGTTCAAGGATAAAATCTATGTGCCTAGTAATCCTGAATTAAGGAAGATGATCTTAGAGGAAGGACATAAGAGTACTCTTAGCATTCATTTAGGAGCTACTAAAGATGTATCATGACCTTAGGGAGATATTATGGTGGCCTAAGGTGAAGAGAGGAGTAGAGGAATTTGTGTACTCGTGTGTAGTATGCCAGAAGTCTAAGGTAGAACACTAGAAGTCTTTATGATTTTTACAGCCTTTAGACGTCCCATTTTGGAAGTGAGATGGTGTGTAGATAGACCTTGGTTGTAGATGTGAATCCAGAATGGGTCGTTTTAGATGTGAATTTTACATATGATGAATGAATCCAGAACGGGTCGTTTTGGATCTGAAACGGGTCGTTTTGGATCCGAAACGGGTCGTTCTAGCTACTTTTGACATCTATAAATAACATACTCAAGCATTGCTTCTTGACACACTCTTTAAAGACCAAGGAGAACCAAGAGAAGGAGATCAACCAGATTCTGCTCTAGCTTCATCTTCTACTTATCCAAGTAAAGGGGGAGGGGAGTGAGAAACCTCGCTTTGGGTGTGGGAATGTATGTTGGGTAGTGGGATTGGCCCCCAATCCTATGTTTGTTGTATGCTCATGTATGAGGGGTTTTTCCCAATTGTATTTGTTTCATCTATTGCTCTTCTTATATGTAATTAATTGTATGATATGTGATCTTTATGGGTTCCTATGGGAAACCTTAAGGGAATGCATTGGTGGTTGTAAGAGGAGATTGTTTGAAGAGGTAATTATATGAGTAAATTGTATTATTTTAAATGTTTATCATATGATTTAGAACGTGTTTTCTGATTGTATGAAGAGATCTATAATATGCAATGATGTGAATCTCTTGTGTTACTCGATGTTATCCTCTAATGAATAGAGTTGACGAGTATGTTATGTGAGACAATTTGATACGGCATAACGACATGATAGTGTTATATGATAATAAGACATGGTAATATTATATGATAATGAGACATGATAATGTGATATGAGAATGCATAGAGTCTTGAATTACATGCATCATTTGCATAAATATTTTAAGGGTACGATATGGAATACATCGTCAGGGAAAGTCCCCTTGTGTAAAAGCTTGGGGATTAGTCCTTGGGGATAGCTCGGTTTGTAAGTCCCACTCTCGCCCATTATGAGCATGGGATGTATCTTGTGCGGCTTAGCTATCCCGACTAGACCTTGGTAGTATGTCTTTCTAGTGAGAGTGCGTAGAGGGTGTGACCCGGCATGTACTCCTAGATTACTCTACGTGTGTTGCTAGTGGCAATACACCATGTGATGTGTTACTAGCACCACATGCATGATAATATGTAGTCCGTGTCCATTACATGTAAATTTTTAATGTTATATATTAACTTGATTTTTTTATGTCTTTGGTGAGTGGGATGTGATATTGTTGTTAATCTATCTATGATATGTACATATACATGTCTTGTTTGTGTTTGGCTATCCGGTGTATTCCTACACCGTGAGCCAGAGTGAGATGTTTCTCACTCCCTTTTCTTTTGTGTTGTTTTCCTTTGATTGTTATACAAGTGATCATCTGCATGAGGCTGAGAATATTGGTGATGAAGCTTAGGCTTTAATGTTAGACTTTGCTCTGATAAGACATGTGACATCGGGGCGTAGATAGGATTAGATTAGGATGTTGTTCTTATTAAATTATTTTGGAAACCTTAGCATTAATTCTTTGTAATTTTCACTGATTATGTTATTTGTTTAAGTCATGGATGTGGTACTCTCTATCTGAACATGTTTGATATTTTAATTATGAAAGATTATGTTCTTCAATTTTTGTTATCTATGGGTTATGGTATGCAGGGTAGAGGGTGTCATATTTCCACCTTAAGTGATTAAACCCTAAGAATGGCCTTCATCCACTATGAAGCGAGCCAAACCCTAGAGTACTTCTTAAACCTTTCATCAAACACCATGCCTCCGTTACCATTTTCAACCATTACTATTATACAAGTGCTAGAAGACTTAAAGAATATCATGATCCTTGGAGAAATGAAGACCTCCCATTAGTATCTCTCATCTATCAATGGTTGAAGGGTTCCATCACCTTTACCATGTAATTTTATTAAATAAATAAACCTAAATATGAAGAAAATACCTCCCGCTAGGCACTTTCTTTTAGACTCCTTTATGAAAAGTCACAAATAACATGTATGAAAAATCACAAATAATGTATAAGAGGTAGGTGTTTTCAGTTTAATCACTGGTAACGCCTACCCCTAAGGGCGTTCTCTTTTTAACAAAGTCTACATGGCAAAAATAATTTCTTTTGGTAATTAGTTTTTTAAATTATTTATTTATAGTATTTTATTAATTTTTTATTTATTTTTGCTGAAAAGCTCCACTAGTACCAAAGGTGGCACCTTTGTGGGTCTCTTGCCTAATAAAAGTTGTCATTACCAAGGATGGCTTCTAAGGATGTCACAACATCATTGTAAGCATTTTCTCCTAATGAAGACGTCATAGGAAGTGACAACTTATCTCTTAGTCTTATCATTGTGGCCAAATCAATTTATTTTGATAAATTGTTTTTTAAAAAATTATTTTAGTAAATATATATATTTTAATTTATTTCAGTAAAAAGGCCCTCACTCACATTGTCATTTTTTTAAGCCAATTGAAACAACAAAAATGTCACTGAAGTTGAATGTGTTTAAGTTGTCTCTCTAATGCATTCTCTTTACACTCGCTACAATGGATAGGTGTGCTTAAAATCAACGAATCCTAACATTGCAAATGAGGTTTTCATTTTTGATGTTGGAAAAATACATTTTGTTTCCAAAGTTTCTTCTTTTGATTTTTTTTTCTTAATAGCCCTTTCAACCTTTTTTGGTTTAGGCTCTAACATGGATATGGTTGAGTTTTGAGAAAAAATGGGGTTTTGTGTAGTGTGGGGTATGAGATTGCGCAAATTCTTTAAAGAAGTTGTGATATTACAAGGATTTCCTAAGACTATAGTGTTTGATAGAGATGTCAAGTTCCTTAATATGTGTTTGGATATTAGATTGAAATCACATTCAATAGAAAGACACACATCCCAATGCAAAAAAAGTAAAAGCTTGTGAGTGTAATTTTTTTTTTCAATCTAAGTTTGAGTTGAACTCAATTAGTTCCCAAATATACCCTTAGTCATTTATGGAGATCTCTTTGGGGGGGGGGGGGGGGGAATTAGGAACCAAGCTTGTATTTCTACTACTTAATACCCACAAATTGGTGGCGAAAATAAATAGTGAATAGATCTACTTCCACTGTGTTAAGGGCAACATTAAATGGCAACCATAAGTCTTGGGATTAATATCCTCCTCACATAGAGTTTGCATATAACATGGTGGTTCACAAACTACTAAGTTTATCTCCTTTTGAAGTTGTATATTGTTTTAATCCTTTCACACCACTAGATTTATCACCTCTCTCAGATGTTATTTCTTTCTCACATGAAGATGGAGTATCTTAAGAAAACTTTGTGAAAAAAGTTACATGAGATATGGTAAAAGATCAAATACAACAACAAATAAAAAGATATACTAACTATAACCATAAGAGGAAGAAAAAGATGATCTTTCAAGAAGAACATTGGGTTTAACTTCATCTTACAAAGGATAGGTTTCCTTTCTAAGAGGAAATCTAAACTCAACTCAAGAGGAGATAGTCCCTTTTAGGTCCTTCAAAGGATATAAATGATAATGCATATAGGTTAGACCTCCCTGATGATTATGAAATAAGCAACACCTTTGATGTATGCGATTTGATTCCTTTTGCAAGTGTTAAAGATGGGGAAGAGGAACCTATGTATTTGAGGTTAAATCCTTTCAAAAGGGAGAGGATGATGAAATACTACCCTTTAAAGGACCTATCACAAGGGTAATGTCAAGAAGAATGCAAGAGGAATGAGCTAGAGAAGAAGGTAGAAGGCCTAAACTCATTTTGAGTTATAGGTTATTTATATAGTCCATGTCTTCTATATATATATATATTTTTTTTTTTCTGTTGATCTTGTATTTTGGTCTTTCAGTTAGGAATTTATTTTCCTATGGGTATATTTAGTATTTTAGGAAGGTGTAACTAGTATTTGAAAAATCTAGTTATTAGGCTTATTTGGGCCAAGAGAGAGTGGGGAGCCTTTTACCAAGAATGGATGTCCACTTTATTAAACCCCACACTCTCATTAGCTTCGCACAACACCCATCTAGTCACATATTCCACGCATTAGTCATAATTTTTGCATGTTTGCTTCTACACCCCATTTCTTACTATTATATCCCTATCACGCTATCTACACCATGTCATGCATCTAACTCTCATTGGATGGATTAGATCTAGACATATTGCACCTAAATTTTGAATTTCAAATTTTGGGAACCATAGTTAGTTACAAGTTAATCTAACATTTGTTAGCTTAACTTGCACCACAAGTTAATAAACTCTATATATAGACGAGAACCCCCATTTACTTGTCACTTTTGAGCATATATGAGATTAATATTGAGTTTTCTCTCAAATTCAAGAGTCTTTGAGTTCTTCTCTTAGAGTGCAATTTCATATGCAACTTTTATCAAGGATCATTCCCTTGTGATGAGTCACCTTCAAGGCTTATCTTTTCTATTGAGAAGTGACACCCCCACTCCTATTTTCTTTCATGTTTTTGGGTTCTTCCACAATATACCTCATGGATGAAAGATATTGGGAAAAGAAGAAGCTTTGAAGAAATTGTCCATCATTCTTGAATTTTGTTTCATTACAAATTGATATAGATGAGGTAAAGGTTAATGAATAAGTGATATGTTATGCTATTTCATATAAAAAATAGTAACTACATATTAGGTCAACTGTTCTTTGTTGGTTACTATTTTTTTTTTAATTACCAATATTAAAAAAGTTCCTTATGTGACTTAAGTATTCACATAATTTTTTACTTTTACAATGTTTAAATTTGCCTTTTGTTGCTTTCCCTATGTTACATGTGTTTTGAAATATGAAGACATTGGAACATGGTCATGCAATTTAAGGTGAACAAGAGAACATCAATAAGTGTTTGTTAACTTTTGGATGAAAAAAAAATGTAAAAAAATTGGGGTTATAAAAAGATATAATTGAGACAGAAAATATTATTATACCTTTTCAATAACATTTATTATTAATATTATTGAATTATTAAATAGAAGATTTTCAAGATAATTGAAATTCTTTTAAAAAATTATAATTTTTTGAATTACATTGTTGAATTAAGTATTAATTTGATTTCGTTTGAAAAATTAAAGTAACAATACAATTACAAAAGCATTTTATATATTTTTTTTAAGAATTAAATAAATATAATTGAATTGAAGATTTTCAGTAATAATTTGATTTCGGGTTAATTCATACTATGTTTTCTTCTTAATCGAAGATGAATACATGTTAAAATTACTCATAAAAAAATATGTTGAAATAATTTGTTTTTTAGAGTTTAATGGTCATATATGAATAATATAAAATAATTTAAGCTTAATTGTATTTTTGATCCTCTAATATTATAGTTGTGTAATTTTGATTTCTAACATTCTAATAATTGAGTAGTTTTAGTTTCTCATATATCATAATTGTTCAATTTGAGTTCTCAAATATCATAATTATACAATTTTCGTACATAGATTATAATTTTCATTTATGTATTAAATGATATATATTTATTATTATTAAAATTACTAATATATGTAACTTAAATAGGTAAAAATTTGTGTAATTACGATATTTGAGATATTAAAATCATAAAATTGTAATACTTTAAAGACTAAATTTCTCAAATAAAAATTGAAAAATAAAAATTGCACAAATATAATATTTGAGGGTTTAAAATTGTTCAATTAAATTTAATGAACTAAAATCATATAATTATTATACTTGACGGACCAAAAGAGTATTTAAGCCAATAAATTTACACAATCAACCAAATAAATATAACTATTAAAATAACTTCTTACTTATTTATTATAAAAGTTAACAACTTATTATTAAATCAAAACTTTTTGACCTAACTTGATTTCAATTAAAAATTTATATTTTTTAATTATATTATTGAATTAAATATTAATTATTTTTTATTTAAAATAATTAAAGTAACATTACAGACTTACAGTCACAAAAATATCTTATATTTCAGTGAACTTTTAAATTAATAAAGAAACATTAAGAATTTAAATTCACAAAATTGCAAAGATGTAAAAAAAGCAATGTGATATTATTTAGTCTAATTTTAAAATACTTTAAATCTTGAATATATCATTTTCTAATTTTTTAAATAAAATAAATATTATACCTTAAGGAGAGTACATCAGTAATTTAGTGACTTTCATCCCCATCTTATAAAATTTTCTTCTTGATATTCTTTTTCTCATCTTCAACTAATCTTAATCGGATTGTTTAAAATACTTTACTTATTCCCTCAATAATATGAATGACAGTCTTCACTTAGAAAAAAAAAATATTTACAAAAAATACTTTAACATTCAAGTTAATCTTTAGATTTAGATAAATCTTATAATAAATATAAAATACACCTTTTTCTTTAAATGTTATTATTTATATTAATGTTAGTGGACTTAAGCCCATAAAGTAAATTCATTAATAATTATAACACTTTAATAATCTTTTAAATTTTATTAATCATCAAAACATACCAAAAAGTTAATAACTTTTGATAATCTTTTCTTTTTGTCATGCCTCATCGATATAAATATTATTTCATAAGCAATTTTATTTTCAAATAAATAATGTTAATTTTATTAAAAAAATTAAGTCCAATTTAAAAAAGGAAAAAGCTAATCGAAACGTCTTGGCCGTTTTAAAATGAAACATATTTAATTCGAAGGGTGCTTGAATCTTGTCTTAGGTATATGATTAAAAATAATGATGAGAAATGATAAGGGTAAAATGGAAAATGAAAAATAGAAGGATACTTAACATTTCCCCATCTTTAACTTGATGAGCAAGGTTCTCGTAATGACATTTACTCGGTTTTCGATGCTTCCTCGTCCGAACCAAAGGTCTGGTGTTCCGTTGGGTCAACCGTGGGGCCCATCCAAGGCACAGGCTCGTCTATCCGTTCAGTGGAAAATGCCCATGCCGAGGCACAGGTTCGGAAATCCACCCTCTTCCATACCCATTCCAAGACACCTCTTTCCCGCTCACTCACACTGTCGCTTTCGCATTGCCGACTGAAACAACAGAAACAGAAACGTTGTCAAAGTTTAATAATAAGCTGAACTTGTCTCTCGAATGCGTTCTCTTTGCACTTCTTCGCTACAATGGCTAGGTGAGTTTAGAATCAGCGGTTCCTAACACTGCAAACGGGGTTTTCGCTTTTGAAGTTGGAAAGACACGTTTTTTTTTTTTTTTTTCAAATCTTCTTCATTTTTTTTCTTAATGGCCCTTTCAGGTTTTTTTTTGTGGGTTTAGGGTTTAACATGGACATGGTTGATTTTTGAGAAAAAGGTGGGGTTTTGTGTTGTGTAGGGTGTGAAAGACAAGGTTTGAGGTTTTTTTTTTTTTTTTTTTTTTTTTTTTTTTGGGGGGGTGGGGGGTTGACGATGGTCAATGATGGATATGGATGGTTTTATTTTTTTTTATTTTTTTTAAATGATTGTGTGTGGGTATTTGGACATTTCCATTTTGGGGGTTTGTGTGTGTGTTTTGGTAATAGAGTGGAAATAAAGAGAAACATAAGTGGAAGTAAACTGAATGGTGCAGGGAAATTTGTTGTAACTATTTTCCCTTGTTAGCATGGAGGTTGATGACATTTTTGGTGCTTTAGTTTTACTACAAGTGGAATTTGGGGAGTGCTGGACAGTGATTGGGGATTCTTTTGGAAGTTTGAAATGCACCCATTTGAGATAGAGAATGTGTCAATGAAGTAGTGGTGAAGACCTACTTGCTGGGGTTTCATAGTTACTTATTTCTGGGGATATATAAGGGTGGCCTGTGATGAGCTTTGTTGTTTTGATTTTTTGCTTTTTTCTCCCTGAATGAGCCTCTTTGTAAAGCAATTTTTTCTAGAGGGAATATCAAGAGTGAAATGTAACATTTTATGTGATAACTGACTATGCACGTCGTATAGAATATCATGTCAACAATCTAAATGTTTCATTTGTTGTTAACCTGCATAAAGGAGCAGAGATTCTATGCAGAATGTTATTGATGCAAGAGAATCTTTGGGTATTATTTTGGGCTGATTGGGTGGGAAAAAATTGAGGTTTCTTGTAATATTTTGGGCTGATTGCAGATGAAACTCTAAACCCTTATTTAATTTTGCTATACTACATAACACTACTCATTTGCCCCTTGCACTTGCATTTCTATTCTGTTTCTTGAGCAGTAGAATGTGTTGCTGTTATCATAGATCCTTCAGAGTTTACTACATAAGTTTTTTGGAACCAAGAATCTATAGCTATGCAATGTGTTCTGTACTTATATTTCCAGAATTTCCTCATACCTTGTAACTTCTGCATGGTTTTCTTTGTTTCCTAACAGCCATTTTTTTAACACCACATTTTTTGTTTGTTGGTTATGGACTGATGAACATAGAGTACATTTAATTTTTTCTACAGGAGCTGGCTTATTGACATTGGAGGATTTGCAAAGAAAGTGAAAAGCAATACTCAATCTTCAGCTGATCAAATCAAGGATTGTGGAGCATATCGTGAATGTCCAAAGTGTAACTGTCATATTGATAACAGTGATGTATGTTAGAGCTCAGCATTATATTCATTCTATTTTCATATATGCTTACTCAAATTCACACATGCACTAAAAATACAGTAATGTGAGAAGCACTCTCTGCCCTACTGTAGAGCTCTTCATGTTACTATTGAGTTTGCTTATGCTCCCATTTCTTTACCTTATATTTTTTCTTTCTCGTGATACACAATTCAAGTGTTTAATGTGTTTCTGGAAAAGTTTGCATATTTTACTTTGTAAGCAGGATTAAATTCTTGAAAAAGTTTAGCATGAATTTGAATGATAGCAGATGTTTCATAAGAAATATTTCTATGCATGTAGGTTTCTGCTGAGTGGCCTGGGTTTCCTCTTGGTGTAAAGTTTGATCCTTCTGACGTAGAACTCTTAGAACATTTAGCAGAAAAATGTGGCATTGGGAGCACACAGCCACACATGTTTATCAATGAGTTCATCCCAACGCTGGAAGGAGACGAAGGTATTTGCTACACACATCCAGAAAATCTTCCAGGTGAGAATTTTCTGATGTTTTTGCGTTCTATTCAAATATGTAAACTTTTACTGCCCTGTCCATTATACTTGATTGATCAATGGACCTGTAAAATAAAGTCATTTTCTCAAACCAGACATTACATGTATTATGTATAAGAGACAACAGATGTCCCTTGTGGAATAGGTTATGGAAAAGAGCTATGAATGACACATTAACGGAATTAGGCTTTCTTCTGCATCTTAGAATTCAATGCATGCTTTTGAAATTGATGTTTGAGAAGAGAAAATAGAACACACTATAATCCATCATATAGCAAGTACATCAAAATATCAATTTTACCTTCTGGATAGACCTGAACCTAGTCAAGATTCAAATCATGTTAATTGATTGATAGCTATGTTTAATCACTTTAATGCATTGTTGATGGGGGTTGAGGGAAGGGAGTCTTTGATTGCCAAAAGGTTTAGTAGCTGCTAATTATGATTGTCTTGTAAATAAGTTTTGGCTATTGAATTAACTGTTCATGGACATATTCGCTCTTTTTCAAGAACTAACCAAATTATGTCTATCTTGTTTTTCAGGTGCTAAAAAAGATGGGCGTTATGTCCATTTTTTCCACAGGACAATCAATGCATATGCTACTGGTCAAAGAAAGCGTCGAAAGATTAATGATCATGGTTTGACTGAAGAGCATGTGCGCTGGCATAAGACTGGTAAGACAAAAGCTATAATAGAAGATGGAGTACATAAGGGCTTTAAGAAAATCATGGTTCTTTATTTAAAATCTAAGAATGGGCCCAAGCCCTATAAATCCAATTGGGTAATGCATCAGTACCATCTGGGGACCGGAGAAGATGAGAAGGAAGGTGCATATGTCGTTTCAAAAATCTTTTATCAACAGCGAAATCATACTGAGAAAAATGAGGAGAATCCAATGACTGAAGATCCTGACAATATGACATTGCGAACAAGTCCAAGGACACCAAAACCAAACCCTCCCAATCCGCCTCGTGTGGGAAAGTCTGTTGATTGCGATGATAACATTGATGAAACTTTACTTCTGTCTTTTGCACAGGTGGGTAGCTATATATGAAGCATATGGTTGAATATGATTATTATTTTTACCTTAAGGTCAATTATCTTATTTGTCTGGAAATTCTTGTTTGTTTGTTTTTTTTTTTTCTGGTTCTAATGAGTACACGAGTGATGCAACAGTTTTACTCTTTATTTACCATCTACCTTCTCTGGTTCAATTCACTAAAACTAATTTTTTATGAACTAGGATACCAAGACAATCCCTGAAGAATCACATGCCCCACTATCTGCTATTCCGGATGAAGACAATACTGGCAACATTGCATGGTTAGCTGGTGAATCACAGGCTGAGGAAAACACTGATGAATATAATGGCTTAGACGACATATTGTTGTGCAAGGAGATCTTAGATTCTTCTGTGTTGAATGATTCTGGATTGGACTCCATCAATCTCAATGACAATGCATGCTATGAAAACGAAATGGCTAGAAATGACAATGTATCTTGCGGAATTTCTGTCCTGGATACACTGGAATTAGATACTCCAGATTTTGATATTTCTGTAAGTTTCAAATTACCCTTTCTGACTAGGTGACTCCACATTTTATTTAGCGTTCTCTATCTTTCTAACATACTGTGGTTTTCAATTTGCATGCAGAATTGGAATTTTGGTTCTCAAGACAGTATCCTTGAGTGGATCAATAGGTTATGAGGCGCTTTGTGATCGAAGTTCTTTTTTGGTACCAAATCCCGAAATTGTTCCCTTTCAATTGCAATGGTTTTTCTTCTTCTGGGGCTGCAAAGATGGTGCATGAAGCTTAGGTTGTGTCACCTTGTGATGCTTCATGTTTGTAAGCGGAAATAACACTGCCGTTGGTTTTTGAAATCATGCAACTCTTGTCATAGCATGAAGTTTAAGCCATCTAGTTAGAGCTGGAGTTTTGGCCTTCTTCATGTTTGGGTTATTTGTGATTGTTTATCCTATGCCCAATTTGAACTTTTGCCTTGACTCGTTATGCCAGCCATGGAAGTCATGAATGCATCTTTGGCAGTAAAATCCCAACTAGTGTAGCCGATTCTGAACTATATGTACTAGATATCAAGATATGTAAGTGGTTCTATGTGAATATTGACAACTTATAACGAACGTGAACATTTATTCCCTAGCATAATTTGAACAACTATTCTCTGCACTTATGTTCCTCTTAGAGTGTTAAAGTTATCGATATTTATTAAAATTCCTAATATTTACTTGTGTATTATGGTTATTTAGTAACATGTAATGTGGTAATAAATTTTGGACATTCATTATTTATATATTAATGATTCTAATTAATGAAGAAAAAATTCACAAAATATTAGAAAATATGCAAACGTAGAAATAATTCTAAGAGATGATTTTTATGAAATAATACTAATATTGAGATTTGTTTTAGTTTGATGAGGAGTTATAACTTTCCACGGAGTTGATTTTTATAGAGGTTAAGTGTTATTTTTAGTCGTGCCTCTTATAGAGTTCAAATCTTGATCCTTTTATAACTTTAAAACCTAATCTAATTTTATGTAAGGACATAGTTAATTACCAAAATTTTTTTTTTCTGAAGATTTTCAGTAGAGCATTTGATCTTTTATTGATTGGTGTAATTTATTTTCTTTTATAAAAATGAGTTGAATGCATAACTTAATATATTATTATTGTGAGTCCAAACCTCTTATTTAGTTATCCAAGTTGAGCCTATTGAGAATACGTGTATGTTTATAAAGTTTTTGGGTCAAGCCCAAAACATAAGTGTGTTGATTCTGAGTGTAGGGCCTAACGTAATAGTGTTCTTTGATGGTTCATTACTCCATAAGTGTCACTAGGTAATGCTTTCTTGAGATTATAAGAGATTTCTTCAAGAGTTATGCAATTTTTAAGACTTTTTGTTGTTACTTTGAGGTTCCAAATCCTATCATAAGCTCTACTATAAATTTCCACATGCATGTGCATGGGCATGTGGCATTGTAAATGGATAGATAATATTGAGCTTGTAAAATTTGAGTTAGACTCATTTAAATAAATTTTTTATATAACTCACTAATGTAATTAGTGATTTATCGACTAATTTTTTTGACTAAGTCAATATTAATATGCTTCATGAGATTATAAAAGAGATTTTTTTGAAGAGGTATGTAGTTTTTGAAACTTTTTATTGTTGCTTTGAGGGTTCCAAATCTTATCATAAATCCTGCTATAAATTTCTATATATGAATGGACATGCGCGTGTTTTTTTTTATTTTTAGTAAAGAGGAAAAATTACAAAGATGGTCGCAATGAGGATTGAACTTAGGCCCTCATGCTTCTAACTATCCCAACCTCTCCCATCCAACCACTAGGCTAACCCTAATGGTTCACATGTCCATGTTTAAAATAAATAAATAATATTGAACTTGTAAAATATGAATAAGTCTCCTTTAAATAAATTCATATATAATTCACTAATGTAATTAGTGATTTATTGAGTAATTTCATTCATGAAGTGAATAATCAATTTAGTTTGAAGAACATTGCGCATAAGTAGAAGATGACTAATTAGTATCAAGTAAATTCTTTTTTACATTACTCTGATTTTCTAATTCATATGATTATATATTAAATTATAGTAAATATATTATAGCGAGAAATATTATTTATATTATTTTGCAATATTAATTAAAAATATTTGTTTAAAATAAAAAAAATAATTATAATATTATATTAAATCCGTTATATTGATCCTATGAAATTGAAAAATTAGTTGCAATTAAATAATAAATATCCATATATCAAAACTAATAAATCATAAAAAAAATATTTTATTTTTATTTTTATTTTTATTAAACTTAAATATATTTTTATACCTTTAAATAGAGGCACAATTATTTGTATTTTTATGCCATTTACTTTTAATCACCGTTAGTTATTTGCACAATTATATGGTGTAATTTCTACACTAATTTTTTCTTGTTCCTTCTCCCTCCCTACCTTCCTTTCCCCAATTTGTTACCAATGACATTGTATGCTTGATTTGTTATTTATTAGAGAAAAGTTATTCTTCTATCACTAGTTGTTGTTGCAAAAGACAACAAGAACATCTCCAAGACAATGTTATAAGAAACCTTCTCTATGAACATGTCCAAAGGAGAGAATGAAAGGATAGTTTCTTATTTGATCACACTAACACTGGTGAACATTGTGATTTGATAGATTACCTTAGTGGAAGCGTGCTTTCAATTCCTAGAAATATTTTACAAGGATTAAATTTAGTGGTGAATGAGAATCATGTGAAACAATATACGTGTTTGATTAGGGGCGAGTGCTTCTACCCTTTGAGCCCTTTGTTAATCATGGGATAATTCAAATATAAAGATTTCACCATAGTTTACTCTATTTTAGGGTTTGTTCCTAGTCTCGTTGATTTCTTTTTGTCGTTTAAAAAAATGTTGGTGTTAGATTCTTTTTTTTATGATTTGAAATTTGGAATCCATCTACCTTTGAACTTGAAGGATTCCACTAATTTAAAAACTTTTTACAAGTATTCTCTATGTCACTCCTGACTTAGATGCAACCAACTATTATAGTATTCTTTAACTATAGCCTCTTTAGGCTTATAAAGATATAGAATAACTCTCATAGAGAGAATGTATATGTTTGCTACATTCAGAGAAGGTAGCTTGCTAAGGCATGATTTGCTAACTTATGTGCTTCTCAACTAATAGTCAATTGGATGATGATTACAAGACTTAGAGAAAATTTTAGAGTTTGGGCCTACTAAAGCGTTTTTACAATATTCATAATGTCTAACTATTCACGACTATTAGCTTCTGAAGTTAGACATGAAACACATGGAAGGGGGGTTGAATATGTGTGTTTGTACGAAGGAATTTTAAACGATTTTTGCAAGAATAATGTTCTTTGTCCAATGCACTTTTAGATACTAGACGGTTATGCAGAATTTGCATAACACAAGGTTGTTGCGTTTGAAAGATTTATCGTCTGCTGAAGGAAAATGTTTCATATAACAATGATGATTAAAGTTCTTGCATTTTCCTTTTCAAGATAGTTTCATTTAAAGATAAGCAGTAGATAAAGCTTTTTAGTGTATTAAATATATGTTAAACAAGTTTGTGTTTGTGTCTGAAGAATGATTTCACTAAGAGATTCTGGGTGGATGAAGCTTTTCACAAAGATTTAACTAGTAATGAAGAGATGCGTCTGAGAAATAGGAATTAGCAATGCAAGTTATTTTATACTGGTTCACGCAGGGCGAGCTACGTCCAGTCTCCCTTAACTGAAGGGTTCCACTAAATATGCAATTCAGTACAAAAGTATTGTCGACTACTTTTGGCCCGTTGACTTCACTCATCAATGCTAATATTTTCTTATCAGCCTCTTCAGGCTAGCAATGAGTATTATAGACCACCTAGGTCACGACCACTCCTGGTCACGAGTATTCTAGACCACCTAGGTCACAACCACTCCTGGTCATGAGTATTCTCGACCACTCCTGGTTGGCTAGCTTCACTCACCAGCTTTAGTATTCTTAAACCACTTCTGGTTCTCCAAGAATTTTCGACCACTCCTGGCCCGCCAGCTTCACTCACCAGCGCTAGTATTTTCTTATCAGCCACTTCTGGCTAGCAATGAGTATTCTCCACCACCTCCTGACCCGTCGGCTTCACTCGTCGACGCTAGTATATTCTTATTAGTCACTTCTGGCTAGTAGTGAGTAATCTTTGACTAGCCTCTCCAGGCTTTACAAGTATTCTTTCCCTAGCCTCTTCAGGCTTTACAGATGATAGACATATAATCAGGTTTGAGTGTTTGGGTTACCCTCACAAAGAGGATACATATATGATCTACACTCTCTAAGGTTTCACTACCTTAGTCTTACAGAGATTCTGAGTGTGTGGGTTACTCTTTACAAAGAGGATACATAAGATTACAACACTCACTAAGGTCTCCTTCCTAAGATACACTCGAAAAACCTTAGACTACAGAGATGAATACAATGATACATTTGTAGATTTGACTATGAAAGATCGATCTCTGATTTCTCTGTTCTTCTTTTGGGCTTGATATTATATTTGGTGCTTAATGCTAAAAGCCCAGGGCAATGCCTACAGTCATTCTTTTGTTGCTCTTTGCCCCTTTTTCCAACCTTTTCCAGTTTAAGGTTCTTGCATATTTATAGGCCTGTAAAATTTGCCTGTTGCATTTGTCCGTTGAAGCTGATATAGTCGTTCGTGACTAGTTTGATCCTTTCATTTAATGCACTTGATCTTGCATTAAATGTTGCTTCCTGTTTATGAACAATGTGTATACTGTTCTGAATCTGCAGATTCTGACTTTCACAAAAACCTAGGGATTAGTTGCAGAAATGTTATCTTTATCAAAAAAGTAGGTGTCCTTTTTCTGACACACTCGGGATTTGACGTTTTGTGCTTACTTTTCTTCTTTCTTATTCTTTTTCATCGTTTGATAGCCTCGTAAGTCCTTTTATGGGTATAAACGATGTTTGATTTGTTCCTTGAAACTTTTCATGAAGTCTTTGTATGCGTCTGGTTGTTCATGTGTGACTCAGGTTCCAAACTTCATCTGCCCGTATTATCTTGACCCATTGACTTTCTTTCCGTGTTAGGTATGATTCCGTCTGATGTTGGAGAGTGGCATATGCACACGCTCTATTCTTTGATTTCCTGTAACAATGTTTTTCTGAAACACTAAGGCACATATTAGAAATAACAATATTATTATATTTGTCTTATTCAAAACCATGGTGAGGATCTCTTTGTCTGATTTAACAATCTCTCCCTTTTTGATGATGACAAATATAATTAGTCAAATTTATTTAAGATAAAACTTGAAAATTTTAAGCAAAAACTTGAAAACTTGAAGTGCTTTATTTTAGTTATAACCCTGGTGATCATTATGTTATTTATGAGACGTAACTCTCCCCCTGAGTATGTACTCTCCCCCTAACTCAATTTCTCATAACTTGAAGTGCATTATTTTAGTTATAACCTTGGTGATCATTATGTTATTTATAAGACGTAACTCTCCTCCTGTGTATATACTCTCTCCCTTACTCGATTGCTCATAACTTGAAGTGCTTTATTTCAGTTATAACCTTGGTGATCATTATGTTATTTATGAGATGTAACTCTCCCCCTAACTTGATTGCTCATTACTTTTGTTCTAGTTTAATATGTCTGATTTTATCAATCCGTATATAGTTTGATTAATTTTGTTTCTATTTCTCCCCCTATGTGATCATAAAAAAAATGTAGATATAAGAAACATATATAGGAAGAAATAAAGAAACAGTTGGAATGAAAATTTGAAGTAGGAAGGTGTGTTGAATGTATATACAAAAAAAATGTTCATCAGAGAAGGCAATACAAATAATTTTGTTTTCCCTAAGAAAAATTCACCCTATTCTATTCTCTCCACTCTGATCATCAAGACGAAGGTGGATCCTTGGGTAGCTTGGATGTAATCAGATTAAACATGTTGTCAAACTTGTTATCCAGGTCTGTTCTGAACCTGTTGAATTCTTCAACTAAGATGTATTGCTGTGCCGGTTTAGAAGTAGATGGAAGTGCCTCCAGAGAAGCAGACGCAGAGATTGGTTCAACAGAGATAGGCTCAGACGCTTGTGATCCAGACTGTGCAACTTCGAAAGGAGCATCCCAAGGCATAAGCATACCTGGTTTCCATGGTGGAATGTCCTTGCACCAGTCATAGATTGGAGCCTTATACCATGTGTCTGTCACAACCTTCCATTCATTCTTGTATAAATCAAGATTGAGTAGTGCAGAATGAATGAAATATCTTTTGTTGAGAGAGTCAAGATCAGGCCCACGTCATCTATGAAGAAAGGCAGCAGATGTGTCGCTGAAGTCCATCACTTTGGGGTCATCCAGCAATACCCACGTAGCACGAGTCTTGGCCTTTTCTTCGTTTGAGAGACCAGACAAACTAGCTTCCTGACTGCATTTATGCATGATGTTCTGATAGAACTTCTCAGCATCATCTTCAGTGTAGTTCAATGCTTTGGCAGGATCTTGTTGCCAATCCAAGCTTACTCCTTTATAGTGACGGACCTCAACCTTTGATGGTATGGGCATCGGTCCAAGATAAGGTGCAAGATCCTTCATTTTGTTCTAATCAACTGAAGGAAGATGAGGGCATATGCGATCAGGGTAGACATACATTTGTGTTTCTATTGGGGTGTATAGAGAAGGAGGTATGTACAACTGTAAAGGAGTATCTATACATAGGCACAAATGGTCGATTGCAGCGTGGTCCGACGCTGAGAGTGAGCGATAGTGACCTATATGTACAGGGAGGAATTTGGTTCGAGAATTGAATAACTCTACCTTTGGTAGAGGGGATGGAGGCTTTCCTAGTCGGCTGGAGGATGAGGTTTTCTTTTTGGATGGTGAAGAGGATGAGGGTTGTTGATGGAGGGGAAGAATGAGTCGAGGAGTTCCTTGTGGTGGAGTCTAGGCGAACTTGGACTTGATCACCCCTCCTGGATAGATCTTCCTCTTGAAGGTTGGTGGAGGAAAAGCAGTTATGGCACCTGGTGGAAGAGCTAGATAGGCCTTAGACGAAGAGAAGGGTACGTCTGGGCAGTATGGTGTGCACTTTTACACTCCTTCCTCATATTCATATACCGACACGGGTAGAGAGTTTTGGCATGGTGGAGAGAAGTCTTCAAATGTTTGACCGTGAGGGTCAGTGACAGTAAGTGCAGGAAAATTCTTTAGCAGAAAATACACAGACGAAGGATGTCTGGGCTGACTTTCAGCTTGCTTTAGAGAGGATGAAGAAGATTCTTGCTTTAGTCTGAAAGCTGGAGGACGGGTAAGAATGAGGAATGGAGTTTGCGTCTGCATCTGAAGAATGATTTCACTAAGAGATTCTGGGTGGATGAAGTTTTTCACAAAGATTTAACCAGTAATGAAGATATCCATCTGAGAAGAATTACCAGTGCAAGTTATTTTATATTGGCTCACTCAGGCCGAGCTACGTCCAGTCTCCCTTAACTGAAGGGTTCCACTAAATATGCAATTCAGTACAAAAGTATTGTCGACTACTTTTGACCCGTTGACTTCACTCATCAATGCCAATATTTTCTTATCAGCCTCTTCAGGCTAGCAATGAGTATTATAGACCACCTAGGTCACGACCACTCCTGGTCACGAGTATTCTAGACCACCTAGGTCACAACCACTCCTGGTCATGAGTATTCTCGACCACTCCTGGTTGGCTAGCTTCACTCACCAGCTTTAGTATTCTTAAACCACTTCTGGTTCTCCAAGTATTTTCGACCACTCCTGGCCTGCCAGCTTCACTCACCAGCGCTAGTATTTTCTTATCAGCCACTTCTGGCTAGTAGTGAGTATTCTCCACCACCTCCTGACCCGTCGGCTTCACTCGTCGACGCTAGTATATTCTTATTAGTCACTTCTGGCTAGTAGTGAGTAATCTTTGACTAGCCTCTCCAGGCTTTACAAGTATTCTTTCCCTAGCCTCTGTAGACCCCTAAAATTGTCCGGGTCGGAAATAAAGCTAGAAGGCTCTCAAAGACTGAAGGAAGATCAGCCAGAAGGACTCCTGGAAGGCCCTAGGAGGGTTCTCTGTAGGTCTAGAGGTCTTAGGATAGCAAAAATAAGAAAAGTGGGAGGAATGAAGCTCAATACGGCCTCCCAGAGGTTCACTACGGCCGTATTGAGTATTTTGAACTGCAATACGGCCGCGGCGAACTCAGTACGCCCGTATTGAAGTCTTTGAACTTCAATACGGCCGTACTGAATTCAATACGGCCGTATTGAAGTTCAAAAACTTCAATACGCCCGTATTGACCCCAGGGGCCGTACTGCGCCTCATTCCTATAAATATGACGTCAATTTGACGTCATTTGACACTTTCACACTGAGTTTTAACCCTCTTCTTGAGGATTCTGGGTTTTTTTTGAGCAGTGCTCTGCCTAGAAATCACTCGGAGAGTTGATCCGACGAAGTTTTTGAGTTCTGAGCATTTTGCTTGAGTCTCGAACTAAGTCGAAGGGAAATCCATCGGATTTCCAAGTCAAAAATTATTTTTTAGGAAGGAGTGAGCGGGCTTGTAGAGCGAGGGAACGCCAAAAAGCTTCCCAGTTTTACTTGATATATAAAAAGCACGCTTCAAGAGGTTTCTTTTCTAAAAATCCCTTCTTTTACTGCTTTCTGTGTGCATATTAAACTGTCATCATGTAGATAGTTAATTTATAATTGCTTAGAATAAATAGGGGTAATTTAGTAATTTTGTACTATTATTTTTAGAAATAATCTGTCATAGGGAACCCGAAAGGGGCGTTGTGGGGTGCTAACACCTTCCCCACGCGTAACCGACTCCCTTACCCAACTCTGGTTGTAATGGCCGAAGTTGATTTATAAAATCAATTGCCTTATCCCTTTTTCCAATGTTTTGAGTAAAACATTGGTGGCGACTCCACGAACCCTTCCTTTTTATGAAAACCGCTAATCCATGGAGGGCCCCGCTTGGGATTAACATGGATTGGTGAGCCTTTTAATAAAATTGCTCGTTTGACGAGGTCTCAGTTTGAGAATAAGTCATTCTAGCAATCCATACTTTTCAAAACAATAAAAGAGTCCAACCATCCTTCGCGAATGCCGAAAGCCCGTTTCGGGCCGGTGGCGACAGATGGCGACTCCACTGGGGAAGCCTCGAGAGTCAGTCCCATTTAGTGACAGACTATTTTTAACAAATAATAGTTAAAATTACTTTATTACCCCTCACTTGTATGATAACATGTTTATCTATTTGGCTTTAATAACTGTTGTATTTTTAAATTTACGCAATTGTTTGAAATAAAAACTGCACACAAACCTTTGCACACAACAGTTCCCTCTATACCCGGGGGCATGAGTGATTAACCATAGGGAGTGGATGTTAGTACGGCCGGTTGTCGAATGGGTCTATAGGTGCCCGTAGACCGTTGTCGGAAAACATCACTCAAGGTGATAACCATGAACTTGAGTCCGACGGTGCGTTGGAGCTTTCCATCGACCTACGATGAGAGGAATTGGGTCCCTATAATGGGGGCACCTTGGGGGCCTTGGACTGGTGAGAACAGTTAGAACCACCTTGAATATGCACCATTTCTGCAGGATACCCCTACCTCGTGATTCGCTCGTGACTGTTCGTGGATGAGTGAATTGTTTGTGTAAATGCTTATGTGCAATTGTTTGTGCATTAATAATAAACCTCGTGATAAGGTCTAAAGAATAATCCCCATGCATGAAAATACCATGACATGAGAGGAAAGACCATGTGTGGAAATATAATAAAAGTGAGAAGCATGTACATCATTACCAATAAGACATCATGCATCCTCATAGACCATGCATTTTAGGTTCACCAATACCCTCTCGATGTGAGTAAAAGGGACCCATGACTATTGAGATTCTCCGTTGGGGAGAGATCATAGGCTAGGGAGGGTGATAAACTTTCATCTTAAAAAGGCAGCGCCTTAAAGTTGGAGTCTTATCAAGCTCACATCGAGAGTGTATTCATACCATAAATTAATTAGATTAAATATTCATTTTTAGAAAGTGGCTGGTCATCTCTCTGTCCTCACGCGCGCGCAGAAAATCAAGAAGATGGACGCGTTGGAGGAACAAATTAAGAAGCTTACAGCCGAGCTCTCACAGCTCAAGGAGCAAATGGCGCAAATGATGGAACTCATGCGTCACCACAACATACACGGAGCTGAGCACAGTGACCATGAGTCCCATCATGTTGGAGGAAGAGTGGAACAAGAGCTGAAAAGTGGGAAGCTAGCTGAACCTTCCCAATCATTTAAAGCTAAGAAGACCTTTGGGAAGAAGAAGGAGAGAGGAGTCAGCGCCATAACCATTTCCTCATCTTCTTCCACTTCGAAGTCAGGAAAGTCGCAATACAACCCTGTGAAGAAGTTTGATAAACTTCCGACCACATATAGCGACCTCCTGCCGAAGCTAGTGGAAGCACGTCTTCTAGCTTACGTTCCACTAAAGAAGGTTGATCCACCTCATCCCTATTGGTACAAACCGCAAGACAAATGTCTATACCATTCGGGGGCACCGGGGCATTCAACGGAGAACTGTAAAGCTCTCAAATACAAGGTCCAAAGCCTTATTGATGCCGGGTGGATCACTTTTGATTCAACAGCGCCCGACGTGAGCAAGAATCTTCGGCCGAAGCAGGAATAGAGAGAAGAACAAGCCACGATAGGGCCCCTCTGCATTTTTCTTTTTCTTAGGGACTCATGATCAGTACCCAAGATCATGAGAACCTTTTCATGTAAATAAGGGTTTTTGTACAGTTTTAATACATATCAATAAAGAGGCATTTTTCACACATTACTCTCTCTTTTGTTCTTTTCTCTCTTTCCTCATTAACATTAATAATTCTAAACCTAAACAGAACCAATAAAATAATTATGTCTGTAATTGTTCGCTCTGACCGGGATCCGAAAGTTGAGGATAAATGGGTTGAGTTGGGCAGTGATGAGGAGGCCATTTCTCCGGATCTGCAAAGATTGCTAGATCAAGAAGCTCGTCAAGAGAAATTGGAGACTGTGAATTTGGGGCATGACCGAGAGATAAAAGAGGTCAACATTGGGACCCATATCAGTGATGAAATAAGGACACATGCTTCCACCATGATTATAATAAAATCATTCTTTTTCATTGCTTCTTTTCTTGCTTATAATAAAATTCTAAACCACATTATTTTTGACCCTGTTTGAATAAACATGAATGAGGTTAAAATCATCGTGATAACAATAAACCCGCATCATTTTTATGTGGAAGTGTGTGTGACAACTTGGAGCACTTTCCCTTGGCCTCGACAAGTGCCATCATGGGTAAAAAGAAATCTTTCTAAAATAAAAGAAGCTCGGCAGGAAACCCAAAAAGGGGACTGCGCAAAAATAAGAGCAAAGAACCCGCTAGGAATCCCACGAAAGGGTGACCTAGGCAAAAATTAGGGTTGCAAAATAAACAAAAACAAAAGTCCGCTAAGACACCACAAAAAGGTGTTTTAGGCAAAAATAAGGGCAATCAAAAAAAAAAAAAAAGAAATCCATGATGGTACCATGAGCCGAATTCAAGAAAGGTTCAAGGGAAGCTATCCAAGTTGTCAAATCACAACACGACTTTTTAACTTCATAAGTGTTTAATCAAACAAGCCTAAACACATAAGCCTACCTTGGCCATCCATTCTTACAAAAACCATTTTTGAAAAATAAATCCCCTCTAAAACACAAACTTCAGAATAAAAATATCTTTCTTTTCTTTTCTCTCTTGTCCCAAAAGATTTTAGGATAATCTAGTGGAAGCATGGAGAAATAAATCATCACTGATAATGGATCTAATCTGAATAATAAAATGGTGGAAGAACTGTGCCAAGAATTCAAGATCCAACATCATAACTCTTCCCTATATCGGCCAAAGATGAATGGGGCAGTCGAGGCAACCAATAAGAACATCAAGAAAATAGGGCAAATGATGGTTGCCTCATTTAAAGACTGGCACGAGATGTTACCCTTCGCTCTTCATGGTTATAGGACTTCAGTACGCACATCTACAGGAGCTACTCCATTCTCCCTCGTCTATGGGATGGAGGCAGTTCTACCCGTCGAAGTCAAGATACCTTCTCTAAGGGTAATTATGGAAGCAAAACTTTCCGAGGTAGAATGGGTTCAAAGCCGGTATGACCAATTGAACCTCATTGAAGAAAATGGCTGAACACCATATGCCATGGTCAAGCCTATCAGAGGAAGACCAAAAAGGCTTTTGACAAGAAAGTCCACCCTCGAGTCTACCATGAGGGAGAGTTGGTAATGAAGAAATTGCTACCAACTCAAAAGGACAAAATCGGAAAGTATGCCCCAAATCACGGAGGACCATACGTGGAAAAACGAGCCTTCTCAGGAGGAGCATTGATCCTCACAGACATGGATGGAAAAGAACTTCGATACCCAGTCAACACTGACGAGGTAAAGAAGTACTATGCTTGAAGACGTTGCTTGCATAAGCCCGCTAGGATGAAAACCCGAAAAAGGGCATCCTAGGCAAAAGTTAGGGGCAAAAGAATAAGATGTAAAAGCAAAGCAAGCAACGGTCACTTGAATCGAAAACCGAAAGGCGGTTCAAGTGATTATCTTCTAGAAGCAAGCGTCTTGCAGCATCTACACTCCTGGCATAGGCATCTCATCCGAAGCAATTAGGGGAACGGGAAGAGCGACAATTACAGATATAATTGTTTAAGCCAAAAATGTATATAGCCTACCCTGGCCAGCCATTCTTCAGAAATTCCTTCTGTATATCTTTCTGTAAAAACACTTGTGAATATTAATAAAATATCTATTCATTTCTTTTCTCTCTTGACCATGTGATTATGCCTCTAAATTGGTATTTCAAAAAAAATTGTATGAAATTCCTTAATAATCGGTCAATAAAGAAAATTGGAGGGGTTCCTATAAAATCCATAATCTCCTGCATAAAAGGCTCACAAAAATCCTCCCTCGCGTCTATGACAGAAACTCCTCCAAAGAAGAAGAGGATAGGGAGAGCCATTCACTTTTCTAAATAAAAGAACAAAAATAAAAACTTGCATCGCGTGCATCACACACATTAGTTGCACATTTAAAGACCTTACCACGAGGCAATTGCATAAAATAGGAAAATAGAAAATTGCTTGTGTATGACAGCAGTCAACAAAAGCCGAAAACAACAAAAAGGCAAAATACAGAAAATCCAACAAAATTATACAGAATAACTGAGCCTGGAGAGGCTTGCCAAAATAATACTCTCCAAAAGACATCTCAGCTTGCATTCTTGGGCTGAACAAAAAAAACAATTCATCATACAGAATAATTGAGCCTGGAGAGGCTTGCTGAAATAATACTCTCTCAGAATAATTGAGCCTGGAGAGGCTCGCCGAAATAATACTCTCTCAGAATAATTGAGCCTGGAGAGGCTTGCCGAAATAATACTCTCGCAGAATAACTGAGCCTGGAGAGGCTTGCCGAAATAATACTCTCATCAGAATAATTGAGCCTGGAGAGGCTCGCAGAAATAATACTCCCCAGAGAAACCCCAACTCAAGCTCACAGAACAAATCCCCAGCAAGAGCTATCAAAGCAAGATCGTCAAAATCCCCAATGGAAGCGCGATCATCCAAGCAGAATATCCAAGTCAAAGGACTTAAACTTCCTCAGTAAAGATAGCTCTCCAGCTCAAGCGTTGAGTGAGGCTAAGCCTGCAGAGGCTTCCTAAATAATACTCTGGGATACATAAGATCCCTCATTCCCCAGTCGCCTACTCAGAGGCATCCCTACAAAAAGAGAAAATCAAAAATATCAATAAGTATTCCCCAAGTGGAATCCGGCTCTTAGCCAAACATCGAACGTCAAGCCGATACGCCTAACAGAAGAGGCTAATCAAAATCAACGACAAAATCCCCCAGCGGATAACAGCCTATACAGAGGCAACACAATCAGAAAATCAAAGAGAGACACCCGAATAAGGACAACCGGGATACTCCACTCACGTCAAAAGGACGTCAGCCAAACATAAGGCATCGCTCAACTCAGAGAGAGAGCATCTGTGTCTACACCCCAAGGAGTCAAAAATTCCCATGGGTACCAACTAAGCAATGCAAGTTGGGACACAAGAACCTATGAATGACTGCACATCCCCTAGACGGATCCCTGCGTTATCCAGCCCTCAGCGGCACAAAATCAGAAAAACAAACCGTCGAAGCAGCATTGTGGACTGTGGAGACAAACTATACTCAACTACCTCATTTTGAGAGGCAAAGTCTGGAGAGACGATACTCAAACGAAGTCTGGAGAGACGGTACTCAAACGAAGTCTGGAGAGACAGTACTCAAACGAAGTCTGGAGAGACGGTACTCAAACAAGGTCTGGAGAGACGGTACTCAAACGAAGTCTGGAGAGACAGTACTCAAACGAAGTCTGGAGAGACAGTACTCAAACGAAGTCTGGAGAGACGGTACTCAAACGAAGTCTGGAGAGACGGTACTCAAACGAAGTCTGGAGAGACAGTACTCAAACGAAGTCTGGAGAGACGGTACTCAAACAAAGTCTGGAGAGACGGTACTCAAACAAAGTCTGGAGAGACGGTACTCAAAGAAAGTCTGGAGAGACGGTACTCAAACAAAGTCTGGAGAGACAGTACTCAAAGTCTGGAGAGACGGTACTCAACGAAAGTCTGGAGAGACGGTACTCAAAGAAAGTCTGGAGAGACGATACTCAAAGTCTGGAGAGACGGTACTCAAACAAGGTCTGGAGAGACGGTACTCAAAGAAAGTCTGGAGAGACGGTACTCAAGGTCTGGAGAGACGGTACTCAAGGTCTGGAGAGACAGTACTCAAGGTCTAGAGAGACAGTACTCAAAGTCTGGAGAGACGGTACTCAAGGTCTGGAGAGACAGTACTCAACCATCAGCGTCGTCAGAGACACGTCGATGTTCAACTTCCGGCTCGGGCGTCGAGTGAAGTTGACCCTGGAGAGGGTAAACTCAGCTACCGAGGATGTCAGAAGCGCCGAGGTATGCACTCACCTGGAGAGGCTACTCAACAATTTTCCACCGGAAGACATTACAAGTCAGAAGGTCGGCACATCACCCGGACAATTGGGTCAACTCCTTTACTTGTCAGCCGGTACACCAAAAGGCCGTCCGACTAAGTAAAGGGGGGGCAGCTGTAGACCCCTAAAATTGTCCGGGTCGGAAATAAAGCTAGAAGGCTCTCAAAGACTGAAGGAAGATCAGCCAGAAGGACTCCTGGAAGGCCCTAGGAGGGTTCTCTGTAGGTCTAGAGGTCTTAGGATAGCAAAAATAAGAAAAGTGGGAGGAATGAAGCTCAATACGGCCTCCCAGAGGTTCACTACGGCCGTATTGAGTATTTTGAACTGCAATACGGCCGCGGCGAACTCAGTACGCCCGTATTGAAGTCTTTGAACTTCAATACGGCCGTACTGAATTCAATACGGCCGTATTGAAGTTCAAAAACTTCAATACGTCCGTATTGACCCCAGGGGCCGTACTGCGCCTCATTCCTATAAATATGACGTCAATTTGACGTCATTTGACACTTTCACACTGAGTTTTAACCCTCTTCTTGAGGATTCTGGGTTTTTTTGAGCAGTGCTCTGCCTAGAAATCACTCGGAGAGTTGATCCGACGAAGTTTTTGAGTTCTGAGCATTTTGCTTGAGTCTCGAACTAAGTCGAAGGGAAATCCATCGGATTTCCAAGTCAAAAATTATTTTTTAGGAAGGAGTGAGCGGGCTTGTAGAGCGAGGGAACGCCAAAAAGCTTCCCAGTTTTACTTGATATATAAAAAGCACGCTTCAAGAGGTTTCTTTTCTAAAAATCCCTTCTTTTACTGCTTTCTGTGTGCATATTAAACTGTCATCATGTAGATAGTTAATTTATAATTGCTTAGAATAAATAGGGGTAATTTAGTAATTTTGTACTATTATTTTTAGAAATAATCTGTCATAGGGAACCCGAAAGGGGCGTTGTGGGGTGCTAACACCTTCCCCACGCGTAACCGACTCCCTTACCCAACTCTGGTTGTAATGGCCGAAGTTGATTTATAAAATCAATTGCCTTATCCCTTTTTCCAATGCTTTGAGTAAAACATTGGTGGCGACTCCACGAACCCTTCCTTTTTATGAAAACCGCTAATCCATGGAGGGCCCCGCTTGGGATTAACATGGATTGGTGAGCCTTTTAATAAAATTGCTCGTTTGACGAGGTCTCATTTTGAGAATAAGTCATTCTAGCAATCCATACTTTTCAAAACAATAAAAGAGTCCAACCATCCTTCGCGAATGCCGAAAGCCCGTTTCGGGCCGGTGGCGACAGCCTCTTCAGGCTTTATAGATGATAGACATATAATCAGGTTTGAGTGTTTGGGTTACCCTCACAAAGAGGATACATATATGATCTACACTCTCTAAGGTTTAACTACCTTAGTCTTACAGAGATTCTGAGTGTGTGGGTTACTCTTTACAAAGAGGATACATAAGATTACAACACTCACTAAGGTCTCCTTCCTAAGATACACTCGGAAAACCTTAGACTACAGAGATGAATACAATGATACATTTGTAGATTTGACTATGAAAGATCGATCTCTGATTTCTCTGTTCTTCTTTTGGGCTTGATATTATATTTGGTGCTTAATGCTAAAAGCCCAGGGCAATGCCTACAGTCATTCTTTTGTTGCTATTTGCCCCTTTTTCCAACCTTTTCCAGTTTAAGGTTCTTGCATATTTATAGGCCTGTAAAATTTGCCTGTTGCATTTGTCCGTTGAAGCTGATATAGTCGTTCGTGACTAGTTTGATCCTTTCATTTAATGCACTTGATCTTGCATTAAATGTTGCTTCCTGATTATGAATAATGCGTATACTATTCTGAATTTTACAAAAACCTAGGGATTAGCTGCAGAGACGTTATCTTTATCAGAAAAGTAGGTGTTCTTTTTCTGACACACTAGGATTTGACATTTTTTGCTTACTTTTCTTCTTTCTTCTTCTTTTTCATCTTTTGATAGCCTCGTAAGTCCTTTTACGGGTATAGACGATGTTTGATTTGTTCCTAAAAAATTTTCATGAAGTCTTTGTATGCGTCTAGTTGTTCATGTGTGACTCAGGTTCCAAACTTTGTCTGCTCGTATGATCTTGACCGATTGACTTTCTTTCCTTGTTAGGCATGATTCTGATGCTGGAGAGTGGCATATGCACATGCTTTTTTCTTTGCTTTCTGTTAAGCCAGACGAAGAAACTCCCAACAAGGTTTTGAGTGAGACAAATATAATACATGGTTGTGAGTGAAGCCAACGGGCCAGGAGTGGTCAATAATACTTGGAGAACCAGAAGCAGTTTAAGAATACTAGCGTTGGTGAGTGAAGACAACGAGCTAGGAGTGGTCGAGAATACTCAGGTCCAGGAATGGACGAAAATACTCAATATTCTTCATTTTGATATCTAGTGGAACCCTTTAGTTGAAGGAGAATGGACGTAGCTCAGTTGAGCGAACCAGTATAAAATGATTGCATTACTTTTCTTGTTTAACTAGGAACAAATCTTCTTTACTGATTAAATCTTTGTGAAAGACTTCGTCCAATATTTACATTTCGTTAAAGCCATTTTTTAGACGAAGACGCAATTTCATTTAACAAATATATTACACTGAAAAGCTTTATCTACTACTTGTCTTTAAACGAAACTATCTTAAAAAGGAAAATGTAAGAACTTCAATAATTATTATTATAAACCATTTTCCTCAGTAGACGATAAACCCTTCAGACGCAATGACCTTGTGTTTACCAAATTCTGCCTAATCGTCTGATATTCGAAAGTGCATTGGACGAAGTATATTACTCTTGCGAAAATGTCTTTAAAATTCCTTCGCACACACAAAAATATTCAACCCCCCTTCTATGTGTTTTTTCGCTAACTTTAATAGGTATCATAGCTTGACCCCTTGGGCTGATCATCTAACAATGCAAGGGAGTACGACGATCCATAGAAGAACGAAGGACAAAGGAAGCTGAAAAGGAAGGAAGACGAATGACTGATATAGTTAAAGCAGGTATCATCTTATCTAAGCAAATAAAACAAGCTCTATATATTATGAGAGTAGATTATATTCATTGCACTATAATACTGATGCATGTATCACTTTGCGTAATAAGGAACACAGTAGGAAAATAAACGCAGTAAACCATTGCGTCTATATATTCCTATAAAAAAATGTTGGAAGAAAATACAACGTCTAAGACCCATTGTTAGAAGAAGTACGAAAACTACTTCTTTTCTGTCTGAAAACTCAGTTCGTCACATTGTCATTAATGAATGAAGTGTAGTCGGGGACAAACATTCTCCACATTTGAAGGGGCACAATGATTAAATTATTAAACGACAAAATCGTCGTTTGGAATGTTCTCTCGAAAAGACTAATCCTACTTGAAATTAATGCGAGATGCGCGACAACCGACATAAGGAGGGAAAAAGGGCGCCACGTCATGCGAATCATAAGGGAAATAACAAAAAAACAGAAAATATCCTTCTGTTTAAAAAAAAAAACTTATATCTTCCCTTGTATTAAAAAACGTACTCCCTACGCCTTATAACTTTGAAACTCAAAACCCTCATCTTTTGTCTCAAATCTCTAAACCGTAATCTCTCATCTTTGAAACCCTTCTTCTCGATTGCAATGGCTGCACAAACTAGAAACTTCGCAGATGTAAATATTCCTGCAAAAATGCGCGAAGCAACTAACTATGCTCACACCTTCTCTATAGAAGAAAAGCCAGTTTTGTACTTAGAGTATCGCTTTGACATTAACAAAATGCAGGAATGGGGAATACCTATCTATGAAGATTTGGCCAACTGTGAAATCATTGGGTACTTCAACATTAAGGAAGTAGTCTACCCTGGTCTGATAAAATTGTTTTACGAATTTCTTAGAATCCATCAAGGATCTTTTGAAGGAAAGGTGCTCGGAATAAGGGTTAAGATATGCCCCTCCATCATCGCTCAAGCCATTGGATGTGAAAGAGCTGGGAACACTTACTGGGAAGAGTGGATTTTGTTAGAAAAGAATGGCCAAATCCAAGAGGGGGGGTGAATTGGATTCAATGACCCTTTAAAAATTTATCAGAGTTTTTGGATCTTCACTTTCAATTACAAACTTTTCTATGACAGAATTCTCACTTGAAGCACTTCTCAAGACTTGTTATGATAATATGAATGCAATATGCTAACTTGATTACAACATCATGAGGTTCATCAACAATGTTCAATTTACAGATTTAAAACATCAAGAATTACATTCACTTGTTAATCAAATTTTATCTTCCTTAAAACTCAATCAAGAAATTACAAAACAAGAGATAAGGTTGAAGAAGATTGCACAAGTCTTTTATACTGGTTCAGCCACTCCACATGTGACCTACATCCAGTCCTTAATCACCACCTGATTAAGATTTTTCCACTATCTTTAAGCAAGAAGGTTTACAAGCAAACACACATGCATATACTTCACTACTAAAAGATAATCACTTTCTTGACCCCAAGAAAGTACCCCTTGTAGATCCCACTACAAGAACCTTAATCACTTGAGAAACCCTTCTCAAGATTTTCCACAAAGATTCACAAAGAAACAAAAATGAAATGAATTCACCTGGAATTCTTGAACAATTCTTTGTCCTTCTCTTTCAAGAGTATGATGATGATGATGATTTTCACAAGTTCTTTCACAAATGTTTTTCTTCTTGGAATTTCACAAAGAAACCTTTCCAAGATGTCACACAGACTCTCTAAAGTGCTTTTAGAAGTTGATTATCAGTTCTCACTCAATTGTCTTATGTTTCAAAATAGTTCAAGTTTATTTATAAAAGTTCAAACCCAGATAATCGATTATTTTAAAGAATAATCGATTATTTTGTTCTTCAGATTTCTGGAAATCAACCAAGAACAATTTAATCGATTATTTAGCTGGATAATCGATTATTCCAGAGAGTTGTTTCTGAAATAATCGATTATTTTGGCAAATAATCGATTATTACAGCAAGGCATTCCACTTAGCCCATTTGCTGAAATAATCGATTATATTTAACAATAATCGATTATTTTGAGTCAGTTCTTAAAACTTCATTTTAAGTCTCAAAATAATTTTCCAATGTTCTCAACTCATCATCATCTACTCCCTACTTGATTTTAGACAAGATTTGCTTAATGCACAAAGCACACACACAAGCACAAATATAACAATTCTTTTAACACTTTATTTCCTAAACACTATTACATAGCTATACTTCAAAGCATTTTTCTTGAACTTCCTTGACTTTGTTTTTGTGTTCAATGTTGTTGTTGCACACTTGTTGTCTCCGGCTGTTGTGATCATCAAAACTCTTTTTCAGCTCTCCTAAGCTCAACAATCTCCCCCTTTTTGATGATGACAACCCATGACAACCCACGGACAATGATATCAATCCATAATGCACTTTGTGCCTGCTTCTTATTGTGTCATGAACCAAAACCTGTACAACACACACACACACAAAGCACAATACCTGCAAAAAGCACAATACCTGCAACAAAAACTCAACACACAATACCATTTCTCCCCCTTTGGCATTATCAAAAACAAAGTAAGCCAAGGTTAATAATTATAAGCCATGTATAGAATTTTTCAGCAGCTCAAACCAAATCAGTTGCTCATTATTCAACCATACTTCAAACCAAAATAAACCAATGTGTGATGCCAATTGTGCACCATACCACAAACCAAATCAAATCAAGTCAAGATATCCATTATCTCAGTACAAAAACAGAGTATTTCAAATAATCACATTACAACATATATGCTCACCAAAAACAGAGCATTGTGCACCAGTATTCCAAAATAACCTTTGGAATCAAAATCAAGCCAATCACATAAGCATTCTCCGACCGGCATACCATTCGAAGTAGTATTCTTGGGCCTTCTCATCGGCGAACCACTTCGAGATGAGTTGCTCCGAGGGAAGAGGGCGCTTGCTCCCCCTCACTTCCAGCTTCTTGGGTCTCTTGGAGGAAGATGCCATGGTTGGGTCTTGGAGAAAGATGAAGAAGAAGAGGGATTTGAGAGGTTTTGAGAGAGTTAGGGTTTGGAGGGTTTGGGAAATAATGAGAGAATGAGAGAATGAGATAATGAGAGGTTCTGAGAAGATTTTAAGGTGTTTGCACGTTCTGGGTATGGAAAAAGTGGGTAGTTTTATGAGTTGGCGCGGAGTTAACCGTTTTAAGAAAATTTAAAAAAAACCGCCCAAATAATCGATTAGTTGTGCAAATAATCGATTATTTGCATCAGTAAACTCAGTTTAAACCACTTTCTGATATGGATAATCGATTATTTTAAGGATAATCGATTATTACAGAGGGTTCATTTTCCTTATACTCCCCAGATAATCGATTATTTACAGAATAATCGATTATTCCAGTGACAGTTTACATTCTCATTCCCAGATAATCGATTATTGACTGAAATAATCGATTATTTCAGTGACCTTTGAGTTTCTTCTTATCAAATAATCGATTATTACCCAAATAATCGATTATTCCAGTGACTTTTGAGTTTCTTGCTTACCAGATAATCGATTATTACCCAAATAATCGATTATTTCCGAAACTCTTGGAATTCTTCATGTTCCAGATAATCGATTATTTCCTCAGATAATCGATTATTTTCATGAGTCACTTTAAGATAATCGATTATATCTTAAGATAATCGATTATTCCAGTGATGATTTGTTTCACTGAAAATTTTAACTTCTCAAATTTCACCAAGTCTTGTTTGCAACTTCCAAATATTATCTTCCACACATCTCTTGTATTCATTCTCACAACATAATCAATTCAAACTTGTTTCACTAATTATTCCCAACTCAATTCTCAATTGATTGAACCTCTCTCTAGGTAGAGGTTTTGTGAAAATATCAGCTAGTTGTTTGGTTGTCTCTACAAACTCCACAACACAATCATTCCTTTGAACATGATCTCTCAAAAAGTGGTGTCTTATCTCAATATGCTTAGTCCTAGAGTGCAAAATTGGATTTTTGGTCAGATTTATTGCACTTGTGTTATCACACCTCAAAGGAATCTTGTTCAACTCAATTTCATAGTCTCTTAATTGTTGCTTCATCCAAAGGATTTGAGCACAACAACTTCCAGCTGCTATATACTCAGCTTCAGCTGTACTTAAAGCAACACAAGCTTGCTTTTTGCTATGCCATGAAACAAGTGCACTACCTAACAAGTGACATGTTCCACTTGTGCTCTTTCTGTCTAGCCTGCACCCAGCAAAATCTGAATCTGAGTAGCCAATTATACTCAATGATACTCCTTTTGGATACCACAAACCAACATTAGTTGTACCCTTCAAATACTTAAGGATTCTCTTTACACTTTTCATATGAGATTCTTTAGGATTTGCTTGAAATCTTGCACATAGGCACACAACAAACATTATATCAGGCCTACTTGCTGTCAAGTATAAGAGTGATCCTATGATACCTCTATATTTTGAATTATCAACAGCAATTCCTTTCTCATCTAAGTCAAGATTGCAATTGTTTGATATTGGTGTGGCAGCCTCCTTACACCCTTCCATACCAAACTTTTTCAAAAGTTCATTGCAATACTTGCTTTGACTTATGAAAGTTCCATCATGCATTTGTTTGATTTGTAATCCCAAAAAGAAGGTAAGTTCTCCCATCATTGACATCTCAAATTCTCCTTGCATTGTTTTGGCAAATTCTTTACAAAGAGAGGAATTTGTAGATCCAAACACAATATCATCCACATATATTTGCACATACATTGTATCATTTTTAAATCTCTTAACAAACAATGTATTGTCCACCTTTCCTCTTTCATAATCATTCTCAATTAGAAATTTGCTCAACCTATCATACCAAGATCTAGGAGCTTGCTTCAAGCCATAGAGTGCCTTTTTGAGCTTGTACACATGATTAGGATTTTTGAAATCCTCAAATCCAGGTGGCTGTTCCACATACACTTCCTCTTGTATCAGCCCATTGAGGAAAGCACTTTTTACATCCATTTGATAAAGCTTGAAATTCTTAATTGATGAATAAGCAAGAAGTAGTCTAATAGCTTCAATCCTTGCTACAGGGGCAAAAGTCTCATCATAGTCAATTCCTTCTTCTTGATTATACCCCTTAGCCACTAGTCTTGCCTTATTTCTAAGAATTATTCCAGATTCATCAAGCTTATTTCTGAAAACCCACTTGGTTCCAATTATTGGATAATCTTTTGGTAATGGCACTAAATCTCACACTTCATTTCTTTCAAACTGATTTAGTTCCTCTTGCATAGCCATTAACCAATGTTCATCTTTAAGTGCTTCATCAATGTTCTTAGGTTCAACTTGTGAAACAAATGCCATAGTGTTGCAAATATTTTTGATAGCACTCCTAGTAGTAACACCCTTACCAATATTTCCAATTATGTTATCTATTGATAATTCTCTAGAAGTCTTCCACTCTTTTGGCAATTGTTCAAATGTTACCTTTTCTTTCTCATGTGATACACTCTCCTTAGATTTTTCATTTGGTTCACTCTCCAATAGGGGTTGATCAAGCAATTCATTTAAATCTTCAATTTCTGTTTGCCTTGTCTCTTGCTTATTTACTTCATCAAATACTACATGAACAGATTCCTCTACCACTAAAGTTCTCTTATTGTAAATTCTATAAGACTTACTATTTGTAGAGTATCCTAGAAATATTGCTTCATCAGCCTTTGCAGCAAACTTCCCAAGTTGTTCTTTCCCGTTGTTCAGCACATAACACTTGCAACCAAACACTCTAAAATAGGAAATGTTAGGCTTCTTCCCTTTATAGGCCGAATTAGAACTCTATTTAACACATGACAAGCTGTGTTAATAGCATCAGCCCAAAAGTATTTTGGTAGGTTTGTTTCATTTAACATTGTTCTTGCAAGTTCTTCTAGGGACCTATTTTTCCTCTCAACAACTCCATTTTGTTGAGGTGTCCTAGGTGCTGAGAAATTATGGTTTATACCATGTTCCTCACAGAATTTTTGAAACATGATGTTTTGGAATTCACCTCCATGATCACTTCTTATAGAGGTGATGTTTGAACACTTCTCATTTTGAACAAGCTTAGCAAATTTTCTAAAGGCAGTGAAAGCATCATTTTTATTTGCAAGAAACATAACCCATGTATATCTTGAGTAGTCATCAACAATTACTAAGCCATAGTAGTTTCCACCTAAGCTCATTGTTCTTGATGGACCAAACAAATCCATGTGAATTAATTGCAAAGGTCTAGATGTTGAAATCTGATTTTTGCTTTTAAAACTAGCCTTCACTTGCTTGCCCTTTTGACAAGCATCACATAATTTGTCTTTTCCAAACTTGAGTTTAGGTAGACCAACCACCAATTCTTTCCTACTCAATTTATTCAAGTGATCCATGTGAATGTGTGCAGCTCTCCTATGCCAAAGCCATGTGCTTTCTTCTTGAGTTATTAGACATTTAGTGTTTGACATTGATATAGAATGCTCTAAGTCTAGCATATATATGTTGTCAATCCTTTTTCCTATGAATCTGATTTCTTTACTCTTTTTATCACAAATTAAGCAACATGTATTGTCAAATTCAATTTTAAAGCCTTTATCACTCAATTGACTAATACTCAACAAATTATGTTTCAAGCCATCAACAAGCAAAACATTTTCAATCAATGTTTGAGAGGAGGAATTACCAATATTTCCATGACCAAGAATTTTGCCTTTATTGTTGTCACCATAGGTAACATACCCTTCCTTCTTCAATTTCAGACTTGAGAATTTGGAGGGATCCCCGGTCATGTGCCTTGAGCAGCCACTATCAAGATACCACAGCAAATTTTTGGCCCTCAAGCATTCCTACAAAATAAATTCAGAGGAAAAATTTAGGTACCCATGTGGAGGGTCCTTTTTGGTTAGTTCTCAGCCCTTGACTCTTCTCAACCCAAATCATTTTTCCACTTGGAACTCCAAATTTTCTTGAGTAACAGTTCCTAATAGTATGACCCATTTTACAACAATAAAAACAAGTTGCTTGTTTAGAAAAGTTACTTTTGAGTTTTCTAAAATTTTGACTTTTCACAAAAGCTACTTTCCTAGACTCAAATGGTATGCTTGTGCTTGGATTAAAGCCAAGTCCACTCCTATCAAAAGTGTTTCTTTGTTTTCCCAAAAGAATGTTCAAATTTGCATTTCCCTTTGTGAACCTTGCAAGTGTGAATTTTAAATCAGCATTTTCCTTTTCAAAAACTTTGCAATGTTCACAAACATCTTTTAAGGAATGAGCTTCACTAAAGTTAAACATAGTTTGAAGATCATCATGCTCATGCTTCAAATCTTCAAATTTTTGTTCAGCTTTAATTAAAGCATTTTCATACCATTTCAGCTTGTTTTTCAATTTTAAATTTGAGGCACCTAATTTGACAGCCTCTTCATGAATTTGAATGAAAGCTTCTTGAAGTTGGTCATAATCAGGATTTGATTCAAGGTCTGAGTCACTTACTATTGTGTCTTGTGCAGTTCCAGCCATCAAACACAGATTGTTTTCCTCACTTTCAGATTCTCCACTTGTTGTGCTTGAGTCATTGTCTTCCCAAGCAATATAGGCTCTTTTTCCTTTTGCATTTTTCTTAAACTTCTTCTCCTCTTGTTGCTTCTTTAAGATATTTGGACAGTCAGCTTTCATGTGTCCAGGCTTTCCGCATTCAAAGCAATTGAAGGAGGAGGAGGATGCTTCCTCTTTCTTGTTTGGCTTTTTGTTGAACTTATAGGGAGAGTTTCTTTTTCTTCTTATAAACTTTCTGAATTTCTTCACTAGCAGGTTGAAATTTTCGGTTTCGGAGTCATCGGAGCTTGTTTCTTCATATACCTCTTTTCCTTTGGCAGTTTTTAAGGCCTTCAATGACACTCCTTTACCTTTCTTGTCTTGCTGCTCATGTTCATCAAATATGTGCAGCTTTTGTTCATGCTCCCTTAATTTTCCAAAGAGAGTAGCTAATGTTAAGGAGGTCAAGTCCTTTGATTCTTCAATGGCTGTCACCTTTGCTTGCCATGTTCTATCCAAGCATTGCAGCACTTTTAGATTCAGCTCTTCCTTTTCAAATTTCCTGCCAAGATCAACAAGGTGATTTATCAAATGTGTAAATCTTTTTTGAAAATCAGAGATGGATTCACCATTTTGCATTCTAAACAATTCATATTCTCTAATGAGAGTATGTTTTCTTGATCTTTTGACATCACTTGTTCCTTCATGAGTGACTTGCAAGGTGTCCCACATTTCTTTAGCTGATGAGCATTGTGAAATCCTGAAAAATTCATCAATAGACAATGCAGATGTGATTATATTTTTTGCTCTCTTATCATGTTGGGCTCTTCTCCTTTCCTCATCACTCCACTCACTCCAATGTTTCTCCTTAAGCTCACCATCATCATTCTTTTTCATTGGAACATAGGGTCCATTTTCTATAGCATCCCATACAGCAATATCAATAGCTTCAATGAAAATTCTCATCCTAATTTTCCAATAGACATAATTTTCACCATTGAAAACAGGAGGTCTATGTATAGAGACACCCTCACCATAGGGTAGGTTGTTGTTGGCCATTTTTAAGTCTTGAACAACTCTCAAGAACCTTGCTCTAGATACCAATTTTTAGAAAAGAATGGCCAAATCCAAGAGGGGGGGTGAATTGGATTCAATGACCCTTTAAAAATTTATCAGAGTTTTTGGATCTTCACTTTCAATTACAAACTTTTCTATGACAGAATTCTCACTTGAAGCACTTCTCAAGACTTGTTATGATAATATGAATGCAATATGCTAACTTGATTACAACATCATGAGGTTCATCAACAATGTTCAATTTACAGAATTAAAACATCAAGAATTACATTCACTTGTTAATCAAATTTTATCTTCCTTAAAACTCAATCAAGAAATTACAAAACAAGAGATAAGGTTGAAGAAGATTGCACAAGTCTTTTATACTGGTTCAGCCACTCCACATGTGACCTACATCCAGTCCTTAATCACCACCTGCTTAAGATTTTTCCACTATCTTTAAGCAAGAAGGTTTACAAGCAAACACACATGCATATACTTCACTACTAAAAGATAATCACTTTCTTGACCCCAAGAAAGTACCCCTTGTAGATCCCACTACAAGAACCTTAATCACTTGAGAAACCCTTCTCAAGATTTTCCACAAAGATTCACAAAGAAACAAAAATGAAACGAATTCACCTGGAATTCTTGAACAATTCTTTGTCCTTCTCTTTCAAGAGTATGATGATGATGATGATTTTCACAAGTTCTTTCACAAATGTTTTTCTTCTTGGAATTTCACAAAGAAACCTTTCCAAGATGTCACACAGACTCTCTAAAGTGCTTTTAGAAGTTGATTATCAGTTCTCACTCAATTGTCTTATGTTTCAAAATAGTTCAAGTTTATTTATAAAAGTTCAAACCCAGATAATCGATTATTTTAAAGAATAATCGATTATTTTGTTCTTCAGATTTCTGGAAATCAACCAAGAACAATTTAATCGATTATTTAGCTGGATAATCGATTATTCCAGAGAGTTGTTTCTGAAATAATCGATTATTTTGGCAAATAATCGATTATTACAGCAAGGCATTCCACTTAGCCCAATTGCTGAAATAATCGATTATACTTAACAATAATCGATTATTTTGAGTGAGTTCTTAAAACTTCATTTTAAGTCTCAAAATAATTTTCCAATGTTCTCAACTCATCATCATCTACTCCCTACTTGATTTTAGACAAGATTTGCTTAATGCACAAAGCACACACACAAGCACAAATATAACAATTCTTTTAACACTTTATTTCCTAAACACTATTACATAGCTATACTTCAAAGCATTTTTCTTGAACTTCCTTGACTTTGTTTTTGTGTTCAATGTTGTTGTTGCACACTTGTTGTCTCCGGCTGTTGTGATCATCAAAACTCTTTTTCAGCTCTCCTAAGCTCAACAGATTTCTGACACTAGTGGGCTGACAAAAGTTATCAAGACTCTTCACAAAGAAGGTGAGAAAGGGCCAATAGTCTACAACAAGCTTGATGACAAGGCCAAGATTTATCAACAAATTCTGAACAAGTCAATCCTCCACAAGATAGGTGGCAAAGACAACATATCAGACATGCACAAATTCTATCTATTCCATATGATGACAGGAACTTCCTTTGACTTGCCTCAAATGCTATTTCAACACTGGAAAGATGCTTGAAAGATTGTAAGAATTTCATAGTTCACACCATGCTTCTAAATAAAATCCTCTGGGATCAAGGCGTCTATCACAAGTTTCACAATCTTGAAGACAAAGAAGAGAAGTAGAAGATCATGGATATGGGGTCAAACAAACAGCTACAACCTATTGTCTTCAGAAATGCTAATCTAGGGAAAATGCTTGTAAATTACACAATTCTTGATCCCACCGAAGCAATTGAAATAAAGAAGGAGATTGGAGAATGGCAGCATGCGACGCGTTCAACAAAGAAGCGTCAGTCATCTACATCTTCCATGAACAATGAACCTCTGGCTGCTGCAGCACTAGTGGCTAGACGAAAAATGGTTCTCCAATTAGACGAAGAGTCCACGTCTGATGCTGAGGACAACCAACCCATTGGAAAGGTTATAAAAAGAAAATTCGTGTCACCTCCTCGTGCGACACATCAATTCACAAAGAAAAGGATCATAAAGCTTGCATCAAAAATAGTGGTTAAACCTGCATATGAAGACCTCACTACTTCAATTCAGATGAAGATGCCTGCAAATACTCCTTCTCCTCTTGTCACTTCACGTCCCTCCTTAGTAAGTGATATCCCTCTATCCTTCCTTCCCTTGAATTACTAATGAACAACGTCTGATTAAAATATTGATAGCCCAGATGGTTATAAAATTCTGTCTAACATTTCCTTATAGGGTGCCTCTGTAAACACCCTGACTGTGAGAAAAATGAAGACTGCTATCAAGAGTGATCTCATAATCATGCCTCTGAGTCCCTCTTCCTTTCCATCATTCTCCCTCGCGGAACCAACAACTTCACTAATACCAGAAGGTATGGATCCAAGGACAGACATATACTCCATCATTTTCCCTGGAACAACCAATCTAGACAGAAAAGCAGAATTGCTTACTACCGAACATCTCACCACCAATAAGGACATTAGGAAAAGAAATAGGATTAGTCTGAAAACAAAGCCACGTCCCTACATTATTGATAGGATGGTCAGTGTGCTTTGTGAACGCTATCCCATCAACTGGCCTGGGTGTTATGTCTTGTAGAAGCCCACCACACATGCCATGGGGTACTATAGACCTGTGTACTCGTGGCTTGAGGAAGGCTCAACCATACTGAACGCTACAGGGAACCCTCTACATGACTCGCAAGGGAACACTCACAAATATGAAGCCATTCTGCCCAACAAGCCAACATATGGACCAGGGTACTATTATTTGGAGCATCCTCCCCTTCCAGCTCCATTCTCCATTCTTGTTCGTCCACCTGGTTTTAGACTTAAACAAGAATCTCTTCCATCCTCTCCATCCTTCTCTCAGCCAATAAAGGATCAGTCCAGACGCTCTCCGTCTGGATGTTCTCCGTTGAAACTATTTCCTGCACTTACTGTCACTGACCCACAGATGAGTCATTATTTTCCCCTATTTTCTTACCTTTCTGTACTTATTTTAATCTCTGATTTGTGCTTAATTGTTGACATTCTGGACTGTTTTCTATTTGGGCTTTAATTGGACTGGTAATTCATATTTTAACTAATTTGAATTTTCTGAATCTAATTATTCCAAATTTTATTTTCAGGGCAATTTAATAATTATTTGGGCTTGGAATTAATTTCTGGACTTCAAGTGGAGCTGCCACGTCATTTTCCATGTCACTGCAGCACCATTTTCCACCTCAGCATTCATTTTTAGTTTGTAGGCTATTTTATCGAACTTGGGTCAGACTTGTATTTTATCGGGCCCAATTCGTTTTCTGCTCATAGGACCCTAGGGTAGGGCTGACTTGGAGGCTAGCTTCAATATTTTGAGGTGACTAAGTGAACAGTAGCCTCCTCTCTCATTCATTCACTTTTTATTTCTCTGTAGCTACAGTTCACGTTTTTGTGCTCTCCATTTCTGTTTATTTTACGTTTTGCTTCCTTTTGAACTTCTGAACTCCATTGTTATTAACGTTTTTATTGCTCCTCTAGCTGGGTTCTTTTACGTTTTATTCTCTGAGCTACCATTTCGTTTTCCTTCTCTTCCTTGCATTTTCGTTTCTGTTTTTATTTTACTTTCTGTTTGTATTTTCGTTTCTGTTTGCGTTTAAATGGAAGGCTAGAAACCCAGGGTTGGTTCCTTGAGCAGATTGCAATCTCTGATTGAGGTTTTATTTATATTTGTATCTGTGTTCTGCTTGATTCTTCTTCATTGAAAACCTCTGAACGTTTTTGACACCTGTTCATGCTTAATGAATCATGTTGCTCACAAGTTGCTTAATCTTGTGGGGAGGTTGAATGTTGTATACGTTTGCTTAATTCGTGTAGGGAAATCTTGAGTTAATCTTCGCTTAGTTGGTTAACTCGGATGGAACAAGGATTAACTTATGAACAGAGTAATCTTTTGAGAACCAGGGATAAAAGAGTTGTAATCTGAACAGGGAACTAATCTATTTTACTTGCTGTGTTATCTGTGTTTATTGTGTTACAAACTGAATTTCTGAACCAAACCCGCCATTTCGTGTGTTTAAGCCTTTAACAGTAAAAGACGGTCCTTGGGAGACGACCTAGGAGTCACTTCCTAGTACTAGATTTAATTGTAATTATTTGACCGAATACGGCTTCGATCACCCACACGGTCAAACAGCTGAGAATTTCATTCCACTGGGCCAACATGTTCTACCTGTGCCCGTGTATGAATATGAGGTAGGGGTGTATGAGTGCACACCATACTGCCCAGATGTACCCTTCTCTTCGTTTGAGGCCTCTCTAGCTCTACCACCCGATGCCATAATCGCTCTTCCTCCACCTATATTCATAAGGAAAATCTATCCAGGAGGAGTAATCAAATCCAAATCTGCCTGGACCCCACCATAAGGAACTCCTCAACTCATCCACCCCCTACATCAACAACAATCGTCATCCTCATCACCCAAAAAGAAAACGTCATCCTCCAACCATTCGAGGAAGTATCCATCTCCTCTACCAAACGTAGAGTTCTTCAATCCACCAACAAAATTTGTTCCTGTACATATGAATCACTACTGTTCACTCTCAACATTGGACCGAGCAACAATAGGTTATCTATGCCAATGTATAGATATACCTTTACAATTGTACATACCTCCCTCTCTATACACTACAACAGAAGCACAAATTTATGTCTATCCTGACCGAATCTGTCCTTGACTTCCTTCGATTAATCAAAATAAGATGAAAGAACCTACCCTACATCTAGGACTAATGCCCAGACCATCAAAAGTTGAGATTTTCCACTACAAAGGAGTAAGCTTGAATTGGCAACAAGATCCTGCCAGGGCACTAACATATACTGAAGACGATGCTGAAAAGTTCTATCAGAACTTTATGCATAAGTGTGAACAGGAAGCTAGTTCGTCTGGTCTCGTAGATGAAGAAAAAGGCAAAACTCTAACGTTGCTTGGATATCACTAGATGACCCCATGTAAAGTGATGCACTTCAGCGACACATCTGCTGCCTTTCTTTATAGACGACGAGGGCCTGATCTTGATGCCCTTAGCAAGAGATACTTCATCCACTCCTCTCTTTTCAATCTCGACCTATACAGTGATGAGTGGAAGGCGGTCACAGAAAAATGGCATAAGGTTGAATATAAATGGTGTAAGGACGTCCCACCGTGGAAACCAGGTATGCCTATGCCTTGGGATGCCCCTTCCGAAGATGCACGGTCTGAATCACAAACGTCCAAGCCTATCCCTGCTGAACCAATCTTTGCGTCTGCTCCTATGGAGGTACTTCCATCTACCTCTGAACCAACACAACAATGTCTTAATTAAGGAATTCAACAGGTTCAGAACATCCTAATAACAAGTTTGACAGCTTGTTTAATCTGATTGCATCCAAGCTTTCCAAGGATCCACCTCCATCTTCTTGATCACTATGAGAGACTAGTGTAGGACTAACCAAGTTTAGGAGTAAAGAATCTAATGTATTCCCTTCTTGTGATTGTACAAATTTCCTTCATTATAAAATTTATGTTCAACCAAAATTATTCTTCACTTTTCATTATCCTGACATATGACATTATCTAATGAATCTTGTGATATGCATGTTGTGATCATTGTTACTAATGGGTCTCAACTCTCTCTAAAGCGATATCTCTTTTTGATGATTACAAAGAGGAAGAAATAGAAGTAAAATTAATCAAGCTAATATGATCAGACATATTAATTATTAGTGTATATACTCAGGGGGAGAGTTACGTCTACTGAATAACATAATGAACAATAGGGTTATAACTGAAATGAAGCACTACTTCAAGTTTTATCTGAAACAAATTGATTAATTATATTTGTCATCATCAAAAAGGGATAGATTGTTAAGTCAGACAAAAAAACTCCCAACAAGGTTTTGAGTGAGACAAATATAATACAGGTTCTCTCTAACAAGTATGTTAGTGTTTCAAAAAAATATTAGAACATGTAAAATGAAGAATAAGACAAAAATGCGTGAAGCACAATCTAAGGTGAAACATAAGGACTCAGACGGAAGATGGTTAACAACCTTAAAGAAATTCCAAAAGAAATTGAAAGTCTAACCATATATAAGTTGACTAGACGAAAGGTAAAGTCAATACGTTAATGACAAATGCTCAGACAAAGGTCAAAGTTTGAGCTACATATAGACTACCAGATGCAGATGAAAATTGTCATGCAATCACCTGAGGAATCAAGCTTCAAAGGACAATTTGAATATCGTCACACTCACAAGAGAACACACGAAGTCATCTGAATTGTAAAAAAAAATAGGAAAGGAGAAAATCAAGCATAGAACTAAAAACATGCATGTGTCAAAAAAAATATATCACTTTTTCAAACAAGGACAAAACTTCACAATTGTGAGACCAGAAAAGGACAAAAAGGTTCCTAGGTCTCTGCTAAACTTAGACACTGCTGCTACCAAGACAAAGAACGCTTCACGCAAGGTTTATCACAATAGGCAACATTTAATGCAAGAATCTGACCATTAAATGAGAAGATCAAACTAGTCGTGAACGACTATATCTACTTCAACGGACACTTGCAACAAGAAGATTTCACAAGACTATATAGAGGTCTCAACATCAAACCTTAGAAGGTTGGCTGTTTGGCCCAAAGATGGTTCAAGCAAGAAAAAGAGTGATATCCAGCCCATGATGCAACAAAACCAGAGATAGAGCATATAGAGTCAAATATGCCATTATGTATTCATCTCTATAAACTAAGGAGTTCAAAACATGTGTATCTTAGGACCAAAATCTTAGCGAGTGTACCAACTTATGTATCCTCTCTAGGAGAGTAAACCAAACACTCAAACCAGATTATACGTCTAACATTGTAAAGCCTGAAGAGGCTAGGAAAATAATACTTGTAAAGCCCAGAGGGGCTTGTCAAAGAATACTCACTGAGAGCCAAAAGTGGCTGAACAAAGAATACTAGCGCCGGTGAGTGAAGCCAACGGGCCAGGAGTGGTCTAGAATACTTGGAGAACCAGAAGTGGTTTAAGAATACTAGCGTTGGTGAGTGAAGCCAAGGGGCCAGGAGTGGTCAAGAATACTTGGAGAACCAGAAGTGGTTTAAGAATACTAGTGTTGGTGAGTGAAGCCAACGGGCCAGGAGTGGTCAAGAATACTTGGAGAACTAGAAGTGGTTTAAGAATACTAGCGTTGGTGAGTGAAGCCAACGGGCCAGGAGTGGTCGAGAATAGGAGTGGACGATGATACTCAATGTTCTTCATTTTGATATCTAGTGGAACCCTTCAGTTGAAGGAGACTGGACGTAGTTCAGTCGAGCGAACCAGTATAAAATGATTGCATTGCTTTTCTTGTTTAACTAGGAACAAATCTTCTTTACTGATTAAATCTTTGTGAAAGACTTCGTCCAATATTTATATATCGTTAAAACCATTTTTTAGAAAAAGACGCAATTTCATTTAACAAATATATTACACTGAAAATCTTTATCTACTACTTGTCTTTAAACAAAACTATCTTAAAAAGGAAAATGTAAGAACTTCAATAATTATTATTATAAACCATTTTCCTCAGCAGAAAATAAACCCTTCAGATGCAATGGCTTTAAAATAATCGATTATCTGGATTTGAAAACTTTATAAATATCTTTCACACTTTGAAACTTCAGAAGAGAGAGAAACTGATATTGTGAAGTCTTTGTGACTTTCTTGGAGTGTTTTCTTTGTGAAACCATGAAGAAAAAAATTTTGTGAAATGATTTGAAAGAGATCATCATCATCACTACATTCTTGAGAGATGAAGATTAAGATTTATTTGGAATTCACAGTTTGATTTATTTAGATTCTAGGTGAACTCGTTCCTTTAATTCTTTGTGTAGTGTGTAAGGGAAATCTTAAGTAGGTGTCTCAAGTGGTAAAGAATTCTTGTAGTGGGCTTCCACAAGAAGTGCTTTCTTGGGGGCAAGAAAGTGGTTATCTTGAATGTAGGAGTATATGCATGTGTGGTATGCTTGTAAAAAAATTTCATTAAGATAGTGGAACAAATCTTGATCATGTTATGATTGAGGACTGGATGTAGGTCACATGTGGAGTGGCTGAACTAGGATAAAATACTTGTGCATTATTCTCTCACCTTTATCTCTTACATTGAGCAAAATCTTAATTGAGTGATAAAATGGCTGATCTTGATTAATATGTTTGTATGCTTAACATTGCTTTAAACTGAATCAAAGTATCACATATTAGTTGTTCTTAAAACTGGGCTTAATCAAGATTAATCAAGAAAGCATATAGGACTCATTCCCATTGGCAATTCTTTCAAGAAACTTATTTGAGAATTAATATTAGAAAAGTTTAAGTTGAAATAAAGATCCTTAAAACTCTGATAAATTTTAAGTGTCATAGAATCCAATTCACCCCCCTCTTTGATTGAGCCATTCTTTTCTAACAATTGGTATCTAGGACAGGGTTCTTGAGTGTTCATCAAGATTTCAAAAATGGCCAACAGCAACCTACCTTATGGTGACGGAGTTTCTATTCATAGACCTCCTGTTTTCAATGGTGAAAACTATGTCTATTGGAAAATTAGGATGAGAATTTTCATTGAAGCAATAGATATTGCTATGTGGGATTCAATTGAAAATGGACCCTATATCCCTATGACCAAAGATGGTGATGGAAAGAGAGAAGAACATTGGAGTAAGTGGAGTGATGATGAGAAAAAGAGAGCTCAATATGACTATAGAGCAAAGAACATAATAACATCTGTAGTGTCAATTGATGAGTTTTTTTTTAGAATTTCTCAATGCAAGTCATCTAAAGAAATGTGGGACACATTACAAGTTACTCATCAAGGAAAAAGTGATGTAAAAAGATCTAGAAAGTATACTCTTATAAGAGAATATGAATTGTTGAGAATGAATCATGGTGAATCAATTTCTGATTTTCAAAAACAGTTTACACACTTGATAAATCACCTTGTTGATCTTGGCAGGAAATTTGAAGAAGAAGAACTAAATTTGAAGGTTCTATAATGCTTGGATAGACCTTGGCAAGAAAAGGTTACTACAAAAGAAGAATCAAAGGACTTAACTTCATTGACCCTTGCAACTCTCTTTGGAAAATTAAGAGAGCATGAGCAAAAACTGCACATCTTTGAAGAAAATGAAAAAAAAGATAAAAAAGGAAAAAGAGCCTACAAAGCTTGGGTAGACAATGACTCAAGCACAACAAGTGATGAATCTGAATTTGAAGGAAAACAACCTATGTTTGATGGCTGGAGCTCATCAAGACACAATAGTAAGTGATTTTGATCTTGAATCTAATCCTGATTATGATCAACTTCAAGAAGCTTTCATTCAAATTCACAAAGAGGTTGTGAACTTAGATGCTTTAAATTCTAAGCTTAAAGGCAAATTGTCATGGTATGAAAATGCTTTAATTAGAGTTGAACAAGAGCTTGAAAATTTGAAAACTGTACATGAAAATCTTCAAACAATTTTAAACTTCAATGAAGCTCATTGTGAAACCTCCTCCTCTTCAAAAGCTGATTGTGAAAGTTGCAAGCTTTTAGAAAAATAAAATGTTGATTTGAAAAATTCTCTTGCAAAATTCAGAAATGGAAATGAAAATTTGAATATTATTTTGGGAAAGCAAAGACATGCTTTTGGTAGAAGTGGACTTGGTTTTAATCAAAGCATGAACATGCCATCAAGAGAAAAAGCTTTCAAAAGAAACTAATCTTTTAGAAAATTTAAAGGCAATTTCATAAAACAAACTAGCTTTTATTGTTGTAAAAAAGGTAATACAATAAGAAATTGCTATTCCAAGAAATATGGTGTTCCAAATGGAGATCTGATTTGGATTAAAAAGAGTCAAAGGCTGAGAACTAACCATCAAGGACCCTTCATATGGGTACCTAAATCAATTTCCTAATTTTGTTGTAGGAATGCTTGAGAGCCAAAAGCTTACTATGGTATCTTGATAGTGGCTGCTCAAGACATATGAGTGGAGATCCTTCAAAATTCTCAAGTTTGGAATTAAAGAATGAAGGATTTGTTACATATGGTGACAACAACAAGGGGAAGATTCTTGGTTGTGGAAATATTGGTAACTCTTCTTCCTCAATATTGATTGAAAATGTATTGCTTATTGAAGGGCTGAAACATAACTTGCTTAGTATAAGCCAACTTAGTGACAAAGGATTTAAAATTGAATTTGATAATACTTGTTTAATCTGTGATAAATTGACAAAAGAAATTAGATTCATTGGAAAAGGAATTAACAACATTTACATGCTAGACTTAGAGCATTCAATCACAATTTCTAACACCAAGTGTTTGATAACTACAGAAGATAATATTTGGCTTTGGCATAGAAGAGCTACACATATACACATGGATCATTTAAACAAGTTAAGTAGAAAAGAGCTAGTAATAGGATTACCTAAACTCAAGTTCAGCAAGGACAAACTATGTGATGCTTGTTAAAAAGGAAAGCAAGTGAAGGCTAGCTTTAAAAGCAAAAATCTGATCTCAACTTCTAGACCTTTACAATTAATTCACATGGATTTGTTTGGTCCTTCAAGAACCATGAGTCTAGGAGGGAATTACTATGGGCTGGTTATGGTAGATGATTATTCAAGATTCACATGGGTTATGTTTCTTGCAAATAAGAGTGAGGCTTTCAATGCTTTTAAAAAATTTTCTGAACTTGTTCAAAATGAGAAAAAAACAAATATCACCTCAATTAAAAGTGATCATGGAGGTGAATTCCAAAATGTTTTGTTCCAAAAATTCTGTGAGGAACATGGCATTAATCATAATTTTTCAGCACCTAGGACACCACAACAAAATGGGGCTGATGCAATTAACACAGCATGTCATGTGTTAAATAAGGTACTAATTAACCCTATTCTAAAAAGAACACCTTATGAGATTTATAAAGGAAGGAAGCCTAATATCTCATACTTTAGAGTATTTAGTTGTAGATGTTTTGTGCTGAATAATGGTAAGGAACAACTTGGTAAATTTGATGCTAAAGCTGATGAAGCAATTTTCTTGGGTTAATCTACAAATAGCAAAGCCTATAGAGTATATAACAAGAGAACTCTAGTAGTTGAAGAATCAGTACATGTTGTGTTTGATGAGACCAACAAGCAAGAAACAAAGCAAATTGAAATAGAGGACATAACTGATTTGCTTGATCAACCTCCCTTAGAAAATGAACAAAGTGAAATGCCTAAAGAGAGTGAATCAATTGAAACCATTGAAAAGTCAAGTGAAAAATTGCCTAAAGAATGGAAAACTTCTAAGGATTTATCAATTGAAAATATAATTGGAAACAATGGTAAAGGAGTGTCAACTAGGAGATCCATCAAGAATATTTGGAACACTATGGCTTTTGTTTCACAAGTTGAACCCAAAATAATAGATGAAGCACTACATGATGAACATTGGTTAATGGCTATGCAAGAGGAACTAAACCAATTTGAAAGGAATGAAGTTTGGGATTTAGTGCCATTACCAAATGATTATCCAATTATTGGAACTAAATGGGTTTTTAGGAATAAGCTTGATGAATCTAGGATCATTATAAGAAATAAGGCAAGGTTAGTGGCTAAGGGGTATAATCAAGAAGCGGGAATTGATTATGATGAGACTTTTGACCCTGTAGCAAGGATAGAAGTCATTAGATTGCTACTTGCTTATGCTCAATAATGAACTTCAAGCTATACCAAATGGATGTAAAGAGTGCTTTTCTAAATGGTTTCATACAAGAAGAAGTTTATGTAGAGCAACCACCTGGTTTTGTTGATTTTAAGTATCCAACTCATGTGTATAAACTTAAAAAGGCACTCTATGGCTTGTAACAAGCTCCAAGATCATGGTATGATAGGTTGAACAATTTTTTTTTAGAATAACTATGTTAGAGGTAAAGTAGATAATACATTGTTTGTGAAGAAATTTGAGAATGATACAATGCATGTTCAAATCTATGTGGATGACATTGTTTTTGGATCTACTAATCTTTCTCTATGTAAAGAATTTGCTAAGACCATGCAAGGTGAATTTGAGATGTCCATGATGGGAGAGCTTACATTTTTCTTGGGGTTGCAAATCAAACAAATGAATGATGGAATCTTTATAATTCAAAGCAAGTATTGCAATGAACTATTGAAAAAGTTTGGTATGGAAGGGTGTAAGGAGGCTGCAACACCAAATCAAACTCATGCAATCTTGACCTGGATGAGAAAGGGATAATTGTTGATAACTCAAAATACAGAGGTATCATTGGATCACTTTTATATTTGACAGCTAGTAGACCTGATATAATGTTTGTTGTGTGCTTGTGTGCAAGATTTCAGGCAAATCCAAAAAAGTCTCATATGAAATCTGTTACAAGAATTCTTAAATATCTAAGAGGTACAAAAAATGTAGGTATATGGTATCCAAAATGAGTCTCACTAAGTCTGATAGGATAGTCAGATTTAGACTATGCTGGATGTAGACTTGATAGGAAGAGCATAAGTGGTACTTGTCACCTACTTGGAAGTGAACTTGTCTCATGGCATAGCAAAAAGCAAGCATGCGTTGCTTTAAGTATAGCTGAGGCTAAATACATAGCTGCTGGCAGCTGTTGTGCAAAAATCCTCTGGATAAAACAACAACTAAAATATTATGGAATTGAATTGAACAAAATTCCTTTAAGATGTGATAACACAAGTGCAATCAATCTCACAAAAAATCCAATCTTATATTCTAGGACAAATCATATAGAAATAAGACATCATTTTTTGAGAGATCATGTCCAAAAGAATGATTGTGTAGTAGAGTTTGTTGAAACAAATAAACAATTAGCTTATATATTTACAAAACCTCTACCAAAAGAAATATCTAATCAATTGAGAATTGCACTTGGAATTATCAATGAGTCTTGTTTGAATTGATTGTGAATGTGCATTTGAGTGTGATTGTTTGAATAAAACTTGATTGATGTAAGTATAAAACATTGAAATGTGGTTTATAAAAGAGTGTTTTTAAGAGATGAAATGAATGAGGAAAGTTTTATAAGGTTTAAAATAGTGAAACAATACTTTTCTGAAATAATCGTTTATTGTAAAATTTAATCGATTATTGTAAGTAAGACTAGGCAAATAATCGATTATTTGGGAAATAATCGATTATCTAGGAAGAAGTTGAATTCTAGAAGTCTCTGGAATAATCGATTATTTGGGAAGGATTGAAAGAGTAAGTCTATGGAATAATCGATTATTCTGGAAATAATCGATTATCTAGGAGCAAAAATGAGACACGAGTCTTTGGAATAATCAATTATTCAAAAAATAATCGATTATTTAGTGCAGACAGGGTTTTCAAACTGATTTTACTGATACAAATAATTGATTATTTGTATAGATAATCGATTATTTAAGCGACCCTTGGATTTCCTAACGGTTTTTGAACGTTTTATTCGCGCTAACTCCTAACCTCCCACCTTCCGTCATAAGTGGCACCTCTCTGCTACCCAATCCGTGTCTAGGGTTTTAAAAATCACTTAACTCTCTTATTCTCTATAAAACCCATTCATTCTCTCAAGTTTAACACTCAAACCCTAACCCTAAGCATTCATCTTCATCTTCTTCTCTTCTCCAAATCAAGAACCTGTCTTCAATCACAAAATGGCCTCATCTTCCAAGAGAATCAAGAAGCTTGAAGTTAGGGGGAGCAAAAAACCTTTGCCCACAGGAGCTGAGCAACTACTACTTTGAGTGGTATGCGGGTAGGAGAATCAATCCTCCAAAGACTTTGAAGTTAGAGTGGTTCAAGAGTGATGGTTTCAGTTTTCCTCCTCTCTTGGAGCATCAAGAGCTTGGGAAGTTCTTGGAGCTGGAAGGTCCGTATTACCCGGAGCTTATTAGGCTCTTTTTGTGCTTCGCCTCAAGCAATAAGGGAATAATGCAATTAGTGGTGAAAGGAAAGCTCATAAAGCTTGATGGACCAACTTTGAAAGAAGTGGCTGTTGGTCCCTACGGTTAGAATCTAGAAGGGGGGGGTTGAATAGATTCTATGTTATTTTTCCTTTTCTTCTTTGCTTTCTAAATCTTTACCAAACAAATCTTGATTTAAAACAAACCTTTAAACATAAAAGGTAATTCAGAGTTATATATGCACAGCTTATCCAACAAGATTTGAATAACAAGATATGTAAAGATTGAATTTATCAATTACCAAGAATCTTTAAAGTTCAGTTTCTGCAGATAATGTTTTTCTTCATACAACATTAATCAAGAAACTTATACAGAATGTAAAGAGTGTAAGGGTTAAGAAAATCATGCACCAAGATATATACTGGTTCAGCCATCCAAAGGCCTACATCCAGTTTCAGATTTAGATACACCTCTAAATCCAGTCAAATCCACTATTGATATTCTTTACATGCACCCTGCACAAGCAATATCCAATCAATGAATTTAACAAGCAAATCTTGACACCCACAAGATTAACAAACCATTTCTTGACTCCACAAGAAACATATAACCCAAGAATATTGATCCCACAATATCCTACTTGAGAAAAACCTATCTCAAGATTTCTCTTTACACAACTCTTCCAGAGATTCTCTAATCTCAAGAGTTAAAACCATCCAAACAATAAAAGATCAGAAACGAGTACACCTGTTCGTGTAGATATGATCTTCAACAACGTAAACCAGTTTAGAATGAATTTTCTATATGAACTTCATCTTCTTGAATTGATCTTGCACACTTCTTTTTCCAAAAGTTGATTTTCAGCAGATATGATCTTTCTTTCTTTTTCAGAAAATCTTTTTCTCTTTTGCAGTAATGTGTATTCAAAAAAAACTTCTTTCCGTGTGTGAAAATTCTCTTTTTTCTCTTCTTTTTTCTTGTTAAAAAAAACTTCAGTTTTAATCTTATTTAAAGACAATTTTCATGTGCAAGGAAACAGTTATTTCAGTTATATTCATAACAGAGATAATCTATTACCTGTGATGGTAATCTATTACCACGAGTTAGAATAACTGAACTAATTGTTTCAGCTCCTGTTTTAATCTATTACCTAACATGGTAATCGATTAACACGATGCCAAAATAACACAAAACTCACATTTGGAACAGAGGTAATCGATTACTTTAAAGAGATAATCGATTAACACGATCCTTTTTCCTCTTGAAATCATCAGAATCAGTTTGGTAATCTATTACCACACATGGTAATCGATTATTCCAGTATCAATCAGTTTTTCAACATGAGTCAGGTAATCTATTACCAGTTCAGGTAATCTATTCCTTAACTCAGAAAATTTCTGATGTTTTCAAGTTTTCATTTAAAGTCTCAAACACTCAGTAAATTAATACTTCATGTTCTCAACAATGAATGAAATAAGAAAAATGAGTATTATGATATTTTCACCTTCATGTTAATTACTAATTTTTAACACATAACAAACAAACACATACAAGCCTAATCTTTTAAACAATCAATACATTATCCTTTTGACATAGGCTTAAAATAAAAAGCAACATGAACAAAACATCAAAACTAAAACTTCTAGGGAACATCTTCCAGATGTAGATTCTTCAATCTTCAACAATCTCCCCCTTTTTGGTTTTGATGAGCCAAACTCTTCATGTTGACTTTCACAATCATCATGTTGTTTTGTTTCACTTGTTTGTTTGAAATTTGAACTTGAATTTGAACCTGCATATGTCTAGAACAAAAACTTCCATACAAAGCATTATGCAGTTCTATTTCCATTTATTTCTTATACAATACATAAACAACCATATAAACAATTAATCAGTTTCTCATGAATTTCTCCCCCTGTTTGGCTTAACCAAACCAAAAAAAACAGAGTAAACAGAGAAATAACATGATACTTATGCAACAAAAACAACAAGCACTTAATAAGACTTTCATCATTTAAGCATTAAAAATGTTCAGAAGCATACAAATACTACAACTATTACAAACTTTAAGTCTGAAATATAAATCAAAGTATTTATGCAGAACAAATTAAAATGCAGTGCCTAAAATGTAATGCATAACTAAAGTTCTTCAGGGTAGGGTATGTTCATCGCATCCAGTCGTTCAGATATAGATTCAAAACAAGCCTTCAGCTCTTGATAATCTCTTCTCTGAGTTTCTCTGATGTCATCTAGCTTTGCCAGAACAGATAGCTCAAAAGTAGAAAGAGGCTTGGGCTCTTCAGCACCTTCCTCTTCTTCAGTTTGAACTTCAGGTTGAGACGGCTCTGTAGTCTCAGCAGTAGGAACATCTTCCTTTGCTATCCAACCAGCATCTGTTTTTACTAGCTTCATCATTTTCAGAGCTCTATCCTTGATATCATGAACATCTCTGGTGACCTCTTTTGCTTCACCAGTTAAGGGAACTTTATAGAACACCAATACCTTGCTTATGAACACAGCATATGGACACTTGCAGTCCATTAACCTCCTTGTCTTTAGCATTATGTCTTCTACCACATATACCCAATCAACTTGAATGTTGTTCTTAAAAGCTGCGAGCAGTGCCATATCTTCTTCACTGATTTGTGCGTGATTGCTCCCCCTTGCTGCCAGAATCCAGACAATTACATAATGTAGGAGTCTATCTTCCATTCGTAGACCTCCAGCATTATATGTAATTTTCCTCTTTTCTTTTCTTTTGTATTCTTTATTAGCCTCCCAGGCTGAAACATCCCTCAGCATACTCATAAAAAACGTATCTTTATCTATTAAGAAATTTTTCATCTTTAATTCATTGAAGGTAGGTTTAATACCATTTCTGGTTAATCCACCAATCTTCAAAAATACATCAGCAGATAGAGTAACTTTTATTCCTTTAACTTCTGAAACCAAAGCACCATTTTCATCTTTTCCCAAATTTGAGTAAAAGACCCTAACAAGATCAGGGTAGTACAGTCCACTTAACCCAACAAATTTGCTAACTCCTTGACTAGATAACAGAGTAGGAAATGTAAAACCTTGCTCTATAAGCCAAGACGAGTAGAGTACCTTTGGAGCCACAATGTCTTTGCAAGCAAAAGACTCATTGAAAGTTTCCTCTTGAGACTTCCTTGTGAACCACGAATGAGAATATTCTTCTTCAGGTTCTGGACGAGAGGACTCTTGTTTCTTCTTTTTAGATGTACCTTGACCTTGAGTAGTAGGACGAGGGTAATCTCTGTTGGCTATGTGCTTTACACGCTTTCCTTTGCCAAGACTTTCCATGAATGGGGCTTAGGGTTAGGTTTTGAAATAGATTTTGAGATAGAAAAGGGAACCAGGGGTTTCGTTCGTTTTAGTTTGAAGTAAAAATGGAGAGAGTTTTGAATTAATTTGAATTCGAAACAGATTTAAAGAGGGTTTTTGAGAGAAAAAAAAAACAGGGGTTCGCGTCAGGTAATCGATTAACCCAGTTGGTAATCGATTATCTCGCAACTGAAACAGGGTAATTATGCAAGTGAGTGAGTGGTAATCGATTAACCCTCATGGTAATCGATTATCACAGTGGGTATGCATCAGAAATTGCATCAAAGTAGCAGAGGTAGTCGATTACTGAAAATTGATAATCGATTACTGCTGTTGATTTTTCAGCAATTTCTTCATTTCTTCCAATGGTAATCGATTAACCCGATAGGTAATCGATTATCACAGAGAAATGTGTGCAGATACAGGGCATACTGTGTTTTGTGTGATTTCCTATTATGAGTGCACATACATCAAGTTTAAACCTATAAGTGCTTAGCAATTTCATGCATATTCACACAATCATACTTTAATTATGAGATTTAGGATAGATTGGACTCACTAATGATACCAAGATTGGTTCTTAGCTTGAAAAATCTTTCCTTTGGTAGAGGCTTTGTAAAGATGTCAGCAAGTTGATCTTCTGACATTATGAATTTGATGTCACAGTCTCCTTTCTCTACATGATCTCTGATAAAGTGATGTCTAACTTCAATGTGCTTAGTTCTTGAGTGTAGAATAGGATTCCTTGAAATGTTAATTGCACTTGTGTTGTCACACTTCAGTGGTATGTGATCAATCTTCAAACCAAAGTCTTGAAGTTGATGTTTAAACCAAATTGACTGAGCACAGCAGCTTCCAGCAGCTATATACTCAGCTTCAGCAGTTGAGAGTGCTACACAAGCTTGTTTCTTGCTCTGCCACGATATGAGACATTTTCCAAACGTGTGGCACGTTCCACTTGTACTTTTCCTATCCAATTTACAACCAGCAAAATCGGAGTCAGAGTAACCAGTTAAAGATGGAGAAGTACCTTTAGGATACCACAATCCAACATTGATTGTGCCTTTCAAATACTTCAGTATTTTCTTTACAGCCTTCAGATGTGATTCCTTTGGTTTTGATTGGAATCTAGCACATACACATACACTGTACATGATGTCAGGTCTGCTAGCTGTTAGATACAGAAGAGATCCAATGATCCCTCTATACATTGATTCTTCAACATCTTTTCCTGCAATATCACTATCTAGATAACAATTAGTAGACATAGGAGTATTTGATATCTTACAATTCTCCATATCAAATTTCTTTAACAGTTCTTTGCTATATTTAGTTTGATGTAGAAAAATTCCATTTTCCATTTGTTTGACTTGTAGTCCTAGGAAGAAGCTTAATTCTCCCATCATAGACATATCAAACTCCTTCTGCATATTGGAAACAAATTCTCCACAAAGAGATTGGTTAGTTGATCCAAATATTATATCATCAACATAAATCTGAATCAGCAGAATATCTTTTGATTTTCTCTTTATGAAAAGAGTTTTATCAACATTACCTCTTTGAAAGTCATGAGTTAGTAGAAACTTACTCAGCCTTTCATACCATTTCCTTGGAGCTTGTTTCAGTCCATACAAAGCTTTCTTGAGCTTGTAAACATGCTTAGGTAATTTGCAGTCAACAAAACCAGGTGGTTGATCTACATAAACTTCTTCATCAATTAGACCATTTAAAAATGCACTTTTCACATCCATTTGATATAGTTTGAAATCAAACACACAAGCAAATGCAAGTAAAAGCCTAACAGCTTCTAATCTAGCAACTGGAGCATATGTTTCACCAAAGTCTATACCTTCCTGTTGATTGTATCCTTTGGCTACTAATCTAGCTTTATTTTTAACTATAACACCTTCTTCATTTAGTTTGTTTCTGAAAACCCATTTTGTACTAATGACATTCATATTCTTATTGAAAGGAACTAAAATCCAAACATCATTTCTTTTGAATTGATTCAGTTCATCATGCATGGCCATTATCCAGAATTCATCTTTTAATGCATGTTCCACACATAATGGTTCAATTTGAGAAACAAATGCCATATCATCACTTAGAAGATTGAAAGAGTGTCTAGTAGAAACTCCCTTATTTATATCTCCAAGAATGTTATCCAGAGATAGATCTTTGGGTTTCCTCCATTCTTTGGGTAGTGATGTGTCTTCAGATGGTGTTTTCTGCTGTAGTTCCAGTTTTTCTTCTTCTTGTGTAATACTGTCACCTATCTCATCTTCATCATTAAGAGATTTTCCTTTTTCAAGGATGTTAGTTTCATCAAAGGTAACATGTATAGATTCTTCAACAGATAAGGTACTTTTGTTAAAGACTCTATATGCTTTGCTAATTGCAGAATATCGATTTAAAATAAGCTCTAGTCTGCTTTCCCTTTTGACATGCATCACAAAGTCCTTGTTTAGAGAACTTGATCTTTGGAAGACCACTAACAAGATCTTTAGATGCAAGTCTATTTAACTGATCTGCATTTATATGTGCAATGCGTCTATGCCATAACCATGTTACATTATCATGTGATGTGAGACAAGAATTGGATGATGAATGCTCTAAGTCTAAGATGTATATGTTATTGACTCTTTTTCCTATAAGCAGGACTTCATTTGATTCCTTATCACAAACCATACAGCATTGATTATTAAAAGAGATATTGTAATTTTTGTCACAAAGCTGGCTAATACTAAGCAGGTTATATTTGAGACCTTCTACATACAGGACATTTTCAATGAGAGTATTGGAATTGTTACCAACACTGCCTGAGCCTAGTATTCTGCCTTTGTTGTTATCTCCATATGTTACAGATCCTCCTTCTTTTTCCTGTAATGAGATAAATTTGCTTTTATCTCCTGTCATGTGTCTTGAGCAGCCGCTGTCTAAGTACCACATTGATTGCTTTGCTCTCAAGCACACCTGCAACACAAGTTATTCAATTTGATTTTGGTACCCAATGGATCTTGGGTCCTGGAGAATCAGTGAGTACATAATCTAATTTCTTAATCCATTTATATTTTCCACTAGGAATGCCAAATTTCCTTATCATGCATCTGTAGTAGTTATGACCAGATTTCATACAATAGTTACATGAGTGGGAATTAATGGATTTCATAACATTAATATTCTGTTTTTCTTTATCCTTTGCTTTTAATGCAGCATACAATGTTTCACAGTTCTCACATGGTGACTTTAGTTTAGAGATATCTGAAAGTAGTTTCCTGTTATCATTCTCTAAATCAGAAATTTTATCTCTCATGTGTGTCATTTTCTTTTTATAAACATTATTTGATTTTTCTAATTTCCTTGCTTTAGCATACAGTTCAGCAAATGCATTTTGCAATTCATCATACGAGTCAATAGATGAGTCAGAATCATATACCTCATAATCTGAATTATGTTTGGTCATGAGACAGAGATTTGCTTCCTGATCCTCATCACTATCACTTGAAGTTGTTGAGGCATTCTCTTCCCATGCTATGTATGCTTTCTTTTTCTCTGATCTGAACTTTTGTTTCGTCTCCTCATTCTTTTTCAGGCTTGGACAGTCAGCTCTCATGTGTCCAGCTTTTCCACATTCAAAACATTTGAACTTTGGAGATGAGTTTTCATTCTTCTTGAAGGATTTCTTCTGACTGGAGAATCTCTTATTGTTGTTCTTCCTTCTCATGAATTTTCTGAAATTCTTCACCATTAGATTTAATTCTTCTTGTTCAGAACTTTCATTGCTGCTATCCTCTTCATCACTTGAGGATTCTTTTACCTTTAAGGCCAGACCTTTTGCCTTTTTATCTTTTTGTTCTTCATCAGCAATCCTTGACAGATCCATCTCATATTCTCTTAGCTTTCCAAATAACTCAGCACTTGTCATCTGAGCTAAGTTCTTTGACTCTGTAATTGCTGTGACAGTTGGTTGCCATCTTCTGTTTAGTGACTTCAGGATTTTGACATTTACTTCTTCTTCCACGAAGTCTTTCCCTAATCCTTTTAGGTGATTTATTATGTGAATGAACCTCTTTTGCATATCCATGACAGTTTCACCTTGATTCATTCTGAAGGTTTCATATTCCTGAATGAGTGTGTTCTTTCTAGCTCTTCTCACTTCTGGAGTTCCTTCATGTGTTACTTGGATTAAATCCCAAGCTTCCTTTGCTGTAGAACAAGCTGAAATTCTAAAAAATTCATCAGAATTTAGTGCAGAATGTATGATATTTAAAGCTTTTGCATCATTCTCTGCTCTTCTAATTTCACTTTGATCCCAGCTATCATATGGTTTCTCAATTTCTTTTCCTCCCTCTATCTTAGTGGGTATTTTGTAATCTGTGATTACAGCCTGCCAAATATTTCTATGAACAGATTCCATGAAAATTTTCATTCTAACTTTCCAAAAGGGATAGTTATCTCCACAAAACAATGGGGGTCTGTTTATAGAAGCACCTTCAGCAAACGGTAATTGATTACCAGCCATCTAACCTTTCTAAAGATCTAGTCTTGAATGTTTTACAAGATACAGCTCTGGTACCAATTGTTGGTCCCTACGGTTAGAATCTAGAAGGGGGGGGTTGAATAGATTCTATGTTATTTTTCCTTTTCTTCTTTGCTTTCTAAATCTTTACCAAACAAATCTTGATTTAAAACAAACCTTTAAACATAAAAGGTAATTCAGAGTTATATATGCACAGCTTATCCAACAAGATTTGAATAACAAGATATGTAAAGATTGAATTTATCAATTACCAAGAATCTTTAAAGTTCAGTTTCTGCAGATAATGTTTTTCTTCATACAACATTAATCAAGAAACTTATACAGAATGTAAAGAGTGTAAGGGTTAAGAAAATCATGCACCAAGATATATACTGGTTCAGCCATCCAAAGGCCTACATCCAGTTTCAGATTTAGATACACCTCTAAATCCAGTCAAATCCACTATTGATATTCTTTACATGCACCCTGCACAAGCAATATCCAATCAATGAATTTAACAAGCAAATCTTGACACCCACAAGATTAACAAACCATTTCTTGACTCCACAAGAAACATATAACCCAAGAATATTGATCCCACAATATCCTACTTGAGAAAAACCTATCTCAAGATTTCTCTTTACACAACTCTTCCAGAGATTCTCTAATCTCAAGAGTTAAAACCATCCAAACAATAAAAGATCAGAAACGAGTACACCTGTTCGTGTAGATATGATCTTCAACAACGTAAACCAGTTTAGAATGAATTTTCTATATGAACTTCATCTTCTTGAATTGATCTTGCACACTTCTTTTTCCAAAAGTTGATTTTCAGCAGATATGATCTTTCTTTCTTTTTCAGAAAATCTTTTTCTCTTTTGCAGTAATGTGTATTCAAAAAAAACTTCTTTCCGTGTGTGAAAATTCTCTTTTTTCTCTTCTTTTTTCTTGTTAAAAAAAACTTCAGTTTTAATCTTATTTAAAGACAATTTTCATGTGCAAGGAAACAGTTATTTCAGTTATATTCATAACAGAGATAATCTATTACCTGTGATGGTAATCTATTACCACGAGTTAGAATAACTGAACTAATTGTTTCAGCTCCTGTTTTAATCTATTACCTAACATGGTAATCGATTAACACGATGCCAAAATAACACAAAACTCACATTTGGAACAGAGGTAATCGATTACTTTAAAGAGATAATCGATTAACACGATCCTTTTTCCTCTTGAAATCATCAGAATCAGTTTGGTAATCTATTACCACACATGGTAATCGATTATTCCAGTATCAATCAGTTTTTCAACATGAGTCAGGTAATCTATTACCAGTTCAGGTAATCTATTCCTTAACTCAGAAAATTTCTGATGTTTTCAAGTTTTCATTTAAAGTCTCAAACACTCAGTAAATTAATACTTCATGTTCTCAACAATGAATGAAATAAGAAAAATGAGTATTATGATATTTTCACCTTCATGTTAATTACTAATTTTTAACACATAACAAACAAACACATACAAGCCTAATCTTTTAAACAATCAATACATTATCCTTTTGACATAGGCTTAAAATAAAAAGCAACATGAACAAAACATCAAAACTAAAACTTCTAGGGAACATCTTCCAGATGTAGATTCTTCAATCTTCAACAGTGGCTGGGCTGAGTGGAACAGAAAGTATGAAGAAAAACTCTAGGTATGAAGAAAAAACTCTAGGTCAATTTCTTTTATAATAGTTTGGATGCTTAAGCCTAGGCTTCATAATCATGCTCAGATGTCTAGAGATGATATTTTCTTAATGCATGTTAAGCAAAAGATAGACTGAGTTTCAGCTGTGAATGATTGTATCTGGAGAGCTAGGAGAAAGAAGGATGGTCCTATACTCTATGCTTTATAGCTGTCAAGAATTTTTTAGAAGGCTGGAGTAGATCTTCAAGGGGAGAAAAAGATAATTCTCCATGCCTCAAACAAGATTGAAAAATCTTCTTTGCATCATATGGGGATGCTAAAGATAAATGGGTATTCAAAGGTGATGTTCCTCCAACACCAGAACCAGCGACGGACGAAGATGAAGTTCTATCTCATGATGAGGAAATGCCACCACAAGTAGAGCCTGAACCAATATAAGAGCTACAATTGGAGCCTAAGGCATTTTCTCTGTTTGAACAAATAATGATAAATAAGCTAGATGCTATCATGGAAATGACAAGGAAGCATGAATCATATTATTCTGGAATTCTTGATCGGTTTGATAACCTTGATCATGAGATTGCAAGAATTAAGGCTCAACTTGGAATGCAAGATGATTCAGAGTGATGCGTTTAGGATTTTTAATGTTCTGTTTTTAGGAGTTCTAGTTTAAATTCTAGTTCAAATTTTCAATTGGGTTGTAATAGTTTTAAGGTCTGAACAATTTGGTTTTATTTTGGTTATTTTGGTTTAAAACTTGGTTGTTATTGAACATTTTAATTCTGGTGCAATTTGAATTTAATTGTGTTTGGTATGAGATCATCATGGTTACATTGATTTGAATTTTGATATTACCATATTGTGATTTGAGAATTAGTATGCTTTTTTGATTGAATTATGTATATTTGTTAATGTTTGTTGGTGCATTAGAAACTATACTTATGAGAATGTGGTTGATGTATTATGTTTGAAATACAATTGTGCTAATGTGGTATCAAATGCTCTGATATGAAATCTGGTATTAATTTGGATATATTGGAACAATGCCTATGAAAAAGATGCTTGATTCATTTCTTGTTATCAATTTAGTCTTGTGGCATTGATCTTGAACAAGTAACTCTTGTACATATGTCTATACATGTGAAATTTGCAAAATTTAATTCCCTATATCTAGACATATATCTATACTTGTTTTTTTTTATTTGTCCAAAGGGGGAGAAAGGTTTGAGTTATTTTGCAGGTCTGAGTACTAACAAGGAAAAATAAGCTACATAATAAGCTACCCATATCTAATATTGTGGAATACTGGTTTGCAAAACATATTGGTTTGTCATCATCAAAAAAGGGAAGATTGTTGAGATTCGTGGAGTAGTGAATCAACTTAGCCCTGGAGTATGAGAGTCTTGATGATAACAAAGGATGGATTATGCGAGTTGAAGCTGACCAAGGATGCAAACCAGTCAAGAAAGGAAGATATGAATATCATGATGTGTAATAAGAGTAGCTCATGAGTTCTTATGTGTTGTATTGTTTTGATTAGTTTATTTTGCATGTGTATGCTTTATGCATGATTTAATTTTAATCTAAATTGACTAAGAGTGAGTGTGATGATGATTTAAAATACTTGGAAGGATTTTTGAAGTATAAAATTGATTTTTTGAAAGATAACTCAAAATAATCGATTATCATTAAGTGTAATCGATTATTCTAGCAACAGGTGAAAAAAGTCTTGCTGTAATAATCGATTATCTATGAAATAATTGATTATTCCAGTAAGTACTCTCTGGAATAATTGCTTATCTAGTAAAATAATCGATTATTCTATTCTTGATTGGTTTCCAGAAATCATGAGGAACAAAATAACCGATTATCCTTTAAAATAATTGATTATTTGGATCTGAAAACTTTATAAATAGCTTTCACACTTTGAAACTTCAGAAGTGAAATGAAATGAAAACAAAAGAGAGAAAAACTGATATTGTGAAGTCTTTGTGACCTTCTTGGAGTGTTTTCTTTGTGAAACCAAGAAGAAAAACATTTTGTGAAATGCTTTGAAAGAGATCATCATCACCACTACATTCTTGAGAGAGGAAGATTAAGATTTGTTTGGAATTCATAGTCTGATTTGTTCAGCTTCTAGGTGAATTCATTCTTTTAATTCTTTATGTAGTGTGTAAGGGAAATCTTGAGTAGGTGTCTCAAGTGGTAAAGAATTCTTGTAGAGAGTTTCTACAAGAAGTGATTTCTTGGGGGCAAAAAAGTGGTTGTCTTCAATGTAGGAGTATATGTGTAACGACCCGCCTTAGGCCGTCACATCAATAACCAATATGACAACTAAAATAAAAATAACATATAATAAAGAAAATAGAGCAAAGGCCAGCTACACTAGAGTGTAAATATAAAATGATGTGTAAATTGTTTTCATCATATAAAATAATTTTATAAAAGGGTCATCATCAGTAGGGTTATACAGTCGTCCAAAAGATAATGAATGTACAACATCATGAAAACATCAAAAGGGACACCCTAGGTGCTGGTCAAGCTCTAAATCTAGCCACTTCTCAAAGCAACTACCAAAAGACTCCTTGCCATCTCAAAGCCTCACACCTGATCTGCTCCCCCACATAGTGAGATCATCACAGTCCACATCATGGAAATATAAGGGTTAGCACGTAGAAAACCAACCATGGTACAATAAAATGAAATATCATTAAACTAGATATTCATCAACAGTATGTATCCATACCAAGGGAATGACAACATTATAACAAGTCATTTCCATGCCAAATATAAACCAATCCAAAGTCCAATGTATACACATCCATGCCAATGCATACATATTCTATGATAATAAAAAAATCCATAACCAATGTATACAATCCATACCAAATGCATACATATTCCACATCCAAACCAAAGTCACACCACTATATAATCCCATGAAGTAGCTAACACATCCAAACCAACTGTTGACCTCAACACATCCAAACCAAGTGTTGAATTCGTGAACATGTCACCTTCCCATGTCACACACCTAACCTCTCATGGAAAATATACAGTTAGGTTACGTCGTCACGTAACCCTAGTGATCGCGGCCACTTCATCCATCGGTATGACTCAGCCTTGCCCCCATACCGGTAGCAAATAGAATACTTAGAGGAATACTTCAGAATCTGCCTAACATCTGAAGTGGTTTATTATATAATATTTGGAAAAGTTCCATATTCGAATCCTTACCATGGGACTCCCAAATTCCATATTTTCCTAAAGATTATATCCTGATCTCACCAAGAGATCTCCCAATCCATACCATAACCTTACTCTTCTAAGTCCTATTAGCTTTACAAAACAAACACACACAGAATATTCCATAATTACATACAAAATTTTCCATAACCATGCCAAATTACTCAATATAGCAACATAAATAATTAAACACCCAAAACAACTATCAACTTAACCAAATCACTCTTTGTGAAATGACAATCTTCACATAAAACAGCATATCAAGAGTTATAATACTATTATCTTGCTCATATTTATCTCATATGAAAAATAAGAAAATTTCCTACAACTCTTATGAAGACATCAAGTCCTAATTCAATCATCTACTTTGTTAAAAATTCTAAAAACCGCAACAGCTATAACCAATGCTGGCAGCTTGACCCCTGTTCACTAAAACAGTCATATCTGGATTTCTAGACCTCCTTTTTGGGTGATTCCAACGCCATTGAAAATCTAACATCCAAGGCTACAACTTTAATGAAGACTTCAAGACCAAAATACTCACGCCCGGCTCCCTAATATACCGCCCGGCGCAAAACTCAAATAGAGACCTACAAAGGTTATTGCGCCTGGTGCAATTATGCTGTGCCCAACGCAATATCAGTAATCAAAAGACAAGGACCACGTCTGATGGTGTGCATGGCATGGTTCTCCCCACTCCCGGCGATATTCGCCCAGGGATTCTCAATTTCAAATTGCGCCACGCCCGACACCAAGAACTGGGTCAGGCGCATTTACAACTAGAAACCCTCGAAAACCTTGAAAATTCCTTCCAATCATGAATCCAATCCAAATTACATGAGTTCGAACCATTATAAAGCATAAACAATATCCAAAAACAAAATTTTAAGCAATAAAATCAAGTATTAACCATTAATCCATGGAAATCATGAAGAAACCCCAACCAAAACCCTTTCCCCTCAATCCATCCTTAATCAGGCATAAATCATGGAATTAATATGATATTTCAAACTCATTCATACTAGATTAAGTCTTATAAGTACTACCCTTACCTTAGAAACCTCAAAAATGCAAGATTTGGACAAAACCCTCAAATCCCAACTCAAACTTCAATCTCACTTTTCAAGCTTCTAGAGGCTAAATCTCTTAATACGCTAGTTGTGAAGATTGATCCTAGCTTAATAAGCTTCCCAAATGTGTCCTCAGCTTCCCTCCAGACCAGAGCCCCTCTCTTTACTTTCTCTCTCTAGAACTATCCCTGTTTGACAAATGAGACCCTCCGGTCCTAAGTCCCTATATATAGCCATTTTCCAAAATTTCCAAATTTCACCCTTAGCAACTATTCACCTCAATATTCTATTCCTTGAAGTATTTCAACTCCCTAAGCTATAAAACAACCTCAAACTCACTCAGAATGACCGAATTTATCTTATATTCCTATCCTTCAATCTCCTACCCATCCTATTCCTTTCCATGCAATATGCACAACTCACCACCATATGAAATGCAACATGTATTAACACAGAAACAAACATCACTTTCAGATACATATGCTTGGAATAATGAGTTGCATGCCATAACACTTCACTTAACCAAGATGAGAAGGAAGGTGACCAGTCTTCTTTCCTCTTAGTACCAATTTAGTATAATGGTGTACAATGCATCATTCACCAAATTCATGCACACACATGCCTATATAAACCTCTCAAAACATCAACCTCTCATCTCATACTATAAAATCACTACCATGCTTAAACAACTAATCAAAACCACATCAACATACAACATGCACAGAGGTAAGTACATTTCAAATCCACATCTCCATAATCCAATCCAAATCCATATAAACAACATATACATACATGCATACATACATACATATATATATATATAGTATATCTACAAATAGCTCGGTATGTCCATGACGTTACAACTCTCCCCAACAACAAAAATTTTCGTCCCCGAAAATTCACTTACTCAAAAAGAGATATGGGTATTGAACCTTCATCCTATCTTCCAACTCCCAAGTGGCTTCATTAGTAACCTCATCCCAAATAACCTTTACCAAATTGATAGATTTACCCCGCAACTGTTTAACTTTATTATCTACCACTAAGATTGGCTATTTCTTAAAAGTTAAATTCTCCTTAACTTGCACTGCCTCTGATTCCAAGACATGACTCGGATCGTGAATATACTTCCTCAGTTGTGAAACATGGAACACATCATGCAAATTAGACAGGAATAGAGGTAATGCAATCTGATATGCCACTGATCCAATCCTCTTGAAAATTTGATACGGCCCAATAAACTTAGGATTCAACTTCTTAGCCTTAATAGCTCTTCCCACACCTGTGGTAAGAGTTACCTTCAAAAATACATGTTCTCCCTCTGAAAACTCAAAAGGTTTCCTCCTTTTGTCTACATAAGACTTTTACCTACTCTAAGCAACTTTCATTCTTTCCTGAATTTGTTTCACTTTTTTGGTAGTCTGTAAGATAATCTCTGGCCCCACCATCATTGATTCTCCCTCTTTAAACCAACACAAAGGTGTTCAACACTTCCTCCCGTATAGAGCCTCAAATGGTGCCATTCCTATACTTGCATGAAAATTGTTATTATAAGTGAACTCGACCAAAGGCAACATTTCTTCCCAACTCCCTAGATGATCCAAAATACAAGCCCTCAATAAGTCCTCCAAAGATTGGATAGTCCTCTTAGACTGCCCATCAGTCTGTGGGTGATAAGCAGAACTGAGTCTCAACTAAGTCCCTAACGCCTGGTGCAAACTCTACCAAAATTGGGAGGTAAAACGAGGATCCCTATCAGAGATGATACTGGAGGTCACACCATGTAATCTAACTATCTCCTTAATATAAAACTAAGTTAATTTTTGCAAGGACCATTTTATATTCACTGGAAGAAAATGAGCACACTTAGTTAATCTATCCACGATCACCCAAATAGAATCACAATTCTTTGAAGACCTTGGCAAACCAACAACAAAATCCATGGCGATACTATCCCATTTCCATTCTGGCACTTCCATCATCTGTAGCAAACCTCCTGGTTTTTTATGTTCTACCTTAGCTTTCTGACACACAATGCAAGTTGCAACATACTCGGCCACCTCCCTTTTCATACCATTCCACCAAAACATTCTCTTCAAATCTTGATACATCTTTGTCATCCTCGAATGCACACTCAACTTGCTTTTATGACCTTCTTCAAGTATCAACTTCTTCAACTCTCCATCTTGTGGAATACAAATTCTGCCCTTGTATCTCAAAACCCCATCCACATCTTGTTCAAATCCTTCAGCTCTCTCAGAACCGAACAACTCTCTAACCTTATTCAAACCCACATCCTGAGTTTTTTTTTTGTTTCACCATCTCCAAGAAATCACTAGTAATGGTAGTCATACCACAACTAATAAAATTTGAAGCAACCAAAACGTTAAGATTCATATCCTTGAATTTCTCTACTAACTCCATCTTTTTAACCATCATGTAAGACATATGAAGAGATTTTCTGCTGAAAGCATCTGCTACCACATTCTCTTTACCTGGATGGTACATTAACTGAAAGTCATAATCTTTCAAAAACTCAATCCACCTCCTTTGCCTCATATTTAACTCTTTCTAATCAAACAAATATTTTAGACTCTTATGATCACTGAACACATCAAACTTTGCTCCATAGAGATAATGCCTCCAAATCTTCAAAGCAAAAACCACCACAGCCAACTCTAGATCATGCGTAGGATAATTCCGTTCATGGGTCTTCAATTGTCTAGATGCATAGGCCACAACTCGCCTATCTTGCATAAGAACACATCCTAAGCCTTGATGAGATGCATCACAATAAACTTCAAAAGATTTATTGGGATCTGGAAGAATCAGCACAGGAGATGATGTCAACTTTTCCTTTAACTCTTGAAAACTCTTCTCACACTCCTCCGTCCATACAAAAGTAAGATCCTTCCTGGTCAGTTGTGTCAAACGCATAAATATTTTAGAAAGCCCTTCTACGAATCTCCTATAATAGCCAGCTAGTCCCACAAAACCTCTAACTTCAGTAACTGATTTAGGACGCTCCCACCTCAAAACCGCTTCCACCTTAGTAGGATCAATTGCAATTCCTTGTGCAGAAATCACATGACCCGAGAACTTAACTTCAGATAACCAAAACTCACATTTCGACAACTTTGAAAATAATTGTTTCTCCTTCAATACCTGCAAAACTATCCTCAAATGTTCTCTATGTTCTTCGATAGATCTAGAATAAACCAAAATGTCATCAATGAACACCACAACAAATTTATCTAGAAAGGGTCTGAAAATCCTATTCATATAATCCAAGAAAATAGCTGGAGCATTCGTCACTCCAAAAGACATAACAACATACTCATAATGGCCATATCGAGTCCTGAAAGCAGTCTTTGGTATGTCCTCCTCCTTTACCTGAATCTGGTGATACCCAGACCTCAAATCAATCTTGGAGAAAATAGAAGCTCCCCTCAACTGATCCATCAAATCGTCTATCCTTGGCAATGAATACTTATTCTTGATTGTCGATTTATTTAACTGCCTGTAATCCACACATAACCTCACACCACCATCCTTCTTCTTTACCAATAACACGGGTGCTCCCCACGGAGACACACTAGGTCTGATCATCTACTTCTCCAAAAGTTCCTCAACCTGCTTCTTCAATTTAGACAACTCCGCTGGTGCCATTCTATAAGGAGAAATAGACACTGGTCCCGCCCCTGGTATAAGATCAATACTAAACTCCAACTCTCGTTTTGGTGGTAACCCCAGAACATCATCCTGAAAAACCTCTGGGAAATCTCTAACAACATCAATACTATTCAACAACATTTCATTCTCTAAACTGATAAAAGATAGGATCATAAACCCAAGAGCTCCACCCTTCAACAACCCATCCACCTGTCCGCTAGAAATAAATCTCTCATGTTCATCAGTAGGAAAGATTAATCTCTTTTATGAACAATCTATCAAAATCCTGTTGGCAGAAAGTCAATCCATCCCTGAAATCACATCCAAATCGGATAAAGGTAAACAAAACAAATTCACTTTATAACAAGGCCCTTCCACCTCCACTGGACATCTTAAACAAACCTCAGAAGTCAAAATAGACCCTGAAGCTGGGGTAGAAACGACTAGATCCACACACAAGGAACTCACAACCAAATTTAACCTTGCCACACATTCATAAGAAATAAAAGAATGTGAAGCACCAGAATCAAATAGAATAGAAATATCATTACCATCAGCTTTGCCCTTTCCCTTTACCAGCTCAGATGACGTTTCAGCTTCAGTACCTGTTAAAGCAAAAACACAACCTGCTGCAGTAGGCCGATCCACTTTCTGGTTTCCTCTAGCTTGAGTATTTATTACATTGCAATCCTTAGCCATGTGACCCACCTTGCCACATTTAAAACACACATAGTCCTTTATAGGACAATCCCTCATCATATGTGGGCCTCCACATCTGTAACATCTAAAACTCTGAACAACTCCTGTAGTAGTAGTCCCCATTGGTTTCTTATTAGCATTCCCCTTCTGAAACTAAGATGGTCTCTTTTGGGGATGTTTCCCCCTTCCAAATCCATATGATCCCTCTAGACCTTTTGCCACTCTATTTCCTCCTTCAAATCTCTCAACTATTTTTGCCTTTTCAACTAGAACTGGGAACTCCACAATTCCCATAGGAACAATAGCCTTCTTCAACTCATACCTTAAACCCTCACTAAACTTCCTGCATCTCCAAGCTTCAGTGATAGCTTGAGAATAGTACCTAGCCAAGTGTTCAAACTTGACCACATACTCTTGTACTGACATATTCCCTTGCTGCAATCTCAAAAATTCAGCTTCCTTAGCATATCTGGAACTATCTGGAAAATATTTCTCCAGAAACACCTTTCTAAAGTTCTCCCAATTCACCACTTCCCCTCTAGCTTCCATCATAGCTTGAGAACCTTTCCACCAGAAGCTAGCCTCACCCACCAACATATAAACAGCATAAACTATCTTCCTCTCCTCAGGACAATGCATCACCATGAAGATTTTCTCCATCTCCTCAATCCACTGGTCAACAACTTCAGGTCCATCAACACCTGTAAATTGAGGAGGATTCCCTTTTTTGAACTCGGACAAGCCCCTATACTCATCAGGTACCTCAACCCTAGCTGCTTCAGCTGCAGCCCGATTGGTCTCCATCTGAGCCAACAAAGTATTTTGTTGTCCAATAGCAGAAGCAATCAGCTCCATAACTTGAGCAATCTGCCACTCATCCACGCCTGAAGAAGGATCAGAATGGTTTCCCCTACCAACCATCCTAATCAAGATAAAAGATCAAGGAACCCATGAGTTTACACTAAAACACATAAGTAATTCCTTTTCAAAATCCATTTCCTCATAATAGAAACATAACAAGACCATTTCCCACAAATCCTAAAGAGACTTGATCAGCTTTGATACCAACAAGTGTAACGACGCACCTTAGGCCTTCACATCAACAACCAATATGACAAATAAAATAAAAATAATATATAATAAATAAAATAGAGCAAAGGCCAGCTACACTAGAGTGTAAATATAAAATGACGTGTAAATTGTTTTCATCATATAAAACATAATTTTATAAAAGGGTCATCATCAGTAGGGTTATACAGTCATCCAAAAAGAAAATGAATGTACAACATCATGAAAACATCAAAAGGGACACCCTAGGTGCTGGTCAAGCTTTAAATCTAGTCACTTCTCAAAGCAGCTACCAAAAGACTCCTTGCCATCCCAAAGCCTCACACCTGATCTGCTCCCCCACATAGTGAGATCATCACAGTCCACATCATGGAAATATAAAGGTTAGCACATATAAAACCAACCATAGTACAATAAAATGAAATATCATTAAACTAGATATTCATCAACAGTATGTATCCATACCAAGGGAATGACAACATTATAACAAGTCATTTCCATGCCAAATATAAACCAATCCAAAGTCCAATGTATACACATCCATGCCAATGCATACATGTTCTATGATAATAAAGAATCCATAACCAATGTATACAATCCATACCAAATGCATACATATTCCACATCCAAACCAAAGTCACACCACTGTATAATCCCATGAAGTAGCCAACACATCCAAACCAAATGTTGACCTCAACACATCCAAACCAAGTGTTGAATTTGTGAACATGTTACCTGCCCATGTCACACACCTAACCTCTCATGGAAAATATACAGTTGGGTTACGTCATCACATAACCCTGGTAATCGCGGCCACTTCATCCATCGGTATGACTCGGCCTTGCCCCCATACCGGTAGCAAATAGAATACTTAGAGGAGTACTTCAAAATCCACCTAACATCTGAAGTGGTTTATTATATAATCTTTGGAAAAGCTCCATATTCGAATCCTCACCATGGGACTCCCAAATTCCATATTTTCCAAAGATTATATCCCGATCTCACCAAGAGATCTCCCAGTCCATACCATAACCTTACTCCTCTAAGTCCTATTAGCTTTCCAAACCAAACACACATAGCATATTCCATAATTACATACAAACGTTTCCATAACCATGCCAAATTACTCAATATAACAACATAAATAATTAAACACCCAAAACAACTATCAACTTAACCAAATCACTCTTTGAGAAATGACAATCTTCACATAAAATAGCATATCAATAATTATACTACTCCTATCATTCTCATCTTTATCTCATATGAAAGATAAGAAGATTTCCTATAACTCTTATCAAGACATCAAGTCCTAATTCCATCATCTACTTTGTTAAAAATTCTAAAAACCGCAACACCTATAACCAATGCTGGCAGCTTGACCCCTGTTCACTAAAAAACTCATATCTGGAGTTCTAGACCTCCTTTTTGGGTGATTCCAACGCCATTGGAAAGATAACATCCAAGGCTACAAATTTCTTGAAGACTTAAAGACCAAAATACTCACGCCCGGCGCACTAATGTCTCGCGCGGCGAAAAACTCAAACAGAGACCTACAAAGGTTATTGCGCCCAACGCAATTATGCTGCGTCCGGCGCAATATTAGTTACCAAAACACAAGCACCACGTCTGATAGTGCACCCGGTATGGTTCTCCCCAAGCCCGGCATGATTCACCCAAGGATTCTCAATTTCAAATTGCGCCCGGCGCGAGTAACCTCGCGCTCGGCGTGATTTGGCAATGATGGTCTCTGATGAATTCACGCCCAACGCTAAGAACTGCGCCCGACGCATTTACAACCAGAAACCCTTGAAAACCTTGAAAATTCCTTCCAATCATGAATCCAATCCAAATTACATGAGTTTGAATCATTATAAAGCATAAACAATATCCAAAAACATATTAAGCAATAAAATCAAGTATTAACCATTAATCCATGGAAATCATGAAGAAACCCCAACCAAATCCCTTTCCCCTCAATCCATCCTTAATCAGGCATAAATCATGGAATTAATATGATATTTCAAACCCATACATACGAGATTAAGTCTTATAAGTATTTCCCTTACCTTAGAAACCTCAGAAATGCAAGATTTGGACAAAACCCTCAAATCCCAACTCAAACTTCAATCTCACTTTTCACCCTTAGCAACTATTCACCTCAAATATTCTATTCCTTGAAGTATTTCAACTCCCTAAGCTCTAAAACAACGTCAAATTCACTCAGAAAGACCATATTTATCTTATGTTCCTATCCTTCAATCTCTTACCCATCCTATTCCTTTCCATGCAATACGCACAACTCACCACCATATGAAATGCAACATGTATTAACACAGAAACAAACATCACTTTCAGATACATATGCTTGGAATAATGAGTTGCATGCCATAATACTTCACTTAGCCAAGATGAGAAGGAAGGTGATCAATCTTTTTCCCTCTTAGTACCAATTCAGTATAATGGTGTACAATGCATCATTCACCAAATTCATGCACACACATGCCTATATAAACCTCTCAAAACATCAACCTCTCATCTCATACTATAAAATCACTACCATGCTTAAACAACTAATCAAAACCACATCAACATACAACATGCACAGAGGTAAGTACAATTCAAATCCACATCTCCATAATCCAATCCAAATCCATATAAACAACATATACATACATGCATACATACATACATATATATATATAGAGTATATCTACCAAATAGCTCGGTATTTCCATGGCGTTACAATATTCATGTGTGTTATGCTTGTAAAACTTCTTCATTAAGATAGTGGAACAAATCTTGATCAGGTTATGATTGAGGACTGGATGTAGGTTACATGTGGAGTGGCTGAACCAGGATAAAATATTTGTGCATTTTTCTCTCACCCTTATCTCTTACATTGAGCAAAATCTTAATTGAGTGATAAAATGGGTGATCCTGATTAATATGTTTGTATGCTTAACATTGCTTTAAACTGAATCAAAGTATTGCATATTAGTTGTTCTTAAAACTGGACTTAATCAAGATTAATCAAGAAAGTATATAGGACTCATTCCCATTGGCAAGTCTTTCAGGAAACTTCTTTGAGAATTCATATTAGAAAAGTTTAAGTTGAATTAAATATCCTTAAAACTCTGATAAATTTTTTAAGTGTCATAGAATCCAATTCACCCCCCCTCTTGGATTAAGCCATTCTTTTCTAACAGAACTAGGTAGGAAAGATGAATTGATGATTCTCCCTAGCCTTGCTCCTCACAAGATCTTCATCCTTGATTGTGATTCCGGAAGAGAAGATGAAGAAGAATTCGAATTTGGATTGATCCAAACCAAAGAAGGAAGTTTTGAGATTCATGGAGTGGTGAATCAATCCAAACCTAGAGAATGAAGGTTTTGATGATAACAAAATGTGGATTATGAGAATCTAAAGCTGACCAAGGACATCAACAAGTCAAAAACAAAGTCAAGAAGAAAATATGACTATTATGATGTGTAATAGGAGTAGCACATAAGTTGTATTGTTGTGTTTAGTTCATTTTGCATGTGTGTGCGTTGTGCATGAGTTAATCTTTATCTAATATGACTAAGAGTGAGTATGATGATGAGTTAGAAACTTGAAAAGTTATTTTGAGATATAAAAAGAGTTTTTGAAAACTGACTCAAAATAATCGGTTATCATTAAATATAATCGGTTATTCCAGTTACAGGTGAAAAGGATGCCTTGCTGTAATAATCGATTATTTGTGAAATAATCGATTATCCTAGGAATCACTCTCTAGAATAATTGATTATCCTGCAAAATAATCGATTAATTTGTTCTTGGTTGATTTCCAGAAATTATGAAGAACAAAATAATCGATTATCTGATATATTTACAAAACCTCTACCAAGAGAAAGATTTAATCAATTGAGAATTGAACTAGGAATAATCAATGAGTCTTGTTTGAATTGATTGTGAATGTGTACTTGAGTTTGATTGCTTGATTGAATTGATTGTGAATGTGTAAAACATTGATATATGATGCATAAAAGAGGAAGTTTAATAGTTGAAAAAGATTAGAAATGGTTTAAAAGGTTAGAAATAAGAGAAGCAAAAACTTCTCTAGAATAATCGATTATTGTAAAATTTAATCGATTATTGTAAGTGAGCCTAGGAGAATAATCGATTATTTGGAAGATAATCGATTATCTGGGAGAAGATGAATTCTAGAAATCTCTGGAATAATCAATTATTTGGGCAATAATCGATCATCTGAGAAGCAAGAATACAAAGAGTCTCTAGAATAATCGATTATTTGGGCAATAATCGATTATTTGGGCAAGTTAGAGGAAATGACCTTCTGGAATAGTCGATTATTTAGTGTAGAAAGGGTTTTTCAAAGGATTTTACTAATACAAATAATCGATTATTTGTATAGATGATCTATTATTTGCACGACCCTTGATTTTCTAGACGATTTTTGAACGGTTTTATTCGCGCCAACCTCCAACTTCCCACTACTCTTCATTAGTGGAACCTCTCCTCTACCCCAATCCGGTGCTAGGGCTTCTATAACTTCCAAATCTTCTTGTTTTTCAAATACCCACATTCTCTCAACTCTCAAACCCTAACACGCTCATCTTCTTCATCTTCTTCATCACCACCAAAGAACCCACCTTTAACCTAGAAATGGCTTCTTCTTCCAAAAGGCCAAAGAAGCTTGAAGTCAGGGGGAGCAAACGTCCTCTACCCACAGGAGCTGAGCAACTCATCTCCAAGTGGTTTGCTGATGAGAAGACCTAAGATTACTATTTTGAATGGTATGCGGGTAGAAGATTGTCAGAGGATTCCGGAGACCACTAACTACACAAAATTTCTAGCCGGAGGAATGAAGAATTTCAAGATTAATTTCTTTTATTATAGCTTGGATGATTAAGCCTAGATTACATAATCATGCTCAAATGTCAAGGGATGACATTTTGCTAATGCATGTAATTAAGAAAACGATCAAGATAGATTGGGTATCTGTGGTGAATGACTGTATGTGGAAGGCTAGGAGGAAGGAGGATGGTCCAATACCATATGCTTTGTTATTGTCTAAGATTTTTGAAAAAGCAGGTGTGGATCTGAAAGGGGAGAAAAATATAATTCTCCATTCCTCGAATAAAATTGAAAAATCTTATTTGCCTCATTTGGGGATGCTAAAACAAGAAGACAAATGGGTATTCAAAGGAGATGTCCCTCCGACTCCTGAACCTGCAACTGATGAAGATGGTGTTCCATCTCATGATGAAGACCAACCACCATAAGTGGAAATTGAACCTGAACGGGAACAAGAACCGGAGCCTAAATCATTTTCTTCGTTTGAGCAAATTATTATTAATAAGCTTGATGCGGTAATGGAGATGTCTAGGAAGCACGAGTCATATTATTCGGGTATTCTTGATCGATTTGATCACCTTGATCATGAGATTAACCGAATTAAGGCTCAGCTTGGGATGCCAGAAGACTCGGAGTGATTCTAGGAGCTTTAGTGTTCTGTTATGTTTTTAGAAGGTTTTAGTTTAAATTTCTGGTTTTAAAATTTCAATTGGGTTGTAATCATTTTAATTCCTGAACAATTTTCTAATCTTGGTTTATTTTGTTTTGAACAATTTAAATTCTGGTACAATATGAAGTTTATTGCGGTTATATTGTGTTTGGAATGATTTGATAACTTTGATTTGGATGTTTGATAGTGCTATATTATGTTTTACACATTGAAATGTGATAGTGTTATAGCATATTTGTGATGTTTGCTGATGATATAATGCTTAGCTGATGAATCATATGGTTGAGATATTTGTGATTAAAGCTGATGATATAATGCTTAGCTGATGAATCATATGGTTGAGATATTGTGATTAAAAGACAACTTGATGAATATGAAAAATCTCTGATACAAATTCTGATGTTACTTTAGGATTAATTGAAACAATGATGAATATGGTTTTGTGGCATTAAATTTTTGAGCAAATGATTCTTGTGCATAATTCAATACATGTGAAATCTGGACAAATGAGTTTATCTAGTTGTTTTTGATGATTTTCAAAGGGGGAGAAAGGTTTTTGAGTTTGTTTTGCAGGACTTAAAATGTGAAAATACTGGTTTGCAAAACAAAATGGCTTGTATGGTTTGTCATCATCAAAAAAGGGGAGATTATTGAGATTCATGAAGTGGTGAATCAATCCAAACCTGGAGAATGAAGGTTTTGATGATAGCAAAATGTGGATTATGAGAATCTAAAGCTGACCAAGGACATCAACAAGTCAAAAACAAAGTCAAGAAGAAAATATTGCTATTATGATGTGTAATAGGAGTAGCTCATAAGTTGTATTGTTGTGTTTAGTTCATTTTGCATGTGTGTGCTTTGTGCATGAGTTAATCTTTATCTAATCTGACTAAGATTGAGTATGATGATGAGTTAGAAACTTGAAAAGTTATTTTGAGATATAAAACAGAGTTTTTGAAAACTGACTCAAAATAATCGATTATCATTAAATATAATCGATTATTCCAACAACAGGTGAAAAGGATGCCTTGCTGTAATAATCGATTATTTGTGAAATAATCGATTATCCCAGGAATCACTCTTTAGAATAATCGATTATCCTGCAAAATAATCGATTAATTTGTTCTTGGTTGATTTCCAAAAATCATGAAGAACAAAATAATCTATTATCCTTTAAAATAATCGATTATCTGGTTCTGAAAATGTTATAAATAGTTTTCACACTTTGAAACTTCAAAAAAAAGAATGAACAGAGAATGAGTTAACATTCAAAAAGAGAAAAATGTTATTGTGAAGTCTTTGTGACCTTCTGGGAGAGTTTTCTTTGTGAAACCAAGAAGTAAAACATTTTGTGAAATGCTTTGAAAAAGATCATCATCATCACATTCTTAAAAAGAGAAAGATTGAGATTTTCTTCTAAATTCACAGTCTGATCTGTTCAGCTTCTAGGTGAATTCGTTCCTTAATTCTTTGTGAATAATTGTAAATCTTGAGTAGGTGTCTCAAGTGGTAAGGAATTCTTGTAGTGGGTTTCTACAAGAGGTGCTTTCTTGGGGTCAAGAAAGTGGTTATCTTGAATGTAGGAGTGTATGCATGTGTTGTATGCTTGTAAAACTTCTTCATTAAGATAGTGGAACAAATCTTGATCAGGTTATGATTGAGGACTGGATGTAGGTCACATGTAGAGCGGTTGAACCAAGATAAAAGACTTGTGCAATCTTCTTTTATCCTTATCTTTTACTTTGAGTAATATCTTGGTTGTGTTAAAAAGAATAATCTTGATTAATATGTTTGTATGCACAATATTGCTTTAAAATGAATCAAGTGTTGCATATTGATTGTTCTTAACTTTGAATTTTATCAAAGATTAATCAAGAAAGCATATAGGACTCATTTTCATTAGCAAGTCATTTAAGGAACTTCTTTGAAAATTCATATTAGAAAAGTTTGAATTGAAATAAAGATCCTAAGAACTCTGAAAATTTTTAAATTACCATAGTCCAATTCACCCCCCTCTTGGATTGAGCCATTCTTTTCTATCAAAATTCACATCCAGAACGGTCCATTCTGAAATCGGAACGACCCGTTCTGGCACGTCTAGAACGGCCCATTCTAAAATCAGAACGGCCCGTTCTGGAGCTGAATTTAACTCATAATGACCATTTTGGAACGTCCCGTTCCGGTCCAAGATTCATAGGCCTATTTAGTAGTTTGGAACGACCCGTTCTAGTTTGGAAATGACCCGTTCTAGGCTACTAAATCACCCTTGTTTTAGTAGTTTGGAACGGTCCGTTCCAATCTGGGAACGCCTCGTTCTAGTCTGCTAACTAGTGCCAGAACTAGCACTTAGCATGGTTTCTGCGATCAAAACTCTACAGATCTGCGATTTTCGCATTCGACAATTTACTTAAACAATTACATCTTCAGACCATTCTCTCTTACAAATACCAATGTATTCCCTTAGCGTTTCCCATTGGAACACCAAAATCTACAATTACAAGCCAAACACGAACACTACTCATACAAACATATTAATTACACCAATTAGAACATCTGAAAAGACATAAAGACAAAAGGACACATTTGGGAGAAAATCACTCACACATAGGCATACAATAGAGACAGGATCGAGGTTAATCCCACTACCCAACATACATTCCCACACCCAGAGCGAGGTTTTTCACTCCCCCTTATCTTGTTGAGCAAAAAAAGGTTGACGATCAACTCTGGTTTAGTTTCCTCCACCTTCTAATTCTTCGAACTCTGAAGTGTAAACGCGTACGTGAAAAAATGTAATAATGTAAAAACTGGTCAGCTCCCTATTTCTTTTTAAAATTTAACCCCCGCCCTCCCCCCCCCCCACTTTTAACCCTTTAGTTAAAAAAATGTCAACCATAGTTATCTCAAAAATCCTTTCTCTCATTTAATAAATAATTAAATAATATAATCTTTAATTAGAAAACCTCACAATATATTCATATAAAAATAATTGTAAATAGTTACTAAAATCAACATATTTAATTATCACAATATAGTAAATAATAATAAAATAAATATTAATCAGCTCTCATTTATAAAAATAGAAATACCAAAATTATTAATAAAATATCTATATTATATTTTATGAAAACGGGGTGTTACAATGTGTGTGTGTGTGTATATATATATATATATATATATATATATATATATATATATATATATATATATATATATATATATGCAAGTTAATTTGTGTGATGACTTGTATTGGTTATATGATTTATGTATTATTAGTCGAATTGTATTTTGTTTTATCAATATATTTACATTAGTAGTCTATTATGATTTATATCTTTACATCTTTGCTTGTGTTTAGCTATCCAACTTTGTTCTATGTTGCATGGTAGAGTGAGATGTTTCTCACTCCTTATTGCTTTGTTTGTTATTTTATATGTTGTTGCAAGAGTTTCACAACATGACATTGAGGATTTTGGCAATCAAGCCTAGTTCTTATGGTTGAGTTATATTCTATTAGTCTTATTTGATTCTGTATGTATTTAGGAATATGGATATATGATTAATTGGTAAAAATGATGCTCTAGGAGAGAGAGCGAAATTATAAAAAAGTGCCTGTAAGTTAGGTTGTGAAAAATTGGATGATTTCTGTTTGAGGAATTGATGATCCCATTAGATTCTATATATGATAAGGATTATAAATATGCCAATAATTTGTAAGAATGATGATCTGGGAGAGAGAACGAAATTGTAGAAAAGTGCCTGTGAGTTAGGTTTTGGAACAATTGGGGGTTTTACTATTTATGTTAAGATTGTATTAAATTGATAATTCCATTGATTATCATATTAACTTATGATTGTTATTGCTATATTACTTGATGAAATTGATGACTTAGATGTGAATTTCTTGAGATGTATGAAACTCATTATGTTGGACTTATCTGATGCGTGTATGGAATTGAACTATGAGATGTTGTGTGGAATGTGAATGAGATGTGATTGTGGTTCTTCACACCTATGACCAGGGTTGAGCACGGCCCGAGACTGTTACATGGGTATCGTGACCTTGGTTAACATGTTAGGGGTGAGCACGACCCTGGGTTAGGGGTAACGTGACCTTGGCACAGTGTTATATCAGGGGTGAGCACGGCCCGGGTATGTTACATGAGTATCGTGACCTTGGTTAACATGTCAGGGGTGAGCACAACCCTAGGTTAGGGGTAACGTGACCTTGGCACAGTGTTATATCAGGGGTGAGCACGGCATTGGATTGTTAACTGGGTAGCGTGACCTTGGCATAGTGTGAAGTGCAAGATTTGTGATGAATGGTGTGATTGAGAATTATGACGTGATGACGATGCATGATTGATTGAAATATGACATGTTGAAATATTTATGAATATTAAGCTATAATGAGATAATATGTTGTGTTTTCTTATGTGTTATATATATAGATGTTTTCTTTTCTTACCGTATAACTTGTGGATGTTTTAGGTGAGGAAGATCCGGGTTATGAGTGGCATCTAGAATGTCAACAGTTGATTTATGGGTATGCTCTGATATTGTGACATCGGGGCAGAGGATTTCTAGGACATGAATTGTATTTGTATATAGAGTTGAACCTATTAATTTGAAAACATTTTGTAACCTTTTATGTTTTATTTTCCAACTTTCATTTTCAGACTATTTTAGATATTGAAGAATGTTTCTAAAGGTTTTTATGTGAACCCTTTTACCTATGTGAAAAATTTTATTTCCTTAGTTTATTTATATTATTACAATATATGTGTTGGGGTAGTAAGGGTGTCATATTTAGTGGTATCAGAGCAGGTCGATCCAATCGGCCGTGAGTTATGAGTCTACTATGCTTGTTTAGTAGATGAATGATAGAATGAATCGATTGTGGAATTTATTGATATGCTAGTATGATGATTGATTTTGTTTGTTGTTATTTAATTGTGTGTACTCTAACAATGTTTTGCATTATGATGAGGATAATGATGATGTTTCCCTTATGTTGTTAGTGTTGTGCTTACTTGTGCATTGTTTTCTCAGAATTTGGCTGAAAGACATGATATAGCTTAGTTGATGCTATTCATGATTGCTTATTTGTTTTGATACTTCTTACTTACGTAAAGGTAGTGGTTGAGTGGTATCGCTCATATTACAAGCATATGTGTCAGTAGTGGACGAAGTCTTGCTAATCAACTAGAACTATTAGGACTTTGAATGTGGGTGAGACATTGATTTGTCGAGTGTATTAAGAGTTTACGATTGGTAGATTTTCTGAAAGCTATAGTTCTAGTGATTGAATCTAAGAGGTTATGTGTTGAGCATTAGAGCTTTGAGTGTTCTTGATGAAAGGGCAGAGTGTTGGTGATTTCCTTAAGTTTTGATGCTTGCATATTAACCTTGTTAGGGGTTAGGTTGCATAAGGATTTTATTTCAACTCTAAGTCTTTTGTGTGGAGTATGTGAGTTGTTTTGGTTTAGGATTGTAGTGAGAAGCTTGGATATGAGTTTGAGGTAAAGGAGTGAGTTTGAAAGGATTGAGGTATTTTTGTGGCCTTAGATGTTGATACACTATTGTAGTTTGGTGTAAAGGAAGTTTTTTGTAGTTTTGTTGTGCCAGTTTGAGTACCATATTGATAGAATTAGATTTTTGTAGTCTTCAGGAAAGTTGTAGCCTTGGGCGTTATCTTTCTAATGGAACTAGAATTAGATAAAACGGAGATCTAGAACTCCAGTTATAGTTGCTTTGATGGTTGGAAGTCTAATTGTAAGCGTTGAATATATTTGTTGGATTTTTGAATTTTTTAGCTAAGAAGATGATTTTTTTAGAATCTCATGTCTTCATAAGAGTTATAGCTTATTCTCTTAGCTTTCTTTTGAGATAGGTTTGAGATCATGTGGAGGAGTATAACTCTTTAGGTGTCATTTTTCGTTGCCAGTTGTTGATGGAATATGTAATGTGTCATGATGTTTTGAGTTGTTAGGCAATGCAAGGATGAAAACTGATTAGGATATGATATTCTGAGGTGTTGTCATGTGGATTGAGAGTCCTTTTAAGGTTGTATGATGCTATGTGGTAAAGTTGGTTCATGTACATGCTATATGGAGTAAACGATGATTGATTCGTACATGCTTAAGGATGGTATATATGAAGGTTTAAAGTAGGTATTCTAATATGATTTGATATGCATGTATGTGGATATGAGGATAGATGACCTTATGGATTAATTAGTGAATGGTTGTGTGTTTAGTGAGATTGACCTTAAGATGTGATATCATCATATTAGAGTAAATTTTGATGATATATCCAAGATAGATTTAGGCTAAATTATCTAAGTATGATTTTTGATTGTATGAGGTGAGTGTTCTAGGCCCTGTAATTTCTTGCGTGGATATAACGTAGATCTACCTATGGTAGAAGTTGTGCTTAAGTGGGAGATACCAAAAGTCAATTAGTGAGGTTAGGAGTTTTATTGGGATAGTTTATAGGAAATTTATTGAGTAAATTTTTAAGATAGCGGTTCACGGTTTAGGCTGCTCTGGTTTCTCTCGTCGCTACTACAGGAATCGTTGTTGCTTTCTTTTCCTGTGGTTATTAAGATGTTTTAGTTCACCAGGTTGTCTCTTGCCTACCCATGGATTCAGCAGTAGTTCGAAAGGTTAATCTATATCGGGAATTCCTAGACCTATGCTTATTTTTTTAACTCCCCAAAGCATTTCGTCACTTAATTACTTCTCTGGGTCGCTTACTATTACCTTTGACTGGATTGACTAGGAAAGAGTTGTCTTTGTATGGGATAACAAATGTGAGAGTAGTTTTCAAACTCTTAAGGAAAGATTGACTAGTGTTAATACTACCGTATTTTAGTAAGTATTATGTGGTATATAGTGATGCTTCTAAGATGGGTTGGTTGGAGTATGGATGCAAGAAGGAAGGGTAGTAGCTTATGTGTCTAGGTAATTGAAAATTCATGAGAGGAACTACCTTACCTATGATTTTAAGTTAGCAGTTGTAATATTTAGAGACTTTTAGAGACACTGCCTATATGATTCTAAGTTTGAGATATTTATTGATCGTTAGAGCCTTAATTATCTGTTGACTGAAGGAGCTAATTATGTGACAAAAGAGATAGTTTAATTTCTGGAGGACTAATATTTCAAACTTAGTTGTTAATTGAGTAAAGCCATTGTGGTGACCGATGTTTTGTGTAGGAAACCTTTATATTTATCTTCCCTTATGATTAGAGAGATGAATCCTTTTGGCTCAAATTAGAGACTTAAGTTGGGCTTATAAGGTTACCTTTAGTAGTGTGAGACTAAGTATTGTAGACCCCTAAAATTGTCCGGGTCGGAAATAAAGCTTGAAGACTCTCGAAGACTGAAGGAAGATCAGCCAGAAGGACTTCCAGAAGGCCCAAGGAGGGTTCTCTATAGGTCTAGAGGTCTTAGGATAGCTAAAATAAGAAAAGTGGGAGGAATGAAGCCCAATACGGCCTCCCAGAGGTTCAGTACGGCCGTATTGAACATTTTGAACTTCAATACGGCCGCACTGAACTCAATACGGCCGTATTGAAGTTTCTGAACTTCAATACGGCTGCATTGAATTCAATACGGCTGCACTGAACTTCAATACGGCCGCACTGAACTTCAATACGCCCGTATTGAGGTTTTTTGAACTTCAATACGGCCGTATTGAATTCAATACGGCCGTATTGTAGTTCAAAACTTCAATACGGACCGTATTGACCCCCATAAACCGTATTGAGCCTCATCCCTATAAATATGACGTCAATGGGACGTCATTCTACACTTTTGGACTGAGTTTTAACCCTCTTCTTGAGTATTCTGGGTTTTTTTGAGCAGTGCTCTGCCTAGAAATCACTCGGAGAGTTGATCCGACGAAGTTTTTGAGTTCTGAGCATTTTGCTTGAGTCTCAAACTAAGTCGAAGGGAAATCCATCGGATTTCCAAGTCAAAAATTATTTTTTAGGAGGGAGCGAGCGGTCTTGTAGAGGGAGGGAACGCCAAAACGCTTCCCAATTTCTGTCAAGATATATAAGAAAGCACGCTTCAAAGGTTTATCTCTTTAAAGTCCCTTCTTTTACCGCTTTCTGTGTGTACATATTTAAACTGTCATCATGTAGATAGTTAATTTATAATAGCTTAGAATAAATAGGGGTAATTTAGTAATTTCGCACTATTATTTTTAAATAATCTGTCATAGGGAACCCGAAAGGGGCGCTGTGGGGTGCTAACACCTTCCCCACGCGTAACCGACTCCCTTACCCGACTCTGGTTGTAATGGCCGAAGTCGATTTTTGAATCGATTGCCTTAAACTTCTTTTTCCAATGTTTTGAGTAAAACATTGGTGGCGACTCCATGAACCCTTCCTTTTTATGAAAACCGCTAATCCATGGAGGGTCCCGCTTGGGATTAACATGGATTGGTGAGCCTTTTAATAAAATTGCTCGTTTGACGAGGTCTCAGTTTGAGAATAAGTCATTCTAGCAATCCATATTTTTAAACAAATAAAAGAGTCCAACCATCCTTCGCGAATGCCGAAAGCCCCGTTTCGGGCCGGTGGCGACTAGTATGACTTGAGTAACGAATGGATTGTTGAAGGAAATTGGAGAAGCATAATTAGTTGATCCATTTTGTTGACAAGATATAAGGCTATAGGATAAGGTGATGGATAAGAGTTTGACTTGGGTGTAGACGGAGTGGTGAAATTAGAGATCTAATATGAATACCGAGTGTACTTACGCTTAGGTGCTTGATCTTTAGAAATGATCAAAGAAGTAAAACCAATATTGTGGCAGATGCCTTGATCATGATGACCTCTGATAAATCATTTTTGATGATTTAAGGGTTGGATTTGATTGAAGAATTTAAGACTTATGCTTGGTATGTGAGATTATCCTTAGGAGCATTGAATTGATTATGTTGAAAGTGACTAGTGAATTAATGGATGAGATTAGAGAAGTCTAGGAGTCAGATCCTTTCTTAGGGAACCAAGTGGAGAAGATTGGTAGAAGTATAGATAACCATTTCTGAGTAGAAATCGACGTTGTTTTGAGGTGCAAGAACAAACTTGGGTGCTTAGTAACCTTGAATTAAGAAAGATGATTTTAGAGGAAGGACATAACAGTACTCTTAACATATATTTAGGAGCTAATGAGATGTATCGGGACCTTAGGAGGATGTATCAGAGTGGTGCAACGGAAGCATGGTGGCCTAAGGTGAAGAGAGGAGTAGAGAAATTGTATACTCGTGTTTAGTATGCTAGAAGTCTTTAGGAATTTTTGTAGCACTTAGACGTCCCATTTTGGAAGTAAGATGATGAGTGGATAGGCTCGCCAAGTTTACTTGTTTTGCCCTTAGATATCTTTTGGTGAAATTGATAGAGTTGTACATCAATAAGGTAGTGAGGTTGCATAAGAATTAGAAAGTAAGAAGCGAAGAGTCTACCATTGCAAAAATTTCAGGGATGAAATTTCATAAAGGAGGAGAGTATTGTAACAGCCCAAAATTGCTAGGCCAGAGGCCCAATTGATTGCCCGGAACGGCCCGTTTCATTTTTGAAACGGCCCGTTCCGGAATAAGAAAAATGCCCAAAATAGGAGAAGCAGAACGGGTCGTTCTGGTTTGGAGAACGGGTCGTTCTGCTGGGATTGAGAACGGGCCGTTCTGCTGGGATTGAGAACCGTTCTGGTTTTGGAACGGGCATTTCTAGTTGAGAATTTTGCGTAGTTTCGAAGGGTCCAGAACGGCCGTTCCACTTTTGGAACGGGCCGTTCCGGTAGGTGAGCCTGAAATCATATAAATAGCGCCCCTCACCTCTCATTTTCACACATCTCTCATTCTCTCTTCTTATTCTCTGTTGTTCTCTCTTCTTTTCCTCTTCTTCCCTCTGAAGACCAAGGGGCATTTAGAGGAGGAGACCAAGGGATTCTTATTTTAGTTCAACTGCTGTTTATCCAGGTACGGGGGAAAAGGGAATTATTTATATGTAGAGTTACATGAGGGAATTGGGTAGAGGAAGAGCCCTTAAGATTATGATTAATTTTATAATTATTTCTGTTTGAAGAATTATTAGTCTTATTTGATTCTGTATGTATTTAGGAATATGGATATATGATTAATTGGTAAAAATGATGCTCTAGGAGAGAGAGCGAAATTATAGAAAAGTGCCTGTAAGTTAGGTTGTGAAAAATTGGATGATTTCTGTTTGAGGAATTGATGATCCCATTAGATTCTGTATATGATGAGGATTATAAATATGCCAATAATTTGTAAGAATGATGATCTGGGAGAGAGAACGAAATTGTAGAAAAGTGTCTGTGAGCTAGGTTTTGGAACAATTTGGGGTTTTACTATTTATGTTAAGATTGTATTAAATTGATAATTCCATTGATTATCATATTAACTTATGATTGTTATTGCTATATTACTTGATGAAATTGATGACTTAGATGTGAATTGCTTGAGATGTATGAAACTCATTATGTTGGACTTATCTGATGCGTGTATGGAATTGAACTATGAGATGTTGTGTGGAATGTGAATGAGATGTGATTGTGGTTCTTCACACCTATGACCAAGGGTGAGCACGGCCCGAGACTGTTACATGGGTATCGTGACCTTGGTTAACATGTTAGGGGTGAGCACGACCCTGGGTTAGAGGTAACGTGACCTTGGCACAGTGTTATATCAGGGGTGAGCACGGCCCGGGTATGTTACATGAGTATCGTGACCTTGGTTAACATGTCAGGGGTGAGCACAGCCTTAGGTTAGGGGTAACGTGACCTTGGCACAGTGTTATATCAGGGGTGAGCACAACTCTAGATTGTTATGTGGGTATCGTGACCTTGAATAACATGTCGAGAGTGAGCACGACCCTGGGCTAGATATGCTGTAGGGGAATCGTGACCTTGGCACAATGTTATATCAGGGGTGAGCACGACATTGGATTGTTAATTGGGTAGCGTGACCTTGGCATAGTGTGAAGTGCAAGATTTGTGATGAATGGTGTGATTGAGAATTATGACGTGATGACGATGCATGATTGATTGAAATATGACATGTTGAAATATTTATGAATATTAAGCTATAATGAAATAATATGTTGTGTTTTCTTATGTGCTATATATATAGATGTTTTCTTTTCTTACCGTATAACTTGTGGATGTTTTAGGTGTGAAAGATTCGGGCTATGAGTGGCATCTAGAATGTCAACAGTTGATTTATGGGTATGCTCTGATATTGTGACATTGGGACAGAGGATTTGTAGGACATGAATTGTATTTGTATATGGAGTTGAACCTATTAATTTGAAAACGTTTTGTAACCTCTTATGTTTTATTTTCCAACTTTCATTTTCAGACTATTTTAGATATTGAAGAATGTTTCTAAAGGTTTTTATGTGAACCCTTTTACCTATGTGAAAAATTTTATTTCCTTAGTTTATTTATATTATTACAATATATGTGTTGGGATAGTAAGGGTGTCACATTGGTTGTCATTTATGATAGATTTTGTTTATTCAATTTGGTTATAATTAATGCGTTATGGTATGTGTGACAAAGGATATACTTCTAAAAATAATTTATTATTTGGTTATGATACTTCTAAAAAATATTTTTTGAAAAATAAAAATATACTTTCAAAAAATACTTTTTAAAAGAAAAAAATATATACTTCCAAAAGAGCAAATTTATTTATCTTCAAAAATGTACTTTCCGGAATTATATTTTTTCTTCTAGCAAGTATTTTTCTAAAAAAGGGTATTTAGGAAATATAAAAAAAAATGTGAGGTGTATTATTAATTGCCGGAGATGTGTTTAAAAAGAGTCGCCCCTTTAGTATATATCACTTTAGTAGTGGCTGCTACTATCACTTGACAAGTCATAACGACTTTTGTTTTTTAGCGAAATTATTCATCATTTAAATTTTAGCTACAGTATTAAACATTTTTAACAATAAATATTTCGCACTAATATTTTAGTTAAATAAAAGTCGAATTCCATTTTTTGCAATGCTATGAGAATGCATTATGAATAAATAAAAAGTTTCTACTGTAACATACAACGGAAATGGCAAAACCATTAATAATTTTGCAAGCTCTTGCAAGAACCGTGTTGGTCAAATGACAAGTTCAACAATACTAAATATTGTAAAGGTCAAGCAGAGAATGAACATAGGCATTAATAATTTTAAGATGTGGTCTTTACTCTCGGATGGTGGGGAATAGCATTAATTCTCAAAGAGAAAAGGTTACTCGAGGCAATTCCTTGTCGCTGGAAAATCATTTTCATTCCAGCAAGTCTTCCAAAAGAACAGTCAATCTCCAAGTAGAAAAGACGAACCAGTTGGACTTAAACAAGTCAACAGAGTCCATTTGCATTTTGTAGAGGGATCCCTTAATTCGAAGAGTAAGTTTACCTAAATTTATTGTGTTTATTAACTTATATTCTATATCAAATTTTAACAATCCAACCGTTGAATTTAAATTTCTTAATGCATAAATTAGATTTGTAAATTTTTATAAATTTGAAAATCATTTGATATTTCGTTTCATTAATTCAAATCAATGTATAAAATGATTTTATGATTATTTGCTAATTTGAATTAATGAAATGAAGTATCAAATGATTTTTAAATTTCTTAAAAATTTGCAAACTTGATCTATGCATTAAGAACTTTTAATTCAACAGTTAGATCGCAAAAATTTGATGTAGAACATGAGTTATTGAATGGAGTAAGTCTAGGTAGACTTACTCCTAAAGTAAATGAATCTTTCTTCTCTCTCTCTATATATATATATATAAAGATCAACTAACTCCAAGAGTAACTCTTACTTAAGTTATTCTACTAAATAACTCATGATGTAAGATTGAATTTTAACAACCTATTGTTAAACTAAAAGTTTTTAATATATAGATCAAATTTACACATTTTAAAAAAATTTAAAATTTGTATAATATTTTAATTAGGTTATTGAAATTCAATTCAATATAAATTATAAAATATTAAGTGAAATAACTTAAATAAAAATTATTTTTAAAATCAAAATAAGAATTATTCTCGAATCCATTTGAATTATGCGACACGCAAAAGACTATAAAATTGGAATAGGAAAATCTGACAATTAGCTTGATATTTTTGTACTCACTACGCAGGTCTTGAAAAGTAAATATTTAATTGATTTAGGGCACAAACTAAATAATATAGACGATTGCGTGATTAACGATTTATACAAGCGTATGGTCATTCATATTTTGGATATGGATGAAGATGGGACGGGTTGAGACCCAATTTTTGGATCCGATCATTTATTTATTTATTTAGAACTTAACCAGATCAAGAATTAAAATATATAAGACAAAAATCGAGGTAACATGATATTTCAACATAATATATTATTAATATTATTTATAGTTAAATGATAAAATACAAGAATTATAAAACTTAAATTAAAATATATTTTGTAATAAATATTTTAAAAGGCATAATATAATTATAAATATAATACCATGTTATATAAATTATCACTTATTAAATAAAAATATTAATATATAATAGTTGAAAAAAATATAGGATAAGAAATTGAGTTAGAATGAAAATATGTAATTTGAAATCATCTTCAAAGTATGTCCGTCAATCTCTATATATTTAACACGAATATTATATAGCGAGTATTTTTAGAGATTTTTATTTGACGTGAATGTTTGTGGAGATTCTTTTAATTTTTTATATAATTTAATTTTTATGTATTATAATTATTTATTAATTAAATATTAATATTTTAAATTTAAATAAAAATAATTTTTGTGCTAGCATATAAATTATTTATCAAAATGTAACATATAATATACATGTCTAAAAATATTTATTTATATAAATTTTAAATATAATTTATATATTTAAATATAATATTTATTTATATATTTTAATTATATAATAAATATGTCTATATTTTATACAAGTATACTAGTCTAAGTAATGGAGTTAATTGAATAACACATTATTATCTAAAGATTTTTCTCTCTTTGTGAGAAACTCTTTCTTCTCGTGAGAAAAATCCTTTAAACCTAGTCCTGTGTTGCATGCAAAAACATGATCGATGGCATACATGGCAACCCTATGGAACCACTAGAGACCAGGAACTTGATGTTGGACAATGACCTCATACTACCACAAGAACCAAGGCTTGAGACAAACATCAACTTAACCCTATGCCTAGTGGGAAGATTCATAACAGAAAGGCAAATAAGGATATTAATGATGATAACAACAATGGTATAGAGGTTTGGCACCAAGAATGGGAGTTTCTATTAAAGAAGTAGCAACCATAATCTTTCTTTTTCAATTCTTTCACCACCTGGATATCCAACGAATATTAAAAGGAGGACCATGGTCTTTTGATCAACATATTCTCATTTTGGAAATCATTAAAGAAGGAGAAATACCTACCCAAATCCCTCTATATACAATTTCGTTCTGGATTCAAGTTTACAATTTTTCGGTTGGGTTTATATTTTGATGGTGGGTCAAAGCATTGCAAATTGTTAGAAAATATGGCCTAACTGAGAAGGGGGTTAATTGGTTTGTTAAAAATTTCTTGCATATCTTTCTTGATTTTGAAATTTTTTTCTAAACCTTTCCAAAGAAATATATTGATCTATAGTTGTATATAAGATACTATGTTAAGATTCAATGCAAGTCTAAATTCATTTAATTACATATGCAATGTTTATGCCTCATAACACATAACATCAAACATAAAATAGAATTACAAGAATGTAAAGTCAAGTGAGGGAGGGAAATATGCACAACCAATTTATACTAGTTTAATCACATCCACTTATGACCTACATCTAGTCCCTAATCAACCTGATTAAGATTTTTCACTAATCTTTAATATCAAAAGTTTTACAATCATAATACCACATGTAATACGGTTCTACACTATTAAAGAAACCACCTCTTGCACCCCAAGAAGCACTTACGTGTAGCACCCCACTACAAGATTTCCTTTTCTTAAGAAACCTACTTAAGAAAAACACAATATGGAAGTTAAGAAACGAATTCACCTAATTTACCGAACACATCAAAGTAGGTAAATTAACCAAACTAGTTTATTCTTTCACTCCATGAATATGATGATCAATTCAATTCTTGACATCTTTCTTAATGTTATTACAAAGGTTACAAAACCTCTTCTTGCAAAGAAAAACATTTCTTGGAGAGTGTTTTTGAAAAAGATATCACAAAGATTCAAGTTTCTCTATGTGAAAAATGATATATATAAGTTTTCTAATAGAAATAATAAATTATTTACATAGATAATTAATTATTTTGTTCTTAATAGATATGGAAATCAACTAAGAACAATTTAATAGATTATTTTGAGCAATAATTGATTATTCTAGAAACCAATTTTTGAAATAATTGATTATTTTTTTGAATAATCGATTGTTATAACAATTGTCCCTTATGTTACTAAAAAATAGAGTAAATAATCAATTATTACTTAAGATAATCGATTATTTTAAGTTAAAACTTAATATTTGAATTTTTCATATCATTTTTCTTTACAAATCAATTTTAATTCTTATTTTCTTTATCAATCACCATCTATATAAAGATATAAGGCTAAGTTAATTACCAAACACAAAACACACAAGCAGCAAAGCTCTAAACACACAAACAAGATACAATTTGCAATCTTTTCTTTCAAGAGACTCAAAACACAAAACAAAATACAAGTTACACGCTTATCTTTCAAGAGACTTATTTGTAATCATCAAAATTATCAAAGGCCATGTCTTCATCTTGAATTTGATAAACACAAATCACATAGGTGGGTTTCTAGAATACAATGAAAAAATCACCTCCAACTTCTAGAGTTCATATATATGACTTTGAGTCTTGGTCGATGTAAAAAAACCTTTGAAAAACTAAAAAAATTAGAATGCCAAGAGGGGAAGCAAGTGAAGTCTTCTTTAAATATGTTTATGTCTCAAGAATGATCAGGGAGCTTTCGTATCAGCAAAATCATGTTGGCGGCATGGCACCACTAGTGGAAAAAAGGCTTTTAAAATCAGTTATTTTCAACTTTTAAAATCGGTTCTGTAACCGATTTTAAAAAAGAAGATTTTAAAAGTTAGACTTTTAAAATCGGTTAAATAACCAATTTTAAAAGTTAACTTTTAAGATCGGTTGTTTTATAACCGATCTTAAAAGTCCTGGCTGCGAAAAATGTTAAACTGCAACGGGCCATTCCAGGTTGTTAAAAAGGAGTACGGGTCGTTCTCCCTAAAGAATGGGCCTTTCTCCTTGCAGAACGGCCCGTGCTCCTTGTAGAACGACCCGTTCTCCTTGCAGCACGGGCAGCTCTCCTTCTAGTATGGGTCGTTCTCCTTGCAGGATGGGTCGTTCTCCTTGCAGAAAGGGCCATTCCAGATTCAAAATTTACCCAAAATGAACTTACAACGAAAATAGAGACAGGAGAAAAGTATAAGAAAACGAAAAGCGACACAAGAAGAGCACGAGAAGACGAAAACGAAAATGACAATGAAATTTACCTTATTGGAGACTTTAGAAAATGATGGAGGACCATCCATGGAGCTTCATGTGGGACCCATCACTACGCCAATGGCTAGGAGATTGGAAGAGGATAAGGAAGTCAAAACCCTAGAAGACATGCTTCTCAAGATTAAATACACTAATCACTCTCCTAAGCTTTCGTAGCCTAGAATTTATTTTTTATGCCTATTTTGCCCTTGTCTTTGATTTTCCATTTTTACCCTTGTATTTTGGGGTATCTTAGACATAAGATCTATTTTACTTGTATTTCCAATTTTACCCTTGTATTTTGGGGTATTTTAGTCATAGGATTTATTTTCTTTTGTATTTCCCATTTTACCCTTGTATTATGGGGTGTTTTAGATCATAGGATTTTATTTTTGGGCTAAGGTATTTGATTAGGGTGGGAACAAAAACCTAGACGTAATTTTTGTGGCTATTGGACCTATTTTTGGTGTTAGAAAGGGTTAGGCCCAAGTGGAGGGCAAAGGTTGCATGATCTTATCATGCACCTAGATGTAGCCTAACTAATTCCAAAGATTCCATCTTGGCCACCAAGTTGCATCTAGGGTTAATTTGCATTTCATTCGGTGTGCATTTGGCTTGTGAATTTCGGCCATGCACTCTCCAAATGCAACCCTAGATGCCTCCCACTCCTATAAATACCCTAGGCTATGCATCATGTAAATACTTTGGAAATTGAATATAAAGAGATAATTTTTGCCTTTATATCATCCTTAGTCACCTTGGCTATTTTCGTCCACCTCTCATCCTATCTCCACCTTGAGAGCTAAACCCTAGAAGTGGCCTTCATCTACCTTGAAGTGAGCCAAACCCTAGAGTTCCCTCTCAAACCTTTCATCAAACACTTCACCCAAACTCTCCATTTTCGTCCATTCTACCATATTCCTCCTCTAAACAAAACGCCTCCCTTGAAGGACTTGATCCAAGGAGTCAAGGTGTCCTCACATTGATCAACCAAACCATCAATGCTAGCAAGGATGCCATCAAGTGGTATCTAGAGCCAAAGGTTCTTCAAGGGTAACATTTTTTGGTCTCTCATAAATTCGGTCATGTCTAATGTGTCTTAAAATTTGTACTTGATATACACATTCTCTTGGTCTATATGTCTTGTGTTGATCATTGATTCATGCTCTAAATTTTCTTATGAATCATCCTTGTGCCTAGGATTCCTTGTGTAGGATTCACCCAGTGTGGGTGGCTGGAAAATTTTGGTGCATGCTAAGAAAATGATGATCATATGATTTTCTTTCTTTTAATCTATTAAGTTTTGTCATAAGAGTATGATTTTTCTTGAAAGAAAATTCCAAGTTCACATGCCTAGACACTTTAATGATCAAAATATGATATGCATGCCTTGTGTTTGTTGAAATGGTCGTGGGGTTTAGAGTGCTTTAGAGAGTCAATCATGCATGCTAATTAGTTCTAGCATGTTCTAAATCACTTAGAATATCATGTGTGATTAACTTCTTTACACATACTTGCTTCAAATTTTCGGCCAATTTTGTGTATTCCTTGGTGAGCTTGTATGCCTACATGATGTTTGATAATTTGAGTGTGAAATTGATTTCTTTATGCCTATTTTTGCTGCTGGACATGGGCTATTAAAAACCTAAGAAAAACAATCAAATTTTGTCTCATTGAGCTAGTGTAAGTTGCTAAAAGAATACTCCAAAAGTTGCTAACAAAAAACTCCAAAAAAAAGTGTAAAACCCAAGCAAAGGAATAGTATAAAATTCACAAAAAAAAAGGAAAAGTGGCTGGACTTGGAACATTGAAACCGAGACTTGGACAAGCCCAAAAAGAACAAAGAAACCAAAAACAAGAAAAAGGGAACCCTTTGCTAGACTTGTGGAGTTTTGGACCAACTTTCATACCATAGCACTTGGAGTTAATTCTTGGACCATTGGACAATACTTAATCGTCGAATGAGACAATACATTAAACATGTTAAGTGCATCATTTCTCTTTTAAACCTACTTGCCATTCTATTCTAGTACCATTCTAGGAATTACTCTTTTGTGTGCTTGCCTTTTATTAATGTGCCTTAATTTTAGTTTTTGAGTCTTCTTTCTACTCTAAGTTTGTCTCATAAATTCCATTTGAGTTTAACCTTTTCTTAATTGTGCCTTTTTAGTTTTTCTTTATTGGCCTCTTGTACTCTTGGGTTGTGTTTTCTTCTTGACCTAGGTGGGGAAAACTTCTAAAACACTACACACTTTCTTGGTGGCTTGAATACCACCAAGGTCACTTCAAGCTCCCACCCTAAAGAATCTGACTAACACATGCTTTAGTTGCTTTCTTTGCATGCTTTAGTGCTTTGGTAGTATAATTGTTTAGGTCTTTTACTTTATTGTTTTTGTTTTAGAAGGCTACAATTTGCCTACTAGGGGGTCGTGCACACACACACCTAACCTTAGTTCAAAAAAATTGTTTTGTAAGAAAAGTGTGAAAGGGCTTAGTGATTCCTACTTGATAAGGCTTGGTTTTTAAGTGATTCCTTGTAGTCCACCTCCCTTTGATAGTTCACTTTGTACACTTAGGCCTTTTCCTACTTATCTTGCATCTTGAGAATATTTTGTGAAAACCTTTTTTATCACTCATTCTTTGTGAAAAACTTTTTTTTCAACCTTTTTGAAAACAACTTTGTGAAAACCTTTTTGATCAAAGATGAGTGATCACTCTGGTGTTCATGGTCATAACTCTTGTAGTACTAGGTCTAGCGTTAGGGATGAACTTAGGCAACTAAAAGAGTACCTAAGAAAAAAAAGAAGAGGAAAATATAAAAAGAGAGGAAGAGCTTAGAATAAGAGAAAGAGAAAATGAGAAAAAAAATGATGAAATAAAAAGATTGCTTGCTAGGTTAGTGGTGGGAGGAGAGGCTAGTGGCTTAAGACCAAGAGTCTTTTCCCCTAAATCTTCAAGAGGTGAAGGGGGTAGGATAACCTCAATTGTTCATAAGGAGGAAGGGCATCATACCCAACCTCCAAGTGATATCTTTTATAGTAGTCATCACAATGATGATTTCTATCAAAGATCCCCAAGACCCCATAGACATAGGGAGTCCTCCAATAAGGAACCTAACATCACTTTTCCCCCATTTCATGGCAAAGATAATGTTGAAAATTATTTAGATTGGGAAATGAAAGTTGAACAACTTTTCTCTTGCCATGGAGTGAGTGAAGATAGGAATGTTTCTTTAGCAACCCTTAGCTTCCAAGGGCATGCTATGTATTGGTGGACCTCCTTAGAAAAAGAAAGGAGAATAAATCATGAGCCCCAATCCAATATTGGAATGAGCTCCGTAGTGCCTTAAGAAGGAGGCATATTCCTCCATACTATGACCGAGAGCTTATGGATAAGCTTCAAAGATTGAAACAAGGGTCCTCTAGTGTGAAAGAATATAGGAAATCTATGGAGTTGCTAATGATGAGGGCTGGGATTAGGGAGGAAGAGAGGACCACAATCTCTAGATTTCAAAGTGGTCTAAACCTTGAGATAAGAGACAAATTTGAACTTTTGCCTTATAGAGTTTTGAATGAACTTGTTCAACTTTGCTCAAGAGTGGAGCATCAACTTACAAGAAAATATTTTTGAGAAAACTACACTCCCTCTTATCCTAAGAGTTTTAAGAAGGAGGGTCACTCTTCCCAACCTTTTCCCAAGGAAGAAAAAGAAAAATAAAAAAGAAAAACCATCTTTTAAGGCATCTTCCAAAGACACTAAAACAAGTGACATCAAGTGTTTCAAGTGTCTTGGCCGTGGGAACATTGCTTCATAATGTCCCACCAAGAAAACCATGCTTTTAAAGGGCCAAGATCACTATATTAGCCTTGATGAAACTACTTCCTCATCTTCAAGTGATGAAGAAGAAGTTTTAGAATCCGAGGAAGAAATCTTACCTTGTGAAGGAGACTTATTGTTGGTTAGAAGGCTCATTAACAATCAATCTAGTGAAATTGACCAATCACAAAGAGATAACTTGTTTCAAACAAAATGCAAGGTCTTAGAAAGCATTTTTTCTCTCATTGTCGATAGTGGGTCTACTTCTAATTGTTGTATTACTAGATTGGTTGATAAGTTCACCTTAACTACAAAACCTCATCCTAAACCTTACAAAATGAAATGGATCAATGAGGAAAAAGGTGTTGTAGTTAACTAACAAAAATGCATACCAATCTCTAATGGAAAGTATAAAGAAGAAGTTTTATGTGACATAGTGCCATTAGAGGTTAGTCATGTCTTGCTTGGGAGGCCATGGCAATTTGACAAGAAAACAATCCATGATGGCCTCACAAATAAAATAAGTTTCCAACACTTAGGTAAAAAGTTTGTTTGGAGTCTTCTATCACCCTCTCAAGTGAATGAGGACCAACTCAAACTAAAAGCTAAGAAAGATGAAGAAGAGAAAAACAAAAACAAAAAAAAAGAAAAAAAAAAGAATTTTTCCTTTGAAGAAAAAGGGCTAGGTTCAAAAGAACCTTAACCCTTGTGTCATCCTCATTCTTGTGGTGCCAAAGAAAGATAGCAATAGAGGATGTGCACCAATTTAGAAAGCCACCAATAAAGTTTAGGCACCCCATCCCTAAGATAGATGATTTGATGAATGAATTACATGGGGTCACCAAAACTTTTGAAAATTTTCTTATATGGTTATGCCTTGTGGCTTACTCAATGACCCTAACACTTTCATTCAACAAAATATGTACTTAAGGATTGCATAGCTAAATTTTTAAGTAATTTCTTTCCCTAATTGTGGTCTCACACCTCTTGAAGGTACCAATGGAATAATTGAGCTTGAAGATTTGTGGTAAAATCCTTCTTAAGAAGGAGGGGATGATGGAGGACCATCTATGGAGCTTCATGTGGGACCCATCACTACGCCAATGGCTAGGAGATTGGAAGAGGATAAGGAAGTCAAAACCCTAGAAGACATGCTTCTCAAGATTAAATACACTAATCACTCTCCTAAGCTTTGGTAGCCTAGAATTTATTTTTTATGCCTATTTTGCCCTTGTCTTTGATTTTCCATTTTTACCCTTGTATTTTGGGGTATCTTAGACATAGGATCTATTTTACTTGTATTTCCAATTTTACCCTTATATTTTGGGGTATTTTAGTCACAGGATTTATTTTCTTTTGTATTTCCCATTTTACCCTTATAATATGGGGTGCTTTAGATCATAGGATTTTATTTTTGGGCTAAGGTATTTGATTAGGGTGGGAACAAAAACCTAGACGTAATTTTTGTGGCTATTGGACCTATTTTTGGTGTTAGAAAGGCTTAGGCCCAAGTGGAGAGCAAATGTTGCATGGTCTTATCATGTACCTAGATGTAGCCTAACTAATTTCAAAGATTCCATCCTTGGCCACCAAGTTGCATCTAGGGTTAATTTGCATTTCATTTGGTGTGCATTTGGCTTGTGAATTTCGGCCATGCACTCTCCAAATGCAACCTTAGATGCCTCCCACTCCTATAAATACCCTACGCTATGCATCATGTAAATATTTTGGAAATTGAATATAAAAAGCGCATTTTTTCCTTTATATCATCCTTAGTCACCTTGGCTATTTTCGGCCACATCCCATCCTATCTCCACCTTGAGAGCTAAACCCTAGAAGTTACCTTCATCTACCTTGAAGTGAGCCAAACCCTAGAGTGCCCTCTCAAACCTTTCATCAAACACTTCACCCACACTCTCCATTTTCGTCCATTCTTCCATATTCCTCCTCTAAACAAAACGCCTCCCTTGAAGGACTTGATCCAAGGATTCAAGGTGTCCTCACATTGATCAACCAAACCATCAATGCTAGCAAGGATGCCATCAGAAAATGAGAGCGCGAGAGAGTAAAAAAATGAATAGAGGGAAAGATTAAAGAGAATGAGAATGGAGGGAAATATAAAAGGTTTCTGACGATACTTTTAAAATCGGTTATTTAAGAATCAATTTTTTATACTACATACAAAATTGGTTCTTAAATAACCGATTTTAAAAGTAGCACTTTTAAAATCGATCATAAAATAACCGATCTTAAAAGTGTTCATATTATTTACAAAATTGTCACAACGTCACTTTTAAGATCAGTTACCTTGTAACTGATCTTAAAACTCCGATTTTAAATCTAATGTTTGCACTAGTGCACATTCCCACACCATGAAGTCGAGGCTCTAGCCATACTAGAGGCAATCACATGGCTGATGGATACTAGTCAAAGAAATGTCACCATAGAATCTGATTGCAAGATTGTTATAGACGACCTCTAAGGAACTGCAATATACCACTTAGAATATGGACGTATTTTAAATAAATGCAAACTTCTTCTCAATTCCCACCAAAATTTTTCATTCAAGTTCATTAGGAGACAAACTAATTGGGTTGCTCACTACTTAGCACAGACTGCATGATCTCATGTTAGTCATCACATTTTTTATTCTATTCTAACTTGTATTGTTTTTCTTATTATTAATGAAATAACTTAAGTTTGTTTATTTAAAAAAAAAGGTATACTAGTCTAAGTTAAACCAATTAAAATCAAATAAACAATTTTTTTGTTTAAAGAAACCCTCATGATTTTTGGATAGTGAATTCTCTTTTACATTACGATTGGGAGTGTAGAAGTAGTATGGAAGAGAAGAGATCAGTGAAGAACACATTGTTCAAACATTATTTGGTAGCGAAGAAGCATCAAGAAAAGCAACAAAAAAAAATCGAACAAAATAAAACTTCAACACAAAAGTGAGAAGAGTCATGTGAAAATCACTATACATTTCCCTTTTCTTGTTAATTTATATTGTTTCTTGTCAATTTACAACTTATATGATCAATTATGTTTAAGATACATTTTTTCTTGTTAAAGTTCAACATATATAATTGATTATATATTTTATAATTTATATTTATATGTTGAAAGTAAATAATTTAAAATATAAAAAATTATCTTTCTCCACTTCTACTTTCCTTCTACCAAATAACTTTAACTTCCACTTTATTCCTTACCTATTTCCCTTTTTTTTTTCATTTCTCTTTTCTATACTAAATAAAAAATTAAAGTAGATAATATTCGATCCTTCCAAAAACAATCTTTTACTTCCGAATTAGATTAATTTAAGATAAAGTCTTATGATACTTGTTCCTATAAGAAACACTCTTACTGATCTTCTAGGTGATTGGTCCTCTAACCTCGATATGTTGACTGAATCTTCGCTCCAAGTAGTGGGAAGGGTACTTGTAAAGGCATTCCAACGTTCAAGTGAGTATTCGGTACAGAGCAATAAATGCTATAATGTTAAATAACCATCCTACCTTTTCTATCCCACCAAGGTGTATTTATAATGATGTATTTGGGCCTAATAGGCCTTTTTCCTTGGGGAATGGGTAACTAGGGTTTTTGAGTCCTAATTTAACCTTAATTGATGGAAATATGTCAAGGCCAAGGAATCCAAGAGGTGATACATTAAAGGAACCAAGAGGAATGAGATGATTTTGAAGAACTTTTCTTATGTTTGTAAATATAAGAGTTGTTTTGTATAGGTTTATTTTGCCTTTGTATTTGTAAGACACTTTATTTCATTTTTATAAATCTTTGTATATTATTTCTAGGGTAGGTTACTTGGAGACTTTGACTCCATTTAACCTAATCTTGAAGAACACTCTTTTTCTATTTTTCCAGTAGTAGAAGTGGGGTGGCAATTAGCAATGCTTGAGGGTGTGACTAGTAATTGGGCCAGAATTAGGCCTAGGCAAAATTTTACATATTGGAATCATTTTGCTCCTAATTTTTCATGGATTTAATTTAGCTAGGTCTCATTATTTTTGGATGGACCTGACTAAACCAAACCAAACATTTTTGAAATCATTTTTTTCTAGTTCTTCTTCCTTGGCCGAATTGCTTCTCATTCCTTGAAGCCTTGAGAAGCTTGTGCTACAAGCTTCTCCTTAGCTTGCTTCCCAAGAAAGCTAAGTGAGAAGCTTGCTCCACAAGCCTCTTAACTAGCTTGGACGGTCAAGCAACTCAATCATGGTTCACTTGAACCATGAACCATGGTTAAAGTTAGCTTGCTCCCTAAGCTACCTCCTTCTATATATTTGTAACTCCAACCTTTTCCCTCACTTTGGATGAATAATATTCAGAATTTCTCTCAAAATTCTCTCTTCCAAAGCCTTAGAATTTCGTGAACTTTCTTCCCTAGGTTCTGTCACAAAGGTTTCCAACCTTTGTGCCTTTGATGGAAGCACTTGGTGAAGATTGTTGTTCATCCAAGCTTCCATGCATAGGACCGAAAATACTCTTGAGGCAAATCTTCAAATCTGTACTTGAAGCTCCATGAAGTAAACTCCAATGGAGGAGAGGCACCTTGAGGAGGTTCGGTTACTTCTTGAGAGGTGAAGAAGCTTGAGGAACCAAGCTTCTAGGAGAAGGAACCTAGAGAGAAAACTTAGGAGAAAGTTTCTCACGAATTTGACACTTGAAAATGAGAGAGAATTCTGAATTATTTTTATCATTAATGTCCAAAAGTGAATACAAGAGAAGGTTTTACAAATATATAGGGAGAGGTAGCTTCTAGGAGAAGCTAACCTTAACCATGGTTCACTAGGAACCATGGTAAGGTGTAGCTAACCATCCATGGTTTCTAAAACTTGTAGGAGAAGCTAACCTTGACCATGGTTCACTTAAGAACCATGGTAAGGTCAGCCAAACCTACCAAGGTTTAGAAACTTGGAGGAGAAGCTACTAAGCTTGAAGAAGGTGACTTGAAAATTTCGGCCAAGGAGGGACTTATGAAGCTAGGCGGCCAAGTACTCAATTTGCTGCTTGATTTAATTCAAAAATATTTGATTTGGTTTAGTTAGGTTCATCAAATGATGATGAGACCTAGCTAAATCAAATCTATGAAAAATTAGGAGCAAAATGAGTCCAATATGTAAAATTTTGCCTAGGCCCAATCTTGGCCCATTTACTAGTCACACCCTCAAGCATTGCTAAATGCCACCCCTTTTTCCCTACTAAAAAAAATACAAAATGAATGTATCAACTAGGGAGGTTAAATGGAGTTAAACTCTCCAAGTAGCCTACCCTAAAATCAATATACAAACACTAGAAAAAGCAACTAAAGTGCCTCACAAATACAAAGGCAAAAATAACCTATACAAGAGGCTATGTATAAACTATACAATATACACAAGTAAAACTAGGCCATCTCTTTGTGATTGAGTGGTCGAAGTGAAGAATACCTTGGGCTTGAAAAGCCCACTAGTCTTCAAGAGGTCCAACTCTTCTTGAATTCTTCTAGCCATAGCTCTAGTGATTGGGCCCTTGGCCCATGGTCTATCAGCCTTGGTGCCTCAATCTTCTAGCTTCTTGAAGAAGCTACCGAACCTCCTTGTTGCGTCTCCACCATTGAAGCTTCTTCAAGGTGTTTCTCTCTTCATTGGCGTGTCAACCTCAAGAGAAGAAAGGAATTGAAGGTGGAGAGTGAAGAAGAACATCAACCACTTCTACTCACTTCCATCATTAATGTTGGTTTAACATGGTCATGTATGGTTTAGTTTTCCTTCAGGTAGCATATGGTCCTGTTTTTGAGGTGCTAGGTACCCCTTCGGCTGAACTCTTAGCCGAAGAGGTATTCGACCCGGCTTTCGATCGAATCCCTTTTCTGTTAACTGAGGCATTTTGGCCCTCCTCATAGGTGATTCTTCTTCGGCCAACACTATAACCGAATGTAGGTGTTCGACCTTGGTTGAGGGTACCTTTTGACGCCCCATAGTGGGCGCCAAAATGTTCGTGCAAGAAACACTCCTATTGATCATCTGGTTGATTGGTCCTCTGAACTCGATATGTTGACTGAATCTTCGCTCCGAGTGGTGGGAAGGGTACCTGGAAAGGCACTTCGATGCTCAAGTAAGTATTCGGTACAGAGCAATAAATTTTATAATGTTAAATAACCATCCTACCTTTTTCTGTCCCATCAAGATGTATCTAAAGTGATGTATTTGAGCCTGATGAGCCTTTTTCCTTGGGGAATGGGTAATTAGGGTTTCTAAGTCCTAATTTAACCTTAATGTTGGTTTAACGTGGTCGTGTATAGTTTAGTTTTCCTTTAAGTGGCATATGGTCCTGTTTTTGAGGTGTCGAGTATCCCTGGGGTTTGTTTTGGTCGAATGGGGTCTTTGGAGGTGGCTTTCTTCCCTTTCATGTACAATACTGGTGTAAAATAAAATAAAGCAAACTACTTTCTTTGAAGGATAAAAGTAAATAATCTCATTTATTAATGAAAAAAAACTTAATGATTAATATTTTTTTTGAGCATGAATGATTAATATATGTATAGGCATAACAAATTACTAATCTATTAAATTTCAATATTCATTTAATGAACATTACTTATTTTACTCGCTACAAATTCAATTCATTAAGGTCAAAAAGTAACGACCATTTGCTAGTTCTAGTCAGAGCCTGGACACTACAAGTACTCGGTCTTAAGTTTTATCTTGTGATTCATGTATGTCAAAAAATTATCGCTTTAGCACCTCACTACACTCTGGAAGATTAAATTCCCGTCTTTTGGGACTCCAAAAAGGATTTAAAATGACCTCTTGCATTTCTCTAACCGCGCACTAGTATCATGGCCGAATTCTAAGGAAAAAAAATGCTTCAAACTAAAATTTTGCATTGTTGAATAACATGATACACTCATATTAAACAGAAAGAGACAGCTTTTATGAAATTTAATTAAAGGATCATACAACTAAACATGATTAATCCTCATCGATAAAAATTGTATCTTTCCATTGAATATGACAGTATCATATTCACTTGACAAGATGAAAATTTCCAAATTCTTCAGACTGGGCATGGTAGTGTCCAGCATTACTTCATATTATAAAACTAGATTACTTATAGGAAACTTGAGTTGTAGATAAACAGAAGAAAAAAAATGAAATACAGCAGTAAAATTAAATAGCTGAGAAAAAAGGGAATTTAAATTTAACACTGATCAGAATGGGGATCTAGAAGCAATTAATATAAAGATGATATGTGTATAACTTAGTCCAACAAGAAATCCAATTGGAGCTATTCATACCCAAAGTGAAGGTACAAAAGCTTGCCCAAAGGTATTCATAAAAGACTATTTCCCTCACAAGCTCCTCACTTGAGAATCTCACATGCCTCCCCCCATCACAGGGCTAAAAACCCCAGAGTATTTGAAATTGGATATACACAGGTTCATGTCAAAATTCAAAACCCCATCAGGTTTCTCTGGATACCCTTCTAAAGAATGACCTACATACATATATAGCTATAAATCATTCAATAGAGCCCCTTTTTGGTGTAATACACTTTCCTTCAATTTCCATCATTAAAGTTAATCACCTACATTCAAAGTCAGCCACTTTCTCTTCTACAGTTACCAGGCAACAAAAACCTGTACTTCTCTGCATTATTTAACAAATATGCTGGAAGATGTACTGCTGAGTAAGAATGAGGAATAGGTCCCAATTTCCCAATGATCTCCTTGAATGTATACTCTTCAGGAATCATGTCAAATAAGTCAGAACCCTTACATATAACATCCTGAATCCTGTTAGGGTTCAAGTAGTGAGGGAACCGGACACGATCGTTGTGGCTGTAAGCTTTCATCTTAAATATGAACTCACTGATATGGCGGAAACAGAAGCTACAATGCCAGCCAGCATCAGACAGCAGCACATCAGCCTGTCTATAGTGCGCATACCGAGTCTTGCCAGTCTTGTATCTATGGATTGAAGCTCTCCAACTCTTGTTGTCCAGAAAGAATTCGAAAGAGTACAAGTAGTTCCTCAGCTGAAGATGAAGAACTGGAGGGATGTCATCACACCACCGCAAGAGATTAATCGTGTGTGCGCTGGGAATCTCATCAACATCAGACATTATCAAGAGATCGTCGTCTTCTATGCCTGCTATAGTTAGAAGCTGATCCAGGGCAACTCTTTGATAGGCCTCCTCAATGAAGGGATTTTCATTTTTCTTGAATCTCCCTCCAATCATCCCATATGTAAGCCGTGATTGAACAAACTTGAACTTGTCCCTATTGCTCGCAAACAGCAACGGCTTGACAAATCCTGTGAATGTCGAGTTTGATTCAAGGAGTACATACTGTGTCACATAAGGATACATCTCTTTCCAGCGGATAGTGAGCATGTCAACTTCATTGTTGAACAAGACAGCATCAAAGACTCGTCTCGGTGACTGGCGAATCCCCCACCCATGAAGCTTGCAGAGAGACTCCATCGACATGTTCTCGTGATAATAGTGAGGGATTTCGTGGAAAGGCTTTGGAGGAGACTCCCACAGTGGTCTTAGAAAGTAGGAGATTTTTTGGCCGTGCAAATAGAGACCAAAGATTCCAACAGGGACAACCACAAGCAGAAATATGCAAACCTTGAAGTCCAATCCCCTTAGGATACATTTGAGTCTTGACATGCTCAGCGCTGCAGGAGTTCCATCCTGCATAGAAAATTAATAAAAAAAATTAAATTAAGTTACTAGGTTAACTTTTCATCATAAACGTAGCATAGTTGACTGCACACAGGGGCATAAAGTTACACATTGACTCTATAAACATGTAAATCAGAAGAAAAAGTACATTAAACACCCTGTCATTATTTTCACAATCTTCACATAGAAAACGGGACTCACAATGGTTGATACACATAAGATTCAAAACTACCATCATTCATGTAGAAGGTTCAGAAAGAGACCCAAAGGGTGAAAGAACCACACATTCAAGATTGAATTCAGAAACCCCTTCTGAGGTTCAAAACCATAAGAAAAGAGAAAAATTATGAATTCAAAAGGAGTGAAACAATGGCCTATCAATCAAATCATAGACCCATGAATCATAAATTCCAAAAAAAAATCACAAAATAATCATACCGGAACATCTCTAATCTCCAACACAAACTCACTACTAACAAATTAAGCAGGAGTATTACTTCCATCCATCCAAAAACTCCATTTCAGAAAACTCCCATGGAAGCACTGAAAAACGATTAAAAAACTAAAATTGAACGGCGAAGACAATTAAACTTGACACAAAAAAAACAAAATTCAAAACAAACTATACAGAGAAAAAAAAAATGAAAAAAAAAAACTCGTTAAACTTAAAGTTCCCATTTTGCATTGCCACCAAAACCCAACAGAAGAAACCCATAAAAACCATACCCCAAAAATTCCAAAAAGGAAAAAGGGTAGTGTAGAGTAGAATTAAACAAAATCCCAATCGAAAAAAAACAAAGCAAAAAAAAAAAAAAAAAACAGTACCTGCCCACAAACATCATCGCAGATATCATCAGTCTTCTTGGAATTATAATAGCCCTCAGACATGGCGAAGGAGAACAACCCTCGAAAACAAAACAGTTCGTGTCTGTTTTATGTGTTTTAGTGTTATGAGTAGTACTCTTTTGCCACTAAGAAAATATCGAAACTAGATCAACCCCTTTGAGACCAAATTGCAGGAAAGGGGAAAAACCCAGTAAAGGCACGATCTTTTAGAGTCTCTCTATTGTAACGACAATTATAGCCGTTTGGTGTGGTTTTTTCGCTCTTTCGCCAGAGACACTCTTCTCTTTCTCTCGCTCTCTCTTCTTATAGAACTATTAGGAGGGATTTCGTTTAACTACACGCACGCCTTCCCCAATTAATTATTTTCTTACTCTAAATTCAAATTAAATATTACATTACTGTCAATTCACTGTTAAAATATTATTTTGAGTTCAAACAATTTATTAAAAATTAAATATCAATCACTAATAAGTTAACGTGTTGAATAGTACTGTGAGATTTGGAATAATATCCGCAGGAAGCTAGATTCTGTTGGAAATTTGTAATTTTTATGAATAAAAAAATATGGAATTAGATATGTTTTTAATTTATGATTTTTTGTCGATTTTTGTTTTTAGTTTTTAAATAAATTTTATTTGGTTTTAATCTTTAAAAACAAATTACGAATAAAAGCTTTTAATGTCAGGGATCAAAATGTCAATGGAATTTTTTTTTAAGACTAAATTAAAAGTTAGTAAAATATTAGGAATTAAAATTAATAAAAAAAGTATTCAATTACTAAAAATATAAATGAATTTAATTTATATGCACAATGCAAAGCAATTTATAACATCGATTTATCAGAAAATCATAGTAGATATAATTTTTAATGTGATTATTGTGAAGTCAATCTATTTATTATCCTTATTAGGTATGATGGTTTAAATTTTTCTCCTAAAAATAATTTTTTAATAAAATAAATGTTTTTTTTATACTTTTTTAATGTGTTTATTTACATTAATTTTAGTTATAAATACAAGTAATTTATTTGCTTTCTTTAAGAAGCAAATCTAATTTCGCAAAATTGATTTTTATTAAATCACTTATTTTTATAAAAACTTTTATTTAATTTTAAACAAACATGTTTATTATTTTGTGATTGATTAATAATAGAAGGAATATTTTATATTGTAAGTACTTGTAATATTTTCTCTATGTAAACAAATTGTTGGTCCAAATTGAAATTGATTTCCTTCATCAAAGTCTTATATCTAAGTATTATGAATGGACAAAACATGCTTGGGAGGGAATACTCTATTAAAGGTGGACAATCAAATTCTTCAACAGAGATCAGTCATTGACAAAAGAGAATCTGATGGTGAGAATGTGTTACAAATGAATCATAGTAAAGAGACATGATTGTTATGGTGGACAACAATGTGGAGTAGTGAATCTGAGTGGTTAGCACTCTAAAGGACATGCTTGACAAGGAAAAGAGAATTTAACCATTTTTAATTCGATTAGATTGATTTATGAACACCCTTACTCTCTACAATGTATGTATTATCCGTGTCAGTAATTTCTCTAAAAGTATAATAATGAAAGAAATAAAGAGAAAAATAAATAGAGATAATCTTTTCTCATTATTTTTTTACACATTTAACATATTTTCTTGACGGATATGCCCTTGATTGCTATATACATTTGTGACATCTTATGCAATTGTGCCATTTGACCAAGTCAACCATGTCATTTGAGTCTTTTTGACTTTAAGATATTTTCTCACAATAATAATAATAATAATAATAATAATAATAATAATAATAATAATAATAATAATAATAATAATAATAATATCAATATATGATGGAATATCTTGATGCATGATGTATGGAGAATATTATGAATACCAATACCTATCTAGATCATGTAAGGCAATATACTTAATGGGAGACATGTGATTCATAGATTGTCAAACTAAATTGCGATGGAGCTCTTTCTAACAACCCATTTCAAGCAACTTGTGGAGTATTTAGGGACCATAATAGTAGGTCCATACTAGCCTATACATATAATTAGAGGCCTTGTAGTGTTGTTCAAGCTGAGCTTTGGGGAATCGTTTATGAGATTCAAGTTGTTATGGCTAACAATTTGAGAAACATTCAAGTTGAATTGGATTATTTAGTAGCCGACCAGAATTATCATGTAAGGTTGCCGCAAAGTGCATTCATCTTTGCACTAGTGGCAAAGATTAAAAGCTCGTTATTGTTGGAGAAAAAGATATTCACTAAAAAGGGGGGGTTGAATAGTGTATATCAAAAACTCGCGCTTTTGCAGTGATGTAGTAACTAGACGAAACGTTGAAACTTGATCAAACGAAATGTTGTAATAAAACAAACGAAGTGACACATGTGATACCCATTCCACCCCAACACATATAGTAATAAAATGAAGAATAAATTATCAAAATTCTGGGTAAAATGGTTCACAAATGAAAGCTCCAAATAATTGTTTAATCAAAAAATCAAAATTTGAAAATAACAGTTTGCAATTGTACTTAAATAAAAGAGCTTGAAGCCCAAATACAATAAAAATTATCAAATAAAATCCCTCGCCCTGATGTCACACTATCAGAGCAACCCCTCGACTCAACTGTCGGAACATTGAGTGTCACTCACATCCAGATCTTCCTCACCTAAAAATAATCACAAAATATACAATGAGAAAAGAAGACATGCATATACAAATCACAATAGAAAAATTCAACCAATACACCCTCAATTAAATAAATATACAGAATTAAACCTCGGTCAATCATACTTCATATTATTAATTCTAAGTTCGTTGAATTTCCATTACCACATCACAGTTTAAGTATGCACCATGTCACACATCCAGCACCATGTCACACATATGCTTGTGCCAATGCATCACACATCCAACACCATGTCATGCACACACTCGTACTGATGCATCACACATTCAATTACTGATCATTCACATTTAACCACATTTATGTATCACTCATCCAAATAAAAACCATTTATACTCAAATATACTTAGTCAAATACACATCATTTATATCTATTCATACAATAGTCATTACTAGACATCATACGATTCACAATTGTCATCAAAATCCATCAATATAATATCATATTTCACAATCCCACATCAAACTCATTCAATCATGTCATAAGTATTATAAAAGCATCACTAATAAATCATAAACTATCACAAACATGCTAAAAAGGGATCCCAAAACGTCAAAATCGTAAAGTGAAATAGAATATCCGCGTCGGGCACTGTAAATCCTGACAGCTTGACCTCTACTCACTATTTTGATCATAACTTGAGTTATACACATCCTTTTTGCGTGATTTCAACGCCATTGAAAATATAACACACAAGGCTACAACTTTTGTGAAGAACACGAAGCCTAAAAATGTCGTTAATGTCACCTCGTATGGCTTACAACACAAAACAATATTTCGTGCACTATAATTGAGACTGAACTTATAACTTGCATAACTCAGTCAAGTTTTAACATTTTTACACGATTCTATAGTCTAAATTATAGCCCCAAGTGTCTATTTTCTAACCCAACAAACAAAACTTGATTTGGTTAATCACCCAAAAAGATATTACAAAAATAATAAGGTACATCCATAAGTAAAATCTCTTAATTATTCATTAATTCATATAATTAAGGGTGTTCATCAATCTACAAGAACCCTAACTTACAGAGCACATCCCAATGAATTCAATTATCATCTAGATCATCAATTTTACCAAAAAATATGACAAATACATTCATAAATCAATATGAAACCCGATTGAATCATCAATTTTAGGGTTAGAACTAAACACGGACATCCCTAGTGAGCTTGGAGAAGCTCGATAAAGATGAACTCAAATTGCTCAAGCTATAACACATCAACAGATCTTGCTGAGCAACAATATCCATATCTTGCGTGGAGATGGATGTATAGAACACTCAACCTTTAGAGGATTTGCATGCGTCAAAGATTTGAAGACTTGAACAAATACATATTTATGTCTTTACTTGCCTTTGGAATAGAAAGCACAGAGTCTTTGATATCCGAAGTACAAGTAAAGATGGGAAGCTGTAGACACTAGTTTCTATCCGGGATGAGAATCCAAAGACGGGAAGCTTCTACAGTAAGAGAAGTGACCCTCAAAGGACCTTGAAGACTTTGGAACACTTGAAGAAGGATTAGGAGGCCTCCAGGAGACATTCCAAGGGTCAAACAATCAAGAATCAAGCCTAGAAGCATGGAATCAAGCCTAAAAGGCTGAGAACAACCGTTTTGGTCATGAAAATGGTTGTTTCCATGAAGCACCAAAATGATCGTTCTCATAAGGAGTATGGCCATTCTAAATGGGTTTTTACACTGTAAAATTGGGCTGAGAATGACCGTTCCAAAGGGAGAACGGTTGTTCTGCGCCCTTGAGCCCTATTCAAGCATTAATTCACTTGTATTAGACACACACTCTCAAATTTTGAAAATTTGAGTCCTTTACTCTCTTTAACTCTTTCTAGCATCTTTTGAGCGTCTATGAGGCATTTTGTAAAGCAAGGAGGAAGCCAAAAAGCTCATTCAGTCTTCTCTTCTTCTCTTTTATAAAACTTGCTTCGGAGGTTCCAAAATCTCCCTCTCTTCTTTATTGCTTTTATCTATTGCTTTCGTTAGATTAGACCATAATGTAGATAGCTAGTTACAGTACGTGCATAATTTATGGGGTAATAATGTTAATCACTGCTTTGTTTTATTGATGAATTTGTCATAGGGTACTAATTCTAGGCGTTGTGGGGTGCCTAACACCTTTCCCACACGTAATCGACCCCCGTACTCAACTCTGTTTACGAAAACCTTTCTTTTTCTGATTTTTTAAGTAAAATATCGGTGACAACTCCAAGAACCTTTCTTAAATACCATTGATGGTGGTTTAGTCCAATTATCAAGAATTCCAACATTGATGGAATTTTAAATGAAAGTCAAGTAAGCCATCTTTTTTAGGTCAGGTTCCAATAGGCATGTCCTACACATACAACCATGGCCTTGACGAGTTCCACACATAAAAAGTAAGGGTTGAAACATGTTATTCAAGGTTTGGTGGGCTTGAGTTTGGGCTACAACAAAATTACTAACACTAAGCTTGCCCACTTGTTACTAGGGATGAGAATAAGTTAGGTCATAAAAAAGATCTATGGTCTAACCTATTTAATATAATGGTCAGATTTAGGCTTTTAAAAAAGTCCATTTATTTCAAAAAGTTGGACTTAAGCTAATAAAACCCTATTAGGTCTTATTGGTTGACCTATTTATCTATATAATATAATAAAAATAATATGTATTACATTATTAACAACATACTTAAATAAACTTATAATACAAAAAATAAATTATCAATATTTTTTCACATTTCCGATAAACTTAAATGTTTTACATTCCCTGTTTGTATGTAATAAAGAAATCGATATAGAAACCTAACATGAGATATACATAGATGTTTCTCTTCATTAAAATCAATGAAAATGGTGGAAAGACAAGGCAAGTAAGAAATGAGGAACTTACCACAAGGAGGAATTCCTTGATAAAAGTTCTTGAGGAGAAAGGTTCTCTAAGGATAAAATTATATTTTTAAAGAGAGAAATTTGAACAAATCAATTCTAATATATCTAAAAAAATGGCATGTACAAAGGAAGAAGAGGATATATATATATATATATATATAGAGAGAGAGAGAGAGAAAGAGTTTGGTAGCTTGTGGTGTAAGTTAAGCTAACCATAGTTACATGTAACCTAGGTTAGGTTAACATGTAATCAAGATTACTAACTCTAGTTACAATTTGAAATTTGAATTTCTCTCCTAAAAATGTCACTATCTAGATCTAGAAGAGCCAATAGAAGCATGCTACATGGCAAGGTGCAAAAAGTGTGACTCGTGTCATCATCTTAGCTCTCGAAGTGCCAATGGGGACTTACCACATGGCAATGTGCTAAAAGTGTGAATAGGTGTGACATATGTGACATGTTGGAGACTTGAATGACATTGAGACACCATGTCCGCTAAGTGGACATCCAAGCACATGGACCATACGTCCAAGAGATGCCCTCATGGGCCATTCAAGTTCAATAAGCTTATATCTCATTTTTTTAGTTACACCCCCTAAAATATTATCTACACTTCTGAAAAGAAAATTTATAAGGACATAAATTCCTATACTATTTGACCAAAAAATACAAGGTCAAAAATAAGAAAATATGTACAAGGAAAAATCTTTACAAAAAAGAGAAAATAAGTTACTAAAAGTGACTGAAAGCTCAATATATAAGAGCTTTAATCTTCTTCCTTTAAGCCTAGCTCACTCCTCTTTATTTCTTTTGGATTTGGCCCATTTGCATGATGTCATCACATGAGTTGTCCTTCTTCGTGACATTGTATCTATACCCCTTGATATCGCCTTAAGAAAAATGGTTATGGCAACTTAATATTTAGAAGATAAAAAATTAATGGTAAAATATTGAATTTGCCACTTGTATCTTTATGCAATGTAATAATTTTCTTCACATAAAATTGTTTTTAATATTTTTTTAATTGTTAGTTTTGAAAATTCTTTTGTTAGATTTATAGTTTTCTTTTAAAATCTAATTTTAATGATAATAGAGTAAACAATTTTTATCAAGTAAATTAAAAATTGAAAAACTCTCACGCATATTTTGTAATGACTTGGAAAGTCACTATACTTGATACATTTCAACTACTATACAGCAGTTATAGATGTGTGTATATGTGTGTACGTGTGATTGAAACCTTAGGAGGAACTAGATTGTTGTAGCTTATCCTTCAAGTTTCTCCAATGGTCTTCAAGTGTAAGCCTTTTGTGGATGGTCCTCCATCATACCCTCCTTCTTAAGAAGGATCTGTCCTCAAATCTAACTTTTCACCATCAATGTCAACATCAATTGGAAAAGGTACAAGATTACAAACATTAAATGTGTTGTTAACACCATAATCAAACGATAAATCTAACCTATATGCATTATCATTGATCCTTTGGAGGATTTGGAATGGACCATCTCCTCTTGGACTTGGTTTGGACTTCCTTTGTCTAGGAAATCTATCTTTAAGTGAATCCAAACTAAGTCTCCTTCCTCAAATACAACTTTCTTTCTCCCTTTGTTGTTTTATTCAATATACTTTTGAATTTGTTTTTCAATTTGGTCTTTAAACTTATCATGAAGTGCCAAAATCTTTTTACATATTTTTTAAGTTTCGATCATTTATATGTTAATTTTCATTTAAGTATTGAATGTGTACCTTTTAGCATTACAAAGCATTTGAAAAATTCAATCGTTTTACTTATTATTTTTAAAATTAAATTTAATCATATATATAAATACTTAAGGGGTAGATTATGTCACACTATCAACCAAACCTCTTCTCCCTCATTGGGCCAACATTTTTGTAATGTGTTGGCCTCGCTCAATTGTCCTTGTCAAAGTTTTGACAACGGTTCACCATTCTAGGAAACTAGTGAATCTCCAATTAATTAACAATTCGCTTGATTATTTCGTTGCAAGCCATAATAAACTTCACACACTTTGTATGTTCCTCCATTTCATGGTTTTAGTGAGGAAAATACCATAAAAATTGTTCAAACTCAGCAACATATTTAGCGACAGACATGTTCCTTTGTTTAAGTTCCAAAAACTCCATCTATTTACATTTGCAAATGTCCTAAGGAAAGTACTTCTCTAAAAAAATATCTTTGAAGAATTTCTATGTTATTGCTCTAACTTCAATAACTAATCATTGGTGGATATTCTCCCACCAATATTGGCTTCCTTAGCTAGCATGTATGTACCAAGGGCTATTTTATGTTCATTAGGGCATGCCATTACATGAAAAATCTTCTCAATTTCCCTCAACTAGTTTTGAGCTCCAACTAGATTACAACCACCCTTGAAGGTAATGTGGATTGTTCTTTTGGAACCAATCCAACCTATTGTACTCAAAAGTTCCTCAAACACCAACAACATTCCTCTAACACCAACAACATTGTGATTCCTCGTAACTTGTGCTAATGCTCATAGAGAATTAACTATGTTGTTACCATTCCTACCAAACATTTACTTAATTTGTTGAGATTGCATAGTAAAAAAAAAGAAGGTAAAATTACAACAAAAGAACAAAGTAAGCAAACACATCACTAGATTAAACAAGTTTAGAGTACACAAAGGAAAACATGAAAAACACATAACACATTTGTCAACAGAATTAACTTCACTCTAATACTACTAAAGGTGATACTCATTACTCCTTCATGCATCTATTATTTTATGCATGCAAAATTAAATGAAAATGATGCAATATTTTCCAAAACTTCTCAAAGGAAATAAATGATACACATTTTTCAATCTAAAAGAATGCTTAACATTTAAAAAAATAAACATGAAATTAGAAAGTAAAATTTTGGCATTACAAGGGCCATACAAATGTTTTATAAGCCAAAGATAATTGATATGTAAATGATGTATAAAAAAAATCCAATTATAACTGAAATAAAACCCCAAGCCTAATGTCACATCCTATTAGATTAAGGGACCCAAAACTTGAACAAAAGCTAAGGCGTAAGTTTCTTCTCTAGTATCAGCATCCAACTGATCCTCATCTACAAATTCCTGCACTAATATATACAAATGCTTTATGAATATCCAAGAAGAGTTTGCATGACAACCTAAGGCAAGTTAATGTTATTGTTTTGCTACACAATTTTATTGTTGATGTGTTCTAAGTGTGGTGACTTGTTGGGTCGTTACATTCAAGATGTTGGATCCTTGTTGAGGCACTATTGGATCTCACCCTAGTTGAGAATAATATTGTTAGATACGTATGGATTGTGTGGTAATTTGAGATAATCATGTACTTGTAGACTAGTCTTACGTGTAATGCTACAAGTTTAAAATATCTATAATAAAAGAAACTGAAAACAAGTTCTAGGTGTCGATGAAGAATTCAATAAATAAGTTGTATCATAACAACTTCACAACTTCATCTACAGGCTCTCCCTCCACCTAATCCTAACCTACTTTCACACGAAGTATGATCATCACAATCCAACACCATAATCAATTTTCATCATTAAAACAACTTTAAACATAAGAATTACAATAACATCAACTTAAACAAACACTAGAAATACATTTTATCAACTCATATACACCACTCAGAACACAACTTTATAAATCAATAACTTCATACACACACACACATATATATAAAACAAAACAAGAAAACTTAGCAACATCATGAATAATTTACACAACACAATATACAACTCAACATCTTAATAAACAACTCAAAATCTCTGTACACCATCACACATTTCAACTTAAGAGATCTCCAAAATCATAAGTAAGCAATTAAAGTGGCTTGACCCTATGAAACTATTAATACAAAAAAAAAATTCTTCTCTAAATCATTCAACACAAGTTTGGCTTATAGCCTTTATTAATACTTAAATGGTTTCTCAGATTTCAACACTTAAATTAAGAAAATATAGTAATGTTGTTAGGAATAGAACAATTTGGGTATCAGCCTACCACGACACTAGTATTCGTCGTCTAAGTCTATATGGAATTAACCCATCGTCTAATCTTGAAATACTACACACCATTCCAATAATCCCCCTCATATATATATATATATATATATATATATATATATATATATATATATATATATATATATATAAGGAGAGGGAGAACATATATAAATAGTTCCCTAGTCAATGAATTAAAACATAAATTCTCCTTGTTGGGTTACAATGTGCTTGTATATACAAATATGTACTACATCCAAAACAAAAGCATAAAATCCTAGTGTCTGTCTAAAACATCTACACAGTTGCATTAATGCAACTATAAACAAAAAGCCACCTAAAATAAAGCCTTTACTACCTTTAGGCCTTCCCTCCAACCTATTATTGACTCACTCGCATACTAAGTATAATCATTGCAATCCAACGCATGAAACATAAAGGTAAGCTTGTATATAAGAAAACATCATATAACAAAAAAAATTGAAAGCTAAGAATTTCAACTTCATAAATAATATCCTCATAAGTCAACATTCAACTTTAAAAATAGATTAATGCATCAACTTTAATTAACTTTACAACATCATCAACACCTTTCAAGTTAAATATTTTTCATCATATACAATATATAACTTTCAGCATAACTGAACAACTCTCAAATTTCACAACTTCACAACTCTACGATTGGACAATTGATGCAACTTATAAAATTATACTTCGTCACACATTTTAACTTTGGAGATATCCTACAACATGTGAGCAGTTTAAATGGTTTAATCATATCGAACTATACAACATCAAACCCATTTGGACCAAGTTAAATATTCACATGTTTGGCATTTTAATATAGGTTAACAACTTTTCTTGTCTCAAATCTTTCCATTTAAAGTAGGAAGGTCCAATTTTAATGCTAGGAATAGTACAACTTAGGTGTGAGTATACCACGACATTGGTATGCATCAACCAAGCCCTAAAGCGAATTAGTTTGCCCTTAACCCTTTAAATACCGTGCTCCTTTTCAGCACTCGGTTAGGGATTTTGGCCCACGACTTTATGACTTACTCATTGACTATTTATGACAAGTATGGTTCAACCTTGTCCTGGTATTATTTTGAACTTAAGAATCTAGAGGAGAAAACTTTCAACAAAAAAAAATCCTTCTAGGAAGAAAATTTCTCTCTTAAGGTTTTTCATCATTAGGCTTATTGGAGCACCACAACTTTTGATATTTAAAATGTGAAAACAACTTATTCTCCTATGATTTCAACATTGCCTTGAAACCATGCATTTTAAATGGATGCTTACAACTTTCTACTTTACAACATATAACTTCTACATTCATCAACATACAACTTAACAACACGTACAACTTTTAACATTATCCACAATTGATAGATTAAAGGAAGGATTTTTATGAAATTCCTCTTAATCGAGCTTTATTGGATCTTCAATGGTAGAAACTAGGCACTTTTTGGCAGTCGTTCACACTAAAATTACCTCACAAAACTCAAGAATTACAAGGAGGAGAAGAAGAGAAGTGTGTCAACCCTTTAGGGACTCTTAGAGACTAAATTTATGGCCCTTGGCATTGTGTACGAGCCTATTATTTGCCCATAATAGACTAGGTCAAAATGGGGAATTCTGACCTAGGTTTACAAGCCTTTTTCCTAAGCTTGGAATGGCCTGTTCCAGGCTACTAATTCTGGCACTTGGTTCTTCGGATCTTTGGATGTCATATTGACTTGTTCTGGTGCTGCTTTCGAGCCTTTGTGAGCTTCTTTTCTCCATGCTAGAAGTCTGCTTCTTTGTTTATATGTCCCGGATGAAATCAGGTGTCTATAGATGCCCCTCTTTCTTTGTTTATATTAGACATTTCGTCTGAGTTTTCTCTTTGTCTCTTTGTGTAGATGCTTCCAAGTTGCTTCTTTTGGATAGACAGGTTTGCATGTGTCCCTATTCCTTTAGAGTAGCTAAATGTTGAATTGTGTGCTCCATTGGGTGACAAGGGTGGCAAACTGTACCATCTAGGCGTCCGGTTTGGCATAGAGACACTACGCTCCTTCTACTTATTTTGTGACAGTGTGACTTTATTCGTTGCTTGCTGAAGAAGGAGTATATTCTAAGCTCAGCCTCTCTAGGCTAGACTAATATTTAAGGATTCAACCAGCCTATGGCGGATACTTAGCGGTGATCCTTAGTTTTGACTTGAGGTACTTGACGGTGCCCTCGATGTTTGGGAGTATATTCTAAACTCAGCCTCTCTAGGCTAGACAGACATTAAGGCTTCAGCTAGCCTATGGTGGATACTCAACGGTGATCCTTAGTTTTGACTTGAGGTACTTGACGGTGCCCTCAATGTCTGGAAGTATATTCTATGGTCAACCTCTCTAGGCTGGACTGATATTAAAACTTCAGTCGGCCTATGGCAGATACTCGGTGGTGATCCATAATTTTGACTTGAGGTACTCGGTGGTGCCCTCGATGTCTGGAAGTATATTTTGAGCTCAGCCTCTCCAGGCTGGACTGATATTAAGGCTTCAAGTAGCCTATGGCGAATACTCGACGGTGATCCTTAGTTTCGACTTGAGGTACCCGACGGTGCCCTCGATGTTTGGGAGTATATTTTGAAATCAACCTCTTTAGGCTGGACTAACATTAAGGCTTTAGCCAACCTATGGCGGATACTCGGCGATGATCCTTAGTTTTGACTTGAGGTACTCGATGGTGCCCTCGATGTTGCTTACTAATTTGAGGAACTCGATAGTGTCTTCAAATCAAGATGAGTAGATGTTGACACCTTTTGTGAAGGTCGACGTCCTAACCTTTGATGGATACTCGACGATGATCCTTGAATTGGTGTTTGTAAATCTTGAGGTTGACGTGCAAGGAATGCTTGAAATGCCCCTATTTTAGTCTGGGAATAGTAGGATGTTGGGGATGCCCTACCAGGTTAGTATTGTGATGCCTCTCCATGAATCTTCATTGGGAGAATAAAGTGTGTGGCAGAGATCCTGGTGTTATTCCTGCCATATGAGTATTTGAAGTTAGATGGAAAACACACAGAAGGGGGGTTGAATGTGTGTATACGAAGGATTTTTAAAATCATTTTCAAGGTGGTGTTTCTTTTTGTTGAAAATAATATTTTTAATTACTTGAAGAATATGTAAGGTCTATTGAGAAGAACTTTGTGTCTGAAGAACTATCGTCCATTTTAAAATATTTCTTTAAGTCAAACCAATGTGATTTTTGCCCAAATATGATTTAAAAACAAGTAGTAGTAGAAGAGGATTTTTAGTGCAACATTTTGACAGAAATGAAACTGCATTTGTAAATCAAAAGTAACGTAAAGAGTTTTATACTGGTTCACTCAATCTGAGCTACGTCCAGTCTCCTTCAACTGAAGGGTTCTACTAATCACAACGGATTATAAGTATTCTTAACCACTTCTGGTTCGTCAACTTCACTCGCTGATGCTAGTATTCTCAAACCACTTCTAGTTATCCAAGTATTCTCAACCACTCTTGGTTCGTCAACTTCACTTGCTGACGCTAGTATTCTTAAACCACTTCTGGTTTCCCAAGTATTCTTTTGCTAGCCTATTCAGACTTTACAAACGAATGTTGTTTTGAGTGTGTTTATAACTCTCACAGAGAGGATGAAAAAGGTTTCTACACTCACTAAGGTTTTTGACCTTAGTTTTACAGGAATGTGTTTCTAGAGTGTGTATGTAACTCTCACAGAGAGGATGGAATATTTTCTACACTCACTAAGATGAACTATCTTAGTTTCAAACTGATATTCAAGTTTGAACGAGAAGAGATATAAGTTGGTTTAATGCTTGTTCACATATATTGCTTGATGCTTCTTTTTTTATTTTTTTTTCCTACTCAGGTCTTGATATTTTGTATCCTTATGATGAATCTGCCCGTTGTTTGAATTTGAATGTGTCTGTTGGAGCGGAGTTTTCTGTTGGTGCAGATACTTGAACATCCATGGCTTCACAGATCTTCTTCATTTAATGCATTTGATTTTGCATTAAGTTATTTGCTTGCTAAATATGTGTTACATGAAGTCCTTTGCGTAATTTGTTCCCTTTCATTTCTGACTTCACTCATGACCTAGGTATGTTTTTCCTTTTTTCGTCATCGTAGTTGCGGAGGCGTTACCTTTTTCTGAAAAGTAGGTGTACTTGGTCTGACATATGCAACTTTGACTTGTGAATTCGTGCTCTTTCATTTTTTCTTCTTTCTTTTCATAACTTTGATAACTCTGTGCACTTTTCTTATAGATGAAGATGATGTATGATTTTCATCGTTGTGATTAGTGGACTCTAGACGCTTTTCATCATGCTTCATTTGCGTATAAAATTTGAGTCTTCGTCTAAGAGTTAGACTTTGACACTATCATCTTGTATGATCAGTCTTGTGGATAGGATAAATAACTTTAATTTCGTCTAGAATGTTTCTTCATCTTTGTACTATTGATGGTTTTTGTTGACTCTTGAGCTTAGCTTTGCTCTTGTTTCTGTTTTCTTCTATTGCACTTTGAGTTGCTCTTGATACTTTTTCATTTGATATTTGTTTTCTGACGCACAATTCATGATTCTTCTAACATTTGGCTTGATTCGTTTGATCCTTGCTTCATGTTTTGGCTTTCCCTGCTCTTATACATATCTGAAACACTACTATTCAGATCAGCAATAACAATATGTATTATATTTGTCATATTCAAAAATTGTGCTGGGAATTGCTTTGTTTGACCTAACAATCTCCCCCTTTTTGATGATGACAAATATAATCTATCAGATATCAGATTGTTTCATAAATTTCAAGCAATCATGCACTTCATGTATCATTTTGATTTCTACATATGAAAGACAATATGGAGGGCTACGAGTCTTTCACGAATCTCCCCCTTAATAGATTAATCAATAGGATTGATAGATTCATACGATTTCTCCCCCTTTCTAATCATCCAAAATAGGATCTGCTACTCCCCTATCAGTTCCATTCCTAGCCTAGCTCTTAGCCATGAGAATCTATCTTCTTGAAGAGGTTTAGTAAAGATATCAACTAATTGTTCCTCTATTTTAACATATACTAGATCGAAGGTTCCTTTTTGCACATGAACTCTAATGAAATGATGTTTAATCTTGATATGCTTAGTCCTAGAATGCAAAACAGGATTTTTAGAAATGTTAATTGCAACAGTGTTATCACAGAGTACAGGAATAATACTTTCATAAATATCGTAGTCTTCTAGCTGATGTTTGATCCAAAGCAGTTGCGTAAGACACTATCCTACGACAACATACTCAACTTTGCAAGTTGATAGGGAAATTGTGCTTTGCCTTTTGCTAGTCCACGAAACCAAGCAGCGACCAAGGAAATGAAATCCTCCGCTAGTGTTTTTTCTCTCCCATTTGTCTCCTGCATAATCTACATCACAGTATCCTAGAAGGGAAAAATTATGGCTTCTATAGAAGTTGATCCCTAATTTAGCTGTTCCTTTGAGATATCTCAAAATACATTTAATAGCTTGTAAATGTACCTCCTTAGGTCTCACTTGGAATCTGGCACATACACAGATGCTGTCAGGTCTGGATGCCGTTAGGTATAGGAGTGAGCCTACCATTCCTCGGTACATGGTGCTATCTATGTCTGGTGAATCTTCGTCCAGACCCAAGGTTGTGGATGGATGCATTGGAGTCTTCATTGGTTTTGTATCATCCATCTTATATTTCTTAAGTAGTTCTTTTGTATACTTTGTTTGATGAATTTTGATTCCTTCGTCTGACTGGACGATTTGAAGTCCTAGAAAGAACTTCAGTTCTCCCATCATGCTCATTTCAAATTCATCCTGCATAAGCTTGGAAAACTCTTGACAAAGATTTTCATTAATAGCACCAAATATTATGTCATCTACGTAGATTTGAACTATTATGAAATCATCCTTTATTATTTTTCTAAACAGGGTGTTGTCAATTTTGCCTCTTATAAAATTATTACTTGTTAGAAAAGAGCTTAATTTTTCATACCACGCACGTGGTGCTTGTGTTAATCCATACAAAGCCTTGTTTAATTTGAAAACAAAGATGGAAGCAAATCATTTTCAAAACCAGGGGGTTGGTTTACGTAAACTTCTTCTGAAATGGTTCCATTTAGAAATGCACTTTTAACGTCCATTTGATACAATTTCATACCAGTGCATACAACAAAAGCATGTAAGATTCTAATGGTTTCAATTCTAGCAACAGGAGCAAAAGTTTCAGTGAAGTCTATACCCTCTTGTTGTGAGTATCCTTTTGCGACTAACCTTACTTTGTTTCTTACCACATTTTCGGACTCGTCTAGCTTGTTTCTATATACCCATTTTGTGTCGATGATTGATCTATCTTGTGGTGGTTGCACAAGCTTCCAGACATCATTCTTTTGGAACGGGGTGAGGTCCTCTTGCATTGCTTGGACCCAGCTTTCATCTAATAAGGCTTCGTCCGTGGTTTTTGGTTCAATCTAAGATAATAGTGCTATTTGTGCTTGGGTTTTGAAAGAGCTTCTTGTTCTTACTGCATCTTTTGCTTCTCTGATGATTTGTTCTTGTTGGTGATGAGCTTTCATTTGCCAGTTGCGATTGACTGGCTCTCTTTCCTCTCTTTCGTCTTGTTGAGTCGCTATTTCTTCAGACTCAGGCTTTTTCGTCTAATCATTGTTCACCTGTATATTCTCAAAGAAATTGCCTAGCTTTCTGTATCAAGCTTATTTTTATCAAATTTAACATGTATGGCCTCTTCAACAGTTTTGGTTCTATTGTTAAACACCTTATAGGCTCTTGACCTTTCAGAGTATCCGAGTAGAATACCCTCGTCGGTTTTTTAGTCAAATTTTCCTAGATTATCTTTGGTATTCAAAATAAAGCATTTGCATCCAAATGGATGAAAGTATGATATGTTGGGTGCTCGTCCCTTCCACAATTCATAGGGAGTTTTCTTCAAGATAGGCCTAAGATATATTTTGTTTTGTATGTAGCAGGAAGTATTAACTGCTTCTGCCTAGAAGTGTTTGGGAGTTGAAAAATCATTTAGTAGAGTTCTAGCCATTTCTTGTAAAGAGCGATTCTTTCTTTCTACAACTCCGTTTTGTTGTGGAGTTTTAGGAGTTGAAAAATTGTGTTTAATTCCATTTTCTTCACAAAAATCTTGAAATTGCTCATTTTCAAATTCTCCCCCATGATCACTTTGGATAGACGCAATTGATATTCCTTTTTCATTTTGAAATCTTTTACAAAATACATGGAATACCTTGAAGGACTCATCTTTGTGGGTTATAAACAACACCCATGACCATCTAGTATAGTCATCAACAATGACTAGTCCGTATCTTTTACCACTAACGGATACAGTTCTAGTGGGACCAAATAGATCTATGTGGAGCAGTTCAAGAGGTCTTGAGGTGGAAGCATGATGTTTACTTTCAAAAGAGCTTTTAATTTGTTTTCCCTTTTGACATGCTTCACATATGCTATTTGATTGGTATGCAAGACTCGGTAGACCTCTTACGAGGTTATGCTTTTTCAGCTTTGAGATTAATCTCAGGCTTGCATGACCAAGCTTCATGTGCCACAGCCATTGGTTTTCATAGGATACTAGACAATCAATATTCTGATCTTCTAGTTTATTAGACATTATTTTGTACAGATTGTTGCATCTGTTAGTTATAAACAATATAGATGAATCAGTTTGACTAACAGTACATTTATTTTTGTTAAAGGAAACTTTGTAACCACTGTTGCATAATTGACTCATACTCGGTCAGTTATGTGTTAATCCTTTAACATATAGGACATTATCAATGGTGATCGAGGAATTTATACCTATTTTACCTATTCCCATGATTCTTCCATTCTGTCCTCCTCCAAATGTGACTAGGCCTCCTTTCTTGGACTTGAGGTCTAAGAACATAGACCTTTCGCCCATCATGTGTCGCGAGCAGTAACTGTCCAGGTACCATGACTGGACACTTCTTCTTTTTTATTGAACAAATCTGCAACAAGAATTATTTCAGTCTTTGGTACCCAAATGGATTTGAGTCCATAAATGTTAGTGTTTGAGGTTTTGGAATACCTCTTCTTGTGCATGTGATTACACTTAGGCGTGAGATGCTTGTTATATATAGGATATGCAGATATACTTGTTTTCTTTTTTGACTCAGAATCAACATATCCTAACCCAGACTTATCATTTTTATTCTTAGAGTATTTCAAAAGATTTTAAGATTCTTAATTCCTAGAGTAAATTTTGATAAATAAGATTTTAGTAGTTCGATTTCTTTGAGTCTCTTTTCTGATTCTTTTAATAGTTTTGCATTTTCATTCTTGAGCAAAAGATTTTCTTCAACTAGTTTAGAAATTCTTTTCTTTTGTTCTTTATATGCTGTAGAGATTTTGGCAGAATCAGTTAAAAGCTGATTATATGCATGCTGAAAACCTTCAAAATCAGATACACTAACCTCTTCATCATCTGATTCAGATGATGAGTTTGTGTCTGCCATTAGACATATGTCCGCCTGTTCATAATCCTCAGATGATGTCTTGTCCAGATCTTCCCAGGTGGCCATCATGCCTTTTTTCTTATGGGGAGTTGACTTTTTTCTTTTCTTTTTCCTTTTCTTTTTCTAACTCTAGACATTCTATTTTGTAGTGTCCAGGTTTCTTGCATTCATAGCACAATGGCTGTACCTTTTCTCTTGAGCTTCTGTTGTACCTTTTCTAGCACGATCCTCCCTTCTTCTTCATCATAGAATATATTTTTCTAGAGAAGAGGGACATTTCATCATCTGAGTCACACGTCTCTTCATCACATCTTTCGTCAGATGTTTATTCTTACTTTAAGGCTTTTGATGACGATGATGTAGGTTTCATCTTTTGTGCGCTCAACACAATAGATTTTTGTTTTCATCCTGCTTCATCTTGTTGCAGCTCCATTTCATGGACTTTGAGTAGTCCAACTAGTTCTTCAAGTGAGAGCTTTTCAAGATCCTTGGATGCTCTCAGAGCAGTGACTTGAGGTCTCCATTTTCTAGGTAGGCTACGAAGTAATTTGTCAATATGATAAAAATTATCATAAGTCCTACCTAGAAAAGAAAGTTCATTAACAATAGTTTGAAATCTTCCAAACATAGTTTGGATAGATTCGTTCTCTTCCATCTCGAAGAGTTCATACTTACGGACCAACAAGCGTAACTTGTTGCATTTGACCTCCAGGGATCCCTCATAGGTTATGGCTAAGGTATCCCACATTTGCTTGGCACTTCTGAAGTTGTGTACTTTGGTATATTCTTCTTCGGTTAGAGCACACATGATTGCATTTCTAGCTTTGGAGTTTAGCATGAATCTTTGTTTTTGATTTTCATTCCAACGTCCCTTGGGTATCTCCTTGCCAGCATCATCGTGTGGAATGTAGTCTCCTTGTTCCACAAATTCCCACATGTCTATATGACAAGCATCAAAAAATGCGATCATTCTTTGTCTCCAATAGTCGTAGTTGGTTCCTTTGAATAGTGGTGGGCGATTTACTGCTTGTCCTTTGTTTTCCATGATTGTTCCCCTGTAGTGTTAGATGCTCAACCCTAGGGGTGAAACTTTGATACCAATTGAAGTTAGATGGAAAACACACAGAAGGGGGGTTGAATGTGTGTATACAAAGGATTTTTAAAATCGTTTTCAAGGTGGTGTTTCTTTTTGTTGAAAATAATATTTTTAATTACTTGAAGAATATCTAAGGTCTGTTGAGAAGAACTTTGCGTCTGAAGAACTATCGTCTGTTTGAAAATATTTCTTTAAGTCATACCAATGTGATTTTTTTCCCAAATATGATTTAAAAACAAGTAGTAGTAGAAGAGGATTTTTAGTGCAACATTTTGACAGAAATGAAACTGCGTTTGTAAATCAAAAGTAATGTAAAGAGCTTTATACTGGTTCACTCAATCTGAGCTACGTCCAGTCTCCTTCAACTGAAAGGTTCTACTAATCACAATGGATTACAAGTATTCTTAACCACTTCTGGTTCGTCAACTTCACTCGCTGACGCTAGTATTCTCAAACCACTTTTGGTTATCCAAGTATTCTCAACCACTCCTGGTTCGTCAACTTCACTTGCTAACGCTAGTATCCTTAAACCACTTCTGGTTCCCCAATGTCGCCACCGGCCCGAAACGGGCTTTCGGCATTCGCGAAGGATGGTTGGACTCTTTTATTTGTTTAAAAAAAATATGGATTGCTAGAATGACTTATTCTCAAACTGAGACCTTGTCAAACGAGCAATTTTATTAAAAGGCTCACCAATCCATGTTAATCCCAAGCGGGACCCTCCATGGATTAGCGGTTTTCATAAAAAGGAAGGGTTCATGGAGTCGCCACCAATGTTTTACTCAAAACATTGGAAAAAGAAGTTTAAGGCAATCGATTCAAAAATTGACTTCGGCCATGACAACCAGAGTCGGGTAAGGGAGTCGGTTACGCGTGGGGAAGGTGTTAGCACCCCACAGCGCCCCTTTCGGGTTCCCTATGACAGATTATTTCTAAAAATAATAGTGCGAAATTACTAAATTACCCCTATTTATTCTAAACAATTATAACTTAACTATCTACATGATGACAGTTAAATATGCACACAGAAAGCAGTAAAAGGAAGGACTTAAGAAGAAACCTTTGAAGCGTGCTTTTATATTCAAGTAAAACTGGGAAGCTTTTTGGCGTTCCCTCGCTCTACAAGCCCGCTCGCTCCCTCCTAGAAAATTTTAACTATGGAAATCCGGAGGATTTCCCTTCGACTTAGTTCGAGACTCAAGCAAAAAGCTCAGAACTCGAGAACTTTGTCGGATCAACTCTCCGAGTGATTTCTAGGCAGAGCACTGCTCAAAAAAACCCAGAATACTCAAGAAGAGGGTTAAAACTCAGTGTAAAAAGTGTAGAATGACGTCCAATTGACATCATATTTATAAGGATGAGGCGCAATACGGCCTCTGGGGGTCAATACGGTCCGTATTGAAGTTTTGAACTACAATACGGCCGTATTAAATTTAGTACGGCCGTATTGAAGTTCAAAAAACCTCAATACGGCCGTATTGAGTTCAGTGCAGCCGTATTGAAGTTCAGTGCAGCCGTATTGAGTTCAGTGCAGCCGTATTGAAGTTCAGAAACTTCAATACGGCCGTATTGAGTTCAGTGCGGCCGTATTGTAGTTTAAAATGTTCAATACGGCCGTACTGAACTTTTGGGAGGCCGTATTGGGCTTCATTCCCTCCACTTTCTTATTTTTTGCTACTCTAAGACCTCTAAACCTACAAATTGTTATCCCACGGTCTTCTAAGAGTCCCTTTGGCTGACTTTCCTTTGATCTTCGAGAGTCTTCGAGTCTTATTTCCGACCCGGACAATTTTAGGGGTCTACAGCTGCCCCCCCTTTACTTAGTCAAACGGCCTTTTAGTGTACCGGTTGATAAGTAAAGGAGTTGACCCAATTGTCCGGGGAATAAGGCCATCCTTCCGACTTGTAGTGTCTTCCGGTGGAAAATTGCTGAGTAGCCTCTCCAGGTTTTGCTTCGCTCGTCGCCCGAGCCGGAAGCTGCATACCTCCGTGCTTCTGAACACTCTGGTAGCGTGAGTACCGCCTCTCCAGGCTCAACTTCATTCGACGCCCGAGCTGGAAGTTGTGAGTACCCGCCTCTCCAGGCTTAGCTTCGCTTGCCGCCCAAGCTGGAAGCTGTGAGTACCCGCCTCTCCAGGCTCTGCTTCGGTGCTTCTGACATCCTAGGCAGTTGAGTTTGCCCTCTCCAGGGTTAGCTTCGCTTGCCGCCCAAGCTGGAAGCTGTGAGTACCGCCTCTCCAGGCTCAACTTCACTCGACGCCCGAGCTGGAAGTTGTGAGTACCCGCCTCTCCAGGCTTTACCTCCGTGTTCTTGACAACCTCGGGGTAGTTGGATACCTCCGTGTTCCTGACAACCTCGGGGTAGCTGAGTACCGCCTCTCCAGGCTATACCTCCGTGTTCTTGACAACCTCGGAGTAGTTGCATACCTCCGTGTTCCTGACAACCTCGGGGTAGCTGAGTATTGCCTCTCCAGGCTATACCTCCGTGTTCTTGACAACCTCGGGGTAGTTGCATACCTCCGTGTTCCTGACAACCTCGGGGTAGCTGAGTATTGCCTCTCCAGGCTTGTGCATACCTCGATGCTCTGGACATCTGGGTAGCGTGAGTTTGCCCTCTCCAGGGATTTGTGATGATTTTGTCTCCACAGTCCACGATGCTGTTTCGACGATTGTTTTTTTGATTTTTGTGCCACTGAGGGCTGGATAACGCAGGGATCCGTCTAGGGGATGTGCAGTTACTCATAGGTTCTTGCGTCCCAACTTTCCATTGCGTAGTTGGTGCCCATTGGGGAATTTCTGATTCCTTGGGGTGCAGACACAAAGATGCTCTTTCTGATGTGAGCGGTGCCTTATGATTGGCTGTCGTCCTTTCGACGTTGTGGAGTATCCCGGTTATCCTTATTCGGGTGACTCTTTTGGATTTTCTGATTTTTGCTGCCTCTGTGTAGGCTGTTATCTGCTGGGGATTCTGGATGTTGATTTTTGATTGACCTCTTCTGTTAGGCAAATCATCTTGATGTTTAGCGGTTTGGCTAGATGCCGAATTCCGCTTGGGGAATATTTATTTTTTATTTTTCTCCTTTTGTAAGGGTGCCTCTTGAGTAGGCGACTGGGGATTTGGGGATCTTATGTATCCCAGAGTATTATTTAGAAAGCCTCTTCAGGCTTAGCTTCACTCTTTGTTTGAGTTGGAAAGCTATCTTCCACTGAAGAAGTTTAAGTCCTTTGATTTGGATATTTTGTTTGGATCATGCTTCCGTTGGGGAATTTCGATGATCTGGCCTTGATAGCTTTCACTGGGAAATTTGGTCCAAGGGTGAAAGCTAAAATATCTCTGGGGAGTATTATTTCGGCAAGCCTCTCCAGGCTCAGTTATTCTGTGGGAGTATTATTTCGGCAAGCCTCTCCAGGCTCAATTATTCTGTATGATGAATTGGTTTTTTGTTCAGCCCGAGAATGCGAGCTGAAACGTCTTTTGGAGAGTATTATTTCGGCAAGCCTCTCCAGGCTTAATTATTCCGTGGGAGTATTATTTCAGCAAGCCTCTCCAGGCTCAATTATTCTGTATAATTTGTTGGATTTTCTGTATTTTGCCTTTTTGTTGATTTTGGCTTTTTCTGTGTTTTTGCCTTTTTTGATTTTGGCTTTTTCTATATTTTTGCCTTTTTTGATTTTGGCTTTTTCTGTATTTTTCCTTTTTTGTTGATTTTGGCTTTTGTTGTACAGAAATAAAAGTGCTAAAAGATTTAGACTCAAAGAGTGAAAAATTTCATTCATTAAATAAACATGAAATTTTGTACAAGGGAAATGATGGGACGCAGCCCATTCAAACAAATACATAAAAATAGGAAAAAGAAAGCCAGTCTTCATTCTTCTGCCGGCGGGTCCTGTGGAGGAGCGGGGAACTGGCGGTGCATCCAGACCGAGAGGTTGTCGAACCCCTGCACCAAAGTGTCCAGTCGAGTATCGGTGCTCTGCTGCCATGTGCCGATACTGTGCTGAAAAGCATCGAATTGAGTATCGATGCTTTGCTGTAAAGCGTCAAAGCGGGCATCAAAGTAGGCCCTATCCGACTGTGAGGTGCCGGCCTCTGGCTGTGGGCTGCCGTCGCCCTGAAGATCAACGTCATTGAAGAGCTCGGCGAAGGCATCGGGGCCGTCCGCTCGTACATACCTCCCTCCTGACCTCGCTATGATCTTCATACTGATCAAGGTGGAGGCATTAATTGGCTTCGGTGCCAATGGCCCTGGCTCTACGCCGTCTGGGCATCCCCAAGTCTCCTCAAGCCGTGAGAGGAGTGGGGCAACCAGGATGTATCCCTGCCTAGATCCTCCCTCTCGTGCCCCCAAGTTCTTAACGTGCTCGAGGAAGAAGTATCCGGGGTTGGCCCTCCGACTGGTGGCCATGCAGTATAATGCTAATAAATCCGGCCGTGTCACCGACTCGGGGCTCTTCCACCTGCCATGGATGGTGCTGGTGAGGATCTTGTGACAGATCCGAAGAGCGGTCGGGAGCCGGGTGCCCTTCACCCCGGCATGATAGTCTTCGTGGCCTGTGATCGCTCTCCACATGTCGACCAGGGTCCACTGATCAGGCCACTCGCATATAGCATCTCGATATGCCAGCTGATCAGTCCTGTTGAAAAATCCTGCATGGACGTTGAACTCGTCCAACGTCAGTGAGCGGTACCCCTGGTTCATCCAGAAGTCAACTGAGCAGACAGCCTCCCCAAAACTGTTTGTCGACTCAGTAACGCCGACAGTGGCCAGAAACTCCTTCGTCGCCGTCAAGTACAGGTGAGAAGGGGGATCAAGGAGGAATCCCCATCCTATACTGTCAAAGTAGCCTCGGACTTCATCCTCCAAGCCCACTGTACGGAGAATGTCGAAGTCGAGCGCCCTCGACGGCTCGAAGGTGAATGACTCTATGAGCTGCAACCGTTCCTGATGTCTGTCTGTCATCTCACGTCGAGCTGGGGCCCTCTGCCTCTTTCTAGATGACTCTGCCATTTCTGAGGTTTCTTCTTGGGGTTCACTCACAAGCAGGATGCAGAGGAATGAAGATTGGAATGCAAAAATGAGAAGGAAAACACTTATTTATAGACAAATTTTCGCCAATACGTCCCGTATTGATTCAATACGGCCGTATTGGTGTAGCCGTTATTGGGCAATTTTGGCAACCAATACGGCCCGTGTTGAATTCAATACGGGCGTATTGGAGGTCAATACGGGCGTATTGGATTTAATACGCCCGTATTGAAGCTGAAAGGTTGCTTCAACGGTCGTCTTAATACGGCCGTATTGGGACCAATACGAGCGTATTGAAATTTTTATTTTTTATTTTTATTTTATTTTTTAAAGATAAACAGAGAATAAGTGATCTTCTAGTACACCTATCATCTGTATGCATGTATGCAAATATGATGCACCTAATTCTTTTTGATTCATTTTTCAAAAGAATTAACCGATGCGTTTTTTGCTTGGATTTTGCCATTCCTCCAGACGGACTGTGCGCTGCCGATTTCTGTAACCGAGGAATGATGCATGTTATATTGAGATTTGGTGTCATCAACCAAATGATTTTCCTTTCCTTTAGAAGATGTGTCAACCCTCCTATTGACTACTATATCTCCATGTTTCCACTAGATTATTCAAAAATCGTTTGGGACAAGAGAGAAAAGAAGGAAAGGATATTTTTTTCGAAAGTTTGTGTTTTAGAGGGGATTATTTATTTTTTGAAAAATGGATTTTGTAAGAATGGCTTGGCCAATGGTAGGCTTAAGTGTTTAGGCTTGTTTGATTAAACACTTATGAAGTTAAGCACGTCTTGGTTATTAACGTTTGTGATTTGATAACTTGGATAGCTTTTCTTGAGCTTTTTGTTGAATTCAATTGGTGGTACCATCATGGATTTATTCTGTTTTTTTTTTCTTTCTTTTTGATGGCCTTTTCTTTTTGCCTAAAACACCCCTTTGTGGTGTCTTAGCGGGCTTTTGTTTTTATTCATTATTTTGTAACCCTAATTTTTGCCTAGGTCACCCTTTTGTGGGATTCCTAGCGGGTCTTTTGCTCTTATTTTTGCGCAGCCCCCCTTTTTGGGTTTCCTGCCGAGCTTCTTTTAGGATTTCTTTTTATCCATGATGGCACTTATTGAAGCCAAGAAAAGGTGCTCCAAGTTGTCGTGCACACTTCCACACAAAATGATGTGGGTTTATTGATTATTAAGACGATTTTAACCTCACTTATGTTCATTCAAACAGGGTTAAATAGTGTGGTTTAGAATTTTATTGCAAGCAAGAAAAGAAGCAATAAGAAATAATAATGAATGATTTTATTATAATCATAGTGGAAAACATGTGCCCTATCGAGGCTCGGGGGTCGGGCTGTCCCCGAGGAGTAATCTCTAATAGTCATCAGGTTTACATATCCCTATCAGAAGGAGAAGAACACTTGATGACGACAACCGGCCTTGACGCTTGTGAACCAGCCTTCCTAAAGATCCGGCTTAAAGAACGTCGAGAAGGATCTTGATTCCTCTTCGTTCTTTGATCTTTATTAGGGTCATATCCTAACCCTTGTTTCCCCGGATTATCCTTAATAACGGGTAGCTCGGGAATAACTTGGGAGTCCTTGCCAAGTCCTTGTCACAGCAAGTATCCATTCTTGGTGAGCATATGAGCTACCTTCTTCATTTCTCGGGGAAACGTTTCAACATTGGCAATTTCCAATGCTTGGAAGGCGGTTTCCAAAGCTTCCTCTGCTGCATCCACATAAGGTATGGTGGATGGCTTGCTGATGAGTATGTCATCTTCAGCTTGCACGGTCACCAGCTTGTCACCCATTATGAACTTGACTTTCTGGTGGAGCGTAGAAGGAACAGCTTTCGCATCATGAATCCAAGGTCGGCCGAGGAGACAGCTGTATGCAGGAGTGATGTCCATCACTTGAAATTCGACGTTGAAGATAGTGGGTCCAATTTGGATTGGAAGATTGATCTCTCCCACCACTTCTCTTTTAGATCCATCGAAGGCTCAAACGATCATGTTGCTCGGGCGCATTTGGATTCCCTTGATTGCCACTTGCTCGAGCGCTCTTTTTGGCATTACGTTCAAGGAAGATCCATTATCTACCAAGACTTTAGCGATGTGATACTCCTTGCACTTTACAGAGATGTGCAAGGGCTTGTTGTGGTTCGGTCCCTCAGCGGGGATCTCTTCATCGGTGAAAGAGAGGTGATCATTAGCCGTGATGTGACTAACAATCCCCTCAAATTTGTCTTGGGAGATAGTATGCGACACATATGCCTCGTTCAAGACTTTCAACAGAGCTTGCCGATGCGGTCCGGAGATTAGGATCAATGACAACAAAGTGATCTTTGCTGGTGTCTTGTGAAGTTGATCCACAATGGAATACTCGCTTTGTTTGATGATTTTTAACAGCTCATCAGTCTCCTCCTCGGATTCTCTATCTTCCTCGGTTTTCTCCTTTTCTTTTCCTTTATCCTTGGGAGCTTTGTCGTGCAGATCTTCGGGAGTGTAGATCCTTCCACTCCTAGTCATGCCCCCAAGTCCAGCGATGTTGGAGATATCGCTGTCGGCAGAAGAATGGATGTCGTATATCCACGGCACAGCCTTATTTGATTCGTAGGGGAAAGGTCTTGGAGCAGTAATCCTTAATGGTGTTGGACCTTCCCCTTTATTCGTCTTGATTACCAACAACGGAGTCGCCGCGTGTGCAGTTGTTGGCTTGCATTTAATTACCAATGGCGTGCGATCCATTCTGAACATACGCATCGATTATTTCTTTCTTTTTATTAATATTTATTATTAAATTACCGGGAGAGATAAATGCAAATGAATGACTAATGAGATGCAAAGGCAATAAATCTCAAAAATACAATTTTTATTAATTGAAGAAAGTGTACAACTTTTATACAATGCTTTGAAGCAACTTTTTACAAAAAGAGAAAAGCCGGTAAAAACCCACAGGCGGGTTCATATGTCTTTGCCATTCATCTTCGGCTTCCTCCACATGGCGGCCCATTGCTTCAATCTGAGTATGGACCGCTTGGCTCATATCATCACTGATTTTCTGAGCATCTTTCGCTTTTTGTATATGATAGTTGATCATGGCCTGCAGCTCATTAAGCTCATCCTCGGCCCGATCCTTCTCCTCTTGGAGTTTGGCCATTTGTGCCAACCCTTCCCTTTCCTTTTTGCGGAAGTCGGAAAGGTTTGCGGCTTGTCGTTGAACAACTTCCCGCCATTGTTGCGCATCGGATCGAGTCAAAAGCAGATCGTCTTGCATATCCTTGATCAACTGTGCCTGCTTTGAATACTCGGCCTCAAGGTGTGCTATCTTCATGTTGACTTCTTGGAGTTGACTACTTGGTTCAACCTTTGGCATTTTGGGTGCCCGAGTAGCCTCCTCATTGAGGTTAGCACACTCATCCTTGAGCCGCTCTATCTCGTGGTCTTTCTTCTTGCATTGCCTTTGAAGACCATCAATAGTAAAACTGGATTCTTCATTTTTCTCTTCAAGAACTCTCATCTGAGCTCCCATGATTTCCAGTTTCTTGGTCAAGGCGTCGACTTGCTCTTGCAACACCTTCCTTGTTGCTGTGGTTGCACAAGAAGTGGATGGTTGAGGCACTCCCCTCTCGCTCCTCCATTTCTCATAATCAATGGAGACGGATTCCCGAGGCTTTCCAAGCTCGAGATCTCCCTCATAGGTTGGTCTCTCCCACGCTCTCATGACAGCGTGCATGTCCTTCTGATGCTCGGAATCGAAGGAGAAACACAACCCTCCAAGCTCCTCTATAGTAGGAATGGTCTGAGTCCTCATCAGTTGCCTCATAACCAATCTAGGTGAGTAGGCTATGCAACCTCTGAGGCCTATCAATGGTATGCTTGGATAACTGCCGCATCTCATCAATACATGGCTTGGACGGAACCAAGGGCAAACCCACGTGAAGTGCTCGATACTCCACTGTTCCATCTCTTCCTTCCACTCAGAAGCATATCGGCGGCGTACGGGAATTTTCGAAAAACTCCTCAAAGGGTCGAGCAAGGTCCCCATATGACTAGAGGCATAGAAATGAGTGATGCTCCACACATACAGCAAGGAGGTGCAGCATCGGATGATTTTTCCTTGCTTCTGTTGAGACAGATGAACAGAGAGCAAGGTGTCGGCAAGAATAACAGGCACGGGACTCTTCATGTGTACGTCCCAAGCGAAGAAAGCGTCCATCGCAGCATGGTCCACTGTGTTAGCGTGAAAGGGGAATAGGATCATCCCAAACACAGCTAACGCTAGAGTCTTGTTGAAAGCTAACCAATCTCCCTCACCAGCCAAGGAAGAAAGGTGGTCCTCAATCATAGCAAGCTTCCAACCTTTAATACTGCCGTTCCCCACTAAGGCAGCTGATCGTGATGGTAATTTGACCTGAGTGGCAACTCTCTCTACGGCCACATGGTTGTCATGAAAGATATAGACCCCGGCTGATTTGGGCCATCGTAGCATGAGTTCGTACTCCTCGAGAGTAGGAACTAGGTCAAACTGGGGGAACTCGAAGCAGTGCAAATCGATACTCCAGAAGTGAACCAGTGCTCTCAGAAATGCTGGATCCACACAGATCTTCATCAAGTCGAGGACTCGTCCATATGATTTCTCAAACTTGACGCGAGCCTCTCTTGGCATCAAAGTACAGAGGTGATCCAACCTCTCAGCACGGTATAACAAGAAGTCTACTTTCTTCAACTGCCCATGCATCTCCTTAGACCTCTCCATATTCTACAATACAATGCATGATATGAGATGATGGAGATGAATATGCATGCATAGTGTTTATTCAACTAAGCATTATCATGTTTTGGGATTTTCCTAAGATGATGCATGATATTGCTTGGTTTGGATAAATACATATTTTTTCTTTTGGATATTTTGTATCTTTTTTGTATTTTTTGGGTGAAAAGGGAAACTACCTATATGAATGCAATGAAGGTAGATGTTAACACCATGTACTAGAAGATCTTTATTTCTATTTATTCTTATTATTTAAAAAGGAATGTTGTATGTTTAAAAGGTGCAATGTATGCTCATACAATGTCACATAAAAATGCACAAACAATTCACTCATCCACAAACAGTCACGAGCGAATCACGAGGTAGGGGTATCCTGCAGAAAGGTGCATATTCAAGGTGGTTCTAACTGTTCTCACCGGTCTGAGGCCCCCAAGGTGCCCCCATTATAGGGACCCAATTCCTCTCGTCGTAAGTCGATGGAAAGCTCCAACGCACTGTCGGGCTCGAGTTCATGGTTATCACCTTGAGTGATGCTTTCCGACAACGGTCTACGGGCACCTATAGACCCATTCGACAACCGGCCGTACTAACATCCACTCCCTATGGCTTACCACTCATGCCCCCGGGTATAGAGGGAACTGTTGTGTGCAAAGGTTTGTGTGCAGTTTTTATTTCAAACAATTGCGGAAAATTAAACAAACAACAGTTATTAAAGCCAAATAAATAAAGCATGTTATCATACAAGTGAGGTAATAAAGTAATTTTAACTATTATTTGTTAAAAATAATCTGTCACTAAATGGGACTGACTCTCGAGGCTTCCCCAGTGGAGTCGCCATCTGTCGCCACCGGCCCGAAACGGGCTTTCGGCATTCGCGAAGGATGGTTGGACTCTTTTATTTGTTTAAAAAAAATATGGATTGCTAGAATGACTTATTCTCAAACTGAGACCTTGTCAAACGAGCAATTTTATTAAAAGGCTCACCAATCCATGTTAATCCCAAGCGGGACCCTCCATGGATTAGCGGTTTTCATAAAAAGGAAGGGTTCATGGAGTCGCCACCAATGTTTTACTCAAAACATTGGAAAAAGAAGTTTAAGGCAATCGATTCAAAAATCGACTTCGGCCATGACAACCAGAGTCGGGTAAGGGAGTCGGTTACGCGTGGGGAAGGTGTTAGCACCCCACAGCGCCCCTTTCGGGTTCCCTATGACAGATTATTTCTAAAAATAATAGTGCGAAATTACTAAATTACCCCTATTTATTCTAAACAATTATAACTTAACTATCTACATGATGACAGTTCAATATGCACACAGAAAGCAGTAAAAGGAAGGACTTAAGAAGAAACCTTTGAAGCGTGCTTTTATATTCAAGTAAAACTGGGAAGCTTTTTGGCGTTCCCTCGCTCTACAAGCCCGCTCGCTCCCTCCTAGAAAATTTTAACTATGGAAATCCGGAGGATTTCCCTTCGACTCAGTTCGAGACTCAAGCAAAAAGCTCAGAACTCGAGAACTTTGTCGGATCAACTCTCCGAGTGATTTCTAGGAAGAGCACTGCTCAAAAAAACCCAGAATACTCAAGAAGAGGGTTAAAACTCAGTGTAAAAAGTGTAGAATGACGTCCAATTGACGTCATATTTATAGGGATGAGGCGCAATACGGCCTCTGGGGGTCAATACGGTCCGTATTGAAGTTTTGAACTACAACACGGCCGTATTAAATTCAGTACGGCCGTATTGAAGTTCAAAAAACCTCAATACGGCCGTATTGAGTTCAGTGCAGCCGTATTGAAGTTCAGTGCAGCCGTATTGAGTTCAGTGCAGCCGTATTGAAGTTCAGAAACTTCAATACGGCCGTATTGAGTTCAGTGCGGCCGTATTGTAGTTTAAAATGTTCAATACGGCCGTACTGAACTTTTGGGAGGCCGTATTGGGCTTCATTCCCTCCACTTTCTTATTTTTTGCTACTCTAAGACCTCTAAACCTACAGATTGTCATCCCACGGTCTTCTAAGAGTCCCTTTGGCTGACTTTCCTTTGATCTTCGAGAGTCTTCGAGTCTTATTTCCGACCCGGACAATTTTAGGGGTCTACACCCAAGTATTGTTTTGCTAGCCTCTTAAAGTTTTACAGACGAATGTTTTTGTAACTCTCACAGAGAGGATGAAAAAGGTTTCTACATTCACTAAGGTTTTCGACCTTAGTTTTACAGGAATGTGTTTCTAGAGTGTGTATGTAACTCTCACAGAGAGGATGGAATATTTTCTACACCCACTAAGATGAACTGTCTTAGTTTCAAACTGATATTAAAGTTTGAACGAGAAGAGATATAAGTTGGTTTGACGCTTGTTCACATATATTGCCTGATGCTTCTTTTTTTTTTTTCTACTTAGGTCTTGATATTTATATCCTTATGATGAATCTGCCCGTTGTTTGAATTTGAATGTGTCCGTTGGAGCAAAGTTTTCCGTTGGTGCAGATACTTGAACATCCATGGCTTCACAGATCTTCTTCATTTAATGCAATTGATTTTACATTAAATGCTTTGCTTGCTAAATCTGTGTTACATGAAGTCCTTTGTAATTTATTCCCTTTCATTTTTGACTTCACTCATGACCTAGGTATGTTTGTCCTTTTTCCGTCATCATAATTGCGGAGGCGTTACCTTTTTCTGAAAAGTAGGTGTACTTGCTCTGACATATGCAACTTTGACAAGTGAATTTGTGCTCTTTCATTTTTTCTTCTTTCTTTCCATAACTTTGATAACTTTGTGCGCTTTTCTTATAGATGGAGATGATGTATGATTTTCATCATTGTGGTTAGTGGACTCTAGATGCTTTTCATCATGTTTTGTTTGAGTCTAGAAATTGAGTCTTCGTCTAAGAGTTAGACTTTGACACTTTCATCTCGTCTTATCAGTCTTGTGGATAAATAACTTTAATATCGTCTAGAATGTTTCTTAATCTTTGTACTATTGATGGCTTTTGTTGACTCTTGAGCTTCGTCTGATGTTTAGTGCTTGAGCCAATTTTGACTTGATCTAGCTTTTCTCTTGTTTCTGTTTTCTTCTATTGCACTTTGAGTTGCTCCTGATACTTCTTCATTTGATATTTGTCGTCTGACGCACAATTCATGATTCTTCTAACATTTGGCTTGATTCTTTGATCCTTGCTTCATGTTTTGGCTTTCCCTGCTCTTATACATATTTGAAACGCTACGATCTAGATCAGTAATAACAATATGTATTGTATTTGTCATATTCAAAACTTGTGCTGGGAATTACTTCGTCTGACCTAGCAGTATTGTGTTGTCTCTTTGGGCGTCTTTTGAGGATTACTTTCTCTGATTTGGTCACCTTTTTTCTTAGGCAAGAATGTCTAGTGAAGTTAGTTTTTAGATAACATCCTTTTGCTGGTGGGTGAAGGATCATCCTTTTTGTGGGGTGATCGTTTTTTTTTTTGCTACATGCAAGATGTTGAATGTTTTCTTATTCCTTCTGGGTAGGTTCTACTTTGTCCTATTGTTGTTATGCTTTTCTTTGCTTAGTGGCTATGAAATCACTTTTAAGGAGTGCCCCTGCTTCTTACGTCCCTTTGTCGATATGGTTTTGGCCCATTTGGTCTTGCTCGACTGTTGAGTCTTTCTAACGTTTGTGGATGCTTTTGGCTCAAGAACTCCCCGTGGCTCATGGAAAGTAAACACAAGCAAAGAATGCAAGAATGCAAGATGCAAAGAGAATGCAAAGTAGGAATGGATTATAATTCTTTTTTCTTGAAGTTGAATTTATACCTTTATTGTGCATCCTTGTGCCATATGCATGTAATGCATTAATGCTTCTATGCTAAGCTTAAAGTGCAAATTAACTTTTACCTTCAACTGCACCAAATTTATTCTAAGTGTTGCCTTTTGAACCCAAGGTTTGTGCAGTTCGACCCTCTTGCTTGTACCAGGTATGTTGTATTAGCCCTTAGATCATGTGTACCTAGACTCTATTCTAGGACACTTCCAACTTCTCCCTATGAGTGTTCACTGTGCATACTTCATGTATCTCTCAATATTACCTTAATGTCATATGGGTCAAGAGAAAGAAAAGGGATGTACATATTTTTTGCAAAAGGTTTGTTAGAAGGGATTTTTCAAATTGGGTTTTTAGAAGCATGGCTGACCGAGGTAGGATAGTGTTTTAGGTTGATAAACAAGCGTATTCATTACAGGGAAGTCGTTGTTGTACTTAGCCTTTTCTTTTCTTAGGAGTCGAGCAATGACTTGGGGTCGTGCTTTGATTGAATGATCCTCCCCTGAGCCACCTTTCGATTTTCAACTCAGGTTGCTACTTTAGCATCCTAAGTTTTGCCTAGGTCACTTGAGATGTGTTCCCTAGCGGACGATTTTCTTTTGATCCTTACTTTTGTCTAGGTTTCCCTTTTTGCTTGTGGGTCTTTTAGCGGATCTTGTCCTAATTTTTGCGCAGCTCCCTTAGTGGGTTTCCTACCGGGCTTCTGTCTTTACAGCGTTTGTTTGGGATATGGGATTCCTTCTTTGTTTACTTTTATTACACCCCAGTCATGTTTGAATTGGGTGATTATTCCTTTTCTTCACTTTTCAATTTTAGTGTGATGTAACTACTTGAAGGAGATTGATGTTCTTCAAGTTGAACCATGCTTAGTCCCTTCTTCTCTTGAGGTTCTTCACGGCAATGGAGGATTCAATGGAGGTTCAAGCTTCAAAGCTTGAAGAACAACCGAAGGTGGCTCGGTTTCTCTTGAAGGAGAGAAACTTGAGGAACCTAACACAAAGGAGAAGTTCCTTTGTGAAGCTTCTAGGAGAAGACAATTCTCCACAGAAATTGGACTCTTGAGTTGAGAGAGAATTCTGAATTCTATTTCTCAATTATGTCAAAAGTGTGGTACAAGGTAAGGTTTACAAATATATTGGGAGAAGTAGCTTAAGGAGCAAGATAACCTTAACCATGGTTCACTAGGAACCATGGTAAGGTTACTTGACCGTCCAAGTGTGTCTAGAAACTTGTGGAGCAAGCTTATCACTTAGCTTGCTTGGGAAGCAAGCTAAGGAGAAGCTTTTAGCACAAGCTTCTCAAGCTTAGGTGAGTGAAGAGGAAATTCGGCCAAAAATGATAACCAAGGCTAAGCGGCCATTTAGGCTAGTTTGCTCCAAACTGGATTTTGAAAAATGTTGATTTGGTTTAGTTAGGTTCATCCAATGTTGATGAGACCTAGCTAAATCAAATACTTGAAAATTTAGGAGCAAAACAAGTCTAATATGTAAAATTTTTCCTAGGCCCAATTCTGGCCCAATTACTAATCACACCCTCAAGCATTGCTAATTGCCACCCCCACTCCTACTACTGAAAAATAGAAAAAGAATGTACTTCAAGGTTAGGTTAAATGGAGTCAAAGTTTCCAAGTAACCTACCTTAGAAACAATATACAATGAGAAATAAAAAGAAATAAAATGTCTCACAAATACAAAGGCAAAAATAGACCTATACAAGGAAACTATGTACAATTTATATACAATTAGAACTAGGCCTTCTCTTCATGATAGAGTAGTCCAAGTGAAGAGTACCTTGGGCTTAGAAAGCCCACTAGTCTTCAAGTTTTCCAACTCTTCCTGTATGCGCCTGGCCATAGCTCTAGTGATTGGGCCCTTGGCCCATGGTCCATCATAGTGTATATTAGGCTATCGTTTGAGCAACGTCCATATTCTAGATACATTTTGTTTATTGCGGGTTAATGGGTGAGGCTTAGAGTAAGTGTTTAAAGAGAGAGAAAAGAAATGAGATAGAGAAGTATATGACATTTAAAATAATATTTTGATTTACACGTGCACTTTTAATGTAGCTCGAGGGCCTGGGAATGCCTTAAGTTTGTGATTCATACATAGAGAAAAGAAGGGAGAATGCCCCTTAGAGAGGTTCGGTACAATTAAGCCTTCTTCGGATGCCAACATTTTGGAAGCTCTTATGCAAAGGGAAATGTCTCTGTTTTCCTCCCTTGAAGATGTGGCTGGCTCATATCCTGAATCTTGTCGTCTTGAATTTCCCCTGAAGTCTGTAGCTATGTTATTCCTTGGGAATTCTTACCAAGTCCTTCTCTTGGATGGTAGTTGCTTTTAAGTAGAATTTGCGCGACTAGGCTTCCCTTGTTTGAGATCTTCTCAACATGGGAAATCTCCAATGGTTTCCTTCATCGTACCCATATATGAAATGGTGAGTGGTTTGCTAACGGGTTAATCTTCCTCAGCTTGCCCATTATCAGTTTTCCATCCATTGCTAATTCGAATTTCTTGTCGAACGTGGAGGGTTGATGAGTCATTATTTTCCCTTATTTTCTTACCTTTCTGTACTTATTTTAATCTCTGATTTGTGCTTATTTGTTGATATTCTGCACTATTTTCTATTTGGGCTTTAATTGGACCGGTAATTCATATTTTAACTAATTTGAAGTTTCTGAATCTAATTATTCCAAATTTTATTTTCAGAGCACTTTAATAATTATTTGGGCTTGGAATTAATTTTTGGACTTCAAGAGGAGCTGCCACGTCATCTACCATGTCACCGCTGCACCATTTTCCACCTCAGCATTTATTTTTAGTCTTTACTCTATTTTATTGTAGCTTGGGTCAGACTTGTATTGTTGGGGGCCCATTTTTGTTTTAGCTCATAGGAGCCTAGGGTAGGGCTAACTTGGCAGCCACTAACATGAGAGGTTGATGTGACTACGTAGTTGCTCTCTTCTCTCCTTCATTATTCCTTTACGTTTTGGCTTCCCTCTGGTGCTGGGTTCTTTGTTTTTTTGCATTTTGCTCTCTCAGCTGCCATTTTCATTTTCGTTTTGCTCTCTGAACATTTGAAGAATACAGATTACTCATTTCGTTTTCCTTCTCTGCCTTGCATTTTCGTTTTCCTTCTCTGCCTTGCATTTTCGTTTTTGTTTCTGTTCTATTTTAATGGAAGGCTAAAAACCCCTGGGTTGGCTTCTTGTTGCGGATTGTAATCTCTGTTTGAGGTTCAGTTATGGTTGTATATCTCTGTTCTTCTTTGTCTTCTTCATTTAACCTCTGTATCAATGTGTCCATGCTTAATGGGCTGTGCTCAATGCCACAATTGCTTAATCTGTGAAGAGGTTGATGTTGTATACGTTTGCTTAATTCGTGTAGGGAAATCTTGAGTTAATCTTCGCTTAGTTGGTTAACTCGGATGGAACAAGGATTAAGTGGTTAACAGAGTAATCTTTTGAGAACCAGGGATAAAAGAGTTGCAATCCGAACAAGGAGCTAATCTATTTTACTTGTTGTGTTATCTGCGTTTATTGTGTTACAAACTAAAAATTCTGAACCAAAACCCCCCTCTCCGTGTGTTTAAGCCTTTAACAGTAAAAGACGATCCTTGGGAGATGACCTAGGAGTCAATTCCTAGTACTACATTTAATTGCATTTATTTGACCAGATACGGCTTCGATCAAATTTGGCGCCGTTGCCGGGGACCATCAGTTCCTGTTAGAGGCTGTGTGTTTGTGTGTTATTTTTTTTTGTTGTGCTCTGTTGTGTGTTTTGTGTTTTAGAGTCTCTGTTATGTTATGTGTGTAGTGTGTTAGTGTATCTGTGTTTCAGTTTTAGTGCATCAGTGTTTCAGTTTTAGTGCATCAGTTTTTGTCTCAATTTTGTGTATCAGTTTGGTGCTTGCGTTTTTGTGTCTCATTACATGTTATGTTGTGTATATGTGTTTGTTATTAGCCCCCAGGTGTAGCACGTTTTTCAGTGGGAAGAATTCATATTGTTGAGTCTGATGCATATAGAGAATCAATGGAACAGTAAACTAATGGAACAGTAACTTGAGTTTGGTTTTTGGTGCATTTGCTGTCATGTGTTTGTGATAACTGATCTTTATTGCATTCCATATCTCATTGACCAATGACTGTTAACCAATTATATTGATTTCATTTGGTGTGCTAAAATCATTGTTCTGTTGAGTTTCAAATCTGGTGCATTTCGTGGTACATTCTGGTTCAATTTTGGTGCATGTGAATAGTGCTGAATAGTAGCAATTTTCCAATTAATTGTGATTTTTGGTTTTGATAGCTAGACTTGTTATTTTTGCCTCAAATTTTGTGTGGTAACTTATTTCAACCTATATTTTGTGTAAAAAATAGCTAGGCACCCAATTTGGTCAAGATTTGAAGATACCAAAATTTTGAAAATTGTTTTCAGCAAAACTTCAAAGGGCCATAGCTTTGGCTCTGGTTATCGGAATTAGGCAAAAAAAAATTTCATTTTGTGTAGAAAAAAAAGATCTATCAAAATTGTTTTTCAAAGGGCCATAACTTTGGCCCCAGTAGATTGTCAAAAAAGGGTCATTTACTATTTCTTTTCTATTTTTGAAGTTTTATTTCCATATTTTTCCAACCTTTTCTTAGGTAGTTCATATAGCTAAGCTTTGAATTTTGTTCTCAAATTTTTTGTGGTAGTTTCTAATGATTTTAGGATGATATTGGTGCATTAGTTTGAATGGTTTCCAAATTTTCATGAAAATTCCAATGATTTTTGTGGTAATTTCTACTGTTCACTGTCACTATTCATGCATGTGTTGCATGTAGTGCATGACTAGGAGCAACTTTGAATTTTTGCACCCATTTGATCTTGAGATTGATAGGACATTCCATAGACTAATTAGAGAGCATATCATTCCATCTTTAGATAGTGATAGTGATAGTGATAGTGATAGTGATAGTGATAGTGATAGTGATAGTGATAGTGATAGTGATAGTGATAGTGATAGTGATAGTGATAGTGATAGTCATAGTCATAGTCATAGTCATAGTCATAGTCATAGTCATAGTGTAAGTGTTGCATCTGAGATTGATTCAAGTCAAATAGAAAACATGGGTGAACAACCTTATAATGGACCTCGAGAGAGAACACTTAGGGAGATGGCTGCACCTGATTTCACATATGAGAGTTTATGCATTCAATACCTTGAGGAAGATGTTCCTTTTGTGCTTAAAACTGGACTAATCCATTTGCTGCCTAAGTTTCATGGTTATGCAGGTGAGGATCCACACAAGCATCTCAAGGAGTTCCACATAGTTTGTTCCACCATGAGGCCACATAATGTCCCTGAAGATCACATCTACCTTAAGGCATTCCCTTTTTCATTGGAGGATCTTGCCAAAGACTGGTTGTATTATCTGGCTCCTGGTTTAATAACAAGCTGGGATGATTTGAAGAGAGTGTTCCTCGAAAAATTCTTCCCTGCATCCAGGACCACTGCAATCTAGAAGGACATATATGGAATTCGACAACTCACGGGGGAGAGCTTATACGAGTACTGGGAGAGATTCAAGAGACTCTGTGCTAGCTGCCCTCACCATCAAATTTCTGAGCAGTTATTATTGCAATATTTCTATGAGGGGCTGAACATAATGGATAGAAGCATGATTGATGCAGCTAGTGGAGGAGCTTTAGGAGATATGACACTTGCTTCTGCTAGAGGGCTGATTGAAAAAATGGCGTCCAACTCACAACAATTCAATATGAGGAGTGATGCCATAGTTGTGAGGGGTGTGCATGATGTGGTAGCCTTAGATTCCACTAAACACAAAAAGCTGGAGAGTAAGATTGATGCTCTCACCACCTTGGTTTCACAACTGGCTGCAAATCAAAAATCAGCTCCACCACCAACAAAAGTATGTGGCATCTGCACTTCAATTAATCATCCAACAGATGCTTGTCCCTCCTTGCAAGACTATTCTACAGGTCCTGATGCCCCACAAGCATATGCTGCCAACATTTACAACAACAGACCTTCACACCAGCAACAAAATAATTATGATCTGTCTTCTAATAATTACAATCCTGGTTGGAGAAATCATCCTAACTTGAGGTGGGGAAACTCTTAGCAGCAGCAGCAAAATCCACTACCTTTCCAGAACAATCCCTCAAGTTCTACATACCAGCCCCCTCAATAGAGACCTCCTCTTGCATCTGCACCTCCACCAGCTCCTCAAGCTTCTACTTCTGAACCTTCATTGGAGGAGTTGGTGAGGCAGATGACTCTTCAAAATATGCAATTCCAACAAGAGACCAGAGCTTCCATTCAGAGTTTGACAAATCAAATGGGTCAGATGGCCACTAAGCTCAATCAGGCACAATCCCAAAATTCAGACAAGCTACCTTCACAAACTGTGCAAAATCCGAAGAATGTGAGTGCCATCACCTTGAGGTCTGGCAAACAAATTGACATACCAGCACCTACAGCTGTTGTACCTCCACCTGAGCCTACACTTGAGAAAGAGGTCCATACAGGTAGTAGCCAAAATTTTCATGCAGGTGGACCTTCTTCCAGTGCACACAGTGATGATGTACATTAGCCTCCTATCCCTCTTCCATTTCCACCAAAATCAATTCCAAGCAAAAAGATGGAAGAGGAGGATAAGGAGATATTGGAGACCTTCAGGAAGGTGGAGGTGAACATACCTCTACTGGATGCCATCAAGCAAATTCCTAGATATGCTAAGTTCTTGAAAGACTTGTGCACCCACAAGAGGAAGCTGAAGGGCAATGAGCAAATCAGCAGGGGCAGAAATGTCTCAGCACTCATAGGTAAATCTGTTCCACACATTCCTGAAAAGTGTAAGGACCCAGGTACATTTTGTGTACCTTGCATTATTGGTAACAATAAATTTGAAAATGCCATGCTTGATTTAGGAGATTCAATTAATGTCAAGCCTCTGTCTATTTTTAATTCTTTGTCTCTTGGTACTTTGCAACCTACGGGTGTGGTCATTCAGTTGGCCAATAGGAGTGTTGCCCACCCCACAGGTTTTGTAGAGGATGTCTTGGTTCGGGTTGGTGAACTAATTTTTCCCGTTGATTTTTATGTTCTTGATATGGAGGAGGGATTCTCCCATGGTTCTGTCCCAATCATTCTAGGCAGACCATTTTTGAAAGCAGCCCGGACCAAGATTGATGTTTATGCTGGCACCTTGTCTATGGAATTTGGTGATATTATTGTTCATTTTAATATTTTGGATGCCATGAAATTTCCTTCTGAAGCTCATTCTGTTTTTCGTGCTGAATTGATTGATGATCTAGTTGAAGAGCACATTCATGGTTTAGATTCTTCTCATGCTAAGAAGCATTCATTTTCATTTGATTTGTATAACTATCTTCCATGCATTGAGTCTGAGTTTGAATCTGAATATCAATCTGAATGTGAAACTGATTATGAGGCATCTAAATTTGAATTTGACACTTTGGGTGTTGTACCTCTTGCTCTTGATTTTATACAGTCAGAATGCATTAACCATTTTGCAGGAAGTACAAAAGAATCTGACTTGCAGGTTGAGGTACGGGCTGCGGAACCCCTTCTCCCTTCTTTGGTTCCTTCTAATGTTCAGCCAGCACCCACACCAGAGTTGAAGCCTCTTCTAGAGAACCTCAAGTATGCTTACTTGGAGGATGATGAGAGATTCCATGTGATCATATCCATATCCCTTGATGCTGATCAAGAAGAGAGGTTGCTGCATGTTCTTCGGAAGCACAAGAAGGCAATTGGTTGTACCCTGGCAGACATTCCTGGCATTAGCCCATCCACATGCATGCACAGGATATTATTGGTGTCACAACCCGAAAATTTTCGATCTTGCGACTAATGGTTTAGACATCCTTTTGAAAATCTCATCAATTAAGGAATGCCCGGACACCAGACTAATCCTTAATTAATGATTTTGAAAATAGGTTCATGGAGTTGCCACCAATGTTTTACTCAAAACATTGGAAAAAGAAAAGGTTTTCAAAAGTCCAATAATGGCCTTGATAACCAGAATTGGGTTCAGGGGTCAGTTACGTGTAGGGAAGGTATTAAGCACCCCTACAACACCCTTAATTGGTACCCTATGATGAAATTAACACGATAAGAATTAATAAATTAAATATTGAATCCCCTTTATTAATGTTTATTTACATGCTTAAAATATAAATTAAGCGATTAACCCTAAAATATCTACGTTATGACGTTTATTATAACAAAAAAGAGATAAAGATGAGGAATAAAAAGAAGAGAAGATGATTGACTGAAATACCTCTTGAACAAGCTTTATTGAATCTTCAAATATGGAGAAGGTGCTTTGTGGCTACCTTTCACCCTACAGTATGTCTCACAAATCTTCAAGAAATACAATATGAGGGAGAGAGAAGATAGAGATGCGACACAAATCTCAAGAAATATAATAGAAGGGAGAGAGATCGAGAATTTTCGTGCTCAAAGGAGTCTTAGATGAAATTTTTGAGGTCCCTTGATCTGTGCCCGAGATTTCGTATTTATAGGCATCAGACGTGGGCCGGAACGGCCCGTTCTGAATTCTGAATGGCCCTTTCCAAATCTGAACGTTATGTAGCATTTTCGTACCCTAGAACGGCCCGTTCTGAAATTAGAACGGCCCGTTCCAGGGAACCAGAACGGCCCGTTCTGAAGTGTGAACGGCCGTTCTGGGGTACAAAATTTAGCCCCTTTGATTGGTTTGGAATGGCCTGTTCTGGTCTAGAACGGCCCGTTCCAACCTACACTTTTTAGGTCTTTTAGAAGCCTCGGAACGGCCCGTTCTGATCCGAGAACGGCCCGTTCCGGACTTGGGAACGACCCGTTCCGATTTTGGAACGGCCCATTCCAAACCACTAAAAAAGTTAATTTAGGCTTTTGGGCCCTCTAATGTCCTATCTTGTTATTTGTTTGCCCCTAGAAGAAATTGGGTGTTTACAATTGGAGGATGGAGCTAAACCAGTGAGACAGCCTCAAAGGAGACTTAACCCAGTGATTTTGGAAGTTGTGAAGAAAGAGGTCACCAAGCTTCTACAGGCTGGGATCATCTATCCCATTTTAGATAGTCAGTGGGTGAGTCCGGTCCAGGTTGTCCCCAAGAAGACAGGCCTCACTGTTGTTAAGAATAAGAGGGATGAGCTCATACCCACCAGAGTCCAAAATAGTTGGCGGGTCTGTATTGACTACCGGAGGCTCAACCAAGTAACAAGGAAGGATCATTTTCCTCTGCCCTTCATTGATTAGATGCTTGAGCGTCTGGCAGGTAAATCCCACTACTATTTTCTTGATGGGTTCTCTGGTTATTTTCAGATTCATATCGCTCCTAAGGATCAGGAAAAGACCACATTCACCTGCCCTTTTGGTACTTTTGCCTATAGAAGGATGCCTTTTGGCCTATGCAATGCCCCTAGCACATTCTAGCGGTGCATGCTTAGTATTTTTAGTGATTTTCTTGAAAATTGCATAGAGGTGTTTATGGATGATTTTACTGTTTATGGATCCTCTTTTGATGCATGTTTGGATAGTTTGGATAGAGTTCTGAATAGATGCATTGAGACTAAGCTTGTTCTTAATTTTGAGAAATGTCATTTCATGGTTGAGCAGGGTATAGTTTTAGGGCATATCATTTCTAGTCGGGGCATTCAGGTTGACCCTGCAAAGATATCTTTCATTGCACAATTGCCTTACACCTCTTGCGTGCGAGAGGTGCGATCTTTTCTTGGCCATGCAGGTTTCTACTGGCACTTCATTAAGGACTTCAGCAAGAAAGCCCTTCCATTGTCCAGCTTGCTTCAGAAGGATATTGAATTTAATTTTGATGACAGGTGCAAGGAGGCGTTTGATTGCCTCAAGAGAGCCTTGACCACCACTCCTATCATTCAGGCAACAGACTGGACAGTTCCCTTTGAGCTGATGTGTGATGCTTCAAATTATGCACTAGGGGCTGTCTTAGCACAGAGGGTTGACAAATCACCTAGGGTGATATACTACGTTTCTAGGACATTGGATGCTGCTCAAGAAAATTACACGACCACGGAAAAGGAACTTTTAGCTATTGTTTTTGCACTTGATAAATTTCGATCATATTTGCTTGGTTCTCATGTCGTTGTTTTTACAGATCATGCAGCTCTAAAGTACCTGTTGAAGAAGGTTGACTCAAAGCCTAGGCTGATCAAATGGATGCTTTGGCTTTAAGAGTTTGACTTGGACATCCGTGACAGGAGCGGAGCACAAAACTTGGTGGCAGACCATCTCAGCAGGATTGTGAGAGCTGAGGATGAGGACACTTTGCCCATTCAGGATGATTTTCCTGATGAACACTTGTTAACAGTTTCTTTTCCTTCCCACACCCCTTGGTTTGCGAACATTGTCAATTATTTAGTTGCTTCTATTTTTCCTCCTTTAGCATCTAGAGCTCAGATTGATAAACTTAAGAGTGATGCTAAACATTCTGTTTGGGATGACCCTTATTTGTGGAAGTTTTGCAGTGATCAAGTAATCAGGAGATGCTTGTCGGACCAGGAGATTGACTCTGTCCTGCAGTTCTATCATTCTTCTACATCTGGTGGTCATCTTGGCATTTAGAGGATAGCTCGCAAGGTGCTTGACTATGGTTTTTACTGGCCCACCATCTTCAAGGATGCGTGGAAGATTTGCAGCACTTGTGAGCAGTGTCAGAAAGCAAGAGGAGCCCTTTCTTGGAGACAACAGATGCTTCAGCAACCCATGCTATTCTGTGAGGTCTTTGATGTTTGGGGTATAGATTTCATGGGTCCTTTTCCTGTCTCTTTTGGTTTTTCATATATTCTCCTAGCTGTTGATTATGTTTCAAAATGGGTGGAAGCCAAAGCCACCAGAACTAATGATGCTCGGGTTGTTGTGGATTTTGTCAGATCTAACATATTCTGCAGGTTTGGAGTACCCAGAGCTATTGTTAGTGATCAGGGCACCCATTTTTGTAACAGATCCATGCAGGCTTTGCTCAAGAAGTATGGGGTAGTGCACAGAATCTCTACACCCTACCACCCCCAGACTAATGGGCAAGCTGAGATTTCAAATAGGGAGATCAAGAGGATCTTAGAGAAGATTGTGCAGCCCAACAAGAAAGATTGGAGCAATAGGCTAGAGGATGCTCTTTGGGAACATAGGACTGCTTACAAAGCACCCATAGGGATGTCTCCTTATCGGGTTGTCTTTGGCAAAGCATGTCATCTTCCTGTGGAGATAGAGCACCGAGCCTACTGGGCTGTGAAGACTTGCAACTTCTCTATTGATCAGGCTGGAGAGGAAAGGAAGTTGCAACTGAGTGAGCTTGATGAGATCCTCCTTGAAGCCTATGAGAACTAAGTTCTACAAGGAGAAAACTAAGAAGTTCCATGACAGCTTGATAGCTAGGAAGGACTTCGTGGTTGGCCAGAAAGTTCTCTTGTACAATTCTCAGCTTGGACTCATGGGTGGTAAGTTACGTTCTAAGTGGATTGGACCTTTTGTTGTTACTAATGTTTTTCCTTATGGTACAGTTGAGATCAAAAGTGAATCCACAAACAAGAGCTTCAAAGTTAATGGGCACCGTCTGAAGCCTTTCCTCAGCAATCCATCCCTGTTGAATGCAGTTGAAGAGGAGATGTCTCTGCTCGACCCCGCTACTCTCCCACCATGACTTAGGGAGTTTTCTTTCCCCTTCACCTTCTTTACTTTTATTACACTTGTCCAAATTTATTGATTGTTCTGATTACTCTGATCTTCTGTTTGTGCCACATTGGGACAATGTGTAGTTTAAGTTTGGGGGGAACTGTTGATTATAAGTTTTTAGGGTTTAATTGTTATTTTTGGGTCTAGGTTTTATGTTTAGTTGTTATGTACAGTTTTGCATGTTTCTCTTTGATTTCTGGGTTTTGATTGTTTGTAGGCACTCACTTCATTCTTGGATAGGAGTTTCTTGATACTATATGGTTTGAAATCCCTATTTTTCTCTGCTTGGAAAAATGATTTTGAGGTTTGAGAGGTTGTTTTAATTGTGGCAGATTTACCCTGTGTGAGGATTTAAGCCACTCTCTGTTCTTACTTGTGTGTTATGCCTCTTGATTACTTGCACAGTTGCCTTGTCTTGACTCTGTTTGATACTTCTTGATTCACATGCATGTTTGGATATGATTAAGGCATTTTGATTCTCATAAGCCACTAGCCAAATAAGCCTACCTTGAATTAACTCCTCTGATAACCCCTACTGAGCCTATTTCCCCTTCTTTGTTTGAAGCTCATTACAAGCCTTAAGCGAAAAACCATGATTACCTTAACCTTAGGGAGTTTTGGAGCTTTGGAATTGTTTTGGGAATAAGTTTTTGAATAAGTGTGGGGGTGTGTGTATGTTTCATTGGATGATGTATATTGGCTAGTTGATTCCTTATGATGTACACTTTACTTCTCTGCATGTTATCTTATCTCATTTCAAATTTTCATGTGCACTGTTCACACGTACTGTTCATTCAAAAAAAAATGAAAAAGAGAAGTTGTTTGAGGCAAGAGAAAGAGGATTGATCATCTTAGAGGTCATTAGAGGTTTCTGGGTTTGTTTCTTGTGCGTATTCTTGACTTATTCCCCATTGCTCCTCTAGTTCCTCTGGTTTGTAGTTACTTATCCCATATATTTTCCTCTATCCTGTCCTTGGCCTCATTACAACCCTAAAAAGACCTTTTGATCCTTATGTGCATGTTTGTTGGGTGTTGATTTTAGAGGCTTGCCAAGTCTATCTGTTGCTTGTTTTCATGAGTGTAGACCCCTAAAATTGTCCGGGTCGGAAATAAAGCTTGAAGACTCTTGAGGACTGAAGGAAAGTCAGCCAGAAGGACTCATGGAAGGCCCTAGGAGGATTCTCTGTAGGTCTAGAGGTCTTGTAATAGCTCAAAATAAGGAAGTGGAGGGAATGAAGCACAATACGGCCTCCCAAAAGTTCAGTACGGCCGTATTGAACATTTTGAACTTCAATACGGCCGCACTGAACTCAATACGGCTGTATTGAGGTTTCTTGAACTTCAATACGGCCGCACTGAACTCAATACGGCTGTATTGAGGTTTCTTGAACTTCAATACGGCCGTACTGAATTCAATACGGCCGTATTGAAGTTCAAAAACTCAATACGGGCCGTATTGACCCCCAGAGGCCGTATTGCGCCTCATCCCTATAAATATGACGTCAATTAGACGTCATTTGACACTTTTACACTGAGTTTTAACCCTCTTCTTGAGTATTCTGGGTTTTTTTGAGCAGTGCTCTGCCTAGAAATCACTCGGAGAGTTGATCCGACAAAGTTCTCGAGTTCTGAGCTTTTTGCTTGAGTCTCGAACTGAGTCGAAGGGAAATCCTCCGGATTTCCATAGTTAAAATTTTCTAGGAGGGAGCGAGCGGGCTTGTAGAGCGAGGGAACGCCAAAAAGCTTCCCAGTTTTACTTGAATATAAAAGCACGCTTCAAAGGTTTCTTCTTAAGTCCTTCCTTTTACTGCTTTCTGTGTGTATATTTAACTGTCATCATGTAGATAGTTAAGTTATAATTGTTTAGAATAAATAGGGGTAATTTAGTAATTTCGCACTATTATTTTTAGAAATAATCTGTCATAGGGAACCCGAAAGGGGCGCTGTGGGGTGCTAACACCTTCCCCACGCGTAACCGACTCCCTTACCCGACTCTGGTTGTCATGGCCGAAGTCGATTTTTGAATCGATTGCCTTAAACTTCTTTTTCCAATGTTTTGAGTAAAACATTGGTGGCGACTCCATGAACCCTTCCTTTTATGAAAACCGCTAATCCATGGAGGGTCCCGCTTGGGATTAACATGGATTGGTGAGCCTTTTAATAAAATTGCTCGTTTGACAAGGTCTCAGTTTGAGAATAAGTCATTCTAGCAATCCATATTTTTAAACAAATAAAAGAGTCCAACCATCCTTCGCGAATGCCGAAAGCCCGTTTCGGGCCGGTGGCGACAGATGGCGACTCCACTGGGGAAGCCTCGAGAGTCAGTCCCATTTAGTGATGGATTATTTCTAAAATAATAGTTAAAATTACTTTATTACCCCTTGTTTGTATGATAACATGCTTTATTTATTTGGCTTTAATAACTGTTGTTTGTTTAATTTTCCGCAATTGTTTGAAATATAAATTGCACACAAACCTTTGCACACAACAGTTCCCTCTATACCCGGGGGCATGAGTGGTAAGCCATAGGGAGTGGATGTTAGTACGGCCGGTTGTCGAATGGGTCTATAGGTGCCCGTAGACCGTTTTCGGAAAGCATCACTCAAGGTGATAACCATGAACTCGAGTCCGACAGTGCGTTGGAGCTTTCCATCGGCTTACGACGAGAGGAATTGGGTCCCTATAATGGGGGCACCTTGGGGGCCTCAGACCGGTGAGAACAGTTAGAACCACCTTGAATATGCACTTTTCTGCAGGATACCCCTACCTCGTGATTCGCTCGTGACTGTTCGTGGATGAGTGAATTGTTTGTGCATTGATTATGTGAAATTGTTTGAGCATACATTGCATTTCTTTAAACATACAACATTCCTTTTTAAAATAAGAATAAATAGGAATAAGAATCTTCCATTGCATGGTGTTAACATCTACCTTCATCACATTCATATAGGTAGTTTCCCTTTTCACCAAAAAAAATACAAAAAACAAAATACCCAAAAAAAAAAAAGAAGAAAAAAGGGTTATTTATCCAAACCAAGCAATATCATGCATCATTTTAGGAATATCCCGAAAACATGATAATGCTTAGTTAAATAAACACTATGCATGCATATTCAACATCACCATCTCATATCATGCATTTTAATTGTAGATTATGGAGGGATCTAGGGGAATACAAGGGCAATTAAAGAAAGTGGACTTCTTATTGTACCGTGCCGAGAGGTTGGATCACCTCTGTTCCTTGATGCCGCGAGAGGCTCGTTTGGAGTTCCAAAAATCTTATGGACGAGTCCTCGACTTGATGGAGATTTGTGTGGATCCAGCTTTTCTGAGAGCATTGGTCCATTTTTGGAGTCTCGATCTGCATTGTTTCGAGTTCCCCCAGTTTGACTTAGTTCCTACTCTCGAGGAGTATGAGCTCATGCTACGATGGCCCAAATCAGCAGGGGTCTATATCTTCCATGGAAATCATGTGGCCGTAGAGAGGGTCGCGACTCAAGTCAAACTGCCATCACGATCATCCGCTTTAGTGGGGAACGGCAGTATCAGGGGTTGGAAGCTCGCAATGATTGAAGACCACCTTTCTTCCTTGGCTCGTGAGGGAGATTGGTTAGCTTTCAACAAGACTCTAGCGTTAGCCGTGTTTGGGACAATCCTATTCCCCTTTCACGCTAACACAGTGGACCATGCAGCTATGGACGCTTTCTTCGCTTGGGACGTACACATGAAGAGTCCCGTGCCTGCCATTCTTGCCGACACCTTGCTTTCTGTTAACCTATCTCAACAGAAGCAAGGGAAGACTATCCGATGCTGCACCTCCTTGTTGTATGTGTGGGGCATCACACACTTCTATGCCTCTAGTCACATGGGGACCTTGCCCGATCCGTTGAGGAGTTTTTCGAAGATCCCCGTACGCCGCCGATATGCTTCCGAGTGGAAGGAAGAGATGGAACAGTGGAGTATTGAGCACTTCACGTGGGTTTGTCCTTGGTTCCGTCCAAGTAATGTATTGACAAGATGCGGCAGTTATCCAAGCATACCATTGATGGGCCTCAGAGGTTGCATAGCCTACTCACCTAGATTGGTTATGAGACAACTAATGAGGACTCAAATTATTCCTACTAAAGAGGAGCTTGGAGGGTTGTGTTTCTCCTTTGATTCCGAGCATCAGAGGGATATGCACGCTGTCATTAGAGCGTGGGAGAAGCCAATCTATGAGGGAGATCGAGAGCTTGGAAAGCCTCGGGTATCCGCCTCCACCGACTACGAGATATGGAGGAGCGAGAGGGGGGTGTCTCAACCATCCACCTCTTGCGCAACCGCAACCACAAGGAGGTTAATGCAAGAACAAGTCGACGCCTTGACCAAGAAGCTGGAAATTATGGGAGCTCAGATGAGAGTTCTTGAAGAGAAAAATGAAGAATCCAGTTTCATCATTGATGGTCTACAAAGGCAATGCAAGAAGAAAGATCACGAGATAGAGCGGCTCAAGGATGAATGTGCTAACCTCAATGAGGAGGCTACTCGGACATCCAAAATGCCAAAGGTTGAACCGAGTAGTCAACTCCAAGAAATTAACGCAAAGATAGCACGCCTTGAAGTCGAGCATGCAAGGCAGGCACAGTTGATCAAGGACATGCAAGACGATCTGCTCTTGACTCGATCCGACGCACAACAATGGCGGGAAGTTGCTCAACAACAAACCGCAAGCCTTTCCAACTTCCGCAAGAGGGAAAGGGAAGGACTAGCACAAATGGCTAGACTCCGAGAGGAGAAGGATCGAGCCGAAGACGAGCTCAATGAGCTGCAGGCCATGATCAACTATCACATTCAAAAAGCGAAGGACGCTCAGAAGATCAGTGATGATATGAGCCAAGCGGTCCATACGCAAGTTGAAGCAATGGCACGCCATGTAGAGGAAGCCGAAGACGAATGAAGAAGAAATATGAACCCGCCTGTGGGTTTTTACCGGCTTTTCTCATATTGTAAAAAATTGCTTCAAAGCATCGTATGATAAGTTGTACACTTTCTATGATCAATGAAATCAAGTTTTTGATTTATGAAATCTCTCAATTGCCCTTGCATTTCATAGTCATTCATTTGCATACGTCTCTCCAAGTAATTTAATAATAAACATTAATAAAAAGAAAGAATTAATCGATGCGTATAATCAAAGAGTGGATCGCACGCCATTTGTTATCAAATGCAAACCAACAACTGCGCCAAGCGAGCACACGACAACTTCGTTGTTGGTAATCAAGACGAACAAAGGGGAAGGTCCGACACCGTTAAGGATCACTACTCCAAGGCCTTTTCCCTATGAATCAAATAAGGCTGTGCCATGGATATATGACATCCATTTTTCTGCCAACAGCGATTTCTCTAACATCGCTGGACTTGGGGGCATGACTAGGAGTGGCAGGATCTACACTCCCAATGATCTTCATGATAAAAGCTCCCAAGAATAAAGGAAAGGAAAATAAAGAATCCGAGGAGGAAAATCTAGAGACCGCCTTCCAAGCATTGGAAAGTGCCAATGTTGAAACGTTTCCCCAAGAAATGAAGAAGGTAGCCTACATGCTTACCAAGAACGGATACTTGCCCGGACAAGGACTTGGCAAGGACTCCCAAGGGACTCCAGAGCTACCCATTATCAAAGATAATCCGGGGAAACAAGGGTTAGGATACAACCCTAATAAAGATCAAAGGACGAAGAGGAACCAAGATCCTTCTCGACGTTCTTTAAGCCAGATCTTTAGGAAGGCCGATTCACAAGCGTCAAGGCCGGTCGTCGTCATCAAGTGTTCTTCTCCTTCTGATAAGGATGTATAGACCTGATGACTATTAGAGATCACTCCTCGGGGACAGCCCGACCCCCGAGCCTCGATAGGGCACATGTTTCCACTATGATTATAATAAAATCATTCTTTATTATTTCTTATTGCTTCTTTTCTTGCTTGCAATAAATCTCTAGACCACATTATTTTAACCCTGTTTGAATAAGCATGAATGAGGTTAAAATTGTCTTAATAACAATAATCCCGCATCATTTTTATGTGGAAGTGTGTGTGACAACTTGGAGCACCTTCCCTTGGCCTCGACAAGTGCCATCATGGATAAAAAGAAATCCATAAAAACAAAAAAGCTCGGCAGGAAACCCAAAAAGGGGGCTGCGCAAAAATAAGAGCAAAAGACCCGCTAGGAATCCCACGAAAGGGTGACCTAGGCAAAAGTTAGGGTTGCAAAAACGAACAAAAACAAAAGTCCGCTAAAACGCCACAAAAGGGTGTTTTAGGCAAAAATAAGGACAATCAAAAAGCGAAAAGAAATCCATGATGGTACCATGAGCCAAATTCAAAAAAGAAAGGCTCAAGGGAAGCTATCCAAGTTGTCAAATCACAACATCAATAAACAAGACTCTCTTAACTTCATAAATGCTTAAACAAACAAGCCTAAACACAATAAGCCTACCTTGGCCAGCCATTCTTACAAAAACCATTTTTCAAAATAAAAATAAAACCCCTCTAAAACACAAACTTACAAAAAATATCTTTCCTTTCTTTTCTCTCTTGTCCCAAACGATTTTGGAATAATCTAGTGGAAACATGGAGATATAGTGGTCAATAGGAGGGTTGACATGTCTTCTAAAGGAAGGGAAGAATCACTTGGTTGATGACGCCCATAACACGCATCATTCCTCGGTTACAGAAATCGGCAGCGCACAGCCCGTCTGGAGGAATGGCAAAATTCAAACAGAGAAACGCATCGGTTAATTCTTTTGAAAAATGAATCAAATAGAATTAGGTGCATCATACCGCATACATGCATACAGATGATAGGTGTACTGGAAGATCACTTATTCTCTGTTTATTGAAAAAACCAAAAATAAAAAAAATCAAACTTCAGAAAAAACAATGCGCCCGTACCATGTTCAGTACACCCGTACTAAAAATAGGGTTATGAACAAGTTTTCAACTCAATACGGGCGTACTGAAATGGATATGGCCGTATTGGCCACAAAGAAATTTTCAAAGACCTCTTCATGAGGCAATTACATAAAATAGAAAAATAGGAAAAATTGCTTGTGTATGACAGCAGTCAACAAAAGCCGAAAAACGACAAAAAAGGCAAAAATACAGAAAAAGTCAAAATTCGACAAAAAAGACAAAGATTCCGCATCGTACAGAATAATTGAGCCTGGAGAGGCTTGCCGAAATAATACTCTCTCAGAATAACTGAGCCTGGAGAGGCTTGCTGAAATAATACTCTCTCAGAATAATTGAGCTTGGAGAGGCTCGCCGAAATAATACTCTCACAGAATAATTGAGCCTGGAGAGGCTTGCCGAAATAATACTCTCTCAGAATAACTGAGCCTGGAGAGGCTTGCCGAAACAATACTCTCTCAGAATAATTGAGCCTGGAGAGGCTTGCTGAAATAATACTCCCCAACTGTACAGAATAAATGAGCCTGGAGAGGCTCGCAGAAATAATACTCCCCAGAGAAACCTCAGCTTAAGCTCATGGAACAAATCCCCAGCGAGAGCTATCAAAGCAAGATCGTCAAAATCCCCAATGGAAGCGCGATCATCCAAGCACAATATTCAGTCAAAGGACTTGAAACTTCCTCAGTGGAAGATAGCTCTCTGACTCAAGCGCTGAGTGAGGCTAAGCCTGCAGAGGCTTCCTAAATAATACTCTGGGATACATAAGATCCCCAAATCCCCAGTCGCCTACTCAAGAGGCACCCCTACAAAAGGAGAAAAATAAAAATCGAAAGATCAATAATCATTCCCCAAGCGGAATTCGGCATTCAGCCAATCATTGAACGTCAAGATGATCCGCCTAACATAAGAGGCTAATCACAACAAAACGACAAAATCCCCCAGCGGATGATAGCCTACATAGAGGCAACAAAACCAGAAAAACAAAAAGAGTCACCCGAATAAGGATAACCGGGATACTCCACCAACGTCAAAGGACGTCAGCCAATCATAAGGCATCGCTCACATCAGAAAGAGCATCTTCGTGTCTACACCCCAAGGAAACAGAAATTCCTCAATGGGTACCAACTACGCAATGGAAAGTTGGGACACAAGAACCTATGAGTAACTGCACATCCCCTAGACGGATCCCTGCGTTATCCAGCTCTCAGCGGCACCAAAATCAAAAACAAATCGTCGAAGCAGCATCGTGGACTGTGGAGACAAACTTATCTCAAAACCCTGGAGAGGGCAAACTCACCCTGGAGAGGGCAAACTCACCCTGGAGAGGGCAAACTCACCCTGGAGAGGGCAAACTCAGCCACCCTGGAGAGGGCAAACTCACCCTGGAGAGGGCAAACTCAGCCACCCTGGAGAGGGCAAACTCACCCTGGAGAGGGAAAACTCACCCTGGAGAGGGCAAACTCACCCTGGAGAGGGCAAACTCAACACCCTGGAGAGGGCAAACTCAGCCACCCTGGAGAGGGCAAACTCACCCTGGAGAGGGCAAACTCACCCTGGAGAGGGCAAACTCAGCCACCCTGGAGAGGGCAAACTCACCCTGGAGAGGGCGAACTCAGCCACCCTGGAGAGGGCAAACTCACCCTGGAGAGGGCAAACTCACCCTGGAGAGGGCAAACTCAGCCACCCTGGAGAGGGCAAACTCACCCTGGAGAGGGCAAGACTCATGCTACCAAAGTGACTAGAAGCGCGGAGGTATGCACCAACCTGGAGAGGCTACTCAACAATTTTCCCACCTGAAGACACTACAAGTCAGAAGGATGGCACATTCCCCGGACAATTGGGTCAACTCCTTTACTTATCAAACGGTACACCAAAAGGCCGTTTGACTAAGTAAAGGGGGGGCAGCTGTAGACCCCTAAAATTGTCCGGGTCAGAAATAAAGCTTGAAGACTCTTGAGGACTGAAGGAAAGTCAGCCAGAAGGACTCATGGAAGGCCCTAGGAGGATTCTCTATAGGTCTAGAGGTCTTGTAATAGCTCAAAATAAGGAAGTGGAGGGAATGAAGCACAATACGGCCTCCCAAAAGTTCAGTACGGCCGTATTGAACATTTTGAACTTCAATACGGCCGCACTGAACTCAATACGGCTGTATTGAGGTTTCTTGAACTTCAATACGGCCGCACTGAACTCAATACGGCTGTATTGAGGTTTCTTGAACTTCAATACGGCCGTACTGAATTCAATACGGCCGTATTGAAGTTCAAAAACTCAATACGGGCCGTATTGACCCCCAGAGGCCGTATTGCGCCTCATCCCTATAAATATGACGTCAATTAGACGTCATTTGACACTTTTACACTGAGTTTTAACCCTCTTCTTGAGTATTCTGGGTTTTTTTGAGCAGTGCTCTGCCTAGAAATCACTCGGAGAGTTGATCCGACAAAGTTCTCGAGTTCTGAGCTTTTTGCTTGAGTCTCGAACTGAGTCGAAGGGAAATCCTCCGGATTTCCATAGTTAAAATTTTCTAGGAGGGAGCGAGCGGGCTTGTAGAGCGAGGGAACGCCAAAAAGCTTCCCAGTTTTACTTGAATATAAAAGCACGCTTCAAAGGTTTCTTCTTAAGTCCTTCCTTTTACTGCTTTCTGTGTGTATATTTAACTGTCATCATGTAGATAGTTAAGTTATAATTGTTTAGAATAAATAGGGGTAATTTAGTAATTTCGCACTATTATTTTTAGAAATAATCTGTCATAGGGAACCCGAAAGGGGCGCTGTGGGGTGCTAACACCTTCCCCACGCGTAACCGACTCCCTTACCCGACTCTGGTTGTCATGGCCGAAGTCGATTTTTGAATCGATTGCCTTAAACTTCTTTTTCCAATGTTTTGAGTAAAACATTGGTGGCGACTCCATGAACCCTTCCTTTTTATGAAAACCGCTAATCCATGGAGGGTCCCGCTTGGGATTAACATGGATTGGTGAGCCTTTTAATAAAATTGCTCGTTTGACAAGGTCTCAGTTTGAGAATAAGTCATTCTAGCAATCCATATTTTTAAACAAATAAAAGAGTCCAACCATCCTTCGCGAATGCCGAAAGCCCGTTTCGGGCCGGTGGCGACAATGAGTGCTTTGAGAGTATACAGTTGCCTAGACACTTGAGAGATACAGTGATACAGTGCATCTAGTGAGGCTCTGTTGCTTTTGATTCACCTCTTGAGCTGATTGATTGCCTTGCTATGTTTTGAAATGCTTGGATGATTTCCATAAGTATCTGGTTTCTCTGATTCTTTTTGTGTTGGATGTTGTCTACTCCTTTTCTTTCCCCAGGATTCATTGAGGATTGTGTAAATCTGTTTGTTTTCTTGTTTGTATTCTTGTTTTTGTTTCTTCCTGTTGTGTCACTTTCTTTGATGTCTCTGGAATTGTTCCTTGCTCTGCTTTTTGATTTTGCCCAGGAGTACAAAAAGCTAAGTGTGGGGGAATTTGATGAGTCATTATTTTCCCTTATTTTCTTACCTTTCTATACTTATTTTAATCTCCGATTTGTGCTTAATTGTTGATATTCTGCACTGTTTTCTATTTGGGCTTTAATTGGACCGGTAATTCATATTTTAACTAATTTGAATTTTCTGAATCTAATTATTCCAAATTTTATTTTCAGAGCAGTTTAATAATTTTTTGGGCTTGGAATTAATTTTTGGACTTCAAGAGGAGCTGCCACGTCATCTGCCATGTCACCGCTACACCATTTTCCACCTCAACATTTAATTTCAGTCTTTACTCTATTTTATTGTAGCTTGGGTCAGACTTGTATTGTTGGGGCCCATTTTCGTTTTAGCTCATAGGAGCCTAGGGTAGGGCTGACTTGGCAGCCACTAACATGAGAGGTTGATGTGACTATGTAGCTGCTCTCTTCTCTCCTTCATTATTCCTTTACGTTTTGGCTTCCCTTTGGTGATGGGTTCTTTTTTCTTTTACGTTTTGCTCTGTAGACCCCTAAAATTGTCCGGGTCGGAAATAAAGCTTGAAGACTCTTGAGGACTGAAGGAAAGTCAGCCAGAAGGACTCATGGAAGGCCCTAGGAGGATTCTCTGTAGGTCTAGAGGTCTTGTAATAAGCTCAAAATAAGGAAGTGGAGGGAATGAAGCCCAATACGGCCTCCCAAAAGTTCAGTACGGCCGTATTGAACATTTTGAACTACAATACGGCCGCACTGAACTCAATACGGCCGGATTGAAGTTTCTGAACTTCACTACGGCCGCACTGAACTCAATACGGCCGTATTGAAGTTTTTTGAACTTCAATACGGCCGTACTGAATTCAATACGGCCGTATTGTAGTTCAAAAACTCAATACGGGCCGTATTGACCCCCAGAGGCCGTACTGCGCCTCATCCCTATAAATATGACGTCAATTGGACGTCATTTGACACTTTTACACTGAGTTTTAACCCTCTTCTTGAGTATTCTGGGTTTTTTTGAGCAGTGCTCTGCCTAGAAATCACTCGGAGAGTTGATCCGACAAAGTTCTCGAGTTCTGAGCTTTTTGCTTGAGTCTCGAACTGAGTCGAAGGGAAATCCTCCGGATTTCCATAGTTAAAATTTTCTAGGAGGGAGCGAGCGGGCTTGTAGAGCGAGGGAACGCCAAAAAGCTTCCCAGTTTTACTTGAATATAAAAGCACGCTTCAAAGGTTTCTTCTTAAGACCTTCCTTTTACTGCTTTCTGTGTGTATATTTAACTGTCAACATGTAGATAGTTAAGTTATAATTGTTTAGAATAAATAGGGGTAATTTAGTAATTTTGCACTATTATTTTTAGAAATAATCTGTCATAGGGAACCCGAAAGGGGCGCTATGGGGTGCTAACACCTTCCCCACGCGTAACCGACTCCCTTACCCGACTCTGGTTGTCATGGCCGAAGTCGATTTTTGAATCGATTGCCTTAAACTTCTTTTTCCAATGTTTTGAGTAAAACATTGGTGGCGACTCCATGAACCCTTCCTTTTTATGAAAACCGCTAATCCATGGAGGGTCCCGCTTGGGATTAACATGGATTGGTGAGCCTTTTAATAAAATTGCTCATTTGACAAGGTCTCAGTTTGAGAATAAGTCATTCTAGCAATCCATATTTTTAAACAAATAAAAGAGTCCAACCATCCTTCGCGAATGCCGAAAGCCCGTTTCGGGCCGGTGGCGACAGATGGCGACTCTGCTGGGGAAGCCTCGAGAGTCAATCCCATTTAGTGATGGATTCTTTTTAAAATAATAGTTTAAAATTACTTTATTACCCCTTACTTGTATGATAACATGTTTTATCTATTTGGCTTTAATAACTGTTGTTTGTTTAATTTTCCGCAATTGTTTGAAATACAAACTGCACACGAACCTTTGCACACAACAGTTCCCTCTATACCCGGGGGCATGAGTGGTAAGCCATAGGGAGTGGATGTTAGTACGGCCGGTTGTCGAATGGGTCTATAGGTGCCCGTAGACCGTTGTCGGAAAACATCACTCAAGGTGATAACCATGAACTCGAGTCCGACAGTGCGTTGGAACTTTCCATCGACTTACGACAAGAGGAATTGGGTCCCTATAATGGGGGCACCTTGGGGGCCTCAGACCGGTGAGAACAGTTAGAACCACCTTGAATATGCACTTTTCTGCAGGATACCCCTACCTCGTGATTCGCTCGTGACTGTTCGTGGATGAGTGAATTGTTTGTGTATAGGTTTATGTGATATTGTTTGTGCATTAATAATAAACCTCGTGATAAGGTCTAAAGAATAATCCCCATGCATGAAAATACCATGACATGAGAAGAAAGACCATGTGTGAAAATATAATAAAAGTGAGGAGCATGTGCATCATTACCAATAAGACATCATGCATCCTCATAAACCATGCATTTTAGGTTCACCAATACCTCTTGACATGAGTAAAAGAGACCCATAATTATCGAGATTCTCTGTTGAGGAGAGATCATAAGTCAAGGAAGGTGGTAACACTCCGTTTTAAAAAGGCAGCGCCTTAAAAATGGAGGGTTATCAAGCTCATGTCAAGAGCGTATTCATTCCATAAATTAATTAGATTAAATATTCATTTTTAGAAAGTGGCTGGTCATCTCTCTGTCCTCACACGCGCGCAGAAAATCAAGAAGATGGAAGCGCTGGAGGACCAAAATAAGAAGCTTACAGCCGAGCTCTCGCAGCTCAAAGAACAAATGGCGCAAATGATGGAGCTCATGCGTCATCATAATGTACATGGGTCTCACCACAGTGACCATGAGTCCCATCATGTTGGAGGAAAAGTGGAACAAGAGCTGAAAAGTGGGAAGCTAGCTAAACCTTCCCAATCATTTAAAGCTAAGAAGACCTTTGGGAAGAAGAAGGAGAGAGGAGTCAGCGCCATAACCATTTCCTCGTCTTCCTCCACTTCGAAGTCAGGAAAGTCGCAATACAACTCTGTGAAGAAGTTTGATAAACTTCCGACCACATATAGCGACCTCCTGCCGAAGCTAGTGGAAGCACGTCTCCTAGCTTACGTTCCACTAAAGAAGATTGATCCACCTCATCCCTATTGGTACAAACCGCAAGACAAATGTCTATACCATTCGGGGCATCGGGGCATTCAACGGAGAACTGTAGAGCTCTCAAATATAAGGTCCAAAACCTTATCGATGCTGGGTGGATCACTTTTGATTCAACAGCGCCCGACGTGAGCAAGAATCCTCGGCCAAAGCAGGATTAGAGAGAAGAACAAGCCACGATAGGGCCCCTTCATATTTCTCTTTTAGGGACTCATGATCAGTACCCGAGATCATGAGAACCTTTTCATGTAAATAAGGGTTTTTGTACAGTTTTAATACATATCAATAAAGAGGCATTTTTCACACATTATTCTCTCTTTTGTTCTTTTCTCTCTTTCCTCATTAACATTAATAATTCTAAACCTAAACAGAACCAATAAAATAATTATGTCTGTAATTGTTCGCTCTGACCGGGATCCGAAAGTGAATGGGTTGAGTTGGACAGTGATGAGGAGACCATCTCTCCGGATCTGCAAAGACTGCTAGATCAAGAAGCTCGTCTACTCCGACCGTGTCAAGAGAAATTAGAGACTGTGAATTTGGGGCCAGGCCGAGAGATAAAAAAGGTCAACATTGGGACCCATATCAGTGATGAAATAAAGACTAATGTTTCCGCTATGATTATAATAAAATCATTCTTTCTCATTGCTTCTTTTCTTGCTTATAATAAAATTCTAAACCACATTATTTTTAACCCTGTTTGAATAAACATGAATGAGGTTAAAATCATCTTAATAATAATAAACCCGCATCATTTTTATGTGGAAGTGTGTGTGACAACTTGGAGCACCTTCCCTTGGCCTTGACAAGTGCCATCATGGGTAAAAAGAAATCTTTCAAAATAAAAGAAGCTCGGCAGGAAACTCAAAAAGGGGACTGCGCAAAAATAAGAGCAAAAGACTCGCTAGGAATCCCACGAAAGGGTGACCTAGGCAAAAGTTAGGGTTAAGAAAATAAACAAAAACAAAGGTCCGCTGAAACGCCACAAAAGGGTGTTTTAGGCAAAAATAAGGACAATAAAAAAAAAAACAAAAGAAATCCATGATGGTACCACGAGCCGAATTCAAGAAAGGTTCAAGGGAAGCTATCCAAGTTGTCGAATCACAACACGACTTTTTAACTTCATAAGTGTTTAATCAAACAAGCCTAAACACATAAGCCTACCTTGGCCATCCATTCTTACAAAAACCATTTTTGAAAAATAAATCCTCTCTAAAACACAAACTTCAGAACAAAAATATCTTTCCTTTCTCTTCTCTCTTGTCCCAAAAGATTTTAGAATAATAATCTAGTGGAAGCATGGAGAAATAAATCATCACTGAAAATGGATCTAATCTGAATAATAAAATGGTGGAAGAACTGTGCCAAGAATTCAAGATCCAACACCGCAACTCTTCCCCATATCGGCCAAAGATGAATGGGGCAGTCAAGGCAACCAATAAGAACATCAAGAAAATAGGGCAAATGATGGTTGCCTCATTTAAAGACTGGCACGAGATGTTACCCTTCGCTCTTCATGGTTATAGGACTTCAGTACGCACATCTACAGGAGCTACTCCATTCTCCCTCGTCTATGGGATGGAGGCAGTTCTACCCGTCGAAGTCAAGATACCTTCTCTAAGGGTAATTATGGAAGCAAAACTTTCCGAGGCAGAGTGGGTTCAAAGCCGATATGATCAATTGAACCTCATCGAAGAAAAACGGCTGAACGCCATATGCCATGGTCAAGCCTATCAGAGGAAGATCAAAAAAGGCTTTTGACAAGAAAGTCCACCCTCGAGTCTACCATGAGGGAGAGCTGGTAATGAAGAAATTGCTACCAGCTCAAAAGGACAAAATCGGAAAGTGGGCCCCAAATTACTAAGGACCATAAGTGATAAAACGAGCCTTCTCAGGAGGAGCATTAACCCTCACAGACATGGATGGAGAAGAACTTCGATACCCAGTCAATGCTGACGTGGTAAAGAAGTATTATGCTTGAAGACGTTGCTTGCATAAGCCCGCTAGGATGAAAACCCGAAAAGGGCGTCCTAGGCAAAAATTAGGGAAAAATAAAAGCCCGCCAGTACAAGGGTACTAGGCAAAACAAAGGCGAATCTATCCCCGCTAGGATACGTCCTAGGCAAAAGTTAGGGGCAAAAGAATAAGATACAAAAACAAAGCAAGTAACGATCACTTGAGTCGAAAACCGAAAGGCGGTTCAAGTGATTATCTTCTAGAAGCAAGCGTCTTGCAGCATCTACGCTCCTGGCTCAGACATCTCACCCGAAGCAATTAGGGGAGCGTAAAGAGCAACAATTACAGATATAATTGTTAAGCCCAATGTATATAGCCTACCCTGGCCAGCCATTCTTCAGAAATTCCTTCTGTATATCTTTCTGTAAAAACACTTGTGAATATCAATAAAATATCTATTCACTTTCTCTTCTCTCTTAACCATGTGATTATGCCTCTAAAATTGGTATTTCATAAAAATTGTACGAAATTCCTTTAATAATCAGTCAATAAAGAAAATTGGAGGGGTTCCTATAAAATCCATAATCTCCTGCATAAAAGGCTCACAAAAATATTCCCTCTCGTCGATGACAGAAATTCCTCCAAGAAAAGGAGGATAGGGAGAGCCATTCATTTTTCTAAAAAACATTAAATAATAAAACTTGCATTTGTGCATCACACACACATTAGTTGCACATTCAAAGACCTTATCATGAGGCAATCGCATAAAATAAAAAAAATAGAAAAATTGCTTGTGTATGACAGCAGTCAACAAAAGCTGAAAAACGACAAAAAAGGCAAAAATACAGAAAAAGTCAAAATTCGACAAAAAAGACAAAGATTCCGCATCATACAGAATAATTGAGCCTGGAGAGGCTTGCCGAAATAATACTCTCTCACAGAATAACTGAGCCTGGAGAGGCTCGCCGAAATAATACTCTCACAGAATAATTGAGCCTGGAGAGGCTTGCCGAAATAATACTCCCACAGAATAATTGAGTCTGGAGAGACGGTACTCAAAGTCTGGAGAGACGGTACTCAAAGTCTGGAGAGACGGTACTCAAAGTCTGGAGAGACGGTACTCAGAGTCTGGAGAGACGGTACTCAGAGTCTGGAGAGACGGTACTCAAAGTCTGGAGAGACGGTACTCATAGTCTGGAGAGACGGTACTCAGAGTCTGAAGAGACGGTACTCAGAGTCTGGAGAGACGGTACTCAGAGACTGGAGAGACGGTACTCAGAGTCTGGAGAGACGGTACTCAAAGTCTGGAGAGACGGTACTCAAAGTCCGGAGAGACGGTACTCAAAGTCTGGAGAGACGGTACTCAAAGTCTGGAGAGACGGTACTCAAAGTCTGGAGAGACGGTACTCAAAGTCTGGAGAGACGGTACTCAAAGTCTGGAGAGACGGTACTCAGAGTCTGGAGAGACGGTACTCAGAGTCTGGAGAGACGGTACTCAGAGTCTGGAGAGACGGTACTCAGAGTCTGGAGAGACGGTACTCAGAGTCTGGAGAGACGGTACTCAGAGTCTGGAGAGACGGTACTCAGAGTCTGGAGAGACGGTACTCAGAGTCTGGAGAGACGGTACTCAAAGTCTGGAGAGACGGTACTCAGAGTCTGGAGAGACGGTACTCAGAGTCTGGAGAGACGGTACTCAGAGTCTGGAGAGACGGTACTCAGAGTCTGGAGAGACGGTACTCAGAGTCTGGAGAGACGGTACTCAGAGTCTGGAGAGACGGTACTCAGAGTCTGGAGAGACGGTACTCAGAGTCTGGAGAGACGGTACTCAGAGTCTGGAGAGACGGTACTCAGAGTCTGGAGAGACGGTACTCAGAGTCTGGAGAGACGGTACTCAAGGTCTGGAGAGACGGTACTCAAAGTCTGGAGAGACGGTACTCAAGGTCTGGAGAGACAGTACTCAACCATCGGCGTCGTCAGAGGCATGTTGGTGTTCAACTTCCGGCTCGGGCGTCGAGTGAAGTTGACCCTGGAGAGGGTAAACTTAGCTACCGAGGTTGTCAGAAGCGCCGAGGTATGCAACAACCTGGAGAGGCTACTCAACAATTTTCCACCGGAAGACGCTACAAGTCAGAAGGTTGGCACATCACCCGGACAATTGGGTCAACTCCTTTACTTGTCAGCTGGTACACCAAAAGGCCGTCCGACTAAGTAAAGGGGGGGCAGCTGTAGACCCCTAAAATTGTCCGGGTCGGAAATAAAGCTTGAAGACTCTTGAGGACTGAAGGAAAGTCAGCCAGAAGGACTCATGGAAGGCCCTAGGAGGATTCTCTGTAGGTCTAGAGGTCTTGTAATAAGCTCAAAATAAGGAAGTGGAGGGAATGAAGCCCAATACGGCCTCCCAAAAGTTTAGTACGGCCGTATTGAACATTTTGAACTACAATACGGCCGCACTGAACTCAATACGGCCGGATTGAAGTTTCTGAACTTCACTACGGCCACACTGAACTCAATACGGCCGTATTGAAGTTTTTTGAACTTCAATACGGTCGTACTGAATTCAATACGGCCGTATTGTAGTTCAAAAACTCAATACGGGCCGTATTGACCCCCAGAGGCCGTACTGCGCCTCATCCCTATAAATATGACGTCAATTGGACGTCATTTGACACTTTTACACTGAGTTTTAACCCTCTTCTTGAGTATTCTGGGTTTTTTTAAGCAGTGGTCTGCCTAGAAATCACTCGGAGAGTTGATCCGACAAAGTTCTCGAGTTCTGAGCTTTTTGCTTGAGTCTCGAACTGAGTCGAAGGGAAATCCTCCGGATTTCCATAGTTAAAATTTTCTAGGAGGGAGCGAGCGGGCTTGTAGAGCGAGGGAACGCCAAAAAGCTTCCCAGTTTTACTTGAATATAAAAGCACGCTTCAAAGGTTTCTTCTTAAGACCTTCCTTTTACTGCTTTCTGTGTGTATATTTAATTGTCATCATGTAGATAGTTAAGTTATAATTGTTTAGAATAAATAGGGGTAATTTAGTAATTTCGCACTATTATTTTTAGAAATAATCTGTCATAGGGAACCCGAAAGGGGCGCTGTGGGGTGCTAACACCTTCCCCACGCGTAACCGACTCCCTTACCCGACTCTGGTTGTCATGGCCGAAGTCGATTTTTGAATCGATTGCCTTAAACTTCTTTTTCCAATGTTTTGAGTAAAACATTGGTGGCGACTCCATGAACCCTTCCTTTTTATGAAAACCGCTAATCCATGGAGGGTCCCGCTTGGGATTAACATGGATTGGTGAGCCTTTTAATAAAATTGCTCGTTTGACAAGGTCTCAGTTTGAGAATAAGTCATTCTAGCAATCCTTATTTTTAAACAAATAAAAGAGTCCAACCATCCTTCGCGAATGCCGAAAGCCCGTTTCGGGCCGGTGGCGACATGCTCTCTCAGCTGCCATTTTCATTTTCGTTTTGCTCTCTGATCATTTGAAGAATACAGATTACTCATTTCATTTTCCTTCTCTGCCTTGCATTTTCGTTTTCCTTCTCTGCCTTGCATTTTCGTTTTTGGTTCTGTTCTATTTTAATGGAAGGCTAAAAACCCCTGGGTTGGCTTCTTGTTGCGGATTGTAATCTCTGTTTGAGGTTCGGTTATGGTTGTATATCTCTGTTCTGCTTTGTCTTCTTCATTTAACCTTTGTATCAATGTGTCCATGCTTAATGGGCTGTGCTCAATGCCACAGTTGCTTAATCTGTGAAGAGGTTGATGTTGTATACGTTTGCTTAATTCGTGTAGGGAAATCTTGAGTTAATCTTCGCTTAGTTGGTTAACTCGAATGGAACAAGGATTAAGTGGTTAATAGAGTAATCTTTTGAGAACCAGGGATAAAAGAGTTGCAATCCGAACAAGGAGCTAATCTATTTTACTTGTTGTGTTATCTGCGTTTATTGTGTTACAAACTGAAAATTCTAAACCAAAACCCCCTTCTTCGTGTGTTTAAGCCTTTAACAGTAAAAGACAGTCCTTGGGAGACGACCTAGGAGTCACTTCCTAGTACTACATTTAATTGCATTTATTTGACCGAATACGGCTTCGATCAAGGGTACAACTTGCTCTTGGTGTGTCCGTGGCCTTTCTTAAGTGGAGAATGAAGGTGGGAGTGATGGTAGAGATTTGGAGTAAATTTTTCGTGGATTCTTGTTTCTTAGAGGGAATACTGGAGCTGTCTTTCGATTTTTAGCTTGAGCGGACATTGCTTTTTTCTCATTTCTTGTTCTTTTATCCCTAATTTTTGCGTAGGACGTATCCTATCAGGATCTTTAGCCTTTCTTCTACCTAAAACCCTTGTCTTGGTGGGCCTTTTTTCTTACCCTAATTTTTTTTCCTAGAACGCCCTTTGCGGTTTTTGTCCTAGCAGGCTCTTAACAAGCAATGTCTTCAAACATAATGTTTCTTCTCCATTCCAAAATTATCTTAAGAAACTCGTCCTCTTCATTGGATTCTTTTTCTTTCTGCTTTGCATTTCTCCTTCTCTTTGGAGATTCTATCTTGTTGCTTACTAGGAGTATGGATCTGTCCCCTCCTAGTTGTTCCTTTTATCCAAGTGATGTTAGATGGGTCTTTTGATGATGAGGCTTGGATTTCATAGACCTGCGACACGAATTTATCCTTTTCGTATGGGGAAAGGCTTTGGCATCTTGATAGTTAAATGTTTCGACGTTCCTTCCCCATTACCCACTTAGATTGTAACCGGTTTAACCATTAAGTGTGCCCCGCTTTAGAGTGCGGACTTGATTACCAACAACTTACTTTCCATGATTAACGTGCATAGGTTGATTTCCCTTTTTATTCTTATTTATTTATTTACAAGGAAGGAATAATGCCCTAAATGAATGTCATGTAGAGAGAGTTAAGAATTGATAAATATCATTCTCATTGATTTGTTTATCAGTGAATGCTTAATAGATTTTGACAGTATTGCAAAAGATTCTAAATCAGTTTTAAGGTGGTTGATGTCTATGTGAAACATGCCTCATTAATGCCTAAGTCTGCATTGTTTGTTCTTTTTTTTCCATTTAAGACATTCGTCTTAACGGACCTAAAATTTGCCCCAAATTTTTTTTTGTCATAGTGGTTTTTTTTTTTTTTGCAAATAGTGCATATTAGATTTTAAGAAGACTTATTTCAACAGACATATCAAAATAAGAGCCCAAGCATAGTATTTTTAAAATTGATTTGGGCCTTTCTTTAGACCGCAAATATTGTCGTACATTAAAGCATTCACTTTTCTTAACTTTCTATATATACTGCTACCTAATCCTTCCATAACTAATAAAATAAAATGAATGGGAATTAATGATCTAGTTTTAAATGTACGTATGTCATGTTTTTTTTTCCTAAACTTTATCATGTTTCCATTATCTAAGAGGAGATGATGCATCGTAAAGGTAAGGATTTCTTTTATTCATTTTTTTTAACTTTCTATATATGATGCTTAGTGAGATGATGACTTAAGAATGTACAAGAGGGTATTAATTCCTTTATTATTATTATTTATTATTATCTATTGTTTGCTTAGAATTCCAATTCACTCTTATCAAAACAAATAATGTGAACAGACAAATACACACACACATGCTCAATCAACGTAACCCACGAACAATCATGTTCAAATCTGTGGTCTGGGGTCCCTATCAAGGAAAGTGCGTTGTATAGGATGATTTTAATTATCCTTACTAGTCTTTAAAGGCTCCTAAGGTGCCTCCATTATAAGGACCAGTACCTCTGTCGCCGTTACTTGAAAAACTTTAAGGTTTGACGTAGTATTTTGGGCTAGAGTAATTGGTTATCACCTTGAGTGTGATTTCGACAAGGCTTGCAGGCTCCAAGGCCATACTTGGGCCGGTCGTATGTCAACCACTCCTTACGTTTACGCGTTCATGCCCTTGGGTATATAGGGAACTATTGTGAGCATGAGAAGGCTGGGTACGATTTCTCGACCACCCTTTCTTTTTCCTTTTTAGCATAGTGTAGCGTAGCATAGTGTAGCGTAGTGTAGTCTTCTGAATCCTTGTCATTATCCTTACGAATTGTAATTTTGTTAACATCGAATGAAGGATATGATTTCTGCAGTCAATATCCATGTTGTTTATTCGATGCACATCAACATTCACATGCATGAAATTGATTGTATGATTAGCATAGATATTCTGTTATGCTAAAATTGCACCCTAATTATTTAACTCCACATGCTGTTTGTATGATTCATCACTGAAAAGTCGCGAAATCTGTCATGTCACACACGCCTAAATTGAAATCGTGCTAGTTCGAATAAAAAGAACCTACGAACGAAATCCTTCACAAACAAATATAAACTATTGTAAGATTAATAAAATAAAGAGCTAATCACCTATACACTGCAAGTGTAAAAAAAATTTATACTAGCATCCAATTAGATCTTTTAATTGTGTCATGTCACTATAAACACATTTACTTTTAACAGTGACATGAAACAAATTAAAAGATCTAATTGGTTGCCATTGTAAAAAAACTTTACACTTTACACTGACAGTGTATAGGTGATTATCTCTAAAATAAAACTAGGTTATTAAGTAAGGGCGTCATGAGGTGCCTAATACCTTCCTCATGCATAACCACCCTCGAACTTAATTCTGACTATGAAGGCCATAATGGATGATTGACCATTGTATGGTAGTTTTTAAAATTAATTATGTAAATGGGGTTGTTTTGAAACTATTTACGCCTTTGGAGCAATTTACTATAGTGTCGCTATAGCCCATAACCACACTAGTGCCACATCTAATTTTTTGTTTTAGAAGTCATGAAAGTCATATTATAAAAGTTGCTACAGCCGGTAGCACCTCTTATAAAGTCGCTACAGCCACTACCGACACAAAACGGCTTCATGCTTGGCTGAAAATTTTTAAAAAATAAATTAATGAAGTCCCTATAGCCTATAATGATACTAATTAATTATTTTTTATAAAATAATTTATTTAAAATTTTAGTATATAATATTTTAAATATATATATAATTTATTTAATTTTTTTATAGCGTATAATTATAATTTACAAAAAATAAATACATGAAGTCACAACAACATGTAGCGACACAATTTCTTTATTATTTTTTAAAAATTTATTTATTTAAATTTTGAAATATAATATTTTAGAAAAATGAAATTTATTTAATAATTTTTAAAACAATCATATACTGTTATAAAATAAGAAAAAAAATAAATTTAATTTTTAATTGAATTATTTAATATAAGAAGTATAATTATTAATATATATATATATATATGTATATATATATATATTTATATTTAAAAATTTAAATATAAAAAAGTGAGTAAAGTTTTTTCTTAGCATCAAACTAATTTTTTTTAAATTACTAAATAATAAAATTATTTTATAAATAATAATTAAATATAATAACGTTACTATAGTGCTTAAAATTTTTTCTTTAAAAATATATTTAAATAAAGTCGTTATAGGTTACATCAACACCAATTAATTATATTTTTTATAAAAAGATTTATTTAAATTTTTTGTATATAGAATTTTAAAAAAATTTAATTTATTGAGTTATTTTTAATAGTTCATAAATGTTTTAAAAAAAATAAATAAATTAAGTCGCTACAATATGTAGCGACACAATTTATTTATAATTTTTTTAAAATTTTTTTATTTAATTTTTTAAGATATAATATTTTTAGAAAAATTAAATTTGTTTAATAATTTTTAAAACTATGATATACTGTTATAAAATATATAGATGGTAACTTTTTTTTTTACTATTATGGTGCCACGTGTCGAGCTTTTATTGGGTACTTTTGTGGTGAATCTGACACGTGGCGCGCACGCAGGAAGACACATGCAGTTTATGGACTATCAAAGTCGTTAGGGCCCATAGCGAATTTGTGTCACTATGGCCCATAACGACCTCTTTTTTTTTAATTTCTTTTTTTTCCAGATTTATTTTACCCATTTTTTAAACATAAACTACCCTACAATGGTCAATCAGCCGACCATAATTAAATTTGAAAATCTTTTTTTTTCTTTTTCCAATATTTTGAATAAAATATTGGTGGCGACTTCTTCGAACATTGTCAAAAACCAACGGTGAAGGTTTAGTCTGATTTTTGGACATTTTATAGCTGATGAGATTTTCAAAATGAAGTCCAAACCATCTATATAAAAAATTGGAAATTTTCGGGTTCTAACACTTGCTCCCATCAAAATCATGATCGTCGCAATCCAAATCACATGCAAAAACATGCAAGGATAAGCTAGATTTCAGAAATATAATATTATAGGAATAAAATATCTATACTACTCACCCACATGTAAATCATCAATTAACAACTAATGACATAAAAAATAATATAATTTGAGAAACATATCTTAACATTTTCTATCAATTTTTTTAAGAGGTAAAATATTATCGTCGAATGTTGAAAGCAATACACATATCCCCTCAAACCAAAAAAAAAAAAAAAAAAACAAAGGCCCCAGAAAATGTTTAATTTTGATTTTAGGGAAGAAAAACTCTTATCCTTCGAATTGAAGGGAGGAGAAGAATATCTTCCTATAAAATTTGTGTGTCTACTTTTGATTCCACAATATTTTGTTCATTTGTAATTCCATCAAATTTCCAATACAGGTCTTTGTCTAGTCTTTCTAATTTCTAGCACCAAAAGGTTTATGTGGGGATATAGAAAAAATCACACGCCCATAGATTACCAATAACAATATAATGATTACGTGGGCAAGGCAAAACTATAGCATTATCTACGTGAGTTTAATATTGGTATACCGAATGGTAGCCGATTAGGCCGAATACGCGAACACCCGACCCAATTGACCCAAAACGACCCTGCCAAGAACGCCGACCTTCTCTTACCTGAGCCAAACATGTCGGTGTGCTCGGCCAAGTTACGGATTTATGCCAGGACAATTAAGGAGATGTTAATTTACGTAATGTCCCGGTTTAGTCCCCTAATTTTTCGGGGCCCAGTCCCTAATCATGGCCCAACAATAATCACTATAAATAGGACCCTAGTGAGGTACGTAACTAACTTTCAACTACCGCATTTATCACGCCGAGCACTTACTTGAGCGTTGGAGTGTCTTTATAGACACCCCCCTCACTTCAGACTACCCGGAAAGGAACGAGAAGACCTAGACCCAGGACCAGACCTGCAACAAGCAGGATAAGTAAAGTGCGTATCCTAATACAGGAACATTTGGCGCCCACCGTGGGGCCGAAGAGATGTTTTCAACCCCTTTGAACTCTACGACTGAGACTGAGATATGGTAGTAACACGCAAAGGACCTTCGACATCGACTTAACCGATCCCTAACCTTGAGAACAATCCCGTCATGACCGGCCAAGAACGATACCCATACGGAATGCCTCAGACACAACCGGAGCCTATGATACAAGAGGTCCGACCGGACGCCGACAGAGCCCAGCCCGACCTCCACAATGACTTCCGTGCATTGCGCGAGGAAATGGCAGCGATACGTAGACAGAGAGAAGCCGATGCCAGGGAGTTGGCCGAACTGTGTCAGCAGAATGCCGAGCTCCGAAGTCTGAACCAAACCTACGTGTCGTCCACTCCCACACTCCTAGAGGAGTTAGCCTATCATGCCCCAACCGATTAGGTCACCCGAACACCGGTTACCTCTTTAACAGGCGGCAAGGCCGACACCACCACTCACTCCTTGAGACACCCTTTCTCTCGAAGGATAATGGAGGCACCCTGTTGGACCACTAGAAGAGCATGCCGATCGAGAAGTATGATGGGTCTACCGACCCCGAGGAACACTTGAAAATTTTCTTTACACAAGCGACCCTCTCTACTCAAGATGACTCGACCTTGTGCTGGATATTCCCCACGTCGTTGAAAAGGAGGGCTCTGAGTTGGTTCACACGATTACCTAGCTCTTCCATCGACTCGTTTAATGAGTTGTCGTCCCAATTCACGCTGCAATTCGTGACGAGCAAACCGTACAAGACGACCTCATTAGCACTGGCAGGGGTTCGCCAAGAGAAGAAAGAAAGCTTGAGAAGCTTCATGGACCGATTCAACAAGATTGCCATGGAAATCGGCATCTCAACCCGGGCGTTGCGCTAGACCAGCTGAGCACCGCCCTGAGGCTGGGGCCATTTGTGAACAGCTTGTGTAAGAAACCGCCCGGTGATATGAACGAACTCCGACGCCAAGCCGAGAAGTACATGCAAATGGAGGAGCTGGCGAAGACCAGAAATCAAGCTAGGGTTGAAGAGGGTTACAGCCAAAAAGAATTCGGCCGAGAGTCGATAAGAAAGACAAATGCCGAGCCCTCAAATGCTCGTCCCCCGAGAGGACCACGCTACATAGCGTATACTCCCCTCAACGCAAGTAGGGCCAAGGTAATGGAACAGGCCCTCGCTTCGGAGATCCTCGTGATGCCGAAAAGGGCGAACACTCCCCCTAGAGCCGACAAGGCCAAGACGTGCCGATTCCATCGAAATAGGGGACACTCGACTAAAGAATGCTCGACACTAAAAGACAAGCTTGAGGACCTTATCAAGAAAGGTCACCTCAGGAGATTTGTCACACTCCAGGACCACCAGGCAAGAGGGAGAGACCATCACTCTCGCGAGGCCCCACAGCCGAGAGACCGACACCACCGATCCCGCTCAGCCGAGAGGAGGGATCATTCACGACATTCTAGGGAAGACAACGACCGACCAAGGAAAGTGATAAACACCATAGCTAAAGGGTTCGCCGGGGGAGGTTCCACCTTTTCGGCACGGAAGAGACACCTCCGGGCTGTGCGATCAGTAAACAGTGCGAATCAGCCAAAGACACCGAGGATGCCACCAATAACTTTCTCCGATCGAGATTTTCGTGGCGTCGATCCTATTCAAGACAACCCCATGGTCATTTCGGTCGAAATGCACAACTGCATTGTGAACAAAACCTAGGTCGACTAGGGGAGCTCGGCCGACATCTTGTATTGGATCACCTTTGTGCAGCTAGGGATCCGAGAGGAGAGCCTAGAACTGTATCACGAGCCGCTGGTAGGTTTCTCCGGCGAAAGAGTGATGACCAGAGGGTGCATTGATCTATACACTCGTTTTGGATTCGACCAGAAGTCTTTTCGAGAGATCAAAATTCGCTACATTGTAGTGCACGCCCACACATCGTACAACATCCTGCTAGGCCAACCCTCCATTAATGCACTGGGAGCCATTGTCTCAACCCCTCACCTATGCATGAAGTTTCTGTCGAGAGATGGACAGGTGATAACTGTGCATGCCGACCAAAAGACGACGAGAGAATGTTACCTCTCTAGCCTGAAGGTGCAGCCAATTGCCGACCTCCCAACGATGAAAGGTGTGAACGTAGTAAGGCAGGAGGTGACGAATGGCATTGACCTCGACCCTCGGATAGGTGAAGAAGAACGGATCGAGCCGGCAGAGGAGCTCATTCCTTTTCAGCTTGGCCGAGCCCCCAAGCAGGTCACACACATGGGATCTCAACTAGGCGAGGTCAACTCAAACCGGGTCAAACGTGTGGTCCGAGATAACAAAAATCTCTTCGCATGGACAACATCAGATATGCCAGGAATAGATCCCAAGTTCCTTTGTCATCGGCTCACCGTATGCCGAGACGCGCGACTGATCGCACAAAAGAAAAGAAAAATGGGAGATGAGAAGAGAAAGGCTGCAAACGCCGAGGTGCAAAAACTGTTGCAAGCTAAGTTCATAAGAGAGGTCACCTACACCACCTGGCTAGCTAATGTGGTGTTGGTCAAAAAGGTAAATGGAAAGTGGAGAATGTGCACCGACTACACCGACCTCAACAAAGCTTGCCCCAAGGACGCCTATCCACTCCCCTGCATTGACCGACTTGTCAAAGGTGCGTCCGGGCACTCCATCTTCAGCTTCCTCGATGCCTACTCTGGTTACAACCAGATAAAGATGCATCGGCCGACGAGGAGAAGACGACGTTCATCACCGAGAACGCCAACTTTTGTTACAAAGTCATGCCGTTTGGACTGAAGAATGCTGGAGCGACCTACCAGAGGTTAATGGATAAGGTGTTTTAGGGGCAGATCGGGCGGAACATCAAAATTTATGTGGATGACATGGTGGTCAAGTCCAATTCCATGACCGACCACATAGCAGACCTAGCCTAAATCTTCGGTGAACTACGCAAGCATAACATGAGACTCAACCTCGAAAAATGCACTTTCGGGGTCAAAGGAGGCAAGTTTTTGGGATTTATGCTATCAGCCAGGGGAATAGAGGCAAATCGAGACAAATGCCAAGCTGTCCTAGACATGTGAAGTCCGAGCAACCTCAAGGAATTGTAACGACTATCCGGAAGGTTGGTCGCCTTATCTAGATTCTTGCCTCGCCTGGCCGATAAAATCAACCCGATGACGAAGCTCTTACGAAAAAGTAAGGCTTTTTTTGTGGAACGAGGCTTGTGAAGAAGCTTTTGTAACCTTGAAGACGACTTTGGCGACGCTGCCGATCGTCACGAGACCCGAGCCTTCGAGCCCACTTCAGGTATACTTGGTTGTATCCGAGGAGGCGATCAACTCGGTTTTGGTACAAGAAAAAGAAGGCACCTAGACTCCCATATACTTTGTCAGCCGACTACTACAAGATTCTGAGACCCGGTATCAGCTGATAGAAAAAGTGGCGCTCGGTTTGGTACACACTTCCCGATGCCTAAGGCATTATTTTCAGAGCCACCGAGTGATTGTACACACTGATTGCTTAATTTCTAAAGTCTTGGGCAAGCCCGAGCTAGCCGAAAGAATGATGGCTTGGTCAGTTGAGTTGTCTCAATTCGACATCGCCTTCAATCCGAGGGGACCGATCAAAGCCCAATGCCTAGATGATTTTGTAAATGAACTTCACCCACATGGCCAGTTCGAAGAGCATTGGTGGATCCTCTACGTGGACGGCTCCTCAAACTGCCAGGGGAGCGGGGCAGGAGTAATTCTAGAGGGACCCAAGGGGATAACTTTAGAACAGTCTTTGCGGTTCTGGTTTAAGGCTTCGAACAACCAAGCTGAATATGAAGCCCTGTTGGCTGGACTAAGGCTAGCCGAAGACATGGGTGCATCGAGAATCAAATGCCTAACCGACTCCAAGGTGGTAGCCGAACAGGTAGGTGGTAATTTCCAAGTGAAAGACCACTACATGATGAAATATTACCACGCCTACTAGAAGATGAAGGCGAACTTTCAAGAGGTATTGGTCGAGCACATTCCGCGTGAGAATAACACCCGAGCCAACCAGTTAGCCAGGTTGGCCGCGACTAAGAAGCCGGGCCAATTGAGAACCATCATTCAGCAAGAAATCAATCACCCTAGTGTTGAAGCGATGGTAGGAAGTATCGACTCCGACCACACCGATCACAACGACTTCCCAGACTAGCGAGGCAAAATCAAAGCATTCATCACCAGTGGGGTCACGCCGGACGACCCGACAAAGGCCAAACGATTGAGAACGCAAGCCAGTAGATACGTCATCATTACGGACCAGTTGTATAGACGCGGCTTCTCCACCCCGCTACTCAAATGCCTAGACCCCACAAAAGCGGATTATGTGATGCGCGAAGTGCACGAAGGCATTTGTGGAATGCATTCAGGTGCAAGAATGACAGTCTCCAAACTCTTGCGAGCCGGGTACTATTGGCTGACCATGAATATCGACTGCTCTACTTTTGTGAAGAAGTGTCAAGCGTGTCAGAAATATGAAAATTTTATCCACCACCCAGCCGAGCAGCTACATTGCATTCCTCTAGCATAGTCGTTCGCCACATGGGGGCCGACATACTCGGACCTTTTCCAATAGCCAAAGGCTAGTGAAAATTCCTCATCGTAGCCGTGGACTTGTTCACCAAATGGATTGAAGCCGAGCCCCTGACAAGCATTTCAGACCACCAAGTTCAGAAGTTTCTATGGAAGAATATCATTACCCGCTTCGGCATTCCTTCAACGTTGGTAACCGACAATGGCCTTCAATTCACTAACTGAAAGCTGAACGAGTTCTTAGTTAGCCTAGGAATATAAAACAAGGTCACTTCGGTCGAGCACCCACAGACTAATGGTCAAGCCGAGTCGGCCAACAAAGTCATCTTGACATAGCTGAAGAAGCGATTAAGAGAAGAGAAGGGAGCATGGGCCGAAAAGTTACCCGAGGTGTTATGGGCCTACAGGTGTACGCCCTAGTCGACCACACAAGAGACCCCTTTCTGTCTAGCGTATGGATCCGATGCAATGATCACAGTAGAAGTCGGGGAACCATCATTTTGCTGAGCCCACTTCGACGAGTCGAACAACGAAGTCGAGCTCCGAGCAAACCTAGATGTTGTAGAAGAAATCCGAGACCAAGCCTTAGTTGTAGCCGAGGCCACCAAGCAACGCTACAAGAGAAGATTCGACAACAAGGTGAAGCCTAGAGAATTTCGCAAGGGAGATCTTGTTTGGAGAGTCACAGGCGAAGCAAGAAAAGATCCTAGACAAGGGAAACTTGCCCCAAATTGGGATGGACCTTTCCACGTACGACATAACCTACACAACGGAGCTTTCAAGCTCGAGCACCTGTCAGGAGAGCCTATCCCGAGAACTTGGAACTCTACACATTTGAGAATGTATTACAACTGATGTAATAGTGCACTCTTTTCCTTGACCGACTCTTTTTTCCCTAAGGAAGGTTTTGGGTCGGCAAGGTTTTTAACGAGGCACTCTATTAATACAAGACATTTTTAAATATTCGTCAGGCCATTTCCTACTTTACCGCATATATACGTTTAAGTCGCGCTTATGCAGGTCCAATCTTGGATAAAGCATACGCCGACACCGATCAATCCTCGGCCGATCACCCAAAACGTGCACTCGAGCCTGACAAGTTTCCCTCCCGATTACCCTCATCGGCTAAGGACGTACCAAGGCCGAGCACTACGACTCAACACACGTCGACGCCGAGCAATCCTCGGCCGATCACTCAAAACGTGCATTCGACCCCAACAGGCTTCCCTCCCGAGTACCCTCCTCGGCTAAGGATGTACCTAGGCTAAGCACTACAACTCCGAGTTTACATCAACACCGAGCAGCCCTCGGCCGATCACTCAAGACGTACACTCGAGCCCAACAGGTTTCCCTCCCGAGTACCCTCCTCGGCTAAGGACGTACCTAGGCCGAGCACTACGACTCAACACAGTGCACTCGAGCCCGACAGGTTTCCCTCCCAAGTACCCTCCTCGGCTAAGGATGTACCTAGGCCGAGCACTACGACTCACGAGTTTACATCAACACCAAGCAGCCCTCAGCCGATCACTCAAAACTTGCACTCGAGCCCAACAAGTTGCCCTCCCGAGTACTCTCCTCGACTAAGGATGTACCTAGGCCAAGCACTACGATACGAACACGCACCGACACCGAGCAATCATCAGCCGATCACTCAAAACGCGCATTCAAGCCCATTAGGTTCCCTCCAACATTCCCCTCTGGCTAAGGAAATGCCTAGGCCGAGCACTACACATCGAGACCGAGCAAAATGCTCGGCCGACCACTCCATCACCGTAAATTCAAGCTAAAAGGTTTCATTCGAGAATCCTTCTCGGCCGATGATGTACCTGGGCCGAGCACTATAATGCACATTTAAACCGTGTTCTAAACCGAGTCGTAACCACAGATCTAGGCCGACCACTACATCATCGACGATCACTTTTTGGCCAAACACCATGATACCTGGCTTCAGCTAAAGTAAACATGTACACCTAGTAAACTTATGAATGCCGATCACTATGAGGCCAAGAACTCTTGAGCCGAGCACTCTTGCGTGATCCGATAAAACACACCGAGTATCAAATCGTGGCGAATACACTAATTAAATTTATCTCCTCGGTCGAGCCCATAATTCGTCAGAATCATAAAGTTAGGCATAGTTAAAATCACTCATCCTCTCGACCGAGAACACGAATCGGTTAAAAGTTTTACACAATCAGGATTGAACATCGCAAGACAAAAGCAAAACCCAATATCATTAAAGTTTGGCCGATCATCACGACTAATTACACAAAAAATATCATCTTTCACCGACGCCAATGGCCAATTACAAAAGGCGCTAATGGCCAGGTTACAAAAAATAGTCCTAACCCTAACCTACTGCTACCCAAGCCGACCCCTACGCAGCAGCCAAGTCTTTTGGATTCCCATCGCTAACCACATCGATGACAGGATCCTCCTCCTTCCTGGTCACGGGTACTTCGGCTTGAGTCGAAATACCTCGGCGTGGGGCCTCTTCATCAGGTTGGGCGCCGTGGGAGAACTCGACGTAACTTATGAATTTCCCACCGTAGAAATCCTGACCAAACTCGAATGAGAAGTCGACTGGAATATCCCAAAAATAGTAGGTCTATCGAACAGCATGTTGGAAGTCAGCGTCATGCTGGTCGAGAATCTTCTCGGTGGCCTTGGCCTTGAACTTGGTGGCGGCCTCGTTTAGCCGAGCAATCTCACCGGCGGCAGTAGCGGCCTCAGCCTTCATCTTTTGGACCGTCAACTTCTAGTCGTCGGCCTCCTCCTATGGGCGTCGGCGGCCCTCTTCAGCTCTTCGGCCGACTCAGTGGCCTTAGCGTTGGCACTCAACGCCTCTTTCAACGTGGCCTCGGCTTCTTTAAGCCGCCCCTGGAGCCTTTCCTCCAAGATGGTGGACCTCATCATAATATGCTTAGCAATCAGAGAGGTCCGAGCATCAAGCTCATAGAAGAGCTTGTACTTGGCCTCTGAGGACATCCCCTCCAAATATTGAAGTCCACCACCGGAGGTTAAGTCCAAGCCGACCAGATTCTCGGTCTAGGTGTTCGACATGAGAAAGTTGGAGCCTACAACAATCGCTGGAATGGCGAAAGCACCGCAACCCGACTGCTCCAAGGTCAGTTGCTTTTGGCACTTTGTTGAAGAGCTCGGTCGTTCTAATTCAATGTTCTGCTCAGCCGAACGCACTCGAGCCGAGCTCACTTTCTTCTTGGGGTCAGCCAAAGGAACCAGAACGTTCGAAGGCTTCTCCCGTTGAAGCTTCAGGGCCGACCTCATCGGCAGCACCTTCCCACTGGCCCTCACAGCTTTTGCTCGATTCGCGAGCATAGCAGTCACATCCAAATCGTGGCCGGCCATTAATCCTGTAACAAAACAAGTCTTAACATCAATTCAAAACACTGCTACATTACCGAAGTTAAGAAACATACCTAATAGAGTAAACTTAAAATTCGGAATATCGAATATGTATAGGAGGCCTCGGAAAGGCAACCCCTTCGACAATTTGTCGAGAAGTTCCACGATTTCTCGGTCCTCGGCAAGGAGCTTAGACGCGGCCATCGCCTCAAAACGCGTCGGGTGCTTCGTCCAGTAGAAGGGGAACAACTTAGACCCCTCTCAGTCATAGAAGCAGTTGTCCATGTTTGACCCCCAGCGGATCTTAAAAAATCTACTCTTAAAACCCTTATATGACGATGTAAACGCTCTTAGAAATCCATGCTTCGGCACCCGAGCTAAGGAAACCTACTTCACCAGCTTGCTCGAACGGCAAATATAGTAATAGAGGAAGGAGAGTGGTCGGGGAGTAAGGCCTAGGCAAAGGCATAGGTTCCGGAAAGCTTGCATGGCGGCCCAAGCATTTGGATGCAGTTGGTTCGGCGCTACGTTCAGGACTCGGAGCACCCCCATTTGAAAATCATCGAAGGGCAGCTTTATGCCGAGATCTTGGAACTAGCACATGTAGGCATAGAAGTAATCCTCCCCTGTCGACCCCTCTCCCTCTGACCCCAGCTCCAAGAACACGAAGTCAGTGTCCGGCCCATCATCGTTGCACGACTCGGCGATTAAGGGCAACTCGTCTTCCCTACTTCCGAAACACTTCTCTAACGTCACAAACTTATCGACTAGCCCCTGGTCAGAGAACAATGAGAAGTAAATGCCTACCTCCCCGTCCACCCACTCGTACCTGGGCATCTCAACCGTCCCATAGTCAATTTTTACCCGAGTACTTACAGGATCCACGGCCTTGCCTCGGGCATCGCTGACCACATCCGCTTCATCATCACTCACTTCGGCGAGGGGGGCCTTCTCGTTGACGCGTGCCGAAGGCACTGCTAACGTCACGGGGGGCGACACCTCAACCACTTCATCCCCACTATCTTCTTGCTCGGCAAAATCTGAGGGGAACACCACCTCGCATTGCAAAGGGGGCAACCTAGACACTTCGCTTCCGTCCTATCCTTCTTTCCCTGATGACGCACCCGACGCCTCGGACGACGTCCAGCTCCTAGCCGAAGAGTAACCTCTTTCCATTTAATTATAGAGATTAAAGCAAGTAAATTCCCACACACCCCCCTATTTATAGGCAAGGTAAATGGGGGGAGGTGAAAAGAAGCCCCAAACCCACAACCATTGGATCTTGACCATCCAACGGTCTAGATTTAATAGCCATTGGGCTTGTAACCTCCATAGCCAGCATGGCATACTCCAACTATACTCGCGGAGGTCTCGGCATAGGCCTCTCTCCATCTAGTGACCGTAGCTATCGGCAGACCTCGACCCTAGCTTGGAAAAATTGCGTAGCAATGCCGAACCCTCATCCGAAATCACGAAAAAGACGAACACTCAGTCATCGAATAATCGTTCCAGGCCTCGGAATCGACGACTCTCCTTCTGCCGAGGCCACTACCATCTAGCGGTCGGCCAAAGACAACACACCGTGAATGGGATTGGCAAGTTTAAATATAAGCCGACCACCTTTCATCACTGATCCTCCACTACGGGAGTTCCTTTCTTAATACCCGATCCGACCGACATGAGGTCTGACGGATCCTGACCACACCGACCACGACCGCACGAGTGAGCTAACCACTCCTAATTCAACGGACCTTGATATCGGCTAGAGTAGTTGGAAAGAGACTCCCTATCACTATTTACCCTCCTTGTTCTTGCCTAGCACTCGCTACACAGCAGAAGCTACTACAACACGCTTCCACAGCTACTCTCCAAAACGTAATCCTGCCTATACGTTTCTCCCAAGGTTATCCTTAAATCAAAGCTCCACACTATAGTAAGGCCGACCATACCTTGCACAATGTCGACCCCAATCCCATCTAAAAAAGTCCTAGTACGTATCACCGTCTTCGTCTTTCTCGTCCTTGACGCTGCGGGGGTTGTATACTGGATGGTAGCCGATTAGGCCGAATACCCGAACACCCGACCCGACCGACCCAAAATGACCCTGCCGAGAATGCCAACCACCTCTTACCTAAGCCAAACATGTTGGTGTGCTCGGCCAAGTTACGGATTTATGCCAGGACAATTAAGGAGAGGTTAATTTACGTAATGTCTCGGTTTAGTCCCCTAATTTTTCGGGGCCAGTCCTTAATCACGGCCCAACAAGAATCTCTATAAATAGGACCCCAGTGAGGTATGTAACTAACTTTCAACTACCACATTTATCACGCCGAGCACTTACTTGAGCCTTGGAGTGTCTTTGCAGGCACCCCCGCTCACTTCGGACTACCCGAAAAGGAACGAGAAGACCTAGACCCAGGACCAGACCCGCAACAAGCAGGATAAGTAAAGTGTGTATCCTAATACAAGAACAATTGGTATAAAAAAAATTATATCTTTAATTAACTTAAAAATTACAATTTATATCATTTTATGATAATTATTATAAAGATCCACAAATTTATTATTTATAATAGATATCAGTGTATTGTCGTTAAAGTCATATATATATATATATATATATATATATAAGGAGGGATCCTTTTACTCTAGGATTAAGTCTACATAGACTTACTATGTTCAATAGCTCATGTTCTACATCAAACTTCAAGATCTAACCGTTCAATTTAAAATTCTTAATACATAGATCAAATCTGCAAATTTTTAAAAAATTTGAAAATAATTTGATACTTCATTTCATTAATTCAAATTGACGGATAATCATAATAACACTAGTGCAATTTTTATTAAGTATTACACCGTTCAATAACTTTATATTATTTGTAAATTTTGTAAATCTAATCGTTAGATTGAAAGTTCTTTTCTCATAGATCACATATACAAAATTTTATATTAATCCAAGATGATTTGATACTTCATTCTTATAAACTACCCTACAATGGTCAATCAGCCGGTCATAATTAATTTTGAAAACCTTTTTTTTCTTTTTTCGATGTTTTGAATAAAATATTGGTGGCGACTCCTTCGAACATTGTCTAAAACCATCGGTGAAGGTTTAGTTTGATTTTTGGACATTTTATAGCTGATGAGATTTTCAAAATGAAGTCCAAACCATCTATATAAAAAAATTGGAAATTTTCGGGTTCTAACACTTGCTCCCATCAAAATCATGATCGTTGCAATCCAAATCACATGGAAAAACATGCAAGGATAAGCTAGATTTTAGAAATATAATATTATAGGAATAAAATATCTATACTACTCACCCACATGTAAATCATCAATTAACAACTAATGACATATAAAAAATAATATCCTTTGAAAAAAATATCTTAACATTTTCTATCAATTTTTGTAAGAGGTAAAATATTATCTTCGAATGTTGAAGCAATACACATATCCCCTCAAACCAAAAAAAAAAAAAACAAAGGCCCCAGAAAATGTTTAATTTTGATTTTAGGGAAGAAAAACTCTCTTATCCTTCGAATTGAAGGGAGGAGAAGAATATCTTCCTATAAAATTTGTGTGTCTACTGTTGATTCCACAATATTTTGTTCATTTGTAATTCCATCAAATTTCCAATAGCTACGGTACAGGTTTTTGTCTAGTCTTTCTAATTTCTAGCACCAAAAGGTTTATGTGTGGATATAGAAAAAATCACACGCGGATAGATTACCAATATCAATATAATGATTACGTGGGCAAGGCAAAACTATAGCATTATCTACGTGAGTTTAATATTGGTATAAAAAATTTATATCTTTAATTAACTTAAAAATTACAATTTATATCATTTTATGATAATTATTATAAAGATCCACAAATTTATTATTTATAATAGATATCAGTGTATTGTCGTTAAAGTCATATATATATATATATATATATAAAAGGAGGGATCATTTTACTCAAGGAATAAGTCTATATAGACTTACTTCATTCAATAACTCGTATTTTACATCAAACTTCAACGATCTAACCGTTCAATTTAAAGGTCTTAATACATAGATCAAATTTGCAAATTTTAAAAAAATTTAAAAATCATTTGATACTTCATTTCATTAATTCAAATTGACGGATAATCCTAAAATTATTTTATACATTGATTTGAATTAATGAAACGAAGTATCAAATGATTTTCAAATTTTCTAAAAATTTGCAGATTTGATATATGCATTAAGAACTTTAAATTGAACGGTTGGACCGTTAAAATTTGGTGTAAAACATGAGTTATTGAATGGAGTAAGTCTATGTAGAGTTACTCCTAGAGTAAAAGGATCCCTCCTTATATATATATATATATATTTATATATATATATATATATATATATATATATATATATGAGGGTTATAATAACACCGGTGCAATTTTTATTAAGTATTACATCGTTCAATAACTTTATATTATTTGTAAATTTTGTAAATCTAATCGTTAGATTGAAAGTTCTTTTCTCATGGATCACATATACAAAATTTTATTAATCCGAGATGATTTGATACTTCATTCTTATAAAAAAAAATTGACATAATATATTCATTTCAAAATATACTAAAATACGAATATTTTGATTACCTTCAAGTTGTTGTTCAATTTTAACAACATTTGATAAACATGTATAAAGTGATATGAACTTTCAATCTAACGGTTAGATTTATAAAATTCACAATTAATATAAAGTTATTGTGCGGTGTAATACTTAGTAAAAGTTACACCGGTGTAATTAGAACCTCCCTCATATATATATATATATATATATGGACAAGGGTAACATAATGGCATTATTTATATTTTTAAAGGTTTATTTGTATTTTTAATCCATCGACTATTATAATTATGTAATTTTGGTTTTCAATCATTCAAGTATTATAATTGTACGATTTTAGTTTTCTAAATTTTAATTGAGCAATTGTAATCATTCAAACATTATAATTTTATAATTTTAGTCTCTCATTAAAAATCTAATATTTTTAACATATATATATATATTATTACTAAATAATATATATATATATATACAAATTAATAATGTTATAGATATAAATTAATATATATTAACATAATTTTACAAAAATATCATTATATTAGATAAGATAAACAAATATATTAAAAGAAATAGAACTACATCAAGAAAATTTATTATATTTTTAAAAAGAGTGACTAAAATCACACGATTATAGTTTGAGGAACTAAAATTGTTCAATTTAAAATTAAAAGATAAAAATTTCACAATTACGATAATTGAGAGACTAAAATTGCTCAATTAAAATTTAGAGGACTAAAATTGTACAGCTGCAATACTTGAGGATCAAAAATTATAACGATCCGACAATTCTTAAACTATCACAACTATAACATAAAAAGAATTATGCAATGAAAACTTAAGTCACTTATCCTAGGTTTATCATGTAGCAAAACCTGGAAATAATGTGTAATGACCCGCTATGTCCATTACACTTTGTGGAATTACCAACCATTAGTGGAACTACTCGTATGCTTAGCATTTTATACTTACTCATGGATATGCACATTATAACATGTTTATAAGTGCAACTAGGAACAACCCTATAAATATATACAGTATATCACAATCATCTAATATAAAATAGTATAAAAACCTAAGACTTAGTCAAGCACTACTATACAAACTGTCAAAAGCAGTCCAATACTACACCATCCAATAATGGCCCAACAACATCTCCATAAAATCTGCTTTGACTAACCCTACCTTGTTGTAGATACCAGATTTTGTTCGGGTTACCCCTTCTAAGGCCGAAAGGCCTTTAGAACGAGAATAGCAACCATTGAGGGACCAGTAAGGCACTAAAATGGACCGAGACAAAACCTAGGAGGCCTAGAAGATGCCACAGCATGCAAAACCCTAATTGTAGTGCAAAATAATCGTTCCTAACCTCAAAACGGCCGTCCCCAACTCATAAAATGAACTAAAACCCTAGTTTGCAATGACCATTCCAACTAGATATTTTGAATGTTTTTCTGAGGCACAGAATGGTCATTTCAGTGTTGGAAACGATCATTCCCCTTCCCTATGTGCCTATATAAGTGTGCCCAAGGCTCATTCTTCAACACTTCACTCACATAGAGCAAATACCTATCAAATTCAACTTCCTATCTCTTTATGTGAATTTTAGACTGATTGTGAGGCTTTTTGTAGAGCAAAAGTCTACCAAATCACGTTATTGTACGCATTCTTGAAGATTCTTCATAAAAGCTTGCTCCGAAGGTTTTAATTCTCTCTCTCTCTTCTTCCCTTTTTCTTTCTTTTACTTATTTTTACAACCCTATTCCCATGCAATGAGTTAAAAATCATGTAAATAATAAGTGTTTAACTGGTTGAGAATAAGGTTTTATCCATAACCCTATTTGCATGTAATTAATAATTACGATGTAGATCACATTCTATAAATTAATGTAAACTATTGTATGATTAATAAAATAAAAGGGGTAAAGATTTAATTATAATTTTTATTATGCTAAATTTATCATAGGATACCGAATTAGGGCGTCGTGTGGTGCCTAATACCTTTCTCACGTGTAACCGACTCTCGAACCTGATTCTAGTTATGAAGACCATAATTAATTTTGAAAATCTTTTTTTTTCTGTTCCTGATATTCTGAGTAAAATATCGATGGCAATTCTTTTGAACCTTTTTAAAAACCATTGGTGATGGTTTAGTCTGATTTTCGAGCATTCTAAAGTCGATGAAATTTTCAAAACAAAGTCCAAATCATCTGTGGGCAAGATCAAAATTTTTGAAGTTCCGATAGATGCGACACCACTAGGAAAAAGCTAAAAGAGGGTCAGGCCCATTTAGTGATAAATTTAGCACAATTAAAATAATAATTAAATTTTTACCTTTTTTACCTTGTTTGTAAATATTTATTTCTTAGTATGACTTTGATAACTGCTTGTTTGTTTAAGTTCCCACACTTGTTTGAAATAAACTGTACACGAACCTTTACACACTAAAGTTCCCTCTATACCTGGGGGTAAGAGAGATGATCATATGGAGTGGTTGATGTATGGCCGGTAGTAGAAAGGGTTTTAGCTACCCACAGGTCATTGTCAGAAATCACGCTCAAGGTGATAATTGGTTATTCTAGCTCAATAATTTGGACAAGCCACCGATGTTTGCCAGTTGACAATAACAGGGATACTGGGTCCCTATAATGGGGGCACCTTGGAGGCCTTTGAGACCGGTGAGAACAGTTAGAATCACCTAATACCACGCATCTTTCTATAGGGACGTCAACCCATGGATTCAAACGTGACTGTTCGTGAGTGTACGTTGTTTGCATATGTTTGTGCATTTATCTGTGTACATTGTTTGTTATTTTAAATAATTCCCCTAAGATAAATAAAACACTCAAAACATAAAAAAAAAATGCATTATCATGTGAGGAAAGCTTAAAGAAAAATGAAATGAAAAAAAAATCAACGAGAAGCATACATCTCACACATTCCTTTTCTAAAAGAAAATTCATCTAGGATCACTAGAATATTTCTAACAAAGCCTAATGAACCCTAGTTAGTGTAACCTTTGTCACATTGTAAAACATTATGAAAAGGAGCACCTACATCAAGGGTTACGAATCACCTTCACCTTCGAAGAAAATATAGGTTTCTTCGAAGAAAGGTTACTTAGTCTTTGTTAGAAATCTTTTTGCATTCATTCATTTACATTAGCCTGATAGAACATATTCCCCCGAAGGTGGCTTTTCAACACTTCGTTCTAACAAGGGCTCAAAAAGGAAGTGTAATGCAGGCCCTAGAAGAGAGGAATCACGCGCTTTCTGAGGAGCTCACACAAGGAATAGATAGCCAAGATGTTCAAGACCATGAACAAATTGCAACACGACGACAACAATGCCAACAACGTCAGGGACAACTCTAGAGATCATCTAAACACTCTAGAAGAGATTTTGAGGGTCATCGAAGGCCATCTGATAATGTACTGTCAAAAAATTGTTGCCTATACTAGTAGTGAGAAACTCTTGATACACTGCTTTCAGGAAAATCTATCAGATGTTGCATTAAATTAGTACATGCATTTGGAAGAAGGCAAAATCCAAACCTGGAAGTAGCTCCCTGATGTTTTCCTCAAGCACTACAAATACAACATTGACCTAATACCTGACAGGTGAGACTTTCAAAGCTTGAGCAAGAAGGATGAGGAACATTTCAAGGGTATGTAAAAAGATGGAGAGTTGGTTGCTCAAGTGGAACCTCCACTTTCGGATAAGGAGATCGTTACCCTTTTCATCAACTCCCTAATCAAGCTATACTATGTTAAGATGATACGGAACATGTTAACTCTCTTCGCTGACATAATCACTATCAGGGAAAGGGTCGAATAAGGCTTGAAAAGTGGGAAGATAGGAAAAGCCTCAATAAGCCAAGAACTTGAGAGGGTTTTTGGGAAGAAGAAAAAAGGCAGAATCAATGTTGTGACCTTCTCCACTGCTCCTTAGGTGACCAAAATAGCACCCCGAATGGAAAGGGAAATCGATAGAATTCCCACAAGCTACGTTGAAATGTTACCCCAATTCTTGGAGGCCTATATGCTAGAGCGCCTCCCACCACTGAAGAAAAGGGAACCAAATTATCTGGTGTGGTATAGGTCCGAAGACCAATGTTGTAACGTAGTGAGGAGATTTTTGAGTTATTTGACTCTAGAGAGAGAAGAGTATATAAGAGTTTCTTTGAGAAGGGAACTTCATAAGTTCATTCTCAAAGAAACTAGAGAGAAGTTTTAGAGAGAAGGACTCTGGGTTCGTGAGCTCCTTTCTCTCTCAAATTTCTCTGGTTGATTCTTCTTCTTCTCTAGATCACTAACTTCTTTTGTCTTCTCTTGGAATTCAGGCTAGGAAACTTGATTTTGAAGGATTGAAGTTTGGGAGTCGAGCTCAGAGGAAAGTTTTCTTCTTCCCTAATTCTTGGCCGTTCGGAGCCAATCTTCAGGTAAGGGAAGCTAGAATGTATGTTGTTTGGTTGTATGAGAAGAAGTGGCTGAATTGGGTGATTTCCTCATTTTTGGGGTTCTTGGGAAAAATGGGGTTTTCTTCAATTTTGATGCATTGATTTGTTGCATGTTGAATCTGAACTCGTTTTTCAGTTGTAGGGAGTCTATATGTTGCATTTCATGGATTGCATGTGGTTGAAGTTGCTGATTTTCAGGTTTTGAAGGAATTTTTGAGGTTTTTAGAGGTTTCTGGTTGAATATGCATCGGGCACAGTTCTTGGCACTAGGCATGCATTCATCTGGGGGCCACTAGTGTTAAATCACGCTGGGCGCGAGGCTAGTCGCGATGGGCGTGGAGACTCTTTTGAGTCTCTATTTGAGGTTGCGTCGGGCTTGATATTAATGTGCCGGGAATGAGTATGTTGGCCTTTAAGTCTTCATAAAAGTTGTATTCTTGGATGTTAGCTTTCCAATGGCGCTGGAATCACCCAAAAAGGAGGTCTAGAACTCCAGATTTGGTTGTTTTAGTGAAGAGGGATAAAGCTTTCAGCATTAGTTATAGCTGTTGCGGTTTCTAGAATTTTTAACAAGGTAGATGAAGGAATTAGGACTTGGTGTCTTCATGAGTGTTGTAGGAAATATGCTTATCTTTCATATGAGATAAGGATGAGAATGGTAGGAGTAGTATAACTCCTGAAACGCTTTATTATGTGAAGGTTGCCATTTCACAAGAAGTGATTTGGTTAATTTGAAAGTTGTTTTAGGTGCTCAAGTTGATTGGTGTTGTTTGGGTGGGTAAGTTGGAATGAAAGATGGGTTGTAAACATGTAGTATGAGTTGTGTTATGTGATGAAAATGTTGTGTGTTGATAATATTGGTTAATGATGTTGTTTGGTGATGCTTTTGTGATGAAGATGGGATGTAAATGAAATACATGTTGTAGTTGAATTATGGAGTTGTGTAGTTATGTATAGGTGTTAAATGAGTTGTTGTGCTAAATAGAAATGTGTTGAATATGTGATATGTGGTTAAAGTTGCTATATGTTATGTGTGAACCATTTATATGTTGTGATATATGATGAGATGATCTAGTTGAAAGTTGTGAAGTGCATGATGATAATATTGTAAGTTGTGAGAAGCATGATATGAAGTGTGTAGATGTGTTGAGATTTATATAGAAGTTATTAGTAGAATGTGTTGCTAAGTTGTTAGAGGAAAGTTGTATGTTGCTATAAAGTTGTATGTTGTACTATGTGTTGAAAGATATTATTTTATGATGATTGAGTTGTAGATTATGAGTTGAGTCGTTAAGCTGTTGAGTTGATCATGCTGTTTAAGATGTTGAGCTGAGCTGTGCTATGCTGTTGAGTTAATCATGCTATTTAAGTTGTTGAGCTAAACTGTGCTGTTGAGTTGATCATGCTGTTTAAGTTGTTGAGTTGAGCTGTGCTGTTGAGTTAATCATGTTGTTTAAGTTGTTGAGCTGAGCTGTGCTGTTGAGTTGATCATGTTCTTTAAGTTGTTGAGCTAAGTTGTGCTATTGAGCTATAAGTTGATTAAGCTGTGATGATGAGTTGTTGATCACTAGGACTAGGGGAGATGTTTTCAAAGTTGCTCATCCCATTGTGTGGATTGAGAAAGTTGTGGTGCTCAAAGAGCCCAATTTGTTGAAAACCCTCCTTGGGAAGCTGTCCCTTGGAGTGGACGTTGTGCTGTTCTCCTCTAGGACTTAGTTGGTCCCATCTGTGGGCAAGGTCGAGGCACACGTGTACAAAGTGACCACAGTATAGGGGCCAAGTCGAGCTATACCGATTACAAGCGACCAAATTTGATCACTAGGATTAGAGGAGATGTTTTCGAAGTTGCTCATCCCATTGTGTGGATTGAGAAAGCTGTGGTGCTCAAAGAGCCCAATTTTTTGAAAACCCTCCTTGGGAAGCTATCCCTTGGAGTAGACGTTGTGTTGTTCTCCTCCAGGACTTAGTTGGTCCCATGTGTGGGCAAGGTCGAGGCACACATGTACAAAGCGACCACGGTATAGGGGTCAGGTCGAGCTATACCAATTACAAAGCGGCCAATTTGAGTAAAGTACGAAGTCCGAAACTTAGTTCCTAACTGAGTATCGGAGGGTTGTAGTATTTGGAGGATAGTCGGTAGGCTAATCCCACAAATGGCATAGTTAAGCTAGCTAATGTCGTGGTAGGCCTAAACCCAGTTGTTCTATCTTGACATAGTACTATACTTCCTTGTTTAAGTGGCAAAGTCTGAGAAATCGTTATCGTGCTGTGGATTGGCATCTAAATTTTCTATTTACCAAGCAAGCCCAAAAAGGTTATTTGTTGTCGGTTCGGTAGGACCTAGCCACTTAAACTTCTCACCTATGTTGTAGGAGATCTCCAAGTTGAAATGCGTGACGACGCATAAGCTGATGATGTGTTTAATTGATGTTGATATGAGCTGTATATATGTTGTTAAGCTGTGATTTTGTTGTATGTTGACCCTGTTGAGGATGATGATAGTGTTGTTATGTTGTAAGTTTCTTATTTGTATACAAGTTGATGATGTTGCTAGCGTTGCTAGATTACATGTGTTGTAAGTTGCTTTTAAACATGTGTTGTTGAGAGGTGTGCAATACATGTGTTGGTTGTTGTTATGATGAATATGGTAACTATTCTAATGGTTAGTATAGTAGTTACGTTGAAGTGTTGATACAGTGTTGATATGTTGAATCAAGTTGAAATGATGCTAAGATGTATATGATGTGTTGTTTGTCTTCTATGTCAGATGTGAAGATGATTATATAGTTGTTGTGTTGCATATTTAATTATTATAAGTTGTTTATTGTCTCTAGCTTACCCTTGCATGTTTCCATGTGGTTTGGACTATGATCATACGATGTATGGGAGCAGGACAGGGATAGTCTGGGAGATAGCTACTAGAGGCCACAAGAGGTGTCTGGAGTTGGATTTTGTTTTGTAGGCTACCTTATAGTAGCATATTTTGTTGTATATAGCTGGTTGTTGTTGGTTGCTCGATTAGCAACTTGTGTTGTAATTATTTTTATTATACTATTTTATATATATTCCAGTAGTGTGTAGTGTAGTTCCGTAGTGTGACGGCCATGGTGGGTCGTTACATATGTCATTATCACTCGGGATCCATAAGACACTCCATAGAAGACTGCAAGTCCTTGAAGCTCCATGTACAAGGACTCATCGATTCTGGATGGCTGAAGTTCGAGGCCAACACACCTAGCATCGACAAGCAGCCACTTCCCAAGTATAATGAGTAGTGATCTCGAAGTAGCCTATTGGAAAGCTATTATAGGAGGGTCTCTCAAGGAAAACTTAAATTTGTTTCTTTTATCGTTTTCAACCTGTGACCCTCGCTTACAGTCATGGGTTCACACACGAAATAAAGGGCTTGTATATAGTTTTTTGTCTTTCATTAATAGATACACGTCATTTCTTCAATTCTCTATTTGTTCCTTTCTCCCCCTTCTCTCATACATTAAATTCTAAAACTAATCACAGAACCTAAAAGCAAACATGACTGAAGATAACAAAATTAATCAAACTCTGAACATCTATGATGCATTATTTGAGTTCAAGGCAGATGAAGGGGACATTTTTCATGAAATATAAAGATTACTAGATAGAAAAGCTCGAATGATCCAACCTTATCAAGCAAAAATTGAGAAAGTTAACCTCGGATAGGGAGAGGATCAGAAAGAGATCAATATTGGCACAATGATTAATGAGCATGTCAAACATCAGTTGATTGATCTACTAAAGGAATATGTTGACATTTTTGCATGGTGTTACCAAGATATACCAGGATTGGACCCCGAAATCATTGAGCATAGATTACCTATGAGGGAAGGATTCTGCCCTATGAAACAAAAACTCCAAAGAGTTAACCCCGAATGGTCCCTCAAAATAAAAGAGGGGGTGCAAAAACAAATAGACGCATGATTTCTAATTGTTTCGCACTACCCTGAATGGCTTGCAAATTTAGTGCCGATATTGAAAACGAATGGGAAAGTTCGAGTCTGCATAGACTACCAAGATTTTAACAAAGCAAGCCCCAAAGATCACTTCCCTCTACCACACATTGACATGTTGGTAGACAATACTACCACAAACACCATCTTTTCATTTATGGATGGATATTCAGGATACAATACGAGAAAACATCCTTCATCACACCTTGGGGGCACATTTTACTACAAGGTTATGATTTTTAGGTTGAAGAACGTTGGAGCTACCTACCAAAGAGCTGTGAGGACTCTATTCCACAACATGATCCATAAGGAGGTCAAAGTCTATGTGGATGGCATGATCACGAAGTTAAAAAGCGAGCATGATCATCTTATCCATTTGAGAATATTTTTTAATCATCTCTTGAAGTTCCAACTAAAGTTAAAGCCTACTAAATGTACTTTTAGATTTTGGTCTACAAAGCTCCTTGGATTTATTGTCAACAAAAAAGGAATAGAGGTAGATCCGGATTGATGGCATCCTTGCTTGCATTGATATGAGATGATGAACAAGGAAGGACATGCCTTTGCTCCAAGGATCAAGTTCTTGAAGGTGGCGCAAGGTTTTAGGGTGGATGATGATGGAATGGACGAAAATGGAGGTTGGGTAGAAGGTGTTTTAGGAAAGGCTTGAGAAGGGTACTCTAGGTTTGGCTCACTTCATGATGATGAAGGCCACTTCTAGGGTTGTTTCTCTCAAGGTGGAGATGGGAGGGAGGTGGCTGAAAATAGCCAAGGGGACTAAGGAAAATATTAAGGCACAAAAAGCTCTCTCAATATTATAATTTCCAAAGTATTTACAAGGTTGCTAGCCTAAGGTATTTATAGAAGGGAGGATGCATTTAGGGTTTAATTTGAGAGTGCTTGGCTGAAAAATGCAAGCCAAATGCACTTCAAATGAAACCTAAATTAGCCCTAGATGCTACTTGGTGGCCAAGGGTGGAATCTTTGGGTTTGGTTAACCTACATCTAGGTGCATGATAAGACCATGCAACCTAGGTGCCCTCCTCTTGGGCCTAAAGCTTGCCAAGTCCAAAAATAAATCCAAGGCTACCAAAAAAACACGTCTAGGCCTTATTTTCTCACCCTAATAAAATACCCTAGCTATAAAATAAAATCCTATAATCTAAGGCACCCTATAATACAAGGGTAAAATTGGAAATACAAGTAAAAATAAATCCTATAACTAAACACCCCAAAATACAAGGGTAAAATAGCAAATACAAGATAAATAAATCCTATGTCTAAGGTACCCAAAGTACAAGGGTAAAATATGAAATTTAAAGACAAGGGTAAAATAGGAATAAATCCTATATTAATAAAAAAAACGTAAGAGCTAAGGCCCAAAAGTAGGCCTACTCCTCTTATGGTTTTCAAAACTAACTCATCCCTCTTGCCTCCTTCAATATATCACCCCTTGATCTTATTAGCCTTAGTGTATGTGATTCCATCATTCCCTCCCTCTTGAAAATTATTTTTCCTCAAATCAAGAGGTTCTTCATGGTGGACGTCATGACCAACAAAAACATAAAAATAAGCATTAGAGACAATAGTATATGATATAAATGGAAAGTGCATCCTAAGAGGAGTTCCACTAAAAATGCTAAAAAGATTTTCTAAACTAAAAGGACTAGGCTCTCTAATGCTAAGGATAGGATCCTCCCCATGATGAAATCTAGGTGTATAACTAAAGCCTAAAAAGGTAAAAAGGCTAAAACTATAGCACACTAAAGCATTAGTCCTAAGAACTAAAATATCTTGTTGGAGGTACCCAATGTAGTGACCTAGGTATGTCTTGGGGAATAAGGAAAACTTAACTAAAAAATTACCTAAACAAATTTGTGTTGCATTATTTGTTAGATACATATGAGAAAAGGGTGTTAAGAGGAGTCTAGAAGACTCATATAATCTAAGTTTGTCTTGTAGGAAAATAGCCAAGTTAAGTTCAAATAGGTTTGAACTTCGCTCAAGATCAAAAATAGAAAATATGACACCGTGAGATGTATCCAACAAACCATACAAACCAAAAGTTGGGTGCTTTATGAAGAGAACTAAAGTAGAAAGAGTCTTAAAGAAAGAAGGCTTATCTACCTTGGGCACCACCAAGGAAGTAGCACAATTTGTGGGACTAAGTGAAGTCCAATTCTTCTTCACTAATTCTTGAAGTTGAGATTCTTTTTTCTTGAAAAAGGATTTGTTTTTGAATCTCCACTTTATGACTAGTGGTAACATGAGAGAAAGAGTTAAGGTCTTGATGAATAAAGAGTCTTTTTTAAATTATTTTCAATGGTAAAGTGACTTTCTTTAAGCACAAGCCCTTTGGAAGAAATATTATCCTCCTTACTTTTCTCTAAGAGTATTGTTTATTGTTTTTCTTTTTCTAACCACTCTTCAACTCTCTTTATACTTTTCTTCTTTTTTTTCTTTCTTTATTTGTATTTTCTTTTCTTTTTTCCTCTCTTCTAAGTTCTTCCTCTCTTTTTGTATTTTCTTCCTCATGCATACTCTTAGGAATTCTAACCCCTTTGCCTATTTGAGACCTAGTTGGAACAACCCTAGGTTTGGATCCACTAGTTTCTACAACCAATTTTGCAAGTAAATTTCTTATTTCCTCATTATTCTTTGCATTTTCTTTTTCTCTTCTCCTAAGCTCTTCTTCCCGTCTTGTGTTTTCCTCTTCTTTTTTTCTTATGTACTCTTTTAATTCCCTAAGTTCATCCCTAATACTAGGTCTACTACTATAGGAGTTATGACCATGTACACTAGAGTGATCACTCATCTTTGATCAAGAAAAGGTTTTCACAAATATGTTTCAAAAAGTTGGCTCAAAAAGATTTTCACAAAGAGTGAGTGATGAAAAGTTTTCACAAGTATTTGAAGGTGCAAGATTAGTATAAAAAGGCTTAAGTGTACAAATTGAACTATCAAGGGAGGTGGACTACTATGAATCACTTAAAAACCAAGCCTTTTCAAGTAAAAATCCCTAAGGCCATTTACACTTTCTTACAAAAACAATTTTTGCACAAGAATTAAGTGTGTGTGTGCACGGCCCCCTAGTAGGCAAATTGAAGCCTTCTAAAACGAAAATAATTAAAGTAAAAGACCTAACCAATTATACTACCACAACACTAAAGCATGCAAAGAGAGCAACTAAAGCATGTGCTAGTCGGATTCCCTAGGGTGGGAGCTTGAAGTGACCTTGGTGGTATTCAAGCCACTCCCACAAGCACTACTCGGATTACCCTAAACCTAATAGGTTTAAAGAGGCCAATTACAAACAAACAAAAAACCAAGAAACAAAGGCCAAGAACACAAGGGGCCTAAAAGAAATTGTGCAAAAGAGAAATGTAAAGGATAAAAGTAGTTCTTCTAGTCTTCAATTCTCCACCCCTTCACAAGGAACACCCAAGGTTAGCCTCTCAATGGTGTATTCACTCCTTTTGATGGTAGAACTCCTTCCAAAGGTCTTAGAGTCAAATCGGACAACTCCTCCAATCAATTCACCGAAAATGTATATGATGAGTTTAAGAGCTTTCCACACCTAGATCAAGAAGAAACCACCCAAGAGTACAATAGTCCAAAGAAATAAAAACTAAAAATGCACAATTAGAAAGGCTTAACTCAAGTGGAGATAAATGTGACAAAACTTAGGAGTATAAAGAAGACACAAAACTAAAATTAAGGCAGATTAAGAAAGGAAAACACTCAAAAGATTAATTCCTAGAATGGCACTAGAATTGAGTAACAAGTGTTTGATAAAATGTTGCACTTAACATGTTAAATTTTAAGGTCTCATTCAGCCACTAAAACATAGTCCAAAGGTCCAAAGAATAACTCCAATTGCTAAGGTAGGAAAAATTGTCCAAAAATCCACAAGTCTAGCAAATGATCCCTTTAGTTTGCATTTTTTTTTCACTTGTTTTGGCATGGTTTTTTTTAATGATAATGTCCAACCACTTTCTTTCTTTATTTTTTAATATTAATATTCCTCCTTTGCTTGGGTTTTACACTTGTGTTTGCTGATTTTGAATAGCAAAAATTTGGAGTATTCTTTTACCAATTAGTGATGGCTTAATGAGTCAATAATTTGAGTTTTTTTAAGCTTTATGTGCAATAAAGTCCAGTAGTAAAATAAGCGCATATAATCACTTTTCAACCTCAAATTATCAAGCAAAACATGTTCATATTAAGTGCAAATGGAAAAGGAAAGCAAGATGGCCGAATTTAGCAATTTGTGCAAAGATACAAAATCACACATGAATGGTTAAATATCAAGGAACATGCTAGGACTAATTAGCATGCATGATTGACTCTCTAAAGAAATCTAAATCCCACGGCCATTTCAACAAACATATAGCATGCATATCATATTTTGATCATGAAAGTGTTTAGGCATGTGTATTTGGAATTTTCTTTCAAGAAAAATTAGGGAGAATCATACTCTTATGACAAAACTTAATAGATTATAAAATAAAAACACATGATCATCATTTTTCTTATCATGCACAAAATTTTCCAGCCACCAAAACTTAAACAAAAATGGACGAATCCTACAAAGAAACCTAGGCACCAAGATGATTCACAAGAAAATTTATGGCATGAATCAATGAACAAAACAAGACACATAGACCATGAGAATATAGCATGAATATGATCTATTTAGCACAACTTCAAGATAAGCAAGAAGACACCATGACATGACCGGATTTTTAAAAGACTCAAAATAGGCTAGAGATTACCCTTGAAGAACCATTGGCTCTAGATACCACATGATGGCATCCTTTCTTGCATTGATGTGAGATGATGAACTAGGAAGGACACCTTTGCTCCAAGGATCAAGTTCTTCAAGGTGGCACAAGGTTTTAGGGTGGATGATGATGGAATGGACGAAAATGGAGGTTGGGTAGAAGGTGTTTGAGGAAAGGCTTGAGAAGGGTACTCTAGGGTTGGCTCACTTCATGATGATGAAGGCCACTTCTAGGGTTGTTTCTCTCAAGTTGGAGATGGGAGGGAGGTGGCTGAAAATAGCCAAGGGGACTAAGGAAAATATTAAGGCACAAAAGGCTCTCTCAATATTATAATTTCCAAAGTATTTACAAGGTTGCTAGCCTAGGGTATTTATAGAAGGGAGGATGCATTTAGGGTTACATTTGAGAGTGTTTGGCTGAAAAATGCAAGCCAAATGCACTTCAAATGAAACCTAAATTAACCCTAGACGCTACTTGGTGGCCAAGGATGGAATCTTTGGGTTTGGTTAAGCTACACCTAGGTTGCATGGTCTTATCATGCAACTAGTTGCAGCTTAGCCAAACCCAAAGATTCCATCCTTGGCCACCAAGTAGCATCTAGGGTTAATTTAGGTTTCATTTGAAGTGCATTTGGCATTGCATTTTCAGCCAATACACTCTCAAATGCAACCATAAATGCTCCCTCCCTTCTATAAATACTCTAGGCTATGCATCATGTAAATACTTTGGAATTTATGATATTAAGAGAGCTTTTGAGCCTTAATATTCTTTCCTTAGTCCCCTTGATCATTTCGGCCTTCTATCATTCTCATCTTTAGCGTGAGTGTTCTCACCTTTAGGAGTGGCCTTCATCCATCAATGAAGTGAGCCAAAACCCTAGAGTACCACCTTAGCATTTCATCAAACACCTAGCCTCCATAAACAACTTTCATCCATCTCCATCCCCAAGGCTAGAAACCTTGAGTTCCATGATCCAAGGAGTCCGTTCTTCCCTCTTTGATGCTCCTAACTCAATCCATGCAAGGAGGGTTGCCATCACGGATAAAGTGAAAGCTATCACAAAAATTCCTTCTCCTAAAATAAAAAAAAAGTTAGAGGTTTCCTTTGGAGGGAAAACTACATAGCAAGATTCATCTCTCAGTTGACGGACACTTGTGCGCCTATCTTCAAACTACTCTTGAAAAATCAGAAAATGGAATGGAATGAGGAATTCCAACAAGCTTTCGACAAAATTAAAAAATGTCTAATAAATCCACCAAAATTGGTCCCCCCTTCCCGTCGAAGGAAGACCTCTAATCTTGTATCTCATAGTGCTTGAAGATTCCATGGGATTTGTTTTGGGCCAGTAGATGAGACTAAAAGTCGAGAAAGTGTTGTATACTACCTGAGAAAAAAGTTCACCAACTATAGAACATAGTATTCGCCCCTTGAAAAAACCTGTTGCACTTTTGGTTTAGGTTGCTCAATAATTTAGATAGTACATGCTGAGGCATACCATTTGGTTGGTGTCCAGAATGGATCCCATCAAGTACTTGTTCGAAAAGCCTATACTCACTGGAAAGGTTTCCAAGTGGCAAGTACTGCTATCCACATACAACATCGTCCATCTCACTTAGAAAACAATCAAGGGTAGTGCCCTAGTCGATTACCTCGCACATGGACTAACATACACATATCAGTTGTTGTAGGACGAATTGCCAAACAAGGAAGTCTTGACCTTGGGTGAAGAAAAAAATGAATGAATTGATGATGAAACTTGGACCATGTTCTTTGACGGTGCATCAAACCTGATCCAACATGGAATATGTGCCATATTAATTTCATCCCAGAACAAGCACATCTCAGTAATAGCAAGATTGGATTTTAATTGCATATATAACATTGCTAAATATGAAGCATGCATACTAGGTCTCCACACTACTCTTGAAAATGGTGTCACAAAACTGAAAGCTTGTTGTGATTCCGCCTTGGTAATTTACCAGTTAAAGGAGGAATGGGAGACCAAGGATGCCAAGTTAATTTCATATTGGGAATACATCAAGAGTTTGGTACCTCAGTTCAAGTCTGTCACTTTTGAACATATTTTGAGGGAGGAAAACAAGTTGGCATATGCTTTAGCTACACTATCCTCCATGTTCGCCATAGAAGAAGAAAATGAACTATCGGTCATTAAGATCCGACATCATGAAAAATAAGCTTTCTGTTTAATGATGGATGAAGAGACTGATGATCATCCATGGTATTTCGACATCATACGATACATTGAAAAATGAGAGTATCCGTTTGGTACATCTAATAATGACAAGAAAGTGACCAAACGTAGGGCCATATCGTTGCATAGGGAATCCTATACAAAAGAAATTTTGATTCAGTATTGTTGAGATGTGTCAAAGATATAGAAGCACAATCCTTAATAAAGGAAATCCATGAAGGGACCTTAGGTACTTATATACCAGGGCACAACAAGACCAGAAAAATCATGAGGGTAGGGTACTTTTGGTCGACCATGGAAAAAGACTACTACCTGCATGCAAGGAAGTGTTAGAAATGCCAAGTGTATGCTGACAACATCCATGTTCCTCCCACAATGCACAATATCTTAGCTTCACCATGGACTTTCTTGATGTAGGTCATGGATGTCATAGGACCAATTGAGCCTAAAACATCAAATGGACATAGGACCAACAATAGAGCCTAAGCCTGGGGAGGCTTTAGTTAAAGAACACCCACACAGTAGAACAACACAATACCTAGTGGACAGTCGCTTAGACAAAAGCAAAGATAGTCAAAGTCAAGGGCATCAGGATAGTCCTCAACACGTCACCAAGAAGCATCATTTGCCACTACTTCCCCAGTAAGCAATCACCTAGACAGAGGCAAAACAGTTAAGGATGAAGAACACCACCAATAGTTCCTCCTAGTCCCCTATCAGAGAAAGTACGATCACAAGTTACGATCCTTCCACAACAAAACACTCTTCTGCCCCCTAACACTACAAGAAAAATCAGGATTATCTACTGAAGAAATCCGTAGATAAGCATGAAAATCCGTAGGTAAGTGTCAATTATCTACGGAAAAAAAATTCGAAGATAATAAGGTCGTAGATGCGTTACCTACGAAAAATTTTCCATAGATAACCCACGAAAGTTGTTATCTATGAATTTTATCCGTAGATAACCTTAGGAATTTTTTTTTTAATTTTAATAAATTTATTAATGTAACAACCATCATATTTGGCCTCTCAATGATGCTATTTCATGACACTTCACTTTTCAACATGTTTTGTCCTTACTGCACATTTTCTGGGAAACTTCCTAGAAGGTCACCCATCCCTATATTACTCCAAGTCAAGCACGCTTAACTGTAGAATTCTGATGAGATAAGCTACCGAAAAGCAAATGCATGTTATTAGTATAAATGGTACAAATTAATTCATTTAAGTCATCCTCAACTATACAATCTCATACTTATACTATTTTTGGATCTCTCTCATTTTGGTATGTCCAGACTGCTATAAAAATATAAAAATATATATAATAATTATATTACCAATAATAATAATTATATTATATTTAATTAATCTTTATATATATATATATATATACTTACTTGTATAATTAACAACCTACTTATTTCTATTTAAAATTAATATTATGATACAATTTAAATTATTTATTATAAATTTAAAAGATTAAATATTAATTTATATATTTTAAAATGATAAGGGCTATAATAACACCGGTGTAACTTTTACTAAGTATTACACCACTCAATAACTTTATATTAAATGTGAATTTTGTAAATCCAATCGTTAGATTGAAAGTTCATATCACTTTATATGTTTATATCAAATTTTGTTAAAATTGAACAATAACTTGTAGGTAATCAAAGTGTTCATATTTTCGTATATTTTGAAATGTATATATTACGTCAATTTAGTTTTACAAGAATGAAGTATCAAATCATCTTGAATTAATATAAAATTTTGTATATATGAGCTAAGAGTAAAAAACTTTCAATCTAACAGTTGAATTAATAAAATTCACATTTAATATAAAGTTATTGAACGGTGTAATACTTAGTAAAAGTTACACTTGTGTTACTATAATCCTTCTCTTTTAAAATATTATTTTTATAAATTAAATTTTGACATTTTAAATAAATTATTAATTAACTTAATATATTTATTCATCTTAAATCTAAGATATAAAATTCAAAAAATGTATTTATTCTTGTTTTATTTTCTATTTATCAACCATTAATAAAATACGAATTTAAAATCTTATCTAATTATATCATAATACTTTCATATCAAATTTAAAACCAGATATTAGTATGTTATTTTTAATCATCATTAATTTATAAAAATAAAAAATTTAAAATGAAATTTTTTAATAATATTTATTCTTTTACAAAATATTGTTTACATCACTTATGGCATAAAATTTTTTGCCCTACATCTCGCCAAGGTTATCTACGAAATTATCTACAAAATTTTTTCCGTAGATAACCCACGAAAGTTGTTATCGATGGATTTTATCCGTAAATAACGTTATCTATGGATAGTTTTCCATAGATAATGCACAAAAGTTATTATCTACGGAAAGTTTTCCGTAGATAACCCATGAAAGTTGTTATCTACAAATTTTATCCGTAAATAACTAAACATTATCTACAGAAAAAATTTTGTAGGTAATATTTCTTAAATAACTAAAAATTATCTACAGAAAAAATTTCATAGGTAATATTTAATAGATAACTAAACATTATCTACGAAAAAAATTCCCTAGGTAATATTCCGTAGATAATTAAAAATTATCTACAGAAAAAATTCCATAGGTAATATTCCGTAGATAACTAAAAATTATCTATGGAAAAAATTCCGTAGATAACTAAAAATTATATACAGAAAAAATTCTGTAGGTAATATTCCGTAGATAACTAAACATTATCTACGAAAAAAATTCCGTAGGTAATATTCTGTAGATAATTAAACATTATCTATGGAAAAAATTCTGTAGGTAATATTTAGTATATAATAACAGTTTTGTTGTAGTGTAACATAGGGGCACTTCCAACAACTCATCTACAAATAATCCGGTTCAACAAGAAACCACACGGCTTGGAGAGGTTGCCAACAATACTCAAACAATTTGGAGAGATTGACGAGAAAACTCACCCCCAAACAGTTTGGAGAAATTGATGACAAAACTCACATGGCCTAGAGAGGTTGCCAACAATACTTAAACAGTCTTAAGAGATTGACAAGAAAAGTCACACGGCCTGGAGAGGCTTCTAACAATATCCAAATAGTCTAGAGAGATTGATGAGAAAACTCACCCCCAAATAGTCTGGAGAGATTGATAAGAAAACTCCCCCCCAAACAATCTGGAGAGATTGATGAGAAAACTCACACGGCCTAAAGAGGATGTCAATATTACTCAAACAATCTGGAGAGATTGATGAGAAAAATCACCCCCAAGCGGCCTGGAGTGGCGACCAAAAAATACTCACCTTCGACCTGGAGAGGCTACCTAGAAATACTCACCCCAAGCACGACTAGATCCTCAATACCAGTCTAGCCTAGAGAGTTGAGCTTAAAAGATACTCACTCCGTAACAGACTTGAATAATCCCTAGATGGACTAATCCATAAGACAAGCTCAGCAAGCAACCCTATAGGGAGATGGTGAACGATGCCCGCCCTTCACTCATCCTTACAAAGATAGGAAGCTGAAGACCCAGGCGAAATGTCTACGTCTTTAATTACTTGCCTTTAAAAAATGCAGTCTCAACATCTTGCTATCTAAAAGACAAGTAAAGATGCAAACAAACTCATCCGAACAGGAGAAGCAACATGGAACTTTCACACCTCATTCATCCTTATAAAGATAGGAAGTCGAAGATCTGGATGAAACGTCTACGTCTTTACTTGCCTTTGGAAAACACAGTCTTAATGTCTTGCTACCCAAAGAACAAGTAAAGAGGGGCAGCTATAGACATCAAGTTTCATCTAGGTTACCGTTACTGAGGCCAAAAGGTCTTTAGAATGAGAAGAGCAACCATAATGGGCCTGATAAGGCATCAAAATGGACCGAGATGGAACCCAAGAGGCCTAAAATATGCCAGAACATACAAAACCCTAATTACAACACAAAATGGTCATTCCCAACCTCTAAATAGCCATTCCCAACTCAAAAAATGAACTAAAACCCTAGTTTGGAATGGTCGTTCCAATTAGGCATTTGGAATGTTTTTTTGAGGTGCAAAACGATCGTTCCGATGTTGGGAACGGTCGTTCCCCTTCCCTATCTACCTATATAAGCATGCCAAGGGCTCATACTCCAACATTTCGCACACATAGAGCAAATAATTGTTAGATTCAACTTCCTCTCTCTTTCTGTGAATTTTTTAGTGATTGTGAGGCTTTTTGTAGAGCAAAAGGCTGTCAAAACACGTCATTGTATGCATTCTTGAACATTCTTCTATAAAAGCTTGCTCCGGAGGTTTTAATTCTCTCTCTCTCTCTCTATTTGATAGACTATGGCCAAGGCCAAGGAATCCAAGAGGTGATACATTGAAGGAACCAAGAGGAATGAGATGATGGACCATGGGCCAAGGGCCCAATCTCTAGAGCTATGGCCACCTTGAAGACCAGTGGACTTTCCAAGCCCAAGGTACTATTCAATTTGGACCACTCTATCATGAAGAGAAGGCATAGTTCTAGTTGTAAATATCTTGTACATAGTTCTCTTGTATAGGCTTATTTTTGCCTTTGTATTTCTGAGGCACTTTAGTTTCTTTTATTAGTCATTGTATATTGATTCTAGGGTGGGTTACTTATAGAGTTTGACTCCATTTAACCTCCTTTGTTGATACACTCATTTTCTATTTTTTCAGTAGGAAAAGAGGGGTGGCATTTAGCAATGCTTGAGGGTGTGACTAGTAACTGGGCCAGAATTGGGCCTAGGCAAAATTTTACATATTGAACTCATTTTGCTCCTAATTTTTCATAGATTTGATTTAGCTAGGTTTCATCATCATTGGATGAACCTAACTTAACCAAATCAAACATTTTTGAAATTAATTCAAGGAGCCAAAAGAAACCAAATCCGCCCACCTTGCCTAGTCTCCTTTCTTTGACCGAATTGCTTCTCTAACCTTCAAGGATATGAGAAGCTTGTGCTACAAGCTTCTCCTTAGCTTGTTTCCCAAGAAAGATAAGTGAGAAGCTTGCTCCACAAGTTTCTAAACTCATCTAAAAGGTTAACTAACCTTACCATGGTTCCTAGTGAATCATGGTTAAGGTTAGCTTGTTCCTTAAGCTACCTACCTCTATATATTTGTAATTTCTACTCTTGTAATCACTTTTGACATTTATGAGACTTAGAATTCAGAAATTCTCTCTCATTTCAAGAGTCCAATTTCGTGGAGAATCTCCTTCTCCTAGAAGCTTCACAAAGGAACTTCTCCTTTGTGCTTGGTTCCTCAAGTTTCTCTCCTTCAAGAGAAACCGAACCACCTTGGGAAGCATCTTCAAGCTTTTGAAGCTTAAACTCATCCAAATCATCCATTGATATGAAGAACCTCAAGAGAAGAAGGGACTTAGCATGGTTTAACTTGAAGAAACATTAATCTTCTCCAAGTAGTTCCATCACTATTCTTCCCTTTTTTCTTTCTTTTACTTATTTTAACAACCCTATTCCCCTAGAATGAGTTAAAAATCATGTTGATAATAAGTGGTTAAATGGTTGAGAATAAGGTTTTATCCACAACCCTATTTGCATGCAATTAACAATTACTATGTAGATCAGGTTCTATAAATTAATGTAAACTATTGTATAATTAATAAAATAATATGGGCAAAGATTCAATTATAATTACTATTATGCTAAATTTATCATAGGGTATCGAGTTAGGGCGTCGTGGGGTGTCTAATACCATCCTCACGAATGACTAACCCCCGAACCTGATTCTGCTTGTGAAGGCCATAATTAAGTTTGAAAATCTTTTTTTTTTCTTTTTTCGATATTTTGAGTAAAATATCGGTGGCGACTCCTTCAAAGCTTTTAAAAAATTATCGATGAAGGTTTAGTCCGATTTTCAAGCATGCTCAATTCGATGAGATTTTTAAAACAAAGTCCAAATCATTGTGGGAAGATCAGAATTTTTCGGCTTCCGATACTTGCTCAATGAAAATCATGATTGCTGTAATCCAAATCACATGGAAAAGCACATAACGGTAAGCTAGATTTTAAAAACATACTAGTATAAGAATAAAACATCTATACTACTCACCCACATGTAAACCATCCATTAACAACTCATGATATACAAAAAATAATATCCTCTAAGAAACATATCTTAATATTTTCTATCTCAAATTTTTTTTAAGAGGTAAAATAATATCTTCAATCCTGAAAGCAATACACATATCCCCTCAAACGAAAAAAACAAAGTCCTTGAAAAAATGTTTAATTTTGATTTTAAGGAAGAAAAAGTCTATTATCCTTCGAATTGAAGGGAGGATAGGAATATCTTCCTGTAAAATTTGTATGTATACTTTTGATACCTCAATATTTTGTCCATTTGTAATTCCAGCAAATTTCCAATAGCTACGGTACAGGTCTTTGTCTAGTCTTTCTAATTTCTAGCACCAAAAGGTTTATGTGTGGATATAGAAAAAATCACACGCGGATAGATTACCAATAACAATATAATGATTACGTGGGCAAGGCAAAACAATAGCATTATCTACGTGAGTTTAATATTGGTACAAAAAAAATTATACCTTTAATTAACTTAAAAATTACAATTTATATGATGTTAAGATAATTATTATAAACTTATTATTTATAGTAGATATCAGTGTATTGTCATTAAAATCATATATATATATATATATATATATATGGACAACGATAACATAATAGCATTATTTAAATTTTTAAAGGTTTATTTGTATTTTTAATCCATCGACTATTATGATTATGTAATTTTGGTTCTCAATATTATAGTTGAGTAATTTTAATATTTCAAGTATTACATTATATGATTTTAGTTTCTTAAATTTTAATTGAGCAATTGTAATCATTTAAGCATTATAATTCTATAATTTTAGTCTCTTCAATTAAAAATTTAATATTTTTAATATATATACATATACATTATTAAATAATATATATATTATTAGTATATTTATATAGAAATTAATAATTTTTTAAATATAAATTAATATATATTAAGATAATTTTACAAAAAATATCAATATATTAGATAAGATAAATAAATATATTAAAAGAAATAGCACTCCATCAACAAAATTTATTATATTTTTAAAAGGAGTGACTAAAATCACACAATTACAATTTGAGGAACTAAAGTTGTTGAATTTAAAATTAAAAGACTAAAATTTCACAATCGCAGTATTTGAGAGACTAAAATTGCTCAGTTAAAATTTAGAGGACTAAAATTGGACAACTGCAATACTTGAGGATTAAAAATTATAATGGTCCCAACAATTCTCATAGTATCACAACTATAACATAAAAAGAATTATGCAATGAAAACTTAAGTCACTTATCCTAGGTTTATCATGTAGCAAAACCTAGAGATAATGTGTAACGACCCATTATGTCCTCTACACTTCGATAAATCACCAACCAGCAACGGAACTACTCACATGCTTAGGATTTTATAATTACTTATGGATATGCGCATTATAACATGTATAAGTGAAACTAGGAACAACCCTATAAATATATACAATATATGTATAGTTATTTAATATAAAATAGTATAAAATCCTAAGCATATGTCAAGCACTACTATATAGACCATCAAAAGCAATCCAATACTACACCATCCAATAATGGCCTAACAACTGTTAAGTCAAACGAAGCAACTCCAGTAAGGTTTTGAATGAGACAAATATAATGTGTATTGTTATTTCTAACAAGTGTGTTAGTGTTTCAGATAAAGACATAAGTACAAGCAAACTGAAGAATAAATAATATACATGTATTACCGTCTACACTAGAACCAAGAGATATGAGCTAAGCACTGGATAAAGGCTGATCAAAAGAAGGAAATCCATCAGACGAAGACACCCGCAAATGCAGACACAAAGGAAATAAAGAACAAGAGCACGAGCAACGAAGATGAAGGGCAAAACCTAACAAGATGTCAGATGAGGAGATCAAACGATCAAACGAAATCAAGCCCAACACAAGAAGGAAAATAATGAAGCCTCAGATGATACAAGACCATGGATGATGGACAAAACTAAGTCAAAGCATCCTAGACGGAGTCAAGAGCTTGCACAGCTGACCAGACGGAGACTCAAATTCACAAACAAAAACCAAGAAGGCTTGATTGCGTCTAAAGTTAAAACGAGAAGAACTACCTAGCATCCACACTCTCAAAAGAACACATGAAGTCATCAAAATGGACTAGCGCTTATCCACAAATCAAAGTTGCATGTGTAAGAGCAAGTACACCTACCAGTCAGTAAAGGACTACCAGGAAAGTACAGAGAGATCTAGGTCATTATTAATGTCAGATATAAAAGCAAACAAACGGTACAAAAGACTTCATGAAACATAGATTCAACAAGCAAACATTTAATGCAAGACCAGATGCATTAAATGCAAGAATCCACAAAGCCTGTGCAAACTAAACAAGAGAATCAGATGATGACTAGTAAAGCATCAAAACTAGGTTTGTTCACGGACAGAAAAACATTCAACAAACACTAGATGAAGGCTACTACAAGAAAAAGACATTGGAGTATCAGAAGAAGCCAGATGGTCAACTTTATTAAAAGAACAATTAAGGCAAGGCACATCATGAGAACCAGACAATTCAAGCTAATTGAATAGACAAAGTACAATATGTGCACCAGACGACTATGAGTCCAATATCATATGGATGTGTGTCAAGAACAACCTCCAGTGAAACATGAAGAAATGGACCAAGCATGAGACAAAGATAAAAAAAAAGTTAACTATGCTTCAGAAGAAGGACAACACAGACTGAAAGACACTCCAAATAGAAACAATGTCTGTCTATTCACATTGTTGACAAGATCAAAGAAAAATCAAAGCATTAAACTCAGACGCTGAGACGAAGGTCAAGATTGAGAAGAGCACAGAACCAACAAAGATGAAGACTGCCACGCAAGCAATTAAAGAATCAAGTCTCATGAAACAGACCAAGACATTGTCTATGACCACACAAAAGCTCTCAATGTAAAACGCGTGATCTGAATGAAGAAACGAAGAAGAAGAGAAGCACACAAAAGAAAAAGCATGCATGTGTCAGAAAAAGTGCTTTACTTTTTCAAGTAAGGACAACGGCTATATTGGTTCATGACCAGAAAAAGACAAATAATTCTCAGGTCTCAGAAAAAGTCAAACACTGCTGCCAACAGGACAGAGAAGAATACACGCAATGTCTAAAAATAGGAAGCAACATTTAATGCAAGATCAAATGCATTAAATGAAAGGATCAAACTAGTCATGAACGACTATATTAGCTTCAACGGGCATATGCAACGGGAAAATTTTATAGGCCTATAAGTATGCAATAACCTCAAACCGAAAAAGGTTGGCAAGAAGCAATGAAAGAATGACTATAGGCATTGCCCTGAGCTCTGAGCAATAAGCACCAAAAGTAATATCAAGCCGAAAAATAAAAACAGAGAAATCAGATATCGACTCTTCATAGTCAAATCTACAATGTATCATTGTATTCGTCTTTGTAGTCTAAGGTGTTCCTAGTGTATCTTAGGAAAGAGACCTTCGTAAGTGTTGTAATCTTATGTATCATCTTTGTAAAGAGTAACCCAAACACTCAGAATCTCTGTAGGACTAAGGTAGTGAAACCTTAGAGAGTGTAAATCACATATGTATCCTCTCTGTGAGAGTAACCCAAACACTCAAACCTAATTATACATCTATCATCTGTAAAGCCTGAAGAAGCTAGGGAAAGAATACTTGTAAAACCTAGAGAGGCTAGTCAAAGAGTATTCACTGCTAACCAGAAGTGGATGATAAGAATATACTAGCGTCAACGAGTGAAGCCGACGGGCTAGGAGGTGGTCGAGAATACTCACTGCTAGCCAGAAGTGGCTGATAAGAAAATACTAGCGCTGGTGAGTGAAGCTAGTGGGCCAGGAGTGGTCAAGAATACTTGGGGAACCATAAGTGGTTTAAGAATACTAGAGCTGGTGAGAGAAGCTAGCCAACCAAGAGTAGTTGAGAATACTCGTGACCAGGAGTGGCCGTGACCTGGGTGGTCTAGAATACTCGTGACCAGGAGTGGTCGTGACCTGGGTGGTCTATAATACTCATTGTACTTCATTTCATGTTTAGTGGAACCCTTCAGTTGAAGGATAATGGACGTAGCTTAGATTGAGTGAAACAGTATAAAATAACTTGCAATACTCACATATCTTTCAGACGCATATCTTCATTTCTGGTTAAATCTTTGTGAAAAACTTCGTCCACCCAGAATCTCTTAGTGAAATCATTTTTCAGATGCAGACGCAAACGCAAACTTTGTTTAATATATATTTAATATACTGAAAAGTTTTATCTTCTGCTTATCTTTAAATGAAACTATCTCGGAAAGGAAAATGCAAGAACTTTAATCATCATTGTTATATGAAATATTTTCCTTCAGCAGAAGATAAATCTTTCAGACCCAATGACCTTATGTTAAGCAAATTCTGCATAATCGTAGAGTATCTAAAAGTGCATTGGATGAAGAACATTACTCTTGCGAAAATTGTAACATCCCGAATTTTTCTACTAATACTACGAATAATTATTATTTATTTTTGTATTTATGAAGATTATTTCCTTATAATTATTGTGATTAATTAAATGGGTTTGATTGAAGTTTTAAAGGTTTTTAATAATAATCATTTATGAAAATTATTTTGTATAATATTATTAATTATGATATTTTGTTATAATTATTATTTGAAGAAAATCATGTTTTAAATTGTATTGATATTTTATTTTGATATATATATATATACGTTATTTATTTATTTATTAATCAGTAATTTGGATTTTCATAGCTCTGGAACGGGCCGTTCCACTTTGGGAACGGGCCGTTCCAAATCAAGCATTCGTGGGTAAAATTTTAACCCAGAACGGGCCGTTCCACTTTAGGAACGGGCCGTTCCGGATGTGATTTTTAAAAGAACAAAGTTTGACTCAGAACGGGCCGTTCCACATTGAAACGGGCCGTTCCGGAAACCCCAGAACGGGCCGTTCTGGTTTTGGAACGGGCCGTTCTGGGAGAGGCTTTTGTACCTATTCCGTGTGCCCAGAACGGGCCGTTCCGGATTCAGAACGGGCTGTTCTGGCCGCGACCTGATGCCTATAAATAAAGCGTTTTGCACTCTCTAAAACTCATTTTTTCATTTTTTAATCTTCTTCCTCCTTTCTCTCTGAAGACGAAGGGGAACCTAGAGGGGGCGACCAACAAGATTCGGCTCCTGCTTATCGAGGTAAGGGGGGAGTGAGAAACCTCGCTCTGGGTGTGGGATTGTATGTTGGGTAGTGGGATTGGCCCCCAATCCTGTGTTTGCTGTATTTTTATGTATGCTCATGTATGAGGGGTTTCTCCCAATTGTATCTGTTTTGCTTATTATTTTTCTTATATGCAATTAATTGTATGACTTGAGATCTCTATGGGTTCCTATGGGAAACCCTATGACAAAACAGGCAAAATATGAATGTTTTCTATTTTGCCTTCTGATTACTTTGTTGTGTTCCTTGTTGGATGTGATGCATGAGTATGTGGTTAATTTTGAAAATAAATATGTTTTAATATGATCTAGAATGCTCTGTGGGTTCCTGCGGGAAACCCTATGAGAAATAGGAAAAATATGAAATATTTTCTGTTTTGATTTCTGATTTTTCTGTTATATTCCTTGTTTGATGAGATGTAAAAATATATATTTAATTTTATAAATAAATGAGTTTTGATATAAATTAAAGTGCTCTGTGAAGGCTTGGTGAATATGACGAGATAATGCGATAATGTGAAATGTGATTGAGACATGAGATATGAAATGTGATAATGAAATATGATGAGATAATGTGATGATGTGATATGACTGTCGCCACCCGCCGAAACGGACCTTGGCATTCGCAACGATGGTTGGACTCGTTTTGATTTTGAAAAAATGATGGATTGTTAGAACGACTTATTCTCAAACTGAGATCTCATCGAACTAACAATTTTATTAAATGATTCACCAATCCATGTTAATCCCAAGCGGGACCCTCCATGGATTAGTGGTTTTCGCAAAAGAAGGGTTCTTGGAGTCGCCACCAATGTTTTACTCAAAACATTGGAAAAAGAGATAAGGCAATTGATTTCAAAAATCAACCTTGGCCATTACAACCAGAGTTGGGTAAGGGAGTCGGTTACGTGCGGGGAAGGTGTTAGCACCCCACAACGCCCCTTTCGGGTTCCCTATGACGGATTATTTTATTAATAATAGTGTAAAATTACTAAATTACCCCTATTTATTATAAATGGTTATAAATTAAATATCTACATGATGACAAAATTAAATATGCGACAATCAGAAAGCAATAAAAGAAGGGATTTTAAGAAAAACCTCTTGAAGCGTGCTTTTATATATCTAAACAGATGTTAGGAGGCTTTTTGGCGCTCCCTCCTGTCGCCACCGGCCCAAACGGGCCTCGGCGGTCGCGAAGACGGTCGAGCTCGCTTTTATTTTAGTTTTGAAAATGTATTGGATTATTAGAACGACTTGTTCTCAAACTGAGACCTTGTCGATCTTATCCAATTTATTTATTAAATGTCTCACCTATCCATGTTAATCCCAAGCGGGACCCTTCATGGATTAGTGGTTTTCGTAGTAAAAGGGTTCGTGGAGTCGCCACCAATGTTTTACTCAAAACATTGGAAAAAGGGATAAGGCAATTGATTTTATAAATCAACTTTGGCCATTACAACCAGAGTTGGGTAAGGGAGTCGGTTACGCGTGGGGAAGGTGTTAGCACCCCACAGCGCCCCTTTCGGGTTCCCTATGACAGATTATTTCTAAAAATAATAGTGCAAAATTACTAAATTACCCCTATTTATTCTAAGCAATTATAAATTAACTATCTACATGATGACAGTTTAAATATGCACACAGAAAGCAGTAAAAGGAAGGATTTAAGAAGAAACCTTTGAAGCGTGCTTTTATATATTTCGTAAAACTGGGAAGCTTTTTGGCGTTCCCTCGCTCTACAAGCCCGCTCGCTCCCTCCTATAAAATTTTAACTATGAAAATCCGGAGGATTTCCCTTCGACTAGGTTCGATCCTCAAGCAAAATGGCTCGGGGCTTAAGAACTTCGTCGGATCAACTCTCCGAGTGATTTCTAGGGCAGAACACTGCTCAAAAACCCCAGAATACTCAAGGAGAGGGTTGAAACTATGTTCAAAAAGTGTGGAATGACGTCCAATTGACGTCATATTTATAGGGAATAGGCGCAATACGGGCTACAGAATCAATACGGCCGTATTGAAATTTTTGAACTTCAATACGGTCGTATTGAAGTTCAATACGGCCGTATTGAAATTCAGAAATTTCAATGCGCCCGTATTGAGTTCACTGCGGCTGTATTGAAGCTTCAATACGGCCGTATTGATTTCAGTACGGCCGTATTGAAGTTTCAGAAACTTCAATACGCCGTATTGAGTTCACTGCGGCCGTGTTGAAGCTTCAATACGGCCGTATTAAGTTTAGTACGGCCGTATTGGGCTTCATTCCCTCCACTTCCTTATTTTAAGCTACTCTAAGACCTCTAAATCTACAGATAGCCATCCTATGGTCTTCTAGGAGTCCTTCTGGCTGACTTTCCTTCGATCTTTGAGGGTCTTCGAGTTTTATTTTCGACCCGGACAATTTTAGGGGTCTACAGCTGCCCCCCCCTTTACTTAGTCGGACGGCCTTTTGGTGTACCGGCTGACAAGTAAAGGAGTTGACCCAATTGTCCGGGTGATGCGCCGACCTTCTGACTTGTAGCGTCTTCCGGTGGAAAATTGTTGAGTAGCCTCTCCAGGTTGTTGCATACCTCGGCGCTTCTGACAACCTCGGTAGCTAAGTTTAACACCAACGTGCCTCTGACGACGCTGATGGCTGAGTATTGTCTCTCCAGACCTTGAGTATTGTCTCTCCAGACCTTGAGTACTGTCTCTCCAGACCTTGAGTACTGTCTCTCCAGACCTTGAGTACCGTCTATCCAGACTTTGTTTGAGTGCTGTCTCTCCAGATTTTGAGTACCGTCTCTCCAGACTTTGTTTGAGTGCTGTCTCTCCAGACTTTGTTTGAGTACCGTCTCTCCAGACTTTGTTTGAGTGCTGTCTCTCCAGACTTTGTTTGAGTACCGTCTCTCCAGACCTTGTTTGAGTACCGTCTCTCCAGACCTTGTTTGAGTACCGTCTCTCCAGACCTTGTTTGAGTATCGTCTCTCCAGACTTTGTTTGAGTACTGTCTCTCCAGACCTTGTTTGAGTATCGTCTCTCCAGACTTTGTTTGAGTACTGTCTCTCCAGACTTTGTTTGAGTATCGTCTCTCCAGACTTTGTTTGAGTATCGTCTCTCCAGACTTTGTTTGAGTACTGTCTCTCCAGACTTTGTTTGAGTATCGTCTCTCCAGACTTTGTTTGAGTATCGTCTCTCCAGACTTTGTTTGAGTATCGTCTCTCCAGACTTTGTTTGAGTATCGTCTCTCCAGACTTTCTTTGAGTACCGTCTCTCCAGACCTTGTTTGAGTACCGTCTCTCCAGACCTTGTTTGAGTACCGTCTCTCCAGACCTTGTTTGAGTACCGTCTCTCCAGACTTTGTTTGAGTACTGTCTCTCCAGACTTTGTTTGAGTATCGTCTCTCCAGACTTTGTTTGAGTATCGTCTCTCCAGACTTTGTTTGAGTACTGTCTCTCCAGACTTTGTTTGAGTATCGTCTCTCCAGACTTTGTTTGAGTATCGTCTCTCCAGACTTTGTTTGAGTATCGTCTCTCCAGACTTTGTTTGAGTATCGTCTCTCCAGACTTTGTTTGAGTACCGTCTCTCCAGACCTTGTTTGAGTACCGTCTCTCCAGACCTTGTTTGAGTACCGTCTCTCCAGACCTTGTTTGAGTACCGTCTCTCCAGACTTTGTTTGAGTACCGTCTCTCCAGACTTCGTTTGAGTACCGTCTCTCCAGACTCCGTTTGAGTACCGTCTCTCCAGACTTTGCCTCTCAAAATGAGGTAGTTGAGTATAGTTTGTCTCCACAGTCCATAATGCTGCTTCGACGGTTTGTTTTTCTGATTTTGTGCCGCTGAGGGCTGGATAACGCAGGGATCCGTCTAAGGGATGTGCAGTCATTCATAGGTTCTTGTGTCCCAACTTGCATTGCTTAGTTGGTACCCATGGGAATTTTTGACTCCTTGGGGTGTAGACACAGATGCTCTCTCTCTGAGTTGAGCGATGCCTTATGTTTGGCTGACGTCCTTTTGACGTGAGTGGAGTATCCCGGTTGTCCTTATTCGGGTGTCTCTCTTTGATTTTCTGATTGTGTTGCCTCTGTGTAGGCTGTTATCCGCTGGGGGATTTTGTCGTTGATTTTGATTAGCCTCTTCTGTTAGGCGTATCGGCTTGACGTTCGATGTTTGGCTAAGAGCCGGATTCCACTTGGGGAATACTTATTGATATTTTTGATTTTCTTCTCCTTTTTGCAGGGATGCCTCTTGAGTAGGCGATTGGGGATTTGGGGATCTTATTGTATCCCAGAGTATTATTTAGGAAGCCTCTACAGGCTTAGCCTCGCTCAGCGCTTTGAGTCGGAGAGCTATCTTCCACTGAGGAAGTGTTAAGTCCTTTGACTTGTATATACTGTTTGGATGATCGCACTTCCATTGGGGATTGCGTCGATTTTGCTTTGATAGCTCTCGCTGGGGATTTTTCCGTGAGCTTGAGCTGAGGTTCCCTCTGGGGAGTATTATTTCTGCGAGCCTCTCCAGGCTCAGTTATTCTGCATACTGTGGAGGATGTGGAGTATTATTTTGGTAAGCCTCTCCAGGCTTAGTTATTCTGTACAAACTGTTTGTTGGATTTTCTATATCCTTGCCTTTTTTCATTTTCGGCTTTTTCTGTATTTTGCCTTTTCTTCTGATTTGGCTTTTTCTGTATTTTGCCTTTTATGTTTTTGGCTTTTGCTGTACAGAAATTAAAAGTGCTAAAGAAATTAAATTCAGTTATTATGAGAGAGTATTATTTCGGCAAGCCTCTCCAGGCTCAGTTATTTTGTAGGAGTATTATTTCGGCAAGCCTCTCCAGGCTCAATTATTCTGTACGAGTATTATTTCGGCAAGCCTCTCCAGGCTCAATTATTCTGAGAGTATTCTTTCGGCAAGCCTCTCCAGGCTCAGTTATTCTGAGAGTATTCTTTCGGCAAGCCTCTCCAGGCTCAGTTATTCTGTATGACGCTGTTGATTTTCTAAATCTTTGCATTTTGTTTGCTGCTGTCATACACAAGCAATTTTTCTATTTTTCTATTTTATGTGGTTGCCTCATGACGAGGTCTTTGAAAATTTCTTTATGGCCAATACGGCCGCATCCATTTCAGTATGCCCGTATTGAATTGAAAATTTGTTCATAACCCTAATTTTGGTACGGGTGTACTGAACATGGTACGGGCGCATTGTTTTTTCTGAAGTTTATATTTTTTGTTTTTTTTTTGTTTGTTTTTTCCAATAAACAGAGAATAAGTGATCTTCCAGTACACCTATCATCTGTATGCATGTATGCAGTATGATGCACCTAATTCTATTTGATTCACTTTTCAAAAGAATTAACCGATGCGTTTTTGGATTTTGCCATTCCTCTTAGACGGGCTGTGCGCTGCCGACTTCTGTAACCGAGGAATGATGCGTATTATATTTGAGATTTGGTGTCATCAACCAAATGATCCTTCCCTTTCTTTAGAAGATGTGTCAACCCTCCTATTGACCACTATATCTCCATGTTTCCACTAGATTATTCAAAAATCGTTGGGACAAGAGAGAAAAGAAGGAAAGGGTATATTTTTCAAAAGTTTGTGTTTTAGAGGGGATTATTTTATTTTTTGAAAAATGGATTTTGTAAGAATGGCTGGCCAATGGTAGGCTTAAATGTTTAGGTTTGTTCGATTAAACACTTATGAGGTTAAGCACATCTTTGTTATTAATGATTGTGCTTTGACAACTTGGATAGCTTTTCTTGAGCCCCTTGTTGAATTCAATTGATGGTACCATCATGGATTTATTTTGTTTTTCTTTTTTTGACGGCCCTAACTTTTGCCTAAAACACCCTTTTGTGATGTCTTAGCGGGCTTTTGTATTCATTTTGTAACCCTAACTTTTGCCTAGGTCACCCTTTTCGTGGGATTCCTAGCGGGTTTTTGTCTTCATTTTGTAACCCTAACTTTTGCCTAGGTCACCCTTTTGTGGGATTCCTAGCGGGTCTTTTGCTCTTATTTTTGCGCAGTCCCCTTTTTGGGTTTCCTGCCGAGCTTATTATCTTTAGGATTTCTTTTATCCATGATGGCACTTATTGATGCCAAGAAAAGGTGCTCCAAGTTGACACACACACTTCCACATAAAAATGATGTGGGTTTATTATTATTAAGATGATTTTAACCTCATTCATGTTTATTCAAACAGGGTTAAAATAATGTGGTCTAGAATTTTATTGCAAGCGAGAAAAGAAGCAATAAAGAATTAATGAAGAATGATTTTATTATAATCATAATGGAAACATGTGCCCTATCGAGGCTCGGGGGTCGGGCTGTCCCCGAGGAGTAATCTCTAATAGTCATCAGGTTTACATATCCCTATCAGAAGAAGAACACTTGATGACGACAACCGGCCTTGACGCTTGTGAACCAGCCTTCCTAAAGATCCGGCTTAAAGAACGTCGAGAAGGATCTTGATTCCTCTTCGTTCTTTGATCTTTATTAGGGTCATATCCTAACCCTTGTTTCCCCGGATTATCCTTAATAACGGGTAGCTCGGGAATAACTTGGGAGTCCTTGCCAAGTCCTTGTCACGGCAAGTATCCATTCTTGGTGAGCATATGAGCTACCTTCTTCATTTCTCGGGGAAACGTTTCAACATTGGCAATTTCCAATGCTTGGAAGGCGGTTTCCAAAGCTTCCTCTGCTGCATCCACATAAGGTATGGTGGATGGCTTGCTGATGAGTATGTCATCTTCAGCTTGCACGGTCACCAGCTTGTCACCCATTATGAACTTGACTTTCTGGTGGAGCGTAGAAGGAACAGCTTTCGCATCATGAATCCAAGGTCGGCCGAGGAGACAGCTGTATGCAGGAGTGATGTCCATCACTTGAAATTCGACGTTGAAGATAGTGGGTCCAATTTGGATTGGAAGATTGATCTCTCCCACCACTTCTCTTTTAGATCCATCGAAGGCTCAAACGATCATGTTGCTCGGGCGCATTTGGATTCCCTTGATTGCCACTTGCTCGAGCGCTCTTTTTGGCATTACGTTCAAGGAAGATCCATTATCTACCAAGACTTTAGCGATGTGATACTCCTTGCACTTTATAGAGATGTGCAAGGGCTTGTTGTGGTTTGATCCCTCGGCGGGGATTTCTTCATCGATGAAGGTGAGGTGATCATTAGCCTTGATGTGACTAACAATCCCCTCAAACTCGTCTTGGGAGATAGTGTGCGACACGTATGCCTCGTTCAAGACTTTCAACAGAGCTTGCCGATGCGGTTCGGAGCATAGGATCAACGACAACAGCGTAATCTTTGCTGGCGTCCTATGAAGTTGATCCACGATGGAGTACTCGCTCTGTCGGATATATTTTAACAGCTTGTCTGTCTCCTCCTCGGATTCTTTTTCCTCGGTTTTCTTTTCTTCTTTTTCTTTATTCTTGGGGGCTTTGTTATGAAGATCATCGGGAGTGTAGATCCTACCACTCCTAGTCATGCCCCCAAGTCCAGCGATGTTGGAGATATCGCTGTCGGCAGAAGAGTGGATGTCGTATATCCACGGCACAGCCTTATTTGATTTGTAGGGGAAAGGCCTTGGATCGATGATCCTTAACGGTGTCGGACCTTCCCCTTTGTCTGTCTTGATTACCAACAACGGAGTTGATGTGCGCTCGCTTGGCGCGGTTGTTGGCTTACGCTTAATAACAAATGGCGTGCGATCCATCTTGAACATACGCATCGATTATTTCTTTCTTTTTATTAATGTTTATTAATGATTTATTGGGAGGGATGTATGAAATGCAAACCTAGATCCCTCCATGATCTTTGATAAGAATGCATGATATGAGATGATGGCGATGAATATGCATGCATTGTGTTTATTCAACTAAGCATTATCATGTTTTTAGGATATTCCTAAGATGATGCATGATGTTGCTTGGTTTGGATAAATACGTATTTTTCTTTTTGAGTATTTTGTATTTTTGTATATTTTGGGTGAAAAGGGAAACTACCTATATGAATGCAATGGAGGCAGATGTTAACACCATGTACTAGAAAATCTTTATTTCTATTTATTCTTATTTTTTATTGTAAACAAGAATGTTGTATGTTTAAAGAAATGCAATGTATGCTCAAACAATTTCACATAAACAATGCACAAACAATTCACTCATCCACGAACAGTCACGAGCGAATCACGAGGTAGGGGTATCCTGCAGAAAAGTGCATATTCAAGGTGGATCTAACTGTTCTCACCGGTCTGAGGCCCCCAAGGTGCCCCCATTATAGGGACCCAATTCCTCTCATCGTAGGTCGATGGAAAGCTCCAACGCACCGTCGGACTCAAGTTCATGGTTATCACCTTGAGTGATGTTTTCCGACAACGGTCTGCGGGCACCTATAGACCCATTCGACAACCGGCCGTACTAACATCCACTCCCTATGGTTAATCACTCATGCCCCCGGGTATAGAGGGAACTGTTGTGTGCAAAGGTTTGTGTGCAGTTTTTATTTCAAACAATTGCGTAAATTTAAAAATACAACAGTTATTAAAGCCAAATAGATAAACATGTTATCATACAAGTGAGGGGTAATAAAGTAATTTTTAACTATTATTTGTTAAAAACAATCTGTCACTAAATGGGACTGACTCTCGAAGCTTCCCCAGTGAAGTCGCCATCTGTCGCCACCGGCCCAAACGGGCCTCGGCGGTCGCGAAGACGGTCGAGCTCGCTTTTATTTTAGTTTTGAAAATGTATTGGATTATTAGAACGACTTGTTCTCAAACTGAGACCTTGTCGATCTTATCCAATTTATTTATTAAATGTCTCACCAATCCATGTTAATCCCAAGCGGGACCCTTCATGGATTAGTGGTTTTCGTAGTAAAAGGGTTCGTGGAGTCGCCACCAATGTTTTACTCAAAACATTGGAAAAAGGGATAAGGCAATTGATTTTATAAATCAACTTTGGCCATTACAACCAGAGTTGGGTAAGGGAGTCGGTTACGCGTGGGGAAGGTGTTAGCACCCCACAGCGCCCCTTTCGGGTTCCCTATGACAGATTATTTCTAAAAATAATAGTGCAAAATTACTAAATTACCCCTATTTATTCTAAGCAATTATAAATTAACTATCTACATGATGACAGTTTAAATATGCACACAGAAAGCAGTAAAAGGAAGGATTTAAGAAGAAACCTTTGAAGCGTGCTTTTATATATTTCGTAAAACTGGGAAGCTTTTTGGCGTTCCCTCGCTCTACAAGCCCGCTCGCTCCCTCCTATAAAATTTTAACTATGGAAATCCGGAGGATTTCCCTTCGACTAGGTTCGATCCTCAAGCAAAATGGCTCGGGGCTTAAGAACTTCGTCGGATCAACTCTCCGAGTGATTTCTAGGGCAGAACACTGCTCAAAAACCCCAGAATACTCAAGGAGAGGGTTGAAACTATGTTCAAAAAGTGTGGAATGACGTCCAATTGACGTCATATTTATAGGGAATAGGCGCAATACGGGCTACAGAATCAATACGGCCGTATTGAAATTTTTGAACTTCAATACGGTCGTATTGAAGTTCAATACGGCCGTATTGAAATTCAGAAATTTCAATGCGCCCGTATTGAGTTCACTGCGGCTGTATTGAAGCTTCAATACGGCCGTATTGATTTCAGTACGGCCGTATTGAAGTTTCAGAAACTTCAATACGCCGTATTGAGTTCACTGCGGCCGTGTTGAAGCTTCAATACGGCCGTATTAAGTTTAGTACGGCCGTATTGGGCTTCATTCCCTCCACTTCCTTATTTTAAGCTACTCTAAGACCTCTAAATCTACAGATAGCCATCCTATGGTCTTCTAGGAGTCCTTCTGGCTGACTTTCCTTCGATCTTTGAGGGTCTTCGAGTTTTATTTTCGACCCGGACAATTTTAGGGGTCTACACCTCCCTCTACAAGCTCGCTCGCTCCTTCCGAAAAAATAATTTTTGACTATGGAAATCCAAAAGATTTCCCTTCGACTAAGTTCGAGACTCAAGCAAATGGCTCGTGACTCAAGAACTTCGTCGGATTGACTCTCAGAGCGATTTCTAGGGCAGAACACTGCTCAAAAACCCCAGAATACTCAAGGAGAGAGTCAAAACTGTGTGGAAAAGTGTCGAATGACGTCCAAATGACGTCCTATTTATAGGGATGAGGCGCAGTACGGCCCCTGGGGTCAATACGGCCCGTATTGAGTTTTTGTACTTCAATACGGCCGTATTGAATTCAGTACGGCCGTATTGAAATACAGAAACTTCAATACGGCCGTATTGGTTTCAGTACGGCCGTATTGTAGTACAAAATGTGCAGTACGGCCGTACTGAACTCCAAGGAGGCCGTATTGAGCTCCAAACCTCCCACTTCCTTATTTTTAGGTACTCTAAGACCTCTAAACCTACAGATAGCCATCCTATGGTCTTCTAGGAGTCCTTCTGGCTGACTTTCTTTCGATCTTTGAGAGTCTTCGAGTCTTATTTCCGACCCGGACAATTTTAGGGGTCTACAATGACCATGGGAAATGATAATGTGATATGAGAATGCATATAGTCTTGATTGACATGCATCATTTGCATAAGTGTTTTAAGGGTACGATATGGAATACACCGCCAGAGAAGGCCCCCTAGTGTAAAAGCTTTGGGGATTAGTCCTTGGGGATAGCTCGGTTTGGAAGTCCCAGTCTCTTCCATTGTGTGCATGGGATGTATCTTGCGCAGCTTAGCTATCCCGACGAGACTCTGGTAGTATATCCTTCTAGTGAGAGTGCGCAGAGGGTGTGACCCGGCATGTACTCCTAGACTACTCTTCGTGTATTGCTAGCGGCAATATGCCATGTGATGTTTTACTGGCACCACATGCATGATAATGTGAAGTCCGTGTCCATGCATGTGCATCCTTATTATTAAATGATGATAAATTACTATTTGTATGACTTGGATGATTGAATAAACTATTGTTGTTGATTGATCTATGAGGTAACTGTATTGTTTGTGTTTGGCTATCTGGTGTGCGTTCCTACACCGTGAGCCAGAGTGAGATGTTTCTCACTCCCTTCTTTTGTGTTGTTTCTCTTGTTTGATATACAGGTGATCATCAGCATGAGGCTGAGGATGTTGGTGATGAAGCTTTGGCTTCTATGTTGAGTTTTGCTCTGATAGGACATGTGACATCGGGACATAGATAGAATTAGTTTAAAGATGTTCTTATTAAAGTATTTTGGAAAATTCAATTTTATTTCTTTGTAATTTTACCGGCATGTTATTTGGATTAAGTTTATGAATGTGAACTCTTTACCCTTACGTGGCTAGAAATTTGATTTTTAATGATGAAAATTTTTATATTTTTATAATTACTGTATATGTATGTTGGGGTAGAGGGTGTCACAAAAATGGTTTAAAATTCCTTCTTACACACACACATATTCAACCCCCCTTCTATGTGTTTCATGTCTAACTTCAACAACATCTCCATGAAATCTACTTTGGCTAACCGACCTTGTTGTAGACACTAGATTTTGTCCGGGTTACCCCTACTAAGGCCAAAAGGCCTCTAAAATGAGAAGAGTAGTCCTGGAGGAATCGGTAAGGCATTAAAATGGACCAAGATGAAACACAAGAGGCCAAGAAGACTCCACAGCATGCAAAACCTTATTTGCGATGTGGAATGGTCATTCCTAACCTCGGAATGGTCGTGCCCAACTCAAAAAATGAACAAAAACCCTAGTTTGGAACGACCATTCCAACTAGGCATTTTGAATGTTTTTCTAAGGCGCGGAATAATTGTTTCGGTGTTGGGAACGATTATTCCCCTTCCTTAGGTTCCTATATGAGCATGCCTAAGGCTCATTCTCCAACACCTCGCACACAGAAAACAAATACTTGTCAGATTCAACTTTCTCTCTCTTTTTATGAATTTCTTTGTGATTGTGAGGCCTTTTATAGAGCAAAAGGCTGCCAAAATGTGCTATTGTACATATTCTTAAAGATTCTCCTATAAAAGCTTGCTATAAAGGTTTTAATTGTCTCTCTTGTTCCCTTTTTATTTCTTTTACTTCTTTTTACAATCCTATTACCATGAAATGAGTTAAAATTCATGTAGATAATAAGTGTATAAATGGTTGAGAATAAGGTTTTATCCATAACCCTATTTGCATGCAATTAAAAATTACGATGTAGATCAGGTTCTATAAATTAATGTAAACTACTTTATGATTAATAAAATAAAAGGGGTAAAGATTTAATTATAATTGTTATTATGCTAAATTTATCATAGGGTACTGAGTTAGGGCATCGTGGGGTGCCCTAATACCTTCGTCAAGTGTAATCGACCCCCAGACTTGATTCTGGCTATGATGACCATAATTAATTTGAAAACCTTCTTTTACTTTTTTTGATGTTTTGAGTAAAATATCGATGGTGACTTATGACATACAAAAATCACCAAATCAACCATTTTGAAAGCAATACACAGAGTAATTTAAACATTCACCACCATCATACCATACAACAAAGTATTCATCAAATACATATGAACAATGATCAACACAATCTACATCACATGTACAAACACCACAACTAATGTGTTCTCACACATTCACTTATGGAGATCTCCTAACACACTTGCGTAGTTTAAGTGGCTCGACCCTATCGAACCAACCTAATTGTTTTCACACCAAAATGCACATGCTTAATCACAGCTAAAATGAGATACCAATCCATCACTTCTGATTTCTCAAGTGTCACCACTTAGACTAGGAAAGTCTAAGTCCATTGTTAGTGTAATAGCCCAATTTTCACACACTGTACGAAGGCCCAAAGCCCAATAAGGGTGATTTAGTAGCCTAGAATGGGTCGTTCCCAAACTGGAACGGGCCGTTCCAAAATTGTAAAATTGCCTAAAAATCTTAGTTGAGAACGAGGTGTTCCCAAATTGGAACGGGGCGTTCCAAACGACCAAAAAACCTAGTAACCCTAGTTGGGAACGGCCCGTTCTGATTTAAGAACAGGTCATTCAAAACATGGTCATTATGAGTTAAAATGTAACCCCAGAACGGGCCGTTCTAGTTTTAGAATGGGTCGTTCTGGATGTGAAATTTTACACATGACGAATGAGTCCAGAACGGGCCGTTCCAGATTTGAAACAGGCCATTCCGGCCACTCCTGATGCCTATAAATAGCAAGCTCTGGCACTCCCAAATGCACACTTTTAACTTCTTTTCCTTCTACACTCTCTGAAGACCGAGGAGAACCTAGAGGAGGAGATCAACCAGATCTTGCTTTAGTTTCAGCTACTGCTTATCGAGGTACGGGAGACAATGGGAGATTCATGTGTAGAGTTACATGAGGGAATGGGTGGGGAAGAGTTCCTGTGGAATTTTTAATAATTTTATAATTGTTTTTGTTTGGAGAATTATTGGTATTATGAGATTCCGTATGTGTTTAAGATTAGGAATATGTAAATAATTTGTAAAAATGATGATCTGGGAGAGAGAACAAAATTGTAGAAAAGTGCCTGTGAGTTAGGTTTTGGAAAAATTGGGGGTTTTACTGTTTAAGTTAAGATTATATTAAATTGGTGATTCAGTTGAGTATTATATTAATTTATAAATGTTATTGTTATATTATATGATAAAAATTGATGATCCAGATGTGGATTCATGGTGAATTGCTTAAGGGATATGTGAACCATTGTTTTGTGTGGACTTATCTATATTATGTATGTGATGCGGAATTGACTTATGGATTGTGGTGTGATGTCTTGGCACAAATGTATACATATTGTATCTACTGTTTTAGTATTGAATTGATAACATGATGTGGCAAGTGGTATGTTATGGCTTAATTGTTCAACTAATTATGAAGTGAGTATGTTGGCATGAAATGAGATGTTGTATTGAATGTGAATGTGATGTGATTGTGGTTCCTAACACTAATGACCAGGGATGACACGACCCTTGGGTAAGTGATGCTACAAGGACGGCGTGACCTTGGAATAGTGTGGGATGAGTGAGGCAATTAACACGTATCACTTATGTCAGATGTGGCATGGCCTTGGCAAAGAGTTAATTGTAAGATTTGTGTGGATTATGAATGTGAATATGATTGTGGTTCCTCACACTAATGACCTGGGATGGCACGACCCTTGGGTAAGTGATGCTACAAGAACGGTGTGACCTTAGCATAATGTAGGATGTTTGAGGCAATTAACATGTATCACTTATGTCAGATGTGGCATGGCTTTGGCATAGTGTTAATTGTAAGATTTTTATGGATTATGAATGTGAATATGATTGTGGTTCGTCACACTAATGACCAGGGATGGCACGACCCTTGGGTAAGTGATGCTACAAGGACGACATGACCTCGGCATAGTGTGGGATGTGTGAGGAAATTAACACGTATCACTTATGTCAGATGTGGCGTGGCCTTTAGCAACCCTTAGCTTCCAAGGGCATGCTATGTATTGGTGGACCTCCTTAGAAAAAGAAAGGAGAATAAATCATGAGCCCCCAATCCAATATTGGAATGAGCTCCGTAGTGCCTTAAGAAGGAGGCATATTCCTCCATACTATGACCGAGAGCTTATGGATAAGCTTCAAAGATTGAAACAAGGGTCCTCTAGTGTGGAAGAATATAGGCAATCTATGGAGTTGCTAATGATGAGGGCTGGGATTAGGGAGGAAGAGAGGACCACAATCTCTAGATTTCAAAGTGGTCTTAATCTTGAGATAAGAGACAAAGTTGAACTTCTACCTTATAAGGATTTGAATGAACTTGTTCAACTTTGTTCAAGAGTGGAGCATCAACTTACAAGAAAACCTTTTCGAAAAGACTCCACTCCCTCTTATTCCAAGAGTTTTAAGAAGGAGGGCCACTCTTCCCTACCTTATCCCAAAGAAGAAAAAGAAAAAGAAAATTCATCTTTTAAAGCCCCTTCCAAAGAGTCTAAGTCAAGTGAAATCAAGTGCTTTAAGTGTCTTGGAAGAGGACATATTGCTTCTCAATGTCCTACAAAGAAAACCATGGTTTTAAAAGCCCAAGATCACTATAGTAGCCTTGATGAAGCTACTTCATCTTCCTCTAGTGAAGAAGAAGCCATAGACTCCGAGGAAGAAATTTTACCTTGTGAAGGAGACTTATTGTTGGTTAGAAGGCTCCTTAACAATCAATCTAGTGAAATTGACCAATCACAACGAGAGAACTTGTTTCAAACAAAATGCAATGTCTTAGAAAGTACTTGTTCTCTCATTGTCGATAGTGGGTCTACTTCAAATTGTTGTAGTACTAGATTGGTTGATAAGTTAGCCTTGACTACAAAACCTCATCCTAAACCTTACAAAATGCAATGGATCAATAAGGATAGAGGTGTTGTAGTTAACCAACAAGCAAGCATACCAATCTCTATTGGCAACTATAAAGAAAATGTTTTGTGTGACATAGTGCCATTAGAGGTTAGTCATGTCTTGCTTGGGAGGCCATGGCAATTTGACAAGCACATAATCCATGATGGCCTCACGAATAAAATAAGTTTCCAACACTTAGGTAAGAAGTTTGTGTGGTGTCCTCTATCACCCTCTCAAGTGAATGAGGACCAACTCAAACTAAAGGCTAAGAAAGATGATGAAGAGAAAAGCAAAAACAAAAACAAAAAGAAAAGAAAAGAAAAAAAGAATTTTTCCTTTGAAGAAAAAGGGCTAGGTTCAAGTGAACCTTAACCCTTGTGCCATCCTCCTTCTTTTGGTGCCAAAGAAAGATGGCAATGGAGGATGAGCACCTTTTTTTTAAAAAGCCATCATTGCATAAAAGGCACCCAATCCTAAGTTAGATGATTTGGTGAATGAATTGCATGGGTCAATAAAATTTTGGTGATGCCTCTTTGGCTCTCCCCTTTGCCCTAAGCACTTTCATTCAACAACTTATGTACTAAGGATTGCATAGTTAAGTTTTAATTTTTACTCCCCTAATTGTGGTTTCACTTCTTTTGAAGGATCAATGGAATGGAAGAGCTTAAAGATTTGAGGTCAAATCCTTCTCAAGAAGGAGGGTATGATGGAGGACCATCCTTGGTACTTCACTTCATGTGAGACCCATCACATGGTTCATGACTATGGCTAATTTGAGTAGTATAGAATTTATTGCTTTATTCCATTTTTACCCTTGTATTTTGGGGTATTTTAGTCCTAGGGTTTATTTCTTTGTATTTCCCATTTTGCCCTTGTATTTTGGGGTAATTTAGATGCTTAGGATTTTAATTGGGCTAGGGTGCATCCATTAAGGAGGTGACGCACACTTAGTGGTGTTGTTTGGTCATTTTTTTGGTGTTAGGTAGGCTTAGGCCCAATTGGAGGGCCAAGGATGCATGGACTTATCATGCACCTTGTTGTAGCCAACCTAAACCCTTAAAGATGCCAAACTTGGCCACCAAGTAGCATCTAGGGTTACATTTGGCATTTCATTTAGGGTGCATTTCTCCCTAGTGAAATTCGGCCACTCACCCTAAATGCAACCCTAAATGCAAGCCTTCCTATATATTCCCCTAGTCTAGCTCCTTGTAGACACTTTGGATATTAATGATATTGAGTGTGCATTTTGCCTCATTGTCATTCTCCTTAGTCTTTAGGAACTCCACGGCCTCCTCCCCTTCTCCTCCTCCTTCCACCACCGTGAGTGAGTGAGTTTGGCCTACCTTGGGTGGCCTTCACCAACCTTAGTGAAGTGAGCTAGCCAAAAGGAGCAACACCCCACCAAACACCTCCCATACACCTTGTGCGCCACCTCCATCACCCTAAACACCAACCTTTTCCTTAGCACTAGGTTGCCTTTGGCTAACCTCCTCCCATCTCCACCCTAAGAGAGCAAAACCCTAAATAGGTTTCATCCTACACTTGGATGAAACAACCTTGAGCAAACCCTCTTCACCTTCACCTTTGTGCTTCCGCCACCATCTCCTTCATTTTTCATCATCTTTTGGAGTCTCCCTTGTTGAACCAAGATCAAGGGCGTGCATGGAACTAAGCCACCTTCCATCAGAAAGGAGTGAGTTTGGAAGGGTTGAGGTATTTTTGTCGCCTTAGATGTTGATACACTACTGTTGTCTGGTGTAGAGGATGTTTTCATTGTAGTTTTGTTGTGCTAGTATGAGTACTGTATTGACAGAATTAGATTTTGTAGCCTTCAGGAAAGTTGTACCCTTGGATGCTATCTTTCCAATGGAACTGGAATAAGATAAAAAGGAGGTCTAGAACTCCAGTTATAATTGCTTTAGTGATTAGAGGTCTAGCTATAAGCACTGAATATATCTGTTGTAGTTTTTGAATTTTTAGCTAAGAAGATGATCTTTTTAAAATCTCATATCTTCATAAGATTTGTAGCTTATTCTCTTAGCTTTCTTTTGAGATAGGATTGAGATCATTTGGATGAGTATAGCTTTCTAGGTAACTTTTTCTTTGATAGTTGTTGAAGGGATATGTACGGTGTCATGATGTTTTTGAGTTATTAGGCAATGCAAGGATAAAAACTAATCTGGTTATGATGTTCTAAGGCGTTGTCATGTAGATTGAAAGGTTGTTTAAGGTGGTATGATGTTATGTGGTAAAGTTGGTTCATGTACATGCTATATGGAGTAAAAGGTGATTGATTCGTACATGCTTAGGGATGGTATATATGAATGTTTAAACTAGTTATTCTAATATGATTTGATATGCATGTATGTTGATATGTTGATAGATGACCTTAGGTATCAATTAGTAAATGTTTGTATGTTTCGTGAAATTGACCCTAGGATGTGATATCATCATATTGGAGTTGAGGGTGAAAATATATCCAAGACAGTTTTACACTAAGTTATCTAAGTATGATTTTTGGTTATATGAAGTGAGTTTTCTAGGCCCTGTAAATTCTAGCAGAGGTATAATGTAGATCTATCTATGGTTGAAGTTTTGCTTAAGTTGGAGATACTTAAGTCAATTAGTGAGGTTAAGAGTTTTCTTAGATTAGCTTATTATTATAGGAGGTTATTGAGGAAATTTCTAAGATAACATTACCTTTGACTATATTGACTAGGAAAAGTGTTGTCTTTGTGTGGGATAGTAAGTATGAGTAGTTTCCAAACTCTTAAGAAAAGGTTGGCTAGTGTTAATATTACCAAATTTTAGTTAGTCCTTTGAGGTACATAGTGATGCTTCTAAGATGGGTTTGGGTGGAGTGTTGATGCAAGAAGGAAGGGTATTAGCTTATGTTTCTAGGCAATGGAAAATTCATGAGAGGAATTACCTTACCCATGACCTTGGGTTAGCGATTATGATATTTATACTAAGATTTGGAGACACTACCTATATGATTCTAAGCTCGAGGTATTTAGTGATCATAAGAGCCTTAAATATCTTTTGACCAAAGGAGATAGTTGGAATTTCTTAAGGAATAAGATTTTGATCTTATTTGTTATTTGGGCAAAGCCAATGTGGTGGTGGATGTTTTAAGTAGGAAACCTCTACAGTTAACTTCCCTTAAGATTAGAGAGATGAACCTTTTGGCTCGATCTAAGGATTTAAATTTGACTTGTGAAGATAAGTATGACTCGAGTAACAAATGGATTGTTGAAGGAAATTGGAGAAGCATAATTAGTTGATTCATTTTGGTGTCAAGATATGAGGCTATAGGACAAGGTAATGGATAAGAGTTTGCCTTGGGTATAGATGGAGTAGTAAGACTTTGAGATCGAGCATGTGTACCTAGTGAACTTATGCTTAGGTGTTTGATCTTTGGAGAGAGGCATAAAAGTAAAACTAATATTGTGATAGATGCCTTGATTAGGATGACCATTCACTTATCATCTTTGATGATTTAAAGGTTGGATCTGATAGAAGAATTTAGAGACTTAACGTGATGTGTGAGCTCACCCTTAAGAGCATTGGATTGGGTATGTCGAAAGTGACTAGTGAATTAATGGATGAGATTAGAGAAGCCCAGGAGTTAGATCCTTCTTAGTGAACCAACACTACAAGAAAAATGTCAATTTCCGATGGAAATTTCTGACGGAAACAAGCAAATTTTCGACAGAATTTGGTATTTCCGACGGATTTAATTCTGTCAGAAAAAGTGTTGTCGGAAAAAAAAATTCTGTTGAAAATAGCAAATTCTGTCAGAAATTTTCGACAGAAATTTCTGTCGGAAAATTTCGTCGAAAATTTCCGGTGAAAATATCTGTCGGAAATTTCTGACGGAATTTTCCGTCAGAAATGTTCCTCAGAAATTTCTGACGGAAAAGTCCGTCAGAAATTTCTAAGAGACATTTGCGACGGAAAATTCTGTCGGAAAATTCAGAGAAAGTTTTCGACAGAATTCCTGCTCCTGAGGATCATTTCCGACGGAAATTTCTGTCAGAAATTTCTGAGAGCCATTTCCGACGGATATTTCTGTCGGAAATTTTTAATTTTTAATTTTAAATAAATTTATTAATATAACTAATTGATCTTATTTTACCTGTTTAACAGATACATATACAGATATATATATAGAATGTAAAGCTTCATCAAAATAAATTTAAATTACATCATAATAATACTCTTGGTCATGTTGTTGTTGTTGGTTTTGATGTTGTTCCCCATTTTGTTGATCAAGGTTGATATTTTGTTGTTGAGAAATATTTTGAATGACAGTTTGTGCTTCTCTGGGTAAGAATTGCAAGACAATTGATTGAAATTGTTGCAACTGACGAATAACCACATTATTTTCTGCAAGTCTTTGATCATTTTCTACAAGTCTTTGATCATTTTCAGCAAGTCGTTGTTCATTTTCAGCAAGTCGTTGATCATTTTCTGCAAGTCGTTGTTTCAATTGAACAATGTCTTCTGTGTCATGTGAACTGCTACAAGATGCTTTCCTTTTAAGATTAACGTCGACACGACTGCTCTGTGTATCTTTTAAATGACGAGCAAGGTCTCCAGCTCCATACAGTCGCCCCTTAGTGGTCATGCCACCAACTGCATCAGACCAACACTTAGACCTAATTGTATCCTCCAAACCAGGGTCCATAGGATGTGATTCATCAACAGATGATGCAGCCTCAGACATAGCTTGAGAAAATTTATTGAGAAAATCTTCCTGTTATTCAACAATGGCATTGTTTTACTAATCTTGTAAATATGATTAAAAATAACATCAATAAATATTTAAGTAACTTACATATGTTTTGCTAGATCTTTCATCAACAAATTGTCCAGTTTCTTTTCGTATATGTGTCTGTTGAAAGACCTCATCAATATGCACTGAGCGACCAAATTCTTTTGCCTGCAAATAATACATTGATGCGAAATAAATAAATTTGTTCTAAAGTTGTAAAAATAGAAAAGAAAATTTTAATCCATACATACCATGCGCTTGGCATGATCATGAACTGTAATTGAGCCACCTGTATGAAGAGTCCCACCCTTTTCAGACACTCGATTTAGTGAAGCTTGTGTAGACTTTACTCGAAAAGCAGCTGAATTCCAATGTGCTACCAATTGATTCCACACATCTTCTCCAACCCAAAGTGGCCTTTTACCTGCTTTCCGAGCTTCATTAAACATATCAAACAATCTATGAGAGGCTTTTGAGTTAAAATTTTTCTTTATTTTTTCCTCATCCTCAGGTCTCCATGCCACCTTACGCTACATGAAGAAAAAACCAATGAATTATAATAATTGTAACACATCAAAATGTCAAAGGAAATCAAATTCAAAACTTTTTCAACAATTAATAGAATTGATATCATGCAGGTGAAGCAACAAACAAATATAACATGAGGATACAAATAAATAAATTAAACCAAACCAAAAGCAATAACACAAGAATTTCAACTGAATTTCTTTTTACAACTCATGTTAAAAGCAAATGTTTGTATCGAAACTACAATAATAATAAGTAAGTTCAAGTGTTTGTGAACATATAAATTAAGCATCAAAGTTCCAAGTAAAGAAATGATATGAACATATCATTGTTTACAAACAAGCAATTCATATGAATGTTCACAAACAAGAATTAAACAAGCAATTCATACCTTAAAACGTTGGAAGAAGGCATCCTTATCACTATCTTCCATCGCTCCCCATGTAGGCCATGGATGAAGAAAATGTTGCTTAATGGTGTGTGTGATAGCATGTGTAGCAATAAGGGATGGTTCAAACCTAAATAAAAAAAAAGGTTAGCAAAATTAAAAAGACAGTGAATGATGAAAAATAAATTCTAATTTATTGTTACCCTGTCCCAATAGGTTCAATTACTGGGCGATCATTGGGTGGGGGGTCTTCTGCTCCCAAGTCTAAATCATCTCCATTTATAGATGTAGAAGATGATGGAACCCTTGTAGCAGTTGGAGATGGTGTGACTGCAATAAATGGAGATGGTGATCGTGTGGGTTCAACAACTAGCGAAGGTGCTTGTGTGGGTGCAACAAATGAAGTTGGTGATCGAGTGGTTATAGCAACTGGGGATGGTGTGGTTGCAGCAATAGACGATGGTGCATGTGTGGGTGCAACAAGTGGAGATGGTGATTGGGTGGGTTGAATAACTGGGGATGGTGTGGGTGCAGCAATTGAGGAAGGTGATGGTGATGGAGATGGTAAGTTTGATGGGGTTTGAGTAGATGATCCGGAGGTATTTGTTCCTGGAAATAATTTAATTACATAACGTGACTTCTTCGATTTTCCTTTCTCCTTTCCCTTATTACCAAGAGAGGAACCTTCTCCTGTCATATCTATATAGGAATAATAATATTGTGAATAATAAATCAAAATTAACATGTATAAATATAATGGGATAAATCAAAATTAACATGTATAAATAATATTATGATTAAGTGATTCAAATGCATCATAAAAATAAAAATTAACATGTATAAATAATATTATCATTAAGTGATTCAAATGCATCATAAAAAGTGAGAACTAAATAAAGGGATAAAACTAATATAATCATTGTGATAAATGAATATAGTTGTACCTCAAAATACATAAAAATAAAGTATAGAATCCCGTCGTAATAACTTTTGAAGACATTTATTTTTATTGCCTAATCCTCTTCAGAGCTATATTCATCAAAGTCTTCTTCTAATTCCCCTTCATTTGATTCCTCTTCTTCTTCCTCCTCATCCTCTTGTACTTCAACATGTTGTAGGGGTTCTTTAGCCTCATCAACTTCTTCAAGATCACCTTGTACATCCTGTAATCCTAAAATGCCTTCAACTTCAATGACTTCATTAGTATGTGTCATTTCATCTACCTGGTAAGCCACTTCATCTTCCACATCATCAAATTCTATACGACCCCTTGGCTTTGTTTTGATTGCAACAAACCAACCACGTTTATCCATTCGTGTTGTTGGATATGGGACATAATACACTTGCCTTACATTATGTGCAATGATAAATGGATCAAACTCTTTATATCTTGCATCAATCCGAATATCCACTATATTATATTTTGGATCCACTCTTGTACCTCTTCTTGACGGATCAAACCAATCACAATAAAATACAACCACTTTCTTAGGATAACTTAAAGTATTGTATTGAAGTTCATATATGTGCTGAATGACCCCATAGAAATCATCTTCACCTCCTTCTGTAATGCCTTTTACATAAACTCCACTATTAATGGTCTTTTTCTCCTTGCACCATGCATAAGTTTGAAACTTGTACCCATTAACAAAATATGTGTGCCATTCTTTAACACATCTAAATGGCTTATTTGACAAATCCCTTAAGTGTTGGTTTATCCCATTTAAAGGCTCGTTGTGAACCTGTGTGCATGTAAGACACATAAAAAGTTATATTTTAATTAATGTATATAATGGGGAATTAAAATAAATTGTTATATACATACTTGTTCCTTGAACCATCTAGGAAAATCAGCATGTATACGAGCAAAAGCATTTTCTTGAGTTTGCATGAATAAACTGTCCGAATATATCACTTGAAGGGTAAGTTTAAGATCAGAATACAAGATAAGTTGTACAATAATGAAAACATTCATTGTCAAATGCTTACTCAAGGTACGATTTAACTTCAGTGCAGTTGATCAAGACATGAACATGGGCTGAATTGTGTTGTTCATCGGTTAACCATTTAACCAACTCCTTACCAGAATGGCGACCAGGTTGGTTAAAGACTGATAACATCGGTGGGAGATTTTCCCTTTCATTTACCATTTCGTTTCTATTACTCGTTGTTGATAACATGAAGTGATTGAAATAATGGGAACAAAAATGAGTTGTCTCTCGGTGCAAGTAAGCCGCACAGATTGATCCTTCAACCCTTGCCTTATTTTTCACTGATCGTTTAGAAATGCCCATGAATCTACAAAATTAAATAACTACGTGATGGTTGATAAGCTTTAAAAAATTAAATACAATATGTTGTTAATTATAATACCTTTCAAATGGGTACATCCATCTATACTGCAACGGTCCACCAAGACTTGCTTCATATGGAAGATGAATAGGCAAATGCTCCATTGAATCAAAAAAACTAGGAGGAAATATTCTTTCCAACTTGCAGAGTATTATTGGAATATTGTCTTTTATCCTAGATAAGTCATCCTCCTTCAATGTTGCAGAGCATAAATCTTTGAAGAAATGACTAACTTCAATCAATGGATTTAAAACATGCTTCGGTAAGGAATTAAATGCAATAGGAAGTAAGCACTCCATGAATACATGACAATCATGGCTTTTCATCCCATGCACCCTTCCCTTGTCAACATCAGCACATCTTGCCAAGTTAGAAGAATAACCATTAGGCATCTTTAGATCTTTTATCCAAGAACATATTAGCTTTGCTTCTATTGTAGTTAAAGAGTAGTTTGCCTTTGGCTTTAACATCTTACCGTTAACCAACGGCTTTAACTCCAAGTCTGGTCGTCTGCAATACAAAGCTAAATCCTTCCTTGCCTTCTCATTGTCTTTTGTCTTACCACTCACATTCATGACAGTGTTGAATATGTTGTCAAAAAAAAATTTCTCTATATGCATGACATCAAGATTGTGCCTTAGCAAATTATCTTTCCAGTATGGAAGATCCCAAAAAATACTTCTTTTTGTCCAATTATGCCACTCTCCATGTCCATCTATTGGTAAGACACCAGTTTCTGTAACTTTTGGCAAATCCTTCACTCTATGCCACACTTGACCTGGAGTCAAACAAGGTGGTGGCCCATCTCGTTCTTGTTCCCCTTTTCTAAAGGCTTTTATATTCTTTCTAAATACATGATTGTTGGGTAAAAATCTACGATGTGAGTCAAACCAACAAGCTTTCCTCCCATAATTTAATGTAAAAGATTTCTTATGCTCCATGCAATGTGGATAGAATCTTGTTAGATAGCCCTTTACGAGTGGAAGTTGATGGTGTTTCGGGGTTCAAGGATAGAATCTATGTGCCTAGTAATCCCAAATTAAGGAAGATGATCTTAGAGGAAGGACATAAGAGTACTCTTATCATTCATTTAGGAGCTACTAACATGTATCAAAGTGGCATAGTGGAAGCGTGGTGGCCTAAGGTGAAGAGAGGAGTAGAGGAATTTGTGTACTCGTGTGTAGTATGCCAGAAGTATAAGGTAGAACACTAGAAGTCTTTAGGATTTTGGCAACCTTTAGACGTCCCATTTTGGAAGTGAGATGGTGTGTAGATAGACCTTGGTTGTAGTTTTGCCAGTTTTGCTTAAGAAATTTGATTCTTTTTGGGTTATAATGGATAAACTCACCAAGGTGGCTCACCTTACCCTTATTGATATTAGATATTCTTTAAAGAGATTGATAGAGATGTACATCAGTGAGGTAGTGAGGTTATATGAATTTTACTACTAGTAGAGTTTCTGAAAGGGGACTGGAGAAACTATGACTTACGGATTAGAAAGCAAGATGTGATGAGCCTACCTGTTCTCACCTGAGATCGGCCTGAGGGGCGATCACTCTGATGAGATCGGTGAGCCTCTCCTCCTGGGTTTTTCGATTGTCCCGAGGTGGGGGTGGTACCTGCAAAAGAGACTCCGATGCTAAAGTTAGTTCTTGATAGTGTAGATGTCTCGTATTTATAACAGACGTACCTTGGTGAATTTAGGGTTTTCTCTCTTTGGGCAAGAGTAGGTTTGAAGTCAGCCCAACATTGGCTGCAGGCCCTGTTGACTATGGGCCCGCGTACGTGGTAGCGCAATTAGGGTTGGCGTGTAACTCGGTATTCGGTATGGACAGTACACTAGCCCCCCAAGCTCCAAGCTCTTTGGGCGATGAGTTCATGCCGAGTTCGAGATAATTGGGCGAGGGGTCATGACCTTTCGTTTCTGCGTTTTGAGTTGAACACCACGTGTTGTCAGAAGGTCGCCTCCTTTCTCGAAATGTTGGCGGTTGTAATAAAGAGTGACAACTCATAATGATGGGACGCGCCCTGTCATTATGAGCCTTATTTAATGTGCCCCTGTTCCTTTCAAGAGCAAGTGTTTTAAACTTAGGGGTCGCATTTTCCCTCCTCACTTATAGCCTTTCCTCTTTTCATGTCACTCCTTTTCTATGTTTACCTTGCTTTGCTTGCGTTTTAGGTGGTACTTCCATCGCTGATTGCGAGTTTTTGAGTGTCGATCGTAAGGCATTCCAGGTACTATCCTTTCCCTTGTGTGTCTGTCTCCTCTATTTTTGTCTTAGTGTTGTCGTGAGGATGGCCGATTTCGGAGAACAATGCTTCATTCTCGTTTGAGTCGCCCCAGATAAAGGCAAGGGAAAGCCCAAGTCCAGGGGAAAGATGTGGTGGCTACCGGTGGGGTAGTCATTGATGAGGGTAACTAGAAGAAGAAACGGAGGAATAACTAGAAAGATTCGCATCCTCCCATCTTGGTACCCGATTATGAGTGAGTTATTTGTGATGTGGGAGAGTTTGAAAGTAGGTTTAGTACCTTTTTAGAAGTGAATGCCCTCTGGAAGTCGCTGACGATATGCACGTCAACCGTTTCCAAGCTTATCCAAATTAAGCCTTGCCAACCCGGTGAGCATGTATACATGTCGGGTACAGTGAACACCCCATTCTTCTATATGTGCTGATGTCTCTTTAGAGACCTCAATGTTTGTCTCCCCTTTACGCCATTTGAGTGCTCGTTTTTCAAGCATGTCAATGTCGCCCCTAGCAAACTTCACCTCAATAGTTGGGGTTTCCTCTGGCTTTCCAAGTATTATGCTCAGTGCTGGGAATGGGCGCGTCGCTTCCCGTTTTCCTTCACTTTTACTAGTTGAAATTCGACGAGCCTCCCCTAGGTTGGGTTTCCCTCAGTGATAGCCAGGTCAGGGGGCTATTTTAACTGTACTCTCAGTCTTACAGAAATTTCAAGAAGGAATTTGTCCAAGTTCACCCGATAAGTACTGACCCCAAGACTGAGGAAGTCTTCCATCTTGAGGGGAAGCCGAGGTTTCCCTTCTTTTGGCAGCAAAACCCAGTTAAGTTTAATGGGACAAGTTGCGTTCGCTTGTCGGCTTTGGAACAGGCCGACATTAACAATCTCAAGGAGCTACCACGTCCGCTAGATAACAAACTCGTCCTTGCCCTTGCGGACTTGACAAATAAGGAGGAGGGTTTAGAGAGTGAGTATCTTTTGATATTGTAATTGGTGAATTCAATCATTATTTTTTGTTGCTTTAATAGAGTTTGTGTTTGGGTTTTCATATTTGATGGGAAGAGCAAGTGGCGTGAACTGAAGGGGAAGTTCAATGTCCCCGAGCTCAAGGTTGACGATCGTGCCGAGGAGGGGGCCGCCAATCTCTAACCTTGCCACAAGAGGAAGAAGGGCCTGAAAGAGCTGGACAAGGCTTCATCTGGCCCTGTGACTGAAGAGGTGGCCTCGGCCGCTCCAGAGCAGGCGACAACCATAGACCTGATTATGAGTCCTCACGCAGAATCTTTGGCTAGGGAGCCTGTTACTGAGGTTATCCCGGAGAAGCAGGTATTGGTTGTTTTTTCGTGTTGTGGGGTGCTTTGATTTTTCTAAGTTATTTTATGCAAATGTTGTTCGTTGTAGGTGGCATCTACTGTTGCTAATCCCGAGGTAACCCGTGAAGCTATCAATTTAGGGGCACTGTCTACGCTTCCCCCGCCGGTGACCTCGTTGACTCTCGGGGGCACTGGGCCTAGGTCGAGGTGTTTGTACCAGAGGTTTGATGTGACTCAACCTTTGGTTCTTTTGGACCATGTGAGCATGTCACCTGATGTGGCGTTGTTGTGGAATCTCGAGTTGACTGTTGAGGGGTTCTACCAGGAGAATCCAGCCTTTAAGGCTGATAAGGCCATCATAGAGAAGGTTGGCCCAGTCGCAGGGCTTGACTCGGCTAAGGTGTTCATGTAGAGGTCAATCGCCATCGTGGATCACTGGAGGCGTCGATGGCAACATCATCAAGCTGAACTAGAGGTGGCGTAGAGGGAGCATGCTGAGCTCGAGGTGTTGAGGCGGGATTTTGCAATTCAGGCCAATGAGACATATGCCACGAAGGTTAGCAAACTCCTCAAAGTCACCAAGGCGGCTAAGGGTGAGTCTGAGGATGCTTCTGGCCGGGCTCGATCCTTGGAGGAAGAGGTGGAGGCTTTGAAGGCCAAGCTAAAGGCGGCTAAGGAGAAGTAGCTATGTGACGAGGTTCTCCTTGTAGGTAAATTCCTTGAAATTCGATATCAAGATACTTGCTTCTTCAAAGAGGAAGTTGGAGGGTGTGCTTCAAGATACTGAGTGGGTTGTCCTTATTAAGCACAAGAAGGGTTTTGCGAAGGCGGTTCGTCAAGCCAAACTGCTTGCCCCGGGTATCGATTTCTCTTTGATGGATAGCAATAAAGACATTCAGGGTGGCCAATTGGTGAATGAGCATGACCTCGAAAGTTCAAGTGAAGACACCACTATTTAGATTAGGATTTTACATGCTTTTTTCATGCTTTTTATTGTCTGCGCATTTCCAGACTTTGTAATGAATATTTAGACAGATATTTATTCCTGAATAAAGTGTATTTTGCTTTTTATTTTCTTGTGTGTTGCTTTTGTTTGACATTTCGACTTATAAGTCGCACTTGGCTTGATATAAATCGTACCAAGGTTCGGATTCAATTTTGGCTGTGTGAATTGCACCGAGGTTCGCGTTCGACCTTGGTTTAATGTAAAATGCACCAAGGTTCGAATTCGACCTTGGCTTGATATAAATTTTTCCAAGGTTCGAATTCAACCTTGGCTTAATATATATTGAACCAAGGTTCGAATTCGACCTTTGCTTAATATAAATCGTACCAAGCTTCAAATTCGACCTTGGCTTAATATAAATCGTACCAAGGTTTGAATTCAACCTTGGCTTAATATAAATCGTACCAAGGTTTGAATTCGACCTTGGCTTAATATGGGTTAAACGATGTGAAGTTGAGAGTATATAAAGAAAATGAGTTGTTCTTATTGATGTGGTGGGTGTGCCTCGTTAAAAACCCTCTCAGCCAAAACCCATTTTTCTATTTTTTGGGAAAAAAGATCGAGTAGGCAAGAGAGTACAACGCATCATTTTACAATTTAGCTAAAATAAAACTTGAGGTGAGTGGCATTCCATGTTCTTGGAATGGTTTTGTCGCCGAGTTCTTCTAATCGGTATGCCCCATTATTCAGGTCATCAGTAACTCGGAACGGGCCTTCATAGTTAGGCGCTAGTTTTCCTTCTGATGCATTTCTCCTTGCCTCACCTTGTAGTCGCCAGACTAGGTCTCTAACTCGAAAAGCCCGTGGTCAAAGTCTTCTGTTATATCTTCTAGAGGCTTGGAGTTTGCATGCTTCTTCTTTAATCCGAGCTTCTTCCCTTACTTCTTCTATTGTGTCGAGGTTGGTCGTGATCTCCTGGATATTTTGTTCATCGTTTAATACGAGTCATCGATGAGAAGCCTCGCCAACTTCAACTAGGATCATTGCATCGGATCCAAAGGTCAATCTATAAGGTGTCTCTTGGGTCGTCGACTGTGGGGTGCAATGGTATGCCCAGATACTCGGGAGTTCGTCGACCCACTGTCCTTTAGCACTTCCCAGCCGTTTCCTGAGTTCTTGGAGTACGACTTTGTTGGCAGCCTCGGCCTGACCGTTGGTTTGTGGGTGCTCAACTAAGGTGGCGAGGTGCTTGATGTCGAGTTCTCGGAGGAAGCTTTCAAAACTTTGTGCAATGAATTGTCTTCCATTGTCGGTGATGAGAGAGTATGGGAGATCGAATCGACAGATGATGTTCTTCCACGTGAATTTTTGCACGTTCTCGGTGGTGATCTCGGCGAGCGGACATGCTTCAATCCACTTGGTAAAGTAGTCGACAACGACGATGAGGAACTTAAGTTAGCCTTTCGCGAGGGAAAATGGCCCAAGGATGTCCATTCCCCACTAAGCGAAGGGCCATGGGGATGCCATTTGGTGGAGGACCTCCGGTGGCTGCCAACGTGCATTATCGAAATGCTGACATGCCTTGCACCTTTGTACGTAGTCTTTGTAGTCTAACTTTAGCGTAGGCCGGTAATACCCAGCCCAGAATACTCTGGTTGCCATTGAGCGTGCACCGGAGTGCATGCTGCATATGCCTCAATGAATTTCTTCGATGACGTAGCTGGCCTGAGACTTGGTTAAACATTTGAGTATAGGATCCGAGATGCTTCTCTTGAAAAGTTCATCTACAATAATGATGAATTGAGATGATCTTACCCTCACTTTTTGAGCTACATTCTGGTCCTCAAGTACTACCCCCTCGTTTAAGTACTTCCAGATGTTGGTCATCCACTCCTTATCTTCAACGTCATTGGTGTTGACGACCTTGGCATCTAGGCTTGGGGAGTTGAGGGTCTCTTGCATGATGGTCTGATGTTGTCCAGGGTGCTTCGTACTAGCGAGCTTGAACAGGAGATCGACCTTGACATTTTGCTCTCCGGGCACGTGGTGTATCGTAAATTCCTTGAAGGATGACATCCATTGGGACACTATGTGGTAATATCTTTGTAGCAGCGTGTCCTTAGTCTGGTAGGCTCCACCGAGTTGTTCTACCATGAGTTTTGAGTCCCTTGCGAATCTCAATCCTACCAATAGTGCTTCACCCTTTGTGCTTTGATGTCCCTTGCCAATCTCAATCCTACCAATAGTGCTTCACAATGGTCTGACCTTTGCAGGACTGGTGGGGTGGCGAGGAAGCTTTTGAAGTTTTTGAAAGTCTCTTCACACTGGTCCTTCCACTTGAAGTTCTTTGACTTCCGTAGCAAGGTGAAAATGGGTCCCGCCTTTTCTGCCAGCCTAGGTATGAAGCGAGAGAGAGAGACTAACCTGCCCGCTAACCTTTGAACGTCCTTGATAGTGTAGGGACTTTGCATTTGTATGATAGCCTTGCACTTCTTTGGGTTGGCCTCAATGCCCCTGTTGGTGATCATGAAGCCGAGAAACTTACCTCCTTGGACTCTGAAGACACACTTCTCAGGGTTTAAGTTCATATTGTGCTTCTGTATTTGGTTGAACACCTCGGCCAGGTCTGCGATGTGAGCTTCGGCCGACACGGTTTTTACGACCATGTCATCTACATAGACTTCCATGTTCTTCCCGATTTGTTGGCAGAAGACCTTGTCCATCAACCTTTGGTAAGTGGCTCCCGCGTTCTTAAGGCCAAAAGGCATCACATAGTAGTAGAAGTTGGCCTAGTCAATGATGAAGGTTGTGTTTTCCTCATCCAGTAGGTACGTCATGATCTGATTGTATCTGGAGTATGCGTCTAGGAAGATAAGGAGAGCATGGCCGGAGGCCCCATCGACCAACCTGTCGATGCTCGGTAAGGGGTACGCGTCTTTCGAGTAGGCTTTGTTCAGGTCGGTGTAGTCGACGCAAATACGCCACTTCCCCGAGCTCTTTTTGACGAGTACCACATCGGCCAGCCATGTGGTGTACCTAACTTCTCGGATGAAGCCTGCGTTCATTAGCTTCTATGTCTTAGTTATGATGGCTTCTAGCCTTTCCCCTCTGACTTTTCTTTTCCTTTGAGCCACTAGCTTGGCTTTCCTGTGGATTGCCAACCTGTGACAGATGAGATTAGGGTCTATACCTGGCATATCGGTGCTTGACCATGCAAAGAGGTCTATGTTCTTGGAGATCTCGGCTATGAGTTGTTGTCGCAACTCTAGGCTTAGTTGACGACTTATCTTTGTGCACTGGCCGGGAATTTTGCCAATTTGGTCGATTATCATTGGACTCTGACCTTGGGTCTAGGTCGGTGATTTCGGCCTGTGCTATATGAGCCACGGTGAGGGATTCATCTTGGCGTTACTCCTCTACTGGTGGTGACGTTTTCAAGCTTTCGGCGTAGCATTGTCGAGCTGTTCTCTGGTTTGCCTTAATGGATATTATTTTTTCATTACCCCTTGGGAACTTCATCATCAAATGCAGGGTGGACACCACAGCTCCGAGTTGGTTCAACGTTGGCCTGCCTATGATGATGTTGTATGATGTGTTAGCGTCGATGAGGAGGTATTTGACCATTGTTCTCTTTGAGTTGGGAGGCGCTCTGAAGGTTGTCAGCAACTCTATGTAACAACGAGTGTGGACTTGTTCACCTACAAAACTGACTAGGGATTCTGTATGAGGTTGGATAAGAGAATGGGGATGTCTAACCTTAGAAACGTTGGCCAATATAAGACATCTGCTGAGCTTCCTTGGTCGATCAATGTTTTGTGGACTTCCTAGTTGGCTACTTCAACTGCAATGCCCATGGGATCATCTTGGTTTGGACAGATGCCGATGTAATCATCATCCGTGAAAGTGATGGGTGGCGTGTTGCGCGGCGGAGTTAAGGTATCAGCACAGATGTTGTTGATACTCCGTAGGTGTCGTTTACGCGCCGAGCTACTTAGGCTTCCTCCGGCGAATCCACCTGCGATTGTATTAATAACTCTTCGCAAAGGAGGGGTCTCTATTCTATGACTTACCTCGGCCTGCACTATTTTGCTGAGGTTCTGCTGGGACCCAGAGGGTTGCTTCTCTCATAAACTGGAGCCTCGACCTCGTCCTCGTCCTCTACCGTGTCTTTCATAGCAACCCCTGTGTTGGTTGTGACCTTTGGACATACTGTCTGAGGTGCCCTCCTTGGACAAGTTCCTTGATGCGGTCTCGGAGTGTTTGGGATTCCGCGGTGGTATGACTGTAGTATCTATGGTAGTGGCAATGTTTTGACTTGTCAGCACTATTGGGGCTGTGCCCAGGTGGTGGCAAGGTGATCAGATTGGTATTGTTGGCTTCTTCCAGTATGTGGACACGAGGTGCATTCAGGGGAGTGTAGAAGTCGTACTTCCCGCTTTTATTTTGCTGTGCTTTCTTAAATTGGTTGTCGTTGGAGATTCTCAACTTATCTTTGTAACCTTGGTCTTGCTTTCCCTACGACTTTCTACAGATTTAGTTGCGAAATTCAGTGTGTTCCTCTATTTGGATGTATCTAGCGGCCCGAGCGCGCAGCTCGTCCATGTCAAGGGGAGGTCACTAGTAGAGGCTGTCAACGGAGGGCCCTAGTATCTGTGCCATGAGCATAGCATGTAGGGCGACTTTGGGATTCAAGTTGCGGATTTCAATGGAGACGTTGGCGAATCTTTCCATGAATTTCTGTAGTGGCTCGTCATCGCCTTGCCTTAGGTTGGATAAGGCAACGAATGTGACGTGGTGAGGTCGGCTTGTTGTGTATTGCATCGTTAAACGTCTTACTAGAGTGTCAAAATTGTTGATTAACCCTGCTTGCAATTGGGTGTACCAGGCGAGTGCCGAGCCTTTCAATGAGGTTGGGAAGACCCTACACAAGATAGCATCGTCATTAGTGTATAAGTTCAATTACGTGACATAGAGATCTACATGCTCACCTAGGTCAGTGATGTCGTCATATCGGTCGATGTTCAGGGGCTTCCACCTGAAAGGGAGGGGTGTTTCCATGATATGCCATCGATAAAGGGATGACAACGGAAGCTTGTCTGATGCACTGGAGCCTGGGTCGACGCATTGCTGATTTCGTGGTCCGATCTTTGCCCCGGTGCGCGACCAATGCATTGTCGAATGATGAGTTGTTGTCCTGTGCATTATTGGCGATGGAGAAACTGACTGGTACTCCTCCTCATGGTGGTTGCTTGGTTGAGGAGGCAGGCTTGGAGGGAGTTGATGGAGTTGGGCACGTATGCACTCGTTCTTTGCTCGTAACGCTGCCAGATTGGCCGCATGTTGAGTGTGCATGTTCTCCAGGTCCGCGGTGTGTTGTTGTTGTAGTTGGTCGACCTTCTCGATCAATCGTCGTAGTGTTTCTTCTCCTTCCATTATGGCTACATTCTCTGCTTCATCTGTTTCTCTCTTGTTATGGCTTCAGGTGAAAACCATAAGATTGGCTAATAAGAAAATTCTTGATCGGCCCCACAGTGGGTGCCAGATGTTCTCACCTGAGATCGGCCTGAGCACCAATCACTCTTATGAGATCAGTGAGCCTCTCCTCCTACGTATGTCGGTCGTCCCGAGGTGGGGGTGGTACCTGCAAAAGAGACTCCGATGCTAAAGTTAGTTCTTGATAGTGTAGATGTCTTGTATTTATAGTATACGTACCTTGGTGAATTTAGGGTGTCGCCACCGGCCCAAACGGGCCTCGGCGGTCGCGAAGACGGTCGAGCTCTCTTTTTATTTTTTGTTTGAAAATGTATTGGATTGTTAGAACGACTTGTTCTCAAACTGAGACCTCGTCGATCTTATCCAATTTATTATTGAAAGAGTCTCACCAATCCAATTTAATCCCAAGCGGGACCCTCCATGGATTAGTGGTTTTTGTAAAAAGGGAGGGTTCGTGGAGTCGCCACCAATGTTTTACTCAAAACATTGGAAAAAGAAGTTAAGGCAATCGATTTCAAAAATCGACTTCGGCCATTATAACCAGAGTCGGGTAAGGGAGTCGGTTACGCGTGAGGAAGGTGTTAGCACCCCACAGCGCCCCTAACGGGTTCCCTATGACGGATTATTTTACAAATAATAGCACAAAATTACTAAATTACCCCTTTTATTTATGAACGATTATTATCTTAAATATCTACATGATGCTTAAATTAAACACACAGAAAGCAGTAAAAGGAGGGAATTAAAGAAAACCTCTTGGAGCGTGCTTTTATAAATCTCAATAAATGCTAGGAGGCTTTGCGGCGCTCCTTCCCTCTACAAGCTCGCTCGACACTCTCCTCGAAGAAAATTTTTGACTAAGGGAATCAAAAAGATTTCCCCTTCGGTTAAATCCGAGACTCAAGCAAAGCGCTCAGAACTCGAGGATTTAACCGGTCCTGACTCCCAGAGAGGTTCCTAAGGCAGAGCACTGCTCAAAAACCCCAGAACACTCAATAAGAGAGTCAAGAAATGGTTGAAAAGTGTGTATTGACGTCAAATGACGCCATATTTATAGGAAATAGGAGCAATACGGGCGCTGGAGTCAATACGGCCCGTATTGAGAATTTGTTCTTCAATACGGCCGTATTGAACTCAATACGGCCGTATTGAAGTTCACAAATCTTCAATACGGCCGTATTGAGTCCAGTACGGCCGTATTGAAGTTCAAAACTTCAATACAGGCCGTACTGGTCCCCAAGCAGCCCGTATTGGTCCCAATTCCTCCTATTTTCTATTTTTAGCTATCCTAAGACCTCTTAGACCTATAGAGAACCCTCCTTGGGCCTTCTGGAAGTCCTTCTGGCTGATCCTTCTTCAGTCTTCGAGAGTCTTCAAGCTTTATTTCCGACCCGGACAATTTTAGGGGTCTACAGCTGCCCCCTCCTTTACTTGGTCAAACGGCCTTTTAGTTTACCGGTTGACAAGTAAAGGAGTTGACCCAATTGTCCGGGTGATGTGCCAACCTTCTGACTTGTAGCGTCTTCCGGTGGAAAATTGGTTGAGTAGCCTCTCCAGGTTAGCCTCGCTAGACGCCCTAGCTGGAAGCTGTGAGTACAACTTCACTCGCTGCCCGAGTCGGAAGTTGCGTACCTCCGTGCTTTCTGAACACTTTGGTACTGAGTTTGCCCTCTCCAGGGTGAGTACCGTCTCTCCAGATACAACTTTACTCGCCGCCCGAGCCGAAAGTTGCATACCTCCGTGCTTTCTGAACACTTTGGTACTGAGTTTGCCCTCTCCAGGGTAGCTTCACTAGACGCCCTAGCCGGAAGCTGTGAGTACTGTCTCTCCAGATACAACTTTACTCGCCGCCCGAGCCGAAAGTTGCATACCTCCGTGCTTTCTGAACACTTCGGTACTGAGTTTGCCCTCTCCAGGGTAGCTTCACTAGACGCCCTAGCCGGAAGCTGTGAGTACTGTCTCTCCAGATACAACTTTACTCGCCGCCCGAGCCGAAAGTTGCATACCTCCGTGCTTTCTGAACACTTCGGTACTGAGTTTGCCCTCTCCAGGGTAGCTTCACTAGACGCCCTAGCCGGAAGCTGTGAGTACTGTCTCTCCAGATACAACTTTACTCGCCGCCCGAGCCGAAAGTTGCATACCTCCGTGCTTTCTGAACACTTCGGTACTGAGTTTGCCCTCTCCAGGGTAGCTTCACTAGACGCCCTAGCCGGAAGCTGTGAGTACTGTCTCTCCAGATACAACTTTACTCGCCGCCCGAGCCGAAAGTTGCATACCTCCGTGCTTTCTGAACACTTCGGTACTGAGTTTGCCCTCTCCAGGGTAGCTTCACTAGACGCCCTAGCCGGAAGCTGTGAGTACTGTCTCTCCAGATACAACTTTACTCGCCGCCCGAGCCGAAAGTTGCATACCTCCGTGCTTTCTGAACACTTCGGTACTGAGTTTGCCCTCTCCAGGGTAGCTTCACTAGACGCCCTAGCCGGAAGCTGTGAGTACTGTCTCTCCAGATACAACTTTACTCGCCGCCTGAGCCGAAAGTTGCATACCTCCGTGCTTTCTGAACACTTCGGTACTGAGTTTGCCCTCTCCAGGGTCTGCCTCCGTGTTTCTGATCACTTTGGCAAAGTGAGTTTGCCCTCTCCAGGGTCTGCCTCCGTGTTTCTGTTCACTTCGGCATGGCGAGTTTACCCTCTCCAGGGATCTGTGATTGATTTGTCTCCACAGTCCACGATGCTGTTTCGACGGTTTGATTTTGATTTTGATGCCGCTGAGGGCTGGATAACGCAGGGATCCGTCTCGGGGATGTGCAGTTACTCATAGGTTCTTGTGTCCCAACTTTGCATTGTATGGTTGGTGCCCATTGAGGAATTTCTGTTTCCTTGGGGTGTAGACACAAAGATGCTCTTTTTGAAATGAGCGATGCCTTATGTTTGGCTGACGTCCTGTCGACATTGGTGGAGTATCCCGGTTATCCTTATTCGGGTGACTCTTTTTGACTTTTCTGGTTTTGTAGCCTCTGTGTAGGCTGTTATCCGCTAGGGATGTTGACATGTTGATTTTTTGACTGGCCTCTTCTGTTAGGCAGATAGTCTTGATGTTCGATGTTTTGGCGGGATGCCAAATTCCGCTTGGGGAATTTTATTAATCTTTTTGATTTTCTTCCCCTTTTGTGGGGATGCCTCTTGGATAGGCGATCATCCACTGGGGATTGATGTTGATTGGCCTCTTTTGTTAGGCAGATCATCTTGACGTTCATTTGTTAGGCTGAGGGCCAAATTCCACTTGGGGAATAGTTTATTGGTCTTCCTTTTGAAGAGATGCCTCTTTAGTAGGCGATTGGGGATTTGAAGTTTTTATTCATCCTAGAGTATTATTTAGAAAGCCTCTTCAGGCTTAGCTTCACTCATCGCTTTTGAGTTGGAAAACTATCCTCCATTGGGGAAGTTTAAAGTCCTTAGACACTTTTCTTGGATGATCAGGCCTCCTTTGGGGATTTCGCTGATCGCATTCTGATAGCTTTCACTGGGTAATTTGGCCCGTGAGTGTAAGCTTGAGATATCTCTGGGGAATCGAGCCTTTCTAGGCTCAACTATTCTGAAGGAAGAGTATTGTTTCTGCGAGCCTCTCCAGGCTCAATTATTCTGAGGGAGTATTCTTTCTGCGAGCCTCTCCAGGCTCAGATATTCTGAAGGGAGTATTCTTTCTGCGAGCCTCTCCAGGCTCAATTATTCTGTCTGATCGGGAGAGTATTATTTAGGAAGCCTCTACAGGCTTAGCCTCACTCAATGCCTGAGTCGGAGAGCTACTTTCCACTGAGGAAGTCTGAAGTCCTTTGACTTGGAGATATTACTTGGATGATCGTACTTCCTTTGGGAGATTTTGACGATCTTGCTTTGAAAGCTCTTGTTGGATATTGGCTTCATGAGCTGAGGTTCCCTTTGGGGAGTATTATTTCTGCGAGCCTCTCCAGGCTCGATTATTCTGTACAAGCTGTTTGTTGGATTTTCTATATCCTCGCCTTTTTCGTTTTCGGCTTTTGTTGACTGCTGTCATATACAAGCAATTTTCTATTTTTCTATTTTATGCAATTGCCTCATGGTAAGGTCTTTTGAATGTGCAACTAATGTGTGTGATGCACGCGATGCAAGTTTGTATTTTTTATTCTTTTGTTTAGAAAAGTGTATGGCTCTCCCTATCCTCCTCTTTTTTGGAGGACTTTCTGTCGTTGACGCGAGGGAGTATTTTTATGAGCCTTTATGCAGGAGATTACGGATTTCATAGGAACCCCTCCAATTTGCTTTATTGACCGATTATTAACAGAGTTTCATACAATTTTTGAAACATCAATTTAAAGGCATAATCACATGGTCAAGAGAGAAAAGAAACAAATGGATATTTTATTGATTTTCAAATATTTTTACAGAAAGATTTACAGAGGGATTTTCTGAAGAATGGCTGGCCAGGGTAGGCTATATACATTTTGGCTTAAACAATTACATCTGTGATTGCTGCTCTTCCCGTTCCCCTAATTGCTTTGGGTGAGATGCCTGAGCCAGGAGTGTAAATGCTGCAAGATGCTTGCTTCTAGAAGATAATTGCTTGAACCGCCTTTCGGTTTTCGGTTCAAGTGACCGTTGCTTGCTTCGTTTTTACATCTTATTCTTTTGCCCCTAATTTTTGCCTAGGACGTATCCTAGCGGGGATAATTTTGCCTTTGTTTTGCCTAATACCCTTGTATTGGCGGGCTTTTATTTTGCCCTAACTTTTGCCTAGGACGCCCTTTTCGGGTTTTCATCCTAGCGGGCCTGTGCAAGCAACGTCTTCAAGCGTAGTACTTCTTTACCACGTCAGCGTTGACTGGGTATCGAAGTTCTTCTCCATCCATGTTTGTGAGGATCAATGCTCCTCCGGAGAAGGCTCGTTTCACCACGTATGGTCCTTCGTAATTTGGGGCCCACTTTCCGATTTTGTCCTTTTGGGCTGGTAGTAATTTCTTCATCACCAGCTCTCCCTCATGGTAGACTCGAGGGTGGACTTTCTTGTCAAAAGCCTTTTTGATCTTCCTTTGATAGGCTTGACCATGGCATATGGCGTTCAGCCGCTTTTCTTCAATAAGGTTCAATTGGTCATACCGGCTTTGAACCCATTCTGCCTCGGAAAGTTTCGCTTCCATGATTACCCTTAGAGAAGGTATTTCGACCTCGACGGGTAGAACTGCCTCCATCCCATAAACAAGGGAGAACGGAGTAGCTCCTGTGGACGTGCGCACTGAAGTCCTGTATCCATGGAGAGCGAAGGGTAGCATCTCATGCCAGTCTTTGAATGAGACAACCATCTTTTGTACTATCTTCTTGATGTTTTTGTTGGCTGCCTCGACTGCCCCATTCATCTTTGGTCGATATGGGGAAGAGTTATGGTGTTGGATTTTGAACTCTTGGCACAGTTCTTCCACCATCTTGTTATTCAAATTGGATCCGTTATCAGTGATGATCTTGTCGGGAATACCGTATCTGCATATAATATTCTTCCTGATGAAGGATGTTACCACCTTTCGGGTCACGTGAGCATACGATGCCGCTTCTACCCATTTGGTGAAATAGTCAATGGCCACAAGGATGAATCTGTGTCCATTGGATGCCTTTGGCTCGATGGGTCCAATAACATCCATGCCCCATATTGAGAATGGCCAAGGTGAAGCCAATACGTTGAGTGGAGTTGGCGGAACATGGATGTTATCGGCGTATGCTTGACATTTGTGGCATTTTCGCACGTATTGGTGGCAATCCTTTTCCATGGTCGACCAATAATATCCTGCTCTGAGGATCTTTTTAGCCATTGCGGGCCCGGGAATATGGGTACCGAAAACCCCCTCATGTACTTCTTTGATCAAGTTTTGAGCCTCGGCTTGGTCTACACATCTTAACAAGACCGAGTCATAATTTTTCTTGTAGAGGGTTTTGCCGATTAGCAGAAATCCCATGGCTCTTCTCCGGATATTTTTTTTGTCATTATCACTGGCCATATCAGGATATTTCCCCTTTGTCAAATACTGTTTGATGTCATGGAACCATGGATGATCATCAATAGCTTCATCTATCAGAAAGCAGAACGCTTGCTTATTATGCCGCCGGATATTTATAACAGGCATTTCATGCTCACTATCCAAGGCGAACATTGATGAGAGTGTAGCAAGAGCGTCGGCAAACTGATTTTCCTCCCTTGGAATGTATTCAAAGATGACACTTTGAAAGAATTGTGTCAAATCTTTGATATGCTCAACATATGGTATTAGTTTAGGATTTCGGACTTCCCAGTCACCTCGTAGCTGATGGATAACTAGAGCCGAATCCCCAAATACTTTGAGTTTGAGGATACCATTGTTGATAGCCGCTTGAATCCCTAACGTGCAAGCCTCGTATTCGGCCATGTTATTTGTACAGTCGAAGTTGAGTCTTGCCGTTAAGGGGATATGCTTTCCTTGTGGGGAGATTAACACTGTCCCAATCCCTTGTCCAAGCATGTTGGAGGCTCCATCAAAATACATGGTCCACGCATCATCTTTTGGTTCTTCATGTTGTATACTCATTATATGCTCATCGGGGAAATCATCCTGAAGGGATTGATAATCGTTGGTCGGCCCATGTGCTAGGTAATCAGCTAGGGTACTGCCCTTGATGGCCTTTTGTGTGACATGTATGATGTCGAATTCTGATAATTGTACTTGCCATCGGGCAATTCTCCCAGTGATTATTGGCTTATCGAACAAGTACTTGATTGGATCCATTTTGGAAACCAACCAAGTAGTATGCCTAATCATGTACTGCCTGAGCCTTTGTGTTGCCCACGCTAACGCACAGCATGTCTTTTCTAATGGCGTGTAGCGTGTCTCATAATCTAGAAATTTCTTGCTCAAGTAGTAGATGGCTCGTTCTTTTTTCCCTGTTTCGTCCTGTTGCCCTAGCACGGCTCCCATGGACTCATCAAGCACAGTTAGATAGAGGATTAATGGCCTTCCCTCGACAGGCGGCACCAATACTGGTGGATTGGCCAAGCACTGTTTGACTTTGTTGAAAGCTTGTTGACAATCCTCACCCCAAGTTTCTGAATGATTCTTGCGCAACAGCTTGAATATTGGCTTGCACGTGTCAGTCAATTGTGCGATGAACCTTGCAACATAGTTCACCCTGCCAAGGAATCCTCTTATCTCTTTCTCAGTTTTAGGAGGAGGCATTTCCATTATTGCCTTTACTTTATCGGGGTCCACTTCTATGCCTTTTTCACTGACGATGAACCCGAGAAGCTTACCCGACCGGACTCCGAAAGTACACTTAGCAGGATTTAGCTTAAGCTGATATTTGCGAAGCCGGTTGAATAATTTTCTCAAATATTGGATATGGTTCATTTCGTCTTTTGACTTTGCGATCATGTCATCCACGTAAACCTCAATTTCTTTGTGGATCATATCGTGGAATAATGTCACCATCGCTCGTTGGTAGGTGGCACCCGCATTCTTGAGTCCAAAAGGCATTACCCTGTAGCAAAACGTGCCCCAAGGTGTAATGAAGGAAGTCTTCTCGCGATCTTCCATGTTCATCTTGATTTGGTTATACCCCGAGTATCCATCCATAAAGGAATAGAGTGTGTTTGTGGCTGTGTGGTCCACGAGTGTATCAATATGTGGCAAGGGAAAATCGTCCTTTGGACTGGCACGATTTAGATCCCTGTAGTCAACACACACTCTAACCTTTCCATTCTTTTTGATAACTGGCACAATGTTAGCCAGCCATTCGGGATATTGGGATACGACCAAGAATCCCGCGTCTAATTGTTTTTCCACCTCCTCCTTGATCTTTAAAGACCATTCGGGCTTGATTCGTCGAAGCTTTTGCTTAACGGGTCGATACCCTTCTTTCAATGGCAACTTGTGCTCGACGATTTTGGAGTCCAAACCGGGCATATCACGGTATGACCACGCAAATACATCTTTGTATTCCCTTAATAATTGGACCAATTGTGCTTTTATTTCATCACTGATATGGGTCCCAATGTTGACCTCTTGCAACTCTTGACCCTGCCCCAAATTTACAGTCTCCAATTCTTCTTGATACGGTTGGAGTAGACGAGCTTCTTGGTCTAGCAGTCTTTGCAGATCCGGAGAGATGGTCTCCTCATCACTGTCCGACCCAACCCATTCATCCTCAGCTTTCGGATCCCGATTGGAGCGAACAATCACAGACATAATTATTTATTGGTTCTGTTTTAGGTTTAGAATTTATTAATGTTAATGAGAGAGAGAGAAAAGAACAAAATGAGAGAGTAATGTGTGAAAAATGCCTTTTATTGATATGTGTAAAAATGTACAAGACCCTTATTTACATAAAAGGGTTCTCATGATCTCGGGTACTGATCATGAGTCCCTAAAAGAAAAGAAAAACATGGAGGGGTCCTATCGTGGCTTGCCCTTCTCTCTACTCCTGCTTGGGCAAAGGATTCTTGCTCACGTCGGGCGCTGTCGAATCAAAGGTGACCCACCCAGCATCAATAAGGTCTTGGACCTTATGTTTGAGAGCTCTGCAGTTCTCCGTTGTATGTCCTGGTCCTCCCGAGTGGTATAAGCATGTATCTTGAGGTTTGTACCACTCGGGGTAGGGTGGGTCCATTTTCCTTGGTGGAACATAAGCTAGAAGTTTGGCTTCTACTAGCTTCGGCAGGAGGTCACTATATGTGGTCGGAAGTTTATCAAGCTTCCTCACAGGGGTAGACTGCGATCTTCCTGACTTCGAAGTGGAAGAAGACGAAGAGATGGTTATGGCATTGACTCCTCCTTCTTTCTTCTTCCCGAAGGTCTTCTTAGCTTCGTATGATTGGGAAGGCTTGGCTAACTTCCCACTTTTGAGCCCTTGTTCCACCCTTTCTCCAATGGTGATGATGTCCGAGAAGAGTGTTGTCGTGTTCCCTATCATTTTGTCGTAATAGGGACCGGTCAACGAGTTGATGAATAAGGACACCGTCTCCTTATCTGACAGCGGGGGCTCTATCTGTGCCGCCAACTCCCTCCATCGTTGGGCGTACGCCTTGAAGGATTCATCATTTGTTTTGCTCAAGGCTTGAAGATCGGACCTATCGGGTGTTAGGTCGATGTTGTATTTATAGCGCTTGAGAAAGGCGTCGGCCAACTGTCTCCATGTATGTACTAGATTTCCATCTAGTTGCATATACCAGTTGAGCGCGGTATCAGCTAAGCTCTCTTGGAAACAATGAATCAAGAGCTTTTCATTTGTGGCATATGCGGCCATCTTGCGACAATACATGGTGAGATGACTTTTAGGGCAAGTCGATCCCACGTACTTTGGAAAATCTGGCACCTTGAATTTGGGAGGGAATTGAATGTCCCTCACCAAGCACATGTCGGCGGCGTCCTTGATATCAAAATCATGCCCCTCCATAGCCCTTAGCCGATCCTCGAGGGCATGGAATTGTTCCTTTGAAACCTCGGGCTCTTTTATTATAATTTCAGCCCCAAGAGGTACAGCGTTTGGAGGATCTTTTTCATACTCTTCCTCCTCTCCCTCATGATGGGACCCATGGTCACCGTGGTGTGATCCATGGACGTTGTGATGACGCATGAGTTCCATCATTTGCGCCATTTGCTCCTTAAGCTGTGAAAGCTCGGTTGTGAGCTTCTTGTTTTGCTCCTCCAGAGCTTCCATCTTCTTGATCTTCTGCGCACGTGTGAGGACAGAGAGATGACCAGCCACTTTCTAAAATGAATGTTTTTAAGCTAATTAGTTTATTCATGGTATGAATACACCCTTGAAGTGAGCTTGATAACCCTCCATCTTTAAGGCGCTGCCTTTTTAAGATGAAGGTTTATCACCCTCCTTAGCCTATGACCTCTCCATAACGGAAAATCTCAATAGTCATGGGTCTCTTTTGCTCACATCGAGAGGGTATTGGTGATCCTAAAATGAATGACTGATGAGGATGCATGAGATCTTATTAACAATGATGTACATGCTCCTTGCTTTTATTATATTCTCACACATGGTTTTTTCTCTCATGTCATGATATTTTCCATGCATGGGGATTATTCTTTAGACCTTATCATGAGGTTTATTAATGCACAAACAATGTCACATAAACCTATACACAAACAATTCACTCATCCACGAACAGTCACGAGCGAATCACGAGGTAGGGGTATCCTGCAGAAAAGTGCATATTCAAGGTGGTTCTAACTGTTCTCACCGGTCTGAGGCCCCCAAGGTGCCCCCATTATAGGGACCCAATTCCTCTCGTCGTAAGCCGATGGAAAGTTCCAACGCACTGTCGGACTTGAGTTCATGGTTATCACCTTGAGTGATGTTTTTCCGACAACGGTCTCATAGGCTCCTATAAACCCATCAACCGGCCGTACTAACATCCACTCCCTATGGATTATCACTCATGCCCCCGGGTATAGAGGGAACTGTTGTGTGCAAAGGTTTGTGTACAGTTTGTATTTCAAACAATTGCGGAAATTAAACAAACAACAGTTATTAAAGCCATATAATAAATCATGTTATCATACAAGTGAGGGGTAGTGAAGTAATTTTAGACTATTATTTTGAAAATAATCCATCACTAAATGGGACTGACTCTCAAGGCTTCCCCAGTGGAGTCGCCATCTGTCGCCACCGGCCCAAACGGGCCTCGGCGGTCGCGAAGACGGTCGAGCTCTCTTTTTATTTTTTGTTTGAAAATGTATTGGATTGTTAGAACGACTTGTTCTCAAACTGAGACCTCGTCGATCTTATCCAATTTATTATTGAAAGAGTCTCACCAATCCAATTTAATCCCAAGCGGGACCCTCCATGGATTAGTGGTTTTTGTAAAAAGGGAGGGTTCGTGGAGTCGCCACCAATGTTTTACTCAAAACATTGGAAAAAGAAGTTAAGGCAATCGATTTCAAAAATCGACTTCGGCCATTATAACCAGAGTCGGGTAAGGGAGTCGGTTACGCGTGAGGAAGGTGTTAGCACCCCACAGCGCCCCTAACGGGTTCCCTATGACGGATTATTTTACAAATAATAGCACAAAATTACTAAATTACCCCTTTTATTTATGAACGATTATTATCTTAAATATCTACATGATGCTTAAATTAAACACACAGAAAGCAGTAAAAGGAGGGAATTAAAGAAAACCTCTTGGAGCGTGCTTTTATAAATCTCAATAAATGCTAGGAGGCTTTGCGGCGCTCCTTCCCTCTACAAGCTCGCTCGACACTCTCCTCGAAGAAAATTTTTGACTAAGGGAATCAAAAAGATTTCCCCTTCGGTTAAATCCGAGACTCAAGCAAAGCGCTCAGAACTCGAGGATTTAACCGGTCCTGACTCCCAGAGAGGTTCCTAAGGCAGAGCACTGCTCAAAAACCCCAGAACACTCAATAAGAGAGTCAAGAAATGGTTGAAAAGTGTGTATTGACGTCAAATGACGCCATATTTATAGGAAATAGGAGCAATACGGGCGCTGGAGTCAATACGGCCCGTATTGAGAATTTGTTCTTCAATACGGCCGTATTGAACTCAATACGGCCGTATTGAAGTTCACAAATCTTCAATACGGCCGTATTGAGTCCAGTACGGCCGTATTGAAGTTCAAAACTTCAATACAGGCCGTACTGGTCCCCAAGCAGCCCGTATTGGTCCCAATTCCTCCTATTTTCTATTTTTAGCTATCCTAAGACCTCTTAGACCTATAGAGAACCCTCCTTGGGCCTTCTGGAAGTCCTTCTGGCTGATCCTTCTTCAGTCTTCGAGAGTCTTCAAGCTTTATTTCCGACCCGGACAATTTTAGGGGTCTACATAGGGTTTTCTCTTTTTGGGAGAGAGTAGGTTTGAAGTCGTCCCAACATTGGTCGTAGGCCTTGTTGACTATGGGCCCGCGTACATGGTAGCGCAATTAGGGCCAACGTGGAACTTGGTATTTGGTACGAACAGTACACTACCCATTTCTATTTTCAAGTGAGATTCAAGGACGAAATTTCTAAAAAGAGGGGAGAATTGTAACAGCCCAATTTTCACAGACTACACGAAGGCCCAAAGCCCAATAAGGATGATTTAGTAGCCTAGAATGGGTCATTCCCAAACTGGAACGGGCCGTTCCAAAATAGTAAAATTGCCTACAAATCTTAGTTGAGAACGGGGCGTTCCCAAATTAGAATGGGGCATTCCAAATGACCAAAAAGGCTTGTAACCCTAGTTAGGAACGAGTCGTTCTAGTTTAAGAACAAGCCATTCCAAACATGGCCGTTATGGGTTAAAATGTAACCCTAGAACGACCCGTTGTGGTTTCAAAATGGGTTGTTCTGGTTTTAGAATGGGTCGTTCTGATTTTAGAATGGGTCGTTCTAGTTTTAGAACAGGCCGTTCTGGTTTTAGAACGGGCCGTTCTAGATGTGAAATTTTACACATGATGAATGAGTCTAGAACGGGCCGTTCCGGATATGAAACGGGTCGTTCCAGATATGAAACGGGTCATTTTGGCCACTCTTGATGCCTATAAATAGAAAGCTCTGGCACTCCCAAATGCACACTTTTCGCTTCTGACTTCTTTTCCTTCTACACTCTTTGAAGACTGAGGGGAACCCAGAGGAGGAGATCAACTAGATCCTGCTTTAGTTTCAGCTACTACTTATCGAGGTACGGGGGGAAATGGGAGATTTATGTGTAGAGTTACATGAGGGAATGGGTGGGGAAGAGTTCTTGTGGAATTTTTAATAATTTTATAATTGTTTTTGTTTGGAGAATTATTGGTATTATGAGATTTTGTATGTGTTTAAGATTAGGAATATGTAAATAATTTGTAAAAATGATGATCTAGGAGAGAGAACGAAATTGTAGAAAAGTGCTTGTGAGTTAGGCTTTGGAAAAATTGGGGGTTTTACTTTTTAAGTTAAGATTCTATTAAATTGTGATTCAGTTGAGTATTATATTAACTTATAAATGTTATTGTTATATTATATGATAAAAATTGATGATCTAGATGTGGATTCATGGTGAATTGCTTGAGGGATATGTGAACCATTGTTTTGTGTGTGTAATACCCATTTTTTTTATTATTATTAATTATCAATGGCATTTTCGTAAATTTTATAAAGGTATAGGGGTATTCTTGTAATTTTATTACTGATGGCATTTTCGCAATTTTAAAAAAATTTAAGGGGTGTTTTGGTAACTTGGAACGGGCCGTTCCAAAAGCAAAACGGGCCGTTCCAAGCTTAAAAATTATACTAAATTTTTTTAGTGAGAACGGGCCCAGAACGGGCCGTTCCAACTAGGAGAACGGGCCGTTCTGACTTTGGAACGGGCCATTCTGGAGGGAGAACGGGTCGTTCCGGAAGGAGAACGGGCCGTTCTGGATGAGTCTCGGAACGGGCCGTTCTGATTTTAGAACGGGCCGTTCTGCTTTTTGGGAACGGCCGTTCCGATTTTGGAACGGGCCGTTCCAGTTTAAAAATTTGCGTACATTTGAAAGATTCGGAACGGGCCGTTCCGAATTCAATACGGGCCGTTCCGGGTGACTCTGGTTGCCTATAAATAGGGGCCAGGGGGGGTGAAAAAAAATATACTGAGAAAAGAGAATCCTAGAGAGAGAAAGAGGAGAGAGAGAGAAAGAAAAAGAGGGGAGGAGAAAAGAAAAGAGGAGAGAGAAAGAGGAATCCAGTAGAGGAGGTTCTGCTAGGGGAGAGAAAAGAGGAGAGAAGAGGAGATTCTGCCCGAGTTTCGGCCCTTGCTTAAGGAGAGAGGTGGAGGTTCTGCCCGAGTTTCAGTTCAGGTTTATCCAAGTAAGGGTAGTGCTTATAAAATTAATCTAGTATATATGAGCATGATAGGAATAGTATAATTTTAATATGCTATTTTATGTGGAGATTTTCATTTCATATAGTATAATTTGGATCAATTGATGGTTGTTTTGGATATTTATATTATTATTATATTGACAAATTGGCATGGTTATGGTTATGTTTAATTATGGAATATGCTATGTATGTGGTTTGGAAAAGTAAATAGGACTTAAAGGAGTAAGGTTATGGTATGGATTAGATCTCTTGGTGAGATCAGGATATAATCTTTGGAAAAATATGAAATTTGGGAATCCCATGGTGAGGATTCCAATGTGGAACTTTTCCAAAGGTTATATGATAAACCACTTCAGATGTTAGGTGGATTCTGAAGTACTCCTCTAAGTATTCTATTTGCTACCGGTATGGGGGCAAGGCCGAGTCATACCGATGGATGAAGTGGCCATGATCACCAGGGTTACGTGACGACGTAATTCAACTGTATATTTTCCATGAGAAGTTAGGTGTGGGACATGGGTTGCTGACATGTTTCACCGTATCAACACTTGGTTTGGATGGTGTTGAGGCCAACATTTGGTTTGGATGTGTTGGTTACATCATGGATTATACAGTGGTGTGACTTTGTTTTGGATATGGAATCTGTATACATATGGTATGGATTGTATACATTGGTTATGGATTATTTTATTATCATAAAATATGTATATATTGGCATGGACGTGTATACATTATATTTTGGGTTGGTCTATATTTAGAATGGAAAATGACTTGTTGGTCTGGATAAATACTGTGGATAAATATTTGTTTAATGATATTTTATTATGATATACTATGGTTGGTTTTATATGTGCTAACCCTTGTGTTTCCATGTGGTTTGGACTGTGATGATCTCACTATGTGGGGGAGCAGATCAGGTGTGAGGCCTTGGGATAGCAAGGAGTCTTTTGGGGTAGCTGCTTTGAGAAGTGGCTAGACGTAGAGCTTGACCAGCACCTAGGGTGTCTAACTTATATTTCATGATGTTACTATTGGATTACTGTATAATTTTACCAAGAATGACTCTGATATAATTATGTTTGATATTATGAAATAATTTTTTTCACTCTATCGTAGCTGGCTTTTGCTCTATTTTCTTTATTTTATATTATTTTATTTTGGCTGGTTATTAATGTGACGACCTAGGGTGGGTCGTTACAGTGTGGACTTATCTATATTATGTATGTGATGCAGAATTGACTTATGGATACTGGTGTGATGTCTTGGCACAAATGTATACATATTGTATCTACCGTTTTACTATTCAATTGATAGCATGATGTGGCGAATGGTATGTTATGGCTTAATTATTCAATTAATTATGATGTGAGTATGTTGGCATGAAATGAGATGTTGTATTGAATGTGAATGTGATGTAATTATAGTTCCTCACACTAATGACCAGGGATGGCACGACCCTTGGGTAAGTGATGCTACAAGGATGGCGTGACCTTGGCATAGTGTGGGATGAGTGAGGCAATTAATACATATCACTTATGTCAGATCTAGTGTGGCATTAACATAGTGTTAATTGTAAGATTTGTGTGGATTATGAATGTGAATATGATTGTGTTTCCTCACCCTAATGACCAGAGATGGCACGACCCTTGGGTAAGTGATGCTACAAGGACGGCGTGACCTTGGCATAGTGTGGGATGTGTGAGGCAATTAACACGTATCACTTATGTCAAATGTGGCATGGCCTTGGCATAGTGTTAATTGTAAGATTTCTGTGGATTTATGAATGTGAATATGATTGTGGTTCCGCACACTAATGACCAGGGATGGCACGATCCTTGGGTAAGTGATGCTACAAGGACGGCGTGGCCTTGGCATAGTGTGGGATGTGTGAGGCAATTAACACGTATCACTTATGTCAGATGTGGTGTGGCCTTGGCATAGTGTTAATTGCAAGATTTGTGATGGATTGGTGTGATTGTGAATTTTGATGTGAAAATGATGCATGATTGATAAAATTATGATATATATAGAAATGCTTGTGAATATTTCATTAAGTAATGAGTTATGATGAAATTATGTTATGGATTTTCCTTGTGTGCTTTACATATAGATGTTTTCTTTTCTCACCATACAAATTGTGGATATTTTAGGTGAGGAAGATCCGGCTATGAGTGGCATCTAGAATGCCAATAGTTGAATTGTGGGTATGCTCTGATATTGTGACATCGGGGAGAGGATTTCTAGGATATGGATTTTTATATGGATTTGGAGTTGTATTTATTATTTTGAAAATAATTTGTAAACTCTTAGGTTTTATCTTCCAAGTTTTATTTTCAATTACTTTGAATATTGAAGAACAGTTATGAAGATTTTATGTGAACCCTTTTTACCCACGTTGAAAAATTTATTCGTTATTTTTATTACCATTATTACAAGATATGTATTGGGGGTAGTAAGGGTGTCATAGTTAGGAATAGTATAGTTGGGCACAAATGTTGAGATTGTTGAGTTTATTGAAGATTGCTAAGTTAATTATTGAGTCAATTAGTGAAGCCCCTTATGAAGATCTTTATGAAGACTGGAGAAGTTTTAGTTTTGATGATGTTAGCATTAGATTTGTATAGATTTGTTAAGTTTGCTTCATTCAATTTTTTATTTCATGGCCTATGTTGAAAATGATAATGTATTTCTTGTTCTTAGACTTAGGATTGGATGTGTTTGCTTATTGTGATGAATTAATTTCAAAATTACATCTTATTTTAGAAAGCGTAAAATTCATACTTCAACTTAATGTTTCTCATTTCATGTGGAAACATAATGTAAGAGATTACAATGTGTTTTGACATAAAATGGAACTTGATTTTTACAAAAGAATTCATAATTAAGTTAGGTAATAGATTACCATGTGAGGTAATAGATTAATTAAACTTAGTTTTGAAGTGGAATTCAACATCCTCTCTGTGATAATCAATTACCAAATTATTAGTCAAGTAGCCTCGTATAACTTAAGAGGGGGGTGAATTAAGTTATCTAATTTTTCTTCTATTTATAAGTTTTTCTAACTTCTTTCTTATAAATTCAATATCATAAACAAATTGTATGTAATGATGCAAAAACTTCACAACAAAATTAAAAGTATAGGGAAAGAGAATTGCAAACTTGATTTTATATTGGTTCGGCCAACCTTGCCTACATCCAGTCCTCAAGTCTCCCACTTGAGATTTTTACTATGCTTGTAACTTTTACAAGACTCAAATTCTCCAACACCTAGGAATTCCCTTTCCTCGTGTTGAGAATCACAGACCAACAAGGAGAACAACACTTTCTCCTTTACAGATCAATAGATGATTTGAATAAAGTAGAACAAATCTCTTTTGAAGAGTGGATTTTACACTTTGTTGATCTAGTAGAACTCTTTAGATAATGTTTGCAAAATGATTTTTGCCAAGTGATTTGTAAAGATAATTTTCACAATAGAGTTCGTAACCTTTCTCTGAAAATTTATTGGTATTTATAGATGATTGTTTCTTAGGTTATGACTTTTCATGAAGAGTTGTGACTTTCTAAAAGTTTTTAGAAAATAGGCTCTGGTAATCGATTACAACGGTTTAATTTCAAAATGTTTGGAACGTTGTATAATTTAAATTCAAATTTCAAAATTTTATCTTCTCGTAATCGATTACAGGGAATGGGTAATCGATTACCAGAGCACGTTTTAATAAGTAAATTTTGAACATATGAGTTTTATCCTCTAGTAATCGATTACATGTACTGGTAATCGATACCAGACTCTTAAAACAATAATTACCTTATTAAAACTTAAGATATAGAAAACTTCTATTTTCAAAACCTTATTTGTATAAAAAAGATTATATTTGGGTTTTCTTTGAAATTCTTTATTTTAAATGGCCAAGAATCTTATGCAATATTTCTAAAGATTTCTTTTTACATATAAAGCTAGGTTGACAAGACTTATCTAAAATACTTTGAGATTTTTGTTTCTTGATCACCTTGCTTTAACTTGACCTCTTGTTTTCTACAGTTTCTTTGGCATCATCAAAATCTTTTACATACGTTCTTCCACATTCTCCCCCTTTTTGATGATGACAACATACTGTAAATGGAAAGAAACATAAAATAGTGTATATCAATCACTCCCCCTTAGTCTCCCCCTTAATAAATCATTGTTTGATGTTAATTTTATTTTATAAAAAGATGTGAATTTAAATAGACAGTTGTAGAGATCAAATTAAATTGTTCAATTCAAAATATCCAATTTTTGATCACGAATAAATTATCCCTTTTTCTTCTTTCCTTTCCTCTCCCCCTTTGGCAACATCAAAAGGAATGAGACAATATATAAAAAAATATAGAATGAGATAAACAAACACCATTCAGAATAGAAGTGAAATATGCCCCAATAGAAAAATAGTCAGAGTCAAATGTGCAGAATTATCCTAGAACATACTAATCAAAAAGTTCAGAAATTGATTAAAAATAGCTGAAAACATAAGATAAACTAAAAGAACAACTTATCAGAATCACAGTCAACTAGCTACTCGGAAGGGCAGCGAAGAGATTTTACTTCCTCCTCAAGACAAGTCATGCGAGTGTCAAGAGAATCAAAATGTTCACCAACATAGAAACGGAGATCTCTAATTTCATTGAGAACATCCGAGAGAAGTGCTGATGAAGGATCTTGAGGAGGTGGTGACGGAGTTCTATCATCAGTGTCAATTGCTTGAAAATCCCGCTTCCTGACCCAGGTGTTTTCCAGTGTTTTCATGTATCCAAAAGAAGCAATTGCATTTGCCCCAATCTCAAAGACCCTTTTAACTAGAACCCATGTTTCATCTTCCAGAGGAACATTAAAATGTTTCAAAATAGTAGTTATTAAGTGTGGGTATGGAAGAGAAGCATTAACCCGCAGGGCCTTTTTCATACGACTCCTAATCATATGAGCCCAGCTAAACTCCCGGCCAGTGATTAGAGCCCTTATCAAGATTAAGTCTTACTCTGATTCCTGTGCAAGGTTAGTGGTGCAGGGAAGGAGTACCCGAACAATTATATAATGCATGATGCGATAATCAAATTTTATTGATCCAGCGAATAATCGTCCAGTCATGTCAGCATCATCCACACAAATCATACTTCGGGCATTGGGATGGGAATATTCTGGTTTCCATATATCCGGAATTGTTCCCTCAAATAGTGTACCCTGATCTTTTAATTTTGATAAATCACAGAATAGAGACTGATTTATCACTATTGGAATTTTTTCAACCTCATTGTGAAGAACCCCGTTCCTAATTTCCAAATTACTAAAAAAGACCCTGACTAATTTTGGATAAACAGGGTTCTTCATAGACATAAAATCTAGCAACCTAGAATTTTTAAAAATCGTATAACACTCAAATGATTCACCCTCAGAAAAATCAATACTGATATACTTGGGATCAACAATATTTCGCTCAGAAAATAACTGGAAGTACCTATCTCGTTGTTCGTTTATGGAGAACAGAGCGAGAGAACGTCCAGAGTATGGAATATGATTCGTAGGAGCAGGGGCGTCGTCGGAGGGAGGCTATTGTCGGCGGCTGGCGGTGGTTGAACGTGACGAAGAACCCTTATGACATTTTGATGATTATGCCCTTGAGTGGTTGTTTTGAAAAATAGAATTGATATAAGTGAAGAGAATCGAAAATGATGAAGAACACATCAAACGGGACTCGATTTGGTTAAGAATTTAGGAAGATATGGAGATTTGAAGTGGGTTAGGGCACGGAGGTTTTTGGGAGGTTTTCGTGAGGAAGAAGACAAAACTGCACGAATATAAGTGTAGATGTGTCGTGTAATCGATTACATGCATATGGTAATCGATTACACCTTTTCAAATTTGTGCATTTTTTGCTACTGGTAATCGATTACATTTCATGGTAATCGATTACCTTTTACCCAGATAAGTGAAACACGTTCTGGTAATCGATTACACTAATTAGTAATCGATTACATATGTGCCAGAACAAGTAACTAGCTCTGGTAATCAATTACGTGGCCCTGTAATCGATTACCATTGTTCAAATTTTCAAAAAATTTATTCATTCCCTCTGGTAATCGATTACGTGTCCCTGTAATCGATTACAATTCTTAAAATTGTGTCTTTTTACTATAGAGTCAAAAAATAATGTGAGAAGAGTCTAGAATCCCCAATTCTTGTCTAATTAAAAAGAAGTTTTCTTTTGGTAAGGGCTTTGTGAATATATCAGCTAATTGATTCTTTGTTTCAAAAAATTCTAGAACACAATCTCCTTTTTGAACATGATCCCTAAGAAAATGATGTCTTATCTCAATATGCTTTGTTCTAGAATGAAGAACTGGATTTTTAGAGAGATTGATAGCACTAGTATTATCACACTTAATTGGAATATGATCTAATGATAAACCAAAATCAGATAGTTGTTGTTTCATCCATAGTATTTGTGCACAATAGCTTCCAGCAGCAATATATTATGCTTCAGCGGTAGATAAAGCAACACTATTTTGCTTTTTACTATGCCATGATACTAAAGCGGATCCAATAAAATGGCATGTTCCACTAGTACTCTTTCTATCAGTTTTACACCCAACAAAATCTGAATCTGAGTAGCCTACTAGATTGAAAGGCATGTTTTTAGGATACCATAGACCTAGATTTGTGGTTCCTAATAGATATCTCATAATTCTTTTAACAGCACTCAAATGAGATTCTTTAGGGTTAGATTGGTATCTTGCACATAAACAAACACTGAACATAATATCAGGTCTACTTGCAGATAAATATAAGAGAGATCCAATCATACCTCTATATTTCTTTACGTCTATGGATTTTCCCACTTCATCTTTGTCAAGGTAGCAAGTAGTGCTCATTGGTGTTGCCATATTTAGCATTCTCCATTTCAAACCTTTTGAGCAATTCTTTACAGTATTTGCTTTGATTAATAAAAATTCCATTTTTGTTTGCCTTATTTGTAGTCCAAGGAAAAAATTTAGTTCTCCCATCATGGACATTTCAAATTCACTTTGCATATCATTTGAAAATTCCTTGCACAACTAGTCATTAGTAGCTCCAAAAATAATATCATCAACATAGATTTGCACTAAAAGGATGTCATTCATTTTTCTTTTGATAAAGAGTGTAGTATCAACTTTTCCCCTTGTAAATTCTTTTTCCAAAAGAAATTTACTGAGTCTTTCATACCATGCCCTAGGAGCTTGTTTTAATCCATAAAGAGACTTTTTCAATTTAAAGACATGGTTTGGAAATTCTGAGTTCTCAAAACTGGGGGGTTGTTCTACATAAACTTCTTCTTGAATAAAACCATTTAGAAAAGCACTTTTAACATCCATTTGGTATAATTTGAAGTCCATTATTGATGCATAGGCAAGTAACATCCTAATGGCTTCTAGTCTTGCTATTGGTGCATATGTTTCTTCATAATCTATACCTTCTTCTTGATTATAACCTTTAGCAACTAATCTAGCTTTATTTCTTATGACTAAACCATGTTCATCAAGTTTGTTTCTAAAAATCCATTTTGTTCCTATAATGGGATGATTAGTGGGTCTATTTACTAAATCCCATACTTGATTTCTCTCAAATTGATTTAATTCTTCTTGCATAGCATTAATCCAATGTTCATCATTTAAAGCTTCATCAATATTTTTAACTTCTATTTCATAAACAAAAGACATATTGTTGCATGCTTCTTTTAGAGAGTTTCTAGTAATTACCCTTTTGTTATATCTCCAATGATATTTTCAAGAGGATGATTTCTTGAGATTCTCCACTCTCTTTCAGGATTGATGTTTGTTTGACCTTCTTGTATTGTTGAATCCTCTTTTTCTTTATCTTTGTCATCCTTGTGAGTTTGCTCATTAATATGAGTATCTTCAAAGCTTTCTACAATTTCATCAATAATATCTCTTCTTGGACAAACAAGGTTAGTTTCATCAAATACAACATGTATTGATTCCTCAATAGTCATAGTTCTTTTGTTGTATATTCTAAATGATTTTCTATTTAGAGAGTATCCAAGAAATATCCCCTCATCAGATTTAGCATCAAATTTTCCTAAGTTATCTTTTCCATTATTAAGTACAAAAGATTTGCAACCAAAAATATGAAAATGTGAAATATTAGGTTTTCTTCCATTGAATAACTCATAAGGAGTTTTCTTAAGAATAGGTCTAATCAAAGCTCTATTCATAGTATAACATGCGGTGTTGACAGCTTCTGCCAAAAAATATTTGGTAAGTTTTGAATCATTAAGCATTGTTCTTGCTAATTCTTCTAATGATCTATTCTTTCTTTCTACTACTCCATTTTGTTGTGGAGTTCTAGGTGCAGAAAAGTTATGTTCAATTCCATTTTCTTCACACAAAAATCAAAATCTTTATTTTCAAACTCTTTTCCATGATCACTTCTAATTGAGACAATCTTAAGATTTTTCTTATTTTGAATTAGTTTAGCAAATTTTCTAAAGACACCAAATGTATCACTTTTATTAGCAAGAAATAAGGTCCAAGTGTACCTAGAGAAATCATCCACTAAGACAAGACCATAGTAACTTCCACCAAAGCTCATAATTCTAGAAGGTCCAAACAAGTCCATATGTAAGAGTTCTAAGGATCTTGTGGTTGTAACTATATTCTTTGGTTTGAAAGATACTTTTACTTGTTTTCCCTTTTGGCAAGCATCACATAATTTATTTTTCTCAAATTTAATTTTTGGTAATCCTATTACTAAATCTTTTGAGATTAATTTATTTAAGTGTTCCATGTTTGTGTGAGCAATTATTTTATGCCATAACAAGATTCATCATTTTTACTCATGAGGCATTGAGAATGTTTAGGATTATTTTCTATTTTTATTTTATATACATTGTTAATTCTAAATCCTACTATCTTAACTTTTTTATCATTTTTGTGTTCAATTAGACATTTTTGTGAATCAAAGGATACTGAAAAACCTTTATCACAAAGTTGGCTAACACTTAATAGACTATGTTTAAGACCTTCTACAAGTAAAACATTTTCTATGGAGGTTGAGAAATTTGTACCAATTTTTCCAATGCCAAGTATTTTCCTCTGTTGTTGTCTCCATAGGTTACATGTCCACTTCTCTTAGGAGTGAAGTCAATAAATTTTGAAGCATCTCCTGTCATGTGCTTGGATACCAAGTTTGGTTGCTAGAATCCTTCAAGACAAAGAAAGGGTTGATTTAGGTACCCAAGTTTTTTTTGGGTCCTTAATGTTAGTATTAACAGAAGAACCTTTTGGAATCCATACCATATTCTTGAGATTGTTAAAATTCTTTCTAATATAGCAAGATGAAGAATTATGACCTTTCTTCCCACAATAAAAACATGTTATTAAAGGAAAACTAGTAACTTGTGTGGGAACAAAGAAATTTTTGTACTTCTTCTGTTGTTTTTGAGGATTATATCCTAATCCTGTCTTATCAAACATACATTTTTTCTTTCCTAATATTATATCTAAATTATTTCTTCCATTCGTAAATTTTGCAAGAGTGTTTCTTAAATTACTAATTTCTTCCTTAAATTTATTGCAAGTTGAACATTGATGATTTTCTTTATTAGTATCTAACTTAGGTTTAATTTCATGTTTTTCATTTTTAGAATTAATCATATTAATTTCAGTTTTGAGATTATCTAATTCATTATTTAATTTTGAAATCTCGTTTTCTAATTTTGAAATTGTTTTCTTATATGATGATACTAATTTTGCAAGTTTAAATGATTCTTTATGTAAATCATTGAATGCATCTTGAAGTTCATCAAATGAGATTGAGATATCATTGTTAGAAGATGTTACCTCTTCTTCGCTTTCGTAGTCTTTGGCCATAAGTCCCAAATTTACAACTTCATTTTCAAAATCACTTGTAGAATCCGTGTCATTTTCTTCCCAAGTGATATAGGCTTTCTTCCCCTACTTTTCTTTGAAGCTTTTATTATTAGATTTTTCCATCTTCCTTTTATAGATTGGACATTCTAATCTCAAATGTCCTGGTTGATTACACTCATAGCATTTTGGGGTTGAAGAAGAGTCTTCTCCTTTTCTCTTATTGTTGAAGTTGAATCTTTTTCGGTTTCCTTTGTTTCTAAGGAATTTGTTGAATCTTTTTATAAAGAGGATGAAATCCTCATCATCCTCTAAATCATCTTCCTCAATATTTTCTTCTTTCTCACCTTCTTCTTGAATAGATGATGATGTTTTGAGTGATATCCCTTTCTTTCTCTTATCACTTTCCTCATTTTGATTTAGTCTCATTAATTCCATTTCATGTTCTTGAAGTTTTCCGAACAATGAGGCAAGATACATGGTTGTCAGATCTTTTGATTCAGCAATTGCAGTCACTTTCAGTTGCCATTCCCTACTCAAACATCTCAAAACTTTGTTAATAAGATCTTCATTAGGAAACACTTTTCCTAGAGATGCAAGATGATTAATTATATGTGTAAATCTCTTTTGCATGTCTTGTATGCTTTCATTTTGATTCATTCTAAATAATTCATATTCATGAGTGAGAGTGTTTATCCTAGATCTTTTCACATCATTAGTACCTTCATGTGTTACTTCAAGTGTATCCCACATTTCTTTAGCACTTTTACAATTTGAAATTCTAAAATACTCATCAATTGCTAAAGCAGAAGTGATTATATTTTTGGCTTTTAAGTTATATTGAACCTTTCTTTTATCATCTTCACTCCATTGATCTTTGGGCAAATTTTTAATTTCATGACCTACTACAATAGTGGGAATGAAAGGACAATTTTCAATAGCATCCCATATGTTTAAGTCTATGGCTTCTATAAAAATTTGCATCCTAGATTTCCAATAATGATACCCTTCCCCATTGAATATAGGAGGTCTATTAATAGAGTTTCCTTCAGGAAATAACAAATTTGATGAGGGCATTTCAATTCTTGAAGCTTTTAAGCCTTATACAAGAAACCTGCTCTTGATACCACTTGTTAGTCAAGTAGCCTCGTATAACTTAAGAGGAGGGTGAATTAAGTTATCTAATTTTTCTTCTCTTTATAAGTTTTTCTAACTTCTTTCTTATAAATTCAATATCATAAAAAAATTGTATGTAATGATGCAAAAACTTCACAACAAAATTAAAAGTATAGGGAAAGAGAATTGCAAACTTGATTTTGTACTGGTTCGGCCAACCTTTCCTACATCCAGTCCTCAAGTCTCCCACTTGAGATTTTCACTATGCTTATAACTTTTACAAGACTCAAATTCTCTAACACCTAGGAATTCCCTTTCCTCGTGTTGAGAATCACAGACCAACAAGGAGAACAACCTTTCTCCTTTACAGATCGATAGATGATTTGAATAAAGTAGAACAACTCTCTTTTGAAGAGTGGATTTTACACTTTGTTGATCTAGTAGAACTCTTTAGATAATGTTTACAAAATGATTTTTGCCAAGTGATTTGTAAAGATAATTTTCACAATAGAGTTCGTAACCTTTCTCTGAAAAATTATTGGTATTTATAGATGATTGTTTCTTAGGTTATGACTTTTCATGAAGAGTTGTGACTTTCTAAAATTTTTTAGAAAATAGGCTCTGGTAATCGATTACTAGACTTGGTAATCGATTACAACGGCTTAATTTCAAAATGTTTGTAACGTTGTATAATTTAAATTCAAATTTCAAAATTTTATCTTCTGGTAATCGATTACAAGGAATGGGTAATCGATTGCCAGAGCACGTTTTAATAAGTAAATTTTGAACATATGAGTTTCATCCTCTGGTAATCGATTACATGTACTAGTAATCGATTACCAGACTCTTAAAACAATAATTACCTTGTTAAAACTTAAGATATAGAAAAATTTTATTTTCAAAACCTTATTTATATAAAAAAAGATTATATTTGGGTTTTCTTTGAAATTCTTTATTTTAAATGGGCAAGAATCTTATGCAATATTTCTAAAGATTTCTTTTTTACATATAAAGCTAGGTTGCCAAGACTTATCTAAAATACTTTGAGATTTTTGTTTCTTGATCACCTTGCTTTAACTTGACCTCTTGTTTTCTACAATTTCTTTGGCATCATCAAAATCTTTTACATACGTTCTTCCACACAAATGAAGTAGTTGATTACCATGGTGACTTTTGAGTGAAAACAAGTGAAACAAGTTGAAAAAGTATCGAGATAATCGATTACCAACATTAGTAATCGATTACCTCTGCTGGAAAATGAGTTCTATGGTTTCTGGAACACGAGATAATCGATTACCAGGATCAGTAATCGATTACCTCTATTCTTGTTTCTCAGATTTCAGTTCTCATTAAAAGCTGGTAATAAATTACCTAATATTGATAATAAATTACTACTGTTACGAGTTTTTAATGTGGAAATCTTACTTGCTCTATAAATATAACTCTTTTCAAAAACTTAAAAGAAGGATGGCATATTTGATTAGAAATATAAAAGAGTGATAAAGAAAAATGTTTAAAAAAAATTTGAAAATCATTTTTTGAGTGAAGATTAAATATTTTCATAATAATTCAAGGGCAAAGAAACTCAAGAAAGATGTTATCTTGAAAGAAGTTCAAGAAAGTCAAGAAAGCTGAACAATTCATTGTGAAAGATCAATATGCACTATAGGTGTATCTTTTTTGATCTTGTAACTCTTGTTTGTATAGCTGAATATGCTATGGTATATGTGACTCTTTGAGATAAGGGTATCTCATGAAAAAGTGAAAGAGAAATCTTGAGATAGGTTTTCTCAAGTGGATTCTTAAGGTGAAAGAATTCTGGAGACTGTATAATCTTGTGGGATCAAGATTAGGTGATTGTGTTTTCTGATTATAATATTGCTTGTACATGGTTTTGTAAACAATATTATAGTAGAAAGATTGTATTTAGCAGGGAGCTAAGTCTGAAACTAGATGTAGGCCTTTGTATGGCTGAACCAGTGTAGATCACTTTGCAATTTCTCTCTTTACCTTCATATCTTATTATAATTCATATTGAATTGATAAAAAGAATTTCAAGAAAGTAAAAGAGACGTTTTCTTGAATAATATAAATTGTTGATTTGTGAAATATGATATGATATATGCAATTTGGTAATAAAGTGAAGGAAAGTAATTACTAAAATCAATTTGGATTACAACATCTATTCCACAATGTAATAAATCTGATATACTTTGTATCTTATTTGGTTTGTAATTTGGATGTGATTAGTAAAAAGTTATATGAGAAAGAAAGAAATTAGCAAGAAAGCAAGAAAGACCATTAGAAGCCGTCTAAGCAAATAATCTATTCAAACCCCCTTCTAGATTTGTGTTCTACCCGGACCAACAATTGGTATTAGAGCTGAAATTTGATAATTACATAAATTAGATCCTTAGAACCCTTGGAATGGATGGTAATCAATGACCCTTTGCTGAATGTGCCTCCATAAACAGACCCCTTTATTTTTTTGTGATAACTATCCATTTTGTAAAGTGAGAATGAAAATCTTCATGGATTATATTCATAAAAGTATTTTGCAGGCAATAATTACCGAGTACAAAATTCCTATAATAAGTGTAGAAGGGAAAATTGTTGAGAAACCTTTTGATAGTTGGGAAACTAGTGAAATTAGAAGAGATGAAAATGATGCTTGATAACCAAATTTATTGTTGAACTAGAAAGTCTAAAAAGATCACCTTGTGTTGATGGTTCAGTAGTGTCAAGCTACTTAAACCGCTCACTTGCGTTGTAGGAGATCTTCTTTGATGGAAACTAGTGGTGGAGATGGTTATTGTTTCTCATCCTCTAGGATCCATTGAAGTTCCTAATCTTTTCCATGGATTCAAGACTCTAATTAAAAACAAAAAAGGTGGAAATAAGAAGAAGATGGATGCACTTCTCCAAAGCTTGAAGATGAGCAAGTGAAAGTTCTTGCCACTAAGAGGAATCCTTGATGAAAAAACTTAAGGAAAATTTTCTCCTTTAGAGAACTAATAGTGTGTTTGGATGGAGAATTTACATGGAGTAATTCATTTATTTGAAGAATTTCAATTTCTTTGAGGTAAAATACCTTGTTTGGATGAGGAATTTATAAGAAATTTGAAATTCAAGCATTTGTGAAATTCCTTGAAATAGTAGAATTTCAAATTCTCCCAAAAGAGTAAGAATTTGAAATTCCTCATACTTTTATCTTCTTACTTCACTTATATATTTTATCTTATCTCTTATCTCTTAATGTTTTTAATTATTGAATATTCAAAAATATATTTAAAATTATTAAATATTATCTACTATTAATTTTTAAAATTATTAAATATTTAAAAATTAGCTAATATTTATTTTTTTAAAATTTAATTTAAAAATCTCAACATATAAATATATTTTTAAAATAAATTTTATCATGGTGGAATCAAATTATCATATCCAACCTAACAATTTAAAATTTGAGAAATTTGAATTGACTTATCCAAACAAAATATTTTAACAATGATAGAAATTGAAATCAAAGTAATTCAAATACCAAGAATTTAAAATTCCTTGAATTTGTAAAATTCCTCATCCAAACACACCATAAGACTTTTGTAGAGAGAATTTGAGTGTATAATCTCATCTCAAAAGCCAAAAATGGTGCAAGCTAAGCTAACCTAAGTTAGAAATAACCTAGGTTAGGTGATGGAAACCTTAAGGAGAGGCTTGATTGATGAAGCTTCTCCTTCAAGCTTCTTCCTAGATCTTTGAGTTCTTGACACTTCTTAAACTTCTTCAAGGTCTTCAATGGAAAAGGAAACCTTTGGACTCACCTTTAATGGTGAAGAATGTTGAGATTCATGGAGTGGTGAATCAACTCAAACTTGGAGTATGAAAGTTTTGATGATAACAAAAGGTGGATTATGAGAATCAAAGTTGACCAAGGATATCAACAAGTCAAAAACAAAATCAAGAAGAAAATATGGCTATTATGATGTGTAATAGGGATAGCTCATAAGTTGTATTGATTTGTTTAGCTTATTTTGCATGTGTGTGCTTTGTGCATGAGTTAATCTTAATCCAATTTGACTAAGAGTGAGTATGATGATGATTTAAATACTTGGAAAGTTATTTTGAGATATAAAACTGAGTTTTTGAAAACTAACTCAAAATAATCGATTATCATTAAATGTAATCGATTATTCCAGCAACAGGTGAAAGGAAGCCTTGCTGTAATAATTGATTATCCAGCAAAATAATCGATTATTATGTTCTTGAGTGATTTCCAGAAATCATGAAGAACAAAATAATCGATTATCCTTTAAAATAATCGATTATCTGGTTCTGAAAATGTTATAAATAGTTTTTTACACTTTGAAACTTCAGAACAGAGAATGAGTTAACAATCAAAAAGAGAAAAACATTATTGTGAAGTCTTTGTGACCTTCTTGGAGTGTTTTCTTTGTGAAACCAAGAAGTAAAACATTTTTGAAATGCTTTGAAAGAGATCATCATCATCATCACATTCTTGGAAGAGAAAGATTGAGATTTGCTTCTGGAATTCACAGTCTGATTTGTTCAGCTTCCAGGTGTCTCAAGTGGTAAGGAATTCTTGTAGTGGGTTTCCACAAGAAGTGCTTTCTTGGGGTCAAGAAAGTGGTTATCTTGAATGTAGGAGTATATGCATGTGTGGTATGCTTGTAAAACTTCTTCATTGAGATAGTGGAACAAATCTTGATCAGGTTATGATTGAGGACTGGATGTAGGTCACATGTGGAGTGGCTGAACCAGGATAAAAGACTTGTGCATTCTTCTCTCACTTTTATCTTTTACTTTGAGCAAAAATCTTGGTTGAGGGTTAAAGTGAATAATCTTGATTAATATGTTTGCATGTGTAACATTGTTTTAAACTGAATCAAAGTGTTGCATATTAAGTGTTCTTAACTTTGAACTTTATCAAAGATTAATCAAGAAAGCATATAGGACTCATTCCCATTAGCAAGTCTTTCAAGGAACTTCTTTGAGGATTCATATTAGAAAAGTTTAAATTGAAATAAAGATCCTAAGAACTCTGAAAAATTTTAAAGTGTCATAGAATTCAATTCACCCCCCTCTTAGATTGAGCCATTCTTTTCTAACAAAGAACTCTCTACAAGTGGTGTCACTTCAAGGAAGAAGATAAACCACTTCAAATGTCACAACACTCTTAGGAAGAGGATAAAAGAATTGGAAGCAAATCAAAGAGAGCATTTAAGCTTTTAAGAGAGAGAATTTGATAGAGAAAACTAGGCCAAACTCTATAATATGCTCAAAATTGAGTTTTACATGTGAAGGAACAAATATATAGTGGTGGAGAAGCTTGTAGTGCAAGGTAGACAAGGTGGACACAAGGTGGAGACATTAGATCTAGAAGAGCCAATCATAGTGTGCCAAGTGTCACCATGTCTCCTAGAAGACAAGGAGAAGACACTTAGATCTAGAAGAGTCAATCATAGAGTGTCAAGTGTCACCTTGTCCCCTTGACAAGCCAAGTGGCAAGGTGTGTTAAAGAAGCTTGCAATTCGGCCAAGGAAAAGAGAGGGGCGACCAAGCTTGTTTCCTTCACTTAATCCAATCCAAAAGTCTCCAAGCAACATACCCTAAAATCCTAAGGGTATGACCTATAAAAAAAAATAGAGGTGTCTTATAAATACAAAGGCAAAATATGCCTATACAAGTATCTACTATGTACAAGGGAAAATGATAGCAAACTTAGGAGAAGTGATGGATGATCTTCTCCACGGATTTGCTTAGGCCGGATCTTCTTCAATGGAGGCTTGATTCTTCAACTCAAGAACACTTAGAAGCTTAAGAACTCACGGATGAACTCAACCTAGAACTAGGAGGGAAGCATCCAAGCTCAAGCATCAATGGAGAGCACACTTCAAAGAGGAGGATTCTAAGGTGAAATCCTAAGGTTTTGAAGATGAACTCTAAGGGACTTTTGAGAGAGGAAACTCGTCCAATGGCTCACAAATTTCAATTATGATCAAAAGTGAATACAAAAGGTGAAAGAATGGCTTAAGTATGCACGGAATTATGACCCATAGGTGCCTAAACTAAAGCCTCACAAAATGGCGCCTAAAGTTTGAATTCAAATTTGAATTTTGAATTCAAACTTTGGTGCACATGTGTAAGTCCGAAAATTTAGGTGCCAAGGTGCATTTAGGTGTGATTTGAGAGTCATTTAGGGTTAATTTGAGTGGCACATGTTCAGCCACCCATGGTGCTAAACATGTGACTCAAATGTAACTTAAATGACTTCCAAATTAAACCTAATTTAACCTAATTAGCATACTTTCGTATTCCTTGTATTTTCCTATTCTAATGACCTAATTACGTTGGTCAAACAATTACAATGGAAAGGAAAAATTACAAGAATGAAAATGAGCCCAATATTGGGTACCAAAAGCCCAAAGGCCCATGAAGCCCAAAACTAGGCCTAACTAGCCTAAAACCTAAAATGCTACTCTATGTGGTCCAAAATACAAGACCAAAATATATGATACCTATACTAACATGATGTATACAAAACATATGAAAATAGCTATAACAAAATATGGCCCATGAAAAGTTCAACTTGGGCCTTCCCAGGCCCATCAAGCCCATTGGGCCCTGACTGGCCCAAACTTTCATGTCTAGCCAACTCCTCTTGGTTCTTTGAGTATGTCACCTCTTGCACTCCAAAGCATGATTCCATCATCCCCTCCCTCTTGAAAAGGATTTGTCTTCAAATCTCGAGGATGAATGGAAGAAGAAAAATTAACACCTACATATAAAACATGCAAGGAATAAGAAGTAACATGATAAGATAAAAGATCATGGATCCTAAGAGGAGTCCTAGTATCTAACCTAACAAAGAAAGATAAAATATTAGACTCTCTAGAAATAGGCTCCTCTTCTAAGCATAACCTAGAAGTAAAACCTAAAAATGTAAGAACACTATGACTAAGACAATGAAAAGACTGATTTTTAAACACTACAATATCTTGCCTAAATTACCCTAAATGGTATCCTAGGCTTTTCCTAAAATATAAAGAAAATACTACTAAAAAACGTCCTAAACAATTTTGGATTTGATTGTTTATTAGATACTCATAGTCATATAATCTATTTTTGTCTTGTAGGGAAGGAAACATATTAAGTTCAAAAAAATAAGAACTTCCCATAAGATCAAACATAGAATATAGATTATTACAAGTTATATCTACTAAACAATGTAAACCGAAAATTGGGTGCTTTATGAAATCTAAAGAAATACTTCCTTCCTTGTGCACCTTCAAGGAAGTAGTATAAGGAGTAACACTAGGTATAGTCCACTCCTTCTTCACTATATCTCGAAGTTGAGAAGAATTCTTTACTTGAAATTCATTTTGTTCCTCATTCTCAACTTTAAGATAAGTGGCAGTATTAGGATAAGAGTCAAGACTTTTGTGAATAAAGAGAGTTCTTTTTAAGTCTTGTTTGGTCATAAAATAACTCTCTTTTGTCATAAAGGTCTTAGTGGAGTCCCATTTATCCACACTTTTTCCTTCTTTCTTTTCTTTGTTTCTTTTCTTTTTCATTTGCTTTTGATCCTCAAACACTTGGGATGGTGTTAAAGGATTAAAAACAATTTCCTTATTTTTATGAGTGAAGGATATTTTGTTAGTGAGGCCATCATGTATAGTTTGTTTATCAAATTGCCATGGCCTACCAAGCAAAATATGACAAGCTTCCATAGGGATCACATCACATAAAACTTTGTCTTTATAATCCCCTATAGAAAACTTGACCTTCACTTGTTGATTCACCTCCAATTCCTCACCTTCATTGAGCCAATGAAGTTTATAAGGGTGAGGGTGAGGAATGGTGGTAAGGGCTAACTTGTTAACCATCCCTGTACTACAACAATTAGAACATGATCCACTATCAACAATGAGAGAACAAGTTCTTTTAGAAACCAAACATCTTGTATGAAAGATGTTCTCTCTTTGAGATAGTGAAGTGGGACAAGGTTGGCTTCCAAGAAGCCTTTTGATCATAAGAAGATCACCATCCACAGGATATAACTTTTCAATTTTAGGATCTTCCTCACTAGTCTCACTACCACTTGAAGTGGTAGAACTAGATTCATCAAGACTACTATAAATGTCTTGTCCTCTCAAAATCATGACCTTTTTAGTTGGACATTGAGAAGCTATATGGCCTCTCCCAAGACATTTAAAGCATTTGATGTCACTAGTTTTACTACTATAGACCCCTAAAATTGTCCGGGTCGGAAATAAAGCTTAAAGACTCTCGAAGACTGAAGGATAATCAGCCAGAAGGACTCCGCGAAGGCCCTAGGAGGGTTCTCTGTAGGTCTAGAGGTCTTAGAATAGCTCAAAATAAAGAAGTGGAGGGAAAAAGCCCAATACGGCCGTACTGAACTTAATACGGCCGTATTGAAGCTTCAATACGGCCATACTGAAGTCAGTACGACCGTATTGACACTTCAATACAACCGCAGCGAACTCAATACGGGCGTATTGAAATTTCTGAACTTCAATACGACCGTACTGAACTTCAATACGACCGTATTGAAGTTCAAAAATTTCAATACGGCCGTATTGCCCCTGTAGGCCGTATTGCGCCTATTCCCTATAAATATGACGTTAATTGGACGTCATTCCACACTTTCACACTCAGTTTTGACTCCCTCCTTGAGTATTCTGGGGTTTTTGAGCAGTGTTCTGCCCTAGAAATCTCTCTGGGAGTCGATCCGACGAAGTTCTGGAATTCCGAGCACTTAGCTTGGAGATTCGAACCTAGTCGAAGGGAAATCCTCCGGATTTCCATAGTCAAAATTTTATAGGAGAGAGCGAGCGAGCTTGTAGAGCGAGGGAACGCCAAAAAGCTTCCCAGTTTTACTCAATATATAAAAGCACGCTTCAAGAGGTTTCTTCTTAAATCCTTCCTTTTACTGCTTTCTGTGTGCATATTTAAACTGTCATCATGTAGATAGTTAATTTATAATCGCTTATAATAAATAGGGGTAATTTAGTAATTTTATACTGTTATTTTAGAATATAATCTGTCATAGGGAACCCGAAAGGGGCGCTGTGGGGTGCTAACACCTTCCCCACGCGTAACCGACTCCCTTACCCGACTCTGGTTGTAATGGCCAAAGTTGATTTATAAAATCAATTGCCTTATCCCTTTTTCCAATGTTTTGAGTAAAACATTGGTGGCGACTCCACGAACCCTCCTTTTGCGAAAACCACTAATCCATGGAGGGTCCCGCTTGGGATTAATATGGATTGGTGAGACTTTTAATAAATAAATTGGATAAGATCGACAAGGTCTCAGTTTGAGAACAAGTCGTTCTAATAATCCAATACATTTTCAAAACTAAAATAAAAGCGAGCTCGACCGTCTTCGCGACCGCCGAGGCCCGTTCGGGCCGGTGGCGACAGATGGCGACTCCACTGGGGAAGCCTCGAGAGTCAGTCCCATTTAGTGACAGATTATTTTTAACAAATAATAGTTAAAAATTACTTCGTTACCCCTTGCTTGTATGATAACATGATTTATTATATGGCTTTTAATAACTGTTGTATTTTTAAAATTCCGCAATTGTTTGAAATATAAATTGCACACAAACCTTTGCACACAACAGTTCCCTCTATACCCGGGGGCATGAGTGATTAACCATAGGGAGTGGATGTTAGTACGGCCGGTTGTCGAATGGGTCTATAGGTGCCCGTAGACCGTTGTCGGAAAACATCACTCAAGGTGATAACCATGAACTTGAGTCCGACGGTGCGTTGGAACTTTCCATCGACCTACGACGAGAGGAATTGGGTCCCTATAATGGGGGCACCTTGGGGGCCTCAGACCAAGTGAGAACAGTTAGAACCTCCTTGAATATGCACTTTTCTGCAGGAGACCCCTACCTCGTGATTCGCTCGTGACTGTTCGTGGATGAGTGAATTGTTTGTGCATTGCTTATGTGACATTGTATGAGCATACATTGCATTTCTTTAAACATACAACATTCCTATTCTTTTAAAATAAAAATAAATAGGAATAAGGATCTTCCATTGCATGGTGTTAACATCTACCTTCATCACATTCATATAGGTAGTTTCCCTTTTCACCCAAAAATACAAAAAAAATATAATAAATAAAAATACCCAAAAAAAAGAGGAAAAAAGGGTTATTTATCCAAACCAAGCAATATCATGCATCATCTTAGGGACATCCTAAAAACATGATAATGCTTAGTTGAATAAACACAATGCATGCATATTCAACGTCATCATCTCATATCATGCATTCTTATCAAAGATCATGGAGAGATCTAGGAGTCATTCATACATCTCTCCTAGTAATCCATTAATAAACATTAATAAAAAGAAAGAAATAATCGATGCGTATGTTCAAAGAATGGATCGCACGCCGTTCGTTATCAAGTGTAAGCCAACAACCGCGCCAAGCGAGCGCACATCAACTCCGTTGTTGGTAATCAAGACGAATAAAGGGGAAGGTCCGACACCATTAAGGATCACAGTTCCAAGGCCTTTCCCTTACAAATCAAATAAGGCTGTGCCGTGGATATACGACATCCACTCTTCTGCCGACAGCGATATCTCCAACATCGCTGGACTTGGGGGCATGACTAGGAGTGGCAGGATCTACACTCCCGAAGATCTTCATGACAAAACTCCCAAGAATAAAGGGAAAGAAAAAGATGAAAAAACCGAGGAAAATAAGGAATCCGAGGAGGAGACAGACAAGCTGTTAAAATATATCCGACAGAGCGAGTATTCCATCATGGATCAACTTCATAAGACGCCAGCAAAGATTACTCTGTTGTCGTTGATCCTATGCTCCGAACCGCATTGGCAAGCTCTGTTGAAAGTCTTGAACGAGGCATATATGTCGCACACTATCTCCCAAGACGAGTTTGAGGGGATTGTTAGTCACATCAAGGCTAATGATCACCTCACCTTCATCGATGAAGAAATCCCCGCCGAGGGATCAAACCACAACAAGCCCTTGCACATCTCTATAAAGTGCAAGGAGTATCACATCACTAAAGTCTTGGTAGATAATGGATCTTCCTTGAACGTAATGCCAAAAAGAGCGCTCGAGCAAGTGGCAATCAAGGGAATCCAAATGTGCCCGAGCAACATGATCGTTCGAGCCTTCGATGGATCTAAAAGAGAAGTGGTGGGAGAGATCAATCTTCCAATCCAAATTGGACCCACTATCTTCAACGTTGAATTTCAAGTGATGGATATCACTCCCGCATACAGCTGTCTCCTCGGCCGACCTTGGATTCATGATGACCGTACAAGCTAAAGATGACATACTCATCAGCAAGCCATCCAACATACTTTATGTGGATGCAGCAGAGGAAGCTTTAGAAACCGCCTTCCAAGCATTGGAGATCGCCAATGTTGAAACGTTTCCCCGAGAAATGAAGAAGGTAGCTCATACGCTCACAAAGAACGGATACTTGCCAAGACAAGAATTAGGCAAGGACTCCCAAGGAATCCCGGAGCTACCCATTATAAAAGACAATCCGGGGAAACAAGGGTTAAGATACAACCCTAACAAAGATCAAAGGACGAAGAGGAACCAAGATCCTTCTCGACGTTCTTTAAGCCAGATCTTTAGGAAGGCCGGTTCACAATCGTCAAGGCCGGTTGTCGTCATCGAGTGTCCTTTTCCTTCTAATAGGGATGTGTAAATTCGGTGACTATTAGAGATCACTCCTCGGGGACAGCCCGACCCCCGAGCCTCGATAGGGCACATGTTTCCACTATGATTATAATAAAATCATTCATTATTATTTCTTATTGCTTCTTTTCTCGCTTGCAATAAAATTCTAGACCGCGTTATTTAACCCTGTTTGAATAAACATGAATGAGGTTAAAATCGTCTTAAAAATAATAAACCCACATCATTTTGCGTGGAAGTGTGCACGACAGCTTGGAGCACCTTTTCTTGGCATCAATAAGTACCATCATGGATAAAGAAATCCTAAAGATAATAAGCTCGGCAGGAAACCCAAAAAGGGGACTGCGCAAAAATAAGAGCAAAAGACCCGCTAGGAATCCCACGAAAAGGGTGACCTAGGCAAAAATTAGGGTTACAAAATAATGAACAAAAACAAAAGCCCGCTAAGACATCACAAATGGGTGTTTTAGGCAAAAGTTAGGGCCGTCAAAAAAAGAAAAACAAAATAAATCCATGATGGTACCATCAATTGAATTCAACAAGGGGCTCAAGAAAAGCTATCCAAGTTGTCAAAACACAATCATTAATAACAAAGATGTGCTTAACCTCATAAGTGTTTAATCGAACAAGCCTAAACACATAAGCCTACCATGGCCAGCCATTCTTACAAAATCCATTTTTCAAAAATAAAATAATCCCCTCTAAAACACAAACTTTTGAAAATATATATCCTTTCCTTCTTTTCTCTCTTGTCCCAACGATTTTTGAATAATCTAGTGGAAACATGGAGATATAGTGGTCAATAGGAGGGTTGACACATCTTCTAAAGAAAGGGAAGAATCATTTGGTTGATGACACCAAAATCAAATATGCATCATTCCTCGGTAACAGAAATCGGCAGAGCACAGTCCGTCTGGAGGAATGGCAAAATCCAAACACAAAAACGCATCGGTTAATTCTTTTGAAAAAAGAATCAAATAGAATTAGGTGCATCATACTGCATACATGCATACAGATGATAGGTGTACTGGAAGATCACTTATTCTCTGTTTATTGAAAAAACAAAAAATATATAAACTTCAGAAAAAACAATACGCCCGTATCATGTTCAGTACGCCCGTACCAAAATTAGGGTTATGAACAAATTTTCAATTCAATACGGGCATACTGAAATGGATGCGGCCGTATTGGCCATAAAGAAATTTTCAAAGACCTCGTCATGAGGCAACTACATAAAAAAAAAAAATAAAAAAAAAAAAATAAATAAATAAATAGGAAAAATTGCTTGTGTATGACAGCAGCAAACAAAATGCAAAGATTCAGAAAATCAACAGCGTCATACAAAATAACTGAGCCTGGAGAGGCTTGCCGAAAGAATACTCTCAAAATAACTGAGCCTGGAGAGGCTTGCCGAAAGAATACTCTCAAAATAACTGAGCCTGGAGAGGCTTGCCGAAAGAATACTCTCAGAATAACTGAGCCTGGAGAGGCTTGCCGAAATAATACTCTCTCAAAATAACTGAGCCTGGAGAGGCTCGCCGAAATAATACTCTCTCAAAATAACTGAGCCTGGAGAGGCTCGCCGAAATAATACTCTCTCAGAATAATTGAGCCTGGAGAGGCTCGCCGAAATAATACTCTCTCAGAATAACTGAGACATTTCTATACAGAAAAAGCCAAAACCAACAAAAAAGGCAAAAATACAGAAATCAACAAAAATACAGAAAAAGCCGAACTCAACAAAAAAGGCAAAAACACAGAAAAAGCCAAAATCAACAAAAAAGGCAAAAACACAGAAAAAGCCAAAATCGAAAAAAGGGCAAAATACAGAAAATCCAACAAATCATACAGAATAATTGAGCCTGGAGAGGCTCGCCGAAATAATACTCTCTCAGAATAACTGAGCCTGGAGAGGCTTGCCTAAATAATACTCCCGCAGAATAATTGAGCCTGGAGAGGCTTGCCGAAATAATACTCCTTCAGAATAATTGAGCCTGGAGAGGCTTGCCTAAATAATACTCCCGCAGAATAATTGAGCCTGGAGAGGCTTACCGAAATAATACTCCTTCAGAATAATTGAGCCTGGAGAGGCTCGCCGAAATAATACTCTTTCATCATAACTAAAGCCTGGAGAGGCTTGCCTAAATAATACTCCCGCAGAATAATTGAGCCTGGAGAGGCTTGCCGAAATAATACTCCTTCAGAATAATTGAGCCTGGAGAGGCTCGCCGAAATAATACTCTTTCATCATAACTAAAGCCTGGAGAGGCTTGCAGAAATAATACTCTCAGAATATTTGAGCCTGGAGAGGCTTGCAGAAATAATACTCTCAGAATATTTGAGCCTGGAGAGGCTTGCTGAAATAATACTCTTTCAGAATAATTGAGCCTGGAGAGGCTTGCAGAAATAATACTTCCTCAGAATAACTAAAGCCTGGAGAGGCTTGCAGAAATAATACTCCCCCAACTGTACAGAATAAATGAGCCTGGAGAGGCTCGCAGAAATAATACTCCCCAGAGAAACCTCAACTCAAGCTCACGGAACGAATCCCCAGCGAGAGCTATCAAAGCAAAATCGACGCAATCCCCAATGGAAGTGCGATCATCCAAACAGTATATACAAGTCAAAGGACTTAACACTTCCTCAGTGGAAGATAGCTCTCCGACTCAAAGCGCTGAGTGAGGCTAAGCCTGCAGAGGCTTCCTAAATAATACTCTGGGATACATAAGATCCCTCATTCCCCAATCGCCTACTCAGAGGCATCCCTGCAAAAGGAGAAAAATCAAAAAATATCAATAAATATTCCCCAAGCGGAATCCGGCACTCAGCCGAACACTGAACCCCAATTCCTCAGTCGCCTACATAAGAGGCACTCCTTCAAAAGGAAAAATCATAAAAAGATCAATAATCATTCCCCAAGTGGAATCCGGCTCTCAGCCTATCATTGAACATCAAGATGATCTGCCTAACAGAAGAGGCCAATCACAACCAATGACAAAATCCCCTGGCGGATAACAGCCTACACAGAGGCAACAAAATCCAGAAAATCAAAAAGAGATACCCGAATAAGGATAAACCGGGATACTCCACCAACGTCAAAGGACGTCAGCCAAACATAAGCCATCGCTCAAACTCAGAGAGAAAGAGCATCTGTGTCTATACCCCAAGGAGTCAGAAATTCCCCAAGGGTACCAACAATGCAATGCAAGTTGGGGCACAGGAACCTGTGAATGACTGCACATCCCCTAGACGGATCCCTGCGTTATCCAGCCCTCAGTGGCACAAAAATCAAAAACAATCGTCGAAGCAGCATCGTGGACTGTGGAGACAAAATCAACATCCAGAATCCCCAGCGGATAACAGCCTACACAGAGGCAGCAAAAAATCAGAAAATCAAAAAGAGTTACCCGAACAAGGATAACCGGGATACTCCACCAACGTCGAAAGGACGTCAGCCAATCATAAGGCACCGCTCACATCAGAAAGAGCATCTTTGTGTCTGCACCCAAAGGAATCAGAAATTCCCCAGTGGGAACCAACTACGCAATGGAAAGTTGGGACACAAGAACCTGTGAGTAACTGCACATCCCCTAGACGGATCCCTGCGTTATCCAGCCCCTAGTGGCACAAAATCAAAAAACAACCGTCGAAGCAGCATCGTGGACTGTGGAGACAAAATCATCACAAATCCCTGGAAAGGAGATATTCACACTACCCCGTTGTCACAAACACGGAGGTATGCAGCTTCCGGCTCGGGCAATGAGCGAAGCTATCTCTGGAAAAGGGATACTCACCGCTTACCGTTGTCACAAAGGTACTTAGCTTCCGGCTCAAACAAAGAGTGAAGCTAAGCCTGGAGAGATGGTACTTACAGCTTCCAGCTTGGGCAACAAGCAAAGCAAGGCCTGGAGAGGCAAAACTCACACTGCTACCGTTTTCACAAGGGTACTTAGCTTCCGGCTCGAACAAAGAGTGAAGCTAAGCCTGGAGAGGCGGTACTCACAGCTTCCAGCTTGGGCAGCAAGCAAAGCAAGGCCTGGAGAGGCAAAACTCACACTGCCCACCGTCGTCACAAGGATACTTAGCTTCCGGCTCGAACAAAGAGTGAAGCTAAGCCTGGAGAGGCGGTACTCAACCATCAGCGTCATCAGAGGCGCGTTGATGTCCAACTTCCGGCTCGGGCGTCGAGTGAAGTTGACCTTGGAGAAGGTAAACTCAGCTACCGAGGATGTCAGAAGCGCCGAGGTATGCACCCACCTGGAGAGGCTACTCAACATTTTTCCACCGGAAGACGCTACAAGTCAGAAGGTCGGCACAATACCCGGACAATTGGGTCAACTCCTTTACTTGTCAGCCGATACACCAAAAGGCCGTCCGACTAAGTAAAGGGGGGGCAGCTGTAGACCCCTAAAATTGTCCGGGTCGGAAATAAAGCTTAAAGACTCTCGAAGACTGAAGGATAATCAGCCAGAAGGACTCCGCGAAGGCCCTAGGAGGGTTCTCTGTAGGTCTAGAGGTCTTAGAATAGCTCAAAATAAAGAAGTGGAGGGAAAAAGCCCAATACGGCCGTACTGAACTTAATACGGCCGTATTGAAGCTTCAATACGGCCATACTGAAGTCAGTACGACCGTATTGACACTTCAATACAACCGCAGCGAACTCAATACGGGCGTATTGAAATTTCTGAACTTCAATACGACCGTACTGACCTTCAATACGACCGTATTGAAGTTCAAAAATTTCAATACGGCCGTATTGCCCCTGTAGGCCGTATTGCGCCTATTCCCTATAAATATGACGTTAATTGGACGTCATTCCACACTTTCACACTCAGTTTTGACTCCCTCCTTGAGTATTCTGGGGTTTTTGAGCAGTGTTCTGCCCTAGAAATCTCTCTGGGAGTCGATCCGACGAAGTTCTGGAATTCCGAGCACTTAGCTTGGAGATTCGAACCTAGTCGAAGGGAAATCCTCCGGATTTCCATAGTCAAAATTTTATAGGAGAGAGCGAGCGAGCTTGTAGAGCGAGGGAACGCCAAAAAGCTTCCCAGTTTTACTCAATATATAAAAGCACGCTTCAAGAGGTTTCTTCTTAAATCCTTCCTTTTACTGCTTTCTGTGTGCATATTTAAACTGTCATCATGTAGATAGTTAATTTATAATCGCTTATAATAAATAGGGGTAATTTAGTAATTTTATACTGTTATTTTAGAATATAATCTGTCATAGGGAACCCGAAAGGGGCGCTGTGGGGTGCTAACACCTTCCCCACGCGTAACCGACTCCCTTACCCGACTCTGGTTGTAATGGCCAAAGTTGATTTATAAAATCAATTGCCTTATCCCTTTTTCCAATGTTTTGAGTAAAACATTGGTGGCGACTCCACGAACCCTCCTTTTGCGAAAACCACTAATCCATGGAGGGTCCCGCTTGGGATTAATATGGATTGGTGAGACTTTTAATAAATAAATTGGATAAGATCGACAAGGTCTCAGTTTGAGAACAAGTCGTTCTAATAATCCAATACATTTTCAAAACTAAAATAAAAGCGAGCTCGACCGTCTTCGCGACCGCCGAGGCCCGTTCGGGCCGGTGGCGACAACTACTAGAAGTGACAACATTTTTATCATTTTCTTTTTCTTTTTCTTGACTTTTACTAGAGCTTTTAGAAGAGTCATATTGACCCTCCCTCTTGTAGTCATTCTTGATATAAGAGTTAGCTTGAGTTTTTCCTTTTAAAGAATTTTTCCTTAAATTTTGTTGTTCCACCCTTATACAAAGTTGGACCAAATCATCAAGGTCCCTATAAGGGAGTAACTCAACTCTATCTCTTATGTCAAAATTTAGACCACTCAAAAACCTAGCAATGGTCAATCTTTCCTCTTCCCTTATGCCAGCCCTCATGAGATACAACTCCATCTTTTGTCTATACTCCTCAACACTCATATTCTTTTGTTGGAGTCTTTGGAGCTTATCCATAAGCTCCCTACTATAATAAGAAGGTATGTGCCTTCTTCTCATAGCACTCCTCAACTCATTCCAATAAGTGATTGGAGGGTCATTGTGAAGTCTTCTCTCTCTCTCTAAGGATGTCCACCAATACATAGCTTGTCCTTGGAAAGCTAAGGTGGCCAAGGGAACTTTTCTTTCTTCACCTACTTGGTGACAAGTGAAGATTTGCTCCACTTTCATTTCCCAATCCAAGTAGGCATCCACATCTTCTTTTCCATGAAAGTAAGGGAGATCAACCCTTGATTCCCTCACTTTGTGTTCTTTAATGACTCTCCTAGGATGAGGTTGATAGTATGCATCCATGTTCAAACTACCATCATATTCTTGGCTTTGAGAATCATTGGAGCTCTTGGTTGAGCTCCTAGAAGAACCTTTTGGACTTTTATTTTTATTCAATCTTTTCAAAAGTTTTTCTTCTCGTTGCTTAATCTTTTGAATCTCTTGTTCTAAAGCCATGATTTGTACTTCCTTTTCAAGTTTTTCTTTTTGTTTTTGAAGTATTTCATCATGCTTCCAAAGTTTTAGTGCCTCAACCTCCTTGACAATTCTTTTAAAACTTTTAGGAGATTCAAAGTCACTACTACTTTTGAGAATGTTGACTCATGATTAAGCAATAAGATTTTATATGCTATGCAAAAAGTTATAAAATGTTTTTGGTATTTTCTAGGAATGAAAATAGCACTTGGAAGTCTAAGTGTACAAGTTGCACTATCAAGGGAGGTGAGCTACAAAGAGCCACTTAATAACCAAGCCTTTTCAAGTGGAAATCACTAAACTCCTTTGTGGTACTTCCAATTCCCCAAAACTTTTCACAAAAATTTTGAATGCTTTTTCACAATTTGTTTGTTTTTGAGACTAAACTAAACGTGAGCAAGTAAATCTACACAAGTCTAGACGTTTCAAGGCAGCAAAATAAAGCAATTAAAAGACAAAGAACTTAAAGGAATCAAGATAAGTAACTAGTCGGGTTCCCTAAGTGGAAGCTTGAAACATATGAAATTTCCAAGCCACTTCCACTAGCACTACACGTGAGGATGCTAACAAGGATTTAGATATACCTGACCAGCTTCTTAATACTCCCTCCAAGCTTTACAAATTGATTTTAAAATACAAGAGAGATTGCAAAATTTAAACTAGCCTAGAAAGCAATAAATGGCGGTTTTGGTGACCAATTTAGTGACGGATTGTTGTGCAAATTTTCCAACACTTAATCAAGTGTTTAATCCGCCACTAATCCTTCAATATGATGCTACTGGACCTGCAAAAGAAATACAACAAAGAGGTTAATGGTGGCTGCCTCACAAGGTGAAAGGAATGGTCACTCAAGTGAAGGAAGTTTAGGAGAAGTTTTGGTCACTAAATTAGGTCAAATTTTTAGGTCTTAGTGTCCAAACTTTTCCTACTCTTTGTTGAGCAATGCTTGATCCTTGAGCAAGGATTTGAGGCCACTTCCAGCACAGGGAAATTATTGAAAGAAAACTAGACAAGCAATAAAGCACAATTTGGAAAGCTTATACCAAAAGTTAAGAGTAATATGTATATATGACAAGACTCAAAGAGGTTCAACAAGTAAAACTGGAAAATAAGACTCCAAATAAAGCTAGAACTCAGTTAGGAATGTTCCTATATAGGTACTAGAGTAGATGAACAAAACAAAAAAATTTTGAAAGCAATTGGATAAGTATAGCACAAGTAGTAGTCAAAACAATAACAAGGAATCAAGTGATTTTTCACCAATGTACACCTCTCGGCTTTTTCACTTTAAAATGCTTTCTCTAATTTTTTTTTTTAATTCTTTCTTTTTCTATATTCAAGTTAAGAGTCCAGAGAGTATATTTGCCTTTTGTTTCAAATTTTTCTAAGATTCCAAGCTATAGAAACCGTGACTACAAGTTAGACAAAAATTCAAATGAAAACAAGGAAACTAGTGCACTAGTTTTTAGGTTTTGTCTTGGATTCTTTTGTACACTTTTCTTCTTTGAATCTTTGTACTTTTCTTTTGATTTAGGCTCTGTTTTTGTCTCTGTTTTCAGCCTATTTACTTTTTAAAATTTGAATCCAAAAGATAGTGCACTAGAAGCAAGATTAAGCACTTGAAATTTTGAGTCACAAAATTTTTTATAAGATTTTTCAATGGAAATGTGATTTGAAAACTTAAGACACAATGGAAACCTAACTCTAAAGAAACTTACTAGAACTAATAGCAAGTTATGAACACAATAAGGTAAAAGAAAAAGCACATATAGGAGGCAAGAACAATAAGCAAACCGAGAGCAACAAATTGATGAACAAGACACAAAGAAATTTAGGTCAACATGCTATTCAAGGAATTTTAAGACATATAAAGACTACACAAACATACTAAGACAAAACATGGATTAAAAACCAAAATCTAAATGCAATGTATGCAGTCCAATCACAGACACATATTAGGAATGGAGAGACTCAAAATTAAAATAAAAAACAAGCACAAGCTAATAGGTCCTAAACAAGTTGATTGAGGAAGAAATTCAAGAACAATCAACCAATGGATCTATGGAACAAAATATGATAAAAAGCATGAAGATCCGAAAAGAAACTCAAACAAGACACTTAGAACACAAAGAACACAAAAACAATCGTACCAAAACAAGATGAAGAACTTATCTCCTTGAAGACCTTGCTCTTGATACCAAAAATGATAGCAAACTTAGGAGAAGTGATGGATGATCTTCTCCACGGATTTGCTTAGGCCGGATCTTCTTCAATGGAGGCTTGATTCTTCAACTCAAGAACACTTAGAAGCTTAAGAACTCACGGATGAACTCAACCTAGAACTAGGAGGGAAGCATCCAAGCTCAAGTATCAATGGAGAGCACACTTCAAAGAGGAGGATTCTAAGGTGAAATCCTAAGGTTTTGAAGATGAACTCTAAGGGACTTTTGAGAGAGGAAACTCGGCCAATGGCTCACAAATTTCAATTATGATCAAAAGTGAATACAAAAGGTGAAAGAATGGCTTAAGTATGCACGGAATTATGACCCATAGGTGCCTAAACTAAAGCCTCACAAAATGGCGCCTAAAGTTTGAATTCAAATTTGAATTTTGAATTCAAACTTTGGTGCACATGTGTAAGTCCGAAAATTTAGGTGCCAAGGTGCATTTAGGTGTGATTTGAGAGTCATTTAGGGTTAATTTGAGTGGCACATGTTCAGCCACCCATGGTGCTAAACATGTGACTCAAATGTAACTTAAATGACTTCCAAATTAAACCTAATTTAACCTAATTAGCATACTTTAGTATTCCTTGTATTTTCCTATTCTAATGACCTAATTACATTGGTCAAACAATTACAATGGAAAGGAAAAATTACAAGAATGAAAATGAGCCCAATATTGGGTACCAAAAGCCCAAAGGCCCATGAAGCCCAAAACTAGGCCCAACTAGCCTAAAACCTAAAATGCTACTCTATGTGGTCCAAAATACAAGACCAAAATATATGATACCTATACTAACATGATGTATACAAAACATATGAAAATAGCTATAACAAAATATGGCCCATGAAAAGTTCAACTTGGGCCTTCCCAGGCCCATTGGGCCCTGACTGGCCCAAACCTTCATGTCTAGCCAACTCCTCTTGGTTCTTTGAGTATGTCACCTCTTGCACTCCAAAGCATGATTCCATCAGAAAAGAACTCAAACTATACAAGATATGTAAAATAGAGAATATGAGACTAAATAGAAGAAATATACTCAATGCTCATATAAAATATATGTCTAAGAAGCACTCCTTTATAAAAACTTCCTAACCTTGGACCTAGTTAAAGGTCTAATGGTCTTCAAGTGTGATCTTCCTATGGATGGTTGTCCATCATTAGGTTAGCTTGAACTCAAGTTGCTTAGCCTTAACCTAACTAAGGTGAACAACTCACCATAATTGGTCGGTCCAAGTGCCAACATTTAGATTCAAACTCTCTATTCATTAAAAGGTACACGCGTTAGTACATGGAATGGTATCGTGCCAATTCCATTCATTTTCTATATATGCAACAACATTTACATGATCCAAGAGTTAAACACAAAACAAATTGTCTTGTACAAAGGACAACTAGAGCTAGGCAACTTAGCCCTCCTATTGTTGACACAATGCATAACCAAGGCAATGAACCATCTGACTATTCTCCACATTGTCATTCATTTGCATTCAGTCCATAACAATAGTTGCCAACAAATAATTTGGACTATCATCAAAACCCTTTTGCGTCTCCTATAGGAGATAGGTTTATAAACAACTTGTTCAATGGAATCTTGGAATGCCAGAATTAGCCCAGGTTTATCTTCAAAGTATGTACCCAATTAGCATTTCACCAATTCACCAACAAAAATTAGGTAGCTCTTCTACATTGTACGACACCGATTGTTCAAATTATCAATCGTTGTCTACCTTTTCGATCATTTTAAGTTCACAAGAGGATGTGCATCAACAATAATCAACAATTGATGATGAACAAAATCAAATCCAACAACATGGACAACCACATCAAAATCCAACACATAACAAACGAAGACCACCGTGTGGAACTGAACACCATTATGATGACTAATTATTTTTATGAACATGTAATTTAATTTTAAATTTTAATCAAACAAGATTTGTCATCATTTTTCTATTTAATTATTATTTGATCATAAGTAATTAAGTTAATTATAGGGATAATTATTAAAATTTTATCTAATTAATTACCATTTACTTAGTTATTATCATAATTTTTTATTAAAGTAATTAAATTAATTTTAAAAAATGTTTTTAACTAGATAAATCATATTACTTTTGAATCATTGATTATCACCACAACCTAAATTAAATTAATTTTGACAAAAAAATTATTTTAAATTTATAAATCAGATTATTTTTCTAAAATATAATCATTTAATTCTACAAAATAGAAAATTTAATTATAAATTAAAAAATTAAATTTAAAACTGAAATGATAAAAAAAAAAAGTTGCTTGAGAATTTCGGATAGCTAACCGCAATTTCTCGGCAACATTCATCGGGGAAAAAAAAGCTGTTAAGAAATGGGGATTCATCGGGAAAAAAAAAGAACAAAAATTCTGTTAAGAAATGGGGATTTTTCAAAAACACATTAAAATATGCTAGTTGGATGAAAATTATACAAGTTGTGCTATTGTTGTATATATTTATTTTTTAATAAAAAAATAAAAAAAAGTCGCAAAACTCGCTACAGGATACGCTGAAAAATAAATAATACATACCTATAAATATCATGATTCATCCGAAGTATTTATTATTTTGTTGATTCTTTTTTCAGCCACAAATAATGCTAATTGATTTCTGAAGAAAGAAAAAAAGATTTGTACAGTGGGCAAACGTATCAAAAGCCCCGGAATCAATATTCTCTACATCCCTCAATTTAATTTTCTTTTTTACTTTTTCAATATAATATTAATTATTTTTTTCTTAATTTTCTCTTTCATATATTATTCAACGATCACAATTTAAAGTAATATATTTATCATGATAGATTTATTTCATAAAATAAAATTAAAAGTGATATATTTATTATTATTTTTAATTTTTGGAGATATTTTAAATTGCAGTCAATCATTGTGAAACAATTGATATTTAGCTAATTTAATGAGGAAAAATAAATACCGTAAGGTGTATTGGAGTAGAATTTTAATAGATTTTAAAAAATATTATCATAGAAAAGTTTTGAGGTATTCAATCAATATTTTTTTTTAATATAAAAAAATCATGTGATATTGAATCAAAGATAATAAGGATTTTTTTAAAAGTTCATCAAAATATGATGGTATTCAATTAAGATAATAATAATTTTTTAAAAAATTCATCAAAATATGATGATTTTTAATTAAGACTTTTTTATTTAAAAAAGTCTCTTGATATTCAAAAATAGAGATTTTAATGGATTATTTTAAATACTAGATTTTGTGAGACTTGAATATAATTTACATGTAATTTACTCAAACAATCTCAACAAAACCTTTAAGAGTTCTCATGACTTTTTTTCCCTTTTATTTCTATTCTTTTTTTTTTCTCTCTGTTAAATTTTTCTCTTTTTTTTGTTTCTTGCTTATGTACCATATTCTTTTTCTTGTTCTACTTCTTTCTCGTCATTCTTGTTTCTCTCTTTTATTTTTATTTTTTTTATCTTTATGTCATTTTTTTTTTCACATCTCATTTTTTTCTTCTTCTTCGTCTCATATTCTTTTCTTTTTCTCTCCTTCTCTTTTGTCTTTTTTTTTTCTTTCTCTTTCTCTTTATTCTCTATCTCTTTTCCCCTTTCTTTTTTTATTCATATTTCTTATTTATCTCTTCTCCTTCTACTCCTAAGTTTTTTATCTATCAATTGAAGTATAATTTATCAATATTTATTTTTTTAAATTATTAAATATTTAAAATGATTTTTTGTTTTATTAAATATTATCTATTGTTAAAAAAATTTAATTATTAAAATTTAATTATTTATTTTTAATAAAATTTAATATTGAAATATTTATTAACCCTCAAAATGAAAATGAAGTTTTCAATTTACATCATATATACTTAAGAAATTTGATTGAGACGATATTTAGTATTTTTAAATCATGCTTCACAATTTTTAAATAAGAGCCTCTATTTTTATTTAAGACACAAGCTGAATTTGTATAAGCATCTAATACTACATAAGTTTATTCACAAGGAATGTTGTTTTGATGAATTTTCAATTAAATTAGTGGAAGAATCTCCATCTTCAATAATAAGCCCATAATTTTAAATATATTGTTTAGTCTCAAGTGCATGAAAGAGAATATGTCAATGCATGAATGGCAAATATAATTTTAGATATGTGAAGATATATTAGTTAGAAAGACATTAAAGTGAATTATTTGTCAAAAAATAGAGACAATTATTTGTCTAAAGATAAAAAAATTGTATTTATTTTACTTTTTTTTATTTGTTATATTTTTTTATTAAATTCTATAGTATTGCAAATTCATGTTTTTGTGTGAAATTCATAAAATCATTTAATATCTTATAATATAAATCCATCAAAATCTATTAAATTTTGAATTATAAAGTTTAGAATAAAATCCAAATTTTAATACTTTTTTAAAAAAATTTAAAAATCATAATATTCTTACATAGTCTTTTAAACTTTATTAAAATATATACAAATTTTTCATACTAAAATTATTTTTTAAAATCTCAATCTAATACGTTCCATATTTATAATTTTATTGACACACACACACACACACACACACACATATATATATATATATATATATGTTCTCACTTAAGATCGGCCTGGGGGCGATCACTCCAGTGAGATTGGTGAGCCTCTTCTCCTGGGTACGTTAGTTGTGTCGAGATGGGGGTGGTACCTGCAAAAGAGACTCTGATGCTAAAGTTAGTCCTTCATAGTGTAGATGTCTCATATTTATAGGAGACATACCTTGGTGATTTTAGGGTTTTCTCTTTTTAGGCCAGAGTGGGTTTGAAGTCGACCCAACATTGGCCGCGAGCCCAATTGACTATGGGCCTGCGCACGTGGTCAATGTCGTAGCATAATTAGGGCTGATGTGGAACCCAGTATTTGGTACGGGCAATACAATAGCCCCCCAAGCTTTGAGCCCTTTAGGGGAGGAGCTTATGCCGAGTTGGAGACGATTGAGTGAAGGGTCGTGACCTTTCGTTTCTGCGTCTCGAGTTGAATGCCACGTGTTATCAGAAGGTCGCTTGGTTTCTCGAAACGTTGGCGGCTGTAATAAAGAGTGACGACTCATAATGATGGGACGCACCCTATCATTATGAGCCCTATTTAATGTGCCCCTATCCTTGTCGGGTACAAGTTTTTTAAACTCAGGGATCATATTTCCCTTTCCCGCACTTCCTTTTCTTCCCTCCATTTCCTCTTCGAGTTTATCTTTGCCACTGTGTCTTATGTGTTTCCAGTGATACTTCCACTGCTCCTCATTGTAGACACCCAATTTTGTCCGGGGGGCATACAAACAAGATAGGACATCAGAGGGCCCAAAAACCCTAAATTAATTTTTTTAGTGGCCTGGAACGGGCCGTTCCAAAATTGGAACGGGTCGTTCCCAAGTCCGGAACGGGCCGTTCTCGAATTAGAACGGGTCGTTCCAAGGCTTCCTCAATAGCCTAAAAATTGTTATCTGGAACGAGCCGTTCCCAAGTCCGGAACGGGCCGTTCTGAAATCAGAACGGGCCGTTCTGGTTCCCCGGAACGGGCCGTTCTGATTTCAGAATGGGCCTTTCTAGGGTACTAAAATGGTACATAACGTTCGGATTCGGAACGGGCCGTTCCGATCCAGAATGGGCCGTTCCAGTCCACATCTGATGCCTATAAATAGAGATCTCGGGCATAGTTATCAAGGCGGCCAGAGAAATTTCGAATAAGACTCATTTGAGCACGAAAATTCTCGATCTCTCTCCCTTTTATTATATTTCTTCAGATTTGTGTCGCATCTCTATATTCTCTCTCTCTCTTATTGTATTTCTTGAGTGTTGTGAGGCAATTGTAGTGCGAAAGGTTGCCACAAAGCACCTCAAATCTCCCTATTTTGAAGATCTAATAGAGCTCATTCAAGAGGTATTTCAGTTAATTTCTTTCTCTCTTTTTTATTTCTTATCTATAATAATTATTGTCATAATAAAAATAATCATGTAGACATTTTAGGGTTAATCGTATTATTTAAATTTCAAGTATGTAAATAGTTATTAATAAAGGGGATTTAATATTTAATTTATTATTTCTTATCACATTAACTTCATCATAGGGTACCGATTGAGGGCGTTGTAGGGGTGCTTAATACCTTCCCTACACGTAACCGACTCCCAAACCCAATTCTGGCTATCAAGGTCATTATTGAATTTTTAAAAAAACCTTTTCTTTTTCCAATGTTTTTGAGTAAAACATTGGTGGCGACTCCAAGAACATATTTTAAAACCATTAATTAAGGATTAGTCTGGCGTCCGGGCGTTCCTTAGTTGATGAGATCTTTAAAGGGATGTCTAAACCGTTAGTCGCGAGATCGAAAATTTTCGGGTTGCGACACTCATCTTTCTCTTTCGAGTTTTTGAGGGTTGCTTCAGGTATTTTTTCTTGGTACTCGTGCTTGTTCCCCTTCTATTCCTTTTTCTCAGTGTCATGAGTATGTCTAGTGACGGAGAGCAAAGTTCCATTCATGTTCAAGTTACCCCGGTGAAGGGAAAGGGGAAAACCCAGGTTCAGGGAAAAAATGTGGTGGCTGTCGATGGGGTAGTCATCGATGAGGGTAATCAAAAGAAGATAGGGGGGAACAATCGGAAAGATTCATATCCCCCCATCTCGGTGCCCGATTACAAGTGGGTTAGTGGTGATGTGGGAGAGTTTGAGAGTAGGTTTAGGAATTTTCTAGAAGTGAATGCCCTTTGGAAATCGCTGATGATATGCACGTCGGCCATTTCCAATCTTATCCGGGTTGAGCCTTCCCAACTTGGTGAATGTGTATATATGTCAGGTATAGTGAATACCCCATTCTTTTACATGTACCAATATCTCTTTAGGGACCTTGGTGTTTGTCTCCCTTTCATGCCGTTTGAGTGCTCTTTTCTGAAGCACGTCAATATTGCCCCTTGTAACAGCCCAATTTTCATAGAATGTTCGAGGGCCCAAAAGCCCAATGAGGGTAATTTAGTAATTTATAGGAGTGTTTTAGTAGCCCAGAACGGGCTGTTCCAAGTTACTAAAATGAAGGTGATATAGTGGCTCGGAACGGGCCGTTCCAAACTATTAAATTTGCCTATGATTCTTAGTTGCGAACGGGCTGTTTCGGATTTTAGAAATAGCCTTTAAACCTTATTTAGAACGGGCCGTTCTGGTTTCAGAATGGGCCGTTCTGGATGTGAATTTTACTCATGATTTAAGGGTCTAGAACGGGCCATTCTGGATTTGGAACGGGTCATTCTGGAGACACTTTATGCCTATAAATAGAGCACTCTAGCACTCCCAAAAAGCATATTTTTCACTTTTCTCTTCTTTTCTTCTTTGCTCTCTTCTTTTCCTTCTACACTCTCTGAAGATCGAGGGGCACTCAGAGGAGGAGACTAAGGAGATCTCTGTTTTAGTTTCAACTACTATTTATCCAGGTACGAGAGAAAAGGAGATTATTTATATGTAGAGTTACATGAGGGAATTGGGTAGAGAAAGAGCCCTTAGGATTAAGAGTAATTTTATAATTATTTCTATTTGGAGAATTATTATCTTATGTGATTCTGTATGTATTTAGGACTATGAATATATGATTAATTTGTAAAAATGATGCTTTGGGAGAGAGAACGAAATTATAGAAAAGTGGCTGTTAGTTAGGTTTTGGAAAAATTGGATTATTTCTGTTTGAGGAATTGTTGATCCCAAAAGATTCTGTATGTGTTGAGGATTAGAAATATATATTTAATTTGTAAGAATGATGATCTGGGAGAGAGAACGAAATTGTAGAAAAGTGCCTGTGAGTTAGGTTTTGGAATAATTGGGGGTTTTACCGTTTATGTTAAGATTATATTAAATGGGTAATTCCATTGAGTAGTATATTAATTTATGAATGTTATTGTTATATTACTTGTTAAGAATTGATGATCTAGATGTGAATTGCTTGAGGGGTGTGTAAACCCTTATTTTGTTGGACTTAGCTGTTGTGTATATGGAATTGTGTATGTGATATGGAATTGAGATATGAGATGAGATTTTGTATGGATGTGATTATGATTATGATAGTGGTTCCTCACATCAATGACCAGGGAAGGCACGACCCCTAGGTAAGTGATGCGACAGGGAGGGCGTGACCCTGGCATGGTGTGGGATGAGTGAGGCAATTAACACGTATCACTTATGTCAAATATGGCAGCCCTGGCATAGGGTTAATTGCAAGAGATTGTGTGGATTGTGATGTGATTGTGGTTCCTCACATCAATGACTAGGGATGGCACGGCCCCTAGGTAAGTGATGCTACAGGGAGGGCGTGACCCTGGCATGGTGTGGGATGAGTGAGGCAATTAACCCGTATCACTTATGTCAGTTGTGGCATGGCCTTGGCATAGTGTTAATTGTAAGATTTGTGTGGATTGTGATGGATTGATGTAATTAAGATGTGAAGATGATGAATGATTGATAAATTATGATATATATAAATGCTTGTGAATATTTCATTCAGTAAGGAGTTATGATGGATTATGTTGTGTTTTTCCTTGTGTTCTTTCCATATAGATGTTTTCTTTTCTCACTGTATAATTTGTGGATGTTTTAGGTGAGGAAGATCCGGCTTTGAGTGGCATCTAGAATGCCAACCGTTGAGTTATGGGTGTGCTATGATAATGTGACATCGGGGCAGAGGATTCTAGGATAAATTTTTATATGTATTTAGAGTTATACCTTCTCTTTTGAAAACAATTTGTAAACTCTCAAGTTTTACTTTCTAAATTTTATTTTCAATTATTTTGGTTATTGATGAAGGTTTTATGTGAACCCTTTTACCAACGTTGAATATTTTATTCTTTAGTTTATTTACCACGAGTTTGGTGCCTTTAAAACAACACATGTCAATTATCATGGAAAGATCATAGGAGACGATATTTATTGAAATGGGAAATTATTAGTTTATGGTGCCTCGTTAAAAACCTTCTCAGCAAAAAAAACCCCTCACATTTTTGTGGGAAAAAATACTGAGCTAGGAAAAGAGTGCAGCTAATACAAATGAATAGATTAACTATAATAGAAGCGTAAGTTTGCAGCATTCCAAGTCCTCGGTATCTTCCCTCCATCAAGCGTTTTCAATCGATAAGCTCCCCTGCCGACCACCTCGTCAATGCGGTAAGGGCCAACCCATTTAAGGGATAACTTATTCCTAAGTTGGGTCAGCTGAGTACGCTTTAAGACTAGGTCTCCTTCAATGAAACTTCGTGGGACGACCTTTGAGTTATACTTGAATGCCGCTTGTCGCTGCGCCGCTACCTGATTTATTCGAGCTCTGTCTCTTGTTTCGACAATCAGATCAAGGTCAACTCGTCTTCCTTGGTCAGATTCCTCCTCAGCGAAGTATGTTGCGCACATGGACGGTTCTTTGATCTCAACTGGTATCATCACGTCTGTCCCATACACTAAGTTAAATGGGGTGTCTTGGGTGGATGAATGGATGGTCGTGTGATATGACCATAATACTCTGGGGAGTTCGTCCACCCATGACAAGCCTGAATTCTCAACCTGCTTCTTGATTCTGGAAAGTATCAGCTTGTTTGCCGATTCTTCTTGGCCGTTGGACTACGGATGCTCTACCAATGTGAACATCATCCAGATTCTGATCTCTTTACAGAAATTCTGAACCCTTTCACTAGTGAATTGCGTTCCGTTATCCGATACTAACACCTGTGGGATACCATATTGACATATAACATTTTTCCACAAGAAAGTCCTCATTTTTTCTACCGAGATGGTTGCTACAGTTTCTGCTTCTATCCATTTTCTAAAATAATCCACCGCTACGATCAAGAACTTTAATTGGCGTACAACCATTGGAAAAGGGCCTAAAATGTCAATACCCACTTATTGAAAGGCCATGGAGATATGAGTGAGTGAAGTCTTTCGGCAAGTGAATGATGTTGGACTGCGTGTCTTTGGCACTCATCACATTTTCGGACCCAATTGACACAGTCTTTTCTTAGGGTCGGCCAAAAGTAACCTGCTCGGGTAACCTTGTACACAAGAGATCGGCCTCCGATATGGCTTCCACACATCCCCCCATGAATCTCTTCCATTACTCGTTGGGCCTACGATGCCATTAAACACCTCAATAGGGGGGCACTGAATGCTCTTCGGTACAATATTCCCGATAAGATCATGAACCTCGCCGACTCCCTTATAATTAGCGATGCTTCATGCTTATCTTCAGGAAACGATCCTTGTGTTAGGTACAGGATGTAAGGTGTCATCCAAGATTCTTCCTCTTCTTCGATAACCAGGACCTCGACAGAGGGACCATTGATGCTTGGTTGGGACAGGACTTCTTGGATAATCGAACGCGTAGCACCCGGTCTCTTCGTGCTTGCTAGTTTTGAGAGGAGGTCAGCTCGTTGTAGACCCCTAAAATTGTCCGGGTCGGAAATAAAGCTAGAAGGCTCTCAAAGACTGAAGGAAGATCAGCCAGAAGGACTCCTGGAAGGCCCTAGGAGGGTTCTCTGTAGGTCTAGAGGTCTTAGGATAGCAAAAATAAGAAAAGTGGGAGGAATGAAGCTCAATACGGCCTCCCAGAGGATCACTACGGCCGTATTGAGTATTTTGAACTGCAATACGGCCGCGGCGAACTCAGTACGCCCGTATTGAAGTCTTTGAACTTCAATACGGCCGTACTGAATTCAATACGGCCGTATTGAAGTTCAAAAACTTCAATACGCCCGTATTGACCCCAGGGGCCGTACTGCGCCTCATTCCTATAAATATGACGTCAATTTGACGTCATTGGACACTTTTTCACTGAGTTTTGACTCCCTCCTTGAGTATTCTGGGGTTTTTGAGCAGTGTTCTGCCCTAGAAATCTCTCTGGGAGTCGATCCGACGAAGTTCTGGAATTCCGAGCATTTAGCTTGGAGATTCGAACCTAGTCGAAGGGAAATCCTCCGGATTTCCATAGTTAAAATTTTATAGGAGGGAGCGAGCGGGCTTGTAGAGCGAGGGAACGCCAAAAGCTTCCCAGTTTTACTTGAATATAAAAGCACGCTTCAAAGGTTTCTTCTTAAGTCCTTCCTTTTACTGCTTTCTGTGTGTATATTTAAATTTATCATCATGTAGATATTTAATTTACAATCGCTTATAATAAATAGGGGTAATTTAGTAATTTTGCGCTATTATTTAATAAATAATCTGTCATAGGGAACCCGAAAGGGGCGCTGTGGGGTGCTAACACCTTCCCCACGCGTAACCGACTCCCTTACCCAACTCTGGTTGTAATGGCCGAAGTTGATTCATAAAATCAATTGCCTTAAACTTCTTTTTCCAATGTTTTGAGTAAAACATTGGTGGCGACTCCATGAACCCTTCCTTTTTGTGAAAACCGCTAATCCATGGAGGGTCCCGCTTGGGATTAACATGGATTGGTGAGCCTTTTAATAAAATTGCTCGTTTGACGAGGTCTCAGTTTGAGAATAAGTCATTCTAGCAATCCATATTTTTAAACAAACAAAAGAGTCCAACCATCCTTCGCGAGTGCCGAAAGCCCGTTTCGGGCCGGTGGCGACAGATGGCGACTCCGCTGGGGAAGCCTCGAGAGTCAGTCCCATTTAGTGACAGATTATTTTTAACAAATAATAGTTAAAATTACTTCATTACCCCTTGCTTGTATAATAACATGCTTTATTTATTTGGCTTTAATAACTGTTGTTTGTTTAATTTTCCGCAATTGTTTGAAATAAAAACTGCACACAAACCTTTGCACACAACAGTTCCCTCTATACCCGGGGGCATGAGTGGAAAGCCATAGGGAGTGGATGTTAGTACGGCCGGTTGTCGAATGGGTCTATAGGTGCCCGCAGACCGTTGTCGGAAAGCATCACTCAAGGTGATAACCATGAACTCAAGTCCGACAGTGCGTTGGAACTTTCCATCGACTTACGACGAGAGGAATTGGGTCCCTATAATGGGGGCACCTTGGGGGCCTCAGATCGGTGAGAACAGTTAGAACCACCTTGAATATGCACTTTTCTGCAGGATACCCCTACCTCGTGATTCGCTCGTGACTGTTCGTGGATGAGTGAATTGTTTGTGTAAATGCTTATGTGCAATTGTTTGTGCATTAATAAATAACCTCGTGATAAAGTCTAAAGAATAATCCCCATGCATGAAAATGTCATGACATGAGAGGAAAAACCAATGTGTGAAAATATAATAAAAGTAAGGAGCATGTACATCATTACCAATAAGATATCATGCATCCTCATAAACCATGCATTCTAGGTTCACCAATACCTCTTGACATGAGTAAAAGAGACCCATAATTATCGAGATTCTCCGTTAAGGAGAGATCATAAGTCAAGGAGGGTGGTAACATTCCATTTTAAAAAGGCAGCACCTTAAAAATGGAGGGTTATCAAGCTCATGTCAAGAGCGTATTCATCCCATAAATTAATTAGATTAAATATTCATTTTTAGAAAGTGGCTGGTCATCTCTCTGTCCTCACGCGCGCGCAGAAAATCAAGAAGATGGACGCGTTGGAGGAACAAATTAAGAAGCTTACAGACGAGCTCTCACAACTCAAGAAGCAAATGGCGCAAATGATGGAACTCATGCGTCACCACAACATACACGGGGCTGAGCACAGTGACCATGAGTCCCATCATGTTGGAGGAAGAGTGGAACAAGAGCTGAAAAGTGGGAAGCTAGCTGAACATTCCCAATCATTTAAAGCTAAGAAGACCTTTGGGAAGAAGAAGGAGAGAAGAGTCAGCGCCATAACCATTTCCTCATCTTCTTCCACTTCGAAGTCAGGAAAGTCGCAATTCAACCCTGTGAAGAAGTTTGATAAACTTCCGACCACATATAGCGACCTCCTGCCGAAGCTAGTGGAAGCACGTCTTCTAGCTTACGTTCCACTAAAGAAGGTTGATCCACCTCATCCCTATTGGTACAAACCGCAAGACAAATGTTTATACCATTCGGGGGCACCAGGGCATTCAACAGAGAAATGCCTAGCTCTTAAATACAAGGTCCAAGACCTTATTGATGCCGGATGGGTCACCTTCGATTCGACAGCGCCCGACGTGAGCAAGAATCCTCGGCCAAAGCAGGATTAGAGAGAAGAACAAGCCACGATAGGGCCCCTTCATATTTTTCTTTTCTTTTAGGTACTCATGATCAGTACCCGAGATCATGAGAACCTTTTCACATTATTCTCTTTTTTGTTCTTTTCTCTCTTTCCTCATTAACATTAATAATTCTAAACCTAAACAGAACCAATAAAATAATTATGTCTGTAATTGTTCGCTCTGACCGGGATCCGAAGGTGAAAGGGTTGAGTTGGACAGTGATGAGGAGACCATCTCTCCGGATCTGCAAAGACTGCTAGAACGAGAAGCTCGCCTACTCCAACTCGTCAAGAGAAATTGGAGACTGTGAATTTGGGGCATGGCCGAGAGATATAAGAGGTCAACATTGGGACCCATATCAGTGATGAAATAAGGACACATGTTTCCGCTATGATTATAATAAAATCATTCTTCATTGCTTCTTTTCTTGCTTATAATAAAATTCTAAACCACATTATTTTTAACCCTGTTTGAATAAACATGAATGAGGTTAAAATTGTCTTAATAACAATTAACCCGCATCATTTTTATGTGGAAGTGTGCATGACAACTTGGAGCACCTTTCCTTGGCTTTGAAAAGCGCCATCATGGATAAAAAATAAAATCCTAAAAAACAAAAGCTCGGCAGGAAACCCAAAAAGGGGGCTGCGCAAAAATAAGAGCAAAGAACCCGCTAGGAATCCCACGAAAAGGTGACCTAGGCAAAAGTTAGGGTTATGAAAGTAAACAATGAATAAAAAATAAAAGTCCGCTAAAATACCACGAAAGGGTGTTTTAGGCAAAAATAAGGACAATCAAAAAACAAAAGAAATCCATGATGGTACCATGAACCGAATTCAAAAAGAAAGGTTCAAGGGAAGCTATCCAAGTTGTCAAATCACAACACGACTTTTTAACTTCATAAGTGTTTAATCAAACAAGCCTAAACACATAAGCCTACCTTGGCCATCCATTCTTACAAAAATCATTTTTGAAAAATAAATCCCCTCTAAAACACAAACTTCAGAACAAAAATATCTTTCCTTTCTCTTCTCTCTTGTCCCAAAAGATTTTAGAATAATCTAGTGGAAGCATGGAGAAATAAATCATCACTGAAAATGGATCTAATCTGAATAATAAAATGGTGGAAGAACTGTGCCAAGAATTCAAGATCCAACACCGCAACTCTTCCCCATATCGGCCAAAGATGAATGGGGCAGTCGAGGCAACCAATAAGAACATCAAGAAAATAGGGCAAATGATGGTTGCCTCATTTAAAGACTGGCACGAGATGTTACCCTTCGCTCTTCAGGGTTATAGGACTTCAGTACGCACATCTACAGGAGCTACTCCATTCTCCCTCGTCTATGGGATGGAGGCAGTTCTACCCGTCGAAGTCAAGATACCTTCTCTAAGGGTAATTATGGAAGCAAAACTTTCCGAGGTAGAATGGGTTCAAAGCCGGTATGACCAATTGAACCTCATTGAAGAAAATGGCTGAACACCATATGCCGTGGTCAAGACTATCAGAGGAAGACCAAAAAGGCTTTTGACAAGAAAGTCCACCCTCGAGTCTACCATGAGGGAGAGTTGGTAATGAAGAAATTGCTACCAACTCAAAAGGACAAAATCGGAAAGTATGCCCCAAATCACGGAGGACCATACGTGGAAAAACGAGCCTTCTCAGGAGGAGCATTGATCCTCACAGACATGGATGGAGAAGAACTTCGATACCCAGTCAACACTGACGTGGTAAAGAAGTACTATGCTTGAAGACGTTGCTTGCATAAGCCCGCTAGGATGAAAACCCGAAAAAGGGCATCCTAGGCAAAAGTTAGGGCAAAACAAAAAGCCCGCCAGTACAAGGGTACTAGGCAAAACAAAGGCAAAATTATCCCCGCTAGGATACGTCCTAGGCAAAAGTTAGGGGCAAAAGAATAAGACATAAAAATAAAGCAAGCAACGGTCACTTGAATCGAAAACCGAAAGGCGGTTCAAGTGATTATCTTCTAGAAGCAAGCGTCTTGCAGCATCTACGCTCCTGGCTCAGGCATCTCACCCGAAGCAACTAGGGGAATATAAAGAGCAACAATTACAGATATAATTGTTAAGCCCAATGTATATAGCCTACCCTGGCCAGCCATTCTTCAGAAATTCCTTCTGTATATCTTTCTGTAAAAACACTTGTGAATATTAATAAAATATCTATTCATTTCTTTTCTCTCTTGACCATGTGATTATGCCTCTGAATTGGTATTTCTAAAAAATTGTATGAAATTCCCTAATAATCGGTCAATAAAAGAAAATGGGAGGGGTTCCTATAAAATTCTTAATCTCCTGCGTAAAAAGGCTCACAAAAATATTCCCTCACGTCAATGACAGAAATTCCTCCAAGAAGAGGAGGATAGGGAGAGCCATTCATTTTTCTAAAAACACATTAAATAATAAAACTTGCATTTGTGCATCACACACACATTAATTGCACATTCAAAGACCTTATCATGAGGCAATTGCATAAAATAGAAAAATAGAAAATTGCTTGTGTATGACAGCAGTCAACAAAAGCCGAAAACGAAAAAAGGCAAGGATACAAACAATACTCCTCAGTTTGTACAGAATAATTGAGCCTGGAGAGGCTTGCTGAAAAAATACTTCCTCAGAATAATTAAGCCTGGAGAGGCTTGCCGAAATAATACTCCCACAGAATAATTGAGCCTGGAGAGGCTCGCCGAAATAATACTCCCCAGAGATATCTCAGCTCCCACTCACGGGCCAAATTCCCCAGCGAGAGCTATCAAAGCAAGATCGACAAAATTCCCAATGGAAGCACGATCGCCCAAGCAGTATATCTAGTCAAAGGACTTAAAACTTCTTCAGTGGAAGATAGCTCTCCAACTCAGGCGTTGAGTGAGTCTAAGCCTGAAGAGGCTTTCTAAATAATACTCTGGGATATATAAACTTTAAATCCCCACTCGCCTACTCAGAGGCATTCCTACAAAAAAGCAAAAATCCAAAAGATCAATAACAATTCCCCAAGCGGAATCTGGCTTTTCAGCCAAACATCAAGCGTCAAGATGATCTGCCTAACAGAAGAGGCTAATCAAAATCAATGACAAAATCCCCAGCGGATAATAGCCTACACAGAGGCAACAAAACCAGAAAAACAAAAAGAGTCGCCCGAATAAGGACAACCGGGATACTCCACCTACGTCAAAAGGACGTCAGCCAAACATAAGGCATCGCTCAACTAAGAGAGAGAGCATCTGTGTCTACACCCCAAGGAGTCAGAAATTCCCCATGGGTACCAACAATGCAATGCAAGTTGGGGCACAGGAACCTATGAATGACTGCACATCCCCTAGACGGATCCCTGCGTTATCCAGCCCTCAGTGGCACAAAATCAGAAAAACCGTCGAAGCAGCATCGTGGACTGTGGAGACAAAAATCATCTCAAATCCCTGGAGAGGGTAAACTCAACTGCCGAATGTTAAGACGCAGACCCTGGAGAGGGTAAACTCAACTGCCGAATGTTAAGACGCAGACCCTGGAGAGGGTAAACTCAACTGCCGAATGTTAAGACGCAGACCCTGGAGAGGGTAAACTCAACTGCCGAATGTTAAGACGCAGACCCTGGAGAGGGTAAACTCAACTGCCGAATGTTAAGACGCAGACCCTGGAGAGGGTAAACTCAACTGCCGAATGTTAAGACGCAGACCCTGGAGAGGGTAAACTCAACTGCCGAATGTTAAGACGCAGACCCTGGAGAGGTTAAAACTCAACTGCCGAATGTTAAGACGCAGACCCTGGAGAGGGTAAACTCACACTGCCGAATGTTAAGAGGCAGGGCCTGGAGAGGCGATACTCAACTGCCGAATGTTAAGACGCAGACCCTGGAGAGGGTATACTCAACTGCCGAATGTTAAGAGGCAGGGCCTGGAGAGGCGGTACTCAACTGCTGAATGTTAAGAGGCAGGGCCTGGAGAGGCAATACTCAACTGCTGAATGTTAAGAGGCAGGGCCTGGAGAGGCGATACTCAACTGCCGAATGTTAAGAGGCAGGGCCTGGAGAGGCGGTACTCAACTGCTGAATGTTAAGAGGCAGGGCCTGGAGAGGCAATACTCAACTGCTGAATGTTAAGAGGCAGGGCCTGGAGAGGCGAAACTCACACTGCCGAATGTTAAGAGGCAGGGCCTGGAGAGGCGGTACTCGACTGCTGAATGTTAAGAGGCAGGGCCTGGAGAGGCAATACTCAACTGCTGAATGTTAAGAGGCAGGGCCTGGAGAGGCGATACTCAACTACCTCATGTTAAGAGGCAGGGCCTGGAGAGGCGGTACTCAACCATCAGCGTCGTCAAAGGCACGTTGGTGTTCAACTTCCAGCTCGGGCGTCGAGTGAAGTTGACCCTGGAGAGGGTAAACTTAGCTGCCTAGGTCGTCAGAAACAACCAAAGCAGAGCCTGGAGAGGCAGTACTCAATCATCGGTGATGTTAACACTGGTGTCTAGCTTCCGGCTCGGGCGTCGAGTGAGGCTAGGCCTGGAGAGGCGGTACTCAACCATCAGCGTCGTCAGAGGCACGTTGGTGTTCAACTTCCGGCTCGGGCGTCGAGTGAAGTTGACCCTGGAGAGGGTAAACTTAGCTACCAAGGTTGTCAGAAGCGCCGAGGTATGCAACAACCTGGAGAGGCTACTCAACAATTTTCCACCGGAAGACGCTACAAGTCAGAAGGTTGGCACATCACCCGGACAATTGGGTCAACTCCTTTACTTGTCAGCCGGTACACCAAAAGGCCGTCCGACTAAGTAAAGGGGGGGCAGCTGTAGACCCCTAAAATTGTCCGGGTCGGAAATAAAGCTAGAAGGCTCTCAAAGACTGAAGGAAGATCAGCCAGAAGGACTCCTGGAAGGCCCTAGGAGGGTTCTCTGTAGGTCTAGAGGTCTTAGGATAGCAAAAATAAGAAAAGTGGGAGGAATGAAGCTCAATACGGCCTCCCAGAGGATCACTACGGCCGTATTGAGTATTTTGAACTGCAATACGGCCGCGGCGAACTCAGTACGCCCGTATTGAAGTCTTTGAACTTCAATACGGCCGTACTGAATTCAATACGGCCGTATTGAAGTTCAAAAACTTCAATACGCCCGTATTGACCCCAGGGGCCGTACTGCGCCTCATTCCTATAAATATGACGTCAATTTGACGTCATTGGACACTTTTTCACTGAGTTTTGACTCCCTCCTTGAGTATTCTGGGGTTTTTGAGCAGTGTTCTGCCCTAGAAATCTCTCTGGGAGTCGATCCGACGAAGTTCTGGAATTCCGAGCATTTAGCTTGGAGATTCGAACCTAGTCGAAGGGAAATCCTCCGGATTTCCATAGTTAAAATTTTATAGGAGGGAGCGAGCGGGCTTGTAGAGCGAGGGAACGCCAAAAAGCTTCCCAGTTTTACTTGAATATAAAAGCACGCTTCAAAGGTTTCTTCTTAAGTCCTTCCTTTTACTGCTTTCTGTGTGTATATTTAAATTTATCATCATGTAGATATTTAATTTACAATCGCTTATAATAAATAGGGGTAATTTAGTAATTTTGCGCTATTATTTAATAAATAATCTGTCATAGGGAACCCGAAAGGGGCGCTGTGGGGTGCTAACACCTTCCCCACGCGTAACCGACTCCCTTACCCAACTCTGGTTGTAATGGCCGAAGTTGATTCATAAAATCAATTGCCTTAAACTTCTTTTTCCAATGTTTTGAGTAAAACATTGGTGGCGACTCCATTAACCCTTCCTTTTTGTGAAAACCGCTAATCCATGGAGGGTCCCGCTTGGGATTAACATGGATTGGTGAGCCTTTTAATAAAATTGCTCGTTTGACGAGGTCTCAGTTTGAGAATAAGTCATTCTAGCAATCCATATTTTTAAACAAACAAAAGAGTCCAACCATCCTTCGCGAGTGCCGAAAGCCCGTTTCGGGCCGGTGGCGACACTCGTGAATTCTGCTCCCTAGGGACATGGTTCAGTGAGAACTTGGTGAAGTCGGCCGACATAACCTTTACTTTTTCCAGATACCTAGCCAGCTGGGGATCCTTTTCCTGGAAGGTTCCTACCACCTGCCCCGTCCCAAGTTGTGAGTCACTCCGAGCTGACAAACTTGTTGCACCCATTTCCTTTGCCAAAGTCATCCCTGCCAACAGCGCTTCATACTCCGCCTAGTTATTACTCGCCCGAAACTCAAACCGTAGCGACTGTTCTAAGAGTATGCCTCCAGGACCCTCGAGGATGATCTCGGCCCCGCTACCGCCCAAGTTTGAGGCTCCATCAACAGATAAGATCCATTCGCTTTCTCCAGAAATATCCTCTTTGACAGGTGAGCTTAATTCTACTAAGAATTCGGCCAATGCTTGAGCTTTGATGGCTCCCCTCGGCTCATATCTGATCACGAATTCTGATAACTCGATTGACCACTTCATCATTCTTCTAGCCAGGTCGGGCTTTTGTAAAACCTGCTTGATCGGGTAGTCTGTTCGGATTATTATTTCATAGCTCTAAAAATAGTGCCTGAGCTTTCTCGTCATTACCAATATGGTGAATGCTAACTTCTCAATCTTCTAGTAGTGAACCTCTGCTCCTTGCAATACCCTGCTGACAAAATAAACAGGCATCTAAGAGTTACCTTTTTATTGAACCAGAATCGCGCTAACAGCATGATCCGATGCCGACAAGTACACCAATAAGGGAGAATTGGTTTGCGTCCTGGTGAGGATCGGTGGTGAGGTAAGGGACTTCTTGAGCTCGCCGAATGCCCTCTCACACTCGTCTGTCCATGAAAAGCGATCGTTTTTCCTTAAAAATTGGAACAAAGGTAACGATTTATCTGGCACTTTCGAAAGAAAACGAGAGAGAGAAGCCATTCTCCCAGCTAACTATTGGACCTCTTTTACTATCGCCGGGCTTCTCATATTGATTATCGTGGAGCACTTGTCAGGGTTTGCTTCAATACCGCGATGAGTCAATAAGAAACCGAGAAACTTTCCTACTTGGACGTTGAATGAGCACTTAGCAGGGTTCAACTTGAGCTGGTATCGAGCCAAAGTGTCGAATGACTCTTGCAGATCGGTAAAATGTCAAGCAACACTAGCCGACTTTACCACCATGTCGTCCACGTATGCTTCCATATTTTTGCCTAGCTGATCTGCCAAAATCTTGTCCATAAGCCTCTAGTACGTCCCCCCCCGCATTCTTCAGCCCAAAAGGCATGACCTTATAACAGTAAGTGGCCTGATCGGCTATGAAGGTTGTTTTGTCCTCATTGGCGAGATGCATCCTGACCTGGTTGTAACCCGAGTATGCATCCATGAAGCTTAGCAGCTCATATCCTGACGCATTGTCGACTAGGCAATCTATGTTAGGCAGCGGATACGAGTCTTTCGAACAAGCTTTATTTAGGTCAGTGAAGTCTGTGCACATCCTCCAGTTTTCGTTGCTCTTTCGTACCATTACCACGTTCGCTAACCACGTCGGGTATTGGATTTCCTGAATGTGGCCGGCTACTATCAACTTCTTCGTCTCCTCAGCTATAGCTCTCCTTTTGTCCTCTCTGAATTTTCGCCTTTTTTGGATCACAACCTTCGCCTTGGGATCAACCATGAGATGGTGACACAGGAAATCTGGATCAATGCTTCGCATGTCATTAGAACTCCATGCAAAGGCTGATATATTATTTTTCAACACGGTCACCAACCCCTCCTTATCTCCTTTAGCCAAAGACAGGCCGATCTTGACCATTTTTCCTTCAGCTAGGCTAACTTCCTTCAGCTAGACACCCAATTTCGTTCGGGGGGCATGCAAACAAAGAAATGGACGTCTATTATCAAGGAAAGGAGCTCCCAATCATGGAAATATCAAGACATGACATCAGGAGGCTAAAAGCCCAAAAAAAGCTAGTTTTAGTAGCCCAGAACGGGCTGTTCCAAAACTGGAACGGGCCGTTCCAAAATCGGAATGACCGTTCCAAAATTGGAATGGGCCGTTCCAAATTTGGAACGGGCCGTTCCAGGCTCTTTAAAGAAAGCTAAAACACACGTTTGGAACGGGCCGTTCCCAGATTGGAACGGGCCGTTCCAAATAACAAAAAAAGGCTTGAATTTTTCATTTGAAACAGGCCGTTCCAGAATGACCTTTATGTGTTAAACGCTCCTCCGGAACGGGCCGTTCCGATTTCAGAACGGCCCGTTCCAATACACTAAATTAATACATAACGGCCAGATCCAGAACGGGCTGTTCCGATTTCGGAACGGGCCGTTCTGGACCTTGTCTGAAGCCTATAAATCGGAATCTCGGCCACATTTCTGAGGGACTCCAAATTTCGTCCAGAGCTCAAAATTTCTCTCTTTTTCTCTCTTTTTTCTTTCTTTTTCTTTCCCTTGTATTTCTTGAGATATTGTGAGGTATTGTAGTGTGAAAGGTTGCCACAAAGCACCTAGAATCACCATTAACAAAGCTTGATACGAGGTATTTCATTCAATCTTCTTCTCTCTCCTTTTATTTTTTATCTTTGTTTCTTATCTTTGATAAACATTATTATAATAAAAACAATCATGTAGATATTTTAGGGTCATTCGTATAATTTAAATTTCAAGCATGTGAATAGTTATTAACAAAGGGGATCTAATATTTAATTTATTATTTTTTATCATGTTAACTTCATTATAGGGTACCGATTTAGGGCGCTGTAAGGGTGCTTAATACCTTCCTTACACGTAACCGACCCCCGAACGCAATTATGGTTATCAAGGCCATTATTGGACCTTTTAAAAATCTTTTCTTTTTCCAATGTTTTGAGTAAAACATTGGTGGCGACTCCATAAAACCTATTTTCAAAACCATCAATTAAGGATTAGTCTGGTGTTCAGGCATTCCTCAATTGATGAGATCTTTAAAAGGATGTCTAAACCATAGGTCGCAAGATCGGAAATTTTCGGGTTGCGACAGATGGCGACTCCACTGGGGACGTTTAAAGAGGGTCAGGCCCATTTAATTAATGAAGTTAGTAAAATAAAAATAATAATTTAAATATTTTTCCCCTTTACTTTGTTTGTTTTATTTGTTTGACTTTATAATCTATATGTTTGTTTAAATTCTGCACATGTTTGAATTAACAAATTGCACACAAACCATAGCACACAACAGTCCCCCTACACCCGGGGGCATGAGGGTATTAAACATAGGGAGTGGTTGACGTACGACCGGCCCAAGTTTGGCCTTCGAGCCTGCGAGCCTTGTCGGAAATCACACTCAAGGTGATAACCGGTTATTCTAGCCCGAAATACTGCGACAAACCTTAGAGTTTGCCAGGTGACGGCGACAGAGATACTGGGTCCCTATAATGGGGGCACCTTGGGGGCCTTAAGACCAAAGTGAGGATAATTAGAACCACCTTATACAATGCACTTTTCTTAACAGGGACGACAGACCATGGATGTATATGCGACTGTTTGTGGATTGTATGAGCATATGATTGTTGCATTTTGTCTATTCAAATCATTCATTTATTTTTTATAATTCCCCTAAGGTAAAGAAAAACACAAAATTAAAACGCATTATCATGTGAGAGAAAACCTAGTGTGGAAATAAGATTTGTGAGAAGCATACATTCATTCTTTTTTTTTTTTAAAAAAAAAAAAAAAGAGGGGCATCATGCATTTTCTACAAAATAAAAAAATATAATAAATAATAAAAAAAAGGAACATGCATATCATATATTTAGGATCACAAGGGGATTTGTATCAAAGATGAGAAATCAATGTGACCTCTGTCACATCATAAAATATTATGAAGAGGAACACCGATAACTCACCCCTCGACAAGGATGAGTCATTAAGTCTTTGATAGAAACTCCCTTCATGCATTATCATTTAAATAAGCTTGATAAGAAATTATCTTGTCCCTTAAAGGTGGCTTTTCAACATTTCATACTCACACGAGCTCAAAAGAAAAAAGCTATGGAAGACCTAGAGGAAAGAAATCGTGCCCTCAATGAGGAGCTCGGACAGCTCAAGGAACAAATGGCTAGAATGCTTGAGGCCATGAACAAATTGCAGCACGACAATAGTACTAGCAATGTTGGTAACACTTCCAAAGATCATCTGAATGCCTTGGAAGAAAGACTGAGAGTTGTGGAAGGCCACAATTTTGACATTCAAGAGGCTGCGGATATGTGCCTAGTGCAGGACATCCAATTCCCCGCCAAATTCAAAATCCCTGACTTCCAGAAGTACACCGGGGCTAGTTGTCCAAAAGGACATATGACAATGTACTGTAGGAAGATGGCAGCCTACGTGGGCAATGAAAAACTCCTGATACACTGTTTTCAGGAAAGCCTTTCAGATGTTGCTCTTAACTGGTACATGCAGCTGGATGGAGGGAAGATCCAGACATGGAAATAGCTAGCCGATGCTTTTCTCTGTCGATACAAGTATAACATTGACCTAATTCCTGATAGGTCTGATTTACAAAGCTTAAGCAAGAGGGGTGATGAGTCCTTCAAAACCTATGCACAAAGATGGAGAGAATTGGCTGCGCAAATAGAGCCTTCATTATCTGACAAAGAGATGGTGACAATGTTCATTGACTCTCTAAGTGGACCCTATTATGACAAGATGATAGGGAACACGTCAACCCTTTTTGCCGACATAGTCAACATAGGTGAAAGGGTTGAGCAAGGCTTAAAAAGCGGGAAGATAGGGAAGGCTCCGACAAGTTATGACCCCAGGAAAGTCTATGAAAAGAAGAGGGAAGAAGGGATCCACGCTGTCATCTCTACTCCAAAAAGTCAAGCCACACCACAGTCAAAGCCTAGAGACGACAAAGTAGTAGACAAAATCCCCATCACATACACAGAGCTACTACCTCAACTCCTAGAGGCTTCGATGTTAGTCCGACTTCCTCCAACAAAGAAGATGAACCCTCCTTACCCGCCGTGGTACAAACCTGAGGAAAGGTGTGACTATCACTCTAACACTCCAGGGCACTCAGTGGAACGGTGCAAGACCCTACATTTTCGTGTGCAAGGACTTATAGACGCTGGATGGTTGAAATTTGACACCGACACACCTAGCATCAACAAGCACCCACTGCACAAGCATGACGAGGAATGACTTTGGAGTATAAAATTGAGAAATTACTAGAGTAGGGGGCTTTCTTTCTTTTTCAAAAAAAAAATTGCTTTAAATTCAACTCATGTCATTCACTCAAGGTCATGAGTTCAAACAAAATAAGGGTTTGTATAAGTTTTTACATTCATCAATAATATGTGTCATTTTCATAAATCTCTTGTGTTTATTCTTTTCCCCCTCTTCCCACATATTAAATTCTAAAATCAATCACAACAAAAAAAAATAAACATGACCGAAGATAATAAAATTAATCAAAGCTTCGAACATCTACAACGCATTATCTGAGTCTAAGGTAGATAGGAAGATCACCTCTTCGAAACACACAAAAAATAAGAAAATGATCAGAAGAGTCTTACACAAGATTCTCATTGTACAAGAAGAGTCTTGCAAAAATGACTTTCATTCAATTTGGCCGACAAAGGAAGCACAAATCTCGGCTCATGAAAGAACTCTCTCAACACTCGTAGGTTGGGGCAACATCTTTCTCCTTGGTATACGGGAACGGGGGGCAGTGTTAATCAGCAAAGACATTGGTCCTCCCAAACGCGGATGACAAGAGATTTTGTCAAAGAAGTGTTATTCCAAAAAAATAATATCACTTGCAAAATACTACTAGGATGAAAACCCGCAAAGGGCATCTTAGGCAAAAAAAAAAAAATCCGCTAGGACACGTCCTAGGCAAAAATTAGGAATCTAAAAAAGGATAAAAATAGCAAGTGATGATTCTCATAGTTGAAAGCTAAAAAGGCGGCTTGAACACTTATACAAGGGACCAAGTTCTACGAAGACTCTACCTGAGACTCAGATATGTAGTTCAAGATAATTAGGAGAATGATTATAATAATTATCCAAGGAAATGTTTTAAATCATCCTACCTCCACTACTTATTTACCCTAAACCATCCTACCGTCATTAACCATTCATTCTAAATCACATTTTCCTTTCCTTTCTGTCTCGTCCAATCTTAATGATGTATATTGTTAATGGTTGTCAAAATTTAAACAAGTACAAAAAAAATGAAGATGACTCGCTAGGATGAAAACCCGTAAAGGGCGTCCTAGGCAAAAATTAGGGCAAATGAAAAGAGCAAAAATACCCGCTAGGATACATCCTAGGCAAAAATTAGGGTTTCTAAGCAAAAAAGAAAGAAGAAAAGAAAGAGCCCCAAGACGGTTCAATACATCAGACAGCCAACACAACTAAATGTCGTGCATCAAGCAAAGTAATTTATTCGTGAGAAGGAGAAAAGGGAAGCCACCTTCTAAAAAAAAAAAAAGGAGTTAAAACCAACATGCATTGCATGCATCCAAAAGCATTTCACACACTTAGAAAATTTTCTCTATCCAAGGGGGATTATTCAAAAAAATAAAATAAAAAATCTTACATGACTAAGCATCCAGCATTTTTATTTTCCTGCATCCTAACAAAAGAGCAAAATAAAAACATGAGAAAAAAGGCAAGCTTCAAACATGAAAGAGCCGAAGCTAAACAGAAATGAAATTCAGAAAAACCTACCACAAACAAACACCTGGAGAGGCATCACAATACTCACATGGCAGGGGCAACACCAGAATCTTTGTCAACCATCTACTCCTTTGCCCACCAACACAAGGGCACCACTTATCAACAATCCTCGTCAAGAGGCAACCACATCATCAACACCAGCAGACGGCCTGGAGAGGCTATGAAAATACTACGGCCTAGAGAGGCTATGAAAATACTACGGCCTGGAGAGGCTATGAAAATACTACGGCCTGGAGAGGCTTCGAAAATACTACGGCCTGAAGAGGCTTCGAAAATACTACGGCCTGAAGAGGCTACGAAAATACTACGGCCTGAAGAGGCTACGAAAATACTACGGCCTGAAGAGGCTACAAAAATACTACGGCCTGCAGAGGCTACGAAAATACTACGGCCTGCAGAGGCTACGAAAATACTACGGCCTGCAGAGGCTACGAAAATACTATGGCCTGAAGAGGCTATGAAAATACTATGGTCTGGAGAGGCTATGAAAATACTCCCTCTTAAACAAGCTACAAATAAAGGGACACACCATCACAAGAAGAACAATGGAGCATCTACTCGAAGACTGAAGATCAGGTGTATAGTTCGTTACCCAATAGAGTATGCAACCAACACTCAACTGCTCTGAAGGGCGACGATACGAGCAAATACACCTATCCAAGGGAAGCAACGTAGAAGCATCACACAAAGAGACAAAGAGAAGACCTGAACGAAATGTCTACGTCTTTACTTGCCTTTAGAAAAGCAACACATAGCTATTCCAAAGGACAAGTAAAGAGGGGCAGCTGTAGACACCCAATTTCGTCCGGGGGGCATACAAACGAAGAAATGGACGTCTATTATCAAGGAAAGGAGTTCCCAATCATGGAAATATCAAGACATGACATCAGGAGGCTAAAAGCCCAAAAAAAGCTAGTTTTAGTAGCCTGGAACGGGCTGTTCCAAAACTGGAACGGGCCGTTCCAATTTACAAAAAAGTGCCTAAATCCCTAAACTGGAATGGGCCGTTCCAAAATCGGAACGACCGTTCCAAAATTGGAACGGGCCGTTCCAGGCTCTTTAAAGAAGGCTAAAACACACGTTTGGAACGGGTCGTTCCCAGATTGGAACGGGCCGTTCCAAATAACAAAAAAAGGCTTCAATTTTTCATTTGAAACGGGCCGTTCCAGAATATCCTTTATGTATTAAACGCGCCTCCGGAACGGGCCGTTCCGATTTCAGAACGGCCAGTTCCAATACACTAAATTAACACATAACGGCCAGATCCAGAACGGGCCGTTCCAATTTCGGAACGGGCCGTTCTGGACCCTGTCTGAAGCCTATAAATAGGAATCTCGGCCACATTTCTGAGGGACTCCAAATTTCGTCCAGAGCTCAAAATTTCTCTCTTTTTCTCTCTTTTTTCTTTCTTTTTCTTTCCCTTGTATTTATTGAGATATTGTGAGGTATTGTAGTGTGAAAGGTTTCCACAAAGCACCTAGAATCACCATTAACAAAGCTTGATATGAGGTATTTCAGTCAATCTTCTTCTCTCTCCTTTATTTTTTCATTGTTTCTTATCTTTGATAAACATTATTATAATAAAAACAATCATGTAGATATTTTAGGGTCATTCGTATAATTTAAATTTCAAGCATGTGAATAGTTATTAACAAAGGGGATCTAATATTTAATTTATTATTTTTTATCATGTTAACTTCATTATAGGGTACCGATTTAGGGCGTTGTAAGGGTGCTTAATACCTTCTTTACACGTAACCAACCCCGAACCCAATTCTGGTTATCAAGGCCATTATTGGACCTTTTAAAAATCTTTTCTTTTTCCAATGTTTTGAGTAAAACATTGGTGGAGACTCCATAAAACCTATTTTCAAAACCATCAATTAAGGATTTTTCTGGTGTTCGGGCATTCCTCAATTGATGAGATCTTTAAAAGGATGTCTAAACCATAGGTCGCGAGATCGGAAATTTTTGGGTTGCGACAGTCATCCTCGGATCTAACTTAATGGATTGAACTCCCAGATCAACCTGTGTCACATATAGGTGTCTTTTCGCCCTCAGGCTATCCTCGTAGCATTTCCTTGCGACCTCTTGGCCTACACAGAGGACTCCGACCTTTTCACTAGGCAAAGGATACTTCAACTTCAAGTGGGGTGTGGAAACGATAGCGCCTAACTTATTCAGTGTGGGTCATCCGACTAGAATACTGTAAGATGACTGGGCGTTTACCACCAGATATTGGACAGTTATGGTCTTCATATGGTCACCTTGCCCAAAGGTGGTCTCTAAGTCGGCGTACCCCCTGGCCGTCACCTGATCACCTGCGAAACCTACCAGAGTTCCTACATATGGCATAAGGCGATCAGCCATAATTTTCATCCCGACGAAAGCCTCCCAAAACATGATGTCTGCCAAACTGCCCTGATCTACCAACACGCGCTTCACATTATAGCCCATGACGATCGCCGAAACGACTATATGGTCGTCCTCGTGGGGAGACACCCCTTTGTAGTCGACATCTGAGAATGTGATGGTTGGCCGATGTCGTCGCGGCCACTCCGAGACAGATAACACTGATCAGGAATATCTCTTCCACGTCGCTGACGTCGGGCCTCCTCTGGCAAATCCCCCCGCTATGGTGTTAAAATCCCCATGGAGAGCCTGTTGATGGGTCTCCGAGCTTTTTTCTAGAAGGTCCCTGAGGGGAGACCTTCCTTTATGCCTACCCCATTTTGTGTCCTCTCCTTCGTGTCTACGTCGTCTGTCAGATGACCCTTCGTCTTACTTTCTTGCCACAAACTTCTTCAAATGACCCTCCTTGATAAGGCTCTCAATTTGCCTTCCAAGAATGAAACAATTCTCTGTAGTGTGCCCATGGGTCCTATGAAACTCGCACCATTCAGTTTTGAAAGGACCAAACTGACGATCAGTCGCTGCCGGGAACTCAAAGAGTGACGCGTTGTTGACGTCATGGAGTATTTGCCTCCTAGGGACGTTGAGCAGAGTGAACTTTTCCTGCTCATTGTTTCGTGTCCACTCGTCCCTCGTCCGACCACCATAGTCTGCCTGCCTGCAATTTCCTTCCTTCACATTGTAGCGGTCACGTCGCTTACTCCAACCTGAGCATACCTGGAGGTGCTTATTGTCTTCCTTATTGCTGCCCCCTGCTTCTCGGCTTTCAGCCGCCCTCTTATTGATTTGTCCTTCCTCTATCTTGATGTGACTCAGGGTGAAAGCTCTTACCTCTGACATCGTTTGACAATTTTCTCTCTCTAGCGCGATGTCGAAAGCTCCAGATCTTAGACCCTTCTAGAATGCGATGACCGCCATCCTTTCATCAAAGGATGCGATCCTCAAGGCAACCTCATTGAACCTTTGCAGAAAGTCTTTCAACGACTCCTCACGTTGCTGTTTAAGATCGAACAAGTCCGACGTGATTGATGGTTTCTTCTTGTTAGCTACGAACTGTGCCATGAAGAGCCAACTAAAGACATCAAAGTCGGTGATTGATCAGTCAGGGAGACCACTAAACCAATCAAGGGCTGCCTTTTTGAGTGTGCCTATGAATAGCTTGCAGCAGATTTCCATACTCCCTCCGCAAATCAGCATTTGAGCTCGGAAATCCGTCAAGTGCTGACTAGGATCCTGAGTTTCGTCAAAAGGTTCAACTTGGGGGACCCGATGATCCCTCGAGATGGTCTTGGCCTCTATAGATTCCGAGAAAGGTCAAAAATCCCTAGGGACTTCCATCATGACATCTTCCTCCGCCGTCCTGGAGTTGGCCGTTACCATAGCCTGCATCTCATCCGCTCGTCTCCTAATCTCCTCATTTTCTCGTTGAATAGCCTCCTCTCTCTCCTTGGATTGTTCTCCTCCGCTGTTTGATGTGCTGCCTCTCTCCATAGTAAAGTGTGGGTTCTCCTGTATTACTTAGGGCGTAGGAAAAGTTTCACCGTAGCCCCACGGTGGGCGCCAAAATGTTTCGGCCAAAGCGTGGACTAGGGTTTCTTCCTAGGTTAAGCCTTAAAGCCAGAGCATTCAAAAGTGTAATCTGTCTACTTAGCGCTAGGGTTTTGGGTTTTATATTTTCCTGTCGTTGGGCTTCCTAGGCCCCGTGAATGTAGGGATTTCGCAACCATTAATATTTGAGGGATATTTGATGATCAAAGGTGCAATTTTATTTTTAATCTTGGTTTCTATCCTATATGAGGAGGTTAGGATCAGAGTTCGGCCGAGATGACATTCCAATGGGGAAGCCTAGGTTGGGTACGGAGCGAGCTCCCCTGTATAAGGTAACCAGGTCAGATATTGACCGAGTTCTCCATACCAGGTAGGGAGGTCGGAATCCGACCGGATTCACCCTGCCAAGGAGCCAAATTAGTTAATGTTGGGTTCCCCCTACTAGGTCAGGTCGGCTCATATCCAGAACTGAGACCGAGATGGTGTGTTCATGAGCCTCGGTCGGACTCTGACCGAGAGGACCGAGAGGGTGCATTCGTGAGTCGAGGTCAGGTTAACCCCGAGACGGTACAGAAATATATATTTAATTTGTAAGAATGATGATTTGGGAGAGAGAACGAAATTGTAAAAAAGTGCCTGTGAGTTAGGTTTTGGAATAATTGGGGGTTTTACCGTTTATGTTAAGATTATATTAAATTGGTAATTCCATTGAGTATTATATTAATTTATGAATGTTATTGTTATATTACTTGTTAAGAATTGATGATCTAGATGTGAATTGCTTGAGGGATGTGTAAACCCTTATTTTGTCGGACTTATCTATTGTGTATAGGGAATTGTGTATGTGATATGGAATTGAGATATGAGATGAGATGTTGTATGGATGTGATTATGATTGTGATTGTGGTTCCTCACATCAATGACCAGGGATGGCATGGCCCCTGGGTAACTGATGCGACAGGGAGGGCGTGACCCTGGCATGGTATGGGATGAGTGAGGCAATTAACACGTATCACTTATGTCAAATATGGCAGCCCTGGCATAGGGTTAATTACAAGAGATTGTGTGGATTGTGATGTGATTTTGGTTCCTCACATCAATGACTAGGGATGGCATGGCCCCAGGGTAAGTGATGCTACAGGGAGGGCGTGACCCTAGCATGGTGTGGAATGAGTGAGGCAATTAACCCGTATCACTTATGTCAGTTGTGGCATGGCCTTGGCATAGTGTTAATTGTAAGATTTGTGTGGATTGTGATGGATTGATGTAATTGAGATGTGAAGATGATGAATGATTGATAAATTAAGATATATATATATATATATATATATATATATATATAAATTCTTGTGAATATTTCATTCAGTAAGGAGTTATGATGGATTATGTTGTGTTTTTCCTTGTGTTGTTTCCATATAGATATTTTCTTTTCTCACCGTATAATTTGTGGATGTTTTAGGTGAGGAAGATCTGGCTTTGAGTGGCATCTAGAATGCCAACTGTTGAGTTATGGGTGTGCTATGATATTGTGACATCGGAGCAAAGCATTCTAGGATAAATTTTTATATGTATTTAGAGTTATACCTTCTCTTTTGAAAACAATTTGTAAACTCTCAAGTTTTACTTTCTAAATTTTATTTTCAATTATTTTGGTTATTGATGAAGGTTTTATGTGAACCCTTTTACCAACATTGAATATTTTATTCTTTAGTTTATTTACAGGATTTGTATATATATATATATATATATATATATATATATATATATATATATATATATATATATATATATATATATATATATATCTGTGTGTGTGTGTGTGTTGGGGTAGTAAGGGTGTCACACCCCTAGCCAACTTCACCCTAACAATTGGGGTTTTCTCTGGGCTTTCCAAGTATTATGCTCGGCGCTGGGGATGTACGCATCGCTTCTCGTTTTCCTTCACTTTTACCAGTTGAAACTGGGCGAACCTCCCCTAGGTTTCCCTTAGTGCTAGCCAAGTCAAGGGGCTGTTTCAACTGTACTCTCAGTCCTATAAAAATTTCAAAAGGAATTTGTCCGAGTTTGCCCAATGAATACCGACCTTAAGACTGGGGAAGTCTTCCATCTAGAGGGGAAGCCGAGGTTTCCCTTCTTTTTGTAGAAAAATCCAGTTAAGTTTAATGGGACCAGCTACATTCACTTGTCAGCTTCAGAACAGGCCGACATAGACAATCTCAAGGAACTGCCACGTGTAGACCCCTAAAATTGTCCGGGTCGGAAATAAGACTCGAAGACTCTCAAAGACCGAAGGAAAGTCAGCCGGAAGGACTCCTGGAAGACCCTGGAAGACCCTAGGATGATTATTCGTAGGTTTAGAAGTCTTAGAGTAGCTTAAAATAAAGATGTGGGAGGATTGAAGCTCAATACGGCCTCCTAGAAGTTCAGTACGGCCGTACTGAACAATTTGAACTACAATACGGCCGTACTGAACTCAATACGGCCATACTGAAGTTTTTGAGATTCAGTACGGCCGTACTCAAACCAATACGGCCGTACTGAAGTTTTTGAAACTTCAGTACGGCCGTACTGAATTCAATACGGCCGTACTGTAGTTCAAATCTTCAGTACGGGCCGTATTGATGTCAGAGGCCGTACTGCGCCTCACTCCTATATATAGGACGTCATTTGGACGTCATTCCACACTTTTCCACACTTCTTGGACTCTCTTCTTGAGTATTCTGGGGTTTTTGAGCAGTGTTCTGCCCTAGAATTCTCTCCGAGAGCCGATCCGACGAAGTTCTTGAGTTCTGAGCATTTAGCTTGAGAATTCGAACTAGTCGAAGGGAAATCTTTTTGATTTCCATAGTAAAGATTAATTTTTAGGGAAGGAGCGAGCGAGCGTGTAGTGGGAGGGAGCGCCAAAAAGCCTCCTAACATTTGAATATATAAAAGCACGCTTCAAAGGTTTCTTCTTCAAAATCCTTCCTTTTACTGCTTTCTGATTGTCGCATCGCATGTTTAATTTATTCATCATGTAGATATCTTATTCATAGCCGTTTATAATAAATAGGGGTAATTTAGTAATTTTACACTGTTATTTATGAAATAATCCGTCATAGGGAACCCGAAAGGGGCGTTGTGGGGTGCTAACACCTTCCCCGCACGTAACCGACTCCCTTACCCGACTCTGGTTGTAATGGCCAAAGTTGATTTATGAAATCAATTGCCTTATATCTTTTTCCAATGTTTTGAGTAAAACATTGGTGGCGACTCCAAGAACCCTTCTTTTTGCGAAAACCACTAATCCATGGAGGGTCCCGCTTGGGATTAACATGGATTGGTGAATCATTTAATAAAATTGTTAGTTCGATGAGGTCTCAGTTTGAGAATAAGTCGTTCTAACAATCCACCACTTTTCGAACCATAAAAACAAGTCCGACCATCGTCGCGAATGCCAACGTCCGTTTCGGCGGGTGGCGACAGATGGCGACTCCGCTGGGGAAGCCTCGAGAGTCAGTCCCATTTAGTGATGGATTATTTCTAAAATAATAGTTTAAAATTACTTCATTACCCCTCGCTTGTATGATAACATGTTTTACCTAGTTGGCTTTAATAACTGTTGGATGTTTAAATTTTCGCAATTGTTTGAAATATAAACTGCACACAAACCTTTGCACACAACAGTTCCCTCTATACCCGGGGGCATGAGTGGAAAGCCATAGGGAGTGGATGTTAGTACGGCCGGTTGTCGAATGGGTCTATAGGTGCCCGTAGACCGTTGTCAGAAAACATCACTCAAGGTGATAACCATGAACTCGAGTCCGACAGTGCGTTGGAACTTTCCATCGACTTACGACGAGAGGAATTGGGTCCCTATAATGGGGGCACCTTGGGGGCCTCAGACCAGTGAGAACAGTTAGAACCTCCTTGAATATGCACTTTTCTGCAGGATACCCCTACCTCGTGATTCGCTCGTGACTGTTCGTGGATGAGTGAATTGTTTGTGCATTGTTTATGTGACATTGTTTGAGCATACATTGCATTCTTTAAACGTACAACATTCCCTTTTTAAAATAAGAATAAATAGGAATAAGAATCTTCCATTACATGGTGTTAACATCTACCTTCATCACATTCATGTAGGTAGTTTCCATTTTTCACCCAAAAAAATACAAAAAAATAATAAATAAAAAATACTCAAAAAAGAAAAAAAGGTTATTTATCCAAACCAAGCGATATCATGCATCATCTTAGGGACATCCCGAAAACATGATAATGCTTAGTTGAATAAACACAATGCATGCATATTCAATGTCATCATCTCATGTCATGCATTCTTATCAAAGATCATGGAGGGATCTAGTTTTGCATTTCATACATCCCTCCTAGTAATTCATTAAAAAACATTAATAAAAAGAAAGGATCAATCGATGCGTATGTTCAAAGAATGGATCGCACGCCGTTCGTTATCAAGTGTAAGCCAACAACCGTGCCAAGCGAACACACGTCAACTCCGTTGTTGGTAATCAAGACGAACAAAGGGGAAGGTCCAACACCGTTAAGGATCACTACTCCAAGGCCTTTTCCCTACGAATCAAATAAGGCTGTGCCATGGATATACGACATCCATTCTTCTGCCGACAGCGATATCTCTAACATCGCTGGACTTTGGGGCATGACTAGGAGTGGCAGGATCTACACTCCCGAAGATCTTCATGATAAAGCTCCCAAGAATAAAGGGAAGGAAAAAGAAAAAGAAAAAACCGAGGAAAATAAAGAATCCGAGGAGGAGACTGATGAGCTGTTAAAGTATATCCGACAAAGCGAGTAATCCATCGTGGATCAACTTCATAAGACGCCCGCAAAGATTACTCTGTTGTCGTTGATCCTATGTTCCGAACCGCATCGACAAGCTCTGTTGAAAGTCTTGAACGAGGCATACGTGTCGCACACTATCTCCCAAGACAAATTTGAGGGGATTGTTAGTCACATCACGGCTAATGATCACCTCACTTTCACCGATGAAGAAATCCCCGCTGAGGGACCGAACCACAACAAGCCCTTGCACATCTCTGTCAAGTGCAAGGAATATCACATCGCTAAAGTCTTGGTAGATAATGGATCTTCCTTGAATGTGATGCCAAAAAGAACGCTCGAGCAAGTGGCAATCAAGGGAATCCAAATGCGCCCGAGCAACATGATCGTCCGAGCTTTCGACGGTTCTAAAAGAGAAGTGGTGGGAGAAATCACTCTTCCAATCCAAATTGGACCCACCATCTTTAATGTCGAATTTCAAGTGATGGACATTACTCCCGCGTACAGCTCTCTCCTCGGCTGACCTTGGATTCATGATGCGAAAGTTGTTCCCTCTACGCTCCACCAAAAAGTCAAATTCATAGTGGGTGACAAGCTGGTGACTGTACAAGATGAAGATGACATACTCATCAGCAAGCCATCCACCATACCTTACGTGGATGCAGCAGAGGAAGCTCTAGAAACCGCCTTCCAAGCATTGGAGATCGCCAATGTCGAAACGTTTCCCCGAGAAATGAAGAAGGTAGCCTACATGCTCACCAAGAACGGATACTTGCCTGGACAAGGACTTGGCAAGGATTCCCAAGGAATTCCCGAGCTACCCATTATCAGGGATAAACCGGGGAAACAAGGGTTAGGATACAACCCTAATAAAGATCAAAGGACGAAGAGGAATCAAGATCCTTCTCGACGTTCTTTAAGCCAGATCTTTAGGAAGGCCGGTTCACAGGCGTCAAGGCCGGTCGTCGTCATCAAGTGTTCTTCTCCTTCCGATAGGGATGTATAGACCTGATGACTATTAGAGATTACTCCTCGGGGATAGCCCGACCCCCGAGCCTCGATAGGGCACATGTTTCCATTATGATTATAATAAAATCATTCTTTATTATTTCTTACTGCTTCTCTTCTTGCTTACAATAAATTTCTAAACCACATTATTTTTAACCCTGTTTGAATAAACATGAATGAGGTTAAATCGTCTTAATAATAATAAACCCGCATCATTTTTATGTGGAAGTGTGTGTGACAACTTGGAGCACCTTCCCTTGGCCTCGACAAGTGCCATCATGGATAAAAAGAAATCCTTTAAAATAAAAGAAGCTCGGCAGGAAACCCAAAAAGGGGACTGCGCAAAAATAAGAGCAAAAGACCCGCTAGGAATCCCACGAAAGGGTGACCTAGGCAAAAGTTATGTTGAAGATTGAAGAATCTACATCTGGAAGATGTTCCCTAGAAGTTTTAGTTTTGATGTTTTGTTCATGTTGCTTTTTATTTTAAGCCTATGTCAAAAGGATAATGTATTGATTGTTTAAAAGATTAGGCTTGTATGTGTTTGTTTGTTATGTGTTAAAAATTAGTAATTAACATGAAGGTGAAAATATCATAATACTCATTTTTCTTATTTCATTCATTGTTGAGAACATGAAGTATTAATTTACTGAGTGTTTGAGACTTTAAATGAAAACTTGAAAACATCAGAAATTTTCTGAGTTAAGGAATAGATTACCTGAACTGGTAATAGATTACCTGACTCATGTTGAAAAACTGATTGATACTGGAATAATCGATTACCATGTGTGGTAATAGATTACCAAACTGATTCTGATGATTTCAAGAGGAAAAAGGATCGTGTTAATCGATTATCTCTTTAAAGTAATCGATTACCTCTGTTCCAAATGTGAGTTTTGTGTTATTTTGGCATCGTGTTAATCGATTACCATGTTAGGTAATAGATTAAAACAGGAGCTGAAACAATTAGTTCAGTTATTCTAACTCGTGGTAATAGATTACCATCACAGGTAATAGATTATCTCTGTTATGAATATAACTGAAATAACTGTTTCCTTGCACATGAAAATTGTCTTTAAATAAGATTAAAACTGAAGTTTTTTTAACAAGAAAAAAGAAGAGAAAAAAGAGAATTTTCACACACGGAAAGAAGTTTTTTGAATACACATTACTGCAAAAGAGAAAAAGATTTTCTGAAAAAGAAAGAAAGATCATATCTGCTGAAAATCAACTTTTGGAAAAAGAAGTGTGCAAGATCAATTCAAGAAGATGAAGTTCATATAGAAAATTCATTCTAAACTGGTTTACGTTGTTGAAGATCATATCTACACGAACAGGTGTACTCGTTTCTGATCTTTTATTGTTTGGATGGTTTTAACTCTTGAGATTAGAGAATCTCTGGAAGAGTTGTGTAAAGAGAAATCTTGAGATAGGTTTTTCTCAAGTAGGATATTGTGGGATCAATATTCTTGGGTTATATGTTTCTTGTGGAGTCAAGAAATGGTTTGTTAATCTTGTGGGTGTCAAGATTTGCTTGTTAAATTCATTGATTGGATATTGCTTGTGCAGGGTGCTTGTAAAGAATATCAATAGTGGATTTGACTGGATTTAGAGGTGTATCTAAATCTGAAACTGGATGTAGGCCTTTGGATGGCTGAACCAGTATATATCTTGGTGCATGATTTTCTTAACCCTTACACTCTTTACATTCTGTATAAGTTTCTTGATTAATGTTGATGAAGAAAAACATTATCTGCAGAAACTGAACTTTAAAGATTCTTGGTAATTGATAAATTCAATCTTTACATATCTTGTTATTCAAATCTTGTTGGATAAGCTGTGCATTTATAACTCTGAATTACTTTTTATGTTTAAAGGTTTGTTTTAAATCAAGATTTGTTTGGTAAAGATTTAGAAAGCAAAGAAGAAAAGGAAAAATAACATAGAATCTATTCAACCCCCCCTTCTAGATTCTAACCGTAGGGACCAACAATTGGTACCAGAGCTGTATCTTGTAAAACATTCAAGACTAGATCTTTAGAAAGGTTAGATGGCTGGTAATCAATTACCGTTTGCTGAAGGTGCTTCTATAAACAGACCCCCATTGTTTTGTGGAGATAACTATCCCTTTTGGAAAGTTAGAATGAAAATTTTCATGGAATCTGTTCATAGAAATATTTGGCAGGCTGTAATCACAGATTACAAAATACCCACTAAGATAGAGGGAGGAAAAGAAATTGAGAAACCATATGATAGCTGGGATCAAAGTGAAATTAGAAGAGCAGAGAATGATGCAAAAGCTTTAAATATCATACATTCTGCACTAAATTCTGATGAATTTTTTAGAATTTCAGCTTGTTCTACAGCAAAGGAAGCTTGGGATTTAATCCAAGTAACACATGAAGGAACTCCAGAAGTGAGAAGAGCTAGAAAGAACACACTCATTCAGGAATATGAAACCTTCAGAATGAATCAAGGTGAAACTGTCATGGATATGCAAAAGAGGTTCATTCACATAATAAATCACCTAAAAGGATTAGGGAAAGACTTCGTGGAAGAAGAAGTAAATGTCAAAATCCTGAAGTCACTAAACAGAAGATGGCAACCAACTGTCACAGCAATTACAGAGTCAAAGAACTTAGCTCAGATGACAAGTGCTGAGTTATTTGGAAAGCTAAGAGAATATGAGATGGATCTGTCAAGGATTGCTGATGAAGAACAAAAAGATAAAAAGGCAAAAGGTCTGGCCTTAAAGGTAAAAGAATCCTCAAGTGATGAAGAGGATAGCAGCAATGAAAGTTCTGAACAAGAAGAATTAAATCTAATGGTGAAGAATTTCAGAAAATTCATGAGAAGGAAGAACAACAATAAGAGATTCTCCAGTCAGAAGAAATCCTTCAAGAAGAATGAAAACTCATCTCCAAAGTTCAAATGTTTTGAATGTGGAAAAGCTGGACACATGAGAGCTGACTGTCCAAGCCTGAAAAAGAATGAGGAGACGAAACAAAAGTTCAGATCAAAGAAAAAGAAAGCATACATAGCATGGGAAGAGAATGCCTCAACAACTTCAAGTGATAGTGATGAGGATCAGGAAGCAAATCTCTGTCTCATGACCAAACATAATTCAGATTATGAGGTATATGATTCTGACTCATCTATTGACTCGTATGATGAATTGCAAAATGCATTTGCTGAACTGTATGCTGAAGCAAAGAAATTAGAAAAATCAAATAATGTTTATAAAAAGAAAATGACACACATGAGAGATAAAATTTCTGATTTAGAGAATGATAACAGGAAACTACTTTCAGATATCTCTAAACTAAAGTCACCATGTGAGAACTGTGAAACATTGTATGCTGCATTAAAAGCAAAGGATAAAGAAAAACAGAATGTTAATGTTATGAAATCCATTAATTCCCACTCATGTAACTATTGTATGAAATCTGGTCATAACTACTACAGATGCATGATAAGGAAATTTGGCATTCCTAGTGGAAAATATAAATGGATTAAGAAATTAGATTATGTACTCACTGATTCTCCAGGACCCAAGATCCATTGGGTACCAAAATCAAATTGAATAACTTGTGTTGCAGGTGTGCTTGAGAGCAAAGCAATCAATGTGGTACTTAGACAGCGGCTGCTCAAGACACATGACAGGAGATAAAAGCAAATTTATCTCATTACAGGAAAAAGAAGGAGGATCTGTAACATATGGAGATAACAACAAAGGCAGAATACTAGGCTCAGGCAGTGTTGGTAACAATTCCAATACTCTCATTGAAAATGTCCTGTATGTAGAAGGTCTCAAATATAACCTGCTTAGTATTAGCCAGCTTTGTGACAAAAATTACAATATCTCTTTTAATAATCAATGCTGTATGGTTTGTGATAAGGAATCAAATGAAGTCCTGCTTATAGGAAAAAGAGTCAATAACATATACATCTTAGACTTAGAGCATTCATCATCCAATTCTTGTCTCACATCACATGATAATGTAACATGGTTATGGCATAGACGCATTGCACATATAAATGCAGATCAGTTAAATAGACTTGCATCTAAAGATCTTGTTAGTGGTCTTCCAAAGATCAAGTTCTCTAAACAAGGACTTTGTGATGCATGTCAAAAGGGAAAGCAGACTAGAGCTTCTTTTAAATCAAAGAAAATTATGTCAACCTCTAGACCGCTGGAACTTTTGCACATGGATCTCTTTGGACCATCAAGAACCAAAAGTCTAGGTGGAAACACTTATGCTTTAGTTCTCATTGATGACTACTCCAGATTCACATGGGTTGCATTTATATCCCATAAAGACAATGCTTTTAAAGCCTTTAGAATCATTTCAAAAAGAATTCAGAATGAAAAGGACTTGAAAATTAAATCTTTGCGAAGTGATCATGGTGGTGAATTTCAAAATGAATCTTTTCAAACTTTTTGTGAAGAAAATGGTATTAATCACAATTTTTCTGTCCCTAGAACTCCTCAACAAAATGGAGTTGTAGAGAGGAAAAATAGATCTCTAATAGAGCTAGCAAGAGCCATGTTAAATGAAAATGGTTTACCAAAATACTTTTGGGCTGATGCAGTAAGCACTGCATGCTATGTTCTAAATAGAATCTTGATTAGACCTATTTTAAAGAAAACACCATATGAGCTTTACAAAGGAAGAAAGCCTGACATTTCACATTTTAAAGTGTTTGGCTGTAAGTGTTTTGTTCTGAATAATGGAAAAGACACTCTTGGAAAATTTGATGCTAAGGCTGATGAAGGAGTTTTTATTGGATATTCTGCAATTAGCAAAGCATATAGAGTCTTTAACAAAAGTACCTTATCTGTTGAAGAATCTATACATGTTACCTTTGATGAAACTAACATCCTTGAAAAAGGAAAATCTCTTAATGATGAAGATGAGACAGGTGACAGTATTACACAAGAAGAAGAAAAACTGGAACTACAGCAGAAAACACCATCTGAAGACACATCACTACCCAAAGAATGGAGGAAACCCAAAGATCTATCTCTGGATAACATTCTTGGAGATATAAATAAGGGAGTTTCTACTAGACACTCTTTTAATCTTCTAAGTGATGATATGGCATTTGTTTCTCAAATTGAACCATTATGTGTGGAACATGCATTAAAAGATGAATTCTGGATAATGGCCATGCATGATGAACTGAATCAATTCAAAAGAAATGATGTTTGGATTTTAGTTCCTTTCAATAAGAATATGAATGTCATTGGTACAAAATGGGTTTTCAGAAACAAACTAAATGAAGAAGGTGTTATAGTTAAAAATAAAGCTAGATTAGTAGCCAAAGGATACAATCAACAGGAAGGTATAGACTTTGGTGAAACATATGCTCCAGTTGCTAGATTAGAAGCTGTTAGGCTTTTACTTGCATTTGCTTGTGTGTTTGATTTCAAACTATATCAAATGGATGTGAAAAGTGCATTTTTAAATGGTTTAATTGATGAAGAAGTTTATGTAGCTCAACCACCTGGTTTTGTTGACTGCAAATTACCTAAGCATGTTTACAAGCTCAAGAAAGCTTTGTATGGACTGAAACAAGCTCCAAGGAAATGGTATGAAAGGCTGAGTAAGTTTCTACTAACTCATGACTTTCAAAGAGGTAATGTTGATAAAACTCTTTTCATAAAGAGAAAATCAAAAGATATTCTGCTGATTCAGATTTATGTTGATGATATAATATTTGGATCAACTAACCAATCTCTTTGTGAAGAATTTGTTTCCAATATGCAGAAGGAGTTTGATATGTCTATGATGGGAGAATTAAGCTTCTTCCTAGGACTACAAGTCAAACAAATGGAAAATGGAATTTTTCTACATCAAACTAAATATAGCAAAGAACTGTTAAAGAAATTTGATATGGAGAATTGTAAGATATCAAATACTCCTATGTCTACTAATTGTTATCTAGATAGTGATATTGCAGGAAAAGATGTTGAAGAATCAATGTATAGAGGGATCATTGGATCTCTTCTGTATCTAACAGCTAGCAGACCTGACATCATGTACAGTGTATGTGTATGTGCTAGATTCCAATCAAAACCAAAGGAATCACATCTGAAGGCTGTAAAGAAAATACTGAAGTATTTGAAAGGCACAATCAATGTTGGATTGTGGTATCCTAAAGGTACTTCTCCATCTTTAACTGGTTACTCTGACTCCGATTTTGCTGGTTGTAAATTGGATAGGAAAAGTACAAGTGGAACGTGCCACACGTTTGGAGAATGTCTCATATCGTGGCAGAGCAAGAAACAAGCTTGTGTAGCACTCTCAACTGCTGAAGCTGAGTATATAGCTGCTGGAAGCTGCTGTGCTCAGTCAATTTGGTTTAAACATCAACTTCAAGACTTTGGTTTGAAGATTGATCACATACCACTGAAGTGTGACAACACAAGTGCAATTAACATTTCAAGGAATCCTATTCTACACTCAAGAACTAAGCACATTGAAGTTAGACATCACTTTATCAGAGATCATGTAGAGAAAGGAGACTGTGACATCAAATTCATAATGTCAGAAGATCAACTTGCTGACATCTTTACAAAGCCTCTACCAAAGGAAAGATTTTTCAAGCTAAGAACCAATCTTGGTATCATTAGTGAGTCCAATCTATCCTAAATCTCATAATTAAAGTATGATTGTGTGAATATGCATGAAATTGCTAAGCACTTATAGGTTTAAACTTGATGTATGTGCACTCATAATAGGAAATCACACAAAACACAGTATGCCCTGTATCTGCACACATTTCACTGTGATAATCGATTACCTATCGGGTTAGTCGATTACCACTCACTCACTTGCATAATTACCCTGTTTCAGTTGCGAGATAATCGATTACCAACTGGGTTAATCGATTACCTGACGCGAACCCCTGTTTTTTTTGTACTCAAAAACCCTCTTTAAATCTGTTTCGAATTCAAATTAATTCAAAACTCTCTCCATTTTTACTTCAAACTAAAACGAACGAAACCCCTGGTTCCCTTTTCTATCTCAAAATCTATTTCAAAACCTAACCCTAAGCCCCATTCATGGAAAGTCTTGGCAAAGGAAAGCGTGTAAAGCACATAGCCAACAGAGATTACCCTCGTCCTACTACTCAAGGTCAAGGTACATCTAAAAAGAAGAAACAAGAGTCCTCTCGTCCAGAACCTGAAGAAGAATATTCTCATTCGTGGTTCACAAGGAAGTCTCAAGAGGAAACTTTCAATGAGTCTTTTGCTTGCAAAGACATTGTGGCTCCAAAGGTACTCTACTCGTCTTGGCTTATAGAGCAAGGTTTTACATTTCCTACTCTGCTATCTAGTCAAGGAGTTAGCAAATTTGTTGGGTTAAGTGGACTGTACTACCCTGATCTTGTTAGGGTCTTTTACTCAAATTTGGGAAAAGATGAAAATGGTGCTTTGGTTTCAGAAGTTAAAGGAATAAAAGTTACTCTATCTGCTGATGTATTTTTGAAGATTGGTGGATTAACCAGAAATGGTATTAAACCTACCTTCAATGAATTAAAGATGAAAAATTTCTTAATAGATAAAGATACGTTTTTTATGAGTATGCTGAGGGATGTTTCAGCCTGGGAGGCTAATAAAGAATACAAAAGAAAAGAAAAGAGGAAAATTACATATAATGCTGGAGGTCTACGAATGGAAGATAGACTCCTACATTATGTAATTGTCTGGATTCTGGCAGCAAGGGGGAGCAATCACGCACAAATCAGTGAAGAAGATATGGCACTGCTCGCAGCTTTTAAGAACAACATTCAAGTTGATTGGGTATATGTGGTAGAAGACATAATGCTAAAGACAAGGAGGTTAATGGACTGCAAGTGTCCATATGCTGTGTTCATAAGCAAGGTATTGGTGTTCTATAAAGTTCCCTTAACTGGTGAAGCAAAAGAGGTCACCAGAGATGTTCATGATATCAAGGATAGAGCTCTGAAAATGATGAAGCTAGTAAAAACAGATGCTGGTTGGATAGCAAAGGAAGATGTTCCTACTGCTGAGACTACAGAGCCGTCTCAACCTGAAGTTCAAAATGAAGAAGAGGAAGGTGCTGAAGAGCCCAAGCCTCTTTCTACTTTTGAGCTATCTGTTCTGGCAAAGCTAGATGACATCAGAGAAACTCAGAGAAGAGATTATCAAGAGCTGAAGGCTTGTTTTGAATCTATATCTGAACGACTGGATGCGATGAACATACCCTACCCTGAAGAACTTTAGTTATGCATTACATTTTAGGCACTGCATTTTAATTTGTTCTGCATAAATACTTTGATTTATATTTCAGACTTAAAGTTTGTAATAGTTGTAGTATTTGTATGCTTCTGAACATTTTTAATGCTTATATGATGAAAGTCTTATTAAGTGCTTGTTGTTTTTGTTGCATAAGTATCATGTTATTTCTCTGTTTACTCTGTTTTTTTTTTGTTTGGTTAAGCCAAACAGGGGGAGAAATTCATGAGAAACTGATTAAATGTTTATATGGTTGTTTATGTATTGTATAAGAAAGAAATGGAAATAGAACTGCATAATGCTTTGTATGGAAGTTTTTGTTCTAGACATATGCAGGTTCAAATTCAAGTTCAAATTTCAAACAAACAAGTGAAACAAAACAACATGATGATTGTGAAAGTCAACATGAAGAGTTTGGCTCATCAAAACCAAAAAGGGGGAGATTGTTGAAGATTGAAGAATCTACATCTGGAAGATGTTCCCTAGAAGTTTTAGTTTTGATGTTTTGTTCATGTTGCTTTTTATTTTAAGCCTATGTCAAAAGGATAATGTATTGATTGTTTAAAAGATTAGGCTTGTATGTGTTTGTTTGTTATGTGTTAAAAATTAGTAATTAACATGAAGGTGAAAATATCATAATACTCATTTTTCTTATTTCATTCATTGTTGAGAACATGAAGTATTAATTTACTGAGTGTTTGAGACTTTAAATGAAAACTTGAAAACATCAGAAATTTTCTGAGTTAAGGAATAGATTACCTGAACTGGTAATAGATTACCTGACTCATGTTGAAAAACTGATTGATACTGGAATAATCGATTACCATGTGTGGTAATAGATTACCAAACTGATTCTGATGATTTCAAGAGGAAAAAGGATCGTGTTAATCGATTATCTCTTTAAAGTAATCGATTACCTCTGTTCCAAATGTGAGTTTTGTGTTATTTTGGCATCGTGTTAATCGATTACCATGTTAGGTAATAGATTAAAACAGGAGCTGAAACAATTAGTTCAGTTATTCTAACTCGTGGTAATAGATTACCATCACAGGTAATAGATTATCTCTGTTATGAATATAACTGAAATAACTGTTTCCTTGCACATGAAAATTGTCTTTAAATAAGATTAAAACTGAAGTTTTTTTAACAAGAAAAAAGAAGAGAAAAAAGAGAATTTTCACACACGGAAAGAAGTTTTTTGAATACACATTACTGCAAAAGAGAAAAAGATTTTCTGAAAAAGAAAGAAAGATCATATCTGCTGAAAATCAACTTTTGGAAAAAGAAGTGTGCAAGATCAATTCAAGAAGATGAAGTTCATATAGAAAATTCATTCTAAACTGGTTTACGTTGTTGAAGATCATATCTACACGAACAGGTGTACTCGTTTCTGATCTTTTATTGTTTGGATGGTTTTAACTCTTGAGATTAGAGAATCTCTGGAAGAGTTGTGTAAAGAGAAATCTTGAGATAGGTTTTTCTCAAGTAGGATATTGTGGGATCAATATTCTTGGGTTATATGTTTCTTGTGGAGTCAAGAAATGGTTTGTTAATCTTGTGGGTGTCAAGATTTGCTTGTTAAATTCATTGATTGGATATTGCTTGTGCAGGGTGCTTGTAAAGAATATCAATAGTGGATTTGACTGGATTTAGAGGTGTATCTAAATCTGAAACTGGATGTAGGCCTTTGGATGGCTGAACCAGTATATATCTTGGTGCATGATTTTCTTAACCCTTACACTCTTTACATTCTGTATAAGTTTCTTGATTAATGTTGATGAAGAAAAACATTATCTGCAGAAACTGAACTTTAAAGATTCTTGGTAATTGATAAATTCAATCTTTACATATCTTGTTATTCAAATCTTGTTGGATAAGCTGTGCATTTATAACTCTGAATTACTTTTTATGTTTAAAGGTTTGTTTTAAATCAAGATTTGTTTGGTAAAGATTTAGAAAGCAAAGAAGAAAAGGAAAAATAACATAGAATCTATTCAACCCCCCCTTCTAGATTCTAACCGTAGGGACCAACAAGTTAGGGTTGCAAAAATAAACAAAAACAAAGGTCCGCTAAGACGCCACAAAAGGGTGTTTTAGGCAAAAATAAGGACAATCAAAAAAGCAAAAGAAATCCATGATGGTACCATGAGCCGAATTCAAAAAGAAAGGTTCAATGGAAGCTATCTAAGTTGTTGAATCACAACATCAATAAACAAGATTTTCTTAACTTCATAAGTGTTTAATCAAACAAGCCTAAACACATAAGCCTACCTTGGCCAACCATTCTTACAAAAACCATTTTTGAAAAATAAATCCCCTCTAAAACACAAACTTCAGAACAAAAATATCTTTCCTTTCTTTTCTCTCTTGTCCCAAACGATTTTAGAATAATCTAGTGGAAACATGGAGATATAGTGGTCAATAGGAGGGTTGACATGTCTCCTAAAGGAAAGGAAGGATCACTTGGGTGATGACACCAATCTAACACGCATCATTCCTCGGTTATATAAATCGGCAGCGCACAGTCCGTCTAGAGGAATGGCAAAAATCCAAACAAAAACGCATCGGTTAATTCTTTTGAAAAATGAATCAAATAGAATTAGGTGCATCATACCGCATACATGTATACAGATGATAGGTGTACTGGAAGATCACTTATCCTCTGTTTATTCAAAAAAAAAAAAAAAAAAAAAAAATCAATACGCCCGTACCAGTCTCAATACGCCCGTATTGAGACTGGGGTTACAGGCAACCCTTCAGCTTCAATACGGGCGTACTGAACCCAATACGCCCGTATTGACTCCAATGGACACACCAATACGGGCGTATTGAATTCAATACGGCCCGTATTGGTTCCCAATTTTACTCAATAACGGCCATGTCAGTACGGCCGTATTGAATTCAATACGGGCCGTACTGACGTGAAATTTTCTATAAATAGCCCATTTTCCCTCTCATTTCTGCACAGCATTCTTCACTCCTTTGCATACCTTCTTTGTGAGTGTGTCTGAAATCTTCCCGAACTCCGAGAAATGGCCGAGTCATCGAGAAAGAGACAGAGGGTTCCCGCCCAACGCGAAATGACCGCGCGGCATCTAGAGAGGCTGGAGCTTCTTGAGTCGTTTGTCTTCAAGCCATCAAGGGTGCTCGACTTTAGCATCCTCCAAGCGATGGAGTGGGAGGACGAGGTCCGTGGCTACATTGCCGCCATAGGATGGGGGTTCCTCCTTGACCCCCACCCTAAGATCTTCCCGACTGCGACAAAGGAGTTCTTGGCCACCGTCGGCGTCACTGAGTCGACGAACAGTTTTGGAGAGGCGGTCTACTCGGTGGACTTCTGGATGAATGGAGGATACCGCTCCTTGTCATTGGACGAGTTCAACGTCCAAGCCGGCTTCTTTTCACGAGCCGATCAGCTAGAGTATCGGGACGCCATCTGCGAGTACCCTGATAGTCCGACCCAGATTGAGATGTGGAGAAAGATCACGGGTCAGACGGATTACCATGCTGGAGTGAAGGGTCTGCCATAAGCTGATCACCAGCTCTATCCATGCCAGATCAAAGAGCCCAGAGTCAGTGACACGACAGGATCTACTGGCTCTTTACTACATGGTCACTGGACAGAGGGCCAACCCCGGATTCTTCTTCCTCGAGCACATAAAGAATCTGGGGGCACGAGAGGGTAGCGTAGCTCGGCAGGGATACATCATGGTCTCCACGCTTCTTTCACGGCTTGCCGAGAACTGGGGTGTCCCGATGGTGTAGAGGCGGAGGAGTTGGCGCCCAAGCCCATCAACGCTGCCACCCTGCTCAACATGAGGATCATTGCCAAGGCAGGGAGGCAATACGTACGGGCGACCACCGACGACACCTTCAGCGAGCTCTTCGCAGATATTGAGCTCCCGGGTGACGAGGACCCGCAGCCAGAGGCCGACACCTCGCAGCAGGACAGGGCCTACTTCGATGCTCGCTTCGACGCCTTGCAGCGGAGCATCGATACTCGATTTGATACCGCTCAGCACAGCATCGGCGCATTACAGCAGAGCGTCGACACTCGATTCGATGCTGCTCAGCACGGTATCGACGCCCTCAGACAGGAGTTTGACAGCCTGTCGGTCTGGCTGCATCGTCGCTTCCCAGACCCTCCACAAGACCCGCCGGCAGAGGAGTGAAGACCGGCTATTTTTCTTGCTTTTTGTGTATTTGTTTGATTGGGCTGTGTCCCACTTTCTTCATTTCCATTGTACAAATTTCATTCTACTTAATAAATGAAATTTTTCACTTTTGAATCCAAATTCTTTAGCACTTTAAATTCTGTATAGAAAAAGCCAAAATCAACAAAAAAGGCAAAAATACAGAAAAAGCCAAAATCAACAAAAAAGGCAAAAATACAGAAAAAGCCAAAATCAACAAAAAAGGCAAAAATACAGAATAACTGAGCCTGGAGAGGCTTGCCGAAATAATACTCGTACAGAATAACTGAGCCTGGAGAGGCTTGCCGAAATAATACTCGTACAGAATAACTGAGCCTGGAGAGGCTTGCCGAAATAATACTCGTACAGAATAACTGAGCCTGGAGAGGCTTTCCGAAATAATACTCCCCCATCGTACCGAATAACTGAGCCTGGAGAGGCTTACCGAAATAATACTCCCCAATCGTACAGAATAACTGAGCCTGGAGAGGCTTGCCGAAATAATACTCCCCAATTGTACAGAATAACTAAGCCTGGAGAGGCTTGTCGAAATAATACTCCTCAGAGACTTCTCAGCTCACTCTCGTGGATCAAATCCCCAGTAAGAGCTATCAAAACAAGATCAGCAAGATTCCCCAATGGAAGCATGATCATCTGAACAGAATATCCGAGTCAAAGGACTTTGACTTCCTCAGTGGAAGATAGCTTTCCAACTCGAGCGACGAGTGAAGCTAAGCCTGAAGAGGCTTTCTAAATAATACTCTGGGATACATAAGATCTTCAATCCCCATTCGCCTACTCAGAGGCACCCCTTCAAAAAGAGAAAAATCGAAAAGATCAATAACCATTCCCCAAGCGGAATCCGGCACTCAGCCGAACACTCGGAACATCAAGATCATTCGCCTACTCAGAGGCACTCTTTCAAAAAAAAAAAAAAAAGAGAAAAATCGAAAAGATCAATAATCATTCCCCAAGCGGAATTCGGCATCGAGCCAATCATTAAACGTCAAGATAATCCGCCTAACAGAAGAGGCCAGTCAAAATCAACGACAAAATCCCCCAGTGGATAACAGCCTACGCAGAGGCAACAAAAATTAGAAAATCAAAAAGAGTCACCCGAATAAGGATAACCGGGATACTCCACCACCGTCGAAAGGACGTCAGCCAACCATAAGGCACCGCTCACATCAGAAAGAGCATCTTTGTGTCTGCACCCCCAAGGAATCAGAAATTCCCCAGTGGGCACCAACTACGCAATGGAAAGTTGGGACACAAGAACCTATGAGTAACTGCACATCCCCTAGACGGATCCCTGGGTTATCCAGCCCTCAGTGGCACAAAAATAAAAAATAATCGTCGAAGCAGCATCGTGGACTGTGGAGACAAAATCATCACAAATCCCTGGAGAGGGCAAACTCACACTGCCACCGTCGTCACAAACACGGAGGTATGCAGCTTCTGGCTCGGGCGTCGAGCGAAGCTAACCCTGGAGAGGGCAAACTCACACTGCCACCGTCGTCACAAACACGGAGGTATGCAGCTTCTGGCTCGGGCGTCGAGCGAAGCTAAGCCTGGAGAGGCGGTACTCACGCTACCCCGTCGTCACAAACACGGAGGTATGCAGCTTCTGGCTCGGGCGTCGAGCGAAGCTAAGCCTGGAGAGGCGGTACTCACGCTACCCCGTCGTCACAAACACGGAGGTATGCAGCTTCTGGCTCGGGCGGCGAGCGAAGCTAAGCCTGGAGAGGCGGTACTCAGCTACCGAGGTTGTCAGAAGCACCGAGGTATGCACGAGCCTGGAGAGGCGACGACTAATACTCAACCTGGAGAGGCTACTCAACAATTTTCCATCGGAAGACACTACAAGTCAGAAGGATGGCCTACTCCCCGGACAATTGGGTCAACTCCTTTACTTCGCAACCGGTACACTAAAAAGCCGTTTTACTAAGTAAAGGGGGGGCAGCTGTAGACCCCTAAAATTGTCCGGGTCGGAAATAAGACTCGAAGACTCTCAAAGACCGAAGGAAAGTCAGCCGGAAGGACTCCTGGAAGACCCTGGAAGACCCTAGGATGATTATTCGTAGGTTTAGAAGTCTTAGAGTAGCTTAAAATAAAGATGTGGGAGGATTGAAGCTCAATACGGCCTCCTAGAAGTTCAGTACGGCCGTACTGAACAATTTGAACTACAATACGGCGTACTGAACTCAATACGGCCATACTGAAGTTTTTGAACTTCAGTACGGCCGTACTCAAACCAATACGGCCGTACTGAAGTTTTTGAAACTTCAGTACGGCCGTACTGAATTCAATACGGCCGTACTGTAGTTCAAATCTTCAGTACGGGCCGTATTGATGTCAGAGGCCGTACTGCGCCTCACTCCTATATATAGGACATCATTTGGACGTCATTCCACACTTTTCCACACTTCTTGGACTCTCTTCTTGAGTATTCTGGGGTTTTTGAGCAGTGTTCTGCCCTAGAATTCTCTCCGAGAGCCGATCCGACGAAGTTCTTGAGTTCTGAGCATTTAGCTTGAGAATTCGAACTAGTCGAAGGGAAATCTTTTTGATTTCCATAGTAAAGATTAATTTTTAGGGAAGGAGCGAGCGAGCGTGTAGTGGGAGGGAGCGCCAAAAAGCCTCCTAACATTTGAATATATAAAAGCATGCTTCAAAGGTTTCTTCTTCAAAATCCTTCCTTTTACTGCTTTCTGATTGTCGCATCGCATGTTTAATTTATTCATCATGTAGATATCTTATTCATAGCCGTTTATAATAAATAGGGGTAATTTAGTAATTTTACACTGTTATTTATGAAATAATCCGTCATAGGGAACCCGAAAGGGGCGTTGTGGGGTGCTAACACCTTCCCCGCACGTAACCGACTCCCTTACCCGACTCTGGTTGTAATGGCCAAAGTTGATTTATGAAATCAATTGCCTTATATCTTTTTCCAATGTTTTGAGTAAAACATTGGTGGCGACTCCAAGAACCCTTCTTTTTGCGAAAACCACTAATCCATGGAGGGTCCCGCTTGGGATTAACATGGATTGGTGAATCATTTAATAAAATTGTTAGTTTGATGAGGTCTCAGTTTGAGAATAAGTCGTTCTAACAATCCACCACTTTTCGAACCATAAAAACGAGTCCGACCATCGTCGCGAATGCCAACGTCCATTTCGGCGGGTGGCGACACCACGTCTACTGGATAACAAACTTGTCCTTTCCCTTGCGGACTTGACAAATAAAGAGAAGGGTTTAGAGAGTGAGTATCTTTGAGATTGTAATTGATGAATTTTCTCATTATTTGTTATTGCTTTAATAGAGTTTGTGTTTGGGTTTTCAAATCTGATGGGGAAAAGCAAGTGGTGTGAACTGAAGGGGAAGTTCAATGTCGCGGAGCTCAAGGTTGACGATCGCGCCGAGGAGGGGACCACCAATCTCTGACCTCGTCACAAAAGGAAGAGGGGCCCGAAAGAGGTGGGCGAGGCTTCATCTGGCCCGGTGATCGAAGAGGTGACCTCGGCCGCTCTAGAGCAAGCAGCGACCATAGACTTAATTGTGAGTCCTCGTGTGGAGTCTCTGGCTAGGGAGCTTGTTACTGAGGTTATCCCAAAGAAGCAGGTATTGGTTGTTTTCTCGTATTGTAGGATTTACTTTACTTTGATTTTTCTAAGTTATTTTATGCAAATGTTTGTTCGTTGTAGGTGGCGTCTACGGTTGCTAATCCCGAGGTGGCCCGTGAAGCTGCCGATTTGGGGGCACCGTCTACGCTTCCCCCGCTGGTTACCTTGTTGACTCCAGGGAGTGCTGGGCTTAGGTCGAGGTGCTTGTAGCAGAGGTTCGATGTGACTCGCCCTTTGGCTCGTCTGGACCATGTGAGCATGTCGCGGGACGTGGCTTCGCTTTAGAATCCCAACTTGACCTCTGAGGGGTTCTACAAGGAGAATCCAGCCTTCAAGGCCAACAATGCCATCATAGAGAAGGTTGGTCCGGTCGAGGGGCTTGACTCGGTTGAGGTGTTCATGTAGAGGTCAATTGTCATCGTGGATCATTGGAGATGCCGATGGCAACGTCATCAAGCCGAACTAGAGGAGGCGCAAAGGGAGCATGTTGAGCTTGAGGTGATGAAGAGGGACTTTACAATAGCTCAGAAGTCCCTGGAGGTCACGGTTCGAGCCAATGAGACATACACCGCGAAGGTTGGCGAACTGCTCGAAGTTGTTAAGGCGGCTAAGGGTGAGTCCAAGGTTGCTTCTGGTCGAGCTCGATCCTTAGAGGAGGAGGTGAAGGCTTTGAAGGCCGAGTTGAGGGAAGGTCGAGGAGAAGCAGCTATGCGACGAGGTTCTTCTTGTGGGCAGGATTGAAGAAGTAAATGCCTTGAAGTCTAATGTTGAGGCACTTGCTTCTTCGAAGAAGAAGTTGGAGGATGAACTCCGGGATACTGAACGGGCTGTCCTTATTGAGCACAAGAAAGGCTTTGCAAAGGCAGCTTGTCAAGCCAAATTGCTTTCCCCGGGAGCTGATTTCTCCTTGATGGACATCAATAAGGATGTTCAGGGTGGCCAATTGGTGAACAAGGATGATCTCGGAAGTTTGAGTGAAGACACCACTGTTTAGACTAGGATTTTATATGTTTTTTATGCATTTTCTTTTCAGACTTTGTAACGAATATTTATTTATGTTTAAATGAAGCGTAATTTTCTTTGATTTTCTCATGTGTTACTATAATTTGAACCAAGTTTCGAATTCGATCTTGGCTAAGTGTAAATTGCACCAAGGTTCGAAGTCAATCATGGCTAAGTGTAAATTGCACTAAGGTTCGAATTCGACCTTGGCTAAGTATAAATTGCACCAAGGTTTGAATTCGACTTTGGCTAAGTATGAATTGCGCCAACGTTCGAATTCGACCTTGGCTAAGTATAAATTTCACCAAAGTTCGAATTCGACCTTGGCTAAGTATAAATTTCACCAAGGTTTGAATTTGACCTTGGCTAAGTATGAATTTCACCAAGGTTCGAATTCGATCTTGGCTAAGTATAAATTGCACCAAGGTTCGAATTCGACCTTAGCTAAGTATAAATTACACCAAGGTTCGAATTCGACCTAATTGCACCAAGGTTCGAATTCAACCTTGGCTAAGCATGGGCTAAACAGTGTGGAGTTAAGAATGTATGAAGAAAAGGAGTCGTTCTTATTGATTTGAAGGGTGTGCCTCGCTAAAAATCCCCCTCAGCCAAAACCCATTTTTATTCTCTTTTTTGGGAAAAAGATTGAGGAGGGAAAAGAGTACAACACCGTATTTTACAATTTAACTAAAATAGAACTTGAAGTGTGTGGCGTTCTGTGTTCTCGGGATGGTTTTGTCGCTGAGTTCTTCCAATTGGCATGCCTCGTTGTCCAGGTCATCGGTTACTCAAAATGGGCCTTCCTATTTGGGCGCAAGTTTTCCTTTTGACGGGTTCTTCCTCGCTTCACCTTGTAGTCGCCAGACTAGGTCTCCGACTCGGAAAGATCGGGGTCGCACTCTCATGTTGTATCTCCTGGAGGCCTAGAGTTTACAAGCTTCTTCTCTGATCCGAGCTTCCTCCCTGAGTTCACCTATTGTGTCAAGGTTGGTTGTTATCTCCTGGACATTTTGCTCATTGTTGAAGGTGAGCCGCTGATGAGATGTCTCGCTGACTTCCACCGAGATCATGGCGTCGGAAGCATAGGTCAGCCTATAGGGTGTTTCTTGGGTTGTCAAATGTGGGGTACAATGGTATGCCTAGAGGATGCTCGGGAGCTCGTCAACCCACTTTCCTTTAACACTCCCTAGCCGCTTCTTAAGTTCTCGGAGGATGACCTTGTTAGAAAAGAATGGCTCAATCCAAGAGGGGAGTGAATTGGATTCTATGACATTTTAAAATTTTTTTAGAGTTCTTAGGATCTTTATTTCAATTCAAACTTTTCTAATATGAATTTTCAAAGAAGTTCCTTAAAGACTTGTTAATGAAAAATGAGTCTTATATGCTTTCTTGATTAATCCTTGATAAACTTCAAAGTTAAGAGCAATCAATATGCAATACTTTGATTCAGTTTAAAACAATGTTGTGCATACAAACATGTTAATCAAGAATAATCTCTTTAACACACAACCAAGATATTACAAAAAGTAAAAGATAAAGGTAAGAGAAGATTGCACAAGTCTTTTATCCTGGTTCAGCCACTCCACATGTAACCTACATCCAGTCCTCAATCATAACCTGATCAAGATTTGTTCCACTATCTTAATGAAGAAGTTTTACAAGCATACCACACATGCATACACTCCTACATTCAAGATAATCACTTTCTTGACCCCAAGAAAGCACCCCTTGTAGAAACCCACTACAAGAATTCCTTACCACTTCAATTTTTATATTTTAAAAAATAAATGTCCATGAATCACCGTATATGACTCACAACCAACAAAGGACTCAACATAGCTAGTAAAATTTCAATATGTCATTTAATTGGTCTGATTTGATCCAAGCCAACTCAAATGAGTCGGCTTTACTGAAATGACTTAACCCTAATAAACTTAAGAGTAATGTTACGTATACAACAAAAATTATACAATAATTTGTAGAAGATCACTTTTGCATGTGTCTATCCCTCTGCAATCTGCATCATGTCTTTTGTTACGGAGAGAAATAAACTCAAAAATGATGTATTATAATTTTTGTTGTACATATAGCATTATTCAAATAAATATAATTTAGATTTTAGACAATATTATTGGAAAGTTATGTTAGTATGTCTTATTAATTTAGAGTAATGTTATACATACAACAAAAAATTGTACAACATCTTTGAGTTCATCTTTCCCCATAATAAGTAAAGTGATAGAGAGATAAACATAAAAGTAATTTTATACAAGTTCTTATACAAATTTTGTTGTACATGTAGCATTACTCATTTTTTAGTTAAAAGAGTTGAGTCAGTATTGATATATAAATGTTATACTAAAATATAAATTGTGCTCTTTAAGGAATCAGACAAAATTAGTGCCCATTAAATTCCATGAAAAGATTCTGATCACTTTGAGAATTGTATAAGATGCATGTTGAGTGAGTGACATAAGTTGCTAGCTGGCTAGGTTAAATTGTTGGTCCATGTTTAGCAATTAGCATTGAAAAAATTTGGAATTTGGTATTAATTAGTGTAAAACCCGGGGAAAAGTGGTGCAAATTGTATATAATCCAAAAGATTGAAGAGGAACAAATGAAGGAATACATTAGAGGATAGGAGTGTACGCAAGCCATTCCAAAAATATTTAGTGGCACCATGACCTGTGGGATTTTTTCGTAGTTTCCCAGAAAGCTCATCTAAGATCATATGCCAAAACTTATTAGTATTTTCGGTGAAGACAAAACTCAATACAAAGCATATTCTTCAAAGAATATCGAAGCTCTTTTGTCTATTTTAATGGGTCCCCACTTTGTTTTCCTATTTGTTCTTTTGGAAAAGTGAAAGATTAAGTTTATTTTCTATTAAGGATTTTTTATTCCATTTATTCTCCATTTTGATATATATTTATCTTGATGCTGAAAAATTAGAATTTAATTGGTGTTTAAGTCATTATTATCACCTTTTTTCTCTTATTTTGGCATAAATGTTAACATAATTATTGTTTACAAAATTTAATCAAGCTTTAAAAAAGTAAACAAAGAAATCCAATGATTTTGAATTAAAATGAAATCATATATATATATATATATATATATATATATATATATATATATATATATATATATATATATATATATATATATATATATATATATATATTATATATATATCATCTTCAGTTGTTTTCAAAAGTCACATGATTCTTTTACGTAATCCTTAACTATTTATGTATACTCTTCACATTTTCACAGACACGCAAGTCATTGTCACAAAATATGTTACATATATTCTTTGTAGCTCTACCAATCTTATTTGTTTCTTAAAATTCAACGAGATGTTGTAAACCAGTTATTCTTTTTTACTTATGCATACACGTGTGAGTCTTTCTGTTTTACAATCAAATTCTTGTTCTACCAATCGTGTTTGTCGTTTTCCAAAATACAATGAGTGTGTCAACATGAATTAATATTTTACATCATCCATAAAGAAGAAATCAAAGCTTGTGATAATTGAAAATGGGCTTATTACCTTAACAGTCAACTCAGAAAGACACACACATGTGATTAAAAGAATGTTCATGCATAGCCATCACTTTGTTCCCAACTAATTGATTGCGGTATTAACTTATGCTTGTTGTAGAAGAAACACAATTAACAACAAATTATTAGAAAGCTTTAATTTTTCCAAATTATTATAATGATGATAGAAGTAAGAGGTCAATGAAATTGGAAAGGTTGTTCATCAAATTGTAAACAGAATTGTGGCCTTTAAATTTGTTTAGAGATTACTATTCCCTCCTACAACCACCATTTTTGGATTGGCTTTTTTGTCCATTTCACTTTCAGTAAAACAACTTTGAAGTTACGACCAACCACGAAATTTTTGAAGATAGACTTAGCAATTAGTATCCCTATCTCTATCATGACTAAGAAACTAAAAGTCAACAATCTTTGTTAATTACGATGAAGATGATTTTAGTTTTTTTTTTATATTTGTATTATTGGTATGAAATATTTTTTAGAAAATAATTATTTTTAAAAAGTTTGATTAATCATTTTTAACGGATCTTTCATCTTCTTTTTTCATTCACAAAATTTAAATGTGAAGATAAATTAAAGGATAAGGAAGGAGAGATAAGAGTTTACTTTCTCTCTTCTTCTTTTTTGTGACGGTGAGTAAAAACTCTCTCATTTAAACGTGTGTATGATTGAATAGAGAAAAAAAAAACAAGGAAAATTGAATTTTAAGATACCATGTCTTGAGATTATGCATGTGGTTCATTCAAATAATTTATTTTTTCAATTTTATTTTCTTTGGTTTATTTAATTTAATTATAGGCTTTTTGACCAAAGTAGGGTTGAATGGGAAGTTATTTACGTAAATGGTGCTGTTTGAAAACTATTTACGCCTTTAGGGCTATTTACAACGGTGTCGCTATGGGCCATAGCGACACCAATGCCACGTGGTTTTTTTTTTTTTTGGTGTGGGGTGGGCTCGAATGAGCCAAAACAGTGTCGCTATGGGCTGAGGCGACACAGTTTGTGCGCCATTAAAAATGGTGTAGCCCATAGCGACACCATTTAAGAAAAAAAACAAAAAAAAGTAAAATAATTTCTAAATTTAAAAATAATGAAGTGAACTTATATATTTATAAAAATAAAAAATATTTATTTAAAAACGTAATCATAAAAAATATATATAATTATTCTACAAGTGGCGCTATGGCCTATAGCGACACCGTGTCGCTATAGGCTATAGCGACACTACTAATTTGTTTTTTTTTTAGTTATTATTTTCTTTTATTTTAAAATTATTTTTATAATACCAGTTAAAAATGTTAATTTGTAATTATAAAGTTAATTTTTCTCTTATTAGTTTTATGTATATATATTTTTTTCGTTTATTATTTTATGACAAATTAAATATTGCATTTATTTATTTTTTTAAGTGGCGCTATGGCCTATAGCGACACTGTGTCGCTATAGGCCACAGCGACACTATTTAAATTGTTTTTTTTTTTAATTATTTACTTATTTTATTTTACCATTTGTTTATTTTTATATTAGCAGTTAAATAATATTGTAATTGTAAACTTAATTTTTCTGTAATTAGGTTTGTGTATATATATTTTTTTCCTTTATTATTTAATGTTTTTTTTTTAAGTGGCGCTATGGCCTATAGCGACACTGTGCAATAATGAGATTTTATTTATAATTTTGCGTTTTTATATTTAAAATTAAAAGTACAGAAACTAAATAATTAAAATAAAATTATATTATAATATGTTAAATTTTAAAAAAATTGTGGCAAAAATAAGTAAATAAAGAAAATTAATATATTATCATTAATTTGTTAATAAATTTAATTAAAAATAATTAATTGTGTAGTTTAAAGAAAATTTATTATTTAAGTTTATTAATAATTTTTTATATGTAAATTTAAAAAAAAAACTGGGCAAAAAATAAGTGAAGGAAAAAAACTGTAGAAAAACAAAAGAAAATGAATTACAAATTTTTTTTTAAAAAAAAACTGGTAGAATAAATCTGGAGAAAAAAATGACCCAATAACCGAAAAACACAAAAAAAAAAAATTAAAAAAAAACTGAGGTAAAAAAAATGAAAAACTAAAAAAAAAAAAGGCTGGAGTCGCTATGGGCTACAACGACTTTCTGTCGCTATAGCCCATAGCGACTTTAAGTAGAAAAAAAAACGAAAATTTAAAAAATAAAATAAAAAAAAAGGCTGGTGTCGCTATGGGCCACAGCGACACTGTGTCGCCGTGGCCCATAGCGACATAGCTTTTTTTTTTCTTTTTTTTTTCATTTTTTTGAGTTATTGGGTCTCTTTTTTTCTCCAGATTTATTCTACCAGTTTTTCTTTTTCATTTTTGTTTTTCTACATTTTTTTCCTTCACTTATTTTTTGCCCAGTTTTTTTAAATAAAATATATCTGTTAAAAATTATTATATACTCAACATTCTAGTAAATTATATTATCAATTTCATATAAATATATATTTATAAATTTATTATTTCTATAATTTTTTTATTTTATACATATCTATAGCGCCACTATTTTTTTTTATTTGAATTATTTACTTAATTATTTTTAAAATTTATTTATTTTATATTACAAATTAAATATTAATTTCTATTTATAAACTTATTTTTTGTGTAATTTCTTTTCTTTATATATATTTTTTCCTTTAGATTATTTTATCACGAATTAAATATGTACTTCATTATTTATCACAGTGGCGCTTTGGCCTATAGCGACACTGTGTCGCTATAGGCCATAGCGCCACTATATATATTTTTTTTTTTTACATTTGAATTTATTTATTTTTAAGCCGTTTGGTGGCGGTATGGGCTATAACGACTTTATTTAAGCCGTTTAGTGACGCTATGGGCTGTAGCGACTTTATCTATATGGCTTTCATGGCTTCCCTGAAGTGAAAAAAATGCCACGTGTCACCGGTGTCGCTATGGCCCATAGCGACACCGTTATAAACAGCCCCAAAGGCGTAAATAGTTTCAAAACAACCCCATTTACGTAATAAACTTTTAAAATAACTTCACTTTGGTCAAAAAGCCTTAATTATAAGATCTGTTCTGAAATACATAGATGAACCTAATATAATTTTAGAATTGATTTAAAATAATTTTAAGTCAACAAATATTACATTTCACGAATATAAATTAATTTTTTATTATCAATTTTGAGATAATGAATTATATTTATTGAAGAAAGAAATAAAGATATAGCCATATAATATTTTGTGGTCTCGATAAATTTATTAGTATATTATCTTTCGTGCCCAAAAACATATATTTCACACAAAAATGAATGGTGCAGACATTATTATTACCAAATGGTGATCACTTGTTTGATAGAACATGTGGAGATGGAGAAAGTGTTGATGATCTAAGTCAAACAAGAAACAAAGACTAAAAAATCCAGAGAAGTAAAAGGTTGTCCTCCAACTCGATATTAGTAAGCTACTTCCCAGGAGGAGAAGGCACTTGGAAACTTTCAGGTCCCCATCTTTTTGGCTTATTCTTCTTATTCATAGTCAATTTCCTAAGCTTGTCATTAGGCCCTATAAACATATGCTATACATGATTTTATATTTAAATAGCCTGGTTACGGTTGAATCAAGTTTTTTTTTTTGGTTCGTCCCTGGAGTATCCACCGCCGACAGCAGTGACTAATCTCCTCGCTACGTTGGAAGCACCTCAAAGGGTGGGATAGCTGGCCCCAAGATTTAACGCGGTTGCATACACAAGGCAGGATTCGAACCCCTGACCTTGCTTAAGCGTGGATCAACTCCTAGCGCTGAACCACACGCTTGGGGTTGGTTGAATCAAGTTTGATAGGATAAGCATGAATATCTAGGACAAATTTAATATATAAAAATTTCAAAACAAAAAACTTGTTATCGTATTAGTTAAAGTATCGTTACAAAAAAAAGGTGAAACTTTACCAAAAAGAAATATTAGTTAAAGTATTCACATGTTTTTTAAATAATTAATTTTGTGCTATAAAAAGATTTGGTTGATTATTTTTAGTGAAAGATTTTTTCTTCCTGTCACATTTTTTTTCTGTACAAGAGGTTTTAATTGAAACTTTGTTTTAAGAAAATTAAATCTAATTTTCTAATTAAATCAACGTAATGTGGGTGCGACAAATTGTATTTAAACAGATTATAATTTACACAAATAAAGAAAAAATAAGAACAAGTGAAAGAAAAATAAGAGACGAGATTATTTAATAGAGAAAATAAAAAGAAAAAAAATATTATAGTGAGTATTAGGCATGGCAATCTAACCCGCCCCTGTGGGTACCCGCCCAAACCCGCCTCGATTTGGATGGGAAAAACCTGTGTTTATCGGGTTCGGGTTCGGGTTCGGGTTTTCCCCGATTGATAAAATCGGGGACGGGGGCGGGGATGTTAATACCCACCCCGCCCCCATACCCACCCCCGCCCCCGCCCCGCTTAATAATATAATTAAAAAATTATTTTTATATATATAAATAAAATTATAAATATTTATATGAAAAAATTTATATTATTTTACTTTTCTTTTATTTTTTTTAAATTATTCATATTTATTTAAAGGAAAAAAAGAAGAAGAAAAAAATTAGGAGCGGGGGCGGGGGCGGGGCGGGGAAACCCGAACCCCACCGGGAACGAGAATGGGGACCTAGATTTTATCCCCGGCGGTATCGGGGGCGGGGACGGGGACAGTTTAAATTTGCGGGGGCGGGGGCGGGGAACGTAAAACCCGCCCCGCCCCGCCCCGCCCCGCCCCGCCCCGCCCCGCCCCGCCCCGTTGTAGTGAGTATATTGTATGACTCTTCAATATTGAATAATAGTACTTCAAGGAAGATTTTTTTATTTAAACTAAAATTAATAATGTGTTGTATGCTTGGATGTTGAGGCTATTCAAGACTTGTGACTCTAAACTAGTCTATGAGAAGGCTAATTTTTATTTTTATTTAATCCTTCTTCCCAGAAAGAACTGCAATTTTAGCATAAACAAAGTGTTAAACAGAGTCTGGAAAGCAACAGCTATACCAACCAGAAAGTGCAAATTTTTTAGTCACAACTTAACGAAGAATTTAAAAACATTTCATTGTGTTTTCACCTTTAAAAGCAGCAGAGTGGATTGCTTGGTTTGGCAACTTGACATTTCATTATAGGTTTCTTTGGTTTTGGCCATGCGAATTAAATTAATTATCTAAAGGAACAAATTTCATTCTTATTTTGATATTATAAATTTACGTTTTCACTTAATAATAAGAACATATGTAAGATTTATTTTTTGGACTTAAATATATTTTTAATCTCCATATAATGAGCGAGTTTTGATTTTGTTCTTTGTAAAAAAAAATTTATTTGTAACATGGGTAAATTTTAATTTTGATTCATATAAATATTATAACTTTTTTATTTTCATCTTTCTAAATCTAAAATAATTTTTGGTCTCTAATGATGATTTTAAATTATGTAACTAACATTTATTTTAAGAATTTATAAAGCTTTTAAGTGGTGTCACATACTAATATTGTGACACTATAATCTACATGTCATAACACAATATAATATAAAACTGATAATCTCAATATAATAAATAAACTCAAAGTTCACACAGGTTAAAAAAATCACATTTTAACATAAATTAAACTTGGCGGAAGTAACAATATTACCAAAAAAATCATAACACAATATAATATAAAATGGATAATCTCAATATAATAAATAAACTTAAAGTTCACACAGGTGGAAAGAATCACATTTTAACATAAATTAGACTTAGCAGAAATAACAATTACCAAAAAAAATAAAAATTAAACTATTCAAAGTAAATAGCAAGAATCAAATGCTAATTGGTCTTAACTAATTCCTTAGTGTCACGTGCCTTATTAGAGCAAAATCCAACATTGAGGACTAAGTGTCATCACCGACATCCTCAACATCGTGCTAATGATTACTTGCAAAAACTACAAGAAGACAATACAAAAGAAAAGGGAGTGAGAAACATCTCACTGCTCACGGTGCAGAAATGCAAACTAGCTAGCCAAATACAAATAATATATAGAACATGATATAGCATATATAGTTACACATCATCATATTTAACTCATTTATAGCATAGTAAGCAATAATAGATAATATTATAATGCAAATGCAATGGACACATGTTATCATGCATGCGATCCTAGTAAAAATATCATATATCTGTTAAGTCAGACGGAAATTCCCACCGAGGTTTTGAATATGACAATTATAATACATATTGTTATTACTAACATGTGCATTAGTGTTTCAAATGGATAACAATAAGATCACGCAATAAAGTATGATCAAGCATAATCTAGCTGGACAAAACATCAGACGATAACAAAGTTAGTACCAAGACCAAGGTCAATTCAGGCACAAATCAAAATCAAAATACAAGATAAGACAAGACTATCAGTGAAAGCCTGAGGCATTAGACGCAAAATGAACAGACATCAGTATGAAATGATAGAATCAACCAGAAGACAAAGTTGCCACTCTTATGCCTAGACGAAAAGAGTAGTCAAGATCAGATGAAGTGTCTTGTATCTAGACGATGTCAAAAATACTGAAGCATGTCTGAAGTCCACTAATCATATTGAAAGAAATCAAACAAGAAACATAAGAGGACATCAATGTGAATCAAAAAAATATAGGCAAGCGTGGATTCACAAGTCAAAGTTGAGTGCGTCAGAAAAAGGACACCTACTTTTCAGAAAAAATAGCACCGTACGTAGCAGCTAAACTGATGAGGAAAGTACAATACCTAGATCATGATTGAAGTCAGATATCAAAGTAATCAACTACACAGAGAGACTTCATAAATACAAGAAAACATTTAATGCAAGATCAAATGCATTAAATGAAAAGATTTGCATAGCCATGAACATGCCTCCATCCGCAACGACATGAAGCTATGCTCGAACGGAAAAATTTGAATTCAAACAACGGACAGATTTATCAGATGACTATAAGTACCAAGGAAAAGAAGAAGAACATATAGAACAGACAAGCAAAAAGAAGAACGTACAACAAGAAAAAGAAAGTGAACGAATATAAACTACATTTTCTTCTCAAATTATTTCCTGTATATCTGTGTAAAACTAAGATAGCTTATCTTAGTGAGTGTTGCTAATAGTCCATCCTCTCTACGAGAGTAACCAAACACTTAGATACTTATCCCTATAAAACTAAGGTTACGCACCTTAGTGAGTGTAGAAATTACCCTATCCTCTCTGTGAGAGTTATACACACACTCAATACTCTAAACTGCTGTAAAGCCTAAAGAGGCTGATAGAAAGAATACTTGTGAACTAGAAGTGGTTGAGAATACTAGCATTGGTGAGTGAAGTCGACGGACCAGAAGTGGTCAAAAATACTTGGAGAACCAGCACTGGTTAAAGAATACTAGCATCTAGTTGACGAGCCAGAAGTGGTTGAGAATACTTGTAATCCCTTGTGATTAGTGGAACCCTTCTGCGGAAGGAAATTGGATGTAGCTCAGATTGAGTAAACCAGTATAAATGTCTGTGCATTCTCTTCATTTTTTTTCTTACTTTGCTCTTGTTCTATTTCATTTTTCAACAAAGCATTAGACAAAAACATACTTAACCTTTTATGTTGAAAATCAGTTTTATTAAACAAAGAAACTCACTAGACAGAGAAGTCTACTTAAGTTTTTCAATCAAAATTGCTCTTGCAAAATAACTTTAAAATTTTCCAACTAACATGAACACATACATTCAACCCCCCTTCTGTGTGTATTTCAGCTAACTTCAATTGGTATCAGAGCTTGACCCCTTAGGTTGAGCATCTAACACTACAGGGGAAATGATCATGGAAAATGAAGGACAAGTTGTAAACCGACCACCCCTCTTCAAAGGAGCAAAATATGACTATTGGAAGCAAAGAATGATTTCATTCTTTGATGCATGTCATATATACATGTGGGACGTTGTTGAGCAAGGAAACTACATTCCGCTAGATCAAGCTGGCAACGAGAAACCCAGAGCACAATGGATTGAAGAGCAAAAACAAAGATTTATGTTGAACTCCAAGGCACGCAATACGCTTATGTGTGCTCTGTCTGAGAAGGAATACACTAAAGTTTACAGCTTTAGAAGTGTCATACAAATGTGGGACACCCTAGCTCTAACCTACGAGGGGTCCCTAGAGATAAAACGCAACAAGCTAAGCTTGTTGGCACGTAAGTATGAACTTTTTGAAAATACTTTTACACAAGGGACCTTCCCTGACAGTGTATTCTATATCGTACCCTTCAAAAAAATACTTTTATACACATGATGCATGTTAACCAAACTCTATGCATAACATTTCACATGATCTCATTAATTCATTGTCAAGTAATCCTATATCATAAAATCATCAACCATTCTCAATATTGCAATTAAAAAGTAAACTATATCAATTAAATATTAGCAATCAATGGCATAAGAGATCACATACTACAAATTATAAATAGCTCACAAGCATATCAATAGCACATTCACATACTAAATTTTCATAAATTAATCTTCTACGATATCGTATAGTCCAAACACCTTAGATAGAGTTGTATATATGTTATTAAGTTGATCTTAATTTTATTAGTAAGCTAAGAAAATTACCTCCAACTTGTATGTTGACCTCAAGAGCTAAATATGTCATTTACTATTTTAAATAAATAGAAAACCGCAATGTTTCAGCCTAAATCTGATAACATGATATTTTCTCACTAATTTGATCATAACTTGAGTTCTAGACCTCCATTTTAGGTGATTCTAATGAAATTCAAAATTTAACATCCAGGGCTACAACTTTTATGAAGATCATAAAACCTAATTCTGCCATTTAAGTCTACTCAAAAAGTTTACAATGTATATATGCACGTTACATTTCATGTATAGAATATGAGGTTCATTTTTTAAGTCACATAACTCAATCACTCCTTAACATTTTTATATGATTCTTGAGTCTAAAATGTAGCCCCAAATGTGTACTTTCTAACTCAACAATTGAAATTCAATTTGGTTAATCACATAGAGAAAACACATAAATACCAAAGTATATTCATACTAGAATTTTTAGAACAAGGCACAACTCGCACCCAAACTCTTTTCTCTCAGTCTAATCAGTAAGAACTTTCCATAGGTTACATTACACTTATAAAAGACACAATTTACATGTACAACTACTATCATTTCACTATCATCACAACAAGTTCCTTTAGGGCTTCCCACTAGGGATGGCAACGGGGCGGGTCAGGTACGGGTTTCATGACACCCGTCCCCGTCCCCACGAGCCAAACTCATCCCCGTCCCCGTACCCGTACACGTCAATTTTTTTATTTTTTTATTTTTTTGTAAAAAATGATATTTTAAAATTATTTTTTATTATATTATAATTATAATTAGGTTATTTCTCTATCTCATATTATAATAAATAATCACACATAAAAAAAATTCAAATTCTTTAATATAATTAAATTGAAAGTGGGTATTAAATTAAAAATGGGAACGGGAACGGGTACAGGTACGGGTACGGGACGGGTAAGTACATACCCTTACCCATACCCGTACCCGATTTAATATATCGGGTTTTACCCATACCCATACATGTACCCGGTCAAACCGGATATTCCGTGTTTAAGTCAGGATGGGTTCGGGTATTACCCGCGAGTACGGGTATATTTGTCATCCCTACTTCCCACGGAAACTCACAAGGACCTTAAATTATACAATTTTCCGTCCAAAACATGAAATTAATCATTCATTCAAACAATTCATGCAATTAATTATGAGTGAGAAGAATAGGGAACAAAATAGAAACATTAGGGGAAACCCCTCATACATAGGCACACAACATATATAGGATTGGGGTCAATACCACTATTCGACATACAAACCCACACTTAGAGCGAGATTTCTCACTCTCGCCTTACTTAGATAAGCTCTAGATGACGGCTGCAAGGCTCTAGTGTGACACCCTTACTACCCCAACACATATATTGTAATAATGTAAATAAACTAAGGAAATAAATTTTTCAACATTGGTAAAAGGGTTCACATAAAAACCTTTAAAAAAGTTCTTCAATATCCAAAATAGTTGAAAATGAAACTTGGAAAATAAAACCTAATAGGTTACAAAATATTTTCAAAATAATAAGTACAACTCCAAATACATATAAAAGTCCAAATCCTAGAAATCTTCTGCCCCGATGTCACAATATCAGAGCACACCCACAACTCAACTGTTGACATTCTGGATGCCACTCATGTAACAGCCCATTTTTCGTGGGCCAAAGGCCCAATTCGTGGCCCAGAACGGGCCGTTTCAATTTTGAAACGGGCCGTTCTGGAATAGTGAGTATGGCCAAAATTGTAGAAGCAGAACGGTCCGTTCTGATGGGAGAACGGGCCGTTCTGGTTTGGAGAACGGGCCGTTATGGTTTGGGAACGGGCCGTTCCAGTTGAAAATTTTACGTAGGTTTGAAGGGCCCAAAACGGGCCGTTCCGATTTTGGAACGGGCCGTAGTGGTAGGTGGGCGAAAAATCCTATAAATAGGCCTCAAATCCTCTCATTTCTACACACCTCTCATTCTCACTCTCTCTTCTCTTATGTTCTCTCTTTCGTTCCTCTTCTTCTCTCTGAAGACCAAGAGGAACTCAGAGGATGAGGTTTTACTCCAGTTTTAGTTCCGATCCTTGTTTAAGGAAAAAGAGGAGGAGGTTGTGCCCGAGTTCTTATTTATCCAGGTACGGGGGAAAAGGAGATTATTTATATGTAGAGTTACATGAGGGAATTGGGTAGAGGAAGAGCCCTTAGGGTTATGAATAATTTTATAATTATTTATGTTTGGAGGATTAATTATCTTATGTGATTCTATATATATTTAGGATTACGAATATATGTTTAACTTGAGAAAATGATGCTCTGGGAGAGAGAACGAAATTATAGAAAAGTGCCTGTAAGTTAGGTTGTGAAAAATTGGATGATTTCTGTTTGAGAAATTGAGGATCCCATTAGATTCTGTATGTGTTGAGGATTATAGATATGCTAATAATTTGTAAGAATGATGATCTGCGAGGGAGAACGAAATTGTAGAAAAGTGCCTATGAGTTAGGTTTTGGAACAATTGGGGATTTTACTGTTTATGTTAAAATTATATTAAATTGATAATTCCAATGTTTATTATATTAGTTTATGAATGTTATTCTTATATTATTTTATAAGAATTGATGATTGAGATGTGAATTGCTTGAGGATGTGTAAAGCCTTATTTTGTTAGACTTATCTGTTGAGTATGTGATATGGAATTGTGTATGTGATATGAAATCGTGATATGAGATGAGATGTTGTATGGATATGATTAAAAATGTGATTGCGATGTGTTTCCTCACACTAATGACTAGGGATGGCACGACCCCTGGGTAAGTGGTGCTACAGGGAGGGCGTGACCCTAGCATGGTGTGGGATGAGTAAGACAGTTAACACACACCACTTATGTCGATTATGGCAGCCCTGGCATAGAGTTAATTGCAAGAGACTATGTGGATTGTAATGTGATTGTGGTTCCTCACACTAAAGGATCGAGGATGATACGAACCCTGGTAGTGGATGCTTCAGGGACGAGCGTACTCCTGGATGATCAGGGATGATACGAACCCTGGGTAGTTGATGATTCAGGGACGAGCGTACTCCTGGATGATCAGGGATGATACGAACCCTGGGTAGGTGATGCTTCAGGGACGAGCGTACTCCTTAATGACTAGGGATGGCACGGCCCCTAGGTAAGTGATGCTACAGGGAGGGCGTGACCCTGGTTTGGTGTGGGAGGCAATTAACCCGTATCACTTGTGTCAGATGTGGCGAGGTCTTGGCATAGTGTTAATTGTGAGATTGGTGTGAATTATGGATGTGGAAATGATATTTGTTAAATGTAAAATTGGTGTGAATTATGGATGTGGAAATGATATTGTTAATTGTAAGATTGACATGAATTATGAATATGGAAATGATGTTGTAAATTGTATAATTAGTGTGGATTATGATGGATTGAGATATGTATGTGAAATGAGATATGTTAAATGTGAATTGAGATGTGAAGATGATGAATGATATATATATATATATATATATATATATATATATATATATATATATATATATATATTATTATTAAATAATGAATTATGATGAGATTATATTGTGATGTGTTTGTATGTACTTTGCATATAGATATTTTCTTTTCTCACCATATAAACTGTGGATATTTTAGGTGAAGAAGATCCGGCTACGAGTGGCATCTAGAATGCCAACAGTTAAATTATGGGAATGCTCTGATAGTGTGACATCGGGGCAGAGGATTTCTAGGACAGAATATTTATATGGATTTGGTATTGTAATAAATGATTTTAAAATTGTAAACTCTTAAATTTTACCTTTCAAGTTTTATTTTTCAGTCATTCTCTTATATTGAAGAAAGAACAGATTTGATGTTTTATGTGAACCCTTTTACGAACCCTTTGAAAGTTTATTCTTCTTAATTAAATTATATTATATATGTGTTGGGGTAGTAAGGGTGTCACATTTAGTGGTATCAGAGCAGGTCGATTCAATCGGCCGTGAGTTATGAGTCTACTATGATTGTTTGGTAGATGAGTAATGTGATGATTTGACTGTAACTTATTGATGTGCTAATGTGATGATTGATTTTGTTTATTTATTTGTGTGCATTGTGTTCTTAGGATTTATCTGGAAGACATGATATAGCTTAGTTGATGATTACTCATTGGTTTTGATACTTCTTACTTATGTAAGAAGTAGTGGTTAAATAGTATCGCTCGTGTTGCGAACATATGTGCCAGTAATAGTGAACGAAGCCTTGTGCTAGCCAACTAGAACTTTAGATGTGAGTGATACATTGATTTGTCGAGTGTACTAAGAGTTTGCGATTGGTGAAGCTTCTGACATCTATAGTTGTAGCGGTTGAATCTAAGGTGATTGTCTCCTTGGTGAGAGATTGAAATGTTGGTAATTCCCTTGAGTGTTGGTGTTGGCATGTTTACCATTTACAGTTTAGGTAGCATGTGAGTTTTATTTTCTAAGTCTGTTGTGCTAAATATGTGAGTTGTTTTGGTTTAGGATTGTAGTGGGAAACTTGAATATGAAGTTGAGGTGTGAGTTTGGAAGGGTTGATGTATTTTTGTGGCCTTAGATATATTGATATACTATTGCTATTTGGTGTAGAGGATATTTTGGCTGCAGTTTTGTTGTGCCATTATGACTACCATATTGACAGATTTAGATTTTATGGTCTTCATGAAAGTTATAGCCTTGGACATTATCTATCCAATGGAACTGGAATTAGGTAAAACGAAGGTCTAGAACTCCAGTTATAGCTACTTTAGTGATCAAAGGTCTAGTTGTAAGCGCCGAATATATCTGCTGAGGTTTTTGAAATTTTTAGCTAAGAAGATGATCTTTTTGGAATCTTATGTCTTCATAAGAGTTGTAGCTTATTTTCGTAGCTTTCTTTTGAGATAGGTTTGAGATCATTTGGATGAGTATAACTCTTTGTGTGTCATTTGCTTTGACAGTTGTTGAAGGTAGGTATATGCTATAATGATGTTTTTGAGTTGTTAGGCATAGCAAGGATAAAAAAAAATAGATTTGGATATGATGTTTTGAGGTTTTGTCATTGAGAGATTGTTTAAGATGATATGATGCTATGTGGTAAAGTTGGTTCATGTACATGCTATATGGAGTAAATGGTGATTGATTCGTACATGCTTAGGAATGGTATATATGAAGGTTTAAAGTAGGTATTCTAATATGATTTGATGTGCATGTATGTTGATATGAGGATAGATGACCTTATGGATCAATTAACAAGTATTTATGTGTTTAGTAAGATTGACCTTAGGGTGTGATATCATCATATTGGAGATGAGGATGAAGATGTATCCAAGACAGCTATACGCTAATTTACCTAAGTATGATTTTTGATTGTATGAAGTGAGTTTTCTAGGTCCTGTAATTTCTGGCGGAGGTATGCCGTAGATATATCTGATATAGAAGTTGTGCTTAAGTGAGAGATACTTGAGTCTATTAATGAGGTTAGGAGTTTCTTGGGTTAGCTCATTACTATTAGAGATTTATTGAGTAAATTTCTAAGATAGCATTACTTTTGACTAGGTCGTCTAGGAAGAGTGTTGTCCTTGTGGGGGATAGTAAGTGCGAGAGTAGTTTTCAAACTTTTAAGGAAAGATTGACTAGTGCACTAGTGTTAGCAATGGTTGATCTTAGTAAACTTTTTGTGGTATAGGTTGATGCTTCTAAGATAGGTTTGGACAGAGTGTTGATGCAAGAAGGAACAATAGTAGCTTATGCTTCTAGGAAATTGAGAATTCATGAGAGGAATTACCTTACCCATAACCTTGAGTTAGCAATTTTGTCATTTATACTAAGATTTGGAGACACTACCTATATGATTCTAAGCTTGAGGTATTTAGTGATCATAAGAACCTTAAATATCTTTTGACCAAAGGAGTTGAATATGAGATAAAAGAGATAGTTGGGATTTCTTAAGGAATAAGATTTTGATCTTATTTGTTATCCAGGCAAAGCCATTTTGGTGACCGATGCTTTGAGTATGAGACCTTTATATTTGTCTTCCCTTATGATTAGAGAGATGAATCTTTTTGGCTCAAATTAGAGATTTAAGTTTGGCTTATAAGGTTACCCTTAGTAGTGTGAGACTAAGTATGACTTGAGTAACGAATGGATTGTTGAAGGAAATTGGAGAAGCATTATTAGTTGATTCATTTTGGTGACAAGATATGATGCTATAGGATAAGGTGATGGATAAGAGTTTAACTTGGGTGTAGATGGAGTAGTGAAATTAGAGATCTGATATGTATACCTAGTAAACTTACGCTTAGGTGCTTGATCTTTAGAGATGAACATAGAAGTAAAACCAATATTATGGCAGATGCCTTGATTATGATGACCTCTGATATATTATTTTTGATGATTTAAGGGTTGGATTTGATTGAAGAATTTAGAGACTTATGCTTTGTTTGTGAGATTATCCTTAGGATCATTGAATTGATTATGTTGAAAGTGACTAGTGAATTAATAAATGAGATTAGAGAAGCCTAGGAGTCAGATCCTTTCTTAGGGAACCAAGTGGAGAAAATTGGTAGAAGTATAGATAACCATTTCTGAGTAGAAATCGACATTGTTTTGAGGTGCAAGAAAAAACTTGGGTGCTTAGTAACCTTGAATTAAGAAAAATGATCTTAGAGGAAGGACATAAGAGTATTCTTAACATTCGTTTAGGAGTTACTGAGATGTGTCGGGACCTTAGAAGGATGTATCAGAGTGGTGCAATAGAAGCATGGTGGCCTAAGATAAAGAGAGGAGTAGAGGAATTTGTATACTCGTGTTTAGTATGCTGGAAGTCTTTAGGAATTTTTGTAGCACTTAGACGCTCCATTTTGGAAGTGAGATGGTGAGTGGATAGACCTTAGTGGTAGGTTTGTCTAAGACGCTTAAGAGATTGATTTTATTTGTGTTTCAATGCATAGACTCGCCAAGTTTATATGTCTTACCCTTAGAAATCCTTTGATAAAATTGATAGAGTTGTATATCAGTAAGGTAGTGAGGTTGCATAAGGATTAGAAAGTAAGAAGAAAGAAGTCTACCATTACAAAATTTTCAGGGACGAAATTTCTAGAAGGAGGGGAGTATTGTAACAGCCCATTTTTCGTGGATAGTGAGTATGGCCAAAATTGTAGAAGCAGAACGGGCCGTTCTGATGGGAGAACGGGCCGTTCTGGTTTGGAGAACGGGCCGTTCTGGAAGCAAAACGGGCCGTTCTGTTGGGTTTGAGAACGGGCCGTTCTGGTTTGGGAACGGGCCGTTCCAGTTGAAAAATTTACGTAGGTTTGAAGGGCCCAGAACGGGCCGTTCCGATTTTGGAACAGGCCGTAGTGGTAGGTGGGCGAAAAATCCTATAAATAGGCCTCAAATCCTCTCATTTCTACACACCTCTCATTCTCACTCTCTCTTCTCTTTTGTTCTCTCTTTCGTTCCTCTTCTTCTCTCTGAAGACCAAGAGGAACTCAGAGGATGAGGTTCTACTCCAATTTTAGTTCCGATCCTTGTTTAAGGAAAAAGAGGAGGAGGTTGTGCCCGAGTTCCTATTTATCCAGGTACGGGGGAAAAGGAGATTATTTATATGTAGAGTTACATGAGGGAATTGGGTAGAGGAAGAGCCCTTAGGGTTATGAATAATTTTATAATTATTTCTGTTTGGAGGATTAATTATCTTATGTGATTCTATATATATTTAGGATTACGAATATATGTTTAACTTGAGAAAATGATGCTCTGGGAGAGAGAACGAAATTATAGAAAAGTGCCTGTAAGTTAGGTTGTGAAAAATTGGATGATTTCTGTTTGAGAAATTGAGGATCCCATTAGATTCTGTATGTGTTGAGGATTATAGGTATGCTAATAATTTTTAAGAATGATGATCTGAGAGGGAGAACGAAATTGTAGAAAAGTGCCTATGAGTTAGGTTTTGGAACAATTGGGGATTTTACTGTTTATGTTAAAATTATATTAAATTGATAATTCCAATGTTTATTATATTAGTTTATGAATGTTATTCTTATATTATTTTATAAGAATTGATGATTGAGATGTGAATTGCTTGAGGATGTGTAAACCCTTATTTTGTTAGACTTATCTGTTGAGTATGTGATATGGAATTGTGTATGTGATATGGAATCGTGATATGAGATGAGATGTTGTATGGACATGATTAAAAATGTGATTGCGATGTGTTTCCTCACACTAATGACTAGGGATGGCACGGTCCCTGGGTAAGTGGTGCTACAGGGAGGGCGTGACCCTAGCATGGTGTGGGATGAGTAAGACAGTTAACACACACCACTTATGTCGATTATGGCAGCCCTGGCATAGAGTTAATTGCAAGAGACTATGTGGATTGTAATGTGATTATGGTTCCTCACACTAAAGGATCGAGGATGATACAAACCCTGGTAGTGGATACTTCAGGAACGAGCGTACTCCTGGATGATCAGGGATGATACGAACCCTGGGTAGTTGATGATTCAGGGACGAGCGTACTCCTGGATGATCAGGGATGATACGAACCTTGGGTAGGTGATGCTTCAGGGACGAGTGTACTCCTTAATGACTAGGGATGGCACGGCCCCTGGGTAAGTGATGCTACAGGGAGGGCGTGACCCTGGTTTGGTGTGGGAGGCAATTAACCCGTATCACTTGTGTCAGATGTGGCGAGGTCTTGGCATAGTGTTAATTGTGAGATTGGTGTGAATTATGGATGTGGAAATGATATTTGTTAAATGTAAAATTGGTGTGAATTATGGATGTGGAAATGATATTGTTAATTGTAAGATTGACATGAATTATGAATATGGAAATGATGTTGTAAATTGTATAATTGGTGTGGATTATGATGGATTGAGATATGTATGTGAAATGAGATATGTTAAATGTGAATTGAGATGTGAAGATGATGAATGATTGATATATATATATATATATATATATATATATATATATATTATTAAATAATGAATTATGATGAGATTATATTATGATGTGTTTGTATGTACTTTGCATATAGATATTTTCTTTTCTCACCGTATAAACTGTGGATATTTTAGGTGAAGAAGATCCGGCTACGAGTGGCATCTAGAATGCCAACAGTTAAATTATGGGAATGCTCTGATAGTGTGACATCGGGGCAGAGGATTTCTAGGACAGAATATTTATATGGATTTGGTATTGTAATAAATGATTTTAAAATTGTAAACTCTTAAATTTTACCTTTCAAGTTTTATTTTTCAGTCATTCTCTTATATTGAAGAAAGAACAGATTTGATGTTTTATGTGAACCCTTTTACGAACCCTTTGAAAGTTTATTCTTCTTAATTAAATTATATTATATATGTGTTGGGGTAGTAAGGGTGTCACAACTCATAACCGGATCTTCCTCACCTAAAAAATCCACAAATTGTACGGTGAGAAAAAAGAACATCTATATGTAAAGCACACAAGGAAACACAACATAATCTCATCATAACTCATTACTTAATGAAATATTCACAACCATTTCTATATATATCCTAATTCTATCAAACATGAATCATATTCACATTACAATTCACAATCATACCAATCAATCCTAAATCTTGCAATTAACACTATGCCAAGGTCGCGCCTCCCCTGACATACGTGTTAAGTGCCTCACACATCCCACACTATGCCAAGGTCACGCCACCCCTGTAGCATCTTTTTGCCCAAGGTTGTGCTACTCTTGACATAAGTTATACGTGTTAATTGCCTCACACATCCCACAATATGCCAAGGTCACGCCATCCCTGTAGCATCACTTACCCAAGGTCATGTCATCCCTGACATAAGTGTAAGGAACCACAATCACATCACATTCACATTCAACACATCTCGTTTCATGTCAACATACTCACATCAAAATTAATTGAACAATTAAATCATAATATATCATTCGCCACATCATGTTATCAATTCAATACTAAAACGGTAGATATAATGTTTACATTTGTGCGAAAACATCACACCACATTCCATAACTGAATTCCACATCTAGATCATCAATTTTTACCAAATAATATAACAATAATATTTATAAATTAATATAAAAGCCAATTGAATCACCAATTTGATAGAACCTTAACTCAAATAGTAAAACCCCCAATTTTCAAAACCTAACTCACAGGCATTTTTCTATAATTTCGTTCTCTCTCCCAGATCATCATTTTTACAAATTATTTACATATTCTTAATCCTCAATACATGCAAAATCTAATGGGATCATCAATTTCCCAAACAGAAATAATTATAAAATTAACCATAATCCTACGAAATTCCTCATCTACCCAATTTCCTCATGTAACTTTGTATACAAATAATTCCTTTTTCTCCCGTACCTCGATAAGTAGCAGCTGAAACTAAAGCAGGATCTGGTTGGTCTCCTCCTCTAGGTTCCCCTCGATCTTCAAAGAGTGTAGAAGGAAAAGAAGTCAGAAGTGAAAAGTGTGCTTCAGGGAGTGCCAGAGCGTGTTATTTATAAGCATCAAGAGTGGCCGGAACAACCTGTTTCGGATCCGGAACGGCCTGTTTTGGATCCGGAACGACCCGTTTTGGACTCATTTATCATGTGTAAAATTCACATCCAGAACGGCATGTTCTAGGTTGCATTTTAACCCATAACAGCCATGTTTGGAATGACCCGTTCTTAAACTAGAACGAGCCATTCCCAACTATAAGGTTACAAGCCTTTTTGGTGATTTGGAACGTGTAACGACCCGGCTGGTCACTATACACTACAACGTACACCTGAAACTGGACAGAAAAGAACAAGTGTATACATATAGTGTCTAGAATATACATATATACATGTCCAGATCTGACTAGATTCAAAATGTACAAGAATTCATCCAGAACTACTACACCGAGTAGCTGAAACAAACAAGCATCAACAAGGATTAGCTCCGCCTGCCAGCTACAGACTCTCCACTAGCCACCAACCTATCCCTGCTCTGCTCCCATACATAGTATGATCATCGCAGTCCAAACCACATGGAAACAACAAGGGTAAGCTAGTGAAAGGAAATAACATACAAATATAAATATGTAATTAAATAATAAGAAAAACATAGCTATAGTTATCCGCACATCAACCAGCTTAACAACATCAACTCAATATACCACAACATTCAGCAACAACAACACACATCTCACAACATCAGCATACAACTCATCAACCATACAGCATAACAGCAATAAAACATACAATGCGTCGTCACGCATATAAGTTAGTATTGGTCGCTTGTAATCGGTATAGGTCGACCGGGCCCCTATACCGTGGTCGCTTTGTACACGTGTGCCTCGACCTTGCCCACACACGAGACCACTAAGACTTAGAGGAGAATAGCAAGTTACTACTCCAAGGGTCAGCTTCCCAGGGAGGGTTTTCAACAAATTGGGCCCCAAGAGCACCACAGCCACTCAACCCACACAATGGGATGAGGAAGTTTCGAAAACAACTCCTCTAGTCTTAGTGATCAACAACTCAGCCTTTTGGCCCACACAGCCATTCGGCCTACACACCTCAGCCTTTTGGCCCACACAACCATTCGGCCTACACACCTCAGCCTTTTGGCCCACACAGCCATTCGGCCTACACATCCAATATCAACACACAGTACAGCACAATTGTACAACTCAACATATCAACTTACAACAATATCAGCTTACAGCGCGGCTAAACAGCTTACGGCTCAACAATATTGGCATCTAGCACGGCTAAACATCTTACAACACAGCAATACTAGCATACAACAACTAGCAGCTTATAGCTCAGCTAAACATCTAAATACAGCTCACAGCACAGTCTAAACATCCTTAATCAACAATAACATCTACAACACGACATATTCATCAATTTCAGCTCAACATCATAATCCCACATTATCAACTAGTCAGTACAACAATATTTAACAACTACAGCTCAGCTCAACATACACAACATGATCGACAGCATGATCAACAACGTTAAACTACACTACATACAACATATAGTACGACTTATCCATCTTGTTTACAACTCATCCAAACAACACCAATCAACCCAAGCACCTAAAACAACCTTCACAGAAAACAGCACATCCGGAGTTATACTACTCCTACCATGCTCATCCTTACATGAAAGATAAGAAGGTTTCCTACAACTCTCAAGAAGACACCAAGTCCTAATTCCTTCATCTACCTTGTTAAAAATGATAAAAACCGCAGCAGCTATAAACAAAGGTGACAGCTCAACCTCTCTTCACTAAAACAGCCATATCTAGAGTTCTAAAACTCCTTTTTGAGTGATTCCAGCGCCATTGGAAAGCTAACATCCAAGGCTACAACTTTCATGAAGACTACAACGTCCAATTCTGAAAGCACCAAGGCGCTCAGCGCCTACAAAGCGCTCAGCGCTTTAGCTCCAGGGATTCTCCTCTAGCTCTCTGCCCCAAAAGCGCTCAGCGCCCTGAAACGGCTCAGCCGTTTTGTCCCAGGTGGCTCTCTGCCCCCAAAGCGCTCAGCGCCTTAGAAAGGCTCAGCCATTTGGTTCCAGGGGGCTCTTCCCTATCACGAAACTCCCAAAGGGCTCAGCCGTTCAAAACGGCTCAGCCGTTTGTGACAGCAAACAATCCCTCCTCCATTTTTGAACAACAACCTGCAACAATCCAACAGCCCAAACACATGCAAACCCTCCAAAGAACTACACTTTCGTCAATCAATACAAAAACCCCTTCTTTTTCAACATGCAACCATGAATCATCAAAAATCCCAAATTTTTTATCAAAACCCCGAAACCCCGAAAACCCCATGTCCTTCAATCTCAGCTCAAAATCATCAAACATCAAACAATCAAAGAGTTCCTAGAATTCGTTTTCAGCCAAACAAGTCAAAGGACTAGCTTCCCTTACCTTGGTGAAGAAATTCGAGCTTCGGAAGGAAGAGCAACGAGAGGAAGTGGAAGAAAGGCTTGTATATCGAAGGAGAAGAAGGAACTTCTACTACTCAGCTAGCCAAACCTCAAATCTGCCCCACACCACCACCTTCAATGGCCAAACGAAAATCCAAGGGAAGAGAATGAGAGTTGAGAGTGAAAAAGAGTTTGAGTGATTAAAAGAGGGAAGGGAGAAAAAAAATGAGTTACGGGTCTCACAACCTCCCCAACAACAAGAGTTTTCGTCCCCGAAACCAGACTTACTTGGGAAGGGAAACAGATACTACTCCTTGCACTACTGCTCAACCTCCCAAGTAACCCAACCAATAGCTGCATCCCACCACACCTTTACTCGAGTAATGAACTTGTCCCTTAGCTTCTTCAACTTATCGTCCACCACTGCTACCGGCAACTTCTCAAACGTCAAATTTTCCTTCACCCGCACATCGTCCAGTTCCACTACATGACTTGGGTCATGAACATACCTCCTCAGCAGGGACACATGAAATACATGTTCCCCTTCTGTAACTCCAAAGGCTTACGCTTTTTTTCAGCATATGATTTCTACTTACTCTGAGCAGTCTTCATCCTCTCCTGAATCAGCTTCACCTCCTTAGTAGTCTATAGGATTAGCTCCAATCCCACAACTACTGACTCACCATCTTGATACCAGCACAGAGGAGTCCTACACCTTCTGCCATATAAGGCTCCAAACGGCGTCATCCCAATACTAGCATGAAAGCTATTGTACATGCGAACTCAATCAGCGGTAGGACTTCCTCCCAACTTCCCAAGTGATCTAACACACAAGCTCTCAACAAGTCCTCCAACACAACTTTCTTCAGCTCAGCATCATGAGGTAGGCAAATCCTGCCCTTGCACCTCAAGATTCCATCTCCACCCAGCTCAAAATCACCAGCCTTCTCGGTACCCAACAACCCAAGAAGTTTCACTAACTCAACATCTTGCAACTGTTTCTGTCTAACCTGCCTCAAGAACTCACTAGTTATGGTAATCATCCCATAACTAATGTGATCCTAAGCTAACTCCACACAGAGATTCAGATCTCTGAACTCCTCAACCAGCTCCAGTGTTTTCACCATCATACTAGACATGTGGATGAATTTCCTACTCAGCGCATCCACCACAACATCGGCCTTCCCAAGATGATACATCAACTGGAAGTCATATTCCTTCAAAAGCTCCATCCATTGTCTCTGCCTCATGTTCAGCTCCTTCTGATCAAACAAGGACTTCAGACTCTTGTGATCATTGAAGACACTGAACTGAGCACCATACAAATAATGTCTCCATACCTTCAAGGCAAACACCACAGCTGCTAACTCCAAATCATGAGTGGGATAATTCCTCTCATGATTCTTCAGTTTCCTTGAAGCATATGCCACTACTTTCCTGTTTTGCATTAGCACGCACCCCAGACCCTGGTGAGAAGCATCGCAGTACACATCAAAGGGCTCACCAGAATCTGGCAACACCAGCACAGGAGAAGTAGTCAACCTCCTCTTCAGCTCATCAAAACTCCGCTCACAAGCATCTGTCCAAATGAACGGCTGCTCCTTCCTTGTCAGCTGGGTTAAAGGTGCCACTATCTTGGAGAATCCCTCAATGAATCTCCTATAGTAACCCGCCAAACCCACAAAACTCCTAATGTCAGTGACAGTTCTTGGACGCTCCCACTACAACACCGACTTCACCTTAGCTGGATCAACAGCAATCCCCTCAGCTGAGATCACATGCCCCAAGAACTTCACCTCATCCAACCAAAACTCACATTTTGAAAGCTTAGCGTACAGCTGCTTCGCCTTCAAAATCTCCAACACTGTCCTCAAGTGCTCTCCATGCTCCTCCGGGGTTCTTGAATAAATCAAGATATCATCAATAAACACCACCACAACTTTATCCAAGAACGGCCAGAAGATCCTGTTCATGTAATCCATGAACACTGCAGGGGCGTTGGTCACACCGAACGACATCACAACATATTCATAGTGACCATACCTAGTCCTGAAAGCAGTCTTCGGTATGTCACCCTCCTTCACCCTAATCTGGTGATATCCTGACCTCATGTCAATCTTAGAAAACACAGACGCGCCCCTCAGTTGATCCATTAAGTCACCTATCCGGGGAAGTGGATATTTGTTCTTAATGATCAACTTGTTCAGCTGCCGGAAATCGACACACAGTCGACTACCTCCATCCTTCTTCCTTACCAACAACACCGGAGCACCCCACGGCGAAACACTCGGCCGCACCAACTGTTTCTCCAACAAGTCCTCCAACTGACCCTTCAGCTCAGCCAGCTCAGTAGGAGCCATCCTATAGGGAGCCACCGACACTGGCCCCGCACCTGGAACCAAGTCAATGCTAAACTCCATCTCCCTAACAGGAGGCAACCCAGGTACCTCATCAGGGAACACCTAAGCTAAATCCCTCACCACATCAATCTTCGCAATGACCTTCTCGGTCTCCTCACTTATAGCAGCAATCAAAAGACCACACTCTGCCTCATCCCTCAACAATGATTTAGCTTAACCAAGTGAATCAACATCTCTTACTCTAGTAGTAAGCATATGGTGAGTACCTCTCCACCCATGCTCAGCCTCTCCAACTAGCATGTAGACAGCATATGCCAGCCTCCTCTCCTGAGAACATCCCAACACAGTGAAGATCTTCTCCAGCTCACAGATCCAGTGGTCAGCTACCTCTGGATCTGTATCTCCTTTGAACTATAGAGGATGACATTTTCGGAATTCAACTAGATCCCGGCTCTCCTGTGACCCCACGACCTTGCTACACCTGCTGCAGCTCTATTAGCGTCCATTCTAGCAAAATAAGCATTTTGCTGCTGCATAGCCATAGCCATCATCAACATGGCACGGGCTATCTGCTCATTGATTCTAGTCATTGTCTACAGAAGTAACAACATCTTCAGTATACAATGACTAAACCAAAAAACCATCAACAGCACAACAAAACAACACAGCAATCAGCACAACAAACAACACAACAAGACAGCACATCACAGAGCTCAGCACAACAAAAGCCTAAAGGAACCACCCCCAAAGAGTGTCCACTAGACTCGAACTGCTCTGATACCACTAAAGTGTAACGACCCGGCTGGTCACTATACACTACACCGTACACCTGAAACTGGACAGAAAAGAACAAGTGTATACATATAGTGTCTAGAATATACATATATACATGTCCAGATCTGACTAGATTCAAAATGTACAAGAATTCATCCAGAACTACTACACCGAGTAGTTGAAACAAACAAGCATCAACAAGGATTAGCTCCGCCTGCCAGCTGCAGACTCTCCACTAGCCACCAACCTATCCCTGCTCTGCTCCCATACATAGTATGATCATCGCAGTCCAAACCACATGGAAACAACAAGGGTAAGCTAGTGAAAGGAAATAACATACAAATATAAATATGTAACTAAATAATAAGAAAAACATAGCTATAGTTATCCGCACATCAACCAGCTTAACAACATCAACTCAATATACCACAACATTCAGCAACAACAACACATCTCACATCATCAGCATACAACTCATCAACCATACAGCATAACAACAATAAAACATACAATGCGTCGTCACGCATATAAGTTAGTATTGGTCGCTTGTAATCGGTATAGGTCGACTGGGCCCCTATACCGTGGTCGCTTTGTACACGTATGCCTTGACCTTGCCCACACACGAGACCACTAAGACTTAGAGGAGAACAGCAAGTTACTACTCCAAGGGTCAGCTTCCCAGGAGGGTTTTCAACAAATTGGGCCCCAAGAGCACCACAGCCACTCAACCCACACAATGGGATGAGGAAGTTTCGAAAACAACTCCTCTAGTCTTAGTGATCAACAACTCAGCCTTTTGGCCCACACAGCCATTCGGCCTACACACCTCAGCCTTTTGGCCCACACAACCATTTGGCCTACACACCTCAGCCTTTTGGCCCACACAGCCATTCGGCCTACACATCCAATATCAACACACAGTACAACACAATTGTACACCTCAACATATCAACTTACAACAATATCAGCTTACAGCGCGGCTAAACAGCTTACGGCTCAACAATATTGGCATCCAGCACGGCTAAACATCTTACAACACAGCAATACTAGCATACAACAACTAGCAGCTTATAGCTCAGCTAAACATCTAAATACAGCTCACAGCACAGTCTAAACATCCTTAATCAACAATAACATCTACAACACGACATATTCATCAATTTCAGCTCAACATCATAATCCCACATTATCAACTAGTCAGTACAACAATATTTAACAACTACAGCTCAGCTCAACATACACAACATGATCGACAGCATGATCAACAACGTTAAACTACACTACATACAACATATAGTGCGACTTATCCATCTTGTTTACAACTCATCCAAACAACACCAATCAACCCAAGCACCTAAAACAACCTTCACAGAAAACAGCACATCCGGAGTTATACTACTCCTACCATGCTCATCCTTATCTCACATGAAAGATAAGAAGGTTTCCTACAACTCTCAAGAAGACACCAAGTCCTAATTCCTTCATCTACCTTGTTAAAAATGATAAAAACCGCAGCAGCTATAAACAAAGGTGACAGCTCAACCTCTCTTCACTAAAACAGCCATATCTAGAGTTCTAAAACTCCTTTTTGAGTGATTCTAGCGCCATTGGAAAGCTAACATCCAAGGCTACAACTTTCATGAAGACTACAACGTCCAATTCTGAAAGCACCAAGGCGCTCAGCGCCTACAAAGCGCTCAGCGCTTTAGCTCCAGGGATTCTCCTCTAGCTCTCTGCCCCAAAAGCGCTCAGCGCCCTGAAACGGCTCAGCCGTTTTGTCCCAGGTGGCTCTCTGCCCCCAAAGCGCTCAGCGCCTTAGAAAGGCTCAGCCGTTTGGTTCCAAGGGGCTCTTCCCTATCACGAAACTCCCAAAGGGCTCAGCCGTTCAAAACGGCTCAGCCGTTTGTGACAGCAAACAATCCCTCCTCCATTTTTGAACAACAACCTGCAACAATCCAACAACCCAAACACATGCAAACCCTCCAAAGAACTACACTTTCGTCAATCAACACAAAAACCCCTTCTTTTTCAACATGCAACCACGAATCATCAAAAATCCCAAATTTTTTATCAAAACCCCGAAACCCCGAAAACCCCATGTCCTTCAATCTCAGCTCAAAATCATAAAACATCAAACAATCAAAGAGTTCCTAGAATTCGTTTTCAGCCAAACAAGTCAAAGGACTAGCTTCCCTTACCTTGGTGAAGAAATTCGAGCTTCGGAAGGAAGAGCAACGAGAGGAAGTGGAAGAAAGGCTTGTATATCGAAGGAGAAGAAGGAACTTCTACTACTCAGCTAGCCAAACCTCAAATCTGCCCCACACCACCACCTTCAATGGCCAAACGAAAATCCAAGGGAAGAGAATGAGAGTTGAGAGTGAAAAAGAGGGAAGGGAGAAAAAAAATGAGTTACGGGTCTCACAGAACGCCTCATTCCCAACTAGGGTTTATAAGCCTTTTTTAGTAGTTTGGAACGGCCCGTTCTGGGCTATTAAATCACCCTTATTGGGCTTTGGGCCTTCATATAATCTGTGAAAATCGAAGTGTTACATCTAGAGTGATTTCCTTCCTGTTTTTGTTCTCCAAGCTTTGAATACATGAAAATAGAGGCATAAAAAAAAGGTTTGATCAAATAACTCATCTTTTAAAAATCCCAACCACCCTTTAATCCTCTAGTTAAACATATTAATCCTAATTATCCCAAAGATCCCTTTCCTTTTTAATAAAATATTACATTATTTTTTAATAAAAGATCATATAATAGATTATAAAATACATTACATAATCAAAACAAATAATTAACAATCCCTATTAATAAAAAAAATATCAAAATTATTAAAAAAAAATATTTATATTATATTTTATAAATAAAAAAAATGGGGTGTTATAAATATGATATCACTAACAATTGTGGTAGCACCTAATATGATTACTTAACATTTTAATTAAAATACAAGTATTTAAAAGCATAGTTGTGACAACCAAACTAAATCGGCCAGTCGGACCGAAAACCAATTCAATTCGCCTAGGAAATCATTCTACAATGAATCAATTAAAAATCGGTAGAGCTAGTCCAGAAATAGTAAACTTGTAAAATTGATAAAAATTGGTTTCAACCGATCCAATTAAAATTTTTTTTTTTTTTAATTTTTTAAAATTTAATTTAAAATAGTTTTAATTAAAATAATAGTTAATAAAAAAATTATAAATCATCATAACTTATATTAATACTTCTCTCATAAATATAATTTAATAATTTGTGTTAATTTTCAATTTTTAATATCTTTATTTTTTAATAATTTATATTATGTTAATTTGGTACTTTTTTATCCTAGATGTAAACTTGTTATTATTAGACATTGTTATATTTTATTAAAAATTAAACTTAAATGATATATTATATATAATTTAAAATTTTATGTGTACATTAAATATTAAGAATCTATAAATAATATTTTATTTTAATATTTAGGGTTATAAATTTATAATATTATATATACTTAATATTATTTTTATATTGGTAATAATAATTATTATGATTTTATTAATACCAATTTGACAATAGTTTAACCATAGTTGAACCATTAAACCTTAAATTAGTGCCTAAACTGGTTCAATGATCGGTCCAATTTTATAAACATTGTTTAAAATGTCTACATAATAATTGAGACTAAAAATAATAATTTTAAATTTTAGAGTAATTAAAAAATAAAAAGAAATATTTATAGAGACCAAAATAAAAAAAAACTTGCTTTTTTTCTGTATAGATTGAAAACATATTTAAACTTTTTTCCCTTCTTATTAGTCACATAATATTTCTCTTACATTAAGTATTTAATTTTATTTTGTACTGAAAATTTTATTTGTTTAAAAATGTTATTACCTCGATTTATTTTAGTTTGAATTTGATTTTAAATATAATTTTAATTCTTTATATTTGATATTAAACCAACTCCTATATATTAAATATGAATGTCTATCTTGGAGCATTCTTAGGGATTATTCTTCGATGGAGAATTGTTTTTAAAAAAATTTAACTTTATAAAAAATTGAACTTTTTTATTATATTTTTATCAATTAAAATTTGAATATTTTTAAACCAAATTATTAATGATTAAACATAATAATTTATAATTTAAAAATTAGTATCTAAATCAAAATATAATTTATATGTTTAATAATATATATTTATACATATTTTAAATATAATTTATATATTCAACTATAGTATTTATTTGTATATATAATTTATTGTAAAATTTAATTATATATACTAAATATTTAACTTGAAAAATATATAAAATAAACTATTAATTAAATATATATGTGTTTTATATAATTTGAATTTTAAGATTATTATATTTTTAATTAATCAAACATAATTTAAATGCAAATGTTTAGTTTTAATACATCAAAATCAATATTATTAATAAAGGTGATTCATTTCTTTTGGGTACACAATTTGATTGGACCAATTTATCTTTTCTATTAGAATTAATAGCCACTCCTATGTTAACTTCCCTTGTCTCTCTCATTTTTTTATTTATTTAAATAAAATCATGTCTCTTTCCACATCACAATTGATAAAGATAGTGGACTTGGACTCAAATAATTTACTTTCTATAACTTATTATTTAATTTTTAAAGTCTTCTATATTTAATTTATTATCATATTATAAGTAAAATTTTAATTGCTAATAATAAAAATATTAACTATTTTACATAAGTTACTTTTAATGATAATATTTATTCAAATTTTAATATTCATATATATAATATTCTTGTAAAATAATAATGACTAAATATATTTTATAAAACATCTTAATAATATTATCCTTAAAAATTTAAAAAGTGATTTTAATTAACAATCAAAGATTTGGCTAAAAATACCATCTTAAGTCCTTAACACACTTATGAATTGGTCTTTTCTTCTACAAGCAATAATGACGAGAAACTTTCACATGGATTGCTTTGTGGGTTAGATTGGCATAGTTATGAATTGGACAATGAGCGGTCTGATTTTTATAAATATTGTTTAAAAATAATTGCATAATAGTTGAAACTAAATACAATAATTCTAAATTTTAAAAAAATAAAAAATGAGAAACATATTTATAAAGACCAAAATCAAAACTTATTCATTTCGTGGGGATTGCAAATATATTTAAATCTGTTTTTCTTTCTTATTAGTCACATAATATTTCTCTTACATTAAGTATTTAATTTCATTTAGTTCTAAAAAAATTCGTTTAAAACTGTTATTATCTAAATTTTATTTTAGTTTGATTTTGATTTTAAAGACAAATATAAATTTTAATTTTAATTTTCATTTTTTTATATTTGATATTAAATTAATCATTATATATAAAACATGAACGATTATCTTAGAGCATTCCTAGGGGTTATTCTTCGGTAGGGCATTTCTAAAAATTCTTTTAATTTTTAACAAATTCATTTTTTTAATTATATTTTTATCAATTAAAATTTTAATATTTTTAAAATAAATGATCAATAATTAAAAATACCAATTTAACATTTAAAAAAAATTAGAGACTTAAATCAAAATATAATTTATATGTTTAATAATATATTTATACAAATTTTAAATATAATTTATATATTCAAATATAGTATTTACTTGTATGTATAATTTATTGTAAAATTTAGTTACATATAATAAATATTTAACTTGAAAAGTGTATAAATTAAAATACTTTGTTTTCGATAATTTGGATTTTAAGATTATTATATTTTTAATTAATCAGTCATACTTTGAATGTAGATGTTTAGGTTTTAATACATCATAATCAATATACTATTAATAAAGGTGATTCATTTCCTTGGGATATGCATTTTGATTGGACCATTTTATCCTTTCTATTATAATTAATCACCTCTCTTATCTTCTCATATCTCTATCATTTTTTTATTTTATTTAAATAAAATTGTAACGCAGTTGGTAGACTGGAACATGACGTTCCAAAATTAGAATGAGTCATTCCAAACTACTAAAACAAGGGTGATTTAGTATCCCAAAATGGGTCGTTCCCAAATTGGAACGGGTCATTCCAGACTATTAAATAGGCCTGTAAATCTTAGTTGAGAATGGATCGTTCTGGTTTAAAAATGGGTCGTTCTAGACGTGCCAGAACGGGCCGTTTTGGTTTCAGAACGGGTCGTTCTGCATGTGAATTTTACACATGACGAAGGAGCTTGGAACGGGCCGTTCTGGATTCGAAACGGGCCCTTCTAGTCACTCTTGACCCCTATAAATAGGCGTTGAAGAGGGGGAGAAAAGGGAACTTAGAGAGAGGTTTTAGAGAGAAGTTTTAGAGAGAAGGACTCTGGGTCAGGAAGCTTGCTTTTGGAAGATTGTGGTTCCCGAGTTGAGCTTCGGAAGGAAATTTCGCTTCTTCTCAGCTCTTGGCAATGCTGAGCCAATCTTCAGGTTAGAGAAGCTTCATGCATTGTTTTCCTTGAAAATGGTTAAGTTGTTGGGTGCGGATTGAGTTAAAAAGTTGGGTTTTGTTGTTGGAAAGAAAAAAAATGATTGATTTAAATTAGTGGTTGCATGTAGCTGTTCTTGTATTTTAGAAGTTGTTTATAACGTGGTTAAGTTGCTAAGTTGTCTGATGAAGATGAGTTGAGTAGTTGTTGACTTAAGTTGTTTATATGTTGTGTGTTGATAATATGTGATGTTGTTATTAAAGTTGCTATATGTTGTGTATTTGGTGAAACTAAGTTGTTTTTATGTTGTTTATTATTGAATTATTAATAAGTTGAGATGTATAAGTTGAAGTAGTTTATTGTTGTAAAAGTTGTTAAGTTGCATTAAGTTGATTTAAAGTATCAAGATAACTATTGTTGTCAAGTTTAATGAAGGGTGTCTATAACTGTGAAGTCGTAAAGGTGATATTGTGATGACTATAGTTGCTCAAGTTGTTTATTAAAATTCTATAAGTTGTCTATTTTTGTAAAGTTGTATAAGTTGTCTATTGTTGTAAAGTTGTATAAGTTGCCTATTGTTATAAAGTTGTATAAGCTGCCTATTTTTGTAAAGTTGTAAAGCTGCTTATTGTTGTAAAGTTGAAAAGTTGGGGACATATGGTGAAGATATATGTCCTATGTTGAGATACATAGTACTCAGGTGATAAGTTAAAAGTTATTTTAAAGTTGAATCCCTTAGTACTATGTGGGCGACATGGAAGTAGTCGATCCATGTCATGGTTGAAGGACCAAATTGAGTAAGGTATCTAGTTAGAGATGTAGTCGTTGACTAGGTACTAGAGGGTGCGTGGTACTTGGAGGGTAGTGGGTGGACTAACCCTATATGTGGATTGGTTATGCAGACCAAGGCCATGGTAGGTTCATACCCAAACCCTTATACCCTGACAGTAGTACTAGACCTCCGAGTCTAAGTGGCATGTGACACCCTTACTACCCCAACACATATATAATATAATTTAATTAAGAAGAATAAACTTTCAAAGCGTTCGTAAAAGGGTTCACATAAAACTTCAAAACTGTTCTTTCTTCAATATAAGAAAATGACTGAAAAATAAAACTTGAAAGGTAAAATTTAAGAGTTTACAATTTTAAAATCATTTATTACAATACCAAATCCATATAAATATTCTGTCCTAGAAATCCTCTGCCCCGATGTCACACTATCAGAGCATTCCCATAATTTAACTGTTGGCATTCTAGATGCCACTCGTAGCCGGATCTTCTTCACCTAAAATATCCACAGTTTATACGGTGAGAAAAGAAAATATCTATATGCAAAGTACATACAAACACATCACAATATAATCTCATCATAATTCATTATTTAATAAAATATATATATATATATATATATATATATATATATATATATATATATCAATCATTCATCATCTTCACATCTCAATTCACATTTAACATATCTCATTTCACATACATATCTCAATCCATCATAATCCACACCAATTATACAATTTACAACATCATTTCCATATCCATAATTCATGTCAATCTTACAATTAACAATATCATTTCCACATCCATAATTCACACCAATCTTACAATTAACACTATGCCAAGACCTCGCCACATCTGACACAAGTGATACAGGTTAATTGCCTCCCACACCAAACAAGGGTCACGCCCTCCCTGTAGCATCACTTACCCAGGGGTCGTGCCATCCCTAGTCATTAAGGAGTACGCTCGTCCCTGAAGCATCACCTACCCAGGGTTCGTATCATCCCTGATCATCCGGGAGTACGCTCGTCCCTGAAACATCAGCTACCCAGGGTTCGTATCATCCCTGATCATCTAGGAGTACGCTCGTCCCTGAAGCATCAACTACCAGGTTTCGTATCATCCTTGATCCTTTAGTGTGAGGAACCACAATCAAATTACAATCCATACAGTTTCTTGCAATTAACCCTATGCTAGGGCTGCCATAATCGACATAAGTGGTGTGTGTTAACTATCTTACTCATCCCACACCATGCTAGGGTCACGCCCTCCCTGTAGCACCACTTACCCAGGGGTCGTGCCATCCCTAGTCACTGATGTGAGGCACCACAATCACAATCATAATCACATCCATACAACATCTCATCTCATAATTCAAATTCACATCACGTACACAATTCCACCTCACATACACAACAGATAAGCCCAACAAAATAAGGGTTTACACACCCCTCAAGTAATTCACATCAAGATCATTCATTCTTATCAATCAATACAATAATAACATTCATAAATTAATATTATAAACAATGGAATTATCAATTTCATATAACTTTAACATAAACAATAAAACCCCCAATTCTTTCAAAACCTAACTCACAGACACTTTTCTACAGTTTCGTTCTCCCTCTCAGATCATCATTCTTACAAATTAAATATATATTTCTAATCCTCAACACATACAGAATCTAATGGTATCATTAATTCCTCAAACAGAAATATTTCAATTTTTCCAAAACCTAGCCTACAGGCACTTTTCTATAATTTCGTTCTCTCTCCTAGAGCATCATTTTTACAAATAAATCATATATTCATAATCCTAAATTCATACAGAATCAAATAAGACCAATAATTCTCCAAACAGAAATAATTATAAAATTGCTCATAATCCTAAAGGATTCTTCCTCTAACCAATTCCCTCATGTAACTCTACATATAAATAATTCCCCTTTTCCCCCGTACCTGGATAAACAGCAGTTGAAACTACAACAGGGATCTCTTGGTCTCCTCCTCTAAGTTCCCTATGGTCTTCAGAGAGAAGAAGAGGGGAAGAAGAAAGAACAAAAGAGAATAGGAAGAGAGAATGAGAGATGTGAGAAAATGAGAGGTAAGGCCTCCTATTTATAGGAATCTGCCTCAGCTAATCCGGAACGGCCCGTTCCAAAAGTGGAATGACCGTTCTGGACCCTCCAGAACCAAGCAAAAATCTCAACTGGAACAGCCCGTTCCAAAACCCAGCAGAACGACCCGTTCTCCAAACCAGAACGACCTGTTCTCCAACCGGAACGACCCGTTCTCAACTACGTTTTTTAGGCAAATTCTTTATTCCGGAACGGCCCATTTCACTTTCGAAACGGCCCGTTCTAGGCAACAAATTGGGCCCATGGCCTCGCGAAAATTTGGGCTGTTACATGGCACACCTGAGCAATCTCCTATTGTTGTCTATACCTGATTCTCTTCGGAGTTCCTAATGATGCCCTATACCTGACCTGGTTGAGATAGGTCAAATGGTGGATTCGGTAGGGTTTATGCCACCTAGACTGCTCAACCTTAGTTGTTGGAGATCTCTTAGTTGTATATGCGTGACGACGCATTAGTTAGTGTTGCATAGTTTGTTACATTCAAGTTGTATATAATGTTGTATGAATGAGTTGATAGTTGAGCTATTGTGATAAATACTATGAGATTGTGTTGTGATGAGTTGTTGATCACTAGGACTAGAGGAGAAGTTTTCAAAGTTGCTCATCCTATTGTGCGAATTGAGATAGTTGTGGTGCTTTGAGAGCCCAATTTGTTTAAAAGCCCTCCTTGGAAAGTTGTCCCTTGGAGTGGATGATTTTTTGTTCTCCTCTAGGACTTGGTTGGTCCCGCGTGTGGGCAAGGTCGAGGCACACGTGTATGAAGCAACCATTGTAACACCCCAGTTTTCATACTTTTTATGGAGGGTAATTTAGTAATTTTTATAAGATTTATTGAGGGTAATTTAGTAGCCTAGAATGGGCCATTCTCAAATTGGAACGGGTTGTTCCAAATTACTAAAAAGACCTATTTTTGGTTTCCCAGAATGGGCCGTTCCCAAACTGGAACAGACCATTCCAAACCACCAAAATGGCCTATAACCCTAGTTGGGAACGAGTCTTTCCAAAGTTGGGAACGGGCTTTTCCAAATATGGACTTTGTGTGTTAAAACACAAACTCAGAATGGACCGTTCTGGTTTTTAGAACGGGCCATTCCAGATGTGAATTTTCCAAATGATGAAAGGATCCAGAACGGGCTGTTCTGGATCTGAAACGGGCCGTTCTGGCCACTCTTGAAATCTATAAATAGAGCACTCTGGCACTGTTTCTAGACACACTCTTTGGAGACCAAGGAGAACCAAGAGAAAGAGATCAGCCAGATTCTGCTCTAACTTCATATTCTACTTATCCAGGTAAGGGGGAGTGAGAAACCTCGCTCGAGGGTGTGGGTGTGACACCTTCTACCCCAACATTAATACACAATAAATGTGAAACAATATTTTTTTTCTCTTTGAGTAAAAAAAATCTTTCATAGTTGATAACATCTTTCATGGATAAAACAAATGTCTCAAATATCATAAGATTGAAGGTTCACATTCGTAACTCATAAATCATAAAAAGTCAACATGTAGGTATCAAAACTCAAGAAAATCATAAAAAAATAATAAAGGAAATATAGATTAATTCCGGTAAAGGTGGCAGTGCCTCCTAGTTAGGAATTAATTTATAACTTCCAAATTATGTAATAAAAATATAACAAAGATACACACTTTGGCCTTTCATCAAGAACATTCAAAATTACAATTCTCAACATACACTTCTCTTGGATTCAATCATTGCAACTATAGACTTCATCTACGTTATACCTTCGCTAGAAATTACAAAAAGAAAAGAAACTAATGTTTTTAAAACAATAACATCCTAAACTAAGCCTAGTTATGCCCCGATGTCACATATCTTATCAGAGCATGCTCAACTGAAACCTTAAGCCTCATCACCAACATTCTCATGATGATGATCACCTGCAACATAATTTAAACATGAATAAGAATAACAAGGGAGTGAGAAATATCTCACTCGGTTCTAGGTGTAGAAATAAAGGTTTGATAACACACACACACACAACAAACATAAGTCACATGCAAACAATAAACAAACACAATCAATATCACATGCACACTTATTTATCATGCAATGATGTCATGGACTTGACTCATAAATGCATGCATGTGGCGTCATACGGAAGTTTCACATTTCTCATCATTTCATCACATAGCTTGTTACATCACTGGTATGCGGCCTAAGCGGCACACCTAGAATAAGTCATTTCATCACATAGCTTGTTACATCACTAGTGACCCTAAGGTACACCTTGTTAGCTGGTTACATCACTAGTGATCCTAAGGTACACCTTGTTAGCTTGTTACATCACTGGTGACCCTAAAGTACACCTAAAATGTCTCAGTACATCACTAGTATGCGGCCTAAGCGGCACACCTAGAATAAATCATTTCATCACGTCATTTCTTCACTGGTATGCGGCCTAAGCGGCACACCTGGAATAAGTTATTTTTGTTGAGCTTAGAGGAGCTTGAAGCATAAAGGAGTTTTGATGATCACAAGATGTGTGTCAAGGGCAACTACAAACAACAACAACAACAACTTAGAAGCACAAAAAAAAAGTCAAAGAAAATGTCAAAGAAAATGTTATGTAATAGTGATTAGCGTATAAATTGTTTTGAATGATTTAGTTTGTTGTATATGCTGTGTGTGTAGACCCCTAAAATTGTCCAGGTCAGAAATAAGACTCGAAGACTCTCAAAGATCAAAGGAAAGTCAGCCAGAAGGACTCCCAGAAGACCATAGGATGACTATCTGTAGGCTTAGAGGTCTTAGAGTAGCAAAAAATAAGAAAGTGGGAGGTTTAGAGCTCAATACGGCCTCCTTGGAGTTCAGTACGGCCGTATGCATGTTTTGCACTACAATACGGGCCGTATTGAATCAATACGGCCGTATTGAAGCTCAATACGGCCTCCTTGGAGTTCAATACGGCCGTATTGCATGTTTTGCACTACAATACGGGCCGTATTGAATCAATACGGCCGTATTGAAGTTTCTGTACTTCAATACGGCCGTACTGAATTCAATACGGCCGTATTGAAGTGCAAAAACTCAATACGGGCCGTATTGAACCCAGGGGCCGTATTGAGCCTCATCCCTATAAATAGGAGGCCATTTGGACGTCCTAAGGGACTTTCACACTGAGTTTTAACCCTCTTCTTGAGTATTCTGGGTTTTTTTGAGCAGTGCTCTGCCTAGAAATCACTCGGAGAGTTGATCCGACGAAGTTCTTGAGTCACGAGCCATTCGCTTGAGTCTCGAACCTAGTCGAAGGGAAATCCTCTGGATTTCCATAGTTAAAATTTTATAGAAGGGAGCGAGCGGTCTTGTAGAGGGAGGGAACGCCAAAACGCTTCCCAATTTCTGTCAAGATATATAAGAAAGCACGCTTCAAAGGTTTATATCTTTAAAGTCCCTTCTTTTACCGCTTTCTGTGTGTACATATTTAAACTGTCATCATGTAGATAGTTAATTTATAATTGCTTAGAATAAATAGGGGTAATTTAGTAATTTTGCACTATTATTTTTAAATAATCTGTCATAGGGAACCCGAAAGGGGCGCTGTGGGGTGCTAACACCTTCCCCACGCGTAACCGACTCCCTTACCCGACTCTGGTTGTAATGGCCGAAGTCGATTTTTGAATCGATTGCCTTAAACTTCTTTTTCCAATGTTTTGAGTAAAACATTGGTGGCGACTCCATGAACCCTTCCTTTTTATGAAAACCGCTAATCCATGGAGGGTCCCGCTTGGGATTAACATGGATTGGTGAGCCTTTTAATAAAATTGCTCGTTTGACAAGGTCTCAGTTTGAGAATAAGTCATTCTAGCAATCCATATTTTTAAACAAACAAAAGAGTCCAACCATCCTTCGCGAGTGCCGAAAGCCCGTTTCGGGCCGGTGGCGACAGATGGCGACTCCACTGGGGAAGCCTCGAGAGTCAGTCCCATTTAGTGACAGATTATTTTTAACAAATAATAGTTAAAATTACTTCATTACCCCTTGTTTGATAAATAACATGCTTTATTTATATGGCTTTAATAACTGTTGTTTGTTTAATTTTCCGCAATTGTTTGAAATAAAAACTGCACACAAACCTTTGCACACAACAATTCCCTCTATACCCGGGGGCATGAGTGGTAAACCATAGGGAGTGGATGTTAGTACGGCCGGTTGTCGAATGGGTCTATAGGTGCCCGTAGACCGTTGTCGGAAAAGCATCACTCAAGGTGATAACCATGAACTCGAGTCCGACAGTGCGTTGGAGCTTTCCATCGACTTACGACAAGAGGAATTGGGTCCCTATAATGGGGGCACCTTGGGGGCCTCAGACCGGTGAGAACAGTTAGAACCACCTTGAATATGCACTTTTCTGCAGGAAACCCCTACCTCGTGATTCACTCGTGACTGTTCGTGGATGAGTGAATTGTTTGTGTAAATGCTTATGTGCAATTGTTTGTGCATTAATAAATAACCTCGTGATAAGGTCTAAAGAATAATCCCCATGCATGAAAATGTCATGACATGAGAGGAAAAACCAATGTGTGAAAATATAATAAAAGTAAGGAGCATAGGCATCATTATCAATAATACCTCATGCATCCTTATCATCATTTATAGGTTCACTAATACCCTCTCGATGTGAGTGAAAGAGACCCGTGACTATTGAGATTCTCCGTTGTGGAGAGATCATGGGCTAGGGAGGGTGATAAACTTTCATCTTAAAAAGGCAGCGCCTTAAAGATGAAAGATTATCAAGCTCACATCGAGAGTGTATTCATACCATGAATAAACTAATTAGAATAAAACATTCATTTTAGAAAGTGGCTGGTCATCTCTCTGTCCTCACACGCGCGCAGAAAATCAAGAAGATGGAAGCGCTGGAGGACCAAAATAAGAAGCTTACAGCCGAGCTCTCACAGCTCAAAGAACAAATGGCGCAAATGATGGAACTCATGTGTCACCATAATGTACATGGGTCTCACCACAGTGACCATGGGTCCCATCATGAGGAAGAGGAGGTGCATGAAGAAGAGCCTCCGCACGCCATACCTATTGGGGCTGGAATTGTGATTAAAGAGCCCGAAGTTTCAAAGGAACAATTCCACGCCTTAGAGGATCGGCTAAGGGCTATGGAGGGGCATGATTTCGACATCAAAGATGCCGCCGACATGTGCTTGGTGAGGGACATCCAATTCCCTCCCAAATTTAAAGTGCCAGATTTCCCAAAATACGTGGGATCGACTTGCCCTAAGAGTCATCTCACCATGTACTGTCGCAAAATGGCTGCATATGCTACCAATGAAAAGCTCTTAATTCATTGCTTTCAAGAGAGCTTGGCTGAAACCGCACTCAATTGGTATATGCAGCTAGATGGAAATCTAGTACATACATGGAGGCAGTTGGCCGACGCCTTTCTCAAGCGCTACAAATACAACATCGACCTAACACCCGATAGGTCAGATCTTCAAGCCTTGAGTAAAACAAATGATGAATCTTTCAAGGCGTACGCCCAACGATGGAGGGAGTTGGCGGCACAGATAGAGCCCCCGCTGTCGGATAAGGAGACGGTGTCCTTATTCATCAACTCGTTGACTGGTCCCTATTACGATAAAATGATAGGGAACACAACGACACTCTTCTCGGACATCATCACCATTGGGGAGAGAGTGGAACAAGGACTTAAAAGTGGGAAGCTGGCTAAGCCTTCCCAATCATTCGAAGCTAAGAAGACCTTCGGGAAGAAGAAGGAGGGAGGAGTCAACGCCATAACCATTTCTTCATCTTCTTCCACTTCGAAGTTAGGAAGATCGCAATTCACCCCTGTGAAGAAGTTTGATAAACTTCCGACCACTTACAGCGATCTCCTGCCGAAGCTAGTAGAAGCCAAACTTCTAGCTCATGTTCCACCAAGGAAGATCGACCCACCTTACCCCGATTGGTACAAGCCACAAGACAAATGTTTATACCATTCGGGGGCACCAGGGCATTCAACAGAGAAATGCCTAGCTCTCAAATACAAGGTCCAAAACCTTATTGATGCCGGGTGGGTCACCTTCGATTCGACAGCGCCCGACGTGAGCAAGAATCCTCTGCCAAAGCAGGAGTAGAGAGAAGAACAAGCCACGATAGGGCCCCTTCATATTTCTCTTTTAGGGACTCATGATCAGTACCCGAGATCATGAGAACCTTTTCATGTAAATAAGGGTTTTTGTACAGTTTTAATACATATCAATAAAGAGACATTTTTCACATTACTCTCTTTTTTGTTCTTTTCTCTCTTTCCTCATTAACATTAATAATTCTAAACCTAAACAGAACCAATAAAATAATTATGTCTGTAATTGTTCGCTCTGACCGGGATCCGAAGGTGAAAGGGTTGAGTTGGACAGTGATGAGGAGACCATTTCTCCGGATCTGCAAAGATTGCTAGATCAAGAAGCTCGTCAAGAGAAATTGGAGACTGTAAATTTGGGGCATGGCCGAGAGATAAAAGAGGTCAACATTAGGACCCATACCAGTGATGAAATAAGGACACATGTTTCCGCTATGATTATAATAAAATCATTCTTCATTGCTTCTTTTCTTGCTTATAATAAAATTCTAAACCACATTATTTTTAACCCTGTTTGAATAAACATGAATGAGGTTAAAATCATCTTAATAATAATAAACCCACATCATTTTCATGTGGAAGTATGTGTGACAACTTGGAGCACCTTCCCTTGGCCTCGACAAGTGCCATCATGGATAAAAATAAATCCTTTAAAATAAAAGAAGCTCGGCAGAAAACCCAAAAAGGGGGATGCGCAAAAATAAGAGCAAAGAACCCGCTAGGAATCCCACGAAAGGGTGACCTAGGCAAAAATTAGGGTTGCAAAATAAACAAAAAACAAAAGTCCGCTAAAACACCACAAAAGGGTGTTTTAGGCAAAAATAAGGACAATAAAAAAAACAAAAGAAATCCATGATGGTACCACGAGCCGAATTCAAGAAAGGTTCAAGGGAAGCTATCCAAGTTGTCGAATCACAACACGACTTTTTAACTTCATAAGTGTTTAATCAAACAAGCCTAAACACATAAGCCTACCTTGGCCATCCATTCTTACAAAAACCATTTTTGAAAAATAAATCCCCTCTAAAACACAAACTTCAGAACAAAAATATCTTTCCTTTCTCTTCTCTCTTGTCCCAAAAGATTTTAGAATAATCTAGTGGAAGCATGGAGAAATAAATCATCACTGAAAATGGATCTAATCTGAATAATAAAATGGTGGAAGAACTGTGCCAAGAATTCAAGATCCAACACCGCAACTCTTCCCCATATCGGCCAAAGATGAATGGGGCAGTCGAGGCAACCAATAAGAACATCAAGAAAATAGGGCAAATGATGGTTGCCTCATTTAAAGACTGGCACGAGATGTTACCCTTCGCTCTTCATGGTTATAGGACTTCAGTACGCACATCTACAGGAGCTACTCCATTCTCCCTCGTCTATGGGATGGAGGCAGTTCTACCCGTCAAAGTCAAGATACCTTCTCTAAGGGTAATTATGGAAGCAAAACTTTCCGAGGTAGAATGGGTTCAAAGCCGGTATGACCAATTGAACCTCATTGAAGAAAATGGCTGAACACCATATGCCATGGTCAAGCCTATCAGAGGAAGACCAAAAAGGCTTTTGACAAGAAAGTCCACCCTCGAGTCTACCATGAGGGAGAGTTGGTAATGAAGAAATTGCTACCAACTCAAAAGGACAAAATCGGAAAGTATGCCCCAAATCACGGAGGACCATACGTGGAAAAATGAGCCTTCTCAGGAGGAGCATTGATCCTCACAGACATGGATGGAAAAGAACTTCGATACCCAGTCAACACTGACGAGGTAAAGAAGTACTATGCTTGAAGACGTTGCTTGCATAAGCCCGCTAGGATGAAAACCCGAAAAAGGGCATCCTAGGCAAAAGTTAGGGCAAAACAAAAAGCCCGCCAGTACAAGGGTACTAAGCAAAACAAAGGCAAAATTATCCCCGCTAGGATACGTCCTAGGCAAAAGTTAGGGGCAAAAGAATAAGATGTAAAAGCAAAGCAAGCAACGGTCACTTGAATCGAAAACCGAAAGGCGGTTCAAGTGATTATCTTCTAGAAGCAAGCGTCTTGCAGCATCTACACTCCTGGCATAGGCATCTCATCCGAAGCAATTAGGGGAACGGGAAGAGCGACAATTACAGATATAATTGTTTAAGCCAAAAATGTATATAGCCTACCCTGGCCAGCCATTCTTCAGAAATTCCTTCTGTATATCTTTCTGTAAAAACACTTGTGAATATTAATAAAATATCTATTCATTTCTTTTCTCTCTTGACCATGTGATTATGCCTCTAAATTGGTATTTCTAAAAAAATTGTATGAAATTCCTTAATAATCGGTCAATAAAGAAAATTGGAGGGGTTCCTATAAAATCCATAATCTCCTACATAAAAGGCTCACAAAAATCCTCCCTCGGGTCTATGACAGAAACTCCTCCAAAGAAAAAGAGGATAGGGAGAGCCATTCACTTTTCTAAATAAAAGAACAAAAATAAAAACTTGCATCGCGTGCATCACACACATTAGTTGCACATTTAAAGACCTTACCACGAGGCAATTGCATAAAATAGAAAAAATAGAAAATTGCTTGTGTATGACAGCAGTCAACAAAAGCCGAAAACGAAAAAAAGGCAAGGATACAAACAATACTCCTCAGTTTGTACAGAATAATTGAGCCTCGAGAGGCTTGCTGAAAAAATACTTCCTCAGAATAATTAAGCCTGGAGAGGCTTGCCGAAATAATACTCTCTCAGAATAACTGAGCCTGGAGAGGCTTGCTGAAATAATACTCTCGCAGAATAACTGAGCCTGGAGAGGCTCGCCGAAATAATACTCTCAGAATAATTGAGCCTGGAGAGGCTCGCCGAAATAATACTCTCTCAGAATAACTGAGCCTGAAGAGGCTTGCCAAAATAATACTCCTCAGAGACATTTCTGTATAGAAAAAGCCAAAACCAACAAAAAAGGCAAAAATACAGAAAAAGCCAAAATCAACAAATACAGAAAAAGCCGAAATTAACAAAAAAGGCAAAAACACAGAAAAAGCCAAAATCAACAAAAAGGCAAAATACAGAAAATCCAACAAAATTATACAGAATAACTGAGCCTGGAGAGGCTTGCCAAAATAATACTCTCCAAAAGACATCTCAGCTTGCATTCTTGGGCTGAACAAAAAAACAATTCATCATACAGAATAATTGAGCCTGGAGAGGCTTGCTGAAATAATACTCTCTCAGAATAATTGAGCCTGGAGAGGCTTGCCGAAATAATACTCCTTCGGAATAAATGAGCCTGGAGAGGCTTGCCGAAATAATACTCTTTCAGAATAATTGAGCCTGGAGAGGCTTGCTGAAATAATACTCTCATCAGAATAATTGAGCTTAGAGAGGCTCGCAGAAATAATACTCCCCAGAGAAACCCCAACTCAAGCTCACAGAACAAATCCCCAGCGAGAGCTATCAAAGTAAGATCGACAAAATTCCCAATGGAAGCACGATCACCCAAGCAGTATATCTAGTCAAAGGACTTAAAACTTCCTCAGTGGAAGATAGCTCTCCAACTCAGGCGTTGAGTGAGTCTAAGCCTGTAGAGGCTTCCTAAATAATACTCTGGGATACATAAGATCCCCAAATCCCCAGTCGCCTACTCAAGAGGCATTCCTACAAAAAGGAAAAAAATCAAAAGATCAATAATCATTCCCCAAATGGAATCCGACTCTTGGCCAAACATCAAGCGTCAAGATGATCTGCCTAACAGAAGAGGCTAATCACAATCAATGACAAAATCCCCCAGCGGATAACAGCCTACACAGAGGCGACAAAACCAGAAAAACAAAAAGAGTCACCCGAATAAGGATAACCGGGATACTCCACCAACGTCAAAAGGACGTCAGCCAATCATAAGGCACCGCTCATCTCAGAAAGAGCATCTTCGTGTCTACACCCCAAGGAAACAGAAATTCCTCAATGGGCACCAACTATGCAAAGGAAAGTTGGGACACAAGAACCTATGAGTAACTGCACATCCCCTAGACGGATCCCTGCGTTATCCAGCCCTCAGTGGCACAAAAATCAAAAACAATCGTCAAAGTAGCATCGTGGACTGTGGAGACAAAATCAAAATCAACATCCAGAACCCCCAGTGAATAATAGCCTACATAGAGGCTACAAAATCAGAAAATCAAAGAGAGACACCCGAATAAGGATAATCGGGATACTCCACCAACGTCAAAGGACGTCAGCCAAACATAAGGCATCGCTCAATTCAAGAAGAGCATCTGTGTCTACACCCCAAGGAGTCAGAAATTCCCCATGGGTACCAATTATGCAAATGCAAGTTGGGGCACAAGAACCTATGAATGACTGCACATCCCCTAGACGGATCCCTGCGTTATCCAGCCCCCAGTGGCACAAAATCAGAAAAAACGTCGAAGCAGCATAGTGGACTGTGCAGACAAAAACCATCTCAGATCCCTGGAGAGGGCAAACTCACATTGCCAATGTCGTCAAGAACACGGAGGCAGACCCTGGGGAGGGCAAACCGCAGACCCTAGAGAGGGCAAACTCACGCTACCAAAGTGATCAGAAGCACAGAGGTACGCAGACCCTGGAGAGGGCAAACTCACGCTACCAAAGTGATCAGAAGCACGGAGGTACGCAGACCCTGGGGAGGGCAAACCGCAGACCCTGGAGAGGGCAAACTCACGCTACCCAGATGTCCAGAGCACCGAGGTATGCACAAGCCTGGAGAGGCGGTACTCACGCTACCAAAGTGTTAAGAAGCAAAGCCTGGAGAGGCGGTACTCACAACTTCCAGCTCGGGCGTCGAGTGAAGTTGAGCCTGGAGAGGCGGTACTCACAGCTTCCAGCTTGGGCGGCAAGCGAAGCTAACCCTGGAGAGGGCAAACTCAACTGCCTAGGATGTCAGAAGCACCGAAGCAGAGCCTGGAGAGGCGGTACTCACAGCTTCCAGCTTGGGCGGCAAGCGAAGCTAACCCTGGAGAGGGCAAACTCAACTGCCTAGGATGTCAGAAGCACCGAAGCAGAGCCTGGAGAGGCGGTACTCACAGCTTCCAGCTTGGGCGGCAAGCGAAGCTAACCCTGGAGAGGGCAAACTCAACTGCCTAGGATGTCAGAAGCACCGAAGCAGAGCCTGGAGAGGCGGCACTCACAGCTTCCAGCTTGGGCGGCAAGCGAAGCTAAGCCTGGAGAGGCGGTACTCACAACTTCCAGCTCGGGCGTCGAGTGAAGTTGGGTCTGGAGAGACGGTACTCAAGGTCTGGAGAGACAGTACTCAAGGTCTGGAGAGACAGTACTCAAAGTCTGGAGAGACGGTACTCAAGGTCTGGAGAGACAGTACTCAACCATCAGCGTCGTCAGAGGCACGTTGGTGTTCAACTTCCAGCTCGGGCGTCGAGTGAAGTTGACCCTGGAGAGGGTAAACTTAGCTACCGAGGTTGTCAGAAGCGCCGAGGTATGCAACAACCTGGAGAGGCTACTCAACAATTTTCCACCGGAAGACGCTACAAGTCAGAAGGTTGGCACATCACCCGGACAATTGGGTCAACTCCTTTACTTGTCAGCCGATACACCAAAAGGCCGTCCGACTAAGTAAAGGGGGGGCAGCTGTAGACCCCTAAAATTGTCCAGGTCGGAAATAAGACTCGAAGACTCTCAAAGATCAAAGGAAAGTCAGCCAGAAGGACTCCCAGAAGACCATAGGATGACTATCTGTAGGCTTAGAGGTCTTAGAGTAGCAAAAAATAAGAAAGTGGGAGGTTTAGAGCTCAATACGGCCTCCTTGGAGTTCAGTACGGCCGTACTGCATGTTTTGCACTATAATACGGGCCGTATTGAATCAATACGGCCGTATTGAAGCTCAATACGGCCTCCTTGGAGTTCAATACGGCCGTATTGCATGTTTTGCACTACAATACGGGCCGTATTGAATCAATACGGCCGTATTGAAGTTTCTGTACTTCAATACGGCCGTACTGAATTCAATACGGCCGTATTGAAGTGCAAAAACTCAATACGGGCCGTATTGAACCCAGGGGCCGTATTGAGCCTCATCCCTATAAATAGGAGGCCATTTGGACGTCCTAAGGGACTTTCACACTGAGTTTTAACCCTCTTCTTGAGTATTCTGGGTTTTTTTGAGCAGTGCTCTGCCTAGAAATCACTCGGAGAGTTGATCCGACGAAGTTCTTGAGTCACGAGCCATTCGCTTGAGTCTCGAACCTAGTCGAAGGGAAATCCTCTGGATTTCCATAGTTAAAATTTTATAGAAGGGAGCGAGCGGTCTTGTAGAGGGAGGGAACGCCAAAACGCTTCCCAATTTCTGTCAAGATATATAAGAAAGCACGCTTCAAAGGTTTATATCTTTAAAGTCCCTTCTTTTACCGCTTTCTGTGTGTACATATTTAAACTGTCATCATGTAGATAGTTAATTTATAATTGCTTAGAATAAATAGGGGTAATTTAGTAATTTTGCACTATTATTTTTAAATAATCTGTCATAGGGAACCCGAAAGGGGCGCTGTGGGGTGCTAACACCTTCCCCACGCGTAACCGACTCCCTTACCCGACTCTGGTTGTAATGGCCGAAGTCGATTTTTGAATCGATTGCCTTAAACTTCTTTTTCCAATGTTTTGAGTAAAACATTGGTGGCGACTCCATGAACCCTTCCTTTTTATGAAAACCGCTAATCCATGGAGGGTCCCGCTTGGGATTAACATGGATTGGTGAGCCTTTTAATAAAATTGCTCGTTTGACAAGGTCTCAGTTTGAGAATAAGTCATTCTAGCAATCCATATTTTTAAACAAACAAAAGAGTCCAACCATCCTTCGCGAGTGCCGAAAGCCCGTTTCGGGCCGGTGGCGACAGTGTGCATGAGCAAAATCTATATCTAAGCTAAGTAGAGAGTGTATGAAGATGAGTTAAAAGATTGGAAAGTTATTTTGAGACTTAAAATGAAGTTTTAAAAACTAACTCAAAATAATCGATTATCATTAAATATAATCGATTATTCCAGCAACAGGAAAAATGGGATGCCTTGCTGCAATAATCGATTATTTGCCAAAATAATCGATTATCCCATAAATGAATCTCTGGAATAATCGATTATCCAGCAAAATAATCGATTATATTGTTCTTGGATGGTTTCTAGAAAACCTGAAGAACAAAATAATCGATTATTCTTTAAAATAATCAATTATCTGGTCAGAAACTTTTATAAATAGTTTGAACTTTTAGAAACTTCAGACATGAGTTAGAACTGATAATCAAGTTGAAAAAAGCGTTTTTGTTGAGTCTTTGTGACCATCTTGGAGAGTTTTCTTTGTGAATCCAAGAAGAAAAACGTTTGTGAAAAACTTTGAAAAGATCATCATCATCATCACATTCTTAAAAGGGGAAGATTAAGATTTGCTTCTGAATTCCAGGTGAATTCGTTCCTTTATTCTTTGTGAATATTTGTAAAATCTTGAGAAGGGTTTCTCAAGTGGTAAGGTTTCTTGTAGTGGGTTTCTACAAGGGGTGCTTTCTTGGGGTCAAGAAAGTGGTTATCTTTAGTGTTGAAGTATATGCATGTGTGGAGTGCTTCTAAACCTTCTTCATTGAGATAGTGGAACAAATCTTGATCAGGTGCTGATTGAGGACTGGATGTAGGTCACATGTGGAGTGGCTGAACCAGTATAAAAGACTTGTGCAATCTTCTTCTACCTTTATCTTTTACTTTAAGTAATATCTTGGTTGGACATTAAAGAAGATAATTCTTGATTAACATGTGTGTGTGAATATTGATGGTTTAATCTGAATTAGAGCATTACATTTGAACCTCATTATTTTGTAATCAAGAAAGCATATAGAATTCATTCTTCCATAACAAGTCTTTAAAGAAGCTTCATTTGAAAATTCAGTCTTAGAAAAGTTTAAGTGAAATAAAGATCCTAAATACTCTGAAATTTTTTAAAGGGTCATAGAATCCAATTCACCCCCCCTCTTGGATTGTGCCATTCTTTTCTAACAATTGGTATCTAGAGTAAGGTTCTTGAGAGTTATTCAAGATTTCAAAAATGGCCAACAACAACTTACCCTATGGTGAGGGTGTGTCTATTCATAGACCTCCTGTTTTCAATGGTGAAAATTATGTCTACTGGAAAATAAGGATGAGGATTTTCATTGAAGCTATTGATATTGCTGTATGGGATGCAATAGAAAATGGACCCTATATCCCTATGAAAAAAGATGGTGATGAGCTTAAAGAAAAACATTGGAGTGAGTGGAGTGAAGAGGAAAAGAAAAGAGCCCAACATGACAAGAGAGCCAAAAACATCATAACATCTGCATTGTCAATTGATGAATTTTTTAGAATTTCACAATGCATATCCGCTAAAGAAATGTGGGATACTTTGCAAGTCACTCATGAAGGAACAAGTGATGTAAAGAGATCAAGAAAGCATACTCTCATTAGAGAATATGAGCTGTTTAGAATGCAAAATGGTGAATCTATTTATGATTTTCAAAAGAGATTTACACACTTGATAAATCATCTTGTTGACCTTGGTAGGAAATTCGAGAAAAAAGAGCTGAATTTGAAAGTGCTGAAATGCTTGGACAGATCATGGCAAGCAAAGGTGACAGTTGTAGACCCCTAAAATTGTCCGGGTCAGAAATAAGACTCGAAGACTCTCAAAGACCGAAGGAAAGTCAGTCGGAAGGACTCCTGGAAGACCCTGGAAGACCCTAGGATGATTATTCGTAGGTTTAGAAGTCTTAGAGTAGCTTAAAATAAAGATGTGGGAGGATTGAAGCTCAATACGGCCTCCTAGAAGTTCAGTACGGCCGTACTGAACAATTTGAACTACAATACGGCCGTACTGAAACCAATACGGCCATACTGAAGTTTTTGAACTTCAGTACGGCCGTACTCAAACCAATACGGCCGTACTGAATTCAATACGGCCGTACTGTAGTTCAAATCTTCAGTACGGGCCGTATTGATGTCAGAGGCCGTACTGCGCCTCACTCCTATATATAGGACGTCATTTGGACGTCATTCCACACTTTTGGCACACATTTGGACCTTCTTGTTGAGCATTCTAGGGATTTTGAGCAGTGTTCTGCCCTAGAATTCTCTCCGAGAGCCGATCCGACGAAGTTCTTGAGTTCTGAGCATTTAGCTTGAGAATTCGAACTAGTCGAAGGGAAATCTTTTTGATTTCCATAGTAAAGATTAATTTTTAGGGAAGGAGCGAGCGAGCGTGTAGTGGGAGGGAGCGCCAAAAAGCCTCCTAACATTTGAATATATAAAAGCACGCTTCAAAGGTTTCTTCTTCAAAATCCTTCCTTTTACTGCTTTCTGATTGTTGCATCGCATGTTTAATTTATTCATCATGTAGCTATCTTATTCATAGCCGTTTATAATAAATAGGGGTAATTTAGTAATTTTACACTATTATTAATAAAATAATTCGTCATAGGGAACCCGAAAGGGGCGTTGTGGGGTGCTAACACCTTCCTCGCACGTAACCGACTCCCTTACCCGACTCTGGTTGTAATGGCCAAAGTTGATTTTTGAAATCAATTGCCTTATCTCTTTTTCCAATGTTTTGAGTAAAACATTGGTGGCGACTCCAAGAACCCTTCGTTTGCGAAAACCACTAATCCATGGAGGGTCTCGCTTGAGATTAATATGGATTAGTGACTTATTTAATAAAATTGTTAGTTCGACGAGGTCTCAGTTTTGAGAATAAGTCGTTCTAACAATCCATCTTTTCAAAACTTTTAAAAAGAGTCCGACCATCGTCGCGAATGCCAAGGTCCGTTTCGGCGGGTGGCGACAACAGCCATTGAAGAATCAAAGGATTTGACCTCCTTGACACTAGCTACTCTCTTTGGGAAGTTGAGAGAGCATGAGCAAAAACTGCACATATTTGATGAACATGAGCAGCAGGATAAGAAAGGTAAAGGAGTGTCATTGAAAGCCTTGAAATCCGCCAAAGGAAAAGAGGTGTGTGAAGAATCAAGCTCCGATGATTCCGAGACTGAGAACTTCAATTTGCTGGTGAAGAAGTTCAAAAAGTTCATAAGGAGAAAGAAAAATCCCCCCTATAAATTCAATAAGAAGACAAACAAGAAAGAGGAAGAAAGCACATCCTCCTTCAATTGCTTTGAATGTGGAAAACTGGGACACATGAAAGCTGAGTGTCCAAACCTCTTGAAGAAGCAACAAGAGGAGAAGAAAAGCAAGAGAAATGGAAAAGGGAAGAGAGCCTACATTGCTTGGGAAGATAATGACTCAAGCACAACAAGTGATGAATCCGAATGTGAGGAGAACATCTTGTGTTTGATGGCTGGAACTGACCAAGACACAATTGTAAGTGACTCTGACCTTGAATCAAATTCAGATTATGACCAACTCCAAGAAGCTTTTTTACAAATCCATGAAGAAGCTGTCAAATTAGGAGCCTTAAATTCAAAGCTGAAAAACAAGCTGAAATGGTATGAAAATGATTTAATTAAAGCTGAACAAGAGCTTGAGGATTTGAAGCATGAGCATGAAAATCTTCAAACTATGTTCAACTTTAGTGAAACTCATTGTGAAAACCCCACATCCTCAAAAGATGTTTGTGAAAATTGCAAGACTTTTGAAAAAGAAAATGCTGATTTAAAATCCACTCTTGCAAGGTTCACTAATGGAAATGAAAACTTAAATATTCTTTTGAGAAAATAAAGAAACACTTTTGATAGGAGTGGACTTGGTTTTAATCAAAGCATGAGCATGCCATTTAAGTCAAAGAAAGAAGCTTTTAAGAAAACTGGCCAAAGTTGATTTTTGAAATCAATTGCCTTATCTCTTTTTCCAATGTTTTGAGTAAAACATTGGTGGCGACTCCAAGAACCCTTCGTTTGCGAAAACCACTAATCCATGGAGGGTCTCGCTTGAGATTAACATGGATTAGTGACTTATTTAATAAAATTGTTAGTTCGACGAGGTCTCAGTTTTGAGAATAAGTCGTTCTAACAATCCATCTTTTCAAAACTTTTAAAAAGAGTCCGACCATCGTCGCGAATGCCAAGGTCCGTTTCGGCGGGTGGCGACAGATGGAGACTCCACTGGGGAAGCCTCGAGAGTCAGTCCCATTTAGTGATGGATTATTTCTAAAATAATAGTTTAAAATTACTTCGTTACCCCTCGCTTGTATGATAATATGTTTTATCTATGTGGCTTTTAATAACTGTTGAATGTTTAAATTTTTGCAATTGTTTGAAATAAAAACTGCACACAAACCTTTGCACACAACAGTTCCCTCTATACCCGGGGGCATGAGTGGAAAGCCATAGGGAGTGGATGTTAGTACGGCCGGTTGTCGAATGGGTCTATAGGTGCCCGTAGACCGTTGTCGGAAAACATCACTCAAGGTGATAACCATGAACTCGAGTCCGACAGTGCGTTGGAGCTTTCCATCGACTTACGACGAGAGGAATTGGGTCCCTATAATGGGGGCACCTTGGGGGCCTCAGACCGGTGAGAACAGTTAGAACCTCCTTGAATATGCACTTTTCTGCAGGATACCCCTACCTCGTGATTCGCTCGTGACTGTTCGTGGATGAGTGAATTGTTTGTGCATTGTTTATGTGACATTGTTTGAGCATACATTGCATTATTTAAACATACAACATTTTCCTTTTTTTTAGAATAAAATAAATAGGAATAAGAATCTTCCATTACATGGTGTTAACATCTACCTTCATCACATTCATATAGGTAGTTTCCCTTTTCACCCAAAAAATACAAAAAACAAAATATCCAAAAAAAAAGAGATATTTATCCAAACCAAGCAATATCATGCATCATCTTAGGAGCATCCCGAAAACATGATAATGCTTAGTTGAATAAACACAATGCATGCATATTCAACGCTATCATCTCATATCATGCATTCTTATCAAAGATCATGGAGGGATCTAGTTTTGCATTTCATACATCCCTCCTAGTAATTCATTAAAAAACATTAATAAAAAGAAAGGATCAATCGATGCGTATGTTCAAAGAATGGATCGCACGCCGTTCGTTATCAAGTGTAAGCCAACAACCGTGCCAAGCGAACACACGTCAACTCCGTTGTTGGTAATCAAGACGAACAAAGGGGAAGGTCCAACACCGTTAAGGATCACTACTCCAAGGCCTTTTCCCTACGAATCAAATAAGGCTGTGCCATGGATATACGACATCCATTCTTCTGCCGACAGCGATATCTCTAACATCGCTGGACTTGGGGGCATGACTAGGAGTGGCAGGATCTACACTCCCGAAGATCTTCATGATATAGCTCCCAAGAATATAGGGAAAGAAAAAGAAGAAAAAACCGAGGAAAATAAAGAATCCGAGGAGGAGACTAATGAGCTGTTAAAGTATATCCGACAGAGCGAGTACTCCATCATGGATCAACTTCATAAGACGCCAGCAAAGATTACCCTGTTGTCGTTGATCCTATGCTCCGAACCGCATCGGCAAGCTCTGTTGAAAGTCTTGAACGAGGCATACGTGTCGCACACTATCTCCCAAGACAAATTTGAGGGGATTGTTAGTCACATCACGGCTAATGATCACCTCACTTTCACCGATGAAGAAATCCCCGCTGAGGGACCAAATCACAACAAGCCCTTGCACATCTCTGTAAAGTGCAAGGAGTATCACATCGCTAAAGTCTTGGTAGATAATGGATCTTCCTTGAATGTGATACCAAAAAGAACGCTCGAGCAAGTGGCAATCAAGGGAATCCAAATGCGCCCGAGCAACATGATCGTTCGAGCTTTCGACGGTTCTAAAAGAGAAGTGGTGGGAGAAGTCAATCTCCCAATCCAAATTGGACCCACCATCTTCAACGTCGAATTTCAAGTGATGGACATTACTCCCGCATACAGCTACAAAAGGGTGTTTTAGGCAAAAAATAAGGACAATCAAGAAACAAAAGAAATCCATGATGGTACCATGAACCGAATTCAAAAAGAAAGGTTCAAGGAAAGCTATCTAAGTTGTCAAATCACAACGTCAATAACAGGACTTTCTTAACTTCATAAGTGTTTAATCAAACAAGCCTAAACACATAAGCCTACCTTGGCCAGCCATTCTTACAAAAACCATTTTCAAAATAATAATAATCCCCTCTAAAACACAAACTTCAGAATAAAAAATATCTTTCCTTTCTTTTCTCTTGTCCCAAACGATTTTAGAATAATCTAGTGGAAACATGGAGATATAGTGGTCAATAGGAGGGTTGACATGTCTTCTAAAGGAAGGGAAGGATCACTTGGTTGATGACACCAATCTCGATATAACACGCATCATTCCTCGGTTACATAAATCGGCAGCGCACAGCCCGTCTAGAGGAATGGCAAAATCCAAGCAAAGAAACGCATCGGTTAATTCTTTTGAAAAAATAAATCAAATAGAATTAGGTGCATCATACCGCATACATGCATACATATGATAGGTGTACTGGAAGATCATTTATTCTCTGTTTATTGAAAAAACAAACAAAAAAACAAACAAACAAAAAACAAAAAAAACAAAAAAAAAAACAAAAAATCAAACTTTAGAAAAAAACAATGCGCCCGTACCATGTTCAGTACACCCGTACTAAAATCAGGGTTATGAACAAATTTTCAACTCAATACGGGCGTACCGAAATGAATACGGCCGTATTCGCCATAACGTCCACACCAATACGGGCATATTGAATTCAATACGGCCCGTATTGGCCCATTCTTTTGTACATCAACAACATCTTCATTCCCATGCATACTTTATCTGTGAGTGTGTTTGAGATCCCTCCAACAGAAAAAGCCGAAATCAACGAAAAAAGGCAAAATTCAGAAAATCCAACAAATATACAGAATAATTGAGCCTGGAGAGGCTTGCCGAAATAATACTCCCGCATCATACAGAATAACTGAGCCTGGAGAGGCTTGCCGAAATAATACTCCCCAAGAGACATCTCAGCTTGCATTCTTGGGCTGAACAGAAAATCAACAAATTGTACAGAATAACTGAGCCTGGAGAGGCTTGCCGAAATAATACTCCCTCATCATACAGAATAACCAAGCCTGGAGAGGCTTGCCGAAATAATACTCAACAAATTGTACAGAATAACTGAGCCTGGAGAGGCTTGTCGAAATAATACTCCCCAGAGACTTCTCAGCTCACTCTCGTGGATCAAATCCCCAGTAAGAGCTATCAAAGCAAGATCAGTAAGATCCCCCAATGGAAGCAATGATCATCCAAACGAAATATCCGAGTCAAAGGACTCAGACTTCCTCAGTGGAAGATAGCTTTCCAACTCGAGCGACGAGTGAAGCTAAGCCTGAAGAGGCTTTCTAAATAATACTCTGGGATACATAAGATCCTCAATCCCCATTCGCCTACTCAGAGGCACCCCTTCAAAAAGAGAAAAATCAAAAACATCAATAACCATTCCGCAAGCGGAATCCGGCACTCAGCCGAACACCGAACATCAAGATAATTCGCCTACTCAGAGGCACTCCATCAAAAAGAGAAAATCAAAAAAAGATCAATAATCATTCCCCAAGCGGAATTCGGCATTCAGCCAATCATTGAACGTCAAGATGATCCGCCTAAAAGAAGAGGCTAATCAAAATTAACGACAGAATCCCCCAGCGGATAACAGCCTACACAGAGGCAACAAAACCAGAAAATCAAAAAGAGTCACCCGAATAAAGATAACCGGGATACTCCACCAACGTCGAAAGGACATCAGCCAATCATAAGGCATCGCTCACATCAGAACGAGCATCTTTGTGTCTGCATCCCCAAGGAATCAGAAATTCCCCAATGGACACCAACTACGCAATGAAAAGTTGGGACACAAGAACCTATGAGTAACTGCACATCCCTTAGACGGATCCCTGAGTTATCTAGCCCTCAGCGGCACCAAAATCAAAAAACAACCGTCGAAGCAGCATCGTGGACTGTGGAGACAAAATCATCACAAATCCCTGGAGAGGAGATACTCACGCTACCCCGTCGTCACAAACACGGAGGTATGCAGCTTCCGGCTCGAAGGACGAGCGAAGCTAAGCCTGGAGAGGCGGTACTCACGCTACCCCGTCGTCACAAACACGGAGGTATGCAGCTTCCGGCTCGAAGGACGAGCGAAGCTAAGCCTGGAGAGGCGGTACTCACGCTACCCCCGTCATCACAAACACGGAGGTATGCAGCTACTGGCTCGAGCGACGAGCGAAGCTAAGCCTGGAGAGGCGGTACTCACGCTACCCCGTCGTCACAAACACGGAGGTATGCAGCTTCCGGCTCGAAGGACGAGCGAAGCTAAGCCTGGAGAGGCGGTACTCACGCTACCCCGTCGTCACAAACACGGAGGTATGCAGCTTCTGGCTCGAGCGACGAGCGAAGCTAAGCCTGGAGAGGTGGTACTCACGCTACCCCCGTCGTCACAAACACGGAGGTATGCAGCTTCCGGCTCGAGCGACGAGCGAAGCTAAGCCTGGAGAGGCGGTACTCACGCTACCCCCGTCGTCAAAAACACGGAAGTATGCAGCTTCCAGCTCGAGCGACGAGCGAAGCTAAGCCTGGAGAGGCGGTACTCAGCTACCGAGGTTGTCAGAAGCACCGAGGTATGCACGAGCCTGGAGAGGCGACGACTAATACTCAACCTGGAGAGGCTACTCAACAATTTTCCACCGGAAGACACTACAAGTCAGAAGAATGGCCTACTCCCCGGACAATTGGGTCAACTCCTTTACTTCGCAACCGGTACACCAAAAAGCCGTTTGACTAAGTAAAGGGGGGGCAGCTGTAGACCCCTAAAATTGTCCGGGTCAGAAATAAGACTCGAAGACTCTCAAAGACCGAAGGAAAGTCAGCCGGAAGGACTCTTGGAAGACCCTGGAAGACCCTAGGATGGTTATTCGTAGGTTTAGAAGTCTTAGAGTAGCTTAAAATAAAGATGTGGGAGGATTGAAGCTCAATACGGCCTCCTAGAAGTTCAGTACGGCCGTACTGAACAATTTGAACTACAATACGGCCGTACTGAAACCAATACGGCCATACTGAAGTTTTTGAACTTCAGTACGGCCGTACTCAAACCAATACGGCCGTACTGAAGTTTTTGAAACTTCAGTACGGCCGTACTGAATTCAATACGGCCGTACTGTAGTTCAAATCTTCAGCACGGGCCGTATTGATGTCAGAGGCCATACTGCGCCTCACTCCTATATATAGGACGTCATTTGGACGTCATTCCACACTTTTGGCACACATTTGGACCTTCTTGTTGAGCATTCTGGGGTTTTTGAGCAGTGTTCTGCCCTAGAATTCTCTCCGAGAGCCGATCCGACGAAGTTCTTGAGTTCTGAGCATTTAGCTTGAGAATTCGAACTAGTCGAAGGGAAATCTTTTTGATTTCCATAGTAAAGATTAATTTTTAGGGAAGGAGCGAGCGAGCGTGTAGTGGGAGGGAGCGCCAAAAAGCCTCCTAACATTTGAATATATAAAAGCACGCTTCAAAGGTTTCTTCTTCAAAATCCTTCCTTTTACTGCTTTCTGATTGTTGCATCGCATGTTTAATTTATTCATCATGTAGATATCTTATTCATAGCCGTTTATAATAAATAGGGGTAATTTAGTAATTTTACACTATTATTAATAAAATAATCCGTCATAGGGAACCCGAAAGGGGCGTTGTGGGGTGCTAACACCTTCCTCGCACGTAACTGACTCCCTTACCCGACTCTGGTTGTAATGGCCAAAGTTGATTTTTGAAATCAATTGCCTTATCTCTTTTTCCAATGTTTTGAGTAAAACATTGGTGGCGACTCCAAGAACCCTTCGTTTGCGAAAACCACTAATCCATGGAGGGTCTCGCTTGAGATTAACATGGATTAGTGACTTATTTAATAAAATTGTTAGTTCGACGAGGTCTCAGTTTTGAGAATAAGTCGTTCTAACAATCCATCTTTTCAAAACTTTTAAAAAGAGTCCGACCATCGTCGCGAATGCCAAGGTCCGTTTCGGCGGGTGGCGACAACAGCCATTGAAGAATCAAAGGATTTGACCTCCTTGACACTAGCTACTCTCTTTGGGAAGTTGAGAGAGCATGAGCAAAAACTGCACATATTTGATGAACATGAGCAGCAGGATAAGAAAGGTAAAGGAGTGTCATTGAAAGCCTTGAAATCCGCCAAAGGAAAAGAGGTGTGTGAAGAATCAAGCTCCGATGATTCCGAGACTGAGAACTTCAATTTGCTGGTGAAGAAGTTCAAAAAGTTCATAAGGAGAAAGAAAAATCCCCCCTACAAATTCAATAAGAAGACAAACAAGAAAGAGGAAGAAAGCACATCCTCCTTCAATTGCTTTGAATGTGGAAAACTGGGACACATGAAAGCTGAGTGTCCAAACCTCTTGAAGAAGCAAAAGAGGAGAAGAAAAGCAAGAGAAATGGAAAAGGGAAGAGAGCCTACATTGCTTGGGAAGATAATGACTCAAGCACAACAAGTGATGAATTCGAATGTGAGGAGAACATCTTGTGTTTGATGGCTGGAACTGACCAAGACACAATTGTAAGTGACTCTGACCTTGAATCAAATTCAGATTATGACCAACTCCAAGAAGCTTTTATACAAATCCATGAAGAAGCTGTCAAATTAGGAGCCTTAAATTCAAAGCTGAAATGGTATGAAAATGATTTAATTAAAGCTGAACAAGAGCTTGAGGATTTGAAGCATGAGCATGAAAATCTTCAAACTATGTTCAACTTTAGTGAAACTCATTGTGAAAACCCCACCTCCTCAAAAGATGTTTGTGAAAATTGCAAGACTTTTGAAAAAGAAAATGCTGATTTAAAATCCACTCTTGCAAGGTTCACTAATGGAAATGAAAACTTAAATATTCTTTTGAGAAAATAAAGAAACACTTTTGATAGGAGTGGACTTGGTTTTAATCAAAGCATGAGCATGCCATTTAAGTCAAAGAAAGAAGATTTTAAGAAAAACCAAAATTTTAGAAAATTTAAAAGCAATTTCTCTAGACAAACAACTTGTTTTTATTGCTGTAAAAGAGGCCATACAATAAGGAACTGCTACTCTAGAAAATATGGAGTTCCAAATGGAGAAATGGTTTGGATTGAAAAGAGCCAAAGGCTGAGAACTAACCTACAAGGACCCTTCACATGGGTACCTAAATTTTTTCTCTGAATCTTTGTTGTAGGAATGCTTGAGGGCCAAGAACTTACTATGGTGTCTTGATAGTGGCTGCTCAAGGCATATGACTGGGGATCTTTCAAAACTCTCAAGTCTGAAATTGAAGAATGAAGGATATGTTACCTATGGTGACAACAACAAAGGGAGAATACTTGGTCATGGCAATGTTGGTAATTCTTCCTCTCAAACATTGATTGAAAATGTCTTGCTTGTTGATGGACTAAAACATAATTTGCTGAGTATAAGTCAACTAAGTGATAAAGGTTTTAGAATTGAATTTGATAATACATGTTGCTTGATATGTGATAAAAATACTAAAGAAATCAGATTCATAGGAAAAAGGATTGACAATATATACATGCTTGACTTAGAACACTTTATAGCAATTTCAAACACTAAGTGCTTAATAACTCAAGAAGAAAACATATGGCTTTGGCATAGGAGACCTGCACATATTCATATGGATCATTTGAATAAGTTGAGTAGGAAAGAATTAGTGATTGGTCTACCTAAACTCAAGTTTGGTAAGGACAAACTATGTGATGCTTGTCAAAAGGGCAAGCAAGTGAAGGCTAGCTTTAAAAGAAAAAATCAGATTTCCACAACTAGACCTTTGCGATTAATTCACATGGATTTGTTTGGTCCTTCAAGAACCATGAGCTTAGGCGGAAACTACTATGGTTTAGTGATTGTTGATGACTACTCAAGATACACATGGGTTATGTTTCTTGCAAACAAAAATGATGCTTTTAATGCCTTTAGAAAATTTGCCAAGCTTGTTCAAAATGAGAAGTGTTCAAACATTACCTCTATAAGAAGTGACCATGGAGGTGAGTTTCAAAACATAATGTTTCAAAAATTCTGTGAGGAACATGGTATAAACCATAATTTCTCAGCACCTAGGACACCTCAACAAAATGAGGTTGTTGAGAGGAAAAATAGGTCCTTAGAAGAACTTGCTAGGACAATGTTAAATGAAACAAACTTTCCAAAATATTTTTGGGCTGATGCTATTGATGGAATAACACTAAGGCCAAGAATTCCAAGAGGTGATGTATTGAAGGAGGCAAAAGGAATGGGTTAGTGTTGAAAAAAAAAACATAGGAGGAATGAGACCACTTTTGGGCCTTAGCTCCTAAGATTTTCTTAGCATAACATTTATTCCTATTTTTTCCTTGTATTTGATTTTCTATTTTACCCTTGTATTTTGGGGTATTTTAGTCTTAGAATTTATTTTACTTGGATTTCCAATTTTACCCTTGTATTTTGGGGTATCTTAGTCATAGGATTTATTTTCTTTTGTATTTCCCATTTTACCCTTGTATTATGAGGTGCTTTAGATCATAAGATTTTATTTTTGGGCTAAGGTATTTGATTAGGGTGGGAACAAAAACCTAGACATATTTTTGTGGCTCTTGGACCTATTTTTGGTGTTAGAAAGGCTTAGGCCCAAGTGGAGGGCAAAGGTTACATGGTCTTATCATGCACCTAGATGTAGCCTAACTAATCCCAAAGATTCCATCCTTGGCCACCAAGTTGCATCTAGGGTTCATTTGCATTTCATTTGGTGTGCATTTGGCTTGTGAATTTCGTCTATGCACTCTCCAAATGCAACCCTAGATGCCTCCCACTCCTATAAATACCCTAGGCTATGCATCATGTAAATACTTTGGAATATATGAATTTGAGTGAGCATTTTTGCCTCAAATCCTCTCCTTAGTCACTAGGTCAATTCGGCCTACCTCTCTTATCTCCTCCTTAGAGTGAGTTTAGGGATACCTTGAATGGCCTTCACCTCCACTTAGTGAAGAGAGCCAACTAGAACACCCAAAACACCATCCTCCCAACCTTTCTCCTATTCGCCCAAGACTCCACCTTTCACGCCCACCATCACTTAGCCTCACCCTTGAAGGAACGTCCACCCTCTAAGGTCACCATCTTGGCCTTGGAAAGGAGCTCCTCCTCACCATTGAATGTTTGATCATCCCCTTGGTGGAAGGAGTCCATCATTTGGTATCAAGAGCTTAGGTTATCTTCAAGGGTAACTGGCTTCCTTTCCATTTCTTTGAGTCTTTTCTTTTCTTTTTTGAGTCTTGATTTGTGTCATCTTTGAGTTCATTTTCATCCATGAAAACCTTGTTAAAAATGTCTTCTTATGTTGCTCCATGGTTCATTGCTTATTCATGAGCCTCCTTTTGTGCTTTAGGGTTTTTCTTGAGTTTTAGGTTCTTGTGTGCTTTTTTTTTTTACTCTTGTTGCTGGAAAAATATATTATGAACATCAATAACATGTCTTCCATCTCTTTTTGATCATTTTACCTTTAAAGTTTTGTCAAAAGTTGTGTTTATCTCACCTTTCTCAAAAAGACAAAAATATATGTATGATGCACCCATTTGATGTATGAAACCATGAAAATATGAAATGTATGTGTTTTTCCATGAGGTGGCCTAAATTTTGCTGCACCATTTAGAGGTCATTCATGCATGTTAACTAGTCCTTGGCATGCTCCAAATTTGTGTTGAAATCTATGTGTTATTTCCTTCCTACACATACATGATTGGCCACCTTTCCATGCACATCATTACATGATTATTCTTTTGTCCTTTTATGCACATGTGTGAGTGATAAGTTTTGTGTGTGAGTGCTGGAATCTTTGAAAAAAATCTGCACCAAAAAGAAAATAGTACAAGACACACTCCACTCACAAAATGTTTCTATACCCACTCATGTGTTGCCACTTGTCTCTCTATTTCTGACTCCTTATATGTGCTGAATTTTTAATCACCCACAAGTGTAAAAACCAAACAACATTTAAAAATAAAATAGAAGAAAAATCTGGACAGAAAAATTAAAAAAAAAACATGACCAAAAAAGACTAAAAGAAAAGAAAGAAAAAAGGACTTGTTGCTAGACTTGTGGACATTGACCTAATTACCCTTGCAGATTGGAGTTGGACTTGGATTGAATTTTTGGACCTTATTGGACCCTCTTTGAGACACAAAACCGTGGCTGGACCTTTACCAAAAAGGACTTAAGTTTACAATTGCAAAACCTTTAAAGATTTATTCCATTCTAGTGCCATTCTAGGATTTTCTCTTTTGAGTGCTAGCCTTTTTAACAAGTCTTAATTTTTGCTTATATTCCTTGAAATTCTTATGTTTGTCTCATTAATCTCTCTTTGAGTTTAGCTTTTTAATTGATCTTTTTCAGTTTTTATTCCTTTGGCTTCCTTCTTGTTCTTGGTTGGTTTGTTGTCTTTGAGTGTAGGTGAAGTACTATCTCCAAGATACCCTTAGCAAAATTTCTTTGGGGGATTGAGTGAAGACTAAATCCGTGAGGTCCCAAGTGCTTTGGAGAAGGATATCATATCTCAAAGAGTGCAAACACCAAAGGAGAGGACTAACTTTATTTGCTCCTTGTGAATGGGAGCTAATTTGGAGGAGTTGAAGACTTGAAAATTTTGTTTTCCTAATTGTTTCTTTCTTGTGAATTTTCGGCCTTTTATATTTTGGCCTTTGCTTTCTTTTATCTTGGTTTGTAATTGGTCATTTTTAAACCTCTTCATTTTGGTTTTAGTTCGTGTAGTTGAAGGTGATTTGAAAACCTTCACCTAGGACTTCGACTAGTATATGCTTTAAGTGTTTTTCTTTTGCATGTTTTAAAGCTTTTAGTTGTATAATTGCTTAGGACTTTATTTTTGTCTCAATTTCCGTTTAGAAGGCTTGCTTTTTCCTACTAGGGTGAACGTGCACACACACACTTAACTTTTATGCAAAAAAAATTTGTTTTGTGAGAAAAGTGTGAAAAGGCTTAGTAATTTTTACTTGAAAAGGCTTGGTTTTTAAGTGATTCTTAGTAGTCCACCTCCCTTGATAGTTCAATTTGTATACTTAGGCCTTTTCATACCAATCTTGCATCTTGAAAACCTTTTTGTGAAAACCTTTTTATCACTCATTCTTTGTGAAAACCTTTTTACCAACCTTTTGAAAACAAATTTGTGAAAACCTTTTCTTGATCAAAGATGAGTGCTCAACATGGTCATGATTCTTGTAGTACTAGGTCTAGTGTTAGAGATGAGATTAGAGAGTTAAAAGAGTACATAAGAAAAAAAGAAGAGGAACACATAAAAAGAGAGGAAGAAATTAGAAAAAGAGAAAAAGAAAATGCTAGGAATAAGGAGGAAATAAAACAATTACTTGCAAAATTAGTTGAGGGGAGAGAAACTAGTGGATCCAAACCTAGGGTTTTCCCAACTAGGTATCAAAAATACAAAAAGGTTAGAATCCCTAAGAGTATGCATGAGGAAGAAAATACAAAAAGAGAGGAAGAACTTAGAAGCAAAGAAAAAGAAAAGAAAGAAAAAAAGAAGAAAAGTATAGAGAGGGTTAAAGAGTGGTTAGAACAAGAAAAACAACAACCAACACTCTTAGAGAAGAGTAAGGAGGATAATGTTTCTTCCAAAGGGCTTATGCTTGAAGAGAGTCACTTTCCCATTGAAAATGATTTAAAAAAGACTCTCTTCATTCATCAAGACCTTAACTCTTTCTCTCACATTGCCACTAGTCATGAACTGGAGATTCAAAAACAAATCCTTTTTAAAGAAAAAAAATCTCAACTTCAAGATTTAGTGAAGAAGAAGTGGAATTCACTTAGTCCAACTTCTTGTGCTACTTCCTTGGTGGTGCCCAAGGAAGATAAGCCTTCATTCTTTAAGACTCTTTACACTTTAGTTCCCTTCATAAAGCACCCAACTTTTGGTTTGTATGGTTTGTTGGTTACATCTCATGGTGTTGTATCTTCTATTTTTGATCTTGAAGGAATTTCTCACTTATTTGAACTTAACTTGGTTACTTCCCTACAAGACAAACTTAGATTATATGAGTTTTCTAGACTCCTCTTAACACCTTTTTATCATATGTATCTAACAAATTATGCAATACAAAGCTGTTTAGGTATTGTTTTAGTTAAGTTTTCTTTATTTTCCAATACATACCTAGGTCACTACATTGGGTACCTCCAACAAGACATTTTAGTTTTTAGGACTAATGCATTAGTGTGCTATAGTTTTAGTCTTTTTACCTTTTTAGGTTTTAGTTATACACTTAGACTTCACCATGGGGAGGATCCTATCTTTTGCATTAGAGAGTCTAGTCCTTTTAATTTAGACAATCTTTTTAGCATTTTTAGGGGAACTCCTCTTAGGATACACTTCCCATTTCTATCATATACTATTACCTCTAATGCTTATTTTTATGTTTTTGTTGGTCATGATGCCCACCATGAGGAACCTCTTGATTTGAGGTCAAATCCTTTTCAAGAGAGAGGGAATGATGGAATAACACTAAGGCCAAGAATTCCAAGAGGTGATGTATTGAAGGAGGCAAAAGGAATGGGTTAGTGTTGAAAAAAAAAACATAGGAGGAATGAGCCCACTTTTGGGCCTTAGCTCCTAAGATTTTCTTAGCATAACATTTATTCCTATTTTTTCCTTTTATTTGATTTCCTATTTTACCCTTGTATTTTGGGGTATTTTAGTCTTAGAATTTATTTTACTTTTATTTCCAATTTTACCCTTGTATTTTAGGGTATCTTAGTCATAGGATTTATTTTCTTTTATATTTCCCATTTTACCCTTGTATTATGGGGTGCTTTAGATCATAAGATTTTATTTTTGGGCTAAGGTATTTGATTAGGGTGGGAACAAAAACCTAGACATATTTTTGTGGCTCTTGGACCTATTTTTGGTGTTAGAAAGGCTTAGGCCCAAGTGGAGGGAAAAGGTTGCATGGTCTTATCATGCACTCTCCAAATGCAACCCTAGATGCCTGCCACTCCTATAAATACCCTAGGCTATGCATCATGTAAATACTTTGGAATATATGAATTTGAGTTAGCATTTTTTCCTCAAATCCTCTCCTTAGTCACTAGGTCAATTCGGCCTACCTCTCTTATCTCCTCCTTAGAGTGAGTTTAGGGATACCTTGAATGGCCTTCACCTCCACTTAGTGAAGAGAGCCAACTAGAACACCCAAAACACCATCCTCCCAACCTTTCTCCTATTCGCCCAAGACTCCACCTTTCACGCCCACCATCACTTAGCCTCACCCTTGAAGGAACGTCCACCCTCTAAGGTCACCATCTTGGCCTTGGAAAGGAGCTCCTCCTCACCATTGAATGTTTGATCATCCCCTTGGTGGAAGGAGTCCATCAGCTATTAACACAGCTTGTCATGTGTTAAACAAAGTTCTGATTCGGCCTATATTAAAGAAAACACCCTATGAAATTTACAATGGAAGGAAGCCTAACATTTCATACTTTAGAGTGTTTGGGTGTAAGTGCTATGTGCTGAATAATTGGAAAGAGCAACTTGGAAAGTTTGATGCAAAGGCTGATGAGGCAATCTTTCTAGTATACTCTACAAATAGTAAAGCTTATAGAATCTATAACAAGAGAACTCTAGTTGTAGAAGAATCTGTCCATGTGGTATTTGATGAGTCTAATAAACAAGAGACAAGGCAAACTGAAATTGAAGATTTAACTGAGTTGCTTGATCAACCCGTACTGGAGAATAAACCAAATGAAGAGCCTAAGGAGAGTGAATCACATGAGAAAGCAAGGGAAACAAGTGAATAATTGCCCAAAGAATGGAAAACTTCTAGAGACTTATCAATGGATAACATAATTGGAAATATTGGTAAGGGAGTTTCAACTAGGAGTGCCATCAAGAATATTTGCAACACTATGGCATTTGTGTCACAAGTTGAACCTAAGAGCATTGATGAAGCACTAAAAGATGAACATTGGTTAATGGCCATGCAAGAGGAACTAAATCAGTTTGAAAGGAATGAAGTATGGGACTTAGTGCAATTACCAAAAAATTATCCAATTATTGAAACCAAGTGGGTTTTTAGAAATAAGCTTGATGAATCTGGGATAATTCTAAGAAATAAGGCAAGACTAGTGGCTAAGGGGTATAATCAAGAAGAGGGGATTGACTATGATGAGACTTTTGCCCCTGTAGCAAGGATAGAAGCCATTAGATTACTTCTTGCTTATTCTTCTATAAAGAATTTCAAGCTTTATCAAATGGATGTGAAAATTGCTTTCCTCAATGGGTTGATACAAGAGGAAGTGTATGTGGAACAACCACCAGGCTTTGTGGTATGACAGGTTAAGCATAGAGGCATCATTGGATCACTCTTGTACTTGACAGCTAGTAGGCCTGATATAATGTTTGTTGTGTGCCTTTGTGCAAGGTTTCAGGCTAATCCTAAAGAATCTCACATGAAGAGTGTGAAGAGAATTCTCAAATATTTGAAAGTTACAACCAATGTAGGTTTGTGGTATCCAAAGGGAGTCTCACTAAGTCTGATAGGCTACTCAGATTCAGACTATGCTGGGTGTAGACTAGATAGAAAAAGCACAAGTGGAACTTGTCACCTACTAGGTAGTGCACTTGTTTCATGGCATAGCAAAAAGCAAGCTTGTGTTACTTTAAGTACAGATGAGGCTGAGTATATAGCTGCTGGAAGTTTTTGTGCTCAAATTCTTTGGATGAAACAACAATTAAGAGATTATGGAGTTGAGCTGAATAAAATTCCTTTGAGGTGTGACAACACAAGTGCAATAAATATGACCAAAACCCAATTTTGCACTCTAGGACAAAACATATTGAGATAAGACACCACTTCTTAAGAGATCATGTTCAAAGGAATGATTGTGTTGTAGAGTTTGTAGAGACTAGCAAACAATTAGCTGATATTTTTACAAAACCTCTACCAAAGGAAAGATTCAACCAATTGAGAATTGAATTAGGGATAATCAATGAATCATGTTTGAATTGATTATGCTTTGAGAGTGATAATTAGAGATGTTTAGAAGAGAGTATTCAAGTGGCAAATTTGACTTGGTGTAATTTGAAAGGTTAAAATTGATGTGAAGCAAATCTTCTCTGAAATAATCGATTATCTTAAGATATAATCGATTATGTTAAGTAAACCCATGATAATAATCGATTATTTGGGTAATAATCGATTATCTAAGACACGAAGAATTCAAAGAGCCACTGGAATAATCGATTATTTGGGGAATAATCGATTATCTGGTAAGAAGAATCTAAAGAGTCACTGTTATAATCGATTATCTAGGGAAATAATCGATTATCTGAGAGGCCACTGGAATAATCGATTATCTTGGGAAATAATCGATTATCTGGGCGAAGTTAGGAGAAACTACTCTCTGTAATAATCGATTATCTTGAAAATAATCGATTATCCATATCAGATTACGTTTTTAAAGGGTTTTTGCTGATGCAAATAATCGATTATTTGCATAAATAATCGATTATCTGGGCAGTTTTTGAAATTCCTGAAGCGTTTGAACGGTTATCTACGCGCCAACTCTTAAAACCACCCATTACTCTTAAAACCTCTCCCACTCAGAACGTGCTAGGGCATAAAACATCTCTCACAACTTCTCTTCTCTCATTTTCCCTCATTTTCTCTCAAACCCAGAAACCCTAACCCTCTCAACTCTCTCATTCTCTTCATCTTCTTCAATACCCATCCATGGCATCTTCATCAAAGAGACCTAAAAAGCTTGAAGTGAGGGGGAGCAAACGCCCTCTACCCTCTGGGCAACTGATTTCAAAATGGTTTCCTGATGAGAAGACTCAGGAATACTACTTTGAGTGGTACGCTGGCCGGAGAATCATTCCTCCGAAGACTCTTAAGCTTGAATGGTTTAAGAATGAGGGTTTCAGTTTTCCAACCCTTCTAGAGCACCAAGAACTGGGCAAGTTTTTGGAAATGGAGGGCCCTTATTATCCTGAGCTGATCAGGTTATTTCTCTGTTTTGCCACAAGCAATGTGGGCATCATGCAATCTGTGGTAAAAGGAAAAATGATTAAGTTGGACGGGCCAAGTTGAAAGCTGTTGCGGGGCTGAGCGGCACTGGACGGGAGAAACCCCAACCTTTCAATTTTGGGGATTTTGAAGAGCTGACTACCTTCCGAGACTGTCAAAGGAACCTGGTGAACACCAACTATGAGAAGTTTCTGGTGGGAGGTATGAAAAAGAATTCCCGCTTAATCTCTTTTATCATTGCTTGGATGTTGAAACCTCGCTTACATAACCATGCCCAAATGTCAAGAGATGACATTTTACTTATGCATGTGATTAAAAAAAAATCAAGATTGATTGGGTATCAGTCGTTAATGATTGTATGTGGAAGGCAAGGCGGAAGGAAGATAGACCAATTCCATATGCTCTGTTATTGTCAAAGATTTTTGAAAATGCAGGTGTAGATTTAACAGGGGAAAGAAAAATTGTTTTACATGCTTCGAACAAGATAGAAAAGTCTTCTTTGCATCACATGGGGATGCTTAAATAGGAAGACAAATGGGTGTTCAAAGGAGATGTACCCCCGACTCTTGAACCGACAATCGATGAAGACAGTGTTCCGTCCCATGATGAGGATCAGCCACCACAGGTGGAAGCTGAACCTAGCAGGGATCCAGAAGCGGAGCCAAAACCATTTTCACCGTCTGAGCAAATCATTATAAATAAACTTGATGCGGTGATGGAAATGTCGAGAAGACATGAATTTTTGTTTTCTGGTATTCTTGACAGGTTTGATGAGCTTGATCATGAGGTGAAGCTGCTCAAGACTCACCTTAGCATACCGGAGGATGAAGATTGATTTCTGTTATGTTTATGATAATTAGTGTTAATTAGGATTTTAAATTCTGTTGTTGAACAATTATTTTTGATTTGGTTGTAATGTTTAAATTTCCGAACAATTTTAATGCTTTCTGTTATTGAACAATTTGAATTCTGGTGAAATTTGGAGTTTATTTTGCTGATTTGTTGATTTGGATGTGGCATCATATTTTGTTTTGCTTGGCTGATGCTATAATGCTCTGGTTTTGAGCATATGTGTGGATGTTCTGTTTTTGAAATTTGATGTCTTATGAGCAAATTGAGTCATGGTTGATTGATGCTTATAATACTCTGTTTTGAGTATAGATGATAGTTGTGATTTTGCTGATGGTTTTGGATTGAATTATTCTGAATTGTGGTTTATAGCTTGTAATCAGTTTGGATTGCTGAACAAAGAATTCTGACTTGGATATTGCTGTTCACAAAGATTGAATCTATGCATATGGCTTATATTGTGAAACATAGCTTGATTTGTTTTTGATAATGCCAAAGGGGGAGAAAACGTTGTGTGTGTATAGTTGTTGTTTTTGCAAGTATTGTGCGTGTGTGTGTGTATTGTGCAGGTTTTGAATGTTGGAATTAAAGGCACAATGGTTGGAAAGGTTGAAGCACAATAGCTTGGATTGTTATGATTTGAGTCATGGGTTTTCATCATCAAAAAGGGGGAGATTATTGAGCTTAGAGGAGCTTGAAGCATAAAGGAGTTTTGATGATCACAAGATGTGTGTCAAGGGCAACTACAAACAACAACAACAACAACTTAGAAGCACAAAAACAAAGTCAAAGAAAATGTTATGTAATAATGATTAGTGTATAAATTGTTTTGAATGATTTAGTTTGTTGTATATGTTGTGTGCATGAGCAAAATCTATATCTAAGCTAAGTAGAGAGTGTATGATGATGAGTTAAAAGATTGGAAAGTTATTTTGAGACTTAAAATGAAGTTTTAAAAACTAACTCAAAATAATCGATTATCGTTAAATATAATCGATTATTCCAGCAACAGGCAAAATGGGATGCCTTGCTGCAATAATCGATTATTTGCCAAAATAATCAATTATCCCAGAAATGACTCTCTGGAATAATCGATTATCCAGCAAAATAATCGATTATATTGTTCTTGGATGGTTTCCAGAAAACCTGAAGAACAAAATAATCGATTATTCTTTAAAATAATCGATTATCTGGGTCTGAAACTTTTATAAATAGTTTGAACTTTTAGAAACTTCAGACATGAGTTAGAACTGATAATAAAATTGAAAAAAGTGTTTTTGTGGAGTCTTTGTGACCATCTTGGAGAGTCTTCTTTGTGAATCCAAGAAGAAAAACGTTTGTGAAAAACTTTGAAAAGATCATCATCATCGTCATATTCTTGAAAGGGGAAGATTAAGATTTGCTTCTGAATTCCAGGTGAATTCGTTCCTTTATTCTTTGTGAATATTTGTAAAATCTTGAGAAGGGTTTCTCAAGTGGTAAGGTTTCTTGTAGTGGGTTTCTACAAGGGGTGTTTTCTTGGGGTCAAGAAAGTGGTTATCTTTAGTGTTGAAGTATATGCATGTGTGGAGTGCTTGTAAACCTTCTTCATTGAGATAGTGGAACAAATCTTGATCAGGTGCTGATTGAGGACTGGATGTAGGTAACATGTGGAGTGGCTGAACCAGTATAAAAGACTTGTGCAATCTTCTTCTACCTTTATCTTTTACTTTAAGTAATATCTTGGTTGGACATTAAAGAAGATAATTCTTGATTAACATGTGTGTGTGAATATTGATGGTTTAATCTGAATTAGAGCATTACATTTGAACCTTATTATTTTGTAATCAAGAAAGCATATAGAATTCATTCTTCCATAAAAAGTCTTTAAAGAAGCTTCATTTGAAAATTCAGTCTTAGAAAAGTTTAAGTGAAATAAAGATCCTAAATACTCTGAAATTTTTTAAAGGGTCATAGAATCCAATTCACCCCCCCTCTTGGATTGTGCCATTCTTTTCTAACAATTTCATCACATAGCTTGTTACATCACTGGTATGCGGCCTAAGCGACACACCTGGAGTTATATATGTCTATGATGCATGTCATACATTCACTATTTCATTAACTCAACATTTCACTTATCATGGAATTTCATTTATTACCTCATAAGGTTCGCACAGGAATTCACATAGCACTTTAGTTCGTATTAAAATTTATCTTTTTTCAAAATTAATCACATATTCATTCATCATTTCCAACAAAGAACAAAACAAAGTAATCAGAAAGTAAAATAGAACACATTCATAATTTTCATGTTCCTAGAAACATGCAGCAGGCAAGGGATTAGGGGTCAATCTGACTACCCAACAATTATTCCCACACTCCCGAGCAAGGTTTCTCACTCTACCCTTACCTCGATAAGTAGGAGCTGAAACTAGAGCAGAACCTTGCTAATCTCTTCCTCTAGATTCCCCTTGGTCTTTAGAAGGTTTAGAAGAAGAAGTCAGAAGTGAATAATATGATTTCAAAACAAGCCTGAGCCTCCTATTTATAGGCATTCAGGGGTGGCCGGAACGACTTGTTCTCAAACTAGAACGACCCGTTCTAGATCCATCCGTTATATGCAAAATTTACAACCAGAACGGCCTGTTCTCAAAACCAGAACGGCCCATTCTCAAAATCAGATTGGCCCATTCTAGGGTTAATTTTAACACACATTGACCATAATTGGAACGACCCGTTTCTAACTTAGGATTTTAGGGCATTTTATTAGTCTGGAACGGCCCATTCCACTTTTTGGAACGCTCGTTCTATTTATGGGAATGGCTCGTTCCGCTTTTTGGAACGACCCGTTCTAAGCATAAAAAAATAGAATTTCATATAAAAATTAATTTTTTATAAATATTTAAATATTAAAAAAATCTCTAAAATGTTCTATGTAATCCCCTTAATTGATTAAAATAACTATAAGAAAATAAGTTCTATAAAAATTATAATAATTAACTATGTAGAAAATTCGGGATGTTACAATTCTCCCTTCCTTTTATAAATTTCATCCCTGAAGTTTACCTGCAAACAGAAATGGATAAGCTTCTCGAATCTTGCTTTCTAATTCCCATGTAGCACTTTCTTCAATATTTCCTCCCCAAACGACCTTAACCAAATAGATTTCCTTTCCTCTCAGTTGTTTCACTCTCGTTTCATCAATCCTCAAAGGAACTGTTTCATAGGTTAGATTATCTTTCAATTGAATGTTGTCAGACTCAATGATATGGGAAGGATCATGGACATACTTTCTCAGTTGAGAAACATGGAGGACACTATGGAGGTTTGAAAGAGATGGAGGCAAAGAAATTTGATAGGCTACTTTACCGATCCTTTTAAGAATTTGATAAGGACCGATGAAACGTGGGGTAAGCTTACGGGATTTCAGTGCTCTGCCTACTCCTGTCCAAGGAGTGACTTTAAGGAATACATGATCACCTTCTTTAAACTCAAGGCCTTTTCTCCTCTTGTCATTATAACTTTTTTGCCTACTCTGGGTTGCTCTCATCCTCTCTTGGATTATCTTAACCTATTCAGTAGTTTGTTACACTATCTCAAGTCCAAACATGACATTCTCTCCAGGCTCTACCCAACATAAAGGTGTTCTATACATCTCCTACCATACAAAGCCTCATAGGGTGCCATCCCAATACTGGAATGGTAGCTATTATTGTAGGTAAACTCTATCAAAGGTAGGAAACTATCCCAACTACCCCCATGTTCTAAGATGCAAGCCCTCAACAAGTCTTCCAAAGACTGTATGGTTCTCTCAGTTTGGCCATCTATTTGGGGATGGTAGGCTAAACTCAATCTAAGCTTAGTGCCTCAAGCCTTATGCAAGCTCTCCCAAAATCTAGAGGTGAACCTAGGATCTCTATCAGACACTATACTAGTAGGAACTCCATCCAACCTCACGATCTCACCGATGTACAACTTGGTTAACCTCTCCAAAGGGTACCTAATATTAATGGGAATAAAATGGGCAGACTTAGTCAATCTATCCACAATGACCCATATAGCATCCAGGTTCATCACAGTCTTAGGTAACCTAACTACAAAATTCATAGAGATGTTATCCCATTTCCACACAGGCACATATAAAGGTTGTAACAAACCGGAAGGTTTTTGGTTTTCTACCTTAGCTTTCTGACAAACTAGGCAAACATACACAAACTCCTCTACTTCCCTCTTCATCTTAGGCCACCAAAACATCTTCTTAAGGTATTGGTACATCTTAGTGGCTCCTGGATGGATACTAAGGCTACTCTTATGACCTTCTTCTAGAATTGCTCTCTTAAGCTCTAGCCTACTAGAAATGCACAACCTATCCTTAAATCTCAACACTCCATCCATTTCAAATCTAAACTCACTTTCCACACCTTGATTTAACTTCTCTACTTGACTCAACAAGAAAGGATCTACCTTATGACCTTCTCTAATCTCATCTATCAAACTATTAGTCACTCTCAAAGCTCCCAACTTAATACTCTTAGAGGTCAACTCACATCCTAAGCTTATATCCCTAAACTCCTCAATCATATGCAACTCCCTAATCATCAAAGAAGACACTCTCAAAGATTTTCTACTTAAAGCGTCAGCTACAACATTAGCCTTGTAGGGGTGATAATTCAATTGAAAGTCATAATCCTTAAGGAACTTTAACCATCTCCTCTGCTTCATATTCAATTCCTTTTGGTCAAACAAGTACTTAAGGCTTTTATGGTCACTAAAAACCTCAAATCTAGACCCAAACAAGTAATGTCTCCACAACTTAAGTACAAATATTATTTCAGCTAACTCAAGGTCACGGGTAAGATAGTTTTGCTCATGAATTTTAAGTTTTCTAGAAGCATAGGCTACTACCTTACCCTCCTGCATAAGCACTCCTCCTAAACCCAATTTAGAAGCATCACAAAATACCTCAAAAGTCTTATTAGGGTCAGGTAACACTAACATAGGGGCACTAGTTAATCTTCTCTTAAGCTTTTGAAAACTTTCCTCACACCTAGAATCCCACACAAAAGGTTGATCCTTCTTCGTCAGCTTAGTCAAAGGAAAAGCTAGTCTAGAGAAATTCTCTATGAACATTCTGTAATAACCGGCTAGTCCTAAGAAGCTCCTAATCTCAAATACTGATTTAGATGTACTCCACTCTAACACAACTTCTACCTTAGCAAGATCTACAGCTATCCGACCCTTGGATATCACATGTCCTAGAAAGTTCACACTATCCGACCAAAATTCACATTTTGACAATTTAGCATACAACTACTTCTCCTTAAGGGTTTGAAGAACGATCCTAAGGTGCTCAACATGCTCCTCCCTAGTCTTGGAATACACTAGGATATCATCTATGAAGACTACTACAAACTATCCAAGTAAAGGTGAAAGATCTTATTCATGTAGTCCATAAAAACACCAGGTGCATTAGTCACACCAAAAGGCATAACTAAATACTCATAGTGCCCATAGCGGGTCCTAAAGGCAGTCTTAGGAACATCCTAAGCTCTAACTCTAATCTGATTGTATCCTAACCTTAAATCAATCTTACTAAACACACAAGCCCCAACTAGTTGATCCATAAGGTCATCTATCCTAGGCAAGGGATACTTATTCTTAATCGTCACTTTATTCAGTTGTCTATAGTCTACACACAACCTCATGCTCCCATCTTTCTTCTTAACCAATAAAACAGGCGCTCCTCAAGGGGAGACACTAGGCCTAATGAATTGTTTCCCTTGCAGTTCCTCTATTTGTTTCTTAAGCTCAACTAACTCTTTAGGGGACATCCTATAGGGTGCTATAGATATAGGTGAGGTACTTGGCACTAAGTCTATGCTAAACTTAATCTCTCTCTCAGGTGGTAAACTAGACACATCCTTAGGGAATACTTCTACGAATTCTCTCACTATGGGAATCTCATCTAGCTTACTATCAGTCTCAAGTGTTAAGGAAGCTAAGATCATGTACACTCTTTTATTTTCTTTTAAACAAGCTTTAATGTTGACAGCACTAAGAAATTTCGTACTCTTACATTCACAAAAAGAAATAGATTTATCAAAGCAATTTAAATGGACATGGTGGGAAGATAACCAATCCATACCAAGAATTATATCTAATTGACTAAGAGGCAAACAAATTAAGTAAACTAGAAACTGCTTATCAGAAACTGTCAAAGGACATTTCAAACACACTAGGGATATAGTCACAGGACCATTAGTAGGGGTTTCAACAACTAAATCAAAATCTAACAAAGACACGGGAAAATTCAATTTTTGGACACAAGAAACAGAAATAAAGGAATGATTTGCACTAGAATCAAACAATACAACAAAAGGAGTCTCAATGAAGAAACAAATACCTTGTATCAGATTTTTCGACCGAGCAGCTTCAACATCACTAAGAGCAAATACTCTCCCTACAGTCTTTGGACACTCAATTTGCAAACCCAATCTAATAACAAGTGTTCTTGGTGGTTCAGGACATTGGGTGTTGATATGACCCTTACCATTGCAGTTGAAGCAGGTAACCTCCCTGTCACGACACTCAGATTGATTATGACCAGCACGTCCACACTTCCTGCATCTTCCTAAAGGAGTGTACAAAGACCCTCCAAAACTTCCAGTAGCACTAGCGGTGGATCCTCTAGTAAATGACTTGCTTCCACTAGCAGCAGCTTTACTCCCTTGAAATCTAGTAGGAGTGGAGTAAGGCTTACTCTTACCCGAAGTACTAGAACTCATAGCATGGATAGGACCTCCAACTCCTTTATAGAAAGTAGCATGAGCACGGTTGTCACGATCATAAATGCTGCACTTATTGACCAGAGTGGAGAAGTGATATATTTCCTAATAGTTAATTGCAGTCTTCACCTCAAGACGCAGACCATTTACAAATTTTATGCATTTAGCTCTTTCACCACCCTCACCATGGTAGTGTGTACAATAACGAACCAAAGCATCAAATTTGGCAGCATACTCTGCCACTGTGTCGTTTCCTTGATTCAGCTCAAGGAATTCCATTTCTTTCCGACTTCTCACATCATCTGGGAAATACTTATCAAGAAATACTCTCTTGAAGTTGTCCCAATTCAAGTGCACCCCTCCATCAATCATCCTTTGAAGTGCTCCTTCCCACCAAAAATGGGCATCAGCAGTCAACATGAAGGTGGCCAACTTCACCTTCTGAGCGAGGGGACAATCCATGACATTGAAGATCTTCTCAATCTCTGTTAGCCAATTCATAACAGCATCTAGGTCATATCCTCCTTTATAGGTAGGTGGGTGATTTTGCTGAAATTGATCCAACCAGTTAGGAGCGACTCCAGCCCTATTATTATTATTCATAGCCTGTGCTAATGCTTGAAGAGCATCAACAATCGCACGATCATTTCTACCAGCCATAATCTAAGAAAATAGTACAATTAATAGACATAATCAATCATCACACTAGTATACCAATAAGTTCCACAATCAATTCAGTCCATCATTCATCTACCAAACAAGCATAGTAAACTCATAACTCACGGCCGATTGGATCGGCCTGCTCTGAAACCACTAAATGTGACACCCTCTACCCCAACATTAATACACAATAAATGTAAATAATAATTTTTCTTTTCTTTTTGAGTAAATAAAATCTTTCATAGTTGATAACATCTTTCATGGATAAAACAAATGTCACAAATATCATAAGATAGAAGGTTCACATTCGTAATTCATAAATCATAAAAAGTCAACATGTAGGTATCAAAACTCAAGAAAATCATAAAAAAATAATAAAGGAAATATAGATTAATTCCAGTAAAGGTGGCAATGCCTCCTAGTTAGGAATTAATTTATAACTTCCAAATTATGTGATAAAAATATAACAAAGATACACACTTTGGCCTTTCATCAAGAACATTCGAAATTACAATTCTCAACACACACTTCCCTTTGATTCAATCGTTGTAACTATAGACTTCATCTACGTTATACCTTCGCTAGAAATTACAAAAAAAAAGGAAACTAATGTTTTTAAAACAATAACATCCTAAACTAAGCCTAGTTATGCCCCGATGTCACATATCCTATCAGAGCATGCCCAACTGAAACCTTAAGCCTCATCACCAACATCCTCATTGTGACACCCTTACTACCCCAATTTATATATCGTAATAATGCAACGTTATAAATAAATTTTCCAACATTGGTAAAAAAGGTTCACATAAAATCTTCGTAAATGCTCTTCAATATCCACATTAATAAAAATTTAGAAAAATGAAACACAAGAGTTTAGAAATTGTTTTAGAAAAATAATAATCATTACAATTCCAAATCCATATAAAAATTTTGTCCTAGAAATTCTCTGCCCCAATGTCACAATATCAGAGCATACCCCTAATTTAACTGTTGGCATTCTAGATGCAACTCGTAGCCGGATCTTCCTCACCTAAAACATCCACAAATTGTACGGTGAGAAAATAAAACATCTATATGTAAAGCACATACAAACACACAACAATGTAATCTCATTACATAATGAAATATTTACAAGCATTTCTATATATCATAACTCTATCAATCATGCATCATCTTCACATCATAATTCGTAATCACACCCATTCATCTCAAATATTGCAATTGACATTATCAATTTCACATTCATAATTCACATAAATCTTACTATGTCAAGGTCACGCTACCCTTTTCCAGCCTAGGGTCGTGCTCACCCCTGACATAACACTGTACCAAGGTCACACTACCCTTTTTAGTAGCCTAGGGTCGTGCTCACCCCTGACATAAGACAGTGCCAAGGTCACACTACCCTTTTTAGCAGCCTAGGGCCGTGCTCACCCCTGGTCATCAGTACGAGAATCCACAATCACATCTCATTCACATTTCACACATCTCATTTCATAACTCAAATTCCATATTACATACAGATAAGTTCACACAATGCAATGATTCACATACCCATCAAGAAATTCACCATGAATACTCATTATAACAATAATATAAAACTCAATTAATTCACCAATTTAATACAATATTAAATCAAATAGTAAAACTCCCAATTTTTCTAAAACCTAACTCACAAACACTTTTCTACAATTTCGTTCTCTCTCCCAAATCATCATTTTCACAAATTAAATATATATTTCTAATCCTCAATACATGTAAAATCTAATGGGATCCTCAATTCCTCAAACAGAAATAATCTAATTTTTCCAAAACCTAACTTACAGGCACTTTTCTATAATTTCGTTCTCTCTCCCAGAGCATCATTTTTACAAATAAATCATATATTCGTAGTCCTAAATATATACAGAATCACATAAGACCAATAATTCTCCAAACAGAAATAATTATAAAATTACTCATAATCCTAAGGGACTCTTCCTCTACCCAATTCCCTCATGTAACTCTACATATAAATAATTCCCTTTTCCCCCGTACCTGGATAAATAGTAGCTGAAACTAAGGATCTGGTTGATCTCCTCTGCTGGGTTCCCCTCGGTCTTTAGAGAGTTCAGAAGAAGAGAAGAGAGAAAAGAAGAAAATAAATCAGAAAATAAGAGGTTTGCTTTTTGGGAGTGGTAGAGAGCTCAATTTATAGGCATCATCCTTCGCCGGAACGGCCCGTTCCAAATCCGGAACGCCCGTTATGGACCCTTAAATCGTGGGTAAGAATCACATCCAGAATGGCCCGTTCTCAAACCAAAACGGCCCGTTCTGGTGTGCATTTATTACTCACAACGGCCATATTTTGGAAACGGCCCATTCCAAGCCAGTTCCCATTTAGGATTATAGGCAATTTTAATAGTCCGGAACGGCCCATTCCAACTTAAGAATGGCCCGTTCTGGGCTATTAACTCACATTCATTTTGGTAGTTTGGAACGGCCCGTTCCAATTTTGGAATAATCCGTTCCAAGCTACTAAATCACCCCTATTCATTTATAAAATTACCAAAATACCCTCAATAAAAATAAAATAAAATGAAATAAAAACTTGGGTGTTACACTCATGATGATGATCACCTGCAACATAATTTAAACATGTACAAGAATAACAAGGGAGTGAGAAATATCTCACTCTGTTCTAGGTGCAGAAATAAAGGTTAGATAGTATACACACACAACAAACATAAGTCACATGTAAACAATACACACACACAATCAATATCACATGCACACTTATTTATCATGCAATGATGTCATGGACTCGACTCATAAATGCATGCATGTGGCGCCATACGAGAGTTTCACATTTCTCATCATTTCATCACATATCTTGTTACATCATTGGTATGCGGCCTAAGCAGCACACCTAGAATAAGTCATTTCATCACATAGCTTGTTACATCACTGGTGACCCTAAGGTACACCTTGTTAGCTGGTTACATCACTGGTGACCCTAACGTACACCTTGTTAGCTTGTTACATCACTGGTGACCGTAAGGTACACCTAAAATGTCTTAGTACATCACTGGTAAACGGCCTAAGCAGAACACCTGGAATAAATCATTTCATCACATCATTTCATCACTGGTATGCGGCCTAAGCGTCACACCTGGAATAATTTATGTATATGATGCATGTCATACATTCACTATTTCATTAACTCAACATTTCACTTATCATGGAATTTTATTTATTACCTCATAAGGTTCACACAGGAATTCACATAGCACTTTAGTTCGTATTAAAATTTATCTATTTTCAAAATTAATCACATATTCATTCATCATTTCCAACAAAGAACACAACAGAGTAATCAGAAAGTAAAACAGAACACGTTTATACTTTTCATGTTCCTAGAAACATGCATCAGGCAAGGGATTGGGGGCCAATCTGACTACCCAACAATTATTCTCACACCCCCGAGCGAGGTTTCTCACTCTCCCTTACCTCGATAAGCAGGAGCTAAAACTAGAGCAGAACTTTGCTAACCTCTTCCTCCGGATTCCTTGGTCTTTAGAAGGTTTAGAAGAAGGAGAAGTCAGAAGTGAATAGTATGATTTCAAAACAAGCCCGAGCCTCCTATTTATATGCATTCAGGGGTGGCCGCAACGGCTCGTTCTCAAGCCAAAACGGCCCGTTATGGATCCATCTGTTATATGCAAAATTTACAACCAGACCGGCCCGTTCTCAAAACTAGAACGACCTGTTCTCAAAATCAGAATGTCCCGTTCTGGGGTTGATTTTAACACACATTAACCATAATTAGAACGGTCCGTTTCTAACTTAGGATTTTAGGCCGTCTGGAACGACCCGTTCCACTTTTTGAAACGCCCGTTCTACTTATGGGAACGACTCGTTCCGCTTTTTGGAACGGCCCGTTCTGGGCTTAAAAAAAACAAAATTTCATATAAAAATTAATTTTTTATAAATATTTAAATTATTAAAAAAAATCTCTAAAATGTTCTATATAATTCCCTTAATTAATTAAAATAACTATAAGAAAATAAGCTCTATAAAAATAATAATAATTAACTATGTAGAAAATTCGGGATGTTATAGTGGGAATAATTGTTGGGTAGTAGGATTGGCCCCCAATCCTGATGCATGCTTCTAGGAACAGGCAAAATATGAATGTTTTCTGTTTTGTCTTCTGATTGTTCTATTGTGTTTTATGTTGGATGTAATGTGTGAATATGTAATTAATTTTGAGAATAAATATGTTTTGATATGAATTATACTGCTCTGTGAGTTCCTGAGAGAACCTTATGAGAAATAGGTAAAATATGAATGTTTTTTTTTTTGCCTTCTGATTGTTCCGTTGCGTTCTTTGTGTGATGTAGAGTGTAAATATGCATTTGATTTCAAAATTAGATATGTTTTGATATAAATTAGAGTGCTTTGTGGGTTTCTGTACGGAACCCTATGAGGAACAATTATGAATATGACTGTGTAAAATATGAATAAATGCCATGAGACATGATGTGAATGAGAATGTTAAATGTGATGAAATGAGATGAGTTATGACTATGAGAATGTGAAATGTGATGATATGAGACATGAAATTTCATGACAAGTGAAATGTTGATGAGTTAATGAAATAGTGAATGTGTGACATGCATCATGTACATATATGATCTATTCCAGGTGTGCCGCTTAGGCCGCATACTAGTGATGTAACAAGCTAACAAGGTGTACCTTAGGGTCACCAGTGATGTAACAAGCTAACAAGGTGTACCTTAGGGTCACCAGTGATGTAACAAGCTAATAAGGTGTGTCTTAGGGTCACCAATGATGTAACAAGCTAACAAGGTGTACCTTAGGGTTACTAGTGATGTAATAAGCTATGTGATGAAATGATGAGAAATGTGAAACTTCTGTATTGCGCCACATGCATGCATTTATGAGTCGAGTCCATAACATCATTGCATGATAAATGAGTGTGCATGTGATATTGATTGTGTATGTGTATTGTTTACATGTGACTTATGTTTGTTGTGTGTGTGTGCTATCTAACCTTTATTTGAGCACCTGGAACCGAGTGAGATATTTCTCACTCCCTTGTTCTTTGTATGTGTTTAAATTGTGTTGCAGGTTATCGTCAGCATGAGGATGTTGGTGATGAGGCTTAGGCTTCAGTTGGGCATGCTCTGATAGGATATGTGATATCGGGGCTTAGCTAGGTTTAGCATTGGAGTTTCATTGCTGTTATTGTGTTTTGGAAAGATTGATCTTTTATTTTATTTTGTCATCATTTCCGTATTGGACTACGATTTGCGAAATATGAATGCGAACTCTCTATCTATGTGTTTTGAAACATTATTTTTAAGAAAGTTTTATTTACTCAAGAATGTACTTTATATTTATTGTGTAATATGTATGTGGGGGTAGAGGGTGTCACAACCATGGTATAGGGGCCAGGCTGAGCTATACCGATTACAAGTAGCCAATTTGAGTAAAGTGCGATGTGTTGAAAGTATTTTTGATGTTGTATATCTATTGTTGTTGGTGTTGTGTTGCTTTAGATTGCTAGTTGAAAGTAGAATTCTATTGCTGTTTATTATATGTTGATGCTATTTTTTTATGATTATTGTTGTGAGCTTACACTAGCATGTTTTCCCTTATGGTTGGGACTGGGATGACCATACCTTGGTATGCGAGCAGATCAGGATTAGGTGCTCTGCTGGACTGGTTGAGCTTCTTTTTGGTTGGGACTCAGGAAGAGGGCTGACGTTGTATTTAATTGATGGGTAGCATTTGACTACCTAGTTGTTGTATAGGGTATTATACCCTACTTTTAGTTATATATATTATGGGACTTTTTAGTCGTGTATTCTCATTATATATATAATCGTTTAATAGTGAAATTTTATTTTATACTTGTATCTGGACGCTATAGACAGTGTGAGACTTCGTGGGTTGTTACAAAAATCATGTTTCTTTCCCCACTAGTATTAGATAGTTTGTTTGGACTCAAATAATATTATCCTTAAAAATTTAAAAAGTGATTTTAATTAACAATCAAAGATTTGGCTAAAAATACCATCTTAAGTCCTTAACACACTTATGAATCAGACTTTTCTTCTACAAGCAATAATGACAAGAAGCTACCACACTTGACAGATTTTGTTTGCACTATAGTTTGGACTAACATAGATATGAATTAGGTAATGACCGGTCCGAATTTTAAAAAGATATTTAAAATTGATCACATAATAAGAGACTAATAAATATTATTATAAAATTTAGAAAAATGAAAAAATGAGAAAAATATTTATAGGGACCAAAATCAAAACTTGTTCATTTTGTTGGGATTGCAAATATATTTAAACTTTTTTTTCTTTTTTATTGGTCACATAATATTTCTCTTACATTAAGTATTTAATTTTATTTAGTTCTAAAAAAATTCGTTTTAAAAATGTTATTACCTGAATTAAATTTTAGTTTGATTTGATTTTAAATATAAATTTTCATTTTCATTTTAATTTTTTATATTTAATATCAAATCAACCTCTATATAATAAATATGAACAACTATCTTAAAGCATTCTTAGGAGTTATTCTTTGATGGAGCGTTTTTAATTTTAACTTTTAACAAATTAGATTTTTTTTAATATTTTTTATCAATTAAAATTTTAATATTTTTAAAATAAATTATCATAATTAAAAATAATAATTTATAATTTAAGGATTAGTATGTTAAATCAAAATATAATTTATGTTTAATAATATATATTTATAAAAATTTTAAATAATTTACATATTCAAATATAGTATTTATTTATATGTATAATTTATTGTAAAATTTAGTAACATATAATAAATATTTAACTCAAAAAATCCAAAAGCTAAAATTCTAGTTAAAAATATATTTGTTTTAGATAATTTTAATTAATCAGGTTTAATTTGAATGTAGATATTTAATATTAATAAATCATAATCAATACTATTAATATATGTGTAACACCCCAGTTTTTATTTCATTTTTATTTTTATTTTAATTGAGGGTATTTTGGTAATTTTTGTAAATGTATAGGGGTGATTTAGTAGCTTGGAACGGGCTGTTCCGGAATTGGAACGGGCTATTCCGGAATTGGAACGGGCCGTTCCAAACTACCAAAATGAAGGTGAGTTAGTAGCCTAGAACGGGTCATTCTCAAGTTGGAATGGGCCGTTCCGTACTATTAAAACTGCCTATAATCCTAAATGGGTACGGGCTTGGAACGGACCGTTTCCAAAATATGGCCGTTGTGAGTAATAAATGCACACCAGAACGGGCCGTTCTGGTTTGAGAACGACCGTTTTGGATGTGATTTTTACCCATGATTTAAGGGTCCAGAACGGGCCGTTCCAAATTTGGAATGGGTTGTTCCGGCGAAGCCTGATGCCTATAAATTGAGCTCTCTGCCACTCCCAAAAGGCACACCTCTCATTTTCTAATTTTTTTTTTCTTCTGCTCTCTCTTCTTTCCCTTTACTTTCTTCTTCAGACCGAGGGGAGCCCAGTGAGGGAGATCAACCAGATCTTGTGTAGGTTCAGCTTCTACATATCCAGGTACGGGGAAAAATGGGATTATTTGTATGTAGAGTTACATGAGGGAATTGGGTAGAGGAAGAACCCTTAGGATTATGAGTAATTTTATAATTATTTCTGTTTGGAGAATTATTGATCTTATGTAATTCTGTATGTATTTAGGACTATGAATATATGATTAATTTGTAAAAATGATGCTTTGGGAGAGAGAACGAAATTATAGAAAAGTGCCTATAAGTTAGGTTTTGGAAAAAATTAGATTATTTCTGTTTGAAGAATTAATGATCCCATTAGATTCTGTATGTGTTGAGGATTAAGAATATATATTTAATTTGTAAGAATGATGATCTAGGAGAGAGAACGAAATTGTAGAAAAGTGCCTGTGAGTTAGGTTTTGGAACAATTGGGGGTTTTACTGTTTATGTTAAAATTGTATTAAATTGATAATTCTATTGATTATTATATTAATTTATGAATGTTATTGTTACATTACTTGATAAAAATTGATGATTTAGATGTGAATTGCTTGAGGTGTATGAAACCCATTATTTTGGACTTATCTGATGTGTATATGGAATTGAACTATGAGATGAGATGTTGTATGGATGTGATTATGATTGTGATTGTAATTCCCCACACATATGACCAGGGATGAGACGTACCTTGAGTAGTGATGCTTCAAGGACGAGCGTGCCCCTGGCATGGTGTGGGATGAGTGAGGCAATTAACACGTATCACTTATGTCAAATATGGCAGCCCTGACATAGGGTTAATTGCAAGACTCGTGTGGATTGTGATTGTGAGACCCTTCCCCCTTTTCTCTTCCTTCCCGGATTTCCTTTTCACTCTCACTCATTTCTCCTTTACTCTTCTACTGTGGCTGATTTTGTTCTCTAGGTGGTGCTCTTTTGGATTGAAGGTGCTGAGTGAAGGCTAGATTTCGTGTTGAACTGTGCGGAGCTTCTTTCCTTCTTCTTCGTGGAGCTTTCTTTTTCTTCTTCTCCGTTTCTCTTCTCGGAAGCTCGGATCTTCGCACTGAGGTAAGGGAAGTTAGTTTTTGCTGCGTTTTGGCTGAAAACGAGTTCTAGGAACTCCTTGATTATTTGATGTTTGGTGATTTTGCTGAGATTGGAGTATGGGGTTTTCGGGGTTCTTTGAGAAACTTTGGGGAAATTCTTGTTTTATTGTTGCATGTACGAAAAGGCATGATTTTTGAGCAGCTGGTTGAAAATGGGACACTTTGCTGGGTTTGCATGTGTTTGGGATGTGATTTTTCGCAGGTTTTGATGAAATCTTGTTCCCGTTTGAATTCGCGCCGGGCGCAGTTCTTCGCGCTGGGCGCGACTTGAAATGGGTAATTTTTGGGTAAATCGCGCCGGGCGCGGGGAGGACCGCGCTGGGCGCAATAGACCTTTGTAGGTCTCTGGTTAATAATTGCGCCGGGCGCGCACTTAATGCGCCGGGAGATAATTTTATTTTCAGAATTTGACTTTATAGTCTTCATGAAAGTTGTAGCCTTGGATGTTAGCTTTCCAATGGCACTGGAATCACTCAAAAAGGAGTTTTAGAACTCTAGATATGGCTGTTTTAGTGAAGACGGGTCGAGCTGCTAGCTTTGTTTATAGCTGTTGCGGTTTTTATCATTTTTAGCATGGTAAACGAAGGAATTAAGACTTGGTGTCTTCATGAGAGTTGTAGGAAATTTGATTATATTTCATATGAGATAAGGATGAGCAGAGTAGGAGTAGTATAACTCCTTATGCGTTGTTTGCTGTGATGGTTGCCATTTCACATTTAGTGATTCGGTTAACTTGAAAGTTGTTCTAGGTGCTTAGGTGTACTCTTATTGTTTGGGTGAGTAATTTGACAAGATAGATGAGTTGTAAACAAGATGGTTGGTTCGTATTAGGCATTGATCATGTTGTTTTAAGCTGTTAGTGATGAATGTTTATTAAGCTGAATGATGATATTGATGTGCTGCGCTGAGCGCGGCCCTTGTCGCGCTGGGCGTGAGACTCCTTGGGAGTCTCTGCCTCGAGGACGCTGGGCGCAATTTGGTTTGCGCTGGGCACGAGACCAAGGGAGGTCTCTGCCTTACCTGCGCTGGGCGCGGGGGGGCCCGCCGGGCGTGTGAGAGTCCTTGGAGTCTTTGCCTGGCCTGCGCTGGGCGCAATTGGGTATTGCACCAGGCGCGAGAGAGGGATTTGGACTCTCTGGATAAGTCTCGCCGGGCGCAGGCACGCTTGTGCCGGGCGCGCTGGCCCTGGAGCCCTCTGGTTGTGCCACGCCGGGCGCGACCATGAGTGGGCCAGGCGTGTATGAGGATGTGAAGTTATATGCCAAATTTGATGATAATATTATTTTATGCTGAACTAAGCCAAAATTGATGAATATGATGTGATGACTAGCTGAAATTGCTGTTTGATGATGTTGAACTGTGTTAGGTGTATATTGCTGTAAGATGCTTAGATGTGCTGTAAGTTGATAGGTTGTGTTATCAAGCTGAGCTGTGCTGAATGTTGTTTATGCTGATTAATGCTGCCAATGTCGTGTGATGAAAAGTTGTGTTGTGCTGTATGTTGTTAATGATGTAACGCTGAGTTGTGTTGTGTGATGCTAATGCTGAACTTTATTGTTTGAGTCGAGCTAAATTATATGCTGATAGTTGTTGAATTATGCTGAAATTGCTGAGCTGAGATGTAATTGATAAATATGTTGTTCTGACTAGATGTAAAAGCTGAAAAATGATGTTAAGCTGTAATAGATGTATATCTCTGTGCTGAACTGGGCTGTTATTGATGATTTTAAATGCTGATTTATAATATGGTTGTGCTCTAGAATGATGAGCTGAGTTGTGAGTAGTAAGCTGTTTTGAATACTACTTAGCTGTGCCGTATGCTGTTTTTGCTGTGCTGCGTTGTGAGCTGTTTTGTTGTGTTGTCTATTGCTGAGCTGTATGTTGTGTTTGGCCACTATTGTGGTGCTGTTATAGCCGCTACGTCAGTGCTGTTAGCCACTACTGTGGTGCTGTTATAGCCGCTATGTCGGTGTTGTTAGCCACTATTGTGGTGCTGTTATAGCTGCTATGACGGTGCTGTTAGCCACTATTGTGGTGCTGTTATAGCCGCTGAGCGGTGCTGATATTGCTAAATTGTTGTGGTGTAATGTAAGCTGTGCGGACGTGCTGATAGCTGTAGATGTTTTTTTTTATTATTTTATTTATTTTATTCACATATTTATATATGTATGTTGATTTCTTCACACTAGCTTACCCTTTGTTGTTTCCATGATGTTTGGACTGCGATGATCATACTATGTATGGGAGCAGAACAGGGATAGGTTGGTGGCTGGCGGTAGGTCTGTACCTGGCAGACGAAGCTGATTGGTGTAGATGTTTTGTTGTTTTAGCTACTAGGTGTAATAGCTTTGTTGTATTTTGTGCACACTCTAACTCTAGTCGGATTGGAACTTTGTATATATTTATATTCTAGATCCTATATCTATATACTTGTTCTATCTGTCTGGTGTTTCCGGTGTGCTGTGCCAAGTGTAGTGACCAGCTGGGTCGTTACAGATGTGATTATGATTGTGATTGTAGTTCCTCACACATATGACCAGGGATGAGACGTACCTTGAGTAGTGATGCTTCAAGGACGAGCGTGCCCCTGGCATGGTGTGGGATGAGTGAGGCAATTAACACGTATCACTTATGTCAAATATGGCAGCCCTGACATAGGGTTAATTGCAAGACTTGTGTGGATTGTGATTGTGGTTCCTCACACTAATGACCAGGAATGAGACAAACCTTGGGTAAGTGATGCTACAAGGACGAGCGTGCCCCTGGCATGGTGTGGGATGAGTGAGGCAATTAACTCGTATCACTTGTGTCAGTTGTGGCGTGGCCTTGACATAGTGTTAATTGTAAGATTTATGTGGATTGTGATGGATTGATGTAATTGTGAATTAAGATGTGAAGATGATGGATGATTGATAAATTATGATATATATAATTGCTTGCAAATATTTTATTAAGTAATGAGTTATGATGATATTACATTGTGGTGTGTTTGTATGTGCTTTGCATATAGATATTTTCTTTTCTTACCGTATAAATTGTGAATAACTATTTTAGAACATTCTTAGGGACTATTCTTTGATGGAGCATTTTTTTAGAATTTTTTTTAATTTTCTAAAAATTCAATTTTTTATTTTTTATTTTATCAATTAAAATTTTAATATTTTTAAAATAAATTATCAATAATGACAAATAATAATTTATAACTAAAAAAATTAGTATTTTAAATTAAAATATAAATTATATGTATAATAATATATATTTTTCCATAAATTTAAATATACTTTATATATTCAAATATAAAATTTATTATATATAATTTTTTAAATTTAATGACATAATAAATATTTAGCTTTTAAAATGCACAAGCTAAAATACCACTTAAAAATATATTTGTTTTAGATAATTTTTATTTTGAGTTTGTTATAATTTTGTTTAATCAGTCTTAATTTGAATGTAGATGTTTGTTTCTAATGCATCATAAATCTATACTATTAATAAAGGTGATTCATTTAGTTCGAGTATGCATCTTGATTGAAGCATTTTGTCTTTTCTATTATATATAACCAATCATCTCTCTAATGTTAACTTTCCTTATTTCTCTCATTTTTTTTTAATTTTTTTTTAAATAAAAACATGTCTTTATCCCACCAGTATTAATAAAGATAATGAGTTTTGACTCCAATAATTTATTTTCTATAACTTATTCTTAATTTTTAAAGCCTTATATATTTAATTTTTTTTTATCATATTATAATAAAATTTTAATTACTAACTAAGTTACTTTTATTTATAAAAGTTATTCAGATTTTAATATGCATATATATATATATATATAATATTCTTGCAAAATAATAATAACTAAATATATTTTATAACACATCTTAAAAATATTGTTCTTAAAAATTCAAAAAATGATTTATTTAACAATCAAAGATTTGGATAAAAACACCACTCATTGACACATTTATGAATTGGTCTTTTCTTTTAAATGCAATAATAACTAAAAGTTTTCACAATTGACAGGCTTATTCCTTGACACACTTATTAATTGGTTCTTTCTTATAAAAACAATAATGATGAGAAGCTTTCACAAGTGACATACTTATTCCTTAACACACACATGAAATGTGCTTTTCTCTAAACTTATTGTTGACGAAAAAATCTCACAACTGATTGACTTATTCCTTAACACACATATGAAATGATCTTTTCTTCTAAACTTATTAATGACTAGAAATTTCCACAATCCATTGACTTATTCCGTAACACACACTTATGAATTAGTCTTTTTTTTTTCTTTTTTTTTTTTTTTTCTAAAAGTAATAATGACAAGAAAATTTCACGACATGCTTCATTTTTTATATGGGCTACACTAACTAATTTTGGTCCATACACGAAGCTTTCGGACAGATAATGAATTGGAGTGGACCACTTTCCTTATCAAGTGCACTGTATTCTTATCAAAATTTATTAAATTGATTTGTTAATTTATGGACCAAAAAGAAAATTCAATTCCTTAGTTTAGATGAGAGCCGCCGTTGAATACTGAATTCTAGCTCGTTACGTAGAGAAATTTGGTTGAAAATGCAAGCTGTCGAACACCTGAAAATGATCATGATTATTTCTTGATTACCGGATAGCATGTCATTGATATAATTTTACAAATTTTGTTCTAACGATGAGATCTTATAAACATGTCACATTTTTATAATTTTTTATGTATACTTTACTTTTTCAAAACTTAAAAATTTAGTGTAATTATTATAATTAAATTTTATTTTAATTTAAAATAATAAATAATATCTTTTATTTGTGAGAGTAATTTATGAAAATGATTTGTGTTATAAACAATATTATTTATTAAAGAGTCATTGCTTATTTTTAAGCAATTTTTTATGTTATGTCATCCCACTAGTTGCTAATAAGTATGGTTGTTCATTAGTAAGATAAACACAAACATCATATGCTATAATATATACCTATTATAAAGAGGATACATGTGACACCCTTACTACCCCAACACATATATTGTGATAATATAGATAAACTAAGGAAATCAAATTTTCAAAATAGGTAAAAGGGTTCACATAAAACCTTTAGAAACATTCTTCAATATCCAAAATATTCTGAAAATGAAACTTGGAAAATAAAACATAAGAGGTTACAAAATGTTTTCAAAATAATAGGCTCAACTCCGTATACAAATACAATTCATGTCCTAGAAATTCTCTGTCCCGATGTCACAATATCAGAGCATACCCATAAATCAACTGTTGACACTCTAGATGCCACTCATAGCTGGATCTTCCTCACCTAAAACATCCACAAATTGTACGGTGAGAAAAGAAAGCATCTATATATAAAGCAAATAAGGAAAACGCAACATATCGTCTCATTATGACTCTATACTTAATAAAATATTCATAAACATTTCAACATATCATAACACGATCAATCATACATCATCATCACGTCATAATTCGCAATCACACCAATCATCACAAATCTTGCACTTCACACTATGCCAAGGTCACGTTACCCATTTAACCATCCAAGGCCGTGCTCACCCCCGATATAACACTGTGCCAAGGTCACGATCCCCCTGTAGCATATCTAGCCCAGGGTCGTGCTCACCCCCGACATGTTATTCAAGGTCACGATACCCACGTAACAATCCAAGGCCGTGCTCACCCCTGATATAACACTGTGCCGAGGTCACGTTACCCCTAACCTAGGGCCGTGCTCACCCCCGACATGTTAACCAAGGTCACGATACCATGTAACAATTCCCGGGCCGTGCTCTGTAACACCCCAATTTTTTTAAAAAGGTACTTTTGTAATTAATGGCATTTTGTAATTTTAATAAAGGAATAAGGGTATTTTTGTAATTTTATTATTAATGGCATTTTTGCAATTTTATTAAAGTTTGAGGGGTAAAAGGGTAACTTGGAACGGGGCTGTTCCAAAATTGGAACGGGCCGTTCCAAGCAATAAAAATATACTGAAATTTCAAGTTGAGAACGGGCCCAGAACGGGCCGTTCCAACAAGGAGAACAGGCCGTTCCGGAGGGAGAACGGGCCGTTCTGCTGAGATTTAGAACGGGCCGTTCTGGTTTTAGAACGGATCGTTCTGCTTTTTGAAAACGGGCCGTTCCGATATTAGAACGGGCCGTTCCAGTTGAGAATTTTACGCATATTTGAACGTTCCGGAACGGGCCGTTCCGAAATCAGTACGGGCCGTTCCGGGTGCGTCAGATTGCCTATAAATAGGAGGCAGGGTGCTGTGAAAAAAAATCATACAGCCAGAAGTGGAAATTTAGAGAGAGAAAGAGAATGAGAGAGAGAGAGAGAGAGAGAAAGAGAAAGAAAGAGGGAAAGAGAGGGAAAGAAAGAGGGAATCCAGAGGGGGGAGGTTCTGCTCAAGTTTTAGCTCCTACTTATCCAGGTAAGGGGGAGGAGAACCTTATCTCTTTAAAATTTTATCTACTCCTATTTTTATTTATTTATGTTATTTTTTTATGTATATTTATTTAGTGGGGTGTCCCTAACCTCATTTATTTGCTTAACCTTTGATTATTTTTGTCTATAATAATTATTAAGGTGTTCATATTTTATATTGTTTCATTATTTTATAATGATGGTCATTTTTATTTATATCATTGGTATTCTTAATATATTCTTTTGAGTTATTATATTTATTGGATATTGTTCTTACTCCTTTCTTTTCTTTGTTTTTATAAATTAAATATATTACAAAATAGATGGATCTACTTTGGATTCCAGATCATTTTGCAGTTGATATAGCTGTGGTATTCCTTGGAAGGAATTGGAATGTGGAGGCTATTTGATGAATCTATTACAATTTTTGTAAATTTATTTTCACTATCAATGTAAATATTGTAATAAAAGTGAAAGAAAAATATATTGTGTAAAATAATACATTATTGTAAATATTTTAGAACGATATATCATGTATTAAATTCACAAAATATGATTGTTCTTTATCTTTATCTTTATTAAAAAAAAAAAGTATTGTTAACGATATAATTGTGAAATATTATATAAGAAAATATATAATTATTATTATATAAATTGGGCATTAGAATCGGGCTTTACATTAAGTGGTATCAAAGCAGGTCGATCCAATCGGCCGTGAGTTATGAGTTTACCGTGCTCATTTGGTAGAGTTTATAGTTTTAGCGAATGAATCCAAGAAAGTTTTGAATGTTTTGATAAAAGGCTCAAGTGTACATCTCTGTTATTTTATTTTACATGATTTGGAAGTTATAAATTATTCCTAACTAGGAGGCACTGCCACCTTTACTGGAATCAATTTATATTTCCTTTATTACTTTTAAAATCTTATTATATGATTTATTATATTTGATGCTTATATATTGATTTTTATGGGTTAGGTTGAATAAGGGTTTTATTTTAGTTTCTAAGTTCTTTGTGCTAAATATGCAAGTTATTTTGGTTTAGGATTGTAGGAAGAAGCTTAAATAATGGTTTGAAAGTGTTTTAAGGTATTTTTGTGGCTTTAGACTTTGGTGCGCTCTTTTGGCTGATCAATACAGGGAATGTCTTAACTGCAGTTTTGTTGTGCCAGTACAAGTATTATATTGATAGAGTTGGATTTTATGATCTTCATAAAGTTGTAGTCTTGGATGTTAACTTTTAAAGGGCACCAAAATCAGGTACAATGGAGATTAGAACTTTCGTTATGACTATTTTAGTAAACAAAGGTCTAGCTGTTAGCGCTGATTATATCTATTACAATTTTTGTAAATTTATTTTCACTATCAATGTAAATATTGTAATAAAAGTGAAAGAAAAATATATTGTGTAAAATAATACATTATTGTAAATATTTTAGAACGATATATCATGTATTAAATTCACAAAATATGATTGTTCTTTATCTTTATCTTTATTAAAAAAAAAAAGTATTGTTAACGATATAATTGTGAAAATATTATATAAGAAAATATATAATTATTATTATATAAATTGGGCGTTAGAATCGGGCTTTACATGCTCACCCCTGGTCATAGGTGTGAAGAACCACAATCACATCACAATCCACACAATTCTTACAATTAACACTATGTCAAGGCCACGCCACAACTGGCATAAGTGATACGTGTTAATTGTCTCACTCATCCCACATCATGCCAGGGTCACGCCCTCCTTGTAGCATCACTTACCTAGGGGCCGTGCCATCCCTAGTCATTGATGTGAGGAACCTCAATCATAATCATATTCACATTCATCACATCTCATCTTATAGCTCAATAACATGTCACATACACACCATGGATAAGTCCAACAAAATAAGGGTTTCATACACCTCAAGCAATTCACATATAAATCATCAATTCTTATCAATTGATATAACAATAATATTCATAAATTAATATAATACTCAACAGAATTACCAATTTAATATAATTTCAACATAAACAGTAAAATCCCCAATTGTTCCAAAACCTAGCTCACAGACACTTTTCTACAATTTCGTTCTCTCTCCCAGATCATCATTCTTACAAATTTTTAGCACATTTATAATCCTCAACACATACCGAATCTAATGAGATCATCAATTCCCCAAAAAGAAATCATCCAATTTTTCACAACCTAACTTACAGGCACTTTTCTATAATTTCGTTCTCTCTCCCAGAGCATCATTTTTTCCAATTAATCATATATCCATATTCTTAAATACATACAGAATCAAATAAGACCAATAATCATTCAAACATAAATAATTATAAAATTACTCATAATCCTAAGGATTCTTCCTCTACCCAATTCCCTCATGTAACTCTACATATAAATAATTCTCTTTTCCCCCGTACCTGGATAAACAGCAGTTGAACTAAACAGGGATCTCTTGGTCTCCTCCTCTAAGTGCCCCTTGGTCTTTAGAGAGAAGAAGAGGGAAAGAAGAGAGAACAGAAGATAATAGGAAGAGAGAATGAGAGATGTGTGAAAATGACAGGTGAGGGGCGCTATTTATAGGATTTCGGGCTCACCTACCGGAACGGCCCGTTCCAAAAGTGGAACGCCCGTTCTGGACCCTTCAAACCTACGCAAATTTGTCAACTGGAACGGCCCGTTCTAAAACCGGAACGACCCGTTCTCAAACCCAGCAGAACGGCCCGTTCTCCGATTGGAACGACCCGTTCTCCCACTTCATTTTCTAAGCATTTTCTTATTTCGGAACGGCCCGTTTCACTTTTGAAACGGCCCGTTCCGGGCAACGAATTGGGCCCTTGGCCCAGCGAAAAATTGGGCTGTTACAATACACTTTAGTAACTAGTTTTTTTTTTCTTTTTCTTTTTTTTACTTTTGATTGGATAGTTTTTACTCCTAAATAAAACATTTTTTAAATTATTCACTCTATAACAATAAATAGAAGAAAAAAAAAACTCACTCACAAATCGATATGGTTACTTATTTTCAATTTTTTTTTTGCTAAAACTATTTGATTACATAGAAATAATAAATATAGAAAGGTCGGAAGTGTTTCTTTCCTAGGGATGACAAAAATACTTGTATTTGTGAGTATCCATAGATAAAATCTTCAATGGATAATAAATGGGTAACCTAAATGAATACCATGAATAACAGATATAAGTATTTTTTTACTCGTTTATAAACGGGACAGGGGCGTGTATATTAGTATCCATACCCATGGGTATACACTAAATCACACTACTTAAATATTTATATTTTTATCTTATACTTTATATTATTTTTAATATTTTAAAAATTATCATTAATTATAAATTCAAAAATTAATATCAATATTTTATCTTTAATATTTCAATATACTTAATATCAAATATAAGTTTAAAGTTATTTATAATACTTTTTTTTTTAATTTTAAAAATAATTCACAAATATCCATGGATATCCTTGGGTATTTATAAAATTTGTAAATATCTGCTAATTAACGGATACCTATGTAGGTATGAGACATGTACATGGCGAATTTTTATCTGACAAGACAAGAATGAGTATTGTACCTGTCTGAAGGGCACACTAGTAATCTTCTCATACTCTGAGGGCCGAACGAGAGCTCCGATCGAATATTTCGGTGAGAGGGAGGGCACCTGCAAAAGGCACTCCGACGCTCAAGTCAAGACAAGCACAGATATCGATAGTAATTAATGAACAGTGACGTTACCTCGTGACATGAGCTATTTATACTAACATTTATGGGCCCTGACTGCCCTGGGCCCTGTGACAGGATTACCATATTAGGTAACACGCCTCTAATCGGCTTATTGGTGTGATTAACTCTTAACTCTTGATTAGGGGTAATCCTTAACTCTTGATTAATGATCTTAGTCTTCAGTGGCCGATCAGCCGTCGGCTACCTAGTTCGGTCATTCAGGTGCCGATTCGGTATCGGCCACCTGGTTTGACCTTTTGGGTGCCGATTGGGCCTCGGCCACCTGGTGGCCGAATGGCCTTACTAGTACACTTGCCCCCTAGCCTTGGAGAAGGGAAAGCTTCTTCGAGGGTAAAGAAATGAGGTTAAGTCTTGCGGGAAGTCGAAGAGGTTTGTTCAATCTCAGCCCTTGGATCTTGAAGATCAGGCGGTTATTTGTTTCAAATTTTTTGAATTTTCCCGCCTTTTTATTTGGCTATATATAGTAGTGAGTGGTAGGCCCTCCCACGCGTATCGCTCTCGACCGAAGTGCATTGTCCTAGCAAGTTTAGATTTCCATCTTAACGTGCCGAGTGACGTTTTAGATTCTCATTCTTGGTAAGTTGTCTTATGGCGAATTCTTCCGAAAGCTCTTCGGCTAGTGGGGATCGGCCTTTGTCATCCGAGGGGTCTTCGTCCAAGGGTTAGGGTCATGCAGAAGTGGTCTCGCCAAATGAAAGCGACCGTCTTACCGATAGTGGTAATTCTTCCGAAGAGACGTCTACAAGTGGGAGTTCCGAAGTCCCGACTAGAACTAGACGCGTGTCCACTCGGCAGTGGTCCGAAGTGCCTGAGTACGAGTGGGTAAATGGGGAGGTGACCTCGTACTACTCCCGCTAACGAGATACCACAATGATAAGGAACTTGTTGGAATACACCAAGTGTTTGAATTTTGATGCTAGAGAGGAGCCGTATCCGATCGGGGTTCGGGCATGCCGAAACAATGCCTTTGCAAACCCCAACATGGTTTGCTTAGACAAAAGTGGCGAGAAAATGGAGTCCTTTTATATGTATGACTGTCTTTTACGGGATTTGAAGGTCAAATTGTCATTTGATGAATTCACAATGGGGGTGCTAAGGGTTTTGAACGTGGCGCCGACCCAACTTCATCCAAATAGTTGGGCTCAACTGTAGGGCTTCAAACACCTGTGCTGATGCCTAAGTATTAGGCCCTCCCCTTTGTTGTTTCTTTATTTTTACTCGTCTCGGCCATCGGACTTGGCGAAGTGGGTATCGCTTAACCGAGTAGGGAGTCGACAACTTCTGGACAGCTTCACTTCGTCCTACAAGAATTTCAAGGCTGGGTTCTTTCGAGTAACCATTCGTCCGAACGGGCGTCGTTTCTTCTTCGGAGTTGACGACAAAAGTTTTTTTCCATTGTACTGGACACGTGCCCCTCGACCATATGATGATGTGCCGGAAGAGCTTCTCACAGCCGAAGAGCAACGAAACTTGCAATTTTTGCTTCGGCTTCCACGGTGCTTGCCGACGAGGTCATTAATAAATGTGGTAGAATCTTCCCAATGGGAGAATGACCTAATAGGTACGTGATTTTTCCTGGTTCGGCCATAAGCTAAATGCATATTGATGTTCACCTTATTGTTTTTTACAAGAATCATGGTGTCGAGCGGAGCGGATGAGTTCAACATTCGCAACTTGTTGGCCAGCCGAGTGCAACAGGCTAAGGCCTCCGGTATCGTGGGCAGTTCGGCCCTTGCCCAAACTCCTCGCCCCGAGTAGGACAACTGAAACCCTCCATCCCCACACTGCAAACACCAAAAGGGAAGAAGGGGAAGGAAGCCGCTCATGACGGGTCAAAAAGAAAAAATAATGAAGAGAGGTCGGAGAAGGCGAAGAAGTAGAAAAACACCGAGTCTTCGCCGAGTGGGACAGTGATTTGTGTGCCCCCATTGCTGATGTCGCGTGCCTTCCTAAACGAGGAAGTGTCTGTCGAGTTGATGGTTCGGTCAGATGCCATATCGGAGCATGGGCGCGAGTTCTTGGACCGGTTAGACACCATGTCTAAATGGAAATACTACTACGAAGTCCAATCGCATTCTCTGGCCCTAGCTCATCATCTCGTGATGGAACCAATCGGCGAGTTGGTGAATTTGAGACAAAGAGTTGAAGAACCCGATAAGGCGACAACCGAGGCTATGGCGAGGGCAGAGGAGGCTCTAGCTAAGAATCGATAACTCGCGGCTGAACTAGATGTGCAGAGGCGCAATAATGACACCCTTTGGCTGGACCTTCAAAAGGTGTCGAATGAAGAACAGTGCCAAGTTGAAGAAGCAAAGGCTGAGCTGGAGCGGCTTAAAGAACAAGCTAAGGATCGCATTGTCGCTCAGCATGAAGCCGGGTTTCGCCATTCTCTTCAGCAAGCGAGGTATTTCGGCCATTTAAGAGAAGACTTTGAGTTTGACATGACCAAAGACTTCTATCAGGGGTCTTTCATGTCATTCGGGGATATGCCCGAGGGGGCTGTCCCTGATAGTGATGAGCCGAATGATGCCCCCGAAGAGGAGGATATTCAGGGTGCTTCGGATGGCGAGGCTGGAAATAAGCAGGAAGGATCAAACGATGATCAAGAGATCGAGCCTGAGACGCAAAATGACGCCGCCGACAACCTCATAGAATAATTGTGCTTGAATCATTTTTTTTTGTATTCAAGGCCGATAGAGCCATCTCTTTTGTATTAAAGGCCGATAGAGCCTTCTCTTTTATCAATGAAAAGTAACTTTTGCCAATTATATAATGCTTGTATGCCGAAATAATCTTGTCTATCTGAATTGTATAATGTGGTAAGTGGAGAGTTTGCGTAAACCATCGGTTGAATTGGGTTGTTCAACAATGCATATTGATTAAGTTAATAATCAAATGGAGACGTTTCGGTAAGAGCCGATTGGGGTCGTTTCGGGATCGACATTTTCACCGAGCAAAATCGAGTGGGGTCACTTGGAAGTGCTTGCTTTTTTGGGCAAAGCCGAGTGGATTTACTCGGAAACGCGTGTCTTTTTGAGCAAGGCCGAGTGAGTTTACTCGGAAATGTCTGCTTTATTGAGCAAAGCTGAGTGGATTCATTCGGAAATGCTTGCTTTTTGAGCAAAGCCGAGTGGATTCACTCAGAAATGCTTGCTTTTTGAGCAAAGCCGAGTGGATTCACTCGGAAAAGCGTGTCCTTTTGAGCGAGGCCGAGTGAGTTTACTCGAAAACGCGTGTCTTTGAGCAAGGCCGAGTGAGTTTACTCGAAAATGCTCGCTTTTTGAGCAAAGCCGAGTGGATTCACTCGGAAACGCGTGTCTTGTTTTAGCAAGGCCGAGTGAGTTTACTCGGAAACGCGTGTCTTTTTTAGCAAGGCCGAGTGAGTTTACACGGAAATGCTTGCTTTTTGAGCAAGGCCGAGTTGATTCACTCGAAAACGCGTGTCCTTTTGAGCAAGGCCAAGTGAGTTTACTCAGAAACGCGTGTCTTTTTGGGCAAAGCCAAGTGAGTTTACTCAGAAATGCTTGCTTTTCGAGCAAAGCCGAGTGGATTCACTCAGAAACACGTGTCTTTTTTAGCAAGGCCGAGTGAGTTTACTCGGAAACGCGTGTCTTTTTGGGCAAGGCCGAGTGGATTTACTCGAAAACGCGTGTCTTTTTGGGCAAAGCCGAGTGGATTTACTCAGAAATGCTTGCTTTTGCACGATTCCTTGGCCAAACGGGGTCACTCGGGAGTGAAGCCTCTGATGAATTATGAAGGGCACATCCTTGGCCGAGTGGGGTCACTCGAGAGGGAAGCCTCTGACGAATTCCGAAGGCACATCCTTGGCCGAGTGGGGTCACTCGTACGGAAGCCTCTTTGTACGAACTCCGAAGGCACATCCTTGGCCGAGTGGGGTCACTCGGGAGGGAAGCCTCTTTGTACAAATTTCAAAGGCACATCCTTGGCCGAGTGGGGTCACTCGGGAGGTAAGCCTCTTTGTACGAACTCTGAAGGCACATCCTTGGCCGAGTGGGGTCAATCGGGAAGGAAGCCTGTTTGTACGAATTCCGAAGGCATGTCCTTGGCCGAGTGGGGTCACTCGGGAGGAAAGCCTCTAAAATAAACAGTTCAAGTAAAAATGAGCAGAATGAGTTGAATTGCATTTCTTTAATTGGTGCCTCGTTAAAAACCTTATCAGCCAAAACCCTTTTTCACTTTTTTATAAGGGGAAAAAAGACCGATCAAGGAAAAGAGTGCACCATGCATGTACATTGATGATGATTTCTTTGTATTTACAAACATCTCTAGCTAAAGTACATCTTCAAATGAGTCGAGTTCCAAGTCCGAGGAATGATTTTTCCCGACAGCTCTTCCAATTTATACGCTCCATTTTGTAGGTTGTGCCAAATCCGAAACGGGCCATCCCAGTTAGCCGCTAGCTTGCCTTCGTGGGGGTTGCATCTTGCTGATCCTTGCGCTCTCCATACCAAGTCTCCTTCCTTGAATTCTCGCCTCATGAGGTTGGAATTATGTCTCCAACTCATTCTTTGTTTGCACGCCTCGGCGACAAGTTGAGCCCGATCGCGCGCCTCATCGATCATATCAACTTCAGCCCGAAGTGACATGTCATTGGAGGCTTCATCAAAATGCGCACGGTGAAATGACGGCTCACCAACTTCAACCAGAATCATCGCGTCCGAACCACACGTCAATCGGAATGGTGTTTCTTGTGTTATGGATTGGGGGGTGCAACGATAAGCCCATAGGACTTCCAAAAGCTCTTCTGCCCAGACCCCTTTGGCATCTCCTAAACGTTTCTTTAATTCTGAGAGAATCACTTTGTTGGCAACTTCAGCCTGACCATTTTCTTGCGGATGTTCGACCGATGTAAATCGGTACTTAATTCCCAAATCTTGGAGAAATTTGTTAAGTTTCTGGTCTGTAAATTGAAGGCCGTTGTCAGTTATAATGGCATGGGGGATGCCGAAGCGTGTGATGATATTTTTCCAAAGGAATTTTTGAACGTTGTTTTCCGTGATGGTGGCTAATGGTTCGGCCTCAATCCATTTGGTAAAATAATCAATCGCTACCAGCAAGAACCTTCACTGCTCTTTGGCAATAGGAAAAGGACCTAGTATATCCATTCCCCATAGGGCAAACGACCAAGGCGAACTGATGCTGTGCAACTGCTCGGCTGACGCATATATTAAGTTGCCATGTCTTTGGCATTGAATGCACTTTTTGACAAACCCCATGCAATCAGTTTTGAGAGTCGGCCAGCAATAGCCGGCTCGAAGTACCTTTTCTGCTAACGTTCTGCCTCCCGAGTGAGAACCACAGATCCCTTCATGAACTTCGCTCAACACATGATTGGCTTGTTCGGAGTCGAGACATTTGAGTAGTGGAGATGAAAAACCTCTTCGATAGAGTTCTCCTCCCACCACTGAATATCTCGCAGCTTGAGTTCTAAGCTTTTTGGCTGCCGAGGGGCATGTTGGTTTAGTGCCTTCAGTGATAAAGCGTATGATGTCAGTCATCCATGTTGCTGGTTGTTCGAAAATTGCTAAACAATCAGTGGTGTCGACACTTGGTGTGGAGAGCTCAAGATGAAGGGTGGTTCGGAGTTGTCCAGGTTTGCAACTGCTAGTTGCCAATCGGGCTAACTGATCGGCTCTTTCATTATTTTCACGGGGGGTGTGCTTCACGACTACTTCATCGAAATACCGGCACATATTTCGGAAAGTATGATAATATTTCAACAAGTGGGCGTCTTTAACCTGAAAGTTCTCATTTACTTGTTCCGAGACGACTTTCGAATCGGTCCAACAGATAAGCTTCTGAACGCCGACTTCTCGGGCCAGCCTTAACCCCACCAACAATGCTTCGTACTCGGCCTGGTTATTGTAGGCTTTGAATGCAAAATGGAGTGATTGCTCAAGCGCCAAGCCTGTCGGCCCTTCGAGAATTATTCCAGCCCCACTGCCTTGATTGTTAGACGAACCATCAACACGGATCGTCCATTGATTACTCTCAAAGTGGCTGACTGGCTGTAATTCATTGATGAAATCGACCAAACATTGTGACTTGATCGGGCCTCTTGGTTCGAATGATATATCAAACTCAGATAATTCGATTGACCAAGCCATCATGCATCCTGCCAACTCGGGTTTCCGCAAAACCTTGGCGATTGGACAATCAGTGCGCACAATAATCTTATGGCTATGAAAGTATTGTTGGAGACGTCGTGCTGTGTGGACCAAACTGAGTGCTACCTTTTCTAAGAGTTGATATCTCCCTTCGGAGTCTTGAAGCATTCGGCTGATGAAATAGATCGGCCTTTGTGAATCTTTCGCTTGTATCAAAACGGCGTTGACTGCTTCGTTGGAGATACACAAGTATACCACCAGGTCTAGACTTGGATCGGGTTTCGAAAGAATCAGGGTCGAGCCGATTTGCTACTTAAGGGTTTTGAAAGCCTCCTCGCACTCTGTCATCCAGTTGAACTTGCTAACCTTCTTCAAGAGTCTGATGATGGGCTTTGCGGTTTCAGCTAGACAGGGGAGGAACCGAGAGAGTGACGTTTGCCGACCGGATAACTGCTGAACTTCTTTGATGTTACGCAGACTTCTCATTTTGACTACCGCCTGACATTTATCTGGATTTGCTTCAATGCCTTTGGTCGACAACATGAAGCCGAGGAATTTACCCCTGGCGATGCCGAAAATGCACTTCTCAGGATTTAACCTCATGTCATGTTTCCAAAGTTGTTGAAAAACTTCTATAAGGTCGTCTTTATGAGTGCCAAGATCATTTGACTTAACCACCATGTCATCAACATAGACCTCAAGATTTTTGCCGATATGATATTTGAACACCTTGTCCATTAACCTCTGATAGGTTGTCCCTACATTTTTTAAACCAAACGACATCACCCGATAACAGTAGTTGGCCGATTCAGTGATGAAAGTCATTTTCACCTCGTCTTGTGGGTGCATCCGGATTTGATTGTATCCCGAATAAGCATCCAGGAAAGTCAATAGCTTATGTCCTGATGCCCCATCGACCAGCCGGTCGATATTGGGCAATGGGTAGGCATCTTTGGGGCAGGCCTTATTAAGGTTGGTGTAATCCGTGCACATGCGCCATTTTCCATTAGGTTTCTTGACCATCACTACGTTTGCTAACCAAGTAGTATACTGCACTTCCCAAATGAATCGAGCTTGCAATAACTTAGCGACTTCCGATTCAACAGCAATTTTTCTTTTTGTTCCCATCTTCCTTTTTCATTGAGCAACCGGTTTGGCTGCTGGGCAGATCGACAATCTATGACACATGAATTCTGGGTCTATGCCTGGCATATGGCGTCCAGGCGAACAAGTCTTTGTTTGAGACAATTACCTTGCTCAATGCGAGTCTCTCGGTTTTCGACAAGCCAATCCTGATGTAAGTGACCTGGGATGGTTGTGAACCGATCTGCAGGGGAAATTTTTCTTCTATCGGTTCTGCTCGTTTGTCATTTAATCTTGAGTCAAGATCCCATGCTGGAGTAGATTTCGAGGACTGAGGGGTTATTCCATGCACACGTCTTGACTTTACTTGCTTCTCTCCCACTAGGGGCAGCCGCAGACTGGCAAAGTAACACTCCCGAGCTGCCTTTTGATCGACATGTATGGTGAGGATGTTCCCTCTGTCCGAGGGGAATTTCATGGCAAGATGAGGTGTTGAGACAATAGCCCCCAAGACATTCAATGAAGGCCGACCGAGTAGGATGTTATACGACGTGTTGGCTTGAACAACAATGTATTTCACCTGGATGTCTCGATGCTCATTTTCATCAAAGCAAAACCGAGTGGAAAGTTTGATGGATCCTCTAGTGTTGACCCTCTCACCTGCAAAACCTACAAGTGGCTCGTTATAGGGAGTCAGCTCTTCCTCGGGGATGCCGAGCTGTTTGAAGGTATTCCAATATAGAATATCGGCCGAACTGCCTTGATCTATCAGTGTTTTCTTCACAATCTAATTATGTATCTCCACACTGATGACCATAGGGTCATCTTGGACCGGGTCAATGCCTTGAAAGTACTTATCAGTAAATGTGATGGTGGGCATCCACCGACTTAGACGTTGTTCGACAGTATTGACCGATCTAACTACTCGTAGGTGTCTCTTTTGAGCTGACGAAGTCGACCCTCCCCTGGCAAAGCCTCCGGCAATGGTATTGATAACACGCCTATGCGACGTTTGAGGCTCATCTTTCTGATGTCTCGATCTGCTGCGCTTGCGCCGATGTCTGTCTGAGCGCTCATGTCGGTCTCGCTATTGAGACTGGTACGAGGGGCGACGCCGAGATGTATTTGGCCGATCAATGAAATTTTGGAGTTGTCCTTGTTTGATTAGGTCTTCAATCCGATCTTTCAAGGCGGCACATTCTTTAGTGGAATGTCTGCGATTTCGATGATACCTACAAGATTTGTTGGTATCAGCTCAAGGGAGAGTTGATGCTCTCTTTGGAACTGCTAACACTTTCGATGCTAGAGCTTGTTCGAGTACTGCGGCTCGACTTGCATTGAGGGGAGTATAATGAGAGTATTTTGGACCCCGTGTGGGTCGGTCCCGAAGAGTTAACTCCTTGCCTCGCCCCCTGTATGGTTGTTCTGTTTGCTTTTCGGGTTTGCCCACTAGTTCGTCTCGAGCTTGATTGCAGTATTCAGCTAGCTCTTCCATTTGCATATATTTATCAGCTCTCCTCCGTAGGTCGTTCATGTCTGAAGGCAGTTTCTTGCAAATGATATTAACAAACGGTCCAGGCTTTAAGGTCGTTGTGAGGTGATGGAGTGCTACGACTGGATTGAGGTCTCGGATCTCCAAGGCTGGCTTGTTGAACCGATCCATGAAATCCCGAAGTGTCTCCTTCTTGTCTTGCCGAAGGCTGACCAGCGATAGAGATGTCAAGCTGTGTGGACGACTCGTTGCGAATTGGACGGTGAATTGAGACGATAAAGTGTTGAACGAGTCGATAGAGTTTGGGAGGGAGCCGAGTGAACCAACTCAAGGCCCTGCCTTTCAGAGATGTTGGAAAAATCCGGCACAAAGTAGCATCGTCTATGGTGTTCATTGTTACCTGCGTAAGAAAAATGTCAAGATGCTCGTCAGGATCCGATGTGCCATCATATTTATCAATTGGCAGGGACTTCCAGTTATCCATCATAGGTAACTGCATAATGGAGGGTGTGAAAGGGTGTCGGTGCGATCCAACTGTTGCCAAGTCAGTGGGAAGTCCGACTGTAGGCAGGGCCGAATGAAACTTTTCAGGTGCAGAAGCCGAGGCATGCGGAGCTAAAGTATGGATGTCATGGGACTGGTAAGACCCTTGGGTTTGAGTGTTGGTGGGTTGGGTAGGTTTCCATGAGGGATCTTGATTTTTCAATGCCTCGTTTTCGGCTCTCAAGGCTGAAAGTTCCTTTGCATCCTTCTCCCGTTGTTGTTTCATTGCGGCCATCTCTTGCTTGAGTAGACGAACAGTCTTAGAGAGATCGGTTTCATCTACAACTTCAACATGTTCTTCCTCTTCGGTCTGGTGATCTTCCATGTTCGTTCTCCTTGTCTTCGCCATTGCTTTGCTTTGTTAACCTTCACAACTGTCTCGGTTCGGCCCCACGGTGGGCGCCAAAATGTACCTGTCTAAAGGGCACACTAGTAATCTTCTCGTACTTTGAGGGCCGAACGAGAGCTCCGACCGAATATTCCGGTGAGGGGGAGGGCACCTGCAAAAGGCACTCCGATGCTCAAGTCAGGACAAGCACAGATATCGATAGTAATTAATGAACAGTGACGTTACCTCGTGACATGAGCTATTTATACTGACATTTATGGGCCTTGACTGCCCTGGGCCCTGTGACAGGATTACCATATTAGGTAATACGCCTCTAATCGGCTTATTGGTGTGATTAACTCTTAACTCTTGATTAGGGGTAATCCTTAACTCTTGATTAATGATCTTAGTCTTCAGTGGCCGATCAGCCGTCGGCTACCTGGTTCAGCCATTCAGGTGCCGATTGGGTATCGGCCACCTGGTTCGACCGTTCGGGTGCCGATTGGGCCTCGGCCACCTGGGCACCAAAATGTACCTGTCTGAAGGGCACACTAGTAATCTTCTCGTACTCTGAGGGCCGAACGAGAGCTCAGATCGAATATTCCGGTGAGGGGGAGGGCACCTGCAAAAGTCACTCCGACGCTCAAGTCAGGACAAGCACAGATATCGATAGTAATTAATGAACAGTGACGTTACCTCATGACATGAGCTATTTATACTGACATTTATGGGCCTTGACTGCCCTGGGCCTTGTGACAGGATTACCATATTAGGTAATACGCCTCTAATCGGCTTATTGGTGTGATTAACTCTTAACTCTTGATTAGGGGTAATCCTTATCTCTTGATTAATGATCTTAGTCTTCAGTGGCCGATCAGCCGTCGGCTACCTAGTTCGGCCATTCAGGTGCCGATTGGGTATCAGCCACCTGGTTCGACCGTTCAGGTGCCGATTGGGCCTCGACCACCTGGGCGCCAAAATGTACCTGTCTGAAGGGCACACTAGTAATCTTCTCGTACTCTGAGGGCCGAACGAGAGCTCAGATCGAATATTCCGGTGAGGGGGAGGGCACCTGCAAAAGGCACCCCGACGCTCAAGTCAGGACAAGCACAGATATCGATAGTAATTAATGAATAGTGACGTTACCTCGTGACATGAGCTATTTATACTAACATTTATGGGCCCTGACTTCCTTGGACCCTATGACAGGATTACCATATTAGGTAATACTCCTCTAATCAGCTTATTGGTGTGATTAACTCTTAACTCTTGATTAGGAGTAATCCTTAACTCTTGATTAATGATCATAGTCTTCAGTGGCCGATCAGCCGTCGACTACCTGGTTCGGGCATTAGGTGCTGATTGGGTATCGACCACCTGCTTCGACAGTTCGGGTGCCGATTGGGCCTCGGCCACCTGATGGCCGAATGACCTTACTAGTACAAGTATCCTACTACCTGCTCCCACGGACCCATTATCATCCCTATTGTCTTTCCCTACTAATAATATATATAGAAATGATAACCTATTGTATAAAAAATTTAAAACTATTTTGTCCTAATAACTATTTTTAAACTACTTTCTCTATCTTCTTTCTTACTATCTTTCTATTTAATTTCTTTTTTCTTTTTTCTATTTCTTATAAATCTCTAACTAATTATTTGTTTAATTATTTTTTGACTAAATTATACTTTTAGTTTTTCTATTTGTTTTTGAAGATTCGATTTAGTCTCACTATTTTTAAATGACTCAAATTTGGTCCTCTAATTTTTTAAAAATGTTCAATATTATCTTTCCATCTAAATTGACATTAACGACATTAATGAAATATGATGGAAAGATCGTTTGAAAATTAGATGACCAAATTAAATAATTTAAAATATTCAATTTGATCCCACCATTTTTAAAATATTTAGTTTGATCTTCTAATTTAAAAAAAAATGTCAATATTATTTTTTCACCTAATTTCATTAACGTCATTAATATTAATTTAAACGAAAGAGTAAGAACATTTTTTAAACATTAATTGACCAAATTGAATCTTTTAATTAAAAATAATAAAACTAAATTAAATTCTAAAATTAAATAATGAGACTAAAAATATAATTTAACCTTACTCTTTATTTTTTAAATAATAGTAGCACCCTCTTCCCCCCACTGTGTAAAAATTCTTTCAGATAGACTTGTAATCAAAATTAAATGTGATGAAGATTTTAATAGTTATATTTTTGGTCCACAAGATTTGAATATAGTTTACGTGGGAAGAACTCCAAAGGTCAAGTCACAAATTATTAGATAGGAAAACATTGGTTTAGGCCTAACAATCAGGTAATTTTACGACCATCTATAAGATATCCATAGAGAACACAGTTCTAATTCATGCGGATCCAAGGGAATTGATCCAAGGGTTTATGGTGGGCATATCTAATACTCACCACTATTCTTTTCCAGTTGTTGGGCTAGTAGTTACTGGTTAGAGGCTACACATACAATTTATGCTATTGGGATACAATTTGGAGTAGATTTATTCCTATATATTAAATATGGACCTTTATTTTGTGTGTGTGTGTGTTTTTTTTAAAAAAAATTGAGAAAATTTTTAGATACTTTTTTTTTACTTTTTATTTATTGTAATTATTTATTAATTAAATTTTAATATTAATCTTTTACTAGAATATATATTATTTATTATAAATTAAAAATGTAATTTATATATTTAAAAATATCTATTTATACAAATTTTAAATATAATTAATGTATTTAAAATATATATATATATATATATATATATATATATATATATTAATTTTAGTTGTATATAATAAACGTTTATACATGCTAAACTATTAGCTAATACTTTAAACTAGAGAGATTTCAAGAAAAATTTTATTTAAACAACTTTTTTTTCTTATCAATTATAATTTTAGTTTATTAAAAAAATACTAGAATTTACTAATAAAAATAAGGAAAAATTATATTTTCATTCAATCATAAATTGTAAATTATTAAAAACGTTGATTTTTAATAATTTCTTTATAAATCATATATAAAGTGATTATGATAAAATAAATATTTTAAAAAATAAAGATCTAGTTATTCCATTAGTAACTTTTGGTAGAATTATTTTACTTAATAATTAACAATATACAATGAATTTCAACAATACATATGTTAAAAGAAAGTTCGTATTAAATATATCAAGTTATAATTTTTTGCAAAGTTTGAATATTATTTGATACTTTATTATATAAATTTATATCAACATATAATATATCTTTATGAATATACACTAGTTTATTTTATATGATAAAGTAACAAATTGTAACACTATTTTAATGCTTTTATTGCATGATGATGTGTTGTTAGTTATTTTATAGAGCTCTAACAATCAAAAGATTCTTGAGAATTCAGTTGTTTAGAGATGTTTTAGTTAAGGTCAAAATTGACTAAGAATAGGGAAGGTATATAAGATTTTCATGGAACTTAACTTCATAAGTTCATTTCCATGAATTCTAGAGAAATTTTTTTAAAGAGATAAGTACTAGAAATGAGGAAAACCTTTCCTTTTTTGACTTCACCAAGAACACTAGATCATCCTTTGAAGTTGAGATCAAGTGTTAGAGGCTTGGATTCTAGCTAAAGAACTTAGAATCTTAGAGAGAAGTTGACCCTTGAGGGTTTGTTGAGTTTTATTCCTTCTTCCTCTTCTTCTTGCTTTGTGAAATAATTGAGGTAAAAGAAGTTTATTGTTTGATTCTTTAAGTTTTTGTTTTTGTTTATCTTATTAATGATTCGATGGTTAAGAATTGATGTTTATCAAAGTTGAAAGTTGAGATATTTTTAGAGTAAAGAAACTTGAGATCCAAGGAAAGGAGATTATGATGTGTTTGGTATTGCATGAGAAGTTTTAAGATGAATTCGTGAAATGTATGTTGTTTAGATGCTTCTTCATGGATTGCATGTGATCATGAATCTTAGGTGCGGTGGCTGAATTTTGATGAGAGAAACACCATGAAAAAAATTCATGTTCTCTAACAACAAGAATGCATGCCGACATGTATTCATAGTTGATGATTCTCTACCCAGATTCATGTTTTTGCTTAATAACATGATTATTGCTCAGCAAGAAAATTAATATGTGGTGACTCTCATAAGAGCTCACCCAGTGAAACATAGTGCATCTAACGAGAGAACTCACAGGGAGTTTTGCTAAATTAGCAAGCTATAGTCGCTTAGCAAAAGAACCCATAGAAATTTAAGCTAGCCTAGCAAGCTATGGCCACCTAACAATGATCTTTAAAATAGTTTGGTCACATGTTGTGCTAAAGCCCACTCGATGAGGAAAGTGTAACGTTGTAAGTATTTCAGAAGGCCATGGGTGATTTAGTATCCCAGAATGGGCCGTTCCCAAACTAGAACGGGCCGTTCCAAACTACTAAATTGGCCTATAAATCCTAGACTGGAACCGGCCATTCCAAACGTTGTTGTTGTGAGTTAAATTCAATTTCAGAACGGCTCATTCTGGTTTGGGAACGACCTGTTCTGGGCTACTAAATCACCCATGGCCTTTTGAAATACTTACTACGTTACAGAAAGCCACAAGGGTTTTTCTTGTTGAACAAGAGTAGTCCACCTAGTGACTTACCACTACTATAGGATGCATATTCTACATCGGTTCTACAAAGTCATCTACATCGATTCTAAAACCGATGTAAAATAGAGTGACTTAGAAAATGTAGATTTAAGCATAAATCTACATCAAAAGAACCGATGTATACACTTCTACATCGATTCTGAAATCGATGTATATTTATGTATAAATTTTTCAGTTTTCTAAAGAACTGATATAGGTTGCATGTTTAAAAAAAAATATTTGTTTTTAGATTCTTTCTAATTACCTGTAATGAACACACACACACACACATATAAACATCGACACGTGTTACTCTATTTCTGCTCATTCTTTACTACAAGAAGATATTGAGCACAATTGTAATTTGTAAACTTGAAGTGTCCCATTTGATGCATAATCAAAAACCAACATCCTTGTAAATGGAGTGTCCTTTCTACAATAGCCTAGTAGTTTTTCTATATTCTCTTGATTTAATCTTGCCAAGTCTGCCACCTGAATAACATTAATAGCATAAATAAGTATTAAAAAACTCATATTTGAAGAATGCCAATGAATACTAAGTAACTTAATCCATCATTAATTATTAAAACTAGAAAACACAAGGTGAGGATAATAGAATATCTGAAACTTTTTTGGGAATCTTTCTTATAGAAAAAAATTGCATTTTAAATTGATTGGTAGTTGTAAAATTGGCTCTTTATTAATTTGAGGAAGCAATTTATCTGTCTAGAATCTTTTGGTAAACTTTTTTATCCTCATTTTAAAGGGCTTTGAAGAAATGTTACTGATGGAAACTTGCTTTGGAACCGGATTGGAGTTGATTCGTCTTCAAGCTTCTCCCTAGACCTTTGGCTCCTTGGTTCTCCTTAAGCTTCTCCAAAGCTTCCAATGGAGGAATAAGTTTCGGATTTCACCTTCAATGGTGAAGAACACTCACAAGTGGTGCTACTCCTTGGAGGAAGATTAGCCACTTCAAATCTCACCACACTCTTGTATGAAGAGAATAAGAGAAATGGATTAAAATCAAAGAGGTTGAGACTTTTGGAAGAGAGAAAATCTGACCAATTTTTGGAATACTCTCAATATATGCATCAAAAGTGTTTACAAAGTGAAAGAAAAAGGCTTATATAGTGAGGGAGTGGCTTGTGTTGCAAGCTAGACTAACTATGGTTCAAGGAGAACCATGCTTAGTCTTCTTGCACTCAAGATAACCGGTCTAGTTATCTAGGAGGCTTGTGGAACAAGCTTCTAACTTAGAAGCTTAGAGAGAAAACTAAGTTAGAAGCTTGTAGCATAAGCTATGTGATGGAAGACCATCATTGGAGCTTCATGTGGGACCCATCACTAGGCCCATGGCTAGGGTGAGAAAAGGGCTAGATGCATTTTTGGTGAATATTGGACCTATTTTTGGACTTAGAAAGGCTTAGGCCCAAGTGGAGGGCAAAGGTTGCATGGTCTTATCATGCACCTAGATGTAGCCTAACTAAACACAAAGATTCCATCCTTGGCCACCAAGTTGCATCTAGGATTAATTTGGGTTTCATTTGGTGTGCATTTGGCCTTGCATTTTTGGCCATGCACTCTCCAAATGCAACCCTAGATGCCTTCCACTCCTATAAATACCCATAGCCTAGCACCTTGTACGCACTTTGGAATATATGAATTTGAGTGATCCTTTTGTGCCTCAAATCCTCTCCTTAGTCACTAGGTATACACGGCCTACCCCTCCTATCTCCTCCCTTGAGTGAGTTTAGGGTTTATTAAGTGGCCTTCATCTCCACTTGGTGAAGTGAGCCAACCTAGAACCACCTAGAAACCTTCCTCCTCCTTTTTCTCATATTCGCCCAACCACCACCCTTCAAGCCCACCTTCCTTGTTTCTCCATCCTTGAAGGAAAGTCCAACCCCTAAAGCCATCATCTTGGCCGTGGCAAGGAGTCTCTCTCCCACCTTGGACGTTTTGGTCTCTCCCATGGTGGAAGGAGCCCATCATTTGGTATCATGAGCTTTGGTTGTCTTCAAGGGTAACTAAATTTTTCTTCACTTTTTTGAGTCTTTATCTTTTTTTTGAGTCATCATTTGAGTCTTCTTGAGTCTCATTGTCATCCATGAAAACCTTATTATAAATGTCTTCTTATGTTGCTCCATGGTTCATTACTTGTTCATGAGCCTCTTTTTGTGCTTTAGGGTTTTTCTTGAGTTTTAGGTTCTTGTGTACCATTTTTGTTTTTACTCTTGTTGCTGGAAAAATATTTCAAGAACATGAGGAACATGTATTACATCTCTTTTTGATCTTTTTACCTTTCAAGTTTTGTCAAAAGTTGTGTTTCTCTCACCCATCTCAAAAAGACAAATATCTTGATGTATGATGCACCCATTTGATGTATAAGAAAATGAAAATTTGTGATGTATATGTTTTTCCATGAGGTGGCCGAAATTTTACTGCACCATTTAGAGGTCATTCATGCATGTTGATTAGTCCTTGGCATGCTCCAAATTTGTGTTGAAATCTGTGTTATTTGCTTCCTACACATACATGATTGGCCACCTTTCCATGCACATCATTACATGATTATTCCTTTGTCCTTTTGTGCACATGTATGAGTGATAAATTTTTTGTGTGAGTGCTGGAATCTTTGAAAAAAATCTGCACCAAAAAGAAAATAGTACAAGACACACTCCACTCACAAAATGCTTCTATACCCACTCATGTGTTGCCACTTGTCTCTCTATTTTTGACTCCTTATATGTGTTGCATTTTTAATCACCCACAAGTGTAAAAACAAAGCAAAAATTTTAAGAAAAAAAAAAAGAAAACAAAATTTGGATAGAAAGGTGAAAAAAAAAAACGTGACCAAAAAGACTAAAAGAAAAGAAAGAAAAACAAAAAGGACTTGTTGCTAGACTTGTGGACATTGACCTAATTACCCTTGCACATTGGAGTTGGACTTGGACTGAATTTTTGGACCTTATTCGACCCTTTTGAGACACAAAACCGTGGCTGGACCTTTACCAAAAAGGACTTAAAATTTCACAAGTGCAAACCATTTAAGTTTTAACTCCATTCTAGTGCCATTCTAGGACTTTTCCTTTGTGTGCTAGCCTTTTAATGTGTCTTAATTTTTGCTTGTCTTCTTTGGAACTCTTATGTTTGTCTCATTAATCTCTCTTTGAGTTTAGCTTTTTAATTGAGCATTTTCAGTTTTTATTCCTTTGGCCTCCTTCTTGTTCTTGGTTGGTTTGTTATCTTTGGGTGTAGGTGAAGTACTACCTCCAAGAAACCCTTAGCAAAATTTCTTTGGGGGATTGAGAGGAGATTAAATTCGTGGGGTCCCAAGTGATTTGGAGAAGGATACCATATCTCAAAGAGTGAAAACACCAAAGGAAAGGACTAACCAAGTTTGTTCCTTGTGAAGGGGAGCCAAATTGGAGGAGTTGAAGACTTAAAATTTTGCTTTCTTACTTGTTTTCTTTCTTGTTCAATTTTTGGCCATTTGTATTTGGGCCTTGTTTCTTTTATTTTGGGTTGTAAATTGGCCTCTTTAAACCTCATAGTCTTAGGGTAATTTGAATAGTACTTGTGGGAGTGGCTTGAATACCACCAAGGTTCCTTCAAGCTCCCACCCTAGGGAAACCGACTAGCACACGTTTTAGTTGCTTTCCTTGCATGTTTCTTGCTTTAGTAAGATAATTGTTTAGGTTTCTTTTACCTTGTCATTTTCGTTTAGAAGGCATCTTTTGCCTACTAAGGGTCCATGCACACACACACTTCATTCTTGTGCAAAATTGTTTTGTAAGAAAAGTTTCAAAAGGGCTTAGTGATTTCTACTTGAAAAAGCTTGGTTTTTAAGTGATTCTTAGTAGTCTACCTCCCTTGATAGTTCAATTTTTTCACTTAAACCTTTTTACACCAAACTTACACCCTAAAAACTTTTTGTGAAAATATTTTCATCACTCACTCTTTGTGAAAACCTTTTTGCCAACCTTTTTGAAACATATTTGTGAAAACCTTTTTGATCAAAGATGAGTGATCATTCTAGTGTACATGGTCATAATTCTTGTAGTACTAGGTCTAGTGTTAGGGTGAACTTAGGGAACTAAAAGAGTATCTAAGAAAAAAAGAAGAGGAAAACATAAAAAGAGAGGAAGAATTGAGAAAAAGAGAAAAAGAAAATGAGAAAAATAATGAAGAAATAAAAAGGATTCTTGCTAGGTTAGTTGTGGGAGGGGAACCTAATGGATCTAGACCAAGAGTCTCTTCACCTAAGTCCTTAAAGGGCAAGGGGGTTAGAATACCTTCAAGTTTTCATGAGGAGGAAGGTCATCATACCCAACCTCCAAGTGATAACTTCTATCGTAGTCATCATAATGATGATTACTATCAAAGACCCCCAAGGCAACCAAGACATAGGGAGTCTTCCAATAGGGAACCCAACATCACTCTTTTCCCATTCCATGGCAAAGACAATGTTGAAAATTATTTAGATTGGGAAATGAAAGTGGAACAATTGTTCTCTTGCCATGGAGTGAGTGAAGAAAGGAAGGTTTCTTTGGCAACCCTTAGCTTCCAAGGGCATGCAATGTATTGGTGGACCTCCTTAGAAAAAGAAAGAAGAATAAATCAAGAGCCCCCAATTCAATATTGGAATGAGCTCCATAGTGCCTTAAGAAAGAGGCATATTCCTCCATACTATGACCGTGAGCTTATGGACAAGCTACAAAGATTGAAACAAGGGTCATCTAGTGTGGAAGAATATAGGCAATCTATGGAGTTACTCATGATGAGGGCTGGCATAAGGGAAGAAGAGAGGACCACTATCTCAAGGTTTCAAAGTGGTCTTAACCTTGAGATAAGAGACAAATTTGAACTTTTTCCTTATAGAGATTTGAATGAACTTGTTCAACTTTTCTCAAGAGTGGAGCACCAACTTAAGAGAAAATATTTTCGAAAAGACTCCACTTCCTCTTATTCCAAGAGTTTTAAGAAGGAGGGCCACTCTTCCCTACTTTATCCCAAAGAAGAAAAAGAAAAAAAAAGAAAGAAAAATCATCTTTCAAAGCACCTTCCAAAGAGTCTAAGTCAAGTGAAATCGAGTGCTTCAAATGCCTTGGAAGAGGACATATTGCTTCCCAATGTCCTACAAAGAAAACTATGGTTTTAATAGCCCAAGATCACTATAGTAGCCTTGATGAAGCTACTTCATCTTCCTCTAGTAGTGAAGAAGAAGCCATAGATTCCGAGGAAGAAATTTTACCTTGTGAAGGAGATTTACTATTGGTTAGAAGGCTTCTTAACAATCAACCTAGTGACATTGACCAATCTCAAAGAGAGAACTTATTTCAAACAAAATGCAAGGTTCTAGAAAAAACTTGTTCTCTCATTGTAGATAGTGGGTCTACTTCAAATTGTTATAGTACTAGATTGGTTGATAAGTTAGCCTTGACTACAAAACCTCATCCTAAACCTTATAGAATGCAATAGATCAATGAGGAAAGAGGTATTGTAGTTAACCAACAAGCAAGCATACCAATCTCCATTGGCAAATATAAAGAAGAAGTTTTGTGTGACATAGTGTCATTGGAGGTTAGTCATGTCTTGCTTGGGAGCCCATGGCAATTTGACAATAAAACAATCCATGATGGCCTTACCAATAAAATAAGTTTCCAACACTTGGGTAAGAAATTTGTGTGGTGTCCTCTATCACCTTCTCAAGTGAATCAGGACCAACTCAAATTGAAAGCTAAGAAAGATGAAGAAGAGAAAAGCAAAAACAAAAACAAAAACAAAAAAAAAGAAAAAAAAAAGAAAAGAATTCTCTCTTTGGAGAGAAAGAAGGGCTAGGTCCAAGAGAACCTTAACCCTTGTGCCATCCTCATTCTTTTGGTTCCAAAGAAAGATGGCAATAGAGGATGAACACCTTTTATAAAAGCCATCATTGAATAAAGTATAGGCACCCAATCCTTAAGCTAGATGATTTGATGGATGAATAGCATGGGGTCACTAAATTTACCTAAGTACTTGGTTGGTGAAGCCTTTTTTTTCAATACCCCTAACACTTTCATTCAAAAAATTATGTACTTAAGGATTGCATAGCTAACTCTCATTAGTTTATTTCCCTAATTGTGGTCTCAAATCTTTTGAAGGGACCAATGGATTGGATGAGCTTAAAGATTTGAGATCAAATCCTTCTCAAGAAGGAGGAGATGGAAGACCATCCTTGGAGCTTCATGTGAGACCCATCACTGGCCCATGGCTAGGAGATTGGAAAAGGATAGGGGAGCTAATACCCCTAAAGACATGCTTATCATATTGATCATCCTCCTAAGCCTTGTTGGCATAATATTTTTATTCCTATTTTACCTTTGTCTTTAATTTTCCCATTTTCACCCTTGTATTTTGGGTATCTTAGACATAGAATTTATTTTACTTGTATTTCCTATTTTACCCTTGTATTTTGGGGTGTTTAGGAACTAGAATTTATTTTCACTTGTATTTCCCATTTTACCCTTGTATTATTGGGTGCTTTAGATCATAGGATTTTATTTTTGGGCTAAAGTATTTTATTAGGGTGAGAAAAGGGCTAGACGCATTTTTGGTGATTATTGGACCTATTTTTGGACTTAGAAAGGTTTAGGCCCAAGTGGAGGGCAAAGGTTGCATGATCTTATCATGCACCTAAATGTAGCCTAACTAAACCCAAAGATTCCATCCTTGGTCACCAAGTTGCATCTAGGGTTAATTTGGGTTTCATTTGGTGCACATTTGGCCTTGCATTTTTAGCCATGCACTCTCCAAATGCAACCCTAGATGCCTTCCACTCCTACAAATACCCATAGCCTAGCACCTTGTACACACTTTGGAATATATGAATTTGAGTGAGCCTTTTGTGCCTCAAATCCTCTCCTTAGTCACTAGGTTTACACGGCCTACCCCTCCTATCTCCTCCCTTGAGTGAGTTTAGGGTTTATTAAGTGGCCTTCATCTCCATTTGGTGAAGTGAGCTAACCTAGAACCACCTAGACACCTTCCTTCTTTCTCCACCCTTGAAGGAAAGTCCACCCCTAAAGCCATCATCTTGGCCATGGCAAGGAGTCTCTCTCCCACCTTGGACGTTTTGGTCTCTCCCTTGGTGGAAGGAGTCCATCACTATCCAAGTGTGTAGAGTAAGCTAAGTAACTTCGGTCAAAGAGATGAGCTAGGCGGCCAAGGGTGATTTCCTTCAGTTAGTCCAATCCAAAAATCTTGGAATTGGTTTAGTTAGGTTCACCAAATGATGGTGAGACCTAGCTAAATCAATTCCTTGGAATAAATGGAGGAAAACAAGCCCAATATGTAAACTTTAGCCTAGGCCCACTCCTGGCCCAATTACTAGTTACACCTACACACCTTACTATTTGTCACCCCACTTCTACTACTAAAAATATGAAAATCAATGACCCTTAATACAAGATCAAATGGAGCAAAATTCCCCAAGTAACATACCCTAAAATCTCAAAGAGATATCCTATAAGAAAAGAAAGAAAGTGCCTTACAAATACAAAGGCAAAACAAACCTATACAAGTAACTACTATGTACAAGTATTTTACAAGGTATATACAATGGAAACTAAGTGACTAAAAAAAGGAATCATACTCAATGCTCATAAAGAGCATAGGTCTAATAAGCACCTCCTTTGTAGAAGCCTCCTCTAGTCTCTTGACCATGGACTTAGTTAAAGGCCCAATGGTCTTCAAGTATGTAGCCTCCTTGAATGGTCCTCCATCAAGATACCTTCTTTCTCGTGGTAGCCCTCTACAACCCAATCCCCAATACAATTAAGATCAGTATCGCTTGCAAGAAGATTGACCTACAAAGAGGACATTCTATTAACCAAATAGGCCTTAATTAACAAATGCTACTGGTAATAAGACATACCAATAAAATCACACTTTAGAGATTTCAAATACTTTAGTTTTTTTGAAATTTCTTATTGCAACTTGTGTGATACATCATGTGTGTAGAAACATCTTCAATACTGCTCATCTTCAATAAAAACTTCCATTAAAGTCTACAATATCAACCAGGTAAATAAGCTTTTGACATACTTAGTATATCAAAATTGACAACTTTAAACTAATATGCACTTGTGAGATAATGTTATTTTATCATTTTGTTTCCTTAAATAAACCAATGAGTTGTGTAAAATGATAATTATAGAAAATAATATAAATAATAAGTCAAAAGAACAAATAATATTTTTTTATTATTTTGTATGAAAACTCGTAGCTTGCACACATATCTAAACTCATGCGTCACATATCTAAATAAGAGATTTAATAGTACGTAGAAGCTTAAGTTCAAACCTTATTTATGTTATTGTAATTTAGATAGATAAAAAAAAATATATATTTTGATTTACAAACACTTATAATAATACCATTTTTTTTTTTGTTCTTTTTAGCAGAGTCCATACATAAATTTGTTAACTTGGATCCATATATATAGATCTTGAAATGAAGAAGAGGGCCATTGGGCCAAAGGTGAAAAACCAAACAACAAGACTAACAATCAAACTCGTTAACAAGACCCCTGGTTGAATTATAAAAAAAAAGCTTGAATTAAAAATTCTAATTCTATTTGATCAATACCCAAAATTAATTATTCAAGGCTAACAAATAACAAGTCAAATTAAAAGGCCCAATAGTAGTTTTAAATCTAGAATTCCCAAGCATAGTCAGACCAGTCAGAAAAAGCCTATCATTAATTGATTGCAAATATAAACCTCCTTTGTATTAAATTAAGGTTGACAGTTCCCATTCATCAAATTGAAAAGAATTCAAAATACAGAATGAAGAACAATCTTAATATTGAGAAAAGGTCAAAACAATAACTATAAAACCAATACCTATAGTTTACATCAAATGAAAATCAACATCCTAGTTTGCTAAAAATTAAGTTCAGAAACACATAGTATTGGTGAAAATTTGATAAAGAAGTGATGGAGAGTCCCCACAAATCAAGGAAAAAACTTAAGTTAATAATTATATTACCTAGCAACCAGCAAGTAGATACAACAACTGTTGTAAAGTAGGAAACTGCTCTAATAGCTCCTCACTATCCAAATCCCTAGTCTTGTTGTACCCCTGCTTGAAAACAAATAAACATGATGACTTTCAAAATAAACAAATAAACTGTGCACCTTCCTGCCTTGCCTTAGATTAATATACAATTAGAGGAAAAGGACCAAGGTTTAATTAAGTATGATATAGTATAGTAAGATCCAATTCTTGTCTATAGTTGCTCATAGAATCTTGAATATAGTACTATCCTTTCTATGTTAATTTTATGTCATTCTTTATAGGTGGTATATAAATTCGAATACAAAAATAAGAATACTTTAGTTGACTAGGACAACCCAACTTGTATGCTAGCTCACTTGTATAAAGTTTTATTTATGCCTTGTTTAACCTCTATGTTGGCTCACTTGTCCAAGTTCAACTGGTTAGTTTACTTTATTTCCTCTTCATTTACTGCATATATTCTTTTTAAATAGGAAAATGACTAAAAGGCATAAATAAAACAATATTATACATCACATAATGTGTGCAAGTATCTTTTCTCTTTAAATAGGTCTGTTTTCCTTCTAGCAGTCAGGGGTTCTATAAGAGGCCAAGGTAAATAATGTTAAAACTTGTACAAAGATGTTAACAACTATTGTACGAGTACTCTTGAATAATTGTGTACCCGTACCGAGTGTGCATATCATATATTAATACTTATTAGTAATGCATGGCATGTACATAATTATTCACCATTCAAGTTCTTGTCATATTATGTAAAACATCGGGTTTAATTACCAAGTAATTTGATTTACTAATAACTGAAACAAAATAATATTAGTCCTTACAAAACTAGTTTTTTTAAAACATTTTTTCTTACTTGAGCTAAACTATAAATCACATTAACTAATTAATATATCTTGTTGTATCATTAACAATATCCTAACTTTTAAAATATTAGATCCAAGTTTTTCACAGGTTGTCTACATTGGAGAAAAAAGGAACAAATAATACTTTGCACCATGATAGAATCCTAATTGTGGCACTCAGCCCAGCTCATCAACAACTACAATCCAATGAAAGACTTAGAACAAAATGTTAGTGTATCGTCTAAATCCGAACATGTTCCATCAAAGAATGTAACCTAGCTACATGTTGGGTAGAAAAGAATTACAATATGTTCAAGCCCCTATCAAGCATCAACTCAACCATGAATAGGTTCTTAGCATTTTGTAAACTATGCTCAGCCTAACAAAAAAATTTGCTTTAGAATTTCTCTTGGTTTATCAGACTGAGTGAGATCCTGTCTTTACTTTCTTTAATATATTTAGTGAGGAAACCTATTTTGATAAAATAGACTTCCACTTCTAAACATATGATACATATATTCACGCTTTAAAAGAAAGCAAACATCCATGAATACTGATCTACATCCTCTAACCTAGAGTCAATCCTCCCCAAGGGTATGTGACTACCCCCAAGGCCTAGACAATGAAATTAGCGGAAAAACACATAAAAGGGGGGTTGAATATGTGTGTGTGAACAAAGGTATTTTTAAAATCATTTTTGCAAGAGTAATGTTCTTCGTCCAATGTACTTTTAGATGTCAGATGGTTGTGCAGAATTTTCTTAACACAAGGTCATTGCGTCTGAAAGATTTATCGTCTGCTGAGGAAAATAGTTTATAATAATAATTAAAGTTCTTGCATTTTCCTTTTCAAGATAGTTTCATTTAAGGATAAGCAGTAGATAAAACTTTTCAGTATAATATGTTTGTTAAAAAAAATTTGCGTCTTCGTCTGAAAAATGGTTTTAATGAAGAATGGACAGTAGACAAAGTTTTTAACATGATTTGTCAATTTAGAAGAGTTTGCGTCTGAAATATAAATAAAACAGTGTAATCATTTTTATACTGGTTCGCTCAACTGAGCTACGTCAAGTCTCCTTCAACTGAAGGGTTCCACTAAATATGTAATTAAATACAAAAGTATTGTTGACCACTTCTGGCCCATTGACTTCACTCATCAACGCTAGTATCTTCTTCTCAGTCTCTTCAGGCTAGCATTGAGTATTATGGACCATCTAGGTCAAAACTACTTCTGGTCCAAGTATTCTTGACCTCTCCAGGCCTTGAGTATTCTAGACCATCCCGGTCACGACCACTCCTGGTCATGATTATTCTAAACCACTCCTGGTTGGCTAGCTACACTCACCAGCTCTAGTATTCTTAAACCACTTCTGGTTCCCCAAGTATTCTCGACCACTCCTGGCCCACCAGCTTTACTCACTAGCGCTAGTATTCTTAAACCATTTCTGGTTCCCCAAGTATTCTCGACAACTCCTGGCCCGCCAGCTTCACTCACCAGTGCTAGTATTCTTAAACCACTTCTGGTTCTCCAAGTATTCTTGACCACTCCTGGCCTGCCAGCTTCACTCACTAGCGCTAGTATTCTTTAATCAGCCTCTTCAGGCTCGCAGTGAGTATTCTTTGACAAGCCCCTTTAGGCTTTACAAGTATTTTTTACCTAGCCTCTTCAGGCTTTACAATGGTAGCTAGACTGGTTTGGTTTGAGTGTATGGGTTACTCTCAAGGAGAGGATACATATGTTTCTACACTCTCTAAGGTTTCGCTACCTCAGTCCTACAATGATTCCTCTTTACAAAGAGGATACATAAGGTTACAACACTCACTAAGGTTTCCTTCCTAAGATACACTTGGAACACCTTAGACTACAGAGATGAATACAATGATACATTGTAGATTTGACTATGAAGAATCGATCTCTGATCTCTCTGTTTTCTTTTGGGCTTGATATTATTTTTGGTGCTTAACATTCAGAGCCCAGGGCAATGCCTATAGTTATTCTTTTGTTGCTTCTTTCCAACCATTTTCCGTTTGAGATTATTGCATACTTATAGGCCTGTAAAATTTTCTGGTTGCATATGTCTGTTGAAGTTGATATAGTCATTCATGACTAGTTTGATCCTTTCATTGCATGTATTCTTCTCTGTCCTGTTGCCAACAGTGTTTGACTTTATTTGAGACCTATAAATTGTTTGTCTTTTTCTAGTAATGCAGCAATATAGTTATTGTCCTTTTCTAAAAAAGTAATGCACTTTTTCTAACACATGCATGCTTTTGCTTTTTCTTCGTTTCTTCATTTATATCACGTGTTTTACGTTGAAAGCTTCTGTGTGGTTGTAGACGATGCCTTGGTTTGTCTCTTGAGACTTGATTCTTTAATTGCTTGCGTGGTAGTCTTCGTCTTTGTCTGTTGGTTCTGTGCGTCTAAATCTTGACCTTCGTCTCAATGTCTGAGTTTAATGCTTTGGCTTTCCTTGATCTGGTCAACAGTGTGAATAGACAGACCTTGTTTCTGTCTGGAGTGTCTTTCCGTCTGTGTTGTCCTTCGTTTAATGCATAATTGAGTTTCTTCTTATCATTGTCTCATGCTTGGTCCATTTCTTCATGTTGCACTAGAGGTTGTTCTTGACACACATCCATCTGATATTGGACTCATAATCATCTAGTGCACATATTGTACTTTGTCTATTCAATTAGCTTGATTTTTCTGGTTCTCATGATGTGCCTTACCTTAACTGTTCTTTTAACAAAGTTGACCATCTAACTTCTATTGATGTTCCAGTGTCTCTTTCTGGTAGTGGTCCTCATCTGGTGTTTATTGAATGTTCTTCCGTCCGTGAGAATACCTCATTTTGATGCTTGACTAACCATCATCTGATTCTCTTGTTTAGTTTGCATAGGCTTCATGGATTCTTGCATTTAATGCATCGATCTTGCATTAAATTTTTGCTTGCTAAATCTACGTTTCACGGAGTCTTTTTGTACCGTTTGTTTGCTTCTATATCTGGCATTAATCATGACCTAGATATCTCTGTACTTTCCTGGTGTTATAGCTACAGAGGCATTATCCTTTGCTGACTTATAAGTGTACTTGCTCTAACACATGCAGCTTTGATTTGTGGATAAGCGCTAATCCATTTTTCTCTTCTCTTTTCTTCTATTTTGATGACTTCATTGTTAGAAAAGAATGGCACAATCCAAAAGAGGGGGGTGAATTGGATTCAATGACCCTTTAAAATTTATCAGAGTATTTTGGATCTTAATTTCAATCAAAACTTTTCTATGACAGAATTTCCAAATGAAGCTCTTCTAAAGACTTGTTATGAAAATATGAATGCAATATGCTCACTTGATTACAACATAATGAGGTTCAAAAATTAATGTTCAATTACAGATTTAAACCATCAAGATTCACATACACTTGTTAATCAAGTTTTATCTTCTTTAAAGTTCAACCAAGAAATTACACAATGTAAAAGATAAGGTTGAAGAAGATTGCACAAGTCTTTTATACTGGTTCAGCCACTCCACATGTGACCTACATCCAGTCCTTAATCAACACCTGATTAAGATTTGTTCCACTATCTTTAAGCAAGAAGGTTTACAAGCACACACACATGCATATACTTCAACACTAAAAGATAACCACTTTCTTGACCCCAAGAAAGCACCCCTTGTAGAACCCACTACAAGAAACCTTACCACTTGAGAAACCCTTCTCAAGATTTTCCACAAAGATTCACAAAGAATAAAAGGAATGAATTCACCTGGAATTCTTTGAACAAATCTTTATCTTCCCCTTTCAAGAATATGATGATGATGATCTTCTACCAAAGCTTTTCACAAACGTTTTCACTCTTGGATTTCACAAAGAAAACTCTCCAAGATGTCACAAAGACTCACAAAAACGTTTTTCACAAATTGATTATCAGTTCTAACTCATGTCTGAAGTTTCTCAAAGTTCAAACTATTTATAAAAGTTTCAGACACAGATAATCGATTATTTTAAAGAATAATCGATTATTTTGTTCTTCAGATTTTCTGGAAATCAACCAAGAAAAATATAATCGATTATTTAGCTAGATAATCGATTATTCCAGAGAGTTTTTCCTGGGATAATCGATTATTTTGGCAAATAATCGATTATTATAGCAAGGCATTCCACTTAGCCTATTTGCTGAAATAATCGATTATATTTAACAATAATCGATTATTTTGAGTTAGTTCTTAAAACTTCATTTTAAGACTCAAAATAACTTTCCAATGTTTTTAACTCATCATCATATACTCTCTACTTAGTTTAGATAAGATTTGCTCATGCACAAAGCATACTAAGCACACAAAATATAGAAACACATTCAAAACAATCTATATCCTAAGTTCTATTACATAGCTCCATTTCATAGCATTTTCTTGATTCTTCTTTGACTTTGTTTTTGTGCTCCAAGTTGTTGTTCTCATGTTGTGATCATCAAAACTCTTTAAGCTTCTCCTAAGCTCAACAATCTCCCCATTTTTGATGATGACAACCCATGATTTCATATAACCCAATGTTAGCCATTGTGCCTTCAGCCATTGTGCCTTCAATTCATTCCAACCTGCACAATACACACACACAAGCACAATACCTGCAAAAACAACTATATAACTATATACACACACAATATATACCATTTCTCCCCCTTTGGCATTATCAAAAACAAAGTAAGCCAAGTTTAACACTAATAGGCCATATATAGAATATGTCCAGTCACTTGCCAAGAGAGAAACAAAAACATTGGTACAGCAATCCAAACCAAGTTATTCGTGCATTACTGAGCCACAATTCAAACCAAATTAAGCCAAGAAAATATGTCCACAATAAAAAACAGAGTATGCCAATCAGAACCAAAAATAACCACACATATGCTCACACAAAAATAGAGCATTTTGTACCAGCATTCCAAATCAAACTTTGGAATCAAAATCAAGTCAACATTTCAGCAAACCAAACTTCAAATTCATCAAATTTCAAATATTCAACACCATAAAGCATATAAATTGTTCAGAAATTAAAACCATTACAACCAAAGTGAACTAAATTGTTCCAAAACAGAATTAAAACTCCTAATTAAAACTAATCAAAGAAACAAAAAATGGATCAATCCTCATCGTCCGGAATACCAAGTTGGGTCTTGATCAGTCTCACTTCATAATCCAAATCATCAAATCTGTCAAGAATTCCAGAAAACAAGGACTCATGCCTTCTTGACATTTCCATCATTGCATCCATCTTGTTGATCATTATTTGTTCAAACGGTGAGAACGGCTTCAGTTCCGGTTTAGACTTCCTTCCAGGCTCAGCTTCCACCTGTGGTGGCTGATCCTCATCTTGAGACGGAACACCGTCTTCATCTGTTGCTGGCTCCGGTGTAGGGGGTACATCACCTTTAAACACCCACTTTTCTTCTTGCTTGAGCATCCCCATGTGATGCAAAGAAGACTTCTCAATTTTATTCGAAGCATGCAACACAATTTTTCTTTCACCTGTCAAATCTACTCCAGCATTTTCAAAAATTTTAGATAGCAAAAGAGCATATGGAATTGGTCCATCTTCCTTTCTCCTTGCTTTCCAAATATAGTCATTTACTACTGACACCCAATCAATCTTAATTTTCTTCTTAATGACATGCATCAGCAAAATGTCATCCCTAGACATCTGAGCATGATTGTGTAACCTGGGATTTAACATCCAAGCAATAATAAAAGAAATTAAACGAGAGTTCTTCTTCATACCTCCCGCTAAAAATTTCTCGTAATTGGTGTTCAGAGGATTCCTTTGGAAATCCCAGAATATGGTCAGCTCTTCAAAATCCCCAAAGTTGAAGGGTTGGGGTTTCTCCTTTCCGGTGCCGCTCAGACCCGCAACCGCTTTCAATGTTGGTCCATCCAACCTGATCAGCTTCCCTTTGACCACAGATTGCATAACCCCTTCATTAGTTGAGGCAAAGCAGAGAAATAACCTGATTAACTCAGGATAGTAGGGTCCATCCATCTCTAAAAATGCCTTCAGCTCCTGGTGCTCCAAAAGGGTTGGAAAGCTAAAACCCTCGTTATTGAACCAATCAAGCTTTAGGGTCTTCGGAGGAATGATTCTCCGACCGGCGTACCACTCAAAGTAATATTCTTGAGCTTTCTCATCCGCAAACCACTTCGTAATCAGCTGCCCAGAGGGAAGAGGACGCTTGCTCCCCCTCACTTCAATCTTCTTTGGTCTTTTGGATGAAGATGCCATGGATGGGTCTTGAAGAAAATGAAGAAGAAGAGAGTTTTGAGAGATTTTGAGAGGGTTAGGGTTTTGAGGGTTGAGAGAAAATGAGAGAATGAGAGAAGAGAAGTTGTGGGAGGTGTTTTTATGCCCTAGCACGTTCTGAGTATAAGAGTAATGGGTAGTTGAAGAGTTGGCGCGTAGATAACTGTTTTAGGAAATTTTAAAAGAACCGCCCAGATAATCGATTATTTATGCAAATAATTGATTATTTGCATCAGTAAAATCTCTTAAAAATGAAATCTGATATGGATAATCGATTATTTTCAAGATAATTGATTATTACAGAGGGTATTTTCTCCTAACACAACCCAGATAATCGATTATTTCCAGAATAATCGATTATTCCAATGACTTCTCAGATTCCACTACTCAGATAATCGATTATATCTTAAGATAATCGATTATTACAGTGACTCTTGAGTTCCTTCTTACCAGATAATCAATTATTACCCAAATAATCGATTATTTCAGAGACTTTTGAAATTCTTCATGCTCCAGATAATCGATTATTACCCAAGATAATCGATTATTTTCATGAATTACTTAAGATAATCGATTATATCTTAAGATAATCGATTATTCCAGAGAAGTTTTGCTTCTCTGAAATTTTAACTTCTCAAATTTCACCAAGTCTTTTTGTCACTTTTAAATACATTCTTCCACACATATCTTACTTCCATTCTCAAGGCATAATCAATTCAAACTTGATTCATTTATTATTCCCAACTCAATTCTCAATTGGTTGAATCTTTCTCTTGGTAGAGGTTTTGTAAAAATATCAGCTAATTGCTTGCTTGTTTCCACAAACTCTACAACACAATCATTCCTTTGAACATGATCTCTCAAAAAGTGGTGTCATATTTCAATATGTTTTGTTCTTGAGTGCAACACAGGATTCTTGGTCAAATTTATTGCACTAGTATTGTCACACCTCAAAGGAATTTTGTTCAACTCAACTCCATAATCTCTTAGTTGTTGTTTCATCCAAAGAATTTGAGCACAACAACTTCCAGCAGCTATATATTCAGCCTCAGCTGTACTCAAAGCAACACAAGCTTGCTTTTTGCTATGCCATGAAACAAGTGCACTACCTAGCAAGTGACAAGTTCCACTTGTACTCTTTCTATCTAGTCTACACCCAGCATAGTCTGAATCTGAGTAGCGTATCAGACTTAGTGAGACTCCCTTTGGATACCACAAACCAACATTTGTACCTTTCAAATACTTAAGGATTCTCTTCACACTCTTCATATGAGATTTTTTAGGATTAGCTTGGAATCTTGCACATAGGCACACGACAAACATTATGTCAGGCCTACTTGCTGTCAAGTACAAGAGTGATCCTATAATGCCTCTATACTTTGAACTATCAACAACAATTCCTTTCTCATCTAAGTCAAGATTGCAATTGTTTGATATTGGTGTGGCAGCCTCCTTACACCCTTCCATACCAAACTTTTTCAGAAGTTCATTGCAATACATGCTTTGACTTATGAAAATTCCATCATGCATGTGTTTGACTTGCAATCCTAAAAAGAGTGTAAGCTCTCCCATCATTGACATTTCAAATTCTCCTTGCATGGTCTTAGCAAATTATTTACATAGAGAGGTATTTGTAGATCCAAACACAATATCATCCACATATATTTGTACATACATTGTATCATTTCTAAATTTCTTGACAAACAATGTATTATCCACTTTTCCTCTTTCATAATCACTCTCAATTAGAAATTTGCTCAGCCTGTCATACCAAGATCTAGGAGCTTGCTTCAAGCCATAGAGTGCCTTTTTGAGCTTGTACACATGATTAGGATTCTTGAAATCCACAAAGCCAGGTGGCTGTTCCACATATACTTCCTCTTGTATAAACCCATTGAGGAAAACACTTTTCACATCCATTTGATAAAGCTTGAAATTCTTCATAGAAGAATAAGCAAGAAGTAATCTAATGGCTTCTATCCTTGCTACACGGGCAAAAGTCTCATCATAGTCAATTCCCTCTTCTTGATTATACCCCTTTGCCACTAGTCTTGCCTTATTTCTTAGAATTATTCCTGATTCATCAAGCTTATTTCTGAAAACCCACTTAGTTCCAATAATTGGATGATCTTTTGGTAATGGCACTAAATCCCACACTTCATTTCTTTCAAACTGATTTAGTTCCTCTTGCATGGCCATTAACCAATGCTCATCTTTAAGTGCTTCATCAATGTTCTTAGGTTCAACTTGTGACACAAATGCCATGGTGTTGCAAATATTTTTAATTGCACTCCTAGTTGAAACACCCTTACCAATGCTTCCAATTATGTTGTCCATTGATAAGTCTCTTGTGGTTTTCCATTCCTTAGGCAATTGTTCACATGTTTCCTTTGCTTTCTCAAATGATTCACTCTCCTTAGGCACTTCATTAGGTTCATTCTCCAATAGGGATTAATCAAGCAACTCATTTAAATCTTCAATTTCAGTTTGCCTAGTCTCTTGCTTATTTGACTCATCAAATACCACATGGATAGATTCTTCTACAACTAGAGTTCTCTTATTATAAATTCTATAAGCCTTACTATTTGTAGAGTATCCTAGAAATATTGCTTCATCAGCCTTTGCATCAAACTTTCCAAGTTGCTCTTTCCCATTGTTCAGCACATAGCATTTACACCCAAACACTCTAAAATATGAAATGTTAGGCTTCTTTCCTTTGTATATTTCATAGGGTGTTTTCTTCAATATAGGCCGAATCAGAACTTTGTTTAACACATGACAAGCAGTGTTAATAGCATCAGCCCAAAAATATTTTGGCAAGTTTGTTTCATTCAACATTGTTCTAGCAAGTTCTTCTAAGGACCTATTCTTTCTCTCAACAACCCCATTTTTTTGAGGTGTTCTAGGTGCTGAGAAATTATGGTTTATACCATGTTCCTCACAGAATTTTTGAAACATCATGTTTTGAAACTCACCTCCATGGTCACTTCTTATAGAGGTGATGTTTGAGCACTTCTCATTTTGAACAAGTTTGGCAAATTTTCTAAAGGCATTAAAAGCATCATTTTTATTTGCAAGACACATAACCCATGTGTATCTAGAATAGTCATCAACAATTACTAAGCCATAGTAGTTTCCGCCTAAGCTCATGGTTCTTGAAGGACCAAACAAATCCATGTGAATTAATTGCAAAGGTCTAGATGTGGAAATCTGATTTTGCTTTTAAAACTAGCCTTCACTTGCTTGCCCTTTTGACAAGCATCACATAGTTTGTCTTTTCCAAACTTGAGTTTAGGTAGACCAACCACTAATTATTTCCTACTCAATTTATTCAAATGGTCCATATGAATATGTGCAGCTCTTCTATGCCAAAGCCATATGTTTTCTTCTTGAGTTATTAGACACTTAGTGTTTGACATTGTTATAGAGTGTTCTAAGTCAAGCATGTATATATTGTCAATTCTTTTACCAATGAATCTGATTTCTTTACTCTTTTTATCACATATCAAGCAACATGTATCATCAAATTCAATTTTAAAGCCTTTATCACTCAATTGACTAATACTCAGCAAATTATGTTTCAAGCCATCAACAAGCAAAACATTTTCAATCAATGTTTGAGAGGAGGGATTACCAACATTGCCATGGCCAAGAATTTTTCCCTTATTATTGTCACCATAGGTAACATACCCTTCATTCTTCAATTTCAGATTTGTCAATTTTGAAGGATCCCCAGTCATATGCCTTGAGCAGCCACTATAAAGATACCAAAGTAGATTTTTGGCCCTCAAGCATTCCTACAACAACAATTCAGAGGAAAAATTTAGGTACCCATGTGGAGGGTCCTTGTAGGTTAGTTCTCAGCCTTTGACTCTTCTCAACCCAAATCATTTCTCCATTTGGAACTCCATATTTCTTAGAATAGCAGTTCCTAATTGTATGGCCTCTTTTGCAGCAATAAAAACAAGTTGTTTGTCTAGAAAAGTTGCTTTTGAATTTTCTAAAGTTTTGACTTTTCACAAAAGCTACTTTCTTTGACTGAAATGGCATGCTCATACTTTGGTTAAAACCAAGTCCACTCCTATCAAAAGTGTTTCTTTGTTTTCCCAAAAGAATGTTCAAGTTTTCATTTCCATTAGTGAACCTTGCAAGTGTAGATTTTAAATCAGCATTTTCTTTTTCAAAAATTTTGCAATGTTCACAACCATCTTTTGAGGAGTGAGCTTCACTAAAGTTAAACATAGTTTGAAGATTTTCATGCTCATGCTTCAAATCTTCAAGCTCTTGTTCAGCTTCAATTAAAACATTTTCATACCATTTCAGCTTGTTTTTCAACTTTGAATTTAAGGCACCTAATTTGACAGCTTCTTCATGAATTTGTATAAAAGCTTCTTGGAGCTGATCATAGTCAGGGTTGGATTCAAGGTCAGAGTCACTTACAATTGTGTCATGGTCAGTTCCAGCCATCAAACATAGGTTGTTCTCCTCACTTTCAGATTCTTCACTTGTTGTGCTTGAGTCATTGTCTTCCCAAGCAATATAGGCTCTTTTTCCTTTTCCCTTTTTCTTAACCTTCTTCTCCTCTTGTTGCTTCTTCAAGAGATTTGGACACTCAGCTTTCATGTGTCCCGGTTTTCCACATTCAAAGCAATTAAAGGAGGATGTGCTTGCTTCCTCTTTCTTGTTTGTCTTTTTGTTGAACTTTCTGAACTTCTTTACCAGCAGATTGAAGTTCTCGGTTTCGGAATCATCGGAGCTTGTTTCTTCACACACCTCTTTACCTTTGGCAGATTTCAAGGCTCTCAATGACACTCCTTTGCCTTTCTTATCTTGCTGCTCATGTTCATCAAATATGTGCAGCTTTTGCTCATGCTCCCTCAACTTCCCAAAGAGAGTAGCTAATGTCAAGGAGGTCAAATCCTTTGATTCTTCAATGGCTGTCACCTTTGCTTGCCATGATCTGTCCAAGCATTGTAGCACTTTTAAATTCAGCTCTTCCTTCTCAAATTTCCTGCCAAGGTCAACAAGGTGATTTATCAAGTGTGTAAATCTCTTTTGAAAATCATAAATAGATTCACCATTTTGCATTCTAAACAGCTCATATTATCTTATGAGAGTATGCTTTCTCGATCTCTTTACATCACTTGTTCCTTCATGAGTGACTTGCAAAGTATCCCACATTTCTTTAGCAGATATGCATTGTGAAATTCTAAAAAATTCATCAATAGACAATGCAGATGTTATAATGTTTTTGGCTCTCTTATCATGTTGGGCTCTTTTCTTTTCCTCATCACTCCACTCACTCCAATGTTTTTCTTTAAGCTCACCATCATCATCTTTTTTCATAGGAATATAGGGTCCATTTTCTATAGCATGCCATACAGCAATATCAATAGCTTCAATGAAAATTCTCATCCTAATCTTCCAATAGACATAATTTTCACCATTGAAAACAGGAGGTCTATGAATAGACACACCCTCACCATAGGGTAAGTTGTTGTTGGCCATTTTTGAAATCTTGAATAACTCTCAAGAACCTTGCTCTAGATACCAATTGTTAGAAAAGAATGGCACAATCCAAAAGGGGGGGGTGAATTGGATTCAATGACCCTTTAAAATTTATCAGAGTATTTTGGATCTTAATTTCAATCAAAACTTTTCTATGACAGAATTTCCAAATGAAGCTCTTCTAAAGACTTGTTATGAAAATATGAATACAATATGCTCACTTGATTACAACATAACGAGGTTAAAAAATTAATGTTCAATTACAGATTTAAACCATCAAGATTCACATACACTTGTTAATCAAGTTTTATCTTCTTTAAATTCAACCAAGAAATTACACAATGTAAAAGATAAGGTTGAAGAAGATTGCACAAGTCTTTTATACTGGTTCAGCCACTCCACATGTGACCTACATCCAGTCCTTAATCAACACCTGATTAAGACTTGTTCCATTATCTTTAAGCAAGAAGGTTTACAAGCACACACACATGCATATACTTCAACACTAAAAGATAACCACTTTCTTGACCCTAAGAAAGCACCCCTTGTAGAACCCACTACAAGAAACCTTACCACTTGAGAAACCCTTCTCAAGATTTTCCACAAAGATTCACAAAGAATAAAAGGAACGAATTCACCTGGAATTCTTTGAACAAATCTTTATCTTCCCCTTTCAAGAATATGATGATGATGATCTTCTACCAAAGCTTTTCACAAACGTTTTCACTCTTGGATTTCACAAAGAAAACTCTCCAAGATGTCACAAAGACTCACAAAAACGTTTTTCACAAATTGATTATTAGTTCTAACTCATGTCTGAAGTTTCTCAAAGTTCAAACTATTTATAAAAGTTTCAGACACAGATAATCGATTATTTTAAAGAATAATCGATTATTTTGTTCTTCAGATTTTTTAGAAATCAACCAAGAACAATATAATCGATTATTTAGCTGGATAATCGATTATTCCAGAGAGTTGTTCCTGGGATAATCGATTATTTTGGCAAATAATCGATTATTACAGCAAGGCATTCCACTTAGCCTATTTGCTGAAATAATCGATTATATTTAACAATAATCGATTATTTTGAGTTAGTTCTTAAAACTTCATTTTAAGACTCAAAATAACTTTCCAATGTTTTTAACTCATCATCATATACTCTCTACGTAGTTTAGATAAGATTTGCTCATCCACAAAGCATACTAAGCACACAAAATATAGAAACACATTCAAAACAATCTATATCCTAAGTTCTATTACATAGCTCCATTTCATAGCATTTTCTTGATTCTTCTTTGACTTTGTTTTTGTGCTCCAAGTTGTTGTTCTCATGTTGTGATCATCAAAACTCTTTAAGCTTCTCCTAAGCTCAACATTCATGTGTTCTTTTGAGAGTGTGGATACTAGATAGTTCTTCTCGTTGTGACTTCAGATGCAATCCATCCTGTTTATATTTGTTTGCATATTTGAGTCTTCGTCTGGTCAACTGTCATCGTCCATGGTCTTGTATCATCTGAGACTTCATTATTTTCCTTCTTGTGATGGGCTTGATTTCGTTTGATCTCCTCATCTGACGTCTTGTTAGCTTTTGTCCTTCATCTTGGTTTCTCGTGCTCTTGTCCTTTATTTCCTTTGTATCTGCGTTTGTGGATGTCTTCGTCTGATGTATTTCTTTCTTTTGATTAGCCTTTATCCGGTGCTTAACTCATATCTCTTGGTTCTGGTGTAGACGGTAATACATGTATATTCTTTATTCTTTAGTTTGCCTGTACTCATGTCTTTATCTAAAATACTAACACACTTGTTAGAAATAACAATATACATTATATTTGTCTCATTCAAAACCTTGCTGAGAATTGCTTTCGTCTTTGTTTGACTTAATAGACAATAGTACATTACTTAGTAGTATCTCATCTAAAATATATTGCAGGGAATTTTGATCATGGTCTTCAAGTTTGGTAAGTCACGTATAAAACTCCGATATTGGTTATTTCCATCCAACAAGAATGAAAGCCAAAAGAAACATATACCCCCTCCCCCAAATTAAGCTTTTCAAAAACATCTTCGTAGCTTGCAATAATGTCTAACACTAAAATTTATTATTTGTATTTTAACCCTATATACAACAAAATGGGGGAAATTCCCACTACAACTCCTATATTCTTCTTAAAAAATATTTCTTAAAAGAATTTTTTATAATTGATTTTATTTTATGTTTAAATAAACTAGCTCATTGTTCTTTTACCTAGTTGTCTAGATTTTGTAGTTTGGCAGACAACCCCTAAAATTTATATAGGAATTAGGAATAATGATAAATTGATATAATATTAAGCATAAAAAAAGATAAATCTTGATCATTGCATGGCTACTCCACTGTACCATCATAAAGGTAAAGAAATGAGTCAAATGACAACTAAATAAGCACAACTAAGTTACCTCCCAACACATAATAGCACCTAAAGTAAGTTACAGATCTAAACATATTCTTTTTGTTTCTTAAGCAGCAAACTTAAATTCCCTTAACTTACAGCCACTCCCTCTACATCCAAGAAGTAAAAAGTTAACTTTTCTAGTATATATTACACAAAATGCTTCCATTAATTCCATGAAGTAATAAGTAGGAAAAAAATAAACCAATTTTTTTTTTGTTCCATTAACAACAAATTCAAAAAAACAAAGTTTTAAACAATAAATAATTAATAGAGCAAATTTCATAACACTTCCTAAGGTTTCATGAGATTGCATATGACATTGTGAAGCTCATCCTAAATCATAAATAATAAATAGAGCAAATTACATAACACTGAATAAGCTCATCTATATAACATTGTGAAGCTCATCCTCCCATACCTTGGGCAACTATTGCAAAATACTTCTAACTTAGAGAGATTTTGAGAATTTTTTTACTAAAAAAAATTTAGTGTAAACACTTCTAACTTGTATTTGATAAGACTCGTTATGTCCTTGAGCAGCTATTGTGTTTTTTTCTTCTCTTTTGTTATTATTTATGATTGAACGACTAGATTGATGAATTTGAAGATATTATTGAATACATTTCTTCAATATTAATTCTTGTTAATTGCTATAAATTATGGTTGGATTCTATATTGGATACTAGCAACTAATAACACTCGTTCGACGACCTCAAGCACTGAGGTACCTTTATGCATTTACGCACTCCCCGTTAGGCCTAAAAATTATTCGACACCTCAATTGATGGTTGTGTCATCGGGTGAGATATCAATTGTTTATCTAGGAGCACCCATTCGACACCCTTGGCTGTCAATGGCTTTGTGTTTTCGAATGAGATCTCAACTATTTATCTAGGATAACCTGTTTGGCACCCCAATGCCCATTTGGCACCTTTGATAGTCACTTGCATAGGTTGTCAAATGGGTTAGGTGACTTCCCATTTTGTGTAGAGATAATTAAGGTAATTAAAGCCTAACCACAATACGAGGTAGATTATCAACGTATTACCTAATTGGTAATCATAGTTTGAGACCCATTTGAATCTAGGCTTATCAGGGTTAGTGTAAATAATATCGTATATCAAGGTAAAATTATTGTTTACAATATATTCACATTTATTACATCAAGTGAGTTACTTATTAGAGTGTTAGAGTGCCTTTTGATAGAATATCTCCCTCGACTTAGCAAGGCAACTAGCTCGGAGTGTGAAGAGAAGTGAAGGAATCAAGGATGGAGAGAAGACAATATCTGTATACAAGTACATATTATCTAAGATGCAGTTTGTTAATGGCTTAATATTTATGTTTGACATAGTTAATTCTCTCCCTAACTAGAACTATAATTTGCAATTTCCCTATAGTCTTAAAGTTGTTAACTACTTTGGTTTCTAGTTAAATATTCATGTACACATAATGTGCATATAATCCATGTAGGACACTTATTTTAAACTAGCTATGTACTTCAGTATTTTTTTTCTTGGAATTCATAATGCAATTTTTGGACATAAAATTACTTTAGAATATGATTACAAGGTTGATTGATTTGGAAACTGAGATGCATAATTGCTTGGGTTAATTTAGAATATGATTATAATTAATTACTATATAAAATTAAATTATATATACATATTTTAGAGGGTGCTAGTGATACTAGCACATCTATTGTAATTTATCACATCTTATATACTTGTGTAAATTTTGAGAGGTGATAATAGAAAAACTTGATACTTGACTTTTGATTTCCTTTACTACTTTAGAGGTGTCACCAAAATATTAGAAGTATGATTCATGTGAACAAGAAATAAATATGTACATTTGTGAAACACTTCCCAGTTTTGAAATGTCAAACTCGGAATATTTCTGCAAATTTAACAAAAATATTTACAATCTGTTTGATCAGAGGAAAATTACCTCATGCACTTTTGCAATCTGCATCATCTTTTTCTTTTTTACTTTAATTTGTCTACTTATTAATGTGAATGTGAGAGAGAGCTCACTCTTATAGATAGGAACTTTTAGGACTAATATTATATATGTGTGTGTTGTTGCCATTTCATTTAGTGTAATTATTATAATTATTATTTGTTTTTATTTTTTGTAGGCTTTGGATCTATGAGGAGGTGGAGATTTTTGGTCTTAAAGCAAATATTGTCAACTATTTGTTGGATAGATCAAAATAAAATTGTGATCTTGATATCTTTGACAAGCTATCTTTTATTTATTTATTTATTTATTTTATTATTATTATTATTATTATTATTATCTTGATATGAACATACAATTGGAATTTCATTGGTGTTTATTTTGAACCATATGTGAGATTGTGATTTTGAACCATCTATAATCAAAGTTATAGATTTCTATTTTTTTTTTCTTAGTTTGAAATGGACTCACTTCATACTGTGAATTATTGTACTAATTTTCTTGTGAATGTTAATGGTGTTTGGAAGATTTTAAATATGTTGTGAATTTAAAATACTTTATAAATTTATAAAGAAAAAATTAATTAAATATAATGTCTAGTATTATTTTTGAATTACTAAAAGTTGTCAAACATTAAAATTAATTTTAATTCTTTTAAATATTTTTAATAAAAATTTATATTAAAATTTTAATTTTTTGAATGAATATTTTAAAATGAAATTTTGCTTAGGTAGAAATTGAAATACCCTATCCAAACAAGATAAGTGAAATACAAGACATTAAAAAATACTCTATCAAAACAAAATATTTTTTTTAGAAAAAGGAAGGGTAGTCAATTTAGAGTAATTTAAATTCTAAGAATTTGAAATTCGGTATTTCATGTGAAATTTCCTTGAAAATAAGAGAAGACTCCATGATGATCCTCCAATAATTAAATATTGGAATGATCTTAGGGGGGCCATGAGGAGAAGACACATATCCTCTTATTATGATAGGGAGCTTATGAACAAACTCTGAAGCCTTCATAAAAAACGTGTAGAGGAATATAGGCAAAAGATGGAGTTATACCTTATGAGGGCGAGAATTATGGAAAAAGAGAGAATCGCCATAACAATATTTCTTAGTTACTTGAGTCTTGAGATTAGGGATAAAGTTAACCTTTTGCCATTTAGGGATCTTGATGACTTGGTCCAATTGTGCATCAAGGTAGAATAACAATTGTTGAGGGAAATATCACATAAGAAAGAAACCTTTAACACTAGTTTCAGAACTAGTAGTATTAAGGGCTTTAAGTGTCTAGGGAGATATTACATTGCCTCCCAATGCCCCACCAAAAAAACCATGTTCATGAGGGGCCTAGAGCATTATAGTAGTCAAAATAAGACTACATCTTCTTCCTCCACCTCTAGTCAAAATAAAGAAAAAGGGAAGTAAATTTTGAGGTAGAAAATGTTTATCCTTGTGATGGTGATATCTTATTGATTAGAAGGTTTCATGGAAGTCTGTTAAGTCAGACGAACCAATTCCCAGCAAGGTTTTGAATGAGACAAATATAATACATGTTGTTATTTCTAACAAGTGTGCTAGTGTTTCAGAAAAACATAAGTACGGGTAAGATAAAGAATATATCATGTGCCACTTCATATACTGGAACAAAGATAAAGGAAGAAAAAATTCAAGCATCAGACGGAAAAGTCAAACGAAGCCAAGTCTAGTACAAGAAGGAAAATGATCAAGCTTCAAACGATACAGACCACAAACGAAAGGCCAAAAAATATATCAAACAAGGCTAAATCAAGAACAAGACAAAAGTGGTTAAGCACTGGATGAAATCTGTACAAACATCAGATGAAGTTTAATGGTCAACTAGACGAAGATTAGTCAAAGCAAAGCACAACACGAGGTTCAGACAAAGCAAGTCAAATGATAGATAAAGTAAGACATAAGCGCTAGACGATGATGAATCAAAAATCAGACGAAGGTTTGTCAAGCACAACCTAGAGCGCAACATAAGAACTCAGACGAAAGACAACACAAACTAAAAAGAATTCCAGACGGAAATAAAGTCTGTCCATCTACAATGTTAACCAGACCAAAGGAAGTCAAAGCATTGATGACAAATGCTCAAACGAAGATCAAGTCTTGAAATGCACATGGACTATCAGACATAGACAAAGACTGCCATACAAGTATTTTGAAGAATCAAGTCTCAAGGGACAACTCAAGCATCATCTACGATCATACAAAAGCTCTCAACATGATCGCATGATTAAAATAAGAAATACAAGTGCAAAAGTAAAAGCATACATGTGTCAGAAAAAGTACATCACTTTTTCAGATAAAGACAATGCCTCTACAGCTACGCGACCAGAAAAGGACAAAAAGTTCCTAGGTCTCAGCTAAAGTCAGACACTTTTGCTAACAAAATGAAGAAGACTTCATGCAATGTCTATACACAGGAAGCAAAATTTAATGCAAGATCTTGTGCATTAAAATGAAAGATTAAACTAGTCATGAACGACTATTACTGCTTCAAAGGACACTTGCAATGGGCAAATTTTACAAGACTATATACATGTCATGAGTGATATCAAGCCCATTAAGCAATGGAACCAGAGACAAAGCTTATAGAGTCAAATGTACAACATAGTATTTATCTCTGTAGACTAAGGGGTTCTAAGTGTAGCTTAGGAACATGCACCTTAGTGAGTGTAGTAAACTTTTGTATCCTCTATGTGAGAGTAAACCAAACACTTAAACCAAATCATCTATCTATCATTTGTAAAGCCTGAAGAGGCTAGGGAAAGAATACTTGTATAAGCCTAGAGAGGCTTGTCAAAGAATCCTCACTAAGAGCTAGAAGTGGCTGAACAAAGAATACTAGCTCTAATGAGTGAAGTTAGCGGGCCAGGAGTGGTCGATAATCCTCACTGAGAGCTTGAAGAGGCTGAACAAAGAATACTAGAGCTAGTGAGTGAAGCTAGCCAACCAGAAGTGGTTGATAATACTTGGGACCAGGAGTGGTCGAAAATACTCACTAAGAGCCTGAAAAGGCTGAACAAAGAATACTAGAGCTAGTGAGTGAAGCTAGCCAACATGGAGTGGTTGATAATACTTAGGACCAGGATTGGTCGAGAATACTCACTAAGAGCTTGAAGAGGCTGAACAAAGAATACTAGAGCTAATGAGTGAAGTTATCCAACTAGGAGTGTTTGATAATACTCGGGACCAGGAGTGGTCGAGAATACTCACTACGAGCCTGAAGAGGATGATCAAAGAATACTAGCACTGATGAGTAAAGTTGGCGGGCCAGAAGTGGTCGATAATACTTTTGCAAACTAGAAGTGGTGATAATACTTGTACTTCATTGAATATCTAGTGGAAAACCTTCAATTGAAGGAGACTGGACGTAGCTCAGTCTAAGCGAACTAGTATAAAAATCCTTGCACTGCTTATTTACGTTTTAGACACAATTTTGCTTAACTGATATATCATATTGAAAACTTCGTCCAATGCTTAATTTTCACTATGACTCTTTTCAGACGAAAAATATATGTGCTTAACTTAATATTTCTTACGAAACATTTTCCTTGTGCAGATGATAATCTTTCAGACGGAAAATCTTTGTTAAGCCAATCTTGCACAATCTTTAAGTATTCAAAATAATTTTTATTGGACGAAAAAGAATCTCTCAACGAAAAAGATTTCAAAATTTCCTCGTTCATGTACACACATATTCAAGCCCGCCTTCTATGTGTTTTTCATCTAACTTCAATTGGTATCAGAGCTTGACCCCTTGGGTTGAGCAATTAACATTGCAGGGGTAGAATACGATCCATGGAAGAACGAAGGAAAAACAGGAAGTCAAAAAGCAAGAAGGACAAACAATTGGAATAGGTAAAACAGGTATTAACTCATTTAATTAAATGAAGCATATTCCAAATGTTTGCATTAGAATATTAATATATCTACTATCCAGTTTTTTCTGAAACACAATAGGATAACAAACGTAGTATAGCACTGTGTTTGAATATTCCTCAGAGTGTAGTAAGAAATTACTGCGTCTGAGAATCTTCGTCTAATGGATTGTCTAAGTAGTTTCCCTTGCGTTTGAATATTTAGTCTGACATATTCCTAATGAATGAACTTCATTATTAAAATGCAAAGCAGTCAGAGACAAACATTCTCTGCATTTAAAGGATAAAACTTTTAAATTAATTAATAACAAAACCATCGTTTGGGGATTTTATTTCAAAAGACATATCCTTTACCCTAAATTTAATGAAGTTGCACATTATGCATGTCACTCTGCACGAGGAAGGCAAAAGGGTACCACATCAGACAAATTAAAATAAAAATAAAAATATTTTTCTTTTTCAAAATCCCTATATCTTTCATCTTACTCATTAGCTTACTCTTTACACTTCATGCTCTCGAGACCTTGAACTCTCAAGCTTTCTCTCTGAACTCATAAACCCTAATCCTCTCAAACCTTACTCACTCACTACAATGGCCGCTTCAGCTGAAAATGCTCCAACCATGACCATCCTTGCTGAAATGCGCAAAGCCACCAACTGTGCTCATACCCTCTCTATAGAGGTAAAGCCAGTGATGTATCTGGAGCATCACTTCAATATAAGCCAGATGAAGGAATGGGCAATACCCATCTACAAGGATTTGGCCGACTACGGAATCCTTGGGTATTTCAACATCAAGGAGGTTGTATACCATGGCTTGGTGAAGAAGTTCTACGAATCCTTGAAGGCCTCTCAGGGATTCTTTGAAGGAACCATACTTGGAGTGACGGTCAGAGTCTCCCCCACCACCATCGCACAAGCCATTGGGTGCGAAAAGACAAGCAACATCTACCACAAGGGGTGGATGTCTGATACTGGTGGTTTGACCCAAGTGTCCAAGGTCCTTCACAAGGAGGGTGAATAAAAGACTTATAGGCTACAACAAGTTTGAAGACAAGGCTAAGGTCTATCAGCAGATTCTGAACAAGTCGATCCTCCACAAGGTGGGCGCCAAGGACAGCGTCTCAGACTTTCACAAGTTCTACCTATTCTAGATGATGACTAGAACTGCCTTCAACCTACCTCAAATACTCTTTCAGCACTGGAAAGTGTGCTTGAAGGACAACAAGGAGTTCGTGGTTCACACCATGCTCCTCAACAAGATCCTCTGGGATCATAAAGTTTACGATGCCTTCTTCACTCTTGAAGAAGAGGAGAAGCAGAAGATCATGGCAATAGGGAGGAACAAGAGACTAAACCCCATTGTCTTTGATAAGGCTAACCTGTAAGCTACACCATCTATGACCCAAAAAATGACCTTAAAGGTCAAGAAGGAGATCAGAGGAGAACAACTAGTGATGCGCTCAACCAGGAAGCGTCAACTCTCTCCATCTCCTAAGGAGGCTAAACCATTGGCTATTGCTGCACTAATAGCTAAGAGGAAAATGGTTCTCTAATCAGATGAAGACTCTGTGTCTAATGCTGAGGAAAGCCAACCCATAGGGAAGGAACTAAAAAGAAAGTCTCCTCTACCTCATCTTGCACCACCTCACCCTAAGATGAAAAGGGTCATAAAGCTAACATCAAAGGTGGTTGTTGAACCGGAGCAGTCGGTATGCACTCCTCCACCTGAGGCTGAAAAGGTGGTTGCTGAACCTGTAGTTGAAGTCATCATCCCTTCAGCTCAGTTTGAAATTCCATTGGACGCTCTTTCCTTCCTCATCACTGTACATTCTTCCTTCGTAAGTGATGTTCCTATAACTTCCTTCCTTTCTACCTTTCATAAAATTTATTTAATCGTCAATTTCCTTACAAGTTACCCCTGTAAATATGCTTGCTCTTAGGAAAAGAAAGACAATAATCAGAGTCGATCGTCTGATCGTGCCTCCAAGGCCTCTTCCTTCTTCCTTAACAAGGCAAATAATAAATCCGCTAATTCTAGAAGGGATGCATCCAGAGACGGACCTATACTCCATCATCTTTCCAGGTGCAACTAACCCAGACGGAAAAGTAAAATTACTTCATAGCATCTAACTCACTACAAGTAGGGACGTGATGAAGAGAAATAAAGTTGGTCTGTGTCCAAAGCCACGTCCATACATCATAGACAGGACAATCAATGTGCTTTGTGGATTTTACCTCATCAACTGGGTTGGGTGCTATGTATTGCAGAAGCCCACTAAATATGCCCTAGGGTACTACAAACCAGTGTACTCTTGGCTGGAAGAAGGCTCCACCATACGGGACGCTTCAGGAAACCCTCTTCGCGACTCACAAGAGAACACCTACAAGTATGAAGCCATTTTCTCCAACAAGCCAACATATGGACCAAAGTACTACCATTCAGAGCAACCTCCTCCTCAAGCTCCTTTTTCCATGCTTGCAGGTCCTCTTGCCTTCAGACTCAAGCAGAAGTCTCCTCCCTTCTCTCCATAAAAAGCTGAAAGATCAGTCTACACATCCTCCATTTACGTACTATCTTCTAAAGCATTTCCCAGCACTCACTGTCACTGACCCTCACGGTCAAACAATTTAAGCCTCATCTCCACCGTGCCAATAAGAATTCCTTACGTCGGTGTACGAGTACGAGGAAGAGGTGTGTGAGTGCACACCATACTGCCTAGACGTTCCTTTCACTCCATTTGAGGCCTACCTGGCTCTCCCACTAGGTACTATAATTGCTCTTCCTTCACCAACCTTCAAGAGGAAGATTTACCCAGGAGGGGTGATTAATTCCAAAATCACATGGACTCCATCACAGAGAACTCCTCAACTCATTCTTCCCCTACATCAACAACCATCCTCCTCTCCACCCAAATGCAAAAAGAATAAAACACCATCCACCTTAACCATCCATCCTAGACAGCCTCCACCCTTTCTACTAAAGGTAGAGTTCATCAAAACACCAACCAAATTCATCGCTGTAAATATAGGTCATGTTCGCTCCCTCTCAGTGCTTGACCTCGCAATAATTAACTATTTGTGCCTATGTATAAATACACCAATACAGCTATACATACCTCCTTCCTTATACACCACACACGACACCTAAATTTTTATCCACCCTATTCGGATCTGCCCCCGTCTTCCTCTAATTAATCAGAACAAGATGAAGGATCCTGCACTTCATCTCGGACCAATGCCCAAACCATCAAGGGTTGAGGTTCGACATTATCAAGGGTAAGCTTGGACAAGCAACAAGACCCTGCCAATGCACTTCAATGCAGTCAAGAGGCAAGTTTTTGTGGTCTCTCAGACGAAGAAAAGGCAAGGACGCTCATGCTGCGTGGGTATCGTTGGACGACCCCATGCAAACTGATGCATTTCGATGACACATCAGTCGTCTTTCTTCCAAAGAAAAGACGTGAGCCAAACCTGGACGCTCTCAGCAAGGAGTACTTCATTCATTTCGTGCTTTTGAATTTGGATCTATACAAGGATGAATGGAAGGCCGTCACAGACGCATGGTACAAATATCTTATCTACGACTGGTGCAAGGACATTCCCTCATGGAAACCAGGCATGCTTATGCCTTATGATGTTCCTGCTGAAATGGCACAGTTTGAATCAACCATGTCTGAGCCTATCTCTACTGAGCCAATTTTAGCATTTGCCCTTCTTGAGGAACTTCCAGCTACATATGAACCTGCACAGCAATATGTCTCTATTGAGACATTCAACAAGTTCAGAGCAGACTTGGACAGCAAGTTGGATCATCTATTCAACTTGATGTCGTCTCAACTTTCCACGGATCCACCTCCATCTTAATGATCACCTTGGAGAAGATAGAATAATATGTAGGAATAACCAAGTTAGGGGAAGAATAATTAGATGTATTTTTTTTAAATTATTTGGTTGTATAGATTCTTTTCATTGTATACATTGATGATTCAATTAAATTCAATATACATTTTTCATCCAAAATTATTGGTCTGATGTATGGAATGCTTTGATCAAAGTTTTGATTTTGATCTGTATTATCTTGCTTAGTATATCGCTCTGTTATGTTATTTATTCTGGTATCAAATTTCTCTTAGAAATTCATCTATTTCTTTTTGATGATTACAAAGGGGAAAAATAGAAAAGAAAATTTGATCAAGTATGACATATGAATCAAAATCAACTAAGAAACAATCTAGTAAGGGGCAAAGTTGTAATACATTAATAATATGAAAACTTGCTATGAACTATGAATTGCTCTGATTTAGCTTTATCTGAAACAATTTGATCAAATATATTTGTCATTTGGGAGATTGTTAAGTCAGACAAAGCAATTCCCAGCAAGGTTTTGAATGAGACAAATATAATACATGTTGTTATTTCTAACAAGTGTGTTAGTGTTTCAAAAAAACATAAGTACAAGTAATATGAAGAACAAAACATGTGCCACTTCATATACTAGAACCAAGATAAAGGAAGGAAAGCCTCAAGCATCAGACGGAAAGGTCAAACGAAGCCAAGTCTAGCACAAGAAGGAAAATGATCAAGCTTCAGACGATATAGACCACAGACAAAAGGCCAAAACAAAATATCAAAAGAGGCTAAATCAAGAACAAGACAAAAATGGTTAAGCATTGGAGGAAATCTGTACAAACATCAGATGAAGCTTAATGGTCAACCAAATGAAGATTAGTCAAAGAAAAGCACATCACGAGGATCAGACAAAGCAAGTCAAATGATAGATAGAGTAAGACATAAGCGTTAGAAGATGATGAATCAAAAATCAGACGAAGGTCTGTCAAGCACAACCTAGACCGCAACATAAGAACTCAGACGAAAGACTGGTCAAGAATTTGATGAAATTCAAATACATATTAGACGAAGGAAAGCACAGACTGAAAAGCAATCCAGACGGAAATAAAGTCTGTCCATCTACAATGTTGACCAGACCAAAGGAAGTCAAACCATTGATGACAAATGCTCAAACGAAGATCAAGTCTTGAGATGCACATGGACTATCAAACACAGACGAAGACTGCCACACAAGTATTTGAAGAATCAAGTCTCAAGCGAAAACTCAGGCATCATCTACGATCATACAAAAGCTCTCAATATGATCGCGTGATTAAAAGAAGAAATGCAAGCACAAAAGTAAAAGCATGCATGTGTTAGTACATTACTTTTTCAGATAAAGACAACGCCTCTACAGCTACGTGACCGGAAAAGGACAAAAAGTTCCTAGGTCTCAGCTAAAGTCAGACAATACTGCTAACAAAATGAAGAAGACTTCATGCAATTTCTATAAATAGGAAGCAATATTTAATGCAAGATCTTGTGCACTAAATGAAAGATCAAACTAGTCATGAACGACTACATCCTACTTCAACAGACACTTGCAACGGGCAAATTTTACAAGACTATATATGTCATGACTTCAAACCTGGAAAGGTTGGAAAATAGTGATATCAAGCCCATGAAGCAATGGAACCAGAGACAGAGCTTATAGAGTCAAATGTACAACATAGTATTTATCTCTGTAGACTAAGGAGTTCTAAGTGTAACTTAGGAACATGCACCTTAGTGAGTGTAGCAAACTTTTGTATCCTCTCTGTCAGAGTAAACCAAACACTCAAACCAAATCATCTATTTATCATTTGTAAAGCTTGAAGAGGTTAGGGAAAGAATACTTGTATAAGCCTATAGAGGCTTGTCAAAGAATCCTCACTGAGAGCCAGAAGTGGCTGAACAAAGAATACTAGCGCTAATGAGTGAAGTTAGCGGGTCAGTAGTGGTCGATAATCCTCACTAAGAGCCTAAAGAGGCTGAACAAAGAATACTAGAGCATGTGAGTGAAGCTAGTCAACCAGGAGTGGTTGATAATACTTAGGACTAGGAGTGGTCGAGAATACTCACTAAAAGCCTGAAGAGGCTGAACAAAGAATACTAGGGCTAGTGAGTGAAGCTAGCCAACCAAGAGTGGTTGATAATACTTGGGACCAAGAGTTGTGGAGAATACTCATTGAGAGCCTAAATAAAGAATACTAGAGCTAATGAGTGAAGTTAGCCAACCAGGAGTGGTTGATAATAATCGGGACCAGGAGTGGTTGAGAATACTCACTGCGAGCCTGAAGAGGCTGATCAAAGAATACTAGCACTGATGAGTGAAGTTGGCGGGCTAGAAGTGGTCGATAATACTTGGAAAACTAGAGGTGGTGATAATACTTGTACTTCATTGAATATCTAATGGAACCCTTCAATTGAAGGAGACTAGATGTAGCTTAGTCTGAGTGAACCAGTATAAAAATCCTTGCACTGCTTATTTACGTTTCAGACACAATTTTGCTTAACTGATATATCATATTGAAAACTTTCTCCAATGCTTAATTTTCACTATGACTCTTTTCAGACGAAAAATATACGTGTTTAACTTAATATTTCTTAAGAAACATTTTCCTTGTGCAGACGATAAACTTTCAGAAGGAAAATCTTTGTTAAGCTAATCTTGCAAAGTCTTTAAGTATTCAAAATAATTTTTATTGAATGAAAAATAATCTCTCTGCAAAAACGATTTCAAAATTTCCTCGTTCATGTATGCACATATTCAATCCCCCCTTTCTATGTGTTTTTCGGCTAACTTCAAAGTCAACCTTAATACTCCACAAAAAGAGAAAATATTTCATACAAGAGATAAAATTTTATAAAAAACTTGTTCTCTCATTGTGGATAGTGGATCAAGCTATAATTGTTGTTGCAAAAGGTTGGTTGCTAAGTTAGCCCTTACTACCATTTCTTATTTAAAATCTTATAAGCTTCAATGGCTTAATATAAAAGAGGATATGGTAGTAAATCAACAAGTGAAGGTCAAGTTCTCTATTGGGAATTATAAGGACAAAGATTTATAAGATGTAGTTCTCAGGAAGCCTTTTGATAAGAAATCCATGCATAATGGTTTTACCAATGAAATATCCCTCACCCATAAAGATAAGAAATTTGTGTTACATTCTCTTACACCTATCCAAGTGGTAGAGGATCAAATAAAAATGAAAATCGAGAGAAAAAGAAAATAATAAAATAAATGAGAATCAAAAGCAACTTTAAGATGATGAAAATAAGGAAAATGTCATTTTTAAAAGAGATTGTTAAAAAAAGGTCATTTTTCTATGAAAAGTGAAATCAATAAGACTCTTTATCCTGAATCCATTATTCTTGCACTGAATGAGTTGGTGAAGAACATTCTTCCTTCCTTTTGGGGTGAAAAGCTTGAGCAAGATTTTCAACACTCAAAAGGTGTGCTGTCCAATGCATGTGTTCTAATTCTTTCTAACATTTCTAAAACTTTTGAGCTAGAATATTTTGCATTTGTATTAGGTGTTGGAGTTATTTTGTTGTGAAATTCTTAAGCAAGAAAACATGATAGACCCCTTTGTTTCTTAAGAAAATAATATTTCTAACATTTGTGAAATACTTTTTTTTGTAGGTGTTAGTGAAAAAGGTGCTCAAGATTTGAGGACTAATCTTTTTGAAGGGGGAGGGGATGATGACGTCATGCCCAAGGGGTCAATCTAGAAGAAGCAAAGAGAAGTGAGTTAAGTTTGAAAGGAAAAGACTTAAGCTTGTATTTGTGACACACTTCTATTGAGTTTATTGTTGAGATTGTTAAAGTTATGGTAATTACTGAGTTAATTACTTAGTCAATTACTAAAGCCTCTCATGAAGATCTTTATGAAGGATGAAGAAGTTTTAGTTTTGATGATGATGGCATTAGATTTGTATAGATTTATTTAGTTTTCTTCATTCATTTTTGTATTTCATGGCCTATGTTGAAAAGGATAATGTATTGCTTGTTATTATACTTAGGCTTGGATGCGTTTGCTTATTATGATGAATTAATTTGAAAATTACATCTTGTTTTAGTAAGCATAAAACTCATATTTCAACTTAATGTTTCTCATTTCATGTGAAAACATAATGTAAGAGATTACAATGTGTTTTGACATAAAATGGAACTTGGTTCATTCAAAAGAATTCATGATTAAGTCAGGTAATAGATTACCATGTGAGGTAATAGATTACTGAAACTTAGTTTTGAAGTGGAATTCAACATCCTCTTTGTGATAATCGATTACTTATTCATGTAGTTGATTATCATGGTGACTTTTTTTTTAGTGAAAACAAGTGAAACAAGTTGAAAAATTATCAACACTACAAGAAAAATGCAAATTATCGACTGATGCAAATCTGTCAAAAAATTTATATTTCCAACCGATTTCACCGACGAAAAAAAATTCGTAAGAAAAGTTATATTACCAACGGATAATTTTTAAGGGATACAAATATGTTAATAAATTTATATTTCTAACGGATAATTTCTTATAGATACAAATCTGTCAGAAAATTTAATTTCCATGGATATATCCGTTGCTAATTTCCAAAGGATATATCAGTCGATAATTTTTGAAGAATTTATCCGTCGGTAATTTTCAACATATATAAATCTGTCAGACAATTTAAATTTTCGATGACAAAAAAATTCGTAGCAAAAGTTATATTACTGATGGAATATTTCTGACAAATTTATATTTGTCGAAAATGTAAGAATTTTTTACGAAAATTTAAAATCATATATTAAAAAAGATCATCAATAAAATTTTAAATATCTATGTATATAGAGAGAGAGGAGGAATCAAATGACTCACAAAGTAACTCTTGGTAAAGTTACTCTGCTCAATAACTCATGGTGTATATTGAATTTCATCGATCCAATTATTAAATTAAAAGTTATTAAATTTTACTAATAATTAATACAGAAAAAAAATTGATTAGCATTGGAATAAATTATCTGCAAACAATATAGTTGAAAAATTAATTATTTTAAATTATTTAACTAGAATCTTATTGACAATTTACTAGATGATCTTGATATTTTTGTATAACTAATATTTGGTTTTAAATTTGATATGAAAATATTATGATATAATTAGATAAGATTTTAAATTATTATTTTATTAATGGTTGATAATTAAAAAATAAAACAAATATAAATACATTTTTTGAATTTTATAACTTAGATTTAAGATGAATAAATATATTAAGTTAATTAATAATTTATTTAAAATGTTAAAATTTAATTTATAAAAATAATATTTTAAAAGAGAAGGGTTATAATAACACATGTGTAACTTTTACTAAGTATTAAACTGCTCAATAACTTTATATTAAATGTAAACTTTGTAAATTCAACCGTTATATTGAAAGTTTTTTACTCTTATATCATATATACAAAATTTTATATTAATTCAAGATGATTTGATACTTCATTCTTGAAAAACAAAATAGACGTAATACTTACATTTCAAAATATACTAAAATATGAACACTTTGATTACCTTCAAGTTGTTGTTCAATTTAACAAAATTTGATATAAATATATAAAGTGATATGAACTTTCGATATAACGGTTGGATTTACAAAATATACTAAAATATGAACACTTTGATTACCTTCAACTCATTTCCAAGGAGGGTTTATGCAACATCAATGTAACACCACAATTTTTTTATTATTATTATTATGGGTATTTTCGTAAATTTATTAAAAGTTTAGGGGTATTTTTGGTTACCAGAACGGGTCGTTCCACAGGTGGAACGGGCCGTTCCAAAGGATGTAAATATGTTATTTTGCGTTGCTTCAGAACGGGCCGTTCCAAAGGATATAAATATGTTATTCTCCTTGTAGAACAGGTCGTTCCAGAGGGAGAACAGGCCGTTCTGCTGAGTTTTAGAACAGGCCGTTCCGGTTTTGGAACGGGCCGTTCCAGTTGAAAAATTTACGTAGGTTTGAAGGGCCCAGAACAGGCCGTTCTGATTTTGGAACGGGCCGTAGTTGTAGGTGGGCGAAAAATCCTATAAATAGGCCTCAAATCCTCTCATTTCTTGACACCTCTCATTCTCACTCTCTCTTCTCTTCTGTTCTCTCTTCCTTTCCTCTTCTTCTCTCTAAAGACCAAGAGGAACTCAGAGGATGAGGTTCTGCCCCAGTTTTAGTTTCCGTTCCTATTTAAGGAAAGAGAGGTGGATGTTATGCCCTAGTTCCTATTTATCCAAGTACGGGGGAAAAGGGAATTATTTATATGTAGAGTTGGGTAGAGGAAGAACCCTAATTTTATAATTATTTCTGTTTGGAGAATTCTTGGTTTTATGTGATTCTATATGAATTTAGGATTATGAATGTATGATTTATTTGTAAAAATGATGCTCTAGGAGAGAGAACGAAATTATAGAAAAGTGCCTATAATCTAGGTTTTGGGAAAATTGGAATATTTCTGTTTGAGAAATTGATGATCCTAGTAGATTTTGTATGTGTTGAGGATTAGAAATACATATTTAATTTGTAAGAATGATGATCTGAGAGGGAGAACGAAATTGTAGAAAAGTGCCTGTGAGTTAGGTTTTGGAACAATTGGGTGTTTCACTGTTGGTGTTAAAATTATATTAATTTATGAATGTTATTATTGTATTGATTGATAAGAATGAATGATCTTGATGTGAATTACTTGAGGGGTGTGTAAACCCTTATTTTTTTGGGCTTATCTGTTGTGTATGTGAGGTGGAATTGTGTACGTGATGTGAATTTGAATTATGAGATGAGATGTTGTATGGATGTGATTATGATTGTGATTGTGGTGCCTCACATCAGTGACTAAGGATGGCACGGCCCCTGGCTAAGTGGTGCTACAGGGAGGGCGTGACCCTAGCATGGTGTGGGATGAGTAAGACAGTTAACACACACCACTTATGTCAATTATGGCAGCCCTGACATAGGGCTAATTGCAAGAGATTGTGTGGATTGTAATGTGATTGTGGTTCCTCACACTAAAGGATCAAGGATGATACGAACCCTGGTAGTTGATGCTTCAGGGACGAGCGTACTCCTGGATGATCAGGGATGATACAAACCCTGGGTAGTTGATGTTTCAGGGACGAGCGAACTCCCGGATGATCAAGGATGATACGAATCCTGGGTAGGTGATGCTTCAGGGACGAGCGTACTCCTTAATGACTAGGGATGGCACGGCCCCTGGGTAAGTGATGCTACAGGGAGGGCGTGACCCTGGTTTGGTGTGCGAGGCAATTAACCTGTATCACTTGTTTCAGATGTGGCGAGGTCTTGGCATAGTGTTAATTGTAAGATTGGTGTGAATTATGGATGTGGAAATGATATTGTTAATTGTAAGATTGACATGAATTATGGATATGGAAATGATGTTGTAAATTGTATAATTGGTGTGGATTATGATGGATTGAGATATGTATGTGAAATGAGATATGTTAAATGTGAATTGAGATGTGAAGATGATGAATGATTGATATATATATATATATATATATATATATATATATATATATTATTAAATAATGAATTATGGTGAGATTATATTGTGATGTGTTTGTATGTACTTTGCATATAGATATTTTCTTTTCTCACCGTATAAACTATGGATATTTTAGGTGAAGAAGATCCGGCTACGAGTGGCATCTAGAATGCCAACAGTTAAATTATGGGAATGCTTTGATAGTGTGACATCGGGGCAGAGGATTTCTAGGACAGAATATTAATATGGATTTGGTATTGTAATAAATGATTTTAAAATTGTAAACTCTTAAATTTTACCTTTCAAGTTTTATTTTTCAGTCATTTTCTTATATTGAAGAAAGAACAGTTTTGAAGTTTTATGTGAACCCTTTTACGAACCCTTTGAAAGTTTATTCTTCTTAATTAAATTATATTATATATGTGTTGGGGTAGTAAGGGTGTCACATTTAGTGGTATCAGAGCAGGTCGATCCAATCGACCGTGAGTTATGAGTCTACTATGTTTGTTTGGTAGATGAATGATGAAATGAATTGTGAAACTTATTGATATGTTAGTATAATGATTGATTATATTTGTTGTTATTGTGTACTCTAAATGTTTTGCTTTAGGATGAGGATAATGATATGATGATGATGTTCTCTTATGTTGTTAGTGTCGTACCTATGTATTGTTTTCTCAGAATTTGACTGAAAGACATGATATAGCTTAGTTGATGATTACTCATTGGTTTTGATACTTCTTACTTATGTAAGAAGTAGTGGTTGAATAGTATCGCTCGTGTTGCGAGCACATGTGCCTGTAATAGTGGACGGAGCCTTGTGCAAGCCAACTAGAACTATTAGAACCTTAGATGTGAGTGATACATTGATTTGTCGAGTGTACTAAGAGTTTGCGATTGGTGGAGTTTCTGACATCTATAGTTGTAGCGGTTGAATCTAAGGTGGTTGTCTCCTTGGTGAGAGATTAAAATGACGGTAATTCCCTTGAGTGTTAGTACTGGCATGTTAACCATTTATGGTTTAGGTAGCATGTGAGTTGTTTTGGTTAGGATTGTAATGAGAGGCTTGAATGGAAATTGAGGTGTGATTTTGGAAGAGTTGAGGTATTTTTGTGGCATTAGATATATTGATACACTATTTCTATTTGGTGTAGAAGATATTTTCGCTGTAGTTTTGTTGTGACAGTATGAGTATCGTATTGACAGAATTATATTTTTGTGGTCTTCATGAAGAATGTGACTTTGGATATTATCTTTCCAATGGAACTAGAAAAAGATAAAACGGAGGTCTAGAACTTTAGTTATGACTGCTTTGGTGATCAGAAGTTTAGTTGTAAGCGCTGAATATACTTGAAGTGATTTTTGAATTTTTAGCTAAGAAGATGATATTTTTGAAATCTTATGTCTTCATAAGAGTGGTAGCTTATTCACTTAGCTTTCGTTTGAGGTAGGTTTGAAATCATTTGGATGAGTATAACTCTGTGTCAGGTAGATATATGCTGTCATGATGTTTTTGAGATTTTAGGCATAACAAGGATAAAAATGGATTTGGTGATGTTTTGAGGTTTGATCATTGAAAGGTTGATTAGAATGATATGATTGATTCATGTACATGATATATGGTGTAAACGATGATCATACATGCTTAGGGATGAAGGAGGTATTCTAATATGATTTGATATGCAAGTCTGTGACCTTATGGATCAATTAGTGGATGTTTGTGAGTTAATGAGATTAACCTTAGGATGTGATATCATCATATTAGAGTTAAGTATGAAGATATACCCAATATAGATTTAGACTAGATTATCTAAGTATGAATTTGGATTGTATGAGGTGAGTATTTTAGGTCATGTAATTTCTTGCGGAGGTATAACGTAGATCTACCTAAGGTATAAGTTGTTCTTAAGTGAGAGATATCTGAGTCAATTAGTAAAATTAGGAGTTTTATTGGATAGTTTATAGGAAAATTTATTAAGTAAATTTTTAAGATAGTTGTTCATGGTTTAAACTGCTATCACTACGGGAATTGCTTTTGCCTTCTTTCCTATGGTTATTAAGACGTTTCAGTTCACTAGGTTGTCTCTTGCCTACCCTTGGAATCAGTAGTAGTTCGAAAGGTTTATTTATATTTGGAATTCCTGGACCTATGTTTATTTATTTATTATTATTTTTAAACTACCCAAAGCATTTTGTCGATTACTTCTCTGAGTCACTTACTTTTACCTTTGACTGGATTGACTAGGAAAGAGTTGCTTTGTATGGGATAACAAATGAGAAGGTAGTTTTTAAACTCTTAAGGAAAGATTGACTAGCGTTAATACTATTAGATTTTAGTAATTCTTTTGTGATATATATTTATGCTTCTAAAGATAGGTTTAGGAGGAGTGTTGTGGCAAGAAGGAAAGGTAGTAGGCTGTGATTTTAGGCAATTGAAAATTTATGAGAAGAATTTTCTTATCCATGACCTTGAGTTAACAGCTTTAATATTTATACTAAGATTTGGAGACACTACGTATATGATTCTAAGCTTAGGTATTTATTGATGTTAGAGCCTTAATTATCTGTTGACTGAAGGAGTTAATTAGGTGACAAAAGAGATGGTTTAATTTCTAGAGGATTAATATTTCAAACTTAGTTGTTAATTGAGTAAAGCTATTATGGTGACCGATGTTTTGTGTACGAAACCTTTATATTTATCTTCCCTTATGATTAGAGAGATGAATCCTTTTGGCTCAAATTAGAGATTTAAGATTGACTTATAAGGTTTCCTTTAGTAGTGTGAGACTAAGTATGAGTTGAGTAATGAATGGATTGTTGAAGGAAATTGGAGAAGCGTAATTTTGGTGACAAGATATGAGACTATGAGATAAGGAGATGAATAAGAGTTTAAATTGGGTATAGATGGAGTAGTAAAATTAGTGATCTGATATGTATATCTAGTTAACTTATGCTTAGGTGCTTGATCTTTATAGATGATCATAGAAGTAAAAACAATATTGTGGCAGATATCTTGATTATGATGATCACCAATTTATTATTATAATTTAAGGATTGAATTTGATTGCAGAATTTAGAAACTTATGCTTGATGTGTAAGATTACCCCTAGGAGCATTGAACTATTTATGTTGAAAGTAACTAGCGGATTAATGGATGAGATTAGAGGAACCAGGAGTTAAGATCCTTTATTAGTAATCCAAGTGAGCAAGAGTTTAGAAAGGACATAAAAGACCCTTGCGAGTGGAGGTTTATGGTGTTTTGGAGTTCAAGAATAAAATCTATATGCTTAGTAAACCCAAATTAAGAAAGATGATCTTTTAAAAAGGACATAAGAGTACTCTTAGCATTCATTTAAGAGCTACTACAATGTATCAGAGTGGCGCAGCGGAAGTGTAGCGACCTAAGATGAAGAGAGGAGTAAAGCAATTGTATACTCGTGGTTAGTATGCTAGAAGTCTTTTGGAATTTTGTAGCACTTAGACACCCCATTTTGGAAGTGAGATAGTGAGTGGATAGACCTTAGTGGTGGGTTTGTCTGAGACGCTTAAGAGATGGATTTTATTTGGATTTTAGTGGATAGACTCGTCAAGTTTACTTGTCTTACCCTTAGAAATCCTTTGATGAAATTGATAGAGTTGTATATCAGTAAGGTAGTGAGGTTGCATAAGGATTAGAAAGTAAGAAGCGAGGAGTCTACCATTACAAAAATTTCGGAGACGAAATTTCTTAAAGGAGGGGAGTATTGTAACACCCCAATTTTTTTTATTATTATTATGGGTATTTTCGTAAATTTATTAAAAGTTTAGGGGTATTTTTGGTTACCAGAACGGGTCGTTCCAAAGGTGGAACAGGCCGTTCCAAAGGATGTAAATATGTTATTCTGCGTTGCTTCAGAACGGGCTTGGAACGGGCCGTTCTCCAAGTAGAACGGGTCATTCTGCTTGGAGAACGGGGCGTTCTCCTTGTAGAACAGGCCGTTCCAGAGGGAGAACAGGCCGTTCTGCTGAGTTTTAGAACGGGCCGTTCCGGTTTTGGAACGGGCCGTTCCAGTTGAAAAATTTACGTAGGTTTGAAGGGCCCAGAACGGGCCATTCTGATTTTGGAACGGGCCATAGTGGTAGGTGGGCGAAAAATCCTATAAATAGGCCTCAAATCCTCTCATTTCTTGACACCTCTCATTCTCACTCTTTCTTCTCTTCTGTTCTCTCTTCCTTTCCTCTTCTTCTCTCTGAAGACCAAGAGGAACTCAGAGGATGAGGTTCTGCCCCAGTTTTAGTTTTCGTTCCTGTTTAAGAAAAGAGAGGTGGAGGTTATGCCCTAGTTCTTATTTATCCAGGTACGGGGGAAAAGGGAATTATTTATATGTAGAGTTGGGTAGAGGAAGAACCCTAATTTTATAATTATTTCTTTTTGGAGAATTCTTGGTTTTATGTGATTCTATATGAATTTAGGATTATGAATGTATGATTTATTTGTAAAAATGATGCTCTGGGAGAGAGAACGAAATTATAGAAAAGTGCCTGTAATCTAGGTTTTGGGAAAATTGGAATATTTCTGTTTGAGAAATTGATAATCCTAGTAGATTTTGTATGTGTTGAGGATTAGAAATACATATTTAATTTGTAAGAATGATGATCTGAGAGTGAGAACGAAACTGTAGAAAAGTGCCTGTGAGTTAGGTTTTGGAACAATTGGGGGTTTCACTGTTGGTGTTAAAATTATATTAATTTGTGAATGTTATTATTGTATTAATTGATAAGAATGAATGATCTTGATGTGAATTACTTGAGGGGTGTGTAAACCCTTATTTTGTTGGGCTTATCTGTTGTGTATGTGAGGTGGAATTGTGTACGTGATGTGAATTTGAATTATGAGATGAGATGTTGTATGGATGTGATTATGATTGTGATTGTGGTGCCTCACATCAGTGACTAGGGATGGCACGGCCCCTAGGTAAGTGGTGCTACAGGGAGGGCGTGACCCTAGCATGGTGTGGGATGAGTAAGACAGTTAACACACACCACTTATGTCAATTATGGCAGCCCTGGCATAGGGTTAATTGCAAGAGATTGTGTGGATTGTAATGTGATTGTGGTTCCTCACACTAAAGGATCAAGGATGATACGAACCCTGGTAGTTGATGCTTCAGGGACGAGCGTACTCCTGAATGATCAGGGATGATACGAACCCTGGGTAGTTGATGTTTCAGGGACGAGCGTACTCCCGGATGATCAGGGATGATACGAACCCTGGGTAGGTGATGCTTCAAGGACGAGCGTACTCCTTAATGACTAGGGATGGCACGGCCCCTGGGTAAGTGATGCTACAGGGAGGGCGTGACCCTGGTTTGGTGTGGGAGGCAATAAACCTGTATCACTTGTGTCAGATGTGGCGAGATCTTGGCATAGTGTTAATTGTAAGATTGGTGTGAATTATGGATGTGAAAATGATATTGTTAATTGTAAGATTGACATGAATTATGGATATGGAAATGATGTTGTAAATTGTATAATTGGTGTGGATTATGATGGATTGAGATATGTATGTGAAATGAGATATGTTAAATGTGAATTGAGATGTGAAGATGATGAATGATTGATATATATATATATATATATATATATATATATATATATATATATTATTAAATAATGAATTATGATGAGATTATATTGTGATGTGTTTGTATGTACTTTGCATATAGATATTTTCTTTTCTCACCGTATAAACTGTGGATATTTTAGGTGTAGAAGATCCGGCTACCAGTGGCATCTAGAATGCCAATAGTTAAATGATGGGAATGCTCTGATAGTGTGACATCGGGGCAGAGGATTTCTAGGACAGAATATTTATATGGATTTGGTATTGTAATAAATGATTTTAAAATTGTAAACTCTTAAATTTTACCTTTCAAGTTTTATTTTTCAGTCATTTTCTTATATTGAAGAAAGAACAGTTTTGAAGTTTTATGTGAACCCTTTTACGAACCCTTTGAAAGTTTATTCTTCATAATTAAATTATATTATATATGTGTTAGGGTAGTAAGGGTGTCACAATCAACATCAACATTATATACGACGCATTAGTTGATGTTGCATGGGTTGTTGCATTCAAGTTGTATATAATGTTGTATGAATGAGTTGATAGTTGAGCTATTGTGATAAATACTATGTGATTGTGTTGTGATGAGTTGTTGATCACTGGGACTAGAGGAGAAGTTTTCAAAGTTGCTCATCCCATTGTGCGGATTGGGATAGTTGTGGTGCTCTAAGAGCCTAATTTGTTTAAAAACCCTCCTTGGAAAGTTGTCCCTTGGAGTGGATGATTTTTTGTTCTCCTCTAGGACTTGGTTGGTCCCGTGTGTGGGCAAGGTCGAGGCACACGTGTATGAAGCGACCACGGTATAGGGGCCAGGCCGAGCTATACCGATTACAAGCAGCCAATTTGAGTAAAGTGCGATGTGTTGAAAGTGTTATTGATGTTGTATATCTATTGTTGTAGGTGTTGTGTTGCTTTAAGTTGCAAGTTGAAAGTAGAATTCTATTGCTTTTTATTATATGTTGATGCTTTTTTTTATGATTATTGTTGTGAGCTTACCCTAGCATGTTTTCCCTTGTGGTTGGGATTGCTATGACCATACCTTGGTATGCAGGCAGATCAAGATTAGGTGCTTTACTAGACTGAGTGAGCTTCTTTTTGGTTGGGACTCAAGAGGAGGGTTGACGTTGTATTTAGTTGATTGGTAGCATTTTGACTACCTAGTTGTTGTATAGGGTATTATTCCCTACTTTCAGTTATATATATTATGAGACTTTTTAGTTGTGTATTCTCATTATATATATAATTGTTTAGTAGTGAGATTTTGTTTTATACTTGTATCTGGACACTACAGACAGTGTGAGACCTAGCGGGTCGTTACAATTTTTGATGGATTTTTTTTTCGACACCCCTTTTTCTGACGGATTTGCATCCATCGAAAATAGAGAATTTTTTACAGATATTCCTTTTTACTGATGGATTATGTCTGTCAGAAATTTGTGTTTTTCTTGTAGTGCAAGATGATCAATTACCAACTTCAATAATCGATTACCTCTGCCAAAAAATGAGTTCTATGGTTCTTGGAACACGAGATAATCGATTACCAGGATTAGTAATCAATTACCTTCTTGTTTCAACAGATTTCAATTTCATTAAAAACTGGTAATAAATTACGTGATATTGGAAATAGATTACTATTGTTACGAGTTTTTAATGATGAAATCTTATTTTCTCCATAAATATAACTCTTTTCAAAAACTTAAAAGAAGGATGACATATTTGATTAGAAAGATCAAAAGAAAGGAAAAAATTAAAACATTTTCAAGAATCTGAAAATCATTTTTTGAGTGAAGATCAAATATTTTTTAGAACAATCAAAGAGTAAAGAAAATTCAAGAAAAATGTTATCTTGAAAGAAGTTCAAAAAATTCAAGATTGATGAATAATTCTTTGTGGAAGATCAATTTGCACATCAGGTGTATCAATTCTGATCTTTAAACTTTTGTTTGAATAGTCAGGTGTGATATGGTATGTGACTCAATTAGACAAGGGTATCTCAAAAAAGAATGAAAGAGAAATCTTGAGATAGGTTTTCTCAAGTAGATTCTTGAGGTGCAAGAATTCTAGTGATTGTATAATCTTGTGGGATTAAGATTAGGTGATTGTGTTTTCTGATTCTAATATTGCTTGTACATGGTGTTTGTAAAGAATATTATATTAGAAAGACTGGATTTAGTAGGGAGCTAAGTCTAAAACTGGATGTAGGTCTTTGTATGGCTGAACCAGTATAAGTCACCTTGCAATTTCTCTCTTTACCTTCATATCTTGTTATAATTCATATTGAATTGATAAAAAGAATTTCAATAAAGTAAAAGAAAAGTTTTCTTGAATATTATAGATTGCTGATTTGTAAAATCTTATATGATATATGCAATCTAGTAATAAAGTGAAAGAAGGTAATTACTAAAATGAATTTGGATTAAACTTCTATTCCACTGTGTAATAAATCTGATATACATTCCAAACTACTAAAAAGGCCTAGAAACCCTAGTTTGGAACGGGTCGTTCCAACATAGGTTGTTATGAGTAAAATTCAAACCTGGAACGAGCTGTTCCATATTCAAATTTTAATTTTAACGAATTGGACCAGAATGGGCAGTTCTGGATCCGGAATGGGCCGTTCCGGATCCGGAATGGGCCATTCTAGCCATTTCAAATGTCTATAAATAGTAGACTCAGACACTGCTCCGGGGGCCAAAAAAATTCATCTAGGAAGTCTCATATAGTTCAAAAATTCTCTCTCTTCCTCTTCTTGTATTTCTTGAGATTTGTTAGGCACATTGTAGTGTGTAAGGTTTCCATAAAGCACCTAAAATCTCCATATTTGAAGATCTAATAAAGTTCGGTTAAGAGGTATTTCAGTCAATTCTCTTCTCTTTTCTCTATTTCCTTATTTTAAATAGTTAGAATAAAAGTAACCATGTAGACACTTTAAGATCAACCGTGTAATTGAAACTTTAAGCATGTAAATAACCATTCATAAAGGGGACTAAATATTTAAATTATTAATTCTTATCATATTATCTTCATCATAGGGTACCAATTTAGGGCGTTGTAGGGGTGCTTAATATCTTCCCTACAAGTAATCGACCCCCGAACACAATTTTTGGTTATCAAGGTCATTCTTGGAGTTTTAAAAACCTTTTCTTTTTTCAATGTTTTGAGTAAAACATTAGTGGCGACTCCTACGAACCATTTTCAAAACCATTAATTAAGGATTATTCTGGTCTCTGGGCATTCCTTAATTAATAAGATTTTCAAACGAAGTTTAAACTATTTAGTCGCAAGATCAGAAATTTTTGGGTTGCGATACTCATACACTTCAATCACTCATAATTATAATTATAAAGACCTCTACTAACAATAATCTATAAGCCATGGAACGAGACCACCCATCTATAGTGATCCCCCTTAAACCACTCTCAACCAAGGGATGTCTATTAAGGCATTATCGAAGTATTACAATTGGTCATGATTGCCTCCCATTCTTGTTAAAGGTTATCCAACATAACACCATTGAGGCATGTATACATGATTACATCACAACATCATAATATGCAACAATTGTGAAACCCTTACTACCCCAACACATATATATTGTAATAATGTAAATAAACTAAAGAATAAAATTTTCAACGTTGGTAAAAGGGTTCACACAAAACCTTCATAATTATTCTTCAATAACCAAAATAATTGAAAATAAAACTTGGAAAGTAAAACTTAAGATTTTACAAATTGTTTTCAGAAGAAAAGAAACAACTCCAAATACATTAAATTTCATATCCTAGAATTCTCTGCCCCGATGTCACAATATCAGAGCACACCCATAGTTCAATTGTTGGCATTCTAGATTCCACTCAAAGCTGGGTCTTCCTCACCTAAAACATCCACAAATTGTACGATGAGAAAAGAAAACATCCATATGTAAAGGCATCAACTTCTAATTACTTTACAACCATCTCTATATATTCTAATTCTAACAATCAAGCATCAACTTCACATCACAAATTCACAATCATATCAATCCATTACAATTCTTACAATTAACACTATCATTTTCACATTCATAATCCACAAAAATCTTACAATTAACACAATGTCAAGGCCACGCCACAACTGACATAAGTGATACGGGTTAATTGCCTCACTCATCCCACACTACGCCAGGGGCACACCGTCCTTGTAGCATCACATACCCAAGGGCCGTCTCATCCCTAGTCATATGTGTGAGGAACCACAATCACATTCACAATCCACACAAATCTTACAATTAACCCTATGCCAAGGCCACGCCACATCTGACATAAGTGGTACGTTTTAATTGCCTCACTCATCCCACACTATGCCAGGGGCACACCATCCCTGTAACATCACTTACCCAAGGGTCATCTCATCCCTTGTCATATGTGTGAGGAACCACAATCATATCACATCAACATCTCATTTCATGTCAACATACTCACATCGTGTTATCAATTCAATATTACAACAGTGGATATAATGTATACATTTGTATGAAGGTAGCACACCACATTCCATATCTAGATCATCAATTTTACCAAATAATGTAACAATAATATTTATAAATTAATATAAAACCTAATAGAATCATTAATTTAGTAGAACTTAACTCAAATAGTAAAACCCCCCAATTTTTCCAAAACCTAACTCACAGACACTTTTCTACAATTTCGTTCTCTCTCCCAAATCATCATTTTTGCAAATTAAATATATATTTCTAATCCTCAATACATACAGAATCTAATGCGATCATCAATTCCTCAAACAGAAAAAATTATAAAATTACCCATCATTCTAAGGGACTCTTTCTCTACCCAATTCCCTCATATAACTCTGCATACAAATAATCCCATTTTCCCCCGTACCTCGATATGCAGTAGCTGAAACTAAAGCAGGATCTGGTTGGCCTCCTGCTCTAGGTTCCCCTCGGTCTTCAGAGAATGTAGAAGGAAAAGAAGTAAGAATTGAAAGAAGTCAGAACTGAAAGGTGTGCTTTTTGGGAGTACCAGAGTGCTCTATTTATAGGCATCAGGAGTGGTCGGAACGGCTCGTTTCAAATTCAAAACGGCTCGTTCTGGACTCTTCATCATGTGTAAAATTTCACATATAGAACAGCACGTTCTAGGGTTACATTTTAATCCATAACGACCATGTTTGGAACGACCCGTTCCCAACTAGGGTTATAGGCCATTTTGGTGGTTTGGAACAGCCTGTTCCAATTTGGGAACGGCCCGTTTTGGGCTACCAAAAATAGGTCTTTTTAGTAGTTTGGAACAGCCTGTTCCAGTTTGGGAACAGTCCGTTCTGGGCTACTAAATCACCCTTATTGGGCTTTGGGCCTTCATACAATCTGTGAAAATCGGATTGTTACAATTCTCCTCTCTTTTTAGAAATTTCATCTTCGAAATTCACCTGAAAACAGAAATAGGTAGGCTCCTCGCATCTTGCTTGTTAATTCGTAAGTCATAGTCTCTCTAGTCCCCTTTTGGAAACTCTACTAGTAGGAAAATTCATATAACCTCACTACCTCACTGATGTACAACTCTAACAATCTCACCAAGGAATGTCTATTATCAACGAGGTTAAAGGAATTAAACTTGGTGAATCTATCCACTATAACCAAAAAAAAATCAAATTTCGTAATCATCTTAGGCAAGCCTACAACCAAGGTTTATCTACACACCATCTCACTTCCAAAATGGGATGTCTAAAGGCTACAAAAGTCCTAAAGACTTCTAGCATACTAAACATGAGTACACAAATTCCTCTACTTTTCTTTTTACCTTAGGCCACCATGCTTCCGCTATGCCACTCTGATACATCTTAGTAGCTCCTAAATGAATGTTAAGAGTACTCCTATGTCCTTCTTCTAAGATCATCTTCCTTAATTCAAGATTACTAGGCACCCAAATTTTGTTCTTGCACCTCAAAACAATGTCAATTCCTACTTAGAAAAATTTATCTATACCCCTACCAATCTTCTCCACTTGGTTAACTAAGAAAGGATCTAACTCTTGGCTTCTCTAATCTCATCCATTAACTCATTAGTCACTTTCAATATACCCAATTCCATGCTCCTAAGGGTAAGCTCACTCACCAAGCTTAAGTCTCTAAATTCTTCAATCAAATCCAATCCTTAAATCATCAAAAATGATAGATCAATGATCATCATAATCAAGGCATCTGCCACAATATTAGTTTTACTTCTATGATCCTCTCCAAAGATCAAACACCTAAGCGTAAGTTCACTAGGTATACATACCAGATCTCTAATTTCACCACTCCATCTACACCCAAGTCAAACTTTTATCCATCACCTTATCCTATAGCCTCATATCTTGTCACCAAAATGAATAAACTAATTATGCTTCTCCAATTTCTTTCAATGATCCACTTATTACTCGAGTCATACCTAGTTTTACACTACTAGGAGTAATCTCACAAGTCAAACTTAAATCCTTAATTTGAGCCCAAAGATCCATCTATCTAATCATAAGGGAAGATAAATATAAAGGTTTCCTACTCAAAACATCGGTCACCATAATGGCTTTGGCCAAATAACAAATAAGATCAAAATCTTATTCCTTAAGAAATTCCAACTATCTCTTTTGTCTCATATTCAACTCCTTTGTTCAAAAGATATTTAAGGCTCTTATAATTACTACATACCTCAAGCTTAGAATCATATAGGTAGTGTCTCCAAATCTTGGTATAAATATTACAACCGTTAACTTAAGGTCATGTGTAAGCTAATTCCTTTCATGGATTTTCAATTGCCTAGAAACATAAGCTATTACCTTTTCTTCTTGCATCAGCAATCCACCCAAACCCATCTTAAAAGCACAATTATATACCACAAAAGACTTACTAAAATCTAGTAGTATTAACACTAGTCAATCTTTTGTTAAGAGTTTGGAAACTACTCTCGTACTTACTATCCCACACAAAGAAAACACTCTTTCTAGTCAATCTAGTCAAAGGTAATGCTATCTTAGAAATTTCCTCAATAACCTCCCATAATAATAAGTTAATCTAAGAAAACTCTTAACCTTACTAATTCACTTAAGTATCTCCCACTTAAGCACAACATCTACCATAGATAGATCTACATTATACCTCCGCTCGAATTTACAGGGCCTAGAAAACTCACTTCATATAACCAAAAATCATACTTAGATAATTGCATAAAATTGTCTTGGATACATCTTCATCCTCATCTCCAATATGATGATATCACACCTTAAGGTCAATCTTACTAAACACATAAACACTTGCTAATTGATCCATAAGGTCATTTATCCTCATATCAACATACATGCATATCAAATCATATTAGAATACCTATTTTACACCTTTATATTTACCATCCCTAAGCATGTACGAATCAATCACCATTTACACCATATAGCATGCACATGAACCAACCTTACCACATAGCATCATACCATCTTAAACAACCTCTCAATGACAACACCTCAGAACATCATATCCGAATCAGTTTTTATCCTTGCTATGCCTAACAACTCAAAAACATCATGACAGCATATACCTCCCTTCAACAACTGTCAAAGCAAATGACACACAGAGAGTTATACTCATCCAAATGATCTCAAACCTATCTCAAAAGAAAGCTAAGAGAATAAGCTATAACTCTTATGAATACATAAGATTCTAAAAAGATCATCTTCTTAGCTAAAAATTCAAAAACCACAACAAATATATTCAGCGCTTACAACTAGACTTCTGATCACCAAAGCAGCTATAACTGGAGTTCTAGACCTCCGTTTTACCTGATTCCAATTCCATTAGAAAGATAACGTCCAAGGGTACAACTTTTATGAAGACCAAAAAATCTAATTCTGTCAATATAATACTTGTACTGGAGCATTAATACTGCAGTGCAACATCCCCTACATCAAACAACAATAGTGTGTCAACACCTAAGCCCACAAAAATATCTCAATCCTTCCAAACCCACTCTTTTCCACCTCAAACTCATATCCAAGCTTCCCACTACAATCCTAAACCAAAAAAACTCACATATTCATCACAAAAGACTTAGAAAATAAAACTCACATGCTACCTAAACCATAAAAGGTTAACATGCAAACACCAACACTTAAGGAAATTACCAACGTTCCAATCTCTCATCAAGAATACCAAAACTCCAATTCTCAACATACAACCTCCTTGGATTCAATCGCTACAACTATAGATTTAAGAAACTCCACCAATCGTAAACTCTTAATACACTCAACAAATCAATGTCTCACCCACATCCAAGGTTCTAATCACTAGTGAAAAAATTGGATTTAAAATCGGAGTTTTAAAATCGGTTATAGGGTAACCGATCTTAAAAGTAACGCGGTAGCAATTTTGTAAATAATATGAACACTTTTAAGATCGTTTATTTTATGACCGATCTTAAAATGTATGTCTGACACAACTTTTAAGATCGGTTACAAAAGAACCAATCTTAAAAGTTGTATCAGACATCACTTTTAAGATCGGTTCTTAAACAACCGATCTTAAATCGGTTAAATTTTAACCTATCTTAAAAGTGCTACTTTTAAAATCGTTTATTTAAGAACCAATTTTAAAAGTGCTACTTTTAAAATCGGTTATTTAAGAACCGATTTTAAAAGTGATACTTTTAAAATCGGTTATCTTAGAACCGATTTTGTATGTAGTATACAAAATTGGTTCATAAATAACCGATTTTAAAAGTATCGTCAGAGACCTTTTATATTTCCCTCCGTTCTCATTCTCTTTAATTTTTCCCTCCATTCATTTTTTTACTCTCTTGCGCTCTCAATTTCTAAAGTCTCCAATAAGGTAAATTTCTTTGTCGCTTTCGTTTTCGTCTTCTCATGCTCTTCTTGCGTCTCTTTTCGTTTTTTAATGCTCTTCTTTTGTCTCTATTTTCGTTGTAGGTTCATTTTGGGCAAACTACGAAACTGGAACGGGCCATTCTGCAAGGAGAACGGGTCGTACTCCTAGCAGAACGGACTGTTCTCCTTTCAGAACGGGCCGTTCTCCTTGCAGAACGGGCCGTTCTCCAAGGAGAACGGGTCGTTCTGAAAGGAGAATGCCCCGTACTCGTTTTTAAAAACCTTGAACGGCCCGTTCCAGTTTAATTTTTTTTCGCAGCCCAGACTTTTAAGATCAGTTATAAAACAACCGATCTTAAAAGTTAACTTTTAAAATCGGTTAAATAACCGATTTTAAAAGTCTAACTTTCAAAATTGGCTCTTTTAAAATCGGTTACGGAATCGATTTTAAAAGTTAAAAATAACCGATTATAAAAGCCTTTTTTCCACTAGTGAATAGTTCTAGTTGGTTAGCACAAGGCTTCGTCCACTACTACTGGTACATATGCTCGCAACACAAGCGATACCACTCAACCACTACTTCTTACGTAAGCAAGAAGTATCAAAACAAATCAGCAATCATGAATAGAATCAACTAAGCTGTATCATGTCTTTCAGTCAAATTCTAAGAAAACAATATACAAGTAAGCAAAACACTAACAACACAAGGGAAATTCCATCATCATCATCATTATCCTCATCATAAATCAAAACATTGATAGAGTACACACAATTAAATAACAACAAACATAATCAATCATCATACTAGCATATCAATAAGTTTCACAATCAATTCATTCCATCATTCATCTACCAAACAAGCATAGTAGACTCATAACTCATGGCCGATTGGATTAACCTGGCTCTGATACCACTAAATGTGACACCCTTACTACCCCAACACATATATATTGTAATAATGTAAATAAACTAAAGAATAAATTTTCAACGTTGGTAAAAGGGTTCACACATAACCTTCATAATTGTTCTCCAATAACCAAAATAATTGAAAATAAAACTTGGAAAGTAAAACTTAAGAGTTTACAAATTCTTTTCAGAAGAAAAGGTACAACTCCAAATAAATAAAATTTCATATCCTAGAATTCTCTGCCCTGATGTCACAATATCATAGCACGCCCACAGTTCAATTGTTGGCATTTTAGATGCCACTCAAAGAAGGGTCTTCCTCACCTAAAACATCCACAAATTGTACGGTGAGAAAAGAAAACATCCACATGTAAAGTACACAATGAAAATCCAACACATCATTTCATCATAACTCATTACTTTACAACCATCTCTATATATTCTAATTCTAACCATCAGGCATCAACTTCACATTACAAATTCAAAATCATATCAATCCATTACAATTCTTACAATTAACATTATCATTTTCACATTCATAATCCACACAAATCTTACAATTAATACTATGCCAAGGCCATGCCACAACTGACATAAGTGATATGGGTTAATTGCTCCACTCATCCCACATTATGCCAGGGGCACGCCGTCCTTGTAGCATCACTTACCTAAGGGTCGTCTCATCCCTGGTCATATGTGTGAGGAACCACAATCACATTCACAATCCACACAAATCTTACAATTAACCCTATGCCAAGGCCACACCACATCTGACATAAGTGATACGTGTTAATTGCCTCACTCATCCCACACTATGCCAGGGGTACACCATCCCTGTAGCATCACTTACCCAAGGGTCGTCTCATCCCTAGTCATGTGTGAGGAACCACAATCATATCACATCAACATCTCATTTCATGTCAACATACTCACATCATGTTATCAATTTAATATTAAAATAGTAGATATAAGGTATACATTTGTATGAAGGCAGCACACCACATTCCATATCTAGAACATCAATTTTACCAAATAATGTAACAATAATATTTATAAATTAATATAAAACCTAATAGAATCATCAATTTAGTAGAATCTTAACTCAAATAGTAAAACCCCCCAATTTTTCCAAAACCTAACTCACAGACACTTTTCTACAATTTTGTTCTCTCTCCCAGATCATCATTTTTGCAAATTAAATATATATTTCTAATCCTCAATACATACAGAATCTAATGGGATCATCAATTCCTAAAACAGAAACAATTATAAAATTACCCATAATTCTAAGGGACTCTTTCTCTACCCAATTCCCTCATGTAACTCTGCATACAAATAATCCCTTTTTCCCTGTACCTCGATAAGCAGTAGCTGAAACTAAAGCAGGATCTGGTTGGTCTCCTCGTCTAGGTTCCCCTCGGTCTTGAGAGAATGTAGAAGGAAAAGAAGTCAGAACTGAAAGAAGTCAGAATTGAAAAGTGTGCCTTTTGGGAGTGCCAGAGTGCTCTATTTATAGGCATCAAGAGTGGCCGGAACGACCCATTTCAAATTTGGAACGGCCCGTTCTGGACTCTTCGTCATGTGTAAAAATTCACATCCAGAACGGTCCATTCTAAAACCAAAACGGCCCGTTCTAGGGTTACATTTTAATCCATAATGGCCATGTTTGGATCGGCCCATTCCCAACTAGGGTTATAGGCCATTTTGGTGGTTTGGAACGACCCGTTCCAATTTGGGAACGGCCTGTTCTGGGCTACCAAAAATAGGTCTTTTTAGTAGCTTGAAACGACCCGTTCCAGTTGGGGAACGACCCGTTCTGAGCTACTATATCACCCTTATTGGGCTTTGGGCCTTCGTACAATCTGTAAAAATCGGGCTGTTACAATAATCATCTTCCTCATTTGTCTTTTTGTGGCACTAAACTTAACCATTACTTCTCTTCATAATACTTATAGTCATTTAATACATCATACCTCAGTATAACTCCTCATACAATAATATTAACACACACACACACACACACACATATATATATATATATATCAAAATACATCATTTGGTTAATTTCATTGTTTTCACATTCTTAGTTCTTACTTTTAATCCTTCCTCATGGCTCCTCAAGCATCAATTCATCCATACAATAAACAGCATTTGTCAAGTTATTCTTAAAGTTATCCCCTAAAGGTTTTTAATGTCGCAACCGGGATGACGACGAGATGACGCAGACATCATTTTTCAATGGAGCCGCCACCAATATTTTATTTTAAGGGACAACATTGGAAAATCCTTTAAAAGATAATCTTTAAAATCAAAGTTGGGTTCGGGAGTCAATTACGTGTAGGGAAGGTATTAACACCCTACAACGCCTGTAAAAGCAGTACCTTTAATTAATTGCGCAAATTATATAAATTTATAAATATTTAATTTACTCCTCAGAAATGTGTATATATATATATATATATATATATATTAAATGTGAGATGCCTTTTTTTTGTATTTTTATTAGAAAATTATAGGGATTTGAGTTAACAAATGACTAATCAATAAACTCTTCTGATGACATGAAAGATAGAATTGTTATTCAATCAATGTTATTGATTTTTATTTGTTGATACTAAATTATGCTTAAAGCTTAGAACAATGAATAATTATTCTATTAACTTTTATGATGTACATGATATTAAATAATAGAAGTGCTACTCAATTAATATCATTAACCATAAAAATAATTATACATGAAGCAAAATTATGTTTATATTTTTATCTAAAGAAATAGATTTTGCATAGGGATTCAAGTTAGCAAATGGCTAATCATTAAACCCCTCCAATAACGTTAAAAATAGAAGTGCTACTTAATTAACGTTATTGGTTGCAACATATCTTTATTCTTTAAAAAGAATTTTTGTACAGGAAATGACTAGTCATTAAACCCCTAGAACCAAATAATGTTAAAGATAAAAATGTTATTCAATTAACATTATTATTTGTTGTATATTAAATACTTTTTAAACAATTATCTTAAAGACAACAAATCATATTCACTATGTACATACAATTATTAAATAAAATAAATAAATAAATAAAATTAAAATTTAAAAAAAAATGATACCAAATCAGAGGCTTGAACTTGTTTAATCTTCAAATATGACGATCTATTATGCGCTTTTTGGCGACCTAACACACTACAATATTCCTCACAAAATCTCAAGAAATACAGAGGAGAGAGAAAGAGAAATTTCGAGCTCTAAGGGGTTTTGGACAAAATTTTCTAGCCCTGAAAATAGTGCCCGAGTTGACTATTTATAGACTTCAAGCCTGACCAAAACGGCTCGTTCCAGAATCGGAACAGATCATTCTGGATCATTCAGTTATGGGCTAAATTTGAATCTGGAACGACCGGTTCTAAACTCAAAATGGCTCGTTTTAAAATTCAGAACGGCCATTCCAGATCAGGGATTTAGGTCCTTTTAATGACTTGGAATGACCCTTTTCAATTTTGGAACGGCCCGTTCCATTTTGGAAACCGCCCATTTTCAATTAGGGTTTTAGGTCTTTGTAGTAACTTAGAACAACTTGTTCCAGATCTGGAACGGCTAGTTCTCAATTAGGGTTTTAGATCTTTGTAGTAACTTGGAACGGCCCGTTTCAATATTGGAACGGCCCGTTCTAGGCTCCTAAAACCCACTTGTTTGGGTCTCAAGCTTCCTTGTTGTCATATGGTACTGACTCCATACTTTGGGAGCTCCTTCTCTTCATAGTAGACGTCCATTTTATTGCTTTTGTGAATTCAGATAAAATTGGTTATTCACATTTAAGTTGAAGTATAAGGGTCAAGCTGAGCCATACTTCATTCAATACTCCACTAACATCACTACATCATTAATTAATCAAAGTTAATTCAATTAAAACCAAAACCCCAAAATCCAAACATGTAATACCCAAACCTTTAAAATACATATTCATCACCAAATATATTTAATTAAAGTAAATTCATGATTCGTAAGATAGAGTAACAATAGATTCTTAATTAAATTCATATGTATCAATACGAATCAAACAAACAAATAACCTATGAGACTTGGGGGTCACCTCTCTACTCGTATCCTTCGTATATGCCAATGAATGTGATAATCTCACTCCCCCAAACCTAGAGTGATGTTCTCACAATTCTATGCACTTCTCGTAGCTTCAACTATTATTTCGCACTCCTCCTAGTGTCTTTAAATTCCCTTCTATGAGTGCTATAGGTTTTCAAAAGATGCATAATAACCTAGTCCTCTTTATTGTTTCTTTTAATAAGCTTTTGGGTTGGACTTAGAGTCTAACCCAATACTATCTAATTTCTCACTCCACTTATTTTATTTGTTAATAAAATATTCCTCTATATTATTGCTTAATTATTCTAAAATATTTATTTACTTATTTATTTAAAAGAAATAAAAGGATGTTACAATGTTAAGTTTTGAGTAACCTTTTGTAGTCTATTTTCTCTTTTTTGTAAATATTTTTCCTTGTAAATATTTTATTAATTTTGATCTTGTATTTTTCAATCACATATTGTAACAATTTATTTTCCTGTAATTTTCTTTTTACAGGTGTATTTTGTAATTTAGGGGGTGTAACTAGTATTTGGAAGTTTATTGAACTTGATTATACCATGAGAAGAGGGGTGTGATAGTGCAAGCCTCTCCAAGCTTAAGAATAAGTATTTTTTTCATACAAGCCTATCTAGGCTCAACAACCAAGTATTATTTTATAGTCAAGCCTCTCTAGGCTCAAGAATAAGTATTCTTTTTTTCAGAAAAGCCTCTACATGCTCAACCTTATAACAATAGTTATGAAGGTCACAAAAAAATTGTGTTCGTCTCACTAAGACCTTATACAACCAATTGTAGAATAATGAATATTTACAGGAAAGAATAGATTTATAGAGAATATGTTTGTGACACCCTCTACCCCACACATAATTATACAATGAATATAACATTAAATTTTCATAATTAAAATAAAGTCTCCAAGCATGTAAGGATAAAAGGCTCACATTCACATCTTAAACGCTTTCATAATAAAGTAAATTAAATATCAAGGTACTTTAAGTAAATAAATAACTATATCCAAAATCAGGAACTAATATCATAAGAAATCCAAATCATAAAATAAAATGTCCTAATCTATCCCATGGTGTCACATATCCAAATCAGAGCTTCCCACCTAAGCATCATCATGGAATTCATTAGCGTCAGGCTGAAAGTCACCTGCAAGCATAAATGGAAACACATACAATAACAAACAAGGGAGTGAGAAACGTCTCACTCGGGTTCAGGTGCAAAAACAACTGTTAGATAACACACAAACACAGAAATCACCAACAAGACACACATACAAGTCATACATAAACTAGTAACACATGCACAATCACTTATCATGCAATGATGTCATGGACACGTCTCATAAATGCATGCATGTGGGCCAGTCACGTATCTCATAATCACATATCACGTGGTATGTTGTCGAAGAAACACACCTAGAGTAGTCTAGGAGTACATGCAGGCTCAATCGTGCACTCTCAACTAGAAGGATCTACTACTAGGGTCTCGTCGAGATAGCGAAGTCGCGTAAGATACGCTCCATGCACACAAACAGGCAAAATTGGGCCTTCCAAACTGGGCTATCCCCTAGGACTCCTCCGAGATGTTTCACCCGAAGGGCCTTCCCTAATGGTGTACTCCATATCGTACGCCATCACATAAATGCATATGATGCATGTCATACATTCACATGTTCATGGACTCAACATTTCACTTGTCATATCTCATCATTTCACTTGTTCTCATATCACATTATCATACTCATAGTCACAAGGTCACATATAAGAGATTCTCATCCTCATCATACTCATAAAAATACACCACTTGCATCAACACCATAATAAGACAATTCTCACACCATTAGCACCTTCAAACATAGCTTACAACTTATTTGTTTTTGAAATTATTTGTTCCTCGTAGGTTTTCCATAGGGACCCACAGAGCACCCAAATTCATATCAAAACTTATTTGTTTTAGAAATTAAACACATATTTATACCCTGCAAACATTAAGGAACACAACAGAAAACTCAAACATCAAAATAGAAAACATTCATATTTTGCCTGTTTCTCATAGGATTTACCGTAGGAACCCATAGAGCACTATAATCCATATCAAAAAATATCTAATCTTAAAATTAAACATACATTCATGTTCAGTAATCATCAAGGAACACAATAGAAAACTCAGAAGTCAAAACAGAAAATATTCAAAATTTGCATGTTTCTTACAGGATTGTACGTAGGAACCCGCACTCTAATCCATATCAAAACATATCCAAACTCAAAATTAAACATACATTCATGTTGAGTAACATCATAGAACACAATAGAAAACTCAGAAGCCAAAACAAAAAACATTCAAAATTTATCTGTTTCTCATAGGATTTCTATAGGAACCCACAAAGCATTCTAATTCATATCAAAATTTATCTATTCTCGAAATTGAACACATTCACACTTAGAATCAAATAAGGAACGCAACAGAACAATACGAAAGCAAAACAAAAATTTTATAAAGTGTCTGTTCCTATACACATACATCAAACAAGGGATTGGGGGCCAATCCGACTACCCAACGATTATTTTCACACCCCTAGTGAGGTTTCTCACTCCCCCTTACCTAGATGAGCAGAAAATGAAGCAACAAAAATCTCTGGTTGGTCTCCTTCTCATTCGTCTTTAGAGAGCATAAAAAGGAAATGATTAGGGTTAGGAATGAAAAACGTAGAAACCGACTCCTGACAACTCCTTTTTTACTTAAAATAATAATAATAATAATAATAATAATAATAAAATAATTAAGAAATGACCACAACGTCCTTCCTTCCGTTCTCATAAAATAATTAAAATATATTTCCTCCTTTTTAATAAATAATATAAACATAACTCTTAATAAAATATATTTTCATAAAAATACACTTCATATCAATTAATCAAAATACTAATTAAAAATCATGATTTATATTTAAAAAAGAGCTCATATAAAATAGATAAATAATATAAAATATACTTCTCTCTTTTAGTAAAAATAACATAAGTTTTATATCAAAATAAAGCTCATATCAAATAGCTAAATAATTTTAAAAATTCTTCTAGTAAATACATTAAAATATTAAAATAAATACTAACATATTATTAATATAATTTTATGAAAATCAGGGTGTTACAATGTTTATATACAAATGTGTCTATATATGTTTGTTCTCTCTTCTTTCCTGTGCATTAAGTCTTCTTATATAATAACCCGAAGAAGATGACTATTGTAACACTTTAAGCCCAACTCACAAGTTTACTTCATCCGTCTTCATCGTCTTCTCTTATGGTGGCAAATAACCATTTGGCACATTTAATGTGAGTATTAAATACATTTCAACAAATAATACCTCTTATATCAAATCAATGAGGCTACTTATCAACATTACATATCAAACAGAGCTTTGTAGAAGCAATGTCAATACAAAGCAACTCTAGTAGTGACTTTATGTTTTTCTCTATGATTTCAGGGATTTGGTTCAAATAGAAAGCAAGACTTTTCTTTTTAACAGATTTATGAGTTTCAAGATGGTCTTTTGATTCAATCTATTAAGGAATGAAGCGTTCAAAGTGAAATTCATCGTTAGTCTCAATAAATGATAAATATTTAATGTATATGAGACAAATTGTATGTTTTGTCTAATTAAAAATCGTCCCAGAGATGATCTGCGTCTTACTCTTCATCCGATGAACTTTTCGAAGATACGTTTTAAAAATGATTTTGATGACATTTCTTCTATATAAAAACATTTTATTTGTTAGTATTAAAAATCTAAGATCAGGGGATCATTTTTTGACTTAACATGTTTGAAGTTGATTACTTCTTATATGATATGTTGTTTTCTTTCACAAGCTTATCCTTGCTTTTACATGTTTGGTTATGATCATACTTGGTATGAGAGCATGTCAAGATTAGGTTAGAGGGAAAACACCATTGGATGGTCATGCTAGAGTTGACATTTTGTTTTTATTGAGCTGTTTTGACACAACATGTATATAGTGATGCTTGATCGATGCTCAAGTTTTATATTTTCACAATATATGTACATGAACTAGTTATGACCCCATAAGCGAATTTATGTTTTCATGACAATAAATGTTCTATTTGTTTTGCACCTTATACCTATAATTGTTGCATGAAAATCTTAGGTTAGAAGATGTTTATTGTGACATTCTCTACCCCAACATAATATACAATAATTGTAAGATAAAACTAGAATGAATAAAAACTTTCTCAATTAGATAAGTCTCAATTAACAAAGAGGTCAAGGATTCACACTCGCATACATAATCATAATTCACTTATAGAAATCATAGAAGAAATAAAGTTAAAGGTTTTTCAAAACAAAAGAAAGAAACTAAAGTCCTAAACTAGTCCTAACTATGCCCCGATGTCACATATCCTATCAGAGCACACCTAACTAAAGCCTAAGCCTCATCACCAACATCCTCATGTTGATGATCACCTGCAACACAATTTAAACACTTACAAAGAGCAACAAGGGAGTGAGAAACATCTCACTCAGGTTCAGGTGCAGAAATAAAGATTAGACAACACACACAACAAACATAATACAAGTCACAAGCACAAATCACATATAAGCAATACACATACACAATCAGTAACAGATGCACACTCATTTATCATGCAATGATATCAGGGACTCAACTCATAAATGCATGAATGTGGCGCCAGTCACATATCACATATCACTGGTATGCTTCCTAAACAACACACCTAAGGTAGTCTAGGTGTACATGTAGGGAGCTACTCATACACTCTCAAATAGAAGGATGTATTGCTAGGATCTGATCGGGATAACGAAGTTGTGCAAGTTATGTCTCGTCCTCACAAATAGGCAGAATCGAGACATCCAAATTGCACTATCCCCCAGGACTCCCCCAAGTTGTTACACAAGGAGGGTCTTCCCTAATGGTGTACACATTTCGTACCCATCACATAGATGCACATGATGCATGTCACACACATTCTCACTTCATGGACTCATCACTTTACATGTCATGGAATTTCATGTCTTATCTCATTTCATCACGTTTCACATTCTTTTAGTCATAGTATTCACAATAGCACGTAATTCACATCATGTCACATGTCACTTGTTCACATTTCACATTTCTCATAGTCATACTCATAAGATCGTCATATAGAGATTATTGTCCTTATCATGCTCATAAAACACATCACTTATGTTAACACAGTAATAAGGAAATTCCCACATAATTTGCACTTCAAACAAGATATAAAACATGTAAAACATCATAGGGATCACATCCGGCACGCCCCAACTCGCACCCGATGCATTAAATGTCGCACCAAAAGCGGAGCATCATGCCTGGCGCGCCCAACGAATTAAATTTCATGCCTATAGCGGAGAAATCCACCCGATGAGACTTTCTTGTTCCTAGCTTAACTGTTAAGCCCGACTTAAAAATTGTGTCTGGTGCCCCAACACGAACCTGCATTACTTAACTTCACGAAATCTTGCGTATTTCACAACTACATACGTAATTATAGCATTCAATCGATAAAAACACTTCAAATAACACCCAGATCACGAATCCATACTCAATTTTATGTAAACTACCTCAAATCTTATCAAAAGATCATACCCCTAATTGTTTCTCATAGGGTTTTCCACAGGAACCCACAGAGCACTCTAATTCATATCAAAACTTATATAATTTCAAAATCAAACACATATTCAGACATCGTATCCAACCAGAAACCCAACAGAAAACTTAGATATTAAAACAAAAAAATTTCATAATTTTCCTTTTTCTAAAGCATGCATTAGGCGAGGGATTGAGGCCAATCCTGCTACCCAAGAATTATTTCCACACCCCCGAGCGAGGTTTCTCACTCCCCCCTTACCTTGATGAGCAAAAGATGAAGCTCGAGCAGAATCTAGTTGGTCTCTTTCTCTTGGTTCTCCCTAGTCTTTAGAGAGCGTAGAAAGGAAAATGAAGTCAGAAGTGTAAAATGATTTTGGTAGCCTCAAGTAACTTCCTAACTCCTGATAACTTCTTTCTTAATAAATAAATAAATAATAAAATAAATTATTTACCAAAACGTCCTTCCTTCCTTTCTCATAAAAATAAATAATAATTGAAACATATTCCCTCTTTAATAATCAACATAAACATAAACGTACATATTAATAAAATACATTTTATAAAATGTCTCCTGCTTCACTAATTAAAAATGATAATAAAAAAATCATGTTTCATAAATAAAATAGAGCTCATGTAATTAATTAAATAATATTAAAATTATAAAATAAATACATTTAAATATCAAAATAATTTCTAAAATACCTTTAACATAATTTATGAAAACCGAGGTGTTACATTTATGTTTTTTGTTGTGTTGGAGTTGTGTCGTACCAAGTGTAATGACTTATCGAATCATTACACTACTTTTTGGGATTTTTTATTTGGCCAAATTAAGGTTCTACTTTTGGGGATTTTTTTGGGATTCATTAACATGATGTTAGTTCACTAGCTTGAAGTAACTATGGTTTGGGAAACATTAACATGAAATTAGAGTTTTCTATATACTTTCTTTTTCTTTTTTCTTTGGTTCATGTATCAATAGTTGTAATTAGGTTCTTGGTGATGATATATATATATATATATATATATATATATATATATGTGTGTGTGTGTGTGTGTGTGTGTGTGTGTGTGTGTGTGTGTGTGTGTGTGTGTGTGTGTGTGTATGTGTGTGTGTGTGTGTGTGTGTATGTTTATATATATATAGAGAGAGAGAGAGAAGAGGGTTCAAACGACACTGGTGTAATTTTTACTAACTATTACACCACTCAATAATTTTAAATTAAATGTGAAATTTTCAAAACTATGGAGAAAAGATAGTCAGTTGAAGGGGGGTTGAATAATGAATATCAAAAACTTGCACTTTTTACAAGAGAGTGAAGAAGTATCTGCAACAGACAAAGTGCTAGAAGAGTAATCAAAAGAATAGTGAAAAATTATATTGGTTCGTCTTAAACATAGACTACACCCAATTCTCAATCCAACTAGATTGAGTTCCACTAACTTTCTCAAAGTTACACTTTGAAACCACTTTTGGCTCTACAACAAGTGTTCTTTAACTGATATCTTCAAGCTACTACCCAAGTATTCTTTTACAGTCAAGCCTCTCTAGGCTTCTACAACAAGTGTTCTTTGACTAGCCTCTTTAAGCCACTACCCACGTACTTATTTTACAGACAAGTCTTTCTAGGCTCTACCCTATTACAACAGTTTTCAAGGTATTACAAGGTTGTTATGATCATTTCTCTAAGACGTAAATACAACAAAATTTTGATAGAAAGATTTTCATACAAGACAAAAGCTATAAACAAGAGATGTGTCTGTGAATGTTCTTGATTTTTTTTAATTGAAAGCTCTCATTGTCTTGACCTTTAGACCTTCTTATATAGTAGCTTTGGATAAGATGACAATTGCAATACTTTGAGTCCAACTCACAAGTTTGCTTCGTCTGTCTTCATCGTCTTCCTTGTGTAATAGGTAATCATTTGGCACATTTAATGTAAGCATTAAATGCATTTCACCAAATAGTACCTTTTATTTGATCAAGGAGGGTACTTATCAACATTCCATACCAATCGGGACTTGTATAAGTAATGTTAAAGCAGAGTAGCTATTGTAGTGACTTTATCTGCTTTTCTTTATGATTTCAGGGATTTGGTTATGATGTAAAGCATGGTTCTTCTCTTTAACAGGTTTGTGAGTTTCAAGACGATCTTTTGATTCGATCTATTAAGGAATGAAACACCCAAAGTGAACTTTATCATTTAGTCTCAATAAATGATAAAATATTTAATGTATATAAGACAAACTATATACTTTGTCCAATTAACAATCGTCTTACAAACGATCTATATATTACACTTATTCTAATAAGCCTTTCAAAGATATGTTTCAAAGACGTTTTCATAGATATTTCTTCTATATAAAATTGATTTTTTTGTTAGCATTAAAACTCTAAATTTAGGAGATCATTTTTTGACTTAACAATCTCCCATTTTTTTATGGTGACAAATATGTTTTTGTATTTTTGAAATGTTCATTTTTCTTTGTTCTTTAAAAGTTATTTTACTTTGGTAAGATGAAGAGATTTTTTTAGAACTTCCATTGATTTGACTTTTTTCAAAAGGTATTTTTAGAAATTTTGTCCTTTTTAACCTTGAAAGAAAATACAAACTTTTTAAATATTTCTTAAAACATTTTTCTTAAAAAGGCGTAGAAGCAATTTGAAAATCTTCTTATCAGATTGATGTAAGGAACATATCGATGTTGAAAAATCATTCAAGAAACTTGATTTTTTTAGTATATTCCTTTTAGAAACATATTTTGTCTTGCATTGAACTTAGATTTATCATTATTCGAAAAAATATATGAGACAAACTAAGCCATTATATCATACGGAATAACACATGTATTCTATGAGACCTAGTCTTCACATTTGAGAACTGAATTAGAGTATATAGATTCTATATGAAATGGTCTTCTTATTTCAAAGCTAAAATAAAGCATATAAGATCAGATTATATGAATCTATTTTAGATGCTTTATGCAATGCATAGAGGAATCCCCCTGAAAACATGTATGATCTGATAAATAAAACTATTTAGAGCATGTGGTTTAAAGGAAAATAGAATCAATCAAAGCAAAAACAATTATTTGAAGCTATAGAAAATAAAACTTCATTAACATAGAGAAAAATAATAATAAATCAGAGAAAAAATAAAAACTTTGCACTCTCCCCACTTTTGGCACCAACAAAAGTTAGTCCAAATCATCATATTCCTCATCAGAGCTCAGATGAATGTTGATGCAAGCAAACAACTTGTTGAATTGGCATTCTTAGCGTGCTTGCCTATGAAGGGTGTAGTGTAGAGCTTTCTAGATAACAACGATAATATGGTCACAGTCAGTTTCAATGGCCATTAAAGGAAGAAGAAGCGAAGGTGGACTGGATAGTGGTGAAAAACAGATGGAGCAAAAGGTAATGGATAATAATGATTTGACAATTATTAGACTCATTAGACTGAGTTGGTCAGAGACTCGATTCATTATCATAAAGTTAGTGATAGGAATTGTGCATATGAAGGCTAGAGTCCCTGACCAACCCAGTCAAATGAAGCGATTGGAAAGACATCGTGGAGAGTAAGCATTTAAAGGAAATGATGAATGATAGGTTGTTTCGATGCATGACTTGTTGTTCGAAGTATTTGATCGATGAAAGAGATATTTATGTTTGAGTTTGTGGGAGAGGTTTGGTGAGAAGTAGATATGTGATGATTCAAGTTTTCAAGACGGACGAAAAGAATAAAGTGAATCATGAGTTTGGTACGACGAGTCACAGGTTTAATATGATAAGTCTTGAGTTGGCATGGTGATAAGATTCATGTGAGTAAAATTGTTGCTAAAATGGAAAGTTTCTAGGTTTCCTACTGTTCCATGCATTATTTTCACGAAAACCAACGCATCATATGATTCCATAAAGGATCTTGAAACTTTATCAAAAACTTAGATGATAGGTTAATATAGATAGCAAGTCAGATTAATGAAATGACATGTAAATAGAAGATGATATGAATCAGATGATACATAGTAAGATGATGCACGTTCAGTCTAACGTACACTTTATATACAAATGATATCTAATGAATTTAAAACGTTCTTTAACTAAAGTCTTTGTAAAGATATGGCCTATTAATGATTAATATCAATAAATTTTATATCAAAAACACCATTTTGCACATAATCACAAATGAAATGATATCTTATCTCAATGTGCTTTGCTTAAAAATATTGTATAAGAATTTTAGACAAGTTAATAACACTGGTATATTGTCACAAAATATTGGGATGTTGGATTCTAGACTAGAGTAGTCTTCAAGTTGATATTTCACCCAAAGAAGTTGTGAATAACATCCGGCAGTGGAGATGTATTCTGCTTTAGCTGTTGAAAGAGCTATAAAGTTTTGTTTCTTTCTTGTATAAGAGATGAGATAGCTTCCCAAGAATTGATAGACTCTACTTATACTCTTTCATTCTCTCAATCTTATGTTCAACATAGTCAACATCACAAAATCCTATCAACCTAAAATCATGGTTTTTGTTGTATGCACGTATGTGTATTTGCCTTTTTTGTAAAACATCATGGGTCAACGAACAAAAGAAAGGGGCAGGAATACAAGAAAAGAGAAGAAAAAAAATGGTGTGCTATAGTAGTTGTGAATACGTGAATGAAGAGAAAAGATGCTTCATTTTTTCCACGTAATAACATTTCTCTTTTTACAAACACGTAACTATGTTAAACTTTGAAAAATTTACGTGTAATTTTAATGACGTGGCGTAATTTGATAGGAGGGACAAGAAGGGAGACAAGAATTTAGGGATAGGTGATTTACGTCCTTCAATAATAGGATTTGTAAGATTTTTTTAAATTTTAATCTAATTTAATTTTTATTTATTTATAAATTAAATTTTCATAATTTAAAAATAAATTAATAATTAAAAAAAGAATCACAGTATAAATTTTATTATAAATCTATAAATTATTTATATGTAATTATTATAAATTTAGTTATTTATAATAAACAATTAACACATATGCAATACACAAGCTATAATACTAGTACCTTTGTTTTATGATAAATATTATATTTGAAAAATAATGAGTTCTAAAATAAGTACCATGTTAACTTTTTAACGTAGTATTAATTATCTTTTTTGCAATTATATTTTTAGAATATTATTTAGAAAGTCATTATAAAAAATGTCATATAGTGACAAACAAAGAGTGCCACTATAGATACTATATATATATATATGAAATATAATTACACGTAATTTTAGTGTTGATTTTGAATGAGATTTAACAATATATTTTATATATTACTATAGTATATACCCACACTTTTTAATAATATATCAATATATATTGTATTTATTGTGTTGGTATAAGTAATTTTTGGTGACATATATAGTATCACTATAGAGTGTGTCACTATATATGATAATTTTCTTGTAGTAAGTTGTTAATATGTTAAAAAAATTAATTATAAAATTAATTGTGTGATCATTACTCTCTTTCATCTATATCAATTAATCTTTTTATTTAAATAACTTAATATAACACTTATGGGACGAAAAAGTAATAATGACAACTTGGGCAAAGAGAAATTTTAAAATACAAAAATAACTTGAAATATGGCCCAAGTCTACTAATTTTCTCAATTAAAATTATGTCAGGTAAACATATACTTGAAAGAAAGATCGACCGGAAATATTGGCAAATGTGGAAGTTTTTGAAGCTGATCTGAGTATAATGTGATTGTTTATGGTTGTTTATTTGGTTATTATGCAGAATTATTAGGCCAAACAATGTGAATGATATAAGCCAAGTTAAAACAACAGATAAAGACGGCTAATGAGAATTTTCAAATGGAAAAGTAAGTTAATGGTGGGCACTTGTATATAACTTTGTAATTATAATAATAATCTACGAGGTATAAAGTTCATCACTAATAGGAACTATCTGGGATATGATGGTAAGAAGCATATTGCAGTGAATTAGCAGATAATTAGTCTGGTTCACAGTTCCGTAAAGTATGTTTGAATATAAGTTTAATTAGAAGTATTTTTTTTTTAAAAAAAAAATTCTACTAAAAATGGAGAGTTTTTTTTTTTTTGGTTCGTCCATGGAGTATCTACCGCCGATAGCAGTGACTAATCTCCTCGCTACGTTGGAGGCACCTCAAAGGGTGGGATAGTTGGCTCCAAGATTTAACGCGGCTGCATACACAAGGCAGAATTCGAACCCCTGACCTTGTTTAAAGGTAGATCAACCCCTACCGCTGAACCGCACGCTTGGGGTGTACTAAAAATGGAGAGTTATTATCAATAAAAAATTTTAAAATATTTTTAGTTTATATCCAAAGATACTTGATATAAATATAGTTATAGGCAAAAATACATTTTTCGTTCCTCATATTATTTATTAGTGTCAATTTAGTTTCACTTTAATTAATTAAATCAATTTAGTCTCACATCTTTAAAATGTATCTCAATGTTTGACTTTCTGTTTCTTCCGTTTAAATACTTAACAGACCTGACACGTGTCATGCCACGTGTCATAATAATGTCATGTCACGTGTCATGATAGCATGACATATGACATGACACGTGTCACATCTGTTAAGTATTTAAACGGATGAAACGGAAGGTCAAACATTGAGATACATTTTAAAGATGTAAAACTAAATTAATTCAATTAATTAAAGTGAAACGGAAGGTCAAACATTGAGATACATTTTAAAGATGTAAAACTAAATTAATTCAATTAATTAAAGTGAGACTAAATTAATTCAATTAATTAAAATATGACTAAATTGACACTAATAAATAATATAAGGAATGAAAAGTATATTTTTGTCTATAGTTGTATTTTATAAGTCTATAAATGGAGTTCGGCTGTATTATTAATAATAACAAGATTATAAAATTGGAAGAAAAAAAAATTCTTTCACCGTTATAGGAAAGTAACTTGGATGAATCCATTATAGGAAAGTGCATAAACCATAGTTGAGCACCACCTGTCAATGAAAGATAAGATGCTCAACAGCTTGCTTATCCTCGCATAAAAGATAATATGAATTGTCAAATGACAGTATCTTAATCAAAGCGTATTTTCCAAATAAGCAAAAAGGGTCTCAAACCATTTTCTATGAAAAGGATAAATCTACCAAAATAAACAAAACCAGCCACACCAAATAGCACATTCCTACAATACATTTGCTTTAATAAGGAATATTCTTGTAACCAACCCCGAATTCCTGAAAACCTATAGCCAAGAACTGACGTAGAAAAAGAAGAACAAAGTATATCTGCAAAGGATAAAATGTAGCCACTAACTTAACATTCTAGGTTCAGTAATAGATGAAAATTAGCATATTATTAATATAATTGATAACCTCGAACATCATACAAGTCGGAAAGATTAATTCAAATGATATATCAGCTACATTGAAGGAGATTAGATATTCATTATACATGTGTTTTTTTACCCTTTTTGCTAACACTACGTAATTTAAATACAACCTAGATTACCAACAAATTGACCATAGAGTCAGACTAATAATATATACACACCAGAACTCTAAATATACCAGGAATATTATCTGATTTATAGTCCTAGTTTGATTATAAATATCAACAATTATGTGATAAAAATCATATAATCTTTCATCAGATTTCATTCATTCCCTGATTATAACATTGAACAACCTTCACTTATTAACAGCACAGACAGACAGGCTACAAGAGAAATATATAAATAAGAGTATCTCAAGAAAACACAAGACTATCAAATACAAATTCCATTCACATAAAAAGAGACATATATTAATCAGATTCATGTAAAAGATTGAAAACATTAAAAAGTGAACATGTCCCGCGCGTCTAACTGCAATATACTAAAATGTCTTGCATAAAGATAAACACATAATATATTATCACTAAATATCAACTATGTTTCTAGCAGTGATACCTAGATGGTTATGATCACAAATCTCTGAATTAAGTTAACTGGTTTTCTCATGCTTCCAATTGACATTTTTCAAGACTTGATAAATATTATCATTCTATTTCTGAATCTGTTTAAGAGACCTGCAACGTCTACCTGGTAACGACTTTGGTTTGCTTTCATCATCAGATTGTGAGGCCTTCCTACCACTTCTTAACCTTAACTGTGGCTTTGCTTTCACCGACACCAATTTGCGATGCCTACTCCCAGTTTGAACTTGCAACTCCTTCTTTCTCTCCTCCAAAATTAGGTCATCATCATTCTTCTCTGAACCCGAACCTTTAACTTTTTCTTGTAGAGAAACCAAGTGTACCTTCTCCTCACTTTGCTTTGTTTTTCGATTCGTCTTAGGAACCCTTTCCCTACCTCGACCTGTACCATGATTCTTACCTTCATCTCCTTGTTTATCATCTCGAACAACGTCTTCCTCAACTCTCACGTGAGTCTCTCCATCACTTTCCGCTTCGGCTTCCGTTAGCACGTAGCGGCCGCCCTCGGCACGTGCGAGCTCTCCTTCGTCGCAAAGCCTCCCCAAGTGGAGGCCCAAAATGGATCCGTGGGCCAGCGGCAAGTCCTCGTACTGGCGCTTAACGAACTCCGAAATTGCGTCGCGAGTGGACCCACCAGGCTGGTTGAGGCCCAGTATGGCGGCGCGTATCATCAAGGCGTAAGGAGGGTGCGTGGGGGTGCGGAAGCCGCGGAAAAGGTCTTGAATGCGGCGTTCGAGGAGGGAGGAATCAACGGCGAGAGAGGGGTCGAGTTTGGAAGCGATGGAGTCCTTGAGCTTGGCCATGATGCGCGTGCTTCTGGAACCTTCGCCGTTGGAAGCGCTTCGATTTGGATTTGGACGACGTCGTTCTCGCTCTGCGCTCATGGTGCAAGTGCAAAGCAACGCAACGGTTAGTGAATAGGCTTGTTTACGTGGGTTGTTTCGTTTCGTTTCGCCTCTTACGTTTAATAAGTTCCCTCCCAAACTTCTGTTTCAGTTTACTTTAAATATATTTATAGACATTCAAATTTAAGATAAATTCTTAAATTTAAAATTATTATTTATAATTTTTGTAATTTTGAAAAATTTATTTTAATTTCTTAAATAAATAATAATATATTTAAAAGTAATTAATTAAAACGGTTATATAACATCAATTAAATTTAACATAATATTTTTATTAATAAAAATATTAATAAATATATTTTATATAATAATATTTAATAAATTTTTTAATAAAATTTAAATATAAGAATTAAAATAAAAAAATTAAATTATAAGAATTAAAAATAATAAGATTAAATTTAAGAAATTAAAAATTAATTTATTCTAAATTTAAGAGACTTAAAAATATATTTAAATTTTTAATTTAATACTCAAATTTTACCCTCACCACAACATTCACTTTCAAAACTCGTGACCCATTTTTATCAACCGTTGGATGTGTCCATGAGAAAATAATGGTTGTGATCGTTAAAGAAAGGAAATTTATTTCTCATTGTTTACCAACTGCATTTATTTCTTCTTTCAAAAATATTTATTATATATTTAATATTTATTAAATATTTTGATAAATTTATGATATTATTAATTATTTATGAGCAATGACGAGTGGAAGTAATACTTATTCTTATATTTATAATATTAAAATTTTCATATATAATTTTTAAAAGTATAAATATATATTATAATTATTTTTTATAAGTTTTTATATCTACGGTTATAATTAAAGATGAAAATAAATTAAGTCATACTAAATTATATTATAATTTAGTAGGTTTGAATCTAACTTTTTAAAAAAATATATCCTAAATATGACTTTTTTATCTACTATAAACATTTTTTAAATATTTGATTAGAACTACAATCCTAAAAACCTACTGTACCTGTCTAGAGGATACACCAATAATCTTCTCGTAGATTGAGGGCCGAACGACTGCTCCGATCCGATGTGAGTGAGGGGTTGGTACCTGCAAAAGGCACTCTAACGCTCAAGTCAGGACAAACACAAATATCGAGAGTAATTAATGAACAGTGACGTTACCTTTTGACCTGAGCTATTTATACTGACATTTATGGGCCTTGAGCCTTATGGGCCCTATGGCGTATTTACCGTATTAGGTAATATACCTTAATCAAGTAATTATCCCCTAAGCCTAGATTAAGTGTTAAGTGATGATGGGCTGATTCAGGTGGCCAATTGGCATTCGGCTACCTGGTTCTTCCATTCGGTGGCCGATGTAGGGATGACCAAACGTCTCTACCTGTACACTGCCCCCCAGCCTTAGGGGAAGGTGAGGCTTCCCTTAAGGGTAATAAAGAGACGATTGTTAGGGGAATGTGAACGGGTGCACCACTGTAACCGTTGGATCTGGAGGATCGAACGGTTATATGTAATTTGAAACTTCGAATTTTCCCGCTTCTTTTTGAGTTTATAAATAGGTGGTGTGGTAGGGCCATTCACACGCATTGCTCTCATCCGAATTGTGATAGCTAAAGATCTCATAAGCCGATCCAACGAACGATTGTGGTCTTTCGGATAACTGGTAAGTTTTTTGTTGCCATGGTTACTACTTCTGTAACTTCTTCGGCCAGCAGCTCTCGGTCGTCGTCATCCGGGGGGTCCTCGTCCAGTGATTCGAGTCATCCCACAGCATCTTCGTCTCTTGTGAGTGCCGAAAGGCCAGATCAGGGTGATTCTGCTTCGGGAGAGGCGTCTACCAGTGGGAATGAAGAGGTTGAGAAAAAACCAAAGCGGGCATCGAATCGTCAACGATACGGTCCATCCGAACTACCTGGATACGAATGGGTAAACGGGGAGGTAACTTCCTACTACTCTCGGTACCGAGACACAGACATGATCACGAGACTATTGGATTACACTAACTGTCTGAACTTCGATGCCACCGAGAATCCCTACCCAATTGGGGTTCGGTCATGCCGAAACAATGCGTCTCCAAATCCCGACATGGTCTGCCTTGATCAAAGTGGTGCTAGAATGGAGTCATTTTATATATATGACTGCCTTCTTCGGGATCTTAAAGTGAAACTGCCGTTTGATGAGTTTACCATGGGAGTACTAAAGATTTTAAACGTTGCACCCACGCAATTGCACCCGAACAGTTGGGCACAGTTACAAGGTTTCAAACACTTGTGTAAGTGTCTTGATATTAAGCTTTCTCCCCTCCTTTTCCTGTATTTCTATTCGTCTCGGCCTACCATATTAGCGAAGTGGCACTCCTTAAGCCGAGTGAGTGACCAACTATTATTGGATAGCTTCACTTCTTTGTATAAAAATTTCAAGGCAGGATTTTTCCGAGTGACTATCCAGCCGAATGGGAGGCGGTTCTTCTTTGATAAGGACGAAAGGCCTTTATTTCCATTGTACTGGACGCGCACCCCTCGGCCTTATGACGTCGTACCAAAAAAAATGCTGACAGCCGAAGAGCGAACAGACCTCAAGTTACTGCTTCGTCTTCCTCGGCGTTTGCCGATCAGGTCTTTAATCAACGTGGTTGAATCCCCTCGTTGGTGGAATGACTTGATAGGTACGTTATCCGTCCTAATTCAACTGTAAACTTAATTCCTATTGATGTTTTACATAATCTTTTTTGCAGGAATCATGGTTACCAGTGGTACTGACGAGCTAAATATTCGTAATCTGCTTGTTGCTCGGGTGAAGCAAGTTCGGCAATCCGGAGGGGTGGGAACTTCTACCGTTGCACACTCCCCTCGACCGTCCAATGATGACCGACTGCCTCCTCATCCGGAACGCAAGAAGAAGAAAGAAAAGAAAGGGAAAGATTCCGGTCGGGAGCATACAAAGAGAAAGAACTCTGAGGAACGTCAAGACCAAGCTAAAAAGGCCAAATCAACGCCTATAGCTTCGCCTAACCGAACCGTGATTGTGGTGCCGCCACCGCTGATGTCTCGGGCCTTTCTGAGTGATGATGCTCCGGCCGAGACAGAGATTCGGCCTGACATGGTGTCTCCATTCGGGCAGGAATTTTTGGCTACTTTGGACACGAAGGCCAAATGGAGGCTTTTTTGCGAGGTACAAACTCGTTCATTGGCCTTAGCCCACCATCTAGCCATGGAGCCTGTCGGCGAGGTGGTACATTTGAAGCAAAGTTTGGAGGAAGCCGAGAAGATTGCAGCCGAGGCAATGGCAGCTAATGAACAAATATTAGCTAAAAATCGGGAGCTAGCAGCTGAGCTGGATGTTGCTCGGCGAGACAATGATACTCTTCGTCTAGACCTCCAAAAAGCAGCTAACGAGGAGCATCGCCGAGTGGAGGAAGCTCAAGCTGCATATGACAATCTTAAAGAGCAAGCAAAAGAAAAAATTGTTGCTCAACATGAAGCTGGTTTCAAACACGTCGTTCGGCAGGCCAAGCACTTCGGCCAATTTCCTGAGGATTTTGAGTTCGACATGACTCAAGATTTTTACCAAGGATCTCTCGTGTCATTTGCTGATATACCCGAAGGGGCGAATCCTGACGACGAGGAGCCGGATGATGCCCCCCAAGCGACAGATGTTCATACTTCATCTGGTGAGGAAGATGAAGAAATTGCCAATCCCCACCCCGAGGGGGAAATGGAGGCCCCTGCCCAGAATGATCCAGTAAGCAACACCGATGAGTAATGTTAGGATTCTACAACTTGTAGCAAGGGGGCCGATAGAGCCTCCACTCTTTTTTTTTTTTTTTTTTTTTTTTTGAATGAAGAAATATTTTCACTTTTGAAACGTGTCATCTTGAATTGTTACTGATCTGCATGGATATTTAATTTTCTGAGCCGATAAATATTTTTATGTTACCGACAGATTGAACCGATGCAATTGTAAAACTTAACTTGAGCAAAATTAAGAGAACACTTGTGAATTTATTTGCTTATCGTTCAAGACCGGGTGGATTCACTCGGAATTGCTTATTTTTTGAACAATACCGAATGGGTTCAATTGGAGTTACTTGTTTTTTGAGCAAAACCGAATGGGTTCATTCGGAAATGCTTGCTTATTGAGCAATTCCGAAAGGGTTCATTCGGAATTGCTTGCTTTTTGAGCAATGCCGAACGGGTTCGTTCGGAATTGCTTGCTTTTTGAGCAATGCCGAATGGGTCTTTCGGAATTGCTTGCTTTTTTGAGCAATGCCGAACGCGTTCGTTCGGAATTGCTTGCTTTTTGAGCAATGCCGAACGGGTTCGTTCGGGATTGCTTGCTTTTTGAGCAATGCCGAACGGGTTCCTTCGGGATTGCTTGCTTTTTGAGCAATGCCGAATGGGTTCATTTGGAATTGCTTGCTTTTTGAGCAATGCCGAACGGGTTCCTTCGGGATTGCTTGCTTTTTGTGCAATGCCGAATGGGTTCATTCGGGATTGCTTGCTTTTTGAGCAATGCCGAACGGGTTCCTTCGGAATTGCTTGCTTTTTGAGCAATGCCGAACGGGTTCGTTCGGAATTGCTTGCTTTTTTGAGCAATGCCGAACGGGTTCGTTCGGGATTGCTTACTTTTTGAGCAATGCCGAACGGGTTCGTTCGGTATTGCTTGCTTTTTGAGCAATGCCGAACGGGTTCGTTCGGAATTGCTTGCTTTCTGAGCAATTCCAAATGGGTTCATTCGGAATTGCTTGCTTATTAAGGCACATCCTTAGCCGAGTTGAACAACTCGGGAGGGAAGCCTGTTTCGAGGTTTTTTTAGGCACGTCCTTAGCCGAGTTGAACAACTCGGGTGGGAAGCCTGTTTCGAGATTTTTTAAGGCACATCCTTAGCCGAGTTGAACAACTCGGGAGGGAAGCCTGTTTCGAGATTTTTTAAGGCACATCCTTAGCCGAGTTGAACAACTCGGGAGGGAAGCCTGTTTCGAGATTTTTTAAGGCACATCCTTAGCCGAGTTGAACAACTCGGGAGGGAAGCCTGGTTCGAGATTTTTTAAGGCACATCCTTAGCCGAGTTGAACAACTCGGCAGGGAAGCCTGTTGCGAGACTTTTTAAGGCACATCCTTAGCCGAGTTGAACAACTCGGGAGGGAAGCCTGTTGCGAGATTTGAACAGCTGTTAAGAATTGTCAAATATAATGGAAGAACTGAAGTAATTTCATTAATGGGTGCCTCGTTAAAAACCTTGTCGGCCAAAACCCCTTTTCACTTTTTTATAAGGGGAGAAAAGACCGATCAAGGAAAAAAGTACACCATCTGTTTACACAAGGTCCTTTTACAATATATACTAGCTATAATATGTCTTCAAATGAGAAGCGTTCCACGTTCTGGAAATGACCTTGCCCGAGAGTTCTTCCAACTTGTATGCGCCGTTTTCCAAATTATGTCGTACCCGAAATGGACCATCCCAGTTAGCAGCCAACTTGCCTTCTTTCGTATTACGTCTTGCCGATCCTTGCACTCTCCACACCAAGTCGCCCTCCTGGAAACTTCTTTTAATAAGGTTGGAATTAAACCTACGAGCCATCTTCTGCTTGCAAGCTTCAGCTATAATCTCTGTTCTGATACGGACTTCATCGACCATGTCAACCTCAGCTCGGAGAGATACATCATTGGTATTTTCATCAAAATATTGTCGCCGAAAAGATGGTTCTCCTACCTCAACAGGTATCATTGCATCAGTGCCATATGTTAGCCGAAAGGGTGTTTCTTTGGTCGTGGACTGAGGCGTGCACCGATAAGCCCATAAAACCTCTAACAACTCCTCTGCCCAAGCTCCCTTGGCATCTCCCAATCTTTTCTTTAATTCACCAAGAATTACTTTATTTGCTGCTTCGGCCTGCCCATTGGCTTGCGGGTGTTCTACCGATGTGAATCTGTGCTTGATGCCGAGATCCTGAATGAACCGATTAAGTTTTTGATCGGTGAACTGCAAACCATTATCGGTTACAAGTGCATATGGAATGCCGAAGCGAGTAATGATGTTTTTCCACAAAAACTTTTGAACATTAGCAGCTGTGATACTAGCAAGTGGCTCGGCCTCGACCCATTTCGTGAAATAGTCTACAGCAACTAGCAAAAATTTGCACTGACCCTTGGCAATTGGGAAGGGTCCAAGAATATCCATGCCCCACATTGCGAACGGCCAAGGTGAATTAATACCATGAAGTTCTTCAGCTGAAGCATGAATAAGGTTACCATGCCGTTGGCATGATATACAGTGTTTTACGAACGTTACACAATCTTCCCTGAGAGTAGGCCAATAATATCCTGCCCGAAGCACCTTAGTGGCTAAAGTTTGTCCTCCCGAATGAAAACCGCATATCCCTTCATGAATCTCTCTCAATATATAATTGGCTTGCTCTTTATCAACGCATTTTAACAACGGAACCGAGAATCCTCTTCTATATAGCTCTCCTTCAACCACAATATATCTAGCAGCCTGCGTTCGGAGCTTTTTAGCAGCCGTAGGATCCGATGGTAGTTTACCATATTCAAGATGCTCCACTATCTCAGTGATCCATGTTCGAGCGGACTCCTGCACTGCCAAACATTCGGCAACTACCACACTCGATGCTTCAAGTTCCAAGTGAAGCGTGGTTCTCAACTGTCTGGGTTTTCTGGTACTGCTTGCCAACCGAGCCAACTGATCCGCCCTCTCATTGTTTTCTCTTGGGGTGTGCTTTACATGAACTTCTTCAAACATATCACGCATTTTTTGAAACAAATGATAATATTTTAACAAGTTCGCATCATTTACTTGAAAATTATCATTCACCTGCTCGGCTACAATTTTTGAATCGGTCCAGCACTCCAATCGGCTAACTCCAATCTCTCGTGCAAGCCTTAAACCTGCCAACAACGCTTCATACTCGACCTGGTTATTTGAAGCTTTACACGAAAACCGTAATGATTGTTCTAGAATCAATCCTGTTGGTCCTTCCAAAATTATTCCAACTCCACTACCTTGACTGTTTGAGGAACCGTCCACGTGTATCGTCCACAAACTATTCACAAAACAACCTTTCGGCTGCAACTCATTGATAAAATCCACCAAGCACTGGGACCTGATCAGCCCTCTAGGCTGAAAACCAATGTCAAACTCCGATAACTCGATAGACCAAGCCATCATCCTTCCTGCCAATTCTGGTTTACGTAACACTTTAGCTATCGGGCAATCAGTTCGAACGACGATTTGGTGACTCTGGAAATATTGCCGGAGGCGCCGAGCGGTATGGACTAGCCCCAGTGCCACTTTTTCCAAGAGCTGGTACCTTGTCTCAGCCTCCTGTAGCATGCGACTGATGAAGTAAATAGGTTGTTGTCCCTCCCGTTCTTGAATTAGAGCTGTACTTATTGTATCATTTGATACACATAAATAAACCACAATTGGTAGCGTTAGATCAGGCTTAGAAAGTATAGGCGGCGAACCGAGACGTTCCTTTAGGGTCCGAAAGGCCTTTTCACATTCATCAGACCATTCAAATGTTTTCGCTTTTCTCAACAATCCCACCATGGGTTTCGTTATTTCGGCCAAACATGGGAGAAATCGTGACAACGCTGTAAGCCGACCTGCTAGTTGTTGAACTTGTTTAAGGTTCTGAGGGCTTATCATGTTGACGATTGCCATACACTTGTCAGGATTAGCTTCAATACCTCTCGCCGAAAGCATGAAGCCCAGGAATTTGCCTCCGGACACTCCAAATACGCACTTCTCCGGATTGAGCCGCATATCATACTTGCGCACCTGTTGGAATACTTCCGAAAGGTCCGTTACATGCCGATCGATGCTTCTGGATTTTACGACCATGTCATCCACGTACACTTCCATGTTCTTGCCTATTTGGTGTTGAAAAACTTTGTTCATCAACCTTTGGTATGTTGCCCCTGCATTTTTAAACCCAAACGGCATTACCTGATAGCAGTAATTGGCTGAATCGGTTATGAAGGCCGTCTTTTCCTCGTCACGGGTATGCATGGGAATTTGGTTATATCCCGAGTAAGCATCAAGAAAAGTCAACATTCCATGACCCGAGGCTCCATCAACTAATCGATTTATGTTTGGAAGTGGGTAAGCATCCTTAGGACATGCCTTGTTGAGACTTGTGTAATCAGTGCACATTCTCCACTTCCCATTTGACTTTTTTACCATTACTACATTTGCCAACCAAGTGGTGTAATGGACCTCCCGAATGAATCCGACATCAAGCAACTTGGCAACCTCCATTTCAACCGCAAGTTTTCTTTCGTTCCCCATTTTTCTTTTCCGCTGCGCGATCGGTCTTGCCTCGGCACAAATTGATAACTTATGACACATAACCTTCGGGTCTACACCCGACATGTCAGAAGGTGTCCAGGCAAAAAGATCTTTATTCTCCACTATAACCTTACATAGGGCCGAACGGTCGTCTTTAGACATATCGGCACCGATGTATGTAACTTGCTCAGGACGTGAACCTATCTGAAAATGTATTTTTGACTCAATCGGCTCCACACGCTCTTCATTATTCATTCTTGGATCAAGATCCCACACAGCCTCCTCTAGAAGTGCCGAAGCGTTCACAGCATGTATTCTGTTTGATTTAGATTTTCTTTCTTCCAACGGTAAAACTCGCAAACTAGCATAATAGCATTCTCTAGCAGCCTTCTGATCGGCGTGAATTGTGATTATTTTCCCTTTGTCGGATGGAAACTTCATCGCCAAATGTGGTGTTGAGACGATAGCCCCCAATGCATTCAAAGACGGTCTGCCGAGGAGGATATTATATGAAGTGCTAGCATCCACCACAATATATTTTACTTGAACTTCTCTGCTTTCTTGTTCGTCAAAACAAAAGCGTGTGAAGAGTTTAATGTAACCCCTGGTACTGACCCTCTCCCCTGCAAAACCAACCAACGGATCGTCATAGGGAAGCAATTCTTTTTCAGAAATGCCCAACTGCTTGAATGTGTTCCAATATATAATATCTGCCGAACTGCCATGGTCGATCAATGTTTTCTTGACGATGCAATTGTGGATTTCTACACTGATAACCATCGGATCGTCTTGCTCTGGATCAATGCCTTTGAAGTCAGCATCAGTGAAGGTTATTGCTGGCAACCGCCGAGAAGACTGTCTATGAACAGTATTGACCGATCGGATAGCTCGGAGATGTCTCTTTTGGGCTGAAGAAGTGGTGCCTCCACCCGCAAATCCACCAGCAATAGTATTAATAACCCTCCTATGTGAAGGTGCCGAGTCATCTTTTCTTTCGCGCGACCTGCTTCTTTCACGCCGAGCTCTATCGGAGGTTTTATCAGAACGATCTTGCCTGTGCCGATCTTGATATCTGGGTTGATATGAGCGAGTCTGGGACGAACCTGACCGGTCCACAAAATTATGCAATTTTCCTTGCTTAATCAAGTCTTCAATCTTGTCTTTATGGGCCGCACATTCATCAGTTGAGTGTCCACGATTGCGATGATACCGACAAGATTTGCTAATATCCGCGCGTGGTGGAGTGGGCGCTCTCTTCGGAATTGTTAACACTTCGGAAGCCAAAGCCTGTTTGAGTACCGCCGCACGATTGGTATTAAGCGGAGTGTATTGAGTGTATTTCGGACCCCGAATAGGCCGCTCCCGAAGGGATATTTCTTTGCCTCGCCCCCTGTATGGTTGTTCTACCGATCTCTTGGGTTTAGCAGACTGCTCGACTCGGGCTTGATTTCTAAATTTTGTCAACTCCTCCATCTGCATGTATTTATCAGCCCTCCTACGTAGATCATTCACGTCCGAAGGAGGCTTTTTACAAATGCTGTTGACAAATGGGCCTGGCTTCAATGCTGTTGTAAGATGATGTAGTGCCACAGCTGGGTTGAGATCTTTGATTTCCAAAGCAGCCTTGTTGAACCGGTCCATAAACGCCCGAAGAGACTCCTTTTTATCCTGTCTAAGACCAACCAGAGATAAAGACGTTAGACTATGAGGGCGACTTGTTGCGAATTGGATAGTGAACTGTGATGACAATGTATTGAAGGAATCGATTGAGTTGGGTGGGAGACGAGTGAACCAACTGAGAGCTCTGCCTTTGAGGGACGTGGGAAAAATCCGACACAACGCAGCGTCATCTGTCGTACTTAGAGTTACCTGTGTCAGAAAAACATCTAAATGTTCATCAGGATCAGTAGTACCATCATATTTGTCAATAGGCAAAGCCTTCCAATTATCCATTAAAGGGAGTTGCATAATAGAGGGAGTAAACGGATGTCGGTGTGATCCGACAGTGGTCATATCTGCAGGACGACCCACAGTAGGTAAAGCCGAAGGGAACTTCTCAGGGGCTACTGCCGAAGCATGAGGAGCTGATGTATGGATCGCGTGAGATTGATATGACCCTTGAGTTTGTGTGTTGGTGACATGAGTAGGCTTCCATGAAGTATCCTGACTTTTCAATGCTTCATTTTCAGCCCTCAAGGCCGAAAGCTCCCTTGCATCTTTCTCTCTTTGTTGTTTCATTAACTCCATTTCTTGTTTCAGCAATCGCACTGTTTCGGAGAGGTCAGTTTCATCCACAACCTCCACATGCTCTTCAGTAGGACGATCTTGTGTGTTTGTTCTCCTAGTTATCGGCATCGTTCTTCTCAGCAAACTTTCAACCAACTTCGTTCGGCCCCACGGTGGGCGCCAAATGTACCTATCTAGAGGATACACCAATAATCTTCTCGTAGATTGAGGGCCGAACGACTGCTCCGATCCGATGTGAGTGAGAGGTTGGTACCTGCAAAAGGCACTCCAACGCTCAAGTCAGGACAAACACAAATATCGAGAGTAATTAATGAACAGTGACGTTACCTTTTGACCTGAGCTATTTATACTGACATTTATGGGCCTTGAGCCTTATGGGCCATATGGCGTATTTACCGTATTAGGTAATATACCTTAATCAAGTAATTATCCCCTAAGCCTAGATTAAGTGTTAAGTGATGATGGGCTGATTCAGGTGGCTGATTGGCGTTCGGCTACCTGGTTCTTCCATTCGGTGGCCGATGTAGGGATGACCGAACGTCTCTACCTGTACACCTACTTTACAATGATTTAACACTAATAACAAATATAAAAATAATTAAATATGTTAAATTTTATAAAAATCATGTTTAATTTATTTATGATATAAACATGTTTTTAATATTTGATACCACTATTGCCGGGAGCCTTCGAGACCTATAATACTTTGCCTTCATATAAGAAATTTGTTTACTTTTTCGGCATCCCTCGCCTACTCTTTTCAGCCTCTGTCTTATATCAGGCAAATTTATCATAAGTCCGAAGGACCGGAAATACTGGATCAAATTTTCATAGCGTTCTATTGTACAAGATCCTCTTAAAGAGGCGAGTACAGAACATACTTGCTTCAAATATATGCTACTGAGATCATAATACTATATATAGTATCAAGAGCTTTCGAGAGAGAGAAAGAGAAGTAAGTTTGGAAATAAAAAACTCTGGTGTTTCTTTACTCATGGATTTCTAAATCATTTTAAAATATATTTTATAAAAAAATTCTTAATAGAACACAAATCTTTCGATCTTTCCTATTTTGATTTTTTTAATCAACATATATAATAAATAGAAAACACAAAAGGTAAACATACATGCTGCAAACTTTATTTTATCAAAAATTAATTTTTTTAACATACTAAATTATATATATGAGTATTAAGATATATATATATATATATATATATATATATATATATATTATAATTAAAAAAATTTAAAAATTAATTCATTATTAAGAAATATTCTTTATCACATAAGAGAATTAAAAAATTTGATAAACGTCAAATAAATGAATATCTCCTCTAAATTTATATTTTATACATATGATAATTTAAATATATATATTTTTTTATTAATATATAATTTTATTTTTTAAAATATATTATTTTATTTAAATAAAAAAATGTATGTATCAAATGGTAGTGGGGGCACTTGCCCCCACTATAAACAACCTAAATTCGTCCTTGCTTATGAGATAAAATTGATTAGACTTAAATATATGTATGTTTTAGTTTTATTATAATTTTTTTTGTTTATTATTTCTTTTAAATTTGAAACTATGTTTTTAGTTTGTGTTGTTATATGATTTTTTAAAATTATTTATGTATTTATTAAAAGGTCAAGAATATCAAGTAATAATTACGTTTATTTATGATATTTTGTTAGTGTGTGACTCTACTAAAAATTAATTTATATAAGTTCTAAAAGAAAATTTTATTTATGTTCCTTAATAAGATTATTAGCAGAAAAACTAGAAACTTTAGATTTTAGAAGAAAGAAAATCAAACAAAAATATTTTGCAAAGACCAAAATTATTTTTTCATTTATTTTAGAAAGATCAAAAATAATATTTACAAATTTTAAAAGAATGAAAACTATTTACAAAAACCAAAATCTTAACTCACTTATTATGTTGACTAAAAATATCTTTAAATTAATTAATTATTATCATATATTTCAATAATATTATAATATCATTTAGTTTTAACTATTTGCGAAATAAAATTAATTAACCATGTTCACATGTGTAATTAATAACTTATAATATTCAATAACATCATAAGGTTATTATTTATTTATGAGACAACGTTCATAATATTTATGAAACAAAATTACTTAATCATATTTATATGTGTAATTAATAGCGTATAATAGTCAATAACTTTTAGGAATGACAAAATAGACCTACATCTTACAGACACCTGCAAAAATATCTTCATGCGAGATGGGTAAATATCCGTTTATATGGGGATGGGCATGAGACCGATATAAATCCACAAAATTTAGTAGGTTCGGGTGCAATGATACCTACCAATTTTATATATATATATATATATATATATATATATATATATATATATATATATATATATATTGTTATTATTTTAGATTCAAGATACAAGATGAAGTTGTTAGAGTACTTTTTTTTAAGCTTTATGGTAACTCATTTTCAATTGAAATTAATAATATAAAAAAAATTATGTTACTTATTGTTTGAAGAGTGTCAAACTAAAGTTAAAGGAATAGTAAAAATTTCAAAATTCATCAACAAATGTCAACGAGTCAAATTTGAATAATCTAAATATTAATAAATTTCTTTGTGATTATGACTCATTTGTGAATGATACAATTAAAATACAAAGAAAGTTTGAAATATAACTCTACTTGGAAGAAAACGTTTTGCCTAGGAGTTCTACTTTTGACATTATTTGGTGATGGAAAATAAATGGGATCAAGTCTTCAATTTTGTAAGAAATTTCCAAGGGTGTTTTGGTAATCTCAATTTCAATCGTACCTTCAAAATTTGCATTTAGCATAGAAGGTAAATTTTTGAGCTCTCATTATTATAGGCTTCATGAATTTACTTTAGAGGCACATATGTATGCACAAAGTTAATTAGTTGAAACACAAACAACAAGGTAATAAATAATTGAAGTATGTTTATTCAATACATGTTGTTTCATTAGTTATTGTTGGTTTTAATTATCAATTTAAATGGTCTAATCATTCATTTTCTTGTCTTGTAGTTTTTATCAGTATTATTAAACCAAAACAATATATAGATTTAGAAGACAAAAATTTACAAAACTATGGATAAATTGATTCCAATGATGAGGTTAAATGCCTACATATTTGTTTTTTTTTTTTTAATTTATAATATATAATTAATCTATAATTTTAATCTAACTAATTTTTATTCAATTTTTTTCATAGGTCTTGGAAAGTATTGTTAACACATGATCATGATGTTGGAAGTTTAATTACAAATTTTATTATGTTTTTTTTTAAGTTTATTTATAAGAATTCAATGTTTTGTAATTATAAGAATTGTTATGTTATATTTTTGTAATGTTAAAGACCTAACAAATTTTATTATTATGCGAGTCATGGGTGCAAATATGGGTACACAAGTAGTCAACAAGTACGAGGATGAGGATTAAAATTGCTATCAATAATGAATCGGGTATAGGTATTATTTTTAAATACGAATATGAGGACGAGTATTATAGAACCATACCAGATTCTATTCATTGTCATCCCTAATAATTTCATAAGACTATTAACTATTTATGAGACAACATTCATAATATTTATACACTAGTGCTCACCCGTATGTAAAAAGGATTTGTTTCATTTTTGTCATCGCAGTCAAATTGATTAATAAATTTAACAAAAAATGTTAAAAAATAATTATACAAATCAAAATAAAAAGAATAAGAAAATTATAGGAATCAAAATTAAAAATTAATAAAAATGAAAATAACTAAATTTTGAGAGACTAAAACAAAAACAAAAAAAATTTAAGAGGACTAAAATAATTAAAATTAAAGGAATAAAATGAAATCAACCTTATTTTATAAGAACTATATATTTATTTGAGTCAAATTTCAACCTTTAAATACAATATACGCACTATAATACATGTTCTCACCTGAGATCGGTCTGGGGACGACCTCTCCGATGAGATTGGTGAACCTCTTCCACTTGGTACGTTGGTCGTGCCGAGATGGGAGTGGTACCTGCAAAAGAGACTCTGATGCTAAAGTTAGTCCTTGATAGTGTAGATGTCTCATATATATAGCAGACGTACCTTGGTGATTTTAGGGTTTTTCCCTTTGGGTGAGAGCGAGGTTGACTTCGGCCCAAGATTGGTCGTGGCCCATTAAGTGCGTCGAGCGTTGTGGGCTCGTGCTTAGGATTGTTGTTACTGCAATTTGGGCTGAGCTGGACCTCAACACTCATGGATAGTACACCAGCCCCCAAGCTCCGAGTGCTTCTAGGGCGAGGAGTTTTATGCCGAATTTGTTGTCCAAGTGAAGGGTCATGGCCTTTCGTTTCACACCTTGGGCTAAGCGCCACACATTGATAGAGGGCTGCCTCGTTTCTCGAAGTGACAACAGCTGTAATGAAGAATGATGGCTCATAATGATGGGACGCACCCTGTCATATGAGTCCTCATTAAATGCGTCGTTCCTTGTCGCATATGACTTTTGGTTTTTAGGTGATGAAGGTTTATTTGCCACTTCACACCACTTCACACTTACTTTCACTTTTCTCTACTACCATTTCCATGCTCCTTCTTCGCTGCCTCTATTGTCTCTGTCTGTCTTCGTCATGGTTTAGGGCATTCCAGGTATTCTTTCTTTCGCTTCTTCCCCTTCTATTCCCCCATTGTCATGAGTATGTCTGGTGACGGAGAGCGAGGGTCTTCCCCTCCCCGGGCCATCCCTAATAAGGGTAAGGGTAAGGCCCCTGTGCAGGAGGAGGGAGTGGTGGTCACTAGTGGGATTGTCATCGGTGAAGATGATAAGAAGAGGAAGAGAAGGGAAATAATCGGCAGAATTCGCATCTTGCCATCGTCGCCACCGGCTACGAATGGGTTAGGGGAGATGTTGGGGAGTTTGAGAGCAAGTATAAGACCTTCCTAAGTCCTTGGAAGATGTGCTCGTTGGTTGTTTCCAAGCTCGTCCGAGTCGAGCCTTGCCAACATGGCGAACGTGTATTTATGTCAGGTATGACGAGTATCCCTTTCTTCTACATGTATCGCTATTTCTTTAGAGACCTCGGTGTCCGCCTTCCTTTCACTACGTTTGAGTGTGCCTTCCTCAAACATGTTATAACGTCGCCCCTTCCCAACTCCACCTTAATAGTTGGGGTTTCCTCCGGGCCTTTCAAGTACTGTGCATGACTCTAGGGATTGGGGCGTCTCTTCCTGTATTTCTTCACTTCTATTAATTAAAGTTGGGTGAGCCGTCGTTCGGGTGGGCGTCCCTTAGTGGCAATAAGGTTGGGGGTCTTTTTCAGTTTTTTTCCCAATCTTATTAAAATTTCAAAAAGGAGTTCGTCCAGGTTCATCCCGTGAATACTGATCCGAGGGTGGACAATGTATTCCACCTCGACGGGGAGCCGAGGTTCCCTTTTTTTGGCAACGGAACCCTGTCAAATTTAATGGGTCCGCCTGTATTCGCTTGTCAGCTTCTGACAAGATCGATATAGCTAATTTGGAAAAATTATCGCGACCTCTAGACAGCAAGATTGTCTTGGAACTTGCTGACGTAGCAGACAAGGACCAAGGTTTAGAGGGTGAGTATCTCATCACTAAGTCTTAGTAGTTCCGATTTGCGGTCATTGACTTCTTCATGGTTTGGTTTTTCTTGCCTTTGCAGATTTGATGGGGAAGAGTAGGTGGCGCAAACTCAAGGCCAAGTTCAATGCCGAAGAGCTCGAGGTTGATGATCATGCCAAGGAGGGGACCCCCAACCTTTGACCTCGCCATAAGAGAAAAAGGGGCCTAAAGGAGGTTAAGGCGGGTGAGACCTCGGCGGGTCCAGTGACCGAGGAGGTGACCTCTGGTGCCGCTGAATAGGTAGCGACTATAGATCTAACCCTGAGTCCCCGAGCAGAGACTCCGTCGAGGGAGCCTATCACCTAGGCTACTCCAGAGAAGTAGGTAATGGTTGAGTTTGTTTAGAAAAATTTGTTTAATTTTTCTAAGTTTAGTTTTTCTAAGTTTAATTTATATGATTTTGTATCCACTATAGGTGGCTCCTACATTGAGAAGGCTGGGGTGTCACGTTAAGTTGTCGATCTGGGGGCACCATCTACCCTCCCTCCACTGGCAATGTCGCTGACTCTCGGTTCAGCTGGGCCAAGGTCGAGGTGTATTCACCAAAGGTTCAACGTTACTCAACCATTGGCCCGGCTGGATCATGTAAGCATGTCGTCGGACATCGCCTCATTGTGGAACCCCAACCTAACTGCCAAGGGGTTCTACAAGGAAGATCCAACCTTCGTGGCCGATAAGGCCATCATAGAGAATGATGGAAGGAACTTGAAGAAGATTGATGCTCATCCAAATCCAATCCATCCAAGACCTTTTCACTCTTAAGGAGACTCGGTTTGATGCTTGAAAACACCTTGAAGAAACCTTCAATGGTGGAGAAGCACTTAGGGAGGTCCGACCACTTCTTAAAGTTGAAGAAGCTTGAGGAACCAAGCATCAAAAGTTGAAGAACTTTTGAGAGAAACCTTGGAAGAGAGTTTCCACGGTTTTGAGGTGACTTTGAGAAGAGAGAATTTTGTTAAAATTCTGAAGTTCATTCATCAAAAGTGAGCTACAATGTGAGAGTTACAAATATATAGGGAGAGGTAGCTTATGGAGCAAGCTAACCTTAACCATGGTTCACTAGGAACCATGGTAAGGTTCACTTGACCGTCCAAGGTTTAGAAACTTGTGGAGCAAGCTTCTCACTTGACTTGCTTGGGAAGCAAGCTAAGGAGAAGCTTGTGCTACAAGTTTCTAAGCTTGAAGATAGTGAAGAGAAACTCGGCCAAAAGAAGGGACCTTAGGCTAGGCGGCCAATTGACTTAGTTTTGCTCAAATCCGGATTTGAAAAATGTTGATTTGGTTTAGTTAGGTTCATCTAATGTTGATGAGACCTAGCTAAATCAAATCCTTGAAAAATTAGGAGCAAAACAAGTCTAATATGTAAAATTTTGCCTAGGCGCAATTCTAGCCCAATTACTAATCACACCCTCTAACTTTGCTAAATGCCACCCCTACTCCTACTACTGAAAATTAGAAAAGGAGTGTACTTCTAGGTTAGGTTAAATGGAGTCAAATTGACCAAGTAACCTACCCTAAAAACAATATACAATGAGAAATAAAAGTGAATAAAGTGTCTCACAAATACAAAGGCAAAAATAAGCCTATACAAAGAAATTATGTACAAACTATACAGAAGTAGAACTAGGCCTTCTCTTCATGATAGAGTAGTCCAAGAGAAGAGTACCTTGGCCTTTGAAAGTGCACTGGTCTTCAAGAAGTCCAACTTTTCTTGTATGTTGTTGGCCATAGCTCTAGTTATAGGGCCCTTGGCCCATGGTCTATCAGAGAAGGTTAACCCAATCGAGGGACTTAACTCGGCCACGATATTCATGCAGAGGTCGATTGCCATCATGGATCATTGGAGACACCGATGGCAACATCATCAAGCCGAGCTAGAGAGGGCGCAGAGGGAACATGCTAAGCTCAAGGTGATGAGGAGGGACTTTGCACAAGCTTAGAAGTCCCTAGAGGTGGCAATTAGGGCCAATGAGACATATGCTGCGAAGGTCGGCGAACTCCTCGAGGTCATCAAGGCGACTAAGGGTGAGTTTGAGGCCGCTTCTGGTCAAGCTCGTTCCCTGGAGGAGGAGGGCAAGGTTTTGAAGGCCAAGCTGAAGGCAGCTAAGGAGCTATGCGATGAGGTTCTCCTTGTGAGCAGGGCTGAAAAAATAAGTGCCTTAAAGGCTGATGTCGAGATGCTTGCTTCGTCGAAGAAGAAGCTAGAAGATGAGCTTCAAGATACTGAACGGGCCGTCCTTATTGAGCATAAGAAGGGCTTTGCCAAGGTGACTCGTCAAGCCAAACTTCTTGCTCCGGGTGCAGATCTCTCCTTGATGGATATCAACAAGGATGTTTGGGGCGACCAATTGGTGAATGAGGATAATCTCGAGAGTTCAAGTGAAGACACGACTGTTTAGACTAGGACTTTATATTTTTTTTTGTTGTTTATGTATTTCCAGACTTGGTATTTGTAATGAATATTTATGCTTGAATGAAGCGTATTTTGCTTTGGTTTTCTCGTATGTTGCTTTTGTTTGGATAAGTGTGAATTGTGCTAAGGTTCGAATCCAACTTTAGTTAAAAAAAAATTGTACCAAGGTTCGAACACTAGTACAAAAGAGGTATTCCACGTCGGTTATTTTGAGCTTTTTACGTCGAAAAAAATACCGACGTTAATGCGGGAGACATAAATCTACGTCGGCATTGTAAAATTGACTTAAATTTACGTCGGACATTACCAAGGTCCGACGTAAAAAAGTAGTAAAAAAAAACATAACGCGTGGCCCGTTCTGCATGGAGAACGGGCCGTTCTGCATGGAGAACAGACCGTTCTGCTTGGAGAACGGGCCGTTCTGCAAGCAAAACGGGTCGTTCTATTTCATAGAACAACCCAAAAGAAAGGCCAACAACCCACACAAATAGAACAACCAAAAAATCGAATAGAATAGATAGCCACAATAGCAATGCGAAGAAAAAAGGTGTTAACGAAACCCTGATTCATACCTGATGAGCTACAACAGTGTGCGAATGAGTAACAAAGAGTTCACCCCACTCTACAGAAGACAAAAAAATGATTCAGTAACAAAGGAGAGGGAGAGGGTTTATAAAGAAAAAAAATGAAAAGTGATGAAGAGTGAATGCGCACAGTGTGCCTCGCACTCTCTTATTCAATTTTGCGTCCTTTTTATACGTCGGATCCTACCAGGTTCGACGTAAAAAAGTTGGCAAAAATTACAAAAATGCCAGGGCGTCTTTTTTACATCGGATTTTAGTGTGTCCGACGTTAAAGAGGTGACATAATATACTAATTTTGCACTAGTGGAATTCGACCTTGGCTAGATATAAATTGTATCAAGGTTCAAATTCGACCTTGGCTAAATACAAATTGTACCAAGGTTCAAATTCGACCTTGGCTAGATATAAATTGTTCCAAGGTTCGAATTCGACCTTGGCTAAATACAAATTACACCAAGGTTCGAATTCGACCTTGGCTAGATATAAATTGTACCAAGGTTCAAATTCGACCATGGCTAAATAAAAATTGTACCAAGGTTCGAATTCGACCTTGGGGAGATGCAGATTGTGCTAAGGTTCAAATTCAACCTTGGCTAAGTACAAGTTATATCTAGGTTCGAATTCGACCTTGGTTAGATGCAAATTGTACTAATTTGTTCTTGTCGAGTGTAGACAGTGCGAATTTAAGGATATGTGAAGAATGATAGTTCCTTTTATTGATTTGATAGGTGTGCCTCATTAAAACCTCTTCGGCCAAAACCCATTATTTTTTCTTAAGGGAAAAAACACCGAGGAGGAAAAAGAGTACAACACCTTGTTTTACAATTTAGCTAAAATAAAACTTGGGGTGAGTGGCGTTCCACGTTCTTGGAATGGTTTTGCTGTTGAGTTCTTCTAATCGATTTGCTATGTTGCCTAGGTCATCGATAACTCAGAACGGGCCTTCCTAGTTAGGCGCGAGTTTTCCTTCTGACAGGTTTTTCCTCGCCTCACCTTGTAGTCGCCAGACTAGGTCTCCGACCTGGAAAGCTCGTGGGTGGACCCTTGTGTTGTACCTTTTGGAGGCCCGGAGGTTGCAAGCTTATTCTATGATCCGAGCTTCTTCGCTGACTTCATCTACTAATCGAGGTTGGTCGCAATCTCCTGGATATTTTGCTCACTGTTGAAGGTGAGTCGCCGATGAGAAGCCCCGCCGACTTCAACTGGGATCATGGCGTTAGAATCGTAGGTCAGCCTATAAGGCGTTTCTTGGGTTGTCGACTGCAGGGTGCAATGGTATGCCCAGAGGATACTCAGGAGCTTGTCAACCCTCTATCCCTTAGCACTTTCAGCTGTTTCTTGAGTTCTTGGAGTATGACTTTGTTGGCGGCCTTAGCTTGGCCGTTGGTTTGTGGGTGTTTGACGGAGGTGGCGAGGTGCTTGATGCCGAGCTCTTGGATGAAGGTTTCGAAGCTTTGGGCAATGAACTATCTTCCATTATCGGTGATGAGATCGGCAAGCTATATTAGCAGATGATATTCTTCCATGTGAATTTTTAGACGTTCTCGGTGGTAATCTTGGCGAGAAGGCATGATTCAATCTACTTAGTGAAGTAGTCGACTGTTACTAGTAGGAATTTGAGTTGGCCCTTGGCGGGGAGCATGGTCCGAGGATGTCCATTCCCCACTAGGCTAAGGGCCATGGGGATGCTATTTGGTGGAGGACTTCTGGTGGCTGTCAGTGTGCGTTGCCAAACTGTTGGCACACTTTTCATTTTTGCACATAATCCTTGTAGTCTAACTTCAGCGTGGGCCAATAATACTCAGCTCGAATCACTCTAGATGCCATGAAGCATGCGCCGGAGTGCATGCCGCATATGCCTCGGTGAATTTCCTCGATGACGTAGTTGGCTTGGGGCTTGGTTAGGAATTTGTGTAGAGGGGCCAAGATACTTCTTTTAAAAAATTCTCCTGTAACAATGAAAAATTGGGATGATCTTACCTTCATTTTCTGAGCTTTAACTTTGTCCTCGGGTAACGTCCCATTCTGCAGGTAATTCCAGATGTCAATCATCCACTCTTTATCCTCAACGTCGTTGACACCGACGACCTTGACATCTAGGCTAGGGGAGTTGATGGTCTCTTGAATGATGGTTCGATGTTGTCCAGGGCACTTCGTACTGGCGAGCTTGGACAGGAGATCGGCCCTAAAATTCTATTCCCAAGGCACGTGGTGTATTGTGCATTCCTCGAAGGATGAATCCACTAGGATGCTTCGTGATAGTATCTTTGTAGTAGTGGGTCCTTGGTCTGGTAGGCACCGCTAAGTTGTTCCACCATGAGTTTTGAATCACTGTTGCAGCTTACCCTTAATGCTTCGATGTCCCATGCCAACCTTAATCCTGCCAACAATGATTCATACTCTGCCTGGTTGTTGGTGATTTTAAATCCAAATTTCAAGGACTATTCGATGGTGACTTGGTTAGGGCCTTCAAGGATAATTCATGCACCTCCGCCTTTAGTGTTGGAGGATCCATTGACGTACCAGGTCCAGGTTGGCTTTTCTTCTGTAGAGGTCGGGATGAGTTCGACCATGAAATCTGCTAGGCATTAGGCTTTATGGGGTCCTCGGGTTTCGTATTTGATGCCAAATTTGGATAGCTCGACTAACCACGCGATCATGCGCCTCGTGAGTTATGGTTTTCTCAATATCTGTTTAATTGGGTAGTTTGTCTTTACGACGACCTGGTGGCTTTGGAAGTAAGGTTGGAGACACCGAGCGAAAATGACTAGTGCCAATGCTAGCTTTTCAATCGTCTGGTACCATTTTTCTGTGTCCTGGAGAACTCGACTGACGAAGTATATGGGGATTTGTTCTTTGTGGCGCTCTTGCACTCACTACACTGATGGCATCCTCTACTACAACCAAGTAGAGAAAGAGGTCGGAACGATGGTCTGGCCTTTGTAGGACTGATGGGGTGGCGAGGAAGCTTTTGAAGCCCTTGAAGGGTTCTTCACACTGGTCAGTCCATTCAAAGTTCTTTGGCTTTCGTAGCAGGGTGAAGATGGGTCCCGCCTTCTCTGCCAACCTAGGTATGAAACGTGAGAGGGAGACTAACCTTCTTGCCAATCTCTAAACGTCCTTGATAGTTTGGGGACTTCGCATCTGTATGCCAGCTTCCCATTTCTCTGGGTTGGCCTCAATTCCCCTGTTAGTGATCATGAAGCCGAGAAACTTACCTCCCTGGACCCCGAAGATGCATTTCTCAGGGTTTAAGTGCATGTTGTACTTTCGTATCTGGTTGAACACATCGGCAAGGTCGGTGACGTGTGCCTCGGCCGATATGGTTTTTATGACCATGTCATCTACATATACCTCCATGTTCCTCCCAATTTGTTGATGGAATACCTTGTCCATCAATCTCTGGTAAGTGGCTCCCGCATTTTTTAGGCTGAAAAGAATCACGCGGTAGCAAAAATTGGCCTGATCAGTGATGAAGGCTGGGCTTTCCTTCTCTAGTGGGTACATCATGATCTGGTTGTACCTAGAGTATACGTCAAGGAAACTAATGAGAGCATCACTACTACAAAAGGCACATTTTACATCGGTTGTTTTAGGCATTTTACATCGGTTTTGAAAACGATGTAGATTCAAGCGATGTAAAAAGTGCAAGACATTTTACATCGGTTTCCAAAACCGATGTAAAAAGTATCATTTCTACATCGATTATTGACATAACTGATGTAAAATATGACATATTTTACATCGGTTCTGGGTGGAACCGATGTAAAATATATCATATATTTTACATCGGTTCCACCCAGAACCGATGTAAAATATGTCATATTTTATAAAATTTCATGTTGCATTATTCTCCCCACATCTCAATGCATTAAACAATTGGGTAACATGGATCAATCAGAATTTAACCAGATCTAATTTTTCCTATCTAGCTAAGATGGATCCATGTGAGGGTGGGGGGGGGGGGGAAGATATACTGCTATTGCAAAATATTTAGTCCTGTTTAACAGAAAAAAGTGAAATTATATCCCTATGGGGAGAACTCTTGGGTAACAGATGCAAAGATAAAAGTAGAAAATTTAAATACTGCCTATAACAGAAGGACAAACGAGAATTAGATGCTAGGAAAAAAAAGATAAATTATACCCCATTCACACCTTCAACAAGAAAAACATAGAAGAAATCAGAATTTGTTTCCAAAGTACATACTTGGATATCGTTTAAGCTCTCGTTGGACAAGGTCGTAAGGGAAAGGACAAAGTTGTTCCACTCTACATATTGCAACGTCCTTTGCATCAACCTTTCTTCGTTGATCATCAAGTTCATAGTAAATCTGCAAGTGGTAGTTGAATTTTATATTCATATACAGCAATTTAGAAAACAATGGATATATACTAGTCTGATGTAATTGAAGAACCACTTAAATTCATATATACGGAATAATAAAATCCACCAGATGTAACAGCATGAAAACTGGTTAATAATAACATGAAGATAGCTGGTTTATAATGAGAACCACATACCTTTCCAGAGCAAAGTACTAAACGTCTAATACCCTCCTCAACATCTGAGTGGAGATTTTGGTCTTTTATGAGGCGCTTAAATCTGGTTCCCTGTTTGTCAAAACCTGGGTGGCCTTGGACATCATCAAACTCAGATAAATTTGATCTGCAAGCCTTGCTACAAAGCAGTTTCTTGGGGGACATTACAATGAGAGGTTTACGGAATTCTCTATGAACCTACAAGATCAAAAGCAGCAGAGTGAGGCAAAATATGAGCATTTGAATTCAATTAGGCAAGTAGAAAACCATGACAAACAACTATGTGAGGATCTATAGAATGAAGTAGTATTTTCATATTAAGGTTCCACTATAAAACAAAAACACACTTAGGTCGAAACATTTTGAATTTCAGGTCCAACTCTTTCCAACACAAAGTGTTTTAAAAGAATCCTCTATTGTCATACTTTGGTTCACATACAGGACAACCAAAAAGGTCTAAGGAACTAGTCATGAATTTGTTAAAACTGAGAACAGAACATAAACTTTTATGAGTATTCAATGCGCTAATTTAACAAGTCTGATTCTCATTCCTTCATTTCCAAACTACACAACAAAATTTTGAGCAAGGTCCTGAACATACAGAAGTGTTGACACTGTCATATTCAATCCAAGAGTTGACATGACAATAAACATCAGTAAATAATTATATTAGTAATTGCAGTAGTAAATAAACTTAACAATATAAAAAACAAAGGTCACAACGCACCTGCTAGCCTAGCCTTGAGCCACTGACAAAACTTTATCAGAACCCTATGCAAAGAGCCAAACAAATAAAGGGAACAACACATTTGGCACACAACCATTTTAGAAATGAAGGAATGCCAAAACTGTAGCAGAGTTGAAACACATGACATATCTTCAATTAAATATATTATATATACAATTTTAATCCATGCATATTTCCCAGTCATCACAGGAAATTCAACTTCCACCCAAAACATAATCAGTAAACCACACTGACTTTTATGTTTCACAGAGGTGGTTAATGAAAATAAAAACCATTATGTTGCAGTGCAGAGCAGCCATTATACAAGTTAAATAAAAACCATTATACAAGTTAAATAAAAACCATTATGTTGCAGTGCAGAGCAGCCAACCCCAAAATCATTATAGTGGATAACACATGGTGGGATGACATATATTTTAAAGATTATAAACACAAGTTAAATATAAATGGTCAAAAATAAAATAAGTAAAATTAAAGACATTTATAATTAATGGTCAAAAGCCCATCTGATGATATTACTCATGATCAGAGAAAATATACAGTTTAGTATATTTTACACACACACAAAGGTATACTAAACAAACACAACAAATACGTTTTATTGTATCAAGGAATATGAACAATGTGATACCTCCGGTTCGTGACATTTGACTCTTGCCGACCATAAGAGACAAAAGCTTATTACGCCCAAAAAGCAATTCACCATGCTTGACCCCTTTAAAATAAATACACATCAGAATTTTCTAAAGTGGACAAAAAAATGGCAAGTGCAAGCTTTATTTCTTTTAAAATCATCTTACCAACAAAATAACCCACACTGTATAGACTTGCAATATGTTTGAAATCTGAATAAGATACTACAACATTAAGGCATTAACTCTAAATCCATTAATAATTGAAAAATGAAGGGCATATTCCATCTACATATCAAAGAAAATGAAGGGCATGCCAGAATAGAACAATAGATAGTTTCATCTAGATTTCAGATTTATTTTAATGAGTCAACTACTGCTAAGAATTGGAGAACTCTATATACCTGTCACAAATGATTTTCTATATTGAATCGTTAAATACAACGAACTAGATTTCAAGAATTGTGTGAGGAGTTTTTTGCAAGTGTAAAATTCCTTCTTAAATTCAGTCGACTATGCAATTCATTAAAGAATTGAACAGCGATAATTTTCTTTTATAGGTGATTAGACTTCTAAAATACATCAAAGACAGATTAGGCAGCTTACTGTTCCAGATTAGTAATACATGAATACACAATGTTGTTCAGAATCTGCTACTAAATGCACACATACAAAGTACAAATACACGTGGTAGCATTGAATTTGGAATTAAAATAGAGACGGGTATTGTATGAAATGATAGTGATGTTAGTGTTACATAAAAGAGGAGGGAGAAAAAGTGTTAGAGATGAGGACCTGAAGTTGAGTTTGAAGTCTGGTTCCACTGAAGTCGGAAAGAGAGGAAGCTAAGGGAGAGAAAGAAAGTTGGTTCTGTTGGAGTGCAACCACCCTTGCCATGATGATTCTTTCCACAGTGTGTGTGGACTTTAGTCCAATGAAAATGGTATGGGACAGAAATTTGAAGTGTTTTTCTTTCTTTCCCTCACCCAATTAACTAACTCCCCACCTCTTCTTTGCTTATGATAAGACAATGACCCACCTCCATCTCCATCCACAGCCTCACAATTCATCCACAAACTGTTTGAAAGAATATATTCTGCATAAATATAAATGGAGTGTACTAAATCTCTAAATCTTAATATTAGTTCAATCTATTTGTTGAGTGAAGAAACAAAGCAGGCTTAATCAAGATCTCTAGCCGCAAGTAAATCCTCCGAACAGTTTCCTAAATTTTCCCCAACAACATTCGTGGTAGTTGTTTCCTTGGCTGCCTGCTCGTGAAAGAAAAGATAAGCTTCTGAATTTGAACTTTAAATCACAAAAGAAAGTGAAAAAATTAAGTGATAACTTCATCTAGCTTAAGACTGTTCCCATTTATCAAGTCAATTATTCTCCCTGGAGTCCCAACCACCACGTCCACACCACGTGAAAGTGCACTCTGCTGGGTAATATAAGAAACACCCTCGTAGACACAAACAGTGTTGAGATAAGGCGCAGATTCCTTTATCTCCTTCTCCACTTGCTTGGCCAACTCCCTTGTAGGCGCAAGCACCAAAGCTCTCGGAAGCTTACTAGACCGCCTGCAACAAAGAATCAAATGCATGACCATCAGCATGATATGTAATCATGTGTATGTCCAGATTCATGTTGGATGATCTAAAATCATGTTAAAATTACCAGCTAGTGAAATTTTAAGTAAACGTCCACATGTTGTAAGGTTTCACGTTGAGAAACTAATTTTTCAAGTCCAAAATTGATTTAACTTTGAGTTGAAACAATTCTAAATAGTTTTTCGAGTTGGATAAATAATTATTTTACTGCTAACTTGGTTTTAGAATAAAAAATCGAAACACTTAAAAATCAATTGGTGTTATATATACATAAAGCAAAGTGCAGAACATGAAGGATGATTGATTACCTGTGAGAAGGTGCAAGTTCATCTTCAGTGAGGCCTTTAATAATTGGAATCCCGAACGCCAATGTTTTACCGGTGCTGGTCTTGGCTCGAGCAATGATATCTCTGCCTTCAAGTGCAGGTACTAACACAGCTCTCTAATGATGCATAAAGAAGGAAATGAAGGTAAACATCGGTAGCGTAATGTAACCCTAACAAGTAAGAAAAAAAAGAAAAGGAACCTGAATAGGGAAAAGGTGCGTAATCCCTCGGGTGCGGAGGGTTTTGACAAGGTGCGTGGGCAAGTGGAGCTTGGAAATGTCGAGTTTGTCGGGCTTGGCAGTTTTGGAATGGGAATTTTGGTCGAAGTCGTGGTCGTTTGGGTCGAAGCCTTGGCTTAGTCCTTTGAAGGCTTCTTCACTAAGGAGGGAGGAATTGGGCGTGGCGACGACGGAAGGGACGAAGGTGGGGGTGGGCCTGAGGCCCGTTTTGAAGTTGGAGTGGCGGTGGGCTCTGACGACGTCATTTCCCTCAAGCCCCTCCACCACCACCACAAGCCCCAAACACGTCTGGAAGAAGCAGATCTAGGTCCTCCTCCTCCTCAATTTGTTCGTCTGCGCCGTCCTCTTCGTCATCTGGTTGTGGGTTTTCTCGCAGAATCAAAATCAAAAAAACAAAAGGGCTTTGGAGAACGATGGGAAGCAAAGGGTTCAGAGACGACGAAGGCGTTCTTTAGATGTGACGAGCGCGAGGGCTTTCTTTGGTGGTGGCATATGCAATCGAGGAAAGCTATTCAGTTCTACATCGGTCTTAAAGTGAACTGATGTAGATATATTTATGTTTTTTTCTTATTTACGACATTGCCACCGTGCTTTCAGTACTACATCGGTCCTCCAACAAACCGATGTAAATACTTAATATTACATCGTTTTCTTTTAAAACCGATGTAAAATACCACCGCAATTTATTTTTACATCAGTTATACTAAAATCGATGTAAAATTGGCGATGTTGATGAATCCTTTTCTAGTAGTGCATGGCCCGAGGCTCCATCAACCAACCTGTTAATGCTCGACAGGGGGTATGCATCTTTCGGGAAGGCTTTGTTTAAGTCGGTGTAGTCGACGCACATACGCCACTTCCCCGAGCTCTTCTTAACGAGAACCACATTGGCTAGCCACGTGGTGTATCTTACTTCTCGGATGAAGCCTGCGTTCATTAGTTTTTGGGTCTCAGCTGTGATGGCTTCTCGTTTTTTCCCTTTAACTTTTGTTTTTCTTTGGGCCACTGGCTTGGCTTCTTTGTGGATCGCTAACTTGTGACAGATAAGATTAGGATCTATACCTGGCATGTCGACGCTTGACCATGCGAAGAGGTCGACATTTTTAGAGATCTCGGCCATAAGTTGTTTTCACAGCTCTAGGTTTAGTTGTTGGCTTATCTTTATGCATTGCCAGGGTAGTTTGCCGATCTGAAAATTGACTAAATTGTCAATAGGACTTAGGCGATTGTCATTGGATTCTGACCTTGGATCGAGGTCGGTGACTTCAACCAGAACTATGTGAGCCTCGGTGAAGGTGTCACTTTGGCGTCGCTCCTTGGTTGGTGGCGACGCTTTCAAACTTTCGACGTAGCACTGTTGAGTTGTTCTTTGATTGGCCTTGATGGAGATTATCTGTTCGTTGGTCCCCGGGAACTTCATCATCAAATGTGGGGTGCACACTACGGCTCCGAGTTGATTCAACATCGGCCTGCCTATTGTCGCCACCGGCCCGAAACGGGGCTTTCGGCATTCGCGAAGGATGGTTGGACTCGTTTATTTGTTTAAAAATATGGATTGCTAGAATGACGTATTCTCAAACTGAGACCTTGTTAAACGAGCAATTTTATTAAATGATTCACCAATCCATATTAATCCCAAGCGGGACCCTCCATGGATTAGTGGTTTTCGCAAAAGGAGGGTTCTTTGGAGTCGCCACCAATGTTTTACTCAAAACATTGGAAAAAGGGATAAGGCAATCGATTCAAAAATCGACTTCGGCCATTACAACCAGAGTCGGGTAAGGGAGTCGGTTACGCGTGGGGAAGGTGTTAGCATCCCACAGCGCCCCTTTCGGGTTCCCTATGACAGATTATTTCTAAAATAACAGTGTAGAATTACTAAATTACCCCTATTTATTCTAAGCAATTATAAATTAACTATCTACATGATGACAGTTAAATATGCACACAGAAAGCAGTAAAAAGAAGGATTTTGAAGAAGAAACCTTTGAAGCGTGCTTTCTATATATTTCGTAAAACTGGGAAGCTTTTTGGCGTTCCCTCGCTCTACAAGCCCGCTCGCTCCCTTCCTATAAAATTTTAACTATGGAAATCCGGAGGATTTCCCTTCGACTAGGTTCGATCCTCAAGCAAAATGGCTCGGGGCTCAAGAACTTCGTCGGATCAACTCTCCGAGTGATTTCCAGGGCAGAACACTGCTCAAAAACCCCAGAATACTCAAGGAGAGGGTTGAAACTATGTTCCAAAGTGTGTAATGACGTCCAATTGACGTCATATTTATAGGGAATAGGCGCAATACGGGCTACGGAATCAATACGGCCGTATTGAAATTTTTGAACTTCAATACGGCCGTATTGAGTTCAATACGGCCGTATTGAAATTCAGAAATTTCAATACGCCCGTATTAAGTTCACTGCGGCTGCATTGAAGCTTCAATACGGCCGTATTGATTTCAGTACGGCCGTATTGAAGTTTCAGAAACTTCAATACGGCCGTATTGAGTTCACTGCGGCCGTATTGAAGCTTCAATACGGCCGTATTAAGTTCAGTACGGCCGTATTGGGCTTCATTCCCTCCACTTCCTTATTTTGAGCTATTCTAAGACCTCTAGACCTACAGAGAACCCTCCTAGGGCCTTCCAGGAGTCCTTCTGGCTGATCTTCCTTCAGTCTTCGAGAGTCTTCAAGCTTTATTTCCGACCCGGACAATTTTAGGGGTCTACAGCTGCCCCCCCTTTACTTAATCAAACGGCCTTTTGGTGTACCGATTGACAAGTAAAGGAGTTGACCCAATTGTCCGGGTAATGTGCCAACCTTCTGACTTGTAGCGTCTTCCGGTGGAAAATTGTTGAGTAGCCTCTCCAGGTTGAGTATTAGTCGTCGCCTCTCCAGGCTCATTGCATACCTCCGTGTTCCTTGACAACCTCGGGGTAGCTGAGTACCGCCTCTCCAGGCTAATACCTCCGTGTTCCTCGATAACCTCGGGGTAGTTGAGTACCGCCTCTCCAGGCTAATACCTTCGTGTTCCTTGACAACCTCGGGGTAGTTGCATACCTCCGTGTTCCTTGACAACCTCGGGGTAGCTGAGTACCGCCTCTCCAGGCTAATACCTCCGTGTTCCTTGACAACCTCGGGGTAGTTGAGTACCGCCTCTCCAGGCTAATACCTCCGTGTTCCTTGACAACCTCGGGGTAGTTGAGTACCGCCTCTCCAGGCTAATACCTCCGTGTTCCTTGACAACCTCGGGGTAGTTGCATACCTCCGTGTTCCTTGACAACCTCGGGGTAGCTGAGTATTGCCTCTCCAGGCTAATACCTCCGTGTTCTTTGACAACCTCGGGGTAGTTGCATACCTCCGTGTTCCTTGACAACCTCGGGGTAGCTGAGTACCGCCTCTCCAGGCTAATACCTCCGTGTTCCTTGACAACCTCGGGGTAGTTGAGTACCGCCTCTCCAGGCTAATACCTCCGTGTTCCTTGACAACCTCGGGGTAGTTGCATACCTCCGTGTTCCTTGACAACCTCGGGGTAGTTGAGTACCGCCTCTCCAGGCTAATACCTCCGTGTTCCTTGACAACCTCGGGGTAGTTGCATACCTCCGTGTTCCTTGACAACCTCGGGGTAGCTGAGTATTGCCTCTCCAGGCTAATAAGATGATTTTGTCTCCACAGTCCACGATGCTGCTTCGACATTTTTCTGATTTTGTGCCACTGAGGGCTGGATAACGCAGGGATCCGTCTAGGGGATGTGCAGTCATTCATAGGTTTTTGTGTCCCAACTTGCATTGCTTAGTTGGTACCCATGGGGAATTTCTGTTTCCTTGGGGTGTAGACACAGATGCTCTTCTTGAATTGAGCGATGCCTTATGTTTGGCTGACGTCCTTTGACGTTGGTGGAGTATCCCGGTTATCCTTATTCGGGTATCTCTTTTTGATTTTCTGATTTTTACTGCCTCTGTGTAGGCTGTTATCCGCTGGGGATTCTGTCATTGGTTGTGATTGGCCTCTTCTGTTAGGCGTATCAGCTTGACGTTCAATGATTGGCTGAAAAGCCAGATTTCGCTTGGGGAATGATTATTGATCTTTTCGATTTTTTCACTTTTTTGAAAGAGTGCCTCTGAGTAGGCGAATTATCTTGATGTTTGATGATTGGCTGAATGCCGAATTCCGCTTGGGGAATGATTATTGATCTTTTTTGGATTTTCTCTTTTTGAAGAAGTGCCTCTAAGTAGGCGAATTATCTTGATGTTCAGTGTTCGGCTGAGTGCCGGATTCCTCTTGGGGAATGGTTATTGATCTTTTTGATTTTTTCTCTTTTTGAAGGAGTGCCTCTTGAGTAGGCGACTGGGGATTTAGGGATCTTATGTATCCCAGAGTATTATTTAGGAAGCCTCTACAGGCTTAGCCTCACTCAACGCTTGAGCTGGAGAGCTATATTCACTGAGGAAGTTTAAGTCCTTTGACTTGGATATCTTGCTTGGGAGATCGTACTTCCATTGGGGATTTTGACGATTTTGCTTTGATAGCTCTCGCTGGGGATTTGTTCCGTGAGCTTGAGTTGAGGTTTCTCTGGGGAGTATTATTTCTGCGAGCCTCTCTAGGCTCAGTTATTCTGCATACTGTGGAGGATGTGGAGTATTATTTTGGTAAGCCTCTCCAGGCTTAGTTATTCTGTACAAACTGTTTGTTGGATTTTCTATATCCTTGCCTTTTTTCATTTTCGGCTTTTTCTGTATTTTGCCTTTTCTTCTGATTTGGCTTTTTCTGTATTTTGCCTTTTTTATGTTTTTGGCTTTTGCTGTACAGAAATTAAAAGTGCTAAAGAAATTAAATTCAGTTATTATGAGAGAGTATTATTTCGGCAAGCCTCTCCAGGCTCAGTTACTTTGTAGGAGTATTATTTCGGCAAGCCTCTCCAGGCTCAATTATTCTGAAGGAGTATTATTTCGACAAGCCTCTCCAGGCTCAATTATTCTGTGGGAGTATTGTTTCGGCAAGCCTCTCCAGGCTCAGTTATTCTGAGAGTATTCTTTCGGCAAGCCTCTCCAGGCTCAGTTATTCTGAGAGTATTCTTTCGGCAAGCCTCTCCAGGCTCAGTTATTCTGAGAGTATTCTTTCGGCAAGCCTCTCCAGGCTCAGTTATTCTGAGAGTATTCTTTCGGCAAGCCTCTCCAGGCTCAGTTATTCTGAGAGTATTCTTTCGGCAAGCCTCTCCAGGCTCAGTTATTCTGTATGACGCTGTTGATTTTCTGAATCTTTGCATTTTGTTTGCTGTTGTCATACACAAGCAATTTTTTCTATTTTTTCTATTTTATGCAATTGCCTCATGACGAGGTCTTTGAAAATTTCTTTATGGCCAATACGGCCGCATCCATTTCAGTACGCCCATGTTTGAGTTAAAAATTTGTTCATAACCCCAATTTTAGTACGGGTGTACTGAACATGGTACGGGCGCATTGTTTTTTCTGAAGTTTATATATTTTTTGTTTTTTTTTGTTTGTTTTTTCAATAAACAGAGAATAAGTGATCTTCCAGTACACCTATCATCTGTATGCATGTATGCGGTATGATGCACCTAATTCTATTTGACTCTTTTTTCAAAAGAATTAACCGATGCGGTTTTGGATTTTGCCATTCCTCTTAGACGGGCTGTGCGCTGCCGACTTCTGTAACCGAGGAATGATGCGTATTATATTTGAGATTTGGTGTCATCAACCAAATGATCCTTCCCTTTCTTTAGAAGATGTGTCAACCCTCCTATTGACCACTATATCTCCATGTTTCCACTAGATTATTCAAAAATCGTTGGGACAAGAGAGAAAAGAAGGAAAGGGTATATTTTTCAAAAGTTTGTGTTTTAGAGGGGATTATTTTATTTTGAAAAATGGTTTTTTGTAAGAATGGCTGGCCAAGGTAGGCTTATTGTGTTTAGGCTTGTTTGATTAAACACTTATGAAGTTAAGCACGTCTTGGTTATGAACATTTGTGATTTGACAACTTGGATAGCTTTTCTTGAGCCCCTTTGTTGAATTCAGTTGGTGGTACCATCATGGATTTATTCTGTTTTTCGATTGCCCTAACTTTTGCCTAAAACACCCATTTGTGGAGTTTTAGCGGGCTTTTGTTTTTGTTCATTATTTTGTAACCCTAATTTTTGCCTAGGTCACCCTCTTGTGGGATTCCTAGCGGGTCTTTTGCTCTTATTTTTGCGCAGCCCCCTTTTTGGGTTTCCTACCGAGCTTTTTGTTTTTTAGGATTTTTTGTCCTGAATGGATTTCTTTTTATCCATGACGGCACTTATTGAGGCCAAGGAAAGGTGCTCCAAGTTGTCACACACTTCCACATAAAAAAGATGCGGGTTTATTTTTATTAAGACGATTTTAACCTCATTTATGTTTATTCAAACAGGGTTAAATAATGCGGTCTAGAATTTTATTGCAAGCAAGAAAAGAAGCAATAAAGAATTAATGAAGAATGATTTTATTATAATCGCAGCGGAAACATGTGCCCTATCGAGGCTCGGGGGTCGGGCTGTCCCCGAGGAGTGATCTCTAATAGTCACTGAGTCTATACATCCCTATCGGAAGGAGAAAAACATTTTGACGACGACGACCGGCCTTGACACTTGTGAACCGGCCTTCCTAAAGATCTGGCTTAAAGAACGTCGAGAAGGATCTTGATTCCTCTTCGTTCTTTGATCTTTAACAGGGTTGTATCCTAACCCTTGTTTTCCCGGATTGTCCTTGATAATGGGTAGCTCCGGGATTCCTTGGGAGTCCTTGCCTAATCCTTGTCCTGGCAAGTATCCGTTCTTTGTGAGCATATGAGCTACCTTCTTCATTTCTCGGGGAAACGTTTCAACATTGGCAATTTCCAATGCTTGGAAGGCGGTTTCCAAAGCTTCCTCTGCTGCATCTACATAAGGTATGGTAGATGGCTTGCTGATGAGTATGTCATCTTCAGCTTGCACGGTCACCAGCTTGTCACCCATTATGAACTTGACTTTCTGGTGGAGCATAGAAGGAACAGCTTTCGCATCATGAATCCAAGGTCGGCCGAGGAGACAGCTGTATGCGGGAGTGATGTCCATCACTTGAAATTCGACGTTGAAGATAGTGGGTCCAATTTGGATTGGAAGATTGATCTCTCCCACCACTTCTCTTTTAGATCCATCGAAGGCTCGAACGATCATGTTGCTCGGGCGCATTTGGATTCCCTTGATTGCCACTTGCTCGAGCGCTCTTTTTGGCATTACGTTCAAGGAAGATCCATTATCTACCAAGACTTTAGCGATGTGATACTCCTTGCACTTTATAGAGATGTGCAAGGGCTTGTTGTGGTTTGATCCAGCTCGGCGGGGATTTCTTCATCGATGAAGGTGAGGTGATCATTAGCCTTGATGTGACTAACAATCCCCTCAAACTCGTCTTGGGAGATAGTGTGCGACACGTATGCCTCGTTCAAGACTTTCAACAGAGCTTGCCGATGCGGTTCGGAGCATAGGATCAACGACAACAGCGTAATCTTTGCTGGCGTCCTATGAAGTTGATCCACGATGGAGTACTCGCTCTGTCGGATAAATTTTAACAGCTTGTCAGTCTCCTCCTCGGATTCTTTTTCCTCGGTTTTCTTTTCTTCTTTTTCTTTATTCTTGGGGGCTTTGTTATGAAGATCATCGGGAGTGTAGATCCTACCACTCCTAGTCATGCCCCCAAGTCCAGCGATGTTGGAGATATCGCTGTCGGCAGAAGAGTGGATGTCGTATATCCACGGCACAACCTTATTTGATTTGTAAGGGAAAGGCCTTGGAACTGTGATCCTTAATGGTGTTGGACCTTCCCCTTTGTTTGTCTTGATTACCAACAACGGAGTTGACGTGTGCTCGCTTGGCGCGGTTGTTGGCTTACACTTGATAACGAACGGCGTGTGATCCATTCTTTGAATATACGCATCGATTATTTCTTTCTTTTTATTAATGTTTATTAATGGATTACTAGGAGAGATGTATGAATGACTCCTAGATCTCTCCATGATCTATATGCATGATATGAGATGATGAGGTTGAATATGCATGCATAATGTTTATTCAACTAAGCATTATCATGTTTTTAGGATGTTCCTAAGATGATGCATGATATTGCTTGGTTTGGATAAATAACCCTTTTTTCTTTTGGATATTTTGTATCTTTTTTGTATTTTTTGGGTGAAAAGGGAAACTACCTATATGCATGTGATGAAGGTAGATGTTAACACCATGTAATGGAAGATTCTTATTTCTATTTATTCTTATTTTATTGTAAACAAGAATGTTGTATGTTTAAAAAGGTGCAAATGTATGCTCATACAATGTCACATAGCGAATGCACACACAATTCACTCATCCACGAACAGTCACGAGCGAATCACGAGGTAGGGGTATCCTGCAGAAAAGTGCATATTCAAGGTGGTTCTAACTGTTCTCACCGGTCTGAGGCCCCCAAGGTGCCCCCATTATAGGGACCCAATTCCTCTCATCGTAGGTCGATGGAAAGCTCCAACGCACCGTCGGACTCAAGTTCATGGTTATCACCTTGAGTGATGTTTTCTGACAACGGTCTACGGGCACCTATAGACCCATTCGACAACCGGCCGTACTAACATCCACTCCCTATGGTTAATCACTCATGCCCCCGGGTATAGAGGGAACTGTTGTGTGCAAAGGTTTGTGTACAGTTTGTATTTCAAACAATTGCGGAATTTAAACATACAACAGTTATTTAAAGCCATATAATAAATCATGTTATCATACAAGAAAGGGGTAACGAAGTAATTTTTAACTATTATTTGTTAAAAACAATCTGTCACTAAATGGGACTGACTCTCGAAGCTTCCCTAGTGGAGTCGCCATCTGTCGCCACCGGCCCGAAACGGGGCTTTCGGCATTCGCGAAGGATGGTTGGACTCGTTTATTTGTTTAAAAATATGGATTGCTAGAATGACGTATTCTCAAACTGAGACCTTGTCAAACGAGCAATTTTATTAAATGATTCACCAATCCATATTAATCCCAAGCGGGACCCTCCATGGATTAGTGGTTTTCGCAAAAGGAGGGTTCTTTGGAGTCGCCACCAATGTTTTACTCAAAACATTGGAAAAAGGGATAAGGCAATCGATTCAAAAATCGACTTCGGCCATTACAACCAGAGTCGGGTAAGGGAGTCGGTTACGCGTGGGGAAGGTGTTAGCATCCCACAGCGCCCCTTTCGGGTTCCCTATGACAGATTATTTCTAAAATAACAGTGTAGAATTACTAAATTACCCCTATTTATTCTAAGCAATTATAAATTAACTATCTACATGATGACAGTTAAATATGCACACAGAAAGCAGTAAAAAGAAGGATTTTGAAGAAGAAACCTTTGAAGCGTGCTTTCTATATATTTCGTAAAACTGGGAAGCTTTTTGGCGTTCCCTCGCTCTACAAGCCCGCTCGCTCCCTTCCTATAAAATTTTAACTATGGAAATCCGGAGGATTTCCCTTCGACTAGGTTCGATCCTCAAGCAAAATGGCTCGGGGCTCAAGAACTTCGTCGGATCAACTCTCCGAGTGATTTCTAGGGCAGAACACTGCTCAAAAACCCCAGAATACTCAAGGAGAGGGTTGAAACTATGTTCCAAAGTGTGTAATGACGTCCAATTGACGTCATATTTATAGGGAATAGGCGCAATACGGGCTACGGAATCAATACGGCCGTATTGAAATTTTTGAACTTCAATACGGCCGTATTGAGTTCAATACGGCCGTATTGAAATTCAAAAATTTCAATACGCCCGTATTAAGTTCACTGCGGCTGCATTGAAGCTTCAATACGGCCGTATTGATTTCAGTACAGCCGTATTGAAGTTTCAGAAACTTCAATACGGCCGTATTGAGTTCACTGCGGCCGTATTGAAGCTTCAATACGGCCGTATTAAGTTCAGTACGGCCGTATTGGGCTTCATTCCCTCCACTTCCTTATTTTGAGCTATTCTAAGACCTCTAGACCTACAGAGAACCCTCCTAGGGCCTTCCAGGAGTCCTTCTGGCTGATCTTCCTTCAGTCTTCGAGAGTCTTCAAGCTTTATTTCCGACCCGGACAATTTTAGGGGTCTACACCTATAATTATGTTGTATGATGTGTTGGCGTCGACGAGGAGGTATCTAACCATTTTTCTTTTGGAGTTGGGAGGTGCTCCGAAGGTTGTCAACAACTCTGTGTAACCACAAGTGTGGACTCGTTCACCTGCAAAAACAACTAGGGGTTTTGTATGAGGTTGGATAAGAGTGTGGGGGATGTCTAACCTCAAAAATGTTGGCCAATATAAGATGTCAGTCGAGCTCCCTTAGTCAATCAGTGTCTTGTGGACCTCCTAGTTGGCTACCTCAACCGCGATGACAATGGGATCATCTTGGTTTAGACAGATGCTGACGTAATCGTCATCCGTGAAGGTAATTGGCAGTGTGTTGCGCTGCAGAGCTGAGGTGCCAACGTGGACGTTGTTGATACTCTGTAAGTGTCATTTGCATGCCGAGCTACTTGGCCCTCCTCCGACAAATCCACCTACGATTGTGTTAATGACTCCTCGTAGGGAAGGGGTTTCTAAGTCATGACTTACCTCGGCCTGTACTGCCCTGCTGACATTTTGCCAGGATCTAGAGGGTTGGTCCGCTCAGAAGTTGGAGCCTCAACCTCGCCCTCGTCCTCTACCCTGCCCCTAGTAGTTGCTTCTGTGAGACTGGGACCGCTGGACGTATTTCCTGAGGTGTCCTCCTTGGACAAGCTCTTCGATTTGGTCCCTAAGTGTTCGATACTTCTCGATGGTATGGCTGTATTTTCTGTGGTAGCGGTAATGCTTTGTCTTGTCTGTACTATTGGGACTGTGCCCAGCTGGTGGTAGGGTGATTAGATCAGCATTGTTGGCTTCCTCTAGTATATGTACTCGAGGTGCATTTAGGGGAGTGTAGAAATCATACTTCCCGCCCTTATTTTGTTGCACCTTTTCAAATTGGCTTTCATTTGAAACTTTTTACCTATCCTTCTGACTTTGTTCCTGCTTTCCCTATGACTTTCCATGAATTTGATTGCGAAACTCAGCATGTTCCTCCATCTGGATGTACCTCGCAGCACGGGTGCACTGCTCGCCCATGTCGGGAGGAGGCCTTCAACAAAGGATGTCAATGAAAGGGCTCGATTTCAGTGCCATAAGCATGGCATATAGGGCAACTTTGGGGTTGAGGTTGCGGATCTAGATGGAGATGTTGGCAAATCGTTCCATGAACTTCCGTAGGGATTCATCCTCAACCTGCCTCATGTTGGCCAGGGTAGTAGATGTGATATGGTGACGACAACTTGTAGCATATTGAATTGTGAATCGTCTCACCAATTGTTTCAAAATTGTTGATTGATCCTGCGGGCAATTGGGTGTACCAAGTGAGTGCTAGACCCTTCAACGAGGTCGGGAAGACTCGACATAAGATGGCATCATCATTGGTGTACAGGTTCAACTGTGTGACGTACGAATCTATATGTTCATTTGGATCGATTGTACCGTCATATCGGTCGATACTTAGGGGCTTCCATCCGAAAAGGAGGGGTGTTTCCATAATGCCATCAACGAAGGGATGACGGTGGACGCTTGTCCGATGTGCTAGAACCTGGGTTGGCGTGTTGCTGACTTCATGATCTGATCTTTGTGTCGGTGCATGTGACTGATGTGTCGTTGACCGATGAGTGGTCATTTTGTGCGCTGGTGGTGGTGGGGAGACCGACTGGTGCTCCTCCTCGTGGTGGTTGCTTGGTTGAGGAGGTGGGTTTGGAGGTCGCTAGTGGAGCTAGGCGCGGATGCGCTCGTTCTCTGCTTGTAGCACTACCAGATCGGCTTCATGCTAGGTGCGCATGTTCTCCAGTTCCACAGTGTGTTGTTGTCACAATTGCTCAACCTGCTCGATCAATCGTCACAACGTCGCTTCTCATTCCATTCTTGATACATTCTGATCTTCCTCGTTTGTCACTCTTCTATTATGGCTCCGGGTGAAAACCATTTGATTGGCCGAAAAGGGAAGTCTTTTTCGGCCCCACGGTTATCGCCAGATGTTCTCACCTGAGATTGGTCTGGGGACGACCTCTCCGATGAGATTGGTGAACCTCTTCCACTTGGTACATTGGTCGTGCCGAGATGGGAGTGGTACTAGCAAAAGAGACTCCGATACTAAAGTTAGTCCTTGATAGTGTAGATGTCTTATATATATAGCAGACGTACCTTGGTGATTTTAGGATTTTCCCCTTTGGGTGAGAGCGAGGTTGACTTCGGCCTAAGATTGGTCGCGGCCTATTAAGTGCATCGAGCGTTGTGGGCCCATGCTTAGGACTGTTGTTAGTGCGATTTGGGTCGAGCTGGACCTCAGCACTCGTGGATAGTACAATATGTAACACCCCAATTTCTTTAAAAGGATATTTTTATTAGTAATGGCATTTCTGTAATTACTGAGGACATTTTCGTAATTTTATAAAGGTATTAGGGGTATTTGAGTAACTCGGAATGGGCTGTTCCGAAAGTGGAACGGGCGTTCTGAGCATTAAAAATAAGCTAAAATTTTAGGTTGGGAACGGGCCCAGAACGGGCCGTTCCAACAAGGAGAACGGGCCGTTCCTGAGGGAGAACGGGTGGTTCTGCTGAGATTGAGAACGGGCCATTCTGGTTTTAGAACGGGTCGTTCTGCTTTTCGGGAACGAGCCGTTCCGATTTTGGAACGGGCTGTTCCAGTTGAGAAATTTGCACAAATTCGAAGGATCCGGAACGAGCCATTCCGAATTTAATACGGGCCGTTCCGGGTACACCAGTTTGCCTATAAATAGGAGGCTGAGGGGTGAAAAATTATATACTGAGTGAGAAGGTGAAATCTTAGAGAGAGAAAGAGGAGAGAGAGAGAGAGAGAGAAAGAAAGAAAGAAAGAAAGAGAGGGAAGAAAGAGAGAATCCAGAGGAGGAGGCCCTGCCCAAGTTCCAGCTCCTACTTATCCAGGTAAGGGGGGAGTGAGAACCTCGCTCAGGGGTGTGGGGATAATTGTTGGATAGTTTATTTGTCGGATTGGCCCCCAATCCCTTGCCGTTGTGCTGTCTTATTTTCTGTTTGCTCTACTTTATTCCTTGTTGGAAATAATAAATGATTATGTAATCTCAATCCCTTGTCGTTGTTCTGTTTAATTTTCTATTTACTCTACTTTGTTTTTGTTGAAGGTGTCGTTGTTCTGTCCGATTTTCTATTTATTCTACTTTGTTCTTTGTTGAAAGTAATAAATGAATATGAAATTAATGTTAATAATAAATGAGTTTTAATATGAATAAGAATGCTCTCTGAATCTCTGTGAATACCTATGCGGATCTTATGAGGAGTATTTATGACATGACCATGGAAATATGGACAAATGACATGAGACCTAAGAATGGACTATGAGACCTAAAAATGGACTATTGAGACAAGCTGTGATAATAAGAATATGAAAAATAATGACATGATATACTTGATGAAATCTTGTAATAAGTTAAATGTTGAGTTCATGAAATAATGAATGTATGACATGCATCATATGCATATATTACTCCAGGTGTGCCGCTGAGGCCGCATACCAACGATGCTAACAAGGTGTACCTTAGGGTCACCGGTGATGTAACTTGCTAACGAGGTGTACCTTAGGGTCACCGGTGATGTAACTTGCTAACAAGGTGTACCTTAGGGTCACCAATGATGTAACCAGGTGTACCTTTGGGTCACTAGTGATGATATGTGAAACTTCCTTATGGCGCCACATGCATGCATTTATGAGTCGAGTTCATGACATCATTGCATGATAAATGAGTATATATGTGATATTGATGATGTATGTGTATTGTTTATATGTGACTTATATTTATTGTGTCTGTGTGTGGGTGCTATCTAACCTTTATTTCTACACCTGAAACTGAGTGAGATGTTTCTCACTCCCTTGTTGTTTTTGTATATGTTTAAATTATGTTGCAGGTGAACAACATCATGAGGATGTTGGTGATGAGGCTTAAGGCTTTAGTTGGGCATGCTCTGATAGGATGTGACATCGGGCATAACTAGGCTTGTTTTTGGGATGTTATTATTTTAAAAGCTTTAATTTTCTCTTCCTTTGTAATTTTGAACGTTCTTAAGAAAAGACCAAAATGTATATCTTTGTCATACTATTTTATTACATGATTTGAAAGTGATATATTAATTCCTAACTAGGAGGCACTGCCACCTTTACTGGAATTAATATATATTCTCCTTTATATGATTTCTTGAGTTTAATACTTATCTTTGATTTTTTTTTTATGATTGATGAGTTACGAATGTGAATCTTCTACCTTATGAGATTTGAAGCAGTTGTTTTATACATGAAAGATGTTATTAAACTATGAAAGATTTTATTTACTCAAAAAGAAAAAGAAATTATTAATTACATTTATTGTGTATTAACGTTGGGGTAGAGGGTGTCACACAATACATAATAAAAACATAACTATAATGAATGCATTGATGATTAGTAGAAAAATTATAAAAATTAAACACACAATTTTGTGAAAGGTATAATAACACAATCAATCTTACAAATATAGAACAAGTAAATATAATAAATAAGTTTAAAAATGTGACGTAGCAAGTTGGTGTTTTAGTAGCCTAGAACAGGCCGTTCCCAATCTGGAACAGGTCGTTCCAAGCTATTAAAATGACCAGTAAATCGTAGCTGAGAACGGGCCGTTTTGGAGGGAGAACGGGCCGTTCTGGTTGGAGAACGGGCCGTTCCAGAGGGAGAACGGGCCGTTCTGGAGGGGAGTACGGGCCGTTCTGGATGGAGAACGGGCCGTTCTGATTTCAGAACGAGCCGTTCTACATGTGGTTTTTGTACGTGTTAAGGTAGTGCAGAACGGGCCGTTCCGAATTCGGTATAGGCCGTTCTGGCCATTTCGAAAAGTCTATAAATAGAGGTTGTGAGCAGTTGAGGAGGAGAGGTTTTTTTAGAGAGAAGTTCTAGAGAGAAGGGCTCTGGACTAGAAAGCTGACCTTTGAAGGATTGAAGTTCCGAGATGAGCTTCGGAAAGGGGATTCTGCTTCTTGGCTATCCTGATCCAGTCTTCAGGTAAGGGAAGCTAGTTTTCTTGTTGCGTTTTGGCTGAAAATGGGTCTAAGAACTCATTTGGTTGTTTATGATTGCTGATTCTTTACTGCTCGGGTGAAAATTTGAGTTTTTGGGGTCTTTGGGGTTTTGAGAAAATTCTTGGTTTTTCTTTGAATTGTGGATGCATGTGTAAAAAGATGTTATTTTTGAACTCTTGGATGAAAATGGGGTATCTTGGCTGGATTGCATGTGCTGAAAAGTGGATTCTTGCAGGTTTTGGGCAAACTTTCGAACTTGGTTAAGTTGCTGCTGAGCTTCGCGCTGAGCTCCGTTCTTCCCGCTGGGCGCGTGGCCACCAGGGGACTCCATTTAGGCAAGCCCGCCGGGCACAATGATGGGTGCGCCAAGCGCGCTTGAGAATGTGGGTCTCTGGTTGGTCCGCGCTGGGCGCGATACCAGTTTTAACCTGTTTTGGGCTTTTTGATTCTACGCTGAGCGCGACCCTTGTCGCGTTGGGCGTGATACTCCTTGGAGTCTCTACCTGGCATGCGCTGGGCGCAATTGGTATTGCGTCGGGTGCGTGTGAGTCTTGGACTCTCTGGCTGAGTCTCGCTGGGCGCGAGAATGCTTGCGTTGGGCGCATTGGCCCCCCCTGGTGCTCTCTGGTTGTACCGCGCTGGGCACAACCACAAGTGCGCCGGGCGCGAAGATTTGATTTCACTAAATGCTGTTAGAAGTTGTTTTATGCTGAGTATAAGCCGAAATTGATAAATATAATGTGATGACTACTAAAAATGTTGTTTGATGATGTTGAGCTGTATTAGATGTATATTGTTGTAAGATGTTAAGATGTGCTGTAAGATGATAGCTGTGCTGTAAGTTGTTTAGCTGTGCTGTGCTGTGCTGTGCTGTGAGCTGTGTTAGCTATGCTGTAAGTTGTTTTAGGTGCTTAGGTTGATTGGTGTTGTTTGGGTGGGTAATTTGACAAGATGGATGAGTTGTAAACAAGGTGGATGAGCCGTATTATGTGTTGAATATGTTGTATGTTGTATATGCTGTTAATGATGTAACGCTGAGTTGTGCTGTATAATGCCAATGCTGAATTTTGTTATGAGCTGAGCTGAATTATATGCTGATTTAAGTTGTTAATGATGAATGTTGTTGAGCTGAGTGATGATTTTGATGTGCTGTGAAATGTTTATGCTGCATTATTGATGCTAAGCTGTAATAGATGTATATTGTCGTGATGAGTTGGGCTGTTATTGATGATTTTCATGTTGAATTAAAATATTGTTGCACTATAGACTGTTGAGCTGAGTTGTGAGTAGTAAGCTGTGTTGTATACTACTTAGCTGTGTTGGATGCTGATATTGATGTGTTGTGCTGAGCTGTTGTAGGCCGTAAGGCTGAGTTGTTGTAGGCCGTAAGGCTGAGCTATTGATCACTAAGATTAGAGATGTTTTCGAAATTCCTCATCCCATTGTGTGGATTGAGTGGCTGCGGTGCTCTTAGAGCCCAATTTGTTGAAAACCCTCCCTGGAAAGCTAATCCTTGGAGTGGTAACTTGCTTTTCTTCTCTAAGTTCTTAGTGGTCCCGTGTGTGGGCAAGGTCGAGGCACACGTGTACAAAGCGACCACGGTATAGGGGTCAGGTCGAGCTATACCGCTTACAAGCGACCAATACTAACTTATATGCGTGACGACGCATTATGTGTTTACTTCTGTTTATCGCTGTGTACTGCTGTTCTCTATGTTATTGCTGAATGATGTGAAAGGTGTGCCGTTATATATATATATATTAAGCTGATGTTGTTAAGATGATTGATGTGCTGATAGCTGTAGCTGTTTATTATTCATATATTTATATATGTATGTTGTTTCTTTCACTAGCTTACCCTTTGTGTTTCCATGTGGTTTGGACTGCGATGATCATACTATGTATAGGAGCAGGGCAAGGTTAGGTTGGTGTTTGCTGAGGAGAGTCTGCAGCTAGCAGATGGAGTTTTATTCTTTTGATGTATTTAGCTACTTAGTTAGCATTTGCTGGATGTATTTTGTACACTTTAATTCTAGACAGATTTGGACCTTGTATATATATATTTTAGATCCTATATGTATATACTTGTTCGTTTCTATGTGGTACTCTGGTGTGCTGTGTTGTGTATATTGACCAGGCGGGTCGTTACAAAAAACACTAAACATAAACAAGGTAGAGACAAGACAAAGAATGGCAACACATAAACATAAAATAATAAAGAAATTGAATGAAAAAAATTAACAAAGTTACACTATAACATTCTTTCTACATCACATCAACATCTCTTATAAATTACATTACGTACAAAAAAAAATAAAACTCATTTTATTATTTCATGTTACTACTCATTAATTGACACCTTTCTCATATTTTATATTTATTCTTAATGCTCTCCATTTGTTATATTTTCTTCATAACTTGAAGGTGATCATAACTTTATAGAATGACTCTATAGAAGTTTTATGTTTAAAACTTAATTTGTATGGTCATTAAAAATTAAGATTTTCACTTTGCATAAATATAAACTAAAGTTTAAACTTTACAAATTTAGTTTAAATAGAAATTTAGTCCCTTTAATATAAGATTATTTTAATTTTAATATTGTTAATTCTAATTATTTTCATTTTAGTTCTAATTATTTTTATTTTAGTTCTTTTCTATTTTGACCCCTATAGATTTTTTACTTTTCTATTTTGATCCTGTAATTTTTTTACTTTGTTCCACTAGATTTAATGGTTAATTTGACAATAAAAATGAAAATGAAACAAAATTATTTTACAAGGATGAAAATTAAAAAAAATAAATAAAAGGAGAAAAAAAACCTACTTTTAACAAACTCAAAAGTTATTTATTCCTTTTTATATACATATGCATATTTATATTTTTTATGTGTGAGCAAATACATAATTAAATTGAAAATTAAAAGAGAAATCTACATTCTTTAATTAAATGTTGAACTTTGAAACTAAATAACCAACTTCATTGAAACGATACCATTTATTTTTGTTTTCTTATATATGTGTTTACTTTTTCAAACGTAAAAGTAAAAGAAATATTTTATTCAATGTATGTTAATATTAATAATTTTTAATTTTATTGAAATAAAGTTACAACGAATATGAAAATTTAATTAAATTGTTTTCAAAAATTTAATTTAATGTATACTAAACTTGAAAATATATATTTTTTCATTTAAATTTAATAAATCCAAAATTAGTTTTGTACATTAAATATTTCAATGATATTTTTAAAGAAAAACTTTATATAGGAATAATATTTATTTTAACATTAAAAAAATATTCAAGAATCAATTATTTATTTGAGATGACGTGTTTTTAAATATTATTCAATTATTTATAGTAAAAATTATTTACTAACTTTAAATATTATTTTTGTACATTAATATATTTATTTATATGGGTATTTTTATAATTTATTTTAGAATATTAAACTTTAAAAAATTATTCTTTTAAATAAAATATTTGAATTATAATATTTTTTTTTAAATTGTCTATTTAATTGAATGATAATTTAAATAACAATCAAATGACAACTCTTTTCAAAACAATATTTGAATTATAATAATTTTTTTTAAATGGTTGTAGACAAATGAAAGAGTAAAAATAAACACAGGTCAATTATGACAGTAAATTGTCTTTAGGATAAAAAAATTTTAGTTTTGATCTCTATAAAATGTTTTTCTTTAATTTTCATCCCTTTAAAATTTAAGTTACTATTTTTGGTCTTAATAACAATTTTAAGGTATATATATAACATTATTTTAAAGATTTATAAAAAAAATTAGAAGTACTACATGCAGATAAAGCATGACAAACAAGATTAAAAGTGATTAATTTTGATTGAAAATAATAAATCCTAGACATTTTACTTAAAATATACAAGCCAATATCATTTGCACCGATCTATATTTAGAATCATGGTCATATAACTTTCTAATCAATACATAAGAAGTAGTTAAAAATGGTGATAGAGACTAAAACATGCTAATCAATTATTACAATAACATTCTTTTAAATAACATTACATCAAATAATTAGATGATAATAATTTAAAATTATAATAAAATAATTAATTTTTTAACAGAAACAATATTATATATTAACATTAGTAAATAATTATCTCAATAATATCATATACATTAATTATAAAAACATTAATGAATATATAAAATCAAATATTTTGCTATCACGAAATTATAATTTAAGTAAAATCTAAATCAAATTACCACAAATTAATGTTTTCATGATTTAACAATAGAGTTAAGTTTATGAATCTCATATTAATAAAATTTGTTTTAAAATAAAACAAAATTTCAATAAGAAGATCTTTTCAATTCATCTTCATGTTTTCATCATTATGCATCTTTGCTAACTTGAACCTTGACTTTATTTGCTACGCCCGTGGAACGAGACACTCATAACACAAAAAGGTTATGCAGATGCCAAATTGCATCCAAGCCAATTACAAAAAGAAGAATATAGTGGAACCAACAAAGAACAAAAAATATATTTGTACCTGTCTAGAGGATACACCAATAATCTTCTCGTAGATTGAGGGTCGAACGACTGCTCCGATCCGATGTGAGTGAGGGGTTGGTACCTGCAAAAGGCACTCCAACGCTCAAGTCAGGACAAACACAAATATCGAGAGTAATTAATGAACAGTGACGTTACCTTTTGACCTGAGCTATTTATACTGACATTTATGGGCCTTGAGCCTTATGGGCCCTATGGCGTATTTACCGTATTAGGTAATATACCTTAATCAAGTAATTATCCCCTAAGCCTAGATTAAGTGTTAAGTGATGATGGGCTGATTCAGGTGGCCGATTGGCGTTCGGCTACCTGGTTCTTCCATTCGGTGGCCGATGTAGGGATGACCGAACGTCTCTACCTGTACACTGCCCCCCAGCCTTAGGGGAAGGTGAGCCTTCCCTTAAGGGTAACAAAGAGACGATTGTTAGGGGAATGTGAACGGGTGCACCACTGTAACCGTTGGATCTGGAGGATCGAACGGTTATATGTAATTTGAACCGATCCAACGAACGATTGTGGTCTTTCGGATAACTGGTAAGTTTTTTGTTGCCATGGTTACTACTTCTGTAACTTCTTCGGCCAGCAGCTCTCGGTCGTCGTCATCCAGGGGGTCCTCGTCCAGTGATTCGAGTCATCCCACAGCATCTTCGTCTTCTGTGAGTGCCGAAAGGCCAGATCAGGGTGATTCTGCTTCGGGAGAGGCGTCTACCAGTGGGAATGAAGAGGTTGAGAAAAAACCAAAGCGGGCATCGAATCGTCAACGATACGGTCCATCCGAACTACCTGGATACGAATGGGTAAACGGGGAGGTAACTTCCTACTACTCTCGGTACCGAGACACAGACATGATCACGAGACTATTGGATTACACTAACTGTCTGAACTTCGATGCCACCGAGAATCCCTACCCAATTGGGTAGCTTCACTTCTTCGTATAAAAATTTCAAGGCAGGATTTTTCCGAGTGACTATCCGGCCGAATGGGAGGCGGTTCTTCCTTGATAAGGACGAAAGGCCTTTATTTCCATTGTACTGGACGCGCACCCCTCGGCCTTATGACGTCGTACCAAAAAAAATACTGACAGCCGAAGAGCGAACAGACCTCAAGTTACTGCTTCGTCTTCCTCGGCCTTTGCCGATCAGGTCTTTAATCAACGTGGTTGAATCCCCTCGTTGGTGGAATGACTTGATAGGTACGTTATCCATCCTAATTCAACTGTAAACTTAATTCCTATTGATGTTTTACATAATCCTTTTTGCAGGAATCATGGTTACCAGTGGTGCTGACGAGCTAAATATTCGTAATCTGCTTGCTGCTCGGGTGAAGCAAGTTCGGCAATCCGGAGGGGTGGGAACTTCTACCGTTGCACACTCCCCTCGACTGTCCAATGATGACCGACTGCCTCCTCATCCGGAACGCAAGAAGAAGAAAGAAAAGAAAGGGAAAGATTCCGGTCGGGAGCATACAAAGAGAAAGAACTTCGAGGAACGTCAAGACCAAGCTAAAAAGGCCAAATCAACGCCTATAGCTTCGCCTAACCGAACCGTGATTGTGGTGCCACCACCGCTGATGTCTCGGGCCTTTCTAAGTGATGATGCTCCGGCCGAGACAGTGATTCGGCCTGACATGGTGTCTCCATTCGGGCAGAAATTTTTGGCTACTTTGGACACGAAGGCCAAATGGAGGCTTTTTTGCGAGGTACAAACTCGTTCATTGGCCTTAGCCCACCATCTAGCCATGGAGCCTGTCGGCGAGGTGGTACATTTGAAGCAAAGTTTGGAGGAAGCCGAGAAGATTGCAGCCGAGGCAATGGCAGCTAATGAACAAATATTAGCTAAAAATCGGGAGCTAGCAGCTGAGCTGGATGTTGCTCGGCGAGACAATGATACTCTTCGTCTAGACCTCCAAAAAGCAGCTAACGAGGAGCGTCGCCGAGTGGAGGAAGCTCAAGCTGCGTATGACAATCTTAAAGAGCAAGCAAAAGAAAAAATTGTTGCTCAACATGAAGCTGGTTTCAAACACGTCGTTCGGCAGGCCAAGCACTTCGGCCAATTTCCTGAGGATTTTGAGTTCGACATGACTCAAGATTTTTACCAAGGATCTCTCGTGTCATTTGCTGATATACCCGAAGGGGCAAATCCTGACGACGAGGAGCCGGATGATGCCCCCCAAGCGACAGATGTTCATACTTCATCCGGTGAGGAAGATGAAGAAATTGCCAATCCCCACCCCGAGGGGGAAACGGAGGCCCCTGCCTAGAATGATCCAGTAAGCAACACCGATGAGTAATGTTAGGATTCTACAACTTGTAGCAAGGGGGCCGATAGAGCCTCCACTCTTTTTTTTTTTTTTTTTTTTGAATGAAGTAATATTTTCACTTTTGAAACGTGTCATCTTGAATTGTTACTGATCTGCATGGATATTTAATTTTCTGAGTCGATAAATATTTTTATGTTACCGACAGATTGAACCGATGCAATTGTAAAACTTAACTTGAGCAAAATTAAGAGAACACTTGTGAATTTATTTGCTTATCATTCAAGACCGGGTGGATTCACTCGGAATTGCTTATTTTTTGAACAATACCAAATGGGTTCAATTGGAGTTACTTGTTTTTTGAGCAAAACCGAATGGGTTCACTCGGGATTGCTTGCTTTTTGAGAAATGCCGAACGGGTTCCTTCGGGATTGCTTGCTTTTTGAGCAATGCCGAACGGGTTCATTTGGAATTGCTTGCTTTTTGAGCAATGCCGAACGGGTTCCTTCAGGATTGCTTGCTTTTTGAGCAATGTCGAATGGGTTCATTCGGGATTGCTTGCTTTTTGAGCAATGCCGAACGGGTTCCTTCAGAATTGCTTGCTTTTTGAGCAATGCCGAACGGGTTCGTTCGGAATTGCTTGCTTTTTTGAGCAATGCCGAATGGGTTCGTTCGGGATTGCTTACTTTTTTAGCAATGCCGAACGGGTTCGTTCGGTATTGCTTGCTTTTTGAGCAATGCCGAACGGGTTCGTTCGGAATTGCTTGCTTTCTGAGCAATTCCAAATGGGTTCATTCGGAATTGCTTGCTTATTAAGGCACATCCTTAGCCGAGTTGAACAACTCGGGAGGGAAGCCTGTTTCGAGGTTTTTTAAGGCACGTCCTTAGCCGAGTTGAACAACTCGGGAGGGAAGCCTGTTTCGAGATTTTTTAAGGCACATCCTTAGCCGAGTTGAACAACTCGGGAGGGAAGCCTGTTTCGAGATTTTTTAAGGCACATCCTTAGCCGAGTTGAACAACTCGGGAGGGAAGCCTGTTTCGAGATTTTTTAAGGCACATCCTTAGCCGAGTTGAACAACTCGGGAGGGAAGCCTGTTGCGAGATTTTTTAAGGCACATCCTTAGCCGAGTTGAACAACTCGGGAGGGAAGCCTGTTGCGAGATTTGAACAGTTGTTAAGAATTGTCAAATATAATGGAAGAACTGAAGTAATTTCATTAATGGGTGCCTCGTTAAAAACCTTGTCGGCCAAAACCCCTTTTCACTTTTTTATAAGGGGAGAAAAGACCGATCAAGGAAAAGAGTACACCATCTGTTTACACAAGGTCCTTTTACAATATATACTAGCTATAATATGTCTTCAAATGAGAAGCGTTCCACGTTCTGGGAATGACCTTGCCCGAGAGTTCTTCCAACTTGTATGCGCCGTTTTCCAAATTATGTCGTACCCGAAATGGACCATCCCAGTTAGCAGCCAACTTGCCTTCTTTCGTATTACGTCTTGCCGATCCTTGCACTCTCCACACCAAGTCGCCCTCCTGGAAACTTCTTTTAATAAGGTTGGAATTAAACCTACGAGCCATCTTCTGCTTGCAAGCTTCAGCTATAATCTCTGTTCTGATACGGACTTCATCGACCATGTCAACCTCAGCTCGGAGAGATACATCATTGGTATTTTCATCAAAATATTGTCGCCGAAAAGATGGTTCTCCTACCTCAACAGGTATCATTGCATCAGTGCCATATGTTAGCCGAAAGGGTGTTTCTTTGGTCGTGGACTGAGGCGTGCACCGATAAGCCCATAAAACCTCTAACAACTCCTCTGCCCAAGCTCCCTTGGCATCTCCCAATCTTTTCTTTAATTCACCAAGAATTACTTTATTTGCTGCTTCGGCCTGCCCATTGGCTTGCGGGTGTTCTACCGATGTGAATCTGTGCTTGATGCCGAGATCCTGAATGAACCGATTAAGTTTTTGATCGGTGAACTGCAAACCATTATCGGTTACAAGTGCATATGGAATGTCGAAGCGAGTATTGATGTTTTTCCACAAAAACTTTTGAACATTAGCAGCTGTGATACTAGCAAGTGGCTCGGCCTCAACCCATTTCGTGAAATAGTCTACAGCAACTAGCAAAAATTTGCACTGACCCTTGGCAATTGGGAAGGGTCCAAGAATATCCATACCCCACATTGCGAACGGTCAAGGTGAATTAATACCATGAAGTTCTTCAGCTGAAGCATGAATAAGGTTACCATGCCGTTGGCATGATATACAGTGTTTTACGAACGTTACACAATCTTCCCTGAGAGTAGGCCAATAGTATCCTGCCCGAAGCACCTTAGTGGCTAAAGTTCGTCCTCCCGAATGAAAACCGCATATCCCTTCATGAATCTCTCTCAATATATAATTGGCTTGCTCTTTATCAATGCATTTTAACAACGGAACCGAGAATCCTCTTCTATACAGCTCTCCTCCAACCACAATATATCTAGCAGCCTGCGTTCGGAGCTTTTTAGCAGCCGTTGGATCCGATGGTAGTTTACCATATTCAAGATGCTCCACTATCTCAGTGATCCATGTTCGAGCGGACTCCTGCACTGCCAAACATTCGGCAGCTACCACACTCGGTGCTTCAAGTTCCAAGTGAAGCGTGGTTCTCAACTGTCCGGGTTTTCTGGTACTGCTTGCCAACAAAGCCAACTGATCCGCCCTCTCATTGTTTTCTCTTGGGGTGTGCTTTACATGAACTTCTTCAAACATATCACGCATTTTTTGAAACAAATGATAATATTTTAACAAGTTCGCATCTTTTACTTGAAAATTATCATTCACCTGCTCGGCTACAATTTTTGAATCGGTCCAGCACTCCAATCGGCTAACTCCGATCTCTCGTGCAAGCCTTAAACCTGCCAACAGCGCTTCATACTCGGCCTGGTTATTTGAAGCTTTAAACGAAAACCGTAATGATTGTTCTAGAATCAATCCTGTTGGTCCTTCCAAAATTATTCCAGCTCCACTACCTTGATTGTTGTCGCCACCCGCCAAAACGGACATTGGCATTCGCGACGATGGTTGGACTCTTTTTTAGTTTTGAAAAATGATGGATTGTTAGAACGACTTATTCTCAAACTGAGACCTCATCGAACTAACAATTTTGTTGAATGATTCTCACCAATCCGTGTTAATCCCAAACGGGACCCTCCATGGATTAGTGGTTTTCGCAAAAAGGGGTTCTTGGAGTCGCCACCAATGTTTTACTCAAAACATTGGAAAAAGACATAAGGCAATTGATTTTCGCAAATCAACTTTGGCCATTACAACCAGAGTTGGGTAAGGGAGTCGATTACGTGTGGGGAAGGTGTTAGCACCCCACAACGCCCCTTTCGGGTTCCCTATGACGGATTATTTCATAAATAATAGCGTAAAATTACTAAACTACCCCTATTTATTAGAACGATTATAAGTAAACTATCTACATGATGAAAGTTTTAAACGTGCAATGCAACAATCAAAAAGCGATAAATGAAAGCGGTAAAAGAAAGGATTTGGAAAGAAACCTTCGAAGCGGGCTTTTATATATTCAAAAAGGAGTTAGGAGGCTTTTTGGCGCTCCTTCCCACTACACGTTCGCTCGCTCCTTTCCCTAAAAATAAATATTAACTATGGAAATCAAAGAGATTTCCCTTCGACTTGTTCGAGTCTCAAGCTAAAGGCTCGTGAACTCAAGAACTTAGTCGGATCAGCTCTCGGAGAGATTTCTAGGGTAGAGAATAGCTCAAAAACCCAAGAATACTCACCCAGAGGGTGGAGAAATGCTCCAAATGTGTGTAAGGACGAGCCAATGACGTCCTATTTATAGGATTGAGGCGCAGTACGGCCTAAGGAGTCAATACGGCCCGTACTGAGTTTTTGAACTACAGTACGGCCGTACTGAATTCAGTGCGGCCGTACTGAAGTTCAAAAACTTCAGTACGACCGTATTGATTTCATTATGGCCGTATTGTAGTTCAAATGGCTCAGTACGGCCGTACTGAACCTCTAGGAGGGCGTATTGAGCTCCAATCCTCACACACCCTTATTCTAAGCTACTCTAAGACTTCTAGACCTACAAAGAATCATCCTAGGGTCTTCCAGGAGTCCTTCCGGCTGACTTTCCTTCGGTCTTCGAGAGTCTTTGAGTGTACCGGTTGACAAGTAAAGGAGTTGACCCAATTGTCCGGGGAGTAAACCATCTTTCCGACTTGTAGTGTCTTCAGGTGGGAAAATTGTTGAGTAGCCTCTCCAGGTTGAGTTTACCCTCTCCAGGGTGAGTATTAGTCGTCGCCTCTCCAGGCTCGTGCATACCTCGGTGTTTCTGACGACCTCGGTAGCGTGAGTTTGCCCTCTCCAGGGTCTACATTCCTACGTGTTTCTGACGACGTTGGCAGCTGCATACCTCCGTGTTTCTGACGACGTCGGTAGCTGAGTATTAGTCGTCTCCTCTCCAGGCTCGTGCATACCTCGGTGTTTCTGACGACCTCGGTAGCGTGAGTTTGCCCTCTCCAGGGTCTGCATGCCTCCGTGTTTCTGACGACGTTGGCAGTTGCATACCTCCGTGTTTCTGACGACGTCGGTAGCTGAGTATTAGTCGTCGCCTCTCCAAGCTCGTGCATACCTCGGTGTTTCTGACGACCTTGGTAGCGTGAGTTTGCCCTCTCCAGGGTCTGCATGCCTCCGTGTTTCTGACGACGTTGGCAGCTGCATACCTCCGTGTTTCTGACGACGTCGATAGCTGAGTATTAGTCGTCGCCTCTCCAGGCTCGTGCATACCTCGGTGTTTCTGACGACGTCGGTAGCGTGAGTTTGCCCTCTCCAGGGTCTGCATGCCTCCGTGTTTCTGACGACGTTGGCAGCTGCATACCTCCGTGTTTCTGACGACGTCGGTAGCTGAGTATTAGTCGTCGCCTCTCTAGGCTCGTGCATACCTCGGTGTTTCTGACGACCTCGGTAGCGTGAGTTTGCCCTCTCCAGGGTCTGCATGCCTCCGTGTTTCTGACGACGTTGGCAGCTGCATACCTCCGTGTTTCTGACGACGTCGGTAGCTGAGTATTAGTCGTCGCCTCTCCAGGCTCGTGCATACCTCGGTGTTTCTGACGACCTCGGTAGCGTGAGCTTGCCCTCTCCAGGGTCTGCATGCCTCCGTGTTTCTGACGACGTTGGCAGCTGCATACCTCCGTGTTTCTGACGACGTCGGTAGCTGAGTACTTGTCGTCGCCTCTCCAGGCTCGTGCATACCTCGGGTTTTTTGACGACCTCGGTAACGTGAGTTTGCCCTCTCTAGGGTCTGCATGCCTCCGTGTTTCTGACGACGTTGGCAGCTGCATACCTCCGTGTTTCTGACGACGTCGATAGCTGAGTATTAGTCGTCGCCTCTCCAGGCTCGTGCATACCTCGGTGTTTCTGACGACCTCGGTAGCGTGAGTTTGCCCTCTCCAGGGTCTGCATGCCTCCGTGTTTCTGACGACGTTGGCAGCTGCATACCTCCGTGTTTCTGACGACGTCGGTAGCTGAGTATTAGTCGTCGCCTCTCCAGGCTCGTGCATACCTCGGTGTTTCTGACGACCTCGGTAGCGTGAGTTTGCCCTCTCCAGGGTCTGCATGCCTCCGTGTTTCTGACGACGTTGGCAGCTGCATACCTCCGTGTTTCTGACGACGTCGGTAGCTGAGTACTAGTCGTCGCCTCTCCAGGCTCGTGCATACCTCGGTGTTTCTGACGACCTCGGTAGCGTGAGTTTGCCCTCTCTAGGGTCTGCATGCCTCCGTGTTTCTGACGACATTGGCAGCTGCATACCTCCGTGTTTCTGACGACGTCGATAGCTGAGTATTAGTCGTCGCCTCTCCAGGCTCGTGCATACCTCGGTGTTTCTGACGACCTCGGTAGCGTGAGTTTGCCCTCTCCAGGGTCTGCATGCCTCCGTGTTTCTGACGACGTTGGCAGCTGCATACCTCCGTGTTTCTGACGACGTCGGTAGCTGAGTATTAGTCGTCGCCTCTCCAGGCTCGTGCATACCTCGGTGTTTCTGACGACCTCGGTAGCGTGAGTTTGCCCTCTCCAGGGTCTGCATGCCTCCGTGTTTCTGACGACGTTGGCAGCTGCATACCTCCATGTTTCTGACGACGTCGGTAGCTGAGTATTAGTCGTCGCCTCTCCAGGCTCGTGCATACCTCGGTATTTCTGACGACCTCAGTAGCGTGAGTTTGCCCTCTCCAGGGTCTGCATGCCTCCGTGTTTCTGACGACGTTGGCAGCTGCATACCTCCGTGTTTCAGACGATGTCAGTAGCTGAGTATTATTCGTCGCCTCTCCAGGCTCGTGCATACCTCGGTGTTTCTGACGACCTCGGTAGGGTGAGTTTGCCCTCTCCAGGGTCTGCGGTTTGCCTTCCCCAGGGTTGCATACCTCCGTGCTTCTGGTCACTTTGGTAGCGTGAGTTTGCCCTCTCCAGGGATTTGTGATGATTTTGTCTCCACAGTCCACGATGTTGCTTCAACGGTTTTTTTGATTTTGGTGCCGCTGAGGGCTGGATAACGCAGGGATCCGTCTAGGGGATGTGCAGTTACTCATAGGTTCTTGTGTCCCAACTTTCCATTGCGTAGTTGGTGCCCACTGGGGAAATTCTGATTCCTTGGGGATGCAGACACAAAGATGCTCTTTCTGAGGTGAGCGATGCCTTATTATTGGCTGACGTCCTTTCGACGTTGGTGGAGCATCCCGGTTATCCTTATTCGGGTGACTTTTTTGATTTTCTGGTTTTTTTGCCTCTGCGTAGGCTGTTATCCGCTGGGGGATTCTGTCGTATTGATCTTGATTGGCCTCTTCTGTTAGGCGGATTATCTTGACGTTCGGTGTTTAGCTGAATACCGAATTCCGCTTGGGGAATGGTTATTGATCTTTTTGGATTTTCTCTTTTTGAAGGAGTGCCTCTGAGTAGGCGAATGGGGATTGAGGATCTTATGTATCCCAGAGTATTATTTAGAAAGCCTCTTCAGGCTTAGCTTCACTCGTCGCTCGAGTTGGAAAGCTATCTTCCACTGAGGAAGTCTAAGTCCTTTGACTCGGATATTTTGTTTGGATGATCATGCTTCCATTGGGGAATCTTGCTGATCTTGCTCTGATAGCTTTCACTGGGAATTCGGCCCAAGAGTGCAAGCTGAGATGTCTCAGGGGAGTATTATTTCGGCAAGCCTCTCCAGGCTCAGTTATTCTGTACGACTGTTGGATTTTCTAAATTTTTTGCCTTTTTTGTCGATTTCGGCTTTTTCGGCTTTTTCTGTACAGAAATTAAAGTGCTAAAGAATTTTGAACTCGAAAGTGGAAAATTTCATTAATCAAACGGAATGAAATTGGTACAATGATGATAAAAAGAGTGGGGCACAGCCCGATCAATCAAAATAAACAAAAAGCAGGAAAACACAACAAATGGCCGGTCTTCATTCCTCTGCCGGCGGATCCTGTGGAGGGTTTGGGAAGCGACGATGCAGCCAGACTGACAAGTTGTCAAAATCCTGTCTCAGGGCGTCAATGTTGTGTTGCGCATTGTCGAATCGGGCGTCGATGCTCTGCTGCAACGCGTCGAAACGAGCATCAAAGTAGGCCCTGTCTTGCTGCGAGGTGTCGGCCTCTGTCTGCGGGTCCCCTTCACCCGGGAGCTCGATGTTCTAGAAAAGCTCACTGAAGGTGTCGTGGGTGGTCGCACGTACATATTGCCTCCCTGCCTTAGCAATGATCTTCATATTGAGCAGGGTGGCAGCATTGATAGGCTTGGGCGCCAACTCCCCCGCATCTACGACATCAGGGCACCCCCAAGTCTCGGCGAGTCGTGAAAGAAACGTAGAGACCAAAATGTATCCTCGCTGAGCGTCGCTGCCCTCTCTTGCCCCCAGATTCTTTATATGCTCGAGAAAAAAGAATCCGGGGTTGGCCTTCTGCCTGGTGGCCATGCAGTAAAGAGCTAGCAGATCCTGCCGCGTTACTGACTCTGGACTCTTCAGTCTGGCGTGGATGGAGCCGGTGATCAGCTTGTGGCAAATCCGGAGCGCAGTCGGGAGTCGGGTACCCTTTACTCCAGCGTGATAATCCATCTGACCCGTGACCTCTCTCCACATCTCGGTCGGGGTCAGATTATCAGGGCACTCACAGACGGCGTCCTGATATTCCAACTGATCGGCTCGCCGAAAGAAACCAGCCTGGACGTTGAATTCATCCAGTGTTAAGGAACGGTATCCTCCCTTCATCCAGAAGTCTACAGAGTAGACCGTTGCGCCGTAGCTGTTCGTCGACTCTGTGACACCGACGGTAGCCAGAAATTCCTTTGTCGCGGTTGGATAGATCTTAGGGTGGGGATCAAGGAGGAACCCCCATCCTATGGCATCGATGTAGCCTCTGACCTCATCTTCCCATTCCATTGCCCGAAGGATGCTGAAGTCGAGCACCCTCGACGGCTGGAAGACGAATGACTCGAGGAAATCCAACCTCTCTTGGTGTCGCGCGGTCATTTCAAGTTGCGCAGGGACCCTCTGCCTCTTCCTTGAAGACTCGGCCATTTTTTCGGAATCGGAGGGATCTCAAACACACTCACAGATAAAGTATGCAGAGGAATGAAGATGTTGTGATGAATGAGAGGAGGAGGGACGTATTTATAGAAAAAATTAGGTCAGTACGGCCCGTACTGATCTTACTGTTGATGTACAAAAGAATGGGCCAATACGGGCCGTATTGAATTCAATACGCCCGTATTGGTGTGGACGTTATGGCCAATACGGCCGTATTCATTTCAGTACGCCCGTATTGAGTTGAAAATTTGTTCATAACCCTAATTTTAGTACGGGCGTACTGAACATGGTACGGGCGCATTGTTTTTTCTGAAGTTCATTTTTTTTTTTCAATAAACAGAGAATAAGTGATCTTCCAGTACACCTATCATCTGTATGCATGTATGCGGTATGATGCACCTAATTCTATTTGATTTTTTTTCAAAAGAATTAACCGATGCGTTTCTTTGCTTGGATTTTTGCCATTCCTCTAGACGGGCTGTGCGCTGCCGATTTCTGTAACCGAGGAATGATGCGTGTTATATCGAGATTGGTGTCATCAACCCAGTGATCCTTCCCTTCCTTTAGAAGACGTATCAACCTTCCTATTGACCACTATATCTCCATGTTTCCACTAGATTATTCTAAAATCGTTTGGGACAAGAGAAAAGAAAGGAAAGATATTTTTGTTCAAAAGTTTGTGTTTTAGAGGGGATTATTATTGTTTTGAAAACGGTTTTTGTAAGAATGGCTGGCCAAGGTAGGCTCATGTGTTTAGGCTTGTTTGATTAAACACTTATGAAGTTAAGAAAGTCTTGTTATTGACGTTGTGATTCGACAACTTAGATAGTTTCCCTTGAACCTTTCTTTTTGAATTCAGCTCATGGTACCATCATGGATTTCTTTTGCTTTTTGATTGTCCTTATTTTTGCCTAAAACACCCCTTTGTGGCGTCTCAGCGGACCTTTGTTTTTGTTCATTTTTGCAACCCTAATTTTTGCCTAGATCACCCTTTCGTGGGATTCCTAGCGGGTTCTTTGCTCTTATTTTTGCGCAGCCCCCTTTTTAGGTTTCCTGCCGAGCTTTTTTTGTTTTTAGGATTTTGTCCTTAAAGGACTTCTTTTTTATCCATGATGGCACTTGTCGAGGCCAAGGAAAGGTGCTCCAAGTTGTCACACACACTTCCACATAAAAATGATGCGGGTTTATTGTTATTAAGACGATTTTAACCTCATTCATGCTTATTCAAACAGGGTTAAAAATAATGTGGTCTAAAAATTTATTGCAAGCAAGAAAAGAAGCAATAAGAACTAATAAAGAACGATTTTATTATAATTCTAGCGGAAACATGTGCCCTATCGAGGCTCGGGGGTCGGGCTGTCCCCGAGGAGTGATCTCTAACAGTCATCAGGTCTATACATCCCTATCGGAAAAAGAAGAGCACTTGATGACGACGACCGGCCTTGACGCTTGTGAACCGACCTTCCTAAAGATCTGGCTTAAAGAATGTCGAGAAGGATCTTGGTTCCTCTTCGTCCTTTGATCTTTATTAGGGTTGTATCCTAACCCTTGTTTCCCCGGATTATCCTTAATAATGGGTAGCTCGGGAATTCCTTGGGAATCCTTGCCAAGTCCTTGTCCAGGCAAGTATCCGTTCTTGGTGAGCATGTAGGCTACCTTCTTCATTTCTCGGGGAAACATTTCGACATTGGCAATCTCCAATGCTTGGAAGGCGGTCTCTAGAGCTTCCTCTGCTGCATCCACGTAAGGTATGGCAGATGGCTTGCTGATGAGTATGTCATCTTCGGCTTATACGGTCACCAGCTTGTCACCCACTATGAATTTGACTTTCTGGTGGAGCGTAGAGGGAACAGCTTTCGCATCATGAATCCAAGGTCGGCCGAGGAGACAGCTGTACGCGGGAGTAATGTCCATCACTTGAAATTCGACATTAAAGATGGTGGGTCCAATTTGGATTGGAAGATTGATTTCTCCCACCACTTCTCTTTTAGAACCGTCAAAAGCTCGGACGATCATGTTGCTCGGGCGCATTTGGATTCCCTTGATTGCCACTTGATCAAACGTTCTTTTTGGCATCAAATTCAAGGAAGATCCGTTATCCACCAAGACTTTAGCGATGTGATATTCCTTGCACTTTACAGAGATGTGCAAGGGCTTGTTGTGATTCGGTCCCTCAGCGGGGATTTCTTCATCGGTGAAAGTGAGGTGATCATTAGCCGTGATGTGACTAACAATCCCCTCAAACTTGTCTTGGGAGATAGTGTGCGACACGTACGTCTCGTTCAAGACTTTCAACAGAGCTTGCCGATGCGGTTCGAAGCTTAGGATCAACGACAACAGAGTAATCTTTGTTGGCGTCCTATGAAGTTGATCCACGATGGAGTACTCGCTCTGTCGGATATATTTTAACAGCTCGTCAGTCTCCTCCTCGGATTCTTTATTTTCCTCGGTTTTCTCTTTTTCTTTTTCCTTTCCTTTATTCTTGGGAGCTTTATCATGAAGATCTTCGGGAGTGTAGATCCTGCCACTCCTAGTCATGCCCCCAAGTCCAGCGATGTTAGAGATATCGCTGTCGGCAGAAGAATGGATGTCGTATATCCATGGCACAACTTTATTCGATTCGTAGGGAAAAGGTCTTGGAGTAGTGATCTTCAATGGTGTCGGACCTTCCCCTTTATTCGTCTTGATTACCAACAACGGAGTTTATGTGCGTTCGCTTGGCGCGGTTGTTGGCTTACACTTAATAACAAACGGCGTGCGATCCATTCTGAACATACGCATCGATTAATCCTTTCTTTTTATTAATGTTATTAATGAATTACTAGGAGAGATGTATGCAAATGAATGACTATGAAATGCAAAGGCAATTGAAAGATTTCATAGATCTTAAAAATTCGATTTATTAATCAAAGAAAGTGTACAACTCATTATACAATGCTTCGAAGCAAATTTTTACAAAATGAGAAAAGCCGATAGAAACCCACAGGCGGGTTCATGTTTCTTCTCCATTCAACTTCGGCTTCCTCTACATGACGGGCCATTGCTTCGGCTTGCGTATGGACCGCTTGGCTCATATTATCACTAATCTTTTGAGCGTCCTTCGCCTTTTGATGGCAGGCACGGGACTCTTCATGTGCACGTCCCATGCGAAGAAAGCATCTATAGCGGCATGGTCCACTGTGTTAGCGTGAAAGGGGAATAAGACTGTCCCAAACACGGCTAACGCTAGAGTCTTGTTGAAAGCTAACCAATCTCCCTCACCAGCTAAGGAAGAAAGGTGATCCTCAATCATAGCGAGCTTCCAACCTTTGATACTGCCGTTCCCCACTAAGGCAGATGATCGTGATGGTAGTTTGACTTGAGTAGAGACCCTCTCCACGGCCACATAATTACCATGAAAAACATAGACTCCTGCTGATCTGGGCCATCGCAACATGAGCTCGTACTCCTCGAGAGTAGGAACTAAGTCAAACTAGGGGAACTCGAAGCAATGCAGATCGAGACTCCAAAAGTGAACCAATGCTCTCAGAAAGGCCGGATCCACACATATCTTCATCAAATCGAGGACTCGTCCATATGATTTCTCGAACTCAACACGAGCCTCATGTGGCATCAAAGAACAGAGGTGGTCCAACCTCTCGGCACGGTATAACAAGAAGTCCACTTTCTTCAACTGCCCTTGCACTCCCCTAGATCCCTCCATGATCTTCGATAAGAATGCATGATATGAGATGATGGCGTTGAATATGCATGCATTGTGTTTATTCAACTAAGCATTATCATGTTTTCAGGATGCTCCTAAGATGATGCATGATATTGCTTGGTTTGGATAAATAATTTTTTTTTTTTTTTTGGTATTTTGTTTTTTGTATTTTTTGGGTGAAAAGGGAAACTACCTACATGAATGTGATGAGGGTAGATGTTAACACCATGTAATGGAATATTCTTATTCCTATTTATTCTTATTCTAAAAGGGGAATGTTGTATGTTTAAAGAATGCAATGTATGCTCAAACAATGTCACATAAACAATGCACAAACAATTCACTCATCCACGAACAGTCACGAGCGAATCACGAGGTAGGGGTATCCTGCAGACAAGTGCATATTCAAGGAGGTTCTAACTGTTCTCACCGGTCTAAGGCCCCCAAGGTGCCCCCATTATAGGGACCCAATCCCTCTCGTCGTAAGTCAATGGAAAGCTCAAACGCACTGTCGGACTTGAGTTCATGGTTTTCACCTTGAGTGATGCTTTCCGACAACAGTCTACGGGCACCTATAGACCCATTCGACAACCGGCCGTACTAACATCCACTCCCTATGGCTTTCCACTCATGCCCCCGGGTATAGAGGGAACTGTTGTGTGCAAAGGTTCGTGTGCAGTTTATATTTCAAACGATTGCGAAAATTTAAACACCCAACAGTTATTAAAGCCAATTAGGTAAAACATATTATCATACAAGCGAGGGGTAATGAAGTAATTTTAAACTATCATTTTAGAAATAATCCATCACTAAATGGGACTGACTCTCGAGGCTTCCCCAGTGAAGTCGCCATCTGTCGCCACCCGCCGAAACGGACATTGGCATTCGCGACGATGGTTGGACTCTTTTTTAGTTTTGAAAAATGATGGATTGTTAGAACGACTTATTCTCAAACTGAGACCTCATCGAACTAACAATTTTGTTGAATGATTCTCACCAATCCGTGTTAATCCCAAACGGGACCCTCCATGGATTAGTGGTTTTCGCAAAAAGGGGTTCTTGGAGTCGCCACCAATGTTTTACTCAAAACATTGGAAAAAGACATAAGGCAATTGATTTTCGCAAATCAACTTTGGCCATTACAACCAGAGTTGGGTAAGGGAGTCGATTACGTGTGGGGAAGGTGTTAGCACCCCACAACGCCCCTTTCGGGTTCCCTATGACGGATTATTTCATAAATAATAGCGTAAAATTACTAAACTACCCCTATTTATTAGAACGATTATAAGTAAACTATCTACATGATGAAAGCTTTAAACGTGCAATGCAACAATCAAAAAGCGATAAATGAAAGCGGTAAAAGAAAGGATTTGGAAAGAAACCTTCGAAGCGGGCTTTTATATATTCAAAAAGGAGTTAGGAGGCTTTTTGGCGCTCCTTCCCACTACACGTTCGCTCGCTCCTTTCCCTAAAAATAAATATTAACTATGGAAATCAAAGAGATTTCCCTTCGACTTGTTCGAGTCTCAAGCTAAAGGCTCGTGAACTCAAGAACTTAGTCGGATCAGCTCTCGGAGAGATTTCTAGGGCAGAGAATAGCTCAAAAACCCAAGAATACTCAGCCAGAGGGTGGAGAAATGCTCCAAATGTGTGTAAGGACGAGCCAATGACGTCCTATTTATAGGATTGAGGCGCAGTACGGCCTAAGGAGTCAATACGGCCCGTACTGAGTTTTTGAACTACAGTACGGCCGTACTGAAGTTCAAAAACTTCAGTACGGCCGTATTGATTTCATTATGGCCGTATTGTAGTTCAAATGGCTCAGTACGGCCGTACTGAACCTCTAGGAGGGCGTATTGAGCTCCAATCACACACCCTTATTCTAAGCTACTCTAAGACTTCTAGACCTACAAAGAATCATCCTAGGGTCTTCCAGGAGTCCTTCCGGCTGACTTTCCTTTGGTCTTCGAGAGTCTTTGAGTCTTATTTCCGACCCGGACAATTTTAGGGGTCTACAACTGTTTGAGGAACCGTCCACGTGTATCGTCCACAAACTATTCACAAAACAACCTTTCGGCTACAACTCATTGATAAAATCCACCAAGCACTGGGACCTGATCGGCCCTCTAGGCTGAAAACCAATGTCAAACTCCGATAACTCGATAGACCAAGCCATCATCCTTCCTGCCAATTCTGGTTTACGTAACACTTTAGCTATCGGGCAATCAGTTCGAACGACGATTTGGTGACTCTGGAAATATTGTCGGAGGCGCCGAGCGGTATGGACTAGCCCCAGTGCCACTTTTTCCAAGAGCTGGTACCTTGTCTCAGCCTCCTGTAGCATGCGACTGATGAAGTAAATAGGTTGCTGTCCCTCCCGTTCTTGAATTAGAGCTGTACTTATTGTATCATTTGATACACATAAATAGACCACAATTGGTAGTGTTGGATCAGGCTTAGAAAGTATAGGCGGCGAACCGAGACGTTCCTTTAGGGTCCGAAAAGCCTTTTCACATTCATCAGACCATTCAAATTTTTTCGCTTTTCTCAACAATCCCACCATGGGTTTCGTTATTTCGGCCAAACACGGGAGAAATCGTGACAACGCTGTAAGCCGACCTGCTAGTTGTTGAACTTGTTTAAGGTTCTAAGGGCTTATCATGTTGACGATTGCCATACACTTGTCAAGATTAGCTTCAATACCTCTCGCCGAAAGCATGAAGCCCAGGAATTTGCCTCCGGACACTCCAAATACGCACTTCTCCGGATTGAGCCGCATATCATACTTGCGCACCTGTTGGAATACTTCCGAAAGGTCCGTTACATGCCGATCGATGCTTCTGGATTTTACGACCATGTCATCCACGTACACTTCCATGTTCTTGCCTATTTGGTGTTGAAAAACTTTGTTCATCAACCTTTGGTACGTTGCCCCTGCATTTTTCAACCCAAACGGAATTACCTGATAGCAGTAATTGGCCGAATCGGTTATGAAGGCCGTCTTTTCCTCGTCACGTGTATGCATGGGAATTTGGTTATATCTCGAGTAAGCATCAAGAAAAGTCAACATTCCATGACCCGAGGCTCCATCAACTAATCGATCTATGTTTGGAAGTGGGTAAGCATCCTTAGGACATGCCTTGTTGAGACTTGTGTAATCAGTGCACATTCTCCACTTCCCATTTGACTTTTTTACCATTACTACATTTGCCAACCAAGTGGTGTAATGGACCTCCCGAATGAATCCGGCATCAAGCAACTTGGCAACCTCCGTTTCAACCGCAAGTTTTCTTTCGTTCCCCATTTTTCTTTTCCGCTGCGCGATCGGTCTTGCCTCGGCACAAATTGATAACTTATGACACATAACCTTCGGGTCTACACCCGGCATGTCAAAAGGTGTCCAGGCAAAAAGATCTTTATTCTCCACTATAACCTTACATAGGGTGAACGGTCGTCTTTAGACATATCGGCACCGATGTATGTAACCTGCTCAGGACGTGAACCTATCTGAAAATGTATTTTTGACTCAATCGGCTCCACACGCTCTTCATTATTCATTCTTGGATCAAGATCCCACACAGCCTCCTCTAGAAGTGCCGAAGCGTTCACATCATGTATTCTGTTTGATTTAGATTTTCTTTCTTCCAACGGTAAAACTCGCAAACTAGCATAATAGCATTCTCTAACAGCCTTCTGATCGGCGTGAATTGTGATTATTTTCCCTTTGTCGGATGGAAACTTCATCGCCAAATGTGGTGTTGAGACGATAGCCCCCAATGCATTCAAAGACGGTCTGCCGAGGAGGATATTATATGAAGTGCTAGCATCCACCACAATATATTTTACTTGAACTTCTCTGCTTTCTTGTTCGTCAAAACAAAAGCGTGTGAAGAGTTTAATGTAACCCCTGGTACTGACCCTCTCCCCTGCAAAACCAACCAACGGATCGTCATAGGGAAGCAATTCTTTTTCAGAAATGCCCAACTGCTTGAATGTGTTCCAATATATAATATCTGCCGAACTGCCATGGTCGATCAATGTTTTCTTGACGATGCAATTGTGGATTTCTACACTGATAACCATCGGATCGTCTTGCTCCGGATCAATGCCTTTGAAGTCAGCATCAGTGAAGGTTATTGCTGGCAACTGCCGAGAAGACTGTCTATGAACAGTATTGACCGATCAGATAGCTCGGAGATGTCTCTTTTGGGCTGAAGAAGTGGTGCCTCCACCCGCAAATCCACCAGCAATAGTATTAATAACCCTCCTATGTGAAGGTGTCGAGTCATCTTTTCTTTTGCGCGACCTGCTTCTTTCATGCCGAGCTCTATCAAAGGTTTTATCAGAACGATCTTGCCTGTGCCGATCTTGATATCTGGGTTGATATGAGCGAGTTTGGGACGAACCTGACCGGTCCACAAAATTATGCAATTTTCCTTGCTTAATCAAGTCTTCAATCTTGTCTTTAAGGGCCGCACATTCATCAGTTGAGTGTCCATGATTGCGATGATACCGACAAGATTTGCTAATATCCGCGCGTGGTGGAGTGGACGCTTTCTTCGGAATTGTTAACACTTCGGAAGCCAAAGCCTGTTCGAGTACCGCCGCACGATTGGTATTAAGCGGAGTGTATTGAGTGTATTTCGGACCCCGAATAGGCCGCTCCCGAAGGGATATTTCTTTGCCTCGCCCCCTGTATGGTTGTTCTACCGATCTCTCGGGTTTAGCAGACTGCTCGGCTCGGGCTTGATTTCTAAATTCTGCCAACTCCTCCATCTGCATGTATTTATCAGCCCTCCTACGTAGATCATTCATGTTCGAAGGAGGCTTTTTACAAATGCTGTTGACAAATGGGCCTGGCTTCAATGCTGTTGTAAGATGATGTAGTGCCACAACTGGGTTGAGATCTTTGATTTCCAAAGCAGCCTTGTTGAACCGGTCCATAAACGCCCGAAGAGACTCCTTTTTATCCTGTCTAAGACCAACCAGAGATAAAGACGTTAGTCTATGAGGGCGACTTATTGCGAATTGGATAGTGAACTGTGATGACAATGTATTGAAGGAATCGATTGAGTTGGGTGGGAGACGAGTGAACCAACTGAGAGCTCTGCCTTTGAGGGACGTGGGAAAAATCCGACACAACGCAGCGTCATCTGTCGTACTTAGAGTTACCTGTGTCAGAAAAACATCTAAATGTTCATCAGGATCAGTAGTACCATCATATTTGTCAATAGGCAAAGCCTTCCAATTATCCATTAAAGGGAGTTGCATAATAGAGGGAGTAAACGGATGTCGGTGTGATCCGACAGTGGTCATATCTGCAGGACGACCCACAGTAGGTAAATCCGAAGGGAACTTCTGATGGAGGACCATCCAAGGAAGAGGAATACATGAAGGCCATTGGACCTTTGACAAGGTCCATGGTAAGGAAGCTAGAAGAGACATCTAAGGAGGAGGTGCTTCTTAGACCCTTGCTCACCATGAGCATTGTGTACTTTTCTCCTTAGTAGTATCTTGAGTAGTCCCATTGTATATATTGTATATAGTAGACTTTGTATAGGATTGTTTTGCCTTTGTATTTTGGAGGCACCTTTTTCTTTTTAGAAGTAGGCATAGGAGTGGCATTAGTAGACTAAAGTGTGCTCCTAGCATTTTAGCCAAATGTGGTCTTAGGATAAAGGTTTTACATATTGGACTCATTTAACTCCTAATTTTTCATAGATTTGCTTTAGCTAGGTTCCATTCACATTGAATGAACCTAACTAAACCAAATGAACCATTTTCAAACCGGGTGGAGTTAAATGAAACCAATCAAAACCGTCCACACCTTTGTGTTCACACCTTGTGTTCACATTGGTGCACACTTGGCCAAATGCTTGGACCTCTTTTCTCTCCTACACAAGGGCGGTTTAGGAAGGCTCAACCATGGTTCTTAGTGAACCATGGTCTAGCCTTTTCTTGCTCCCTAAGTTGGACGGACCCAACCATGGTTCCTAGTGAACCATGATCTAGTCTAGCTTAACCCCTAGGTGGCCACGCCTATATAGCCTCAAATTTTCACTTGTATGACACTTTTGGCATTAATGAGAATTGAGTATTCAGATTAGAGATCAGATTTCTCTCCTCCCAAAGGTCCTAAACCTCTTTGTGCAAAACCAATCTCTTATCACTTTTTCCAAAGACAAGTGTGGCGGGTTGAAGAATGCTTATCCCTTCACCAAGAGTGGCGCATTCTTGAGAGGCTTCTCCACCATCTTAAGGTGGCCGTGAGGTTCCTCCCTCCATTGGAGCCTTACACAAGCATTGGAAGGATTCTAGGAGCCAAAGATCTAGGGAGAGACTTGAAGGAAGCTACATCAATCCGGCCCCCTCCAAAGTTCTTCCATCATTTGGTATCATGAGCTAGGACTCCAAGTAATCCGATTCCCTTGCTTTCTTTCTTTTCTTTTGCATGTCTTGAATCATCTTGGTAGAGTCTTGTTGCTGTTCTCCTTGTCTTCTTTTTCCTTTTTGAGTCTTGGTATGTTCTTGGAGTGATTCTTGAGTCACATTTATAAATCTATAGAATTCACTCACATTGTCTTGCTTTTCTTGGTTCATTTTTGATAATTCTTGTGAATCAATCTTGGTATGTACTGTAGGTACTCTTTGTTTGTCTTTCTATATGAATTAGGATTGTTTTTATCTTCTTTTGAATTCCTATGGTATTCGGTCTTAAAAGAAAGTTCAAGAAAGAAACAAGAATGCATGCTTTTTCTTTTTGTAATCTACTAGTTTTGTCTTAGTTGTCATGTGTAGTTCTTTTTTTTGTCATTGCATCCGTGTTGTCCCATTTTTCTTTTTCAATCTTGTTCAATGAAAGCCTGTTCTTGAATGTGTCATTGCTGGTTGCATGATTAAATCATTCTTAGAGTGCTCACCAATTAATTCCTATGCATGTTATTAGACCTAACATGTTCTAGAGTCATTTTTGTGAAATTCGTTGCTATTAGTTTCATAGCAATATATGACCAGCAATTCTGTGGTGTGTCTTGTGCTTGCTTTGATTAAAGAAAAATTGAGAAAGAAGTGCATAGAAAACGCCTATTAAGTGTGCTAAAAGAAGTGACAAAATTAAATAAAAACTAGTCACAAAAGTGCTGAAAATTTTGGTCTAAAAGTGCACTTGTATTTTCTTCTCTTCTTTCTCTCCTTTTCTCCACTTGTTTTGGAAACCTTTTTGATGTAATTGGCCTCTGTCCAGTGCTTAATATTCTGTGTTTAAAGGAAAGAAAAGAAAGAAAAAGATTTCAAAAAGCAAAGAAAAAGAAAAAGAAAGCAAAAGAAAAGAAACTAGAAAAATTCAAGCTGAAAATTTGACAATTTTGTAGCACTTGGCCTAGTGAATTTGTGTGAATTTTTCATGCGGTTTCCTTCTCTTTACAGTGGCTGAAAAGAACTTTTAAATCATCATAGCATTGCACAAAATTTTATTTTGGTTTTTGTAATCAAATCTAGTGCCATTCTTAGGCAATTCTTTTGAGTGCTAGCCTTGAAATTAGCCTTATTTGTTGCTTTGTGTCTTCTTTGGCTCTCTTTGTTTGTCACATCAATTCCCATGAGAGTTTTGCCTATCCTAAATTGTGCTTTTCAGTTTTACTTCTTTGGCTTCTTTCCTCTCTTGTGTTGCTTGCTAAACTTGGTGAAACTATAAGCCTTGTTCAATCTATTACACTTGGAAGGAAGGTATAATTGAGGCATATTGGTTGACCTCAAAGGAGCTTAGCCTTGAAGGAGGATTGAGGTACAAACTGCTGAGTGAAACACCTTTTTGGAGGCTAACTTGTTTGCTCATTTTGCAGCCAAGACTTGCTTGAATTTTCAGGTACATTCTGGTGCAAAGTGGTGGCGGTTTTGAGTAGAGTTTGGTGGCGGCTTTGGTGCCTTTTGGTGGCGGCCTTAGTGGCAATTTTGTGGCTGTTTGTAAGACCTTGAAAAGGATTTGATTCTAGCCAATTTGGGGCACATCCCTGGACTAGAGGCTGTCCCAAACTGTCCAGCTATTTTGGTGGAAGAGTGGCCAAGAAGAACTTTTGTTTTGTATTGCTTATTTGAGTTGTAATTTCATCACTTAGCTTGAATAGTTTTGTGTCAACTTTCTTTGTATTCAACTTGCATTTAGGGGTGGCTGTTTGGACATTAAGTAAGCTCCCCCACCTCCTAAATAGTCCTACTTAATTTCTATTAGCCTCGATTAGTGCTTGTGGAAGGGTCCCCAAAGGCTTTAAGTGCCACCTTGGGCTTCCACTAGGAACCGGCTAGATTTAGTTTTAGCTTTCATAAACCGGATTTCTAGGTTGGTGAAAGTGTCCCAAAAAGCCTTAGGTGCTACTTGGACTTTCACCTTAGGATAAGCGACTAGTATATGCTTTATTTGCTTTCATTTTAATTGTTTAGCTCCTAGGTTCGTTTAGAAGGCTTCTATTGCCTACTAGGGGTTTCGTGCACACACACACACTACTTTACTTGTCTTGTGTGGAACTTTGTTTTGTAAGAAAAGTACAAAGGGGTTTAGTAATTTCCACTTGAAGAGGCTTGGTTATTAAGTGGCTCCTTGTAGCTCACCTCCCTTGATAGTGCAACTTGTATACTTAGACCTCTAAGTACTTAGTACTACACCAAAAAAAAAAAAAAAACTACAAGCTTTTGTGAAAACTTTTATCACTCACTTTGCAATTTTCAAAGACTTGTGAAAACCTTTTACCTTGCAAAAATGAGTGATCATTCTCATAATAGTAGTGTGCATGGTCATCACTCCCCTAAGAGCCATAAGAGTACTAAGGAAGAACTTAGGGAACTTAAGGAATACATTAGGAAAAAAGAACTAGAAAATGAAAAAAACAATGAAACAATTAGAGAGTTGTTAAATAAACTTGTTGTGGGTGAGACTAGCAAACCCCACGGCCATGAGGGTCATGGACCTTCTAGGCCCAAAGGCTATCACTCGCACACACATTCACTAACAAGTGAAGGGTTGCATAGTAGTCATCATGATGATGGTTACTACCAAAGACCCCCTAGGCACCATAGGCCTAAGCATGAAACAACTCCTAAAGAACCTAGGTTTGACCTTCCTCCCTTCCATGGCAAGGATAGTGTGGATGACTATTTAGATTGGGAGATGAAGGTTGAACAACTCTTCACTTGCCACAATGTAGGTGAAGACCGAAAGGTTCCCATGGCTACTCTTAGCTTTCAAGGGTATGCCATGTATTGGTGGACTTCCCTAGTTAGAGAAAAATAAATTCATCATGAGCCTCCAATCCAATATTGGAATGAGCTAAGGAGTGCCTTGAGGAGAAGGCACATTCCTCCATACATTGAGAGGGAGTTAATGGACAAGCTCCAAAGACTCCAACAAAGAAATTTGAGTGTTGAGGAATATAGGCAACAAATGGAGTTGCTTATGATGAGAGCGGGAATTAGGGAGGAAGAAAGAACCACCATAGCTAGGTTTCAAAATGGCTTAAACCTAGAGATTAGGGATAAAGTTGAGCTATTGCCCTATAGAGACCTAAATGAACTAGTTCAACTTTGTGTGAGGGTAGAACAACAATTAAAAAGAAAACCTAGTTTTAGGAAGGAAACTACCCCCTACCCTAAGAAAGACTTCAAGAAGGAGGGTACCCCCTCCTATTCAAAGGATAAGTCACTAAAAGAGAAACCTAAGGAAAGACCTTCCCATGATACTAGGACTAGCTCCATAAAATGTTTTAAGTGCTTAGGAAGGGGACACATAGCTTCCCAATGCCCTACAAAAAAAACCATGATCATTAGGGGCAATGAGATCCTAAGTGAGGAGAGCACTTCATCTTCTTCATCCTCCTCAAGTGAAGAAGACGAAAGCCATAGTTCTAGTGAGGAAGCACCATGTGAGGGTGATCTATTAATTGCCCATAGATTGTTGACTAACCAACTTAAGGAACAAGACCAATCACAACGAGAGAATCTCTTTCATTCTAGATGCAAGATTTTCAAGAAAACATGTTCTCTCATTGTTGATAGTGGCTCTTGTAACAATTTTGTAAGCCAAAGGTTAGTTGATAAGCTTAACTTGACTACTATAGCCCATCCTAAATCTTACAAACTCCAGTGGCTTAATGAGGATGGACCTATAGAAGTCAAAGATCAAGTAAATGTGCCCTTTTCCATTGGGAAGTACAAAGATGAAATTTTATGTGATATCATTCCCATGGATGCAAGTCATATTTTACTTGGTAGACCGTGGCAACATGATAGACAAGCCATCCATGATGGTGTCACCAATAAGATCCGCCTAGTCCATCTAGGTAAAAAGCATACCTTGATCCCTCTTACACCTTCCCAAGTGTTAGAAGATCAAGTGGCCATGAAAAAGAAAATTGAGGAAGAAAAAAAAGAGGAAGAGAAGGTCATAGAGTTGGAAGGAAGTGTCCCTTCCAAGGTAGTTGTTCCTAGGAGTCAATTTTCTATAAATCATTCCATTAAACAATGTCTCCTAGTTGATCAACCTCTTTTCCTTCTCTATGCTAAAGAGACACTTGCTGCCACAAATTTTGGATTTGAGTCTCTACCAAAGGGGGTTCAAAACCTTTTAAAGGAATTTGATGACCTATTTCCCAAAGAAGTTCCAAGTGGGCTTCCTCCTTTAAGGGGAATAGAACATCAAATTGATTTGGTTCCCGGGGCAAGCCTACCCAATAGGCCCGCCTATAGGACCAACCCCCAAGAAACAAAAGAAATAGAGACCCAAGTTGAAGATTTGATGAAGAAGGGATGGGTTCAAAAGAGCTTAAGCCCTTGTGCTGTGCCGGTTCTTTTAGTTCCAAAGAAAGATGGGACTTGGAGAATGTGCACGGATTGTCGAGCTATAAATAATATAACCATTAAGTATAGGCATCCAATCCCTAGGTTAGATGACATGCTAGATGAGTTGCATGGAGCACTCATATTTTCTAAAATTGATCTTAAGAGTGGTTATCATCAAATAAGGATCAAGGAAGGAGATGAATGGAAAACCGCTTTTAAAACCAAGTTTGGATTATATGAATGGTTAGTCATGCCTTTTGGTTTGACCAATGCTCCTAGCACCTTTATGAGGTTAATGAACCATATCTTAAGGGATTGTATAGGTAGATTTGTAGTTGTTTATTTTGATGATATCCTAATCTATAGTAAAAGCCTTAAAGAACACCTAGAACACCTTAGAAATGTCTTGCTTCTTCTTAGGGAAAACCATCTCTATGCTAACTTAGAAAAATGCATATTTTGCCAAGAAAGTGTGAATTTCTTAGGGTTTATAGTTAGCAAGGAGGGGGTTAAGGTGGACCCCGAGAAGGTTAGAGCCATCCAAGAGTGGCCTACCCCTAAGAATGTGGGAGACATTAGGAGTTTCCATGGTTTAGCAAGCTTCTATAGGAGGTTTGTTAAAGACTTCTCCACCATAGCATCTCCTCTTAATGAGTTGGTCAAGAAGGATGTGCCTTTTGTATGGGGGGAGAAGCAAGAGAAGGCTTTTCATAACTTAAAAGACCAACTTACACATGCACCTATTCTAGCTCTTCCAAACTTTTCTCAAACTTTTGAGCTAGAATGTGATGCAAGTGGTTTAGGGATAGGTGCGGTCCTACTTCAAGGTGGCCACCCCATTGCTTATTTTAGTGAAAAACTTAGAGGTCCCACCTTGAATTACCCCACCTATGATAAAGAGCTCTATGCTCTTATAAGAGCCCTCAAAACTTGGGAGCATTATTTAGTGACTAAAGACTTCATCATTCATACCGATCATGAGTCACTAAAGTATTTGAGAGGGCAAGGTAAGTTAAATAAGAGACATGCTAAGTGGGTAGAATATTTAGAGAAATTTCCATATGTGATCAAGTACAAGAAGGGAAAAAGTAATGTGGTGGCCGATGCCCTTTCTAGAAGATACACATTACTTACTACCTTGAGTTCCCAAATTCTTGGATTTGACAACATTAGGGAATTGTATGAAAATGATCTAGATTTTCAGTCCACTTACAAGCAATGTCTTAAAAGGGCCTTTGATGGATTCTACATCAATGATGGGTACTTGTATAAAATGGGAAAGATTTGCATACCCAAAGGATCCATTCGAAAGCTCTTAGTAAAGGAAAGTCATGAAGGAGGTCTCATGGGCCATTTTGGAGTTGATAAAACTCTAAGTTTTGTAAAAGAAAAATTTTATTGGCCACACATGAGAATAGATGTCCAAAGGCATTGCTCAAAATGCATAGCTTGTTTACAAGCTAAATCAAGAGTTATGCCTCATGGACTCTATACACCTCTACCTATAGCTAGCACCCCTTGGGAAGACATTAGCATGGATTTTGTACTTGGTCTCCCAAGAACCCAAAGGGGTTATGATTCTATCTTTGTGGTAGTGGACCGATTTTCAAAGATGGCTCACTTTATTCCATGCCACAAGGTAGATGATGCTAGCCATATCTCAAGACTATTCTTTAAAGAAGTTGTGAGATTACATGGAATCCCTAAAACAATAGTCTCGGATAGGGATGTTAAGTTCCTTAGTCACTTTTGGAAAACACTTTGGGAAAAACTAGGAACTCAACTTCTATTTTCTACTACTTGTCACCCACAAACCGATGGGCAAACTGAAGTAGTAAATAGATCCTTATCTACTCTATTGAGGGTCATTTTAAAGAACAACAAGAAGTCTTGGGATGAACATCTTCCTCATATAGAGTTTGCATATAATAGGGTAGTCCACAAGACTACCAATCTTTCTCCTTTTGAGGTTGTTTATGGCTTTAACCCTCTCACACCTTTGGATATACTTCCTTTGCCTAGTACTTCTTCTTATGTTCACAAAGAAGGAGTTTCTAAGGCTGATTTTATAAGAAAACTCCATGAGAAGGTTAAAGACCACATAGAAAAACAAACTCAAAAATATATGGAATACAACAACAAAGGGAGAAAACAAATTATTTTTGAGGAAGGAGACTTAGTTTGGCTTCATTTGCGAAAGGAAAGATTTCCTACTCAAAGGAAGTCTAAACTAAGTCCGAGAGGAGATGGTCCATTCAAAGTACTCCAAAGAATAAATGAAAATGCCTACAAAATAGATTTACCTTCTGATTATGGTGTTAGTAGTACATTTAATGTTTGTGATCTTATGCCTTTTTTAGGGAATGCTAACATGGATGATGAAGAGGTAGATCTGAGGACAGATCCTTCCCAAGAAGGAGGGTATGATGGAGGACCATCCAAGGAAGAGGAATACATGAAGGCCATTGGACCTTTGACAAGGTCCATGGTAAGGAAGCTAGAAGAGACATCTAAGGAGGAGGTGCTTCTTAGACCCTTGCTCACCATGAGCATTGTGTACTTTTCTCCTTAGTAGTATCTTGAGTAGTCCCATTGTATATATTGTATATAGTAGACTTTGTATAGGATTGTTTTGCCTTTGTATTTTGGAGGCACCTTTTTCTTTTTAGAAGTAGGCATAGGAGTGGCATTAGTAGACTAAAGTGTGCTCCTAGCATTTTAGCCAAATGTGGTCTTAGGATAAAGGTTTTACATATTGGACTCATTTAACTCCTAATTTTTCATAGATTTGCTTTAGCTAGGTTCCATTCACATTGAATGAACCTAACTAAACCAAATGAACCATTTTCAAACCGGGTGGAGTTAAATGAAACCAATCAAAACCGTCCACACCTTTGTGTTCACACCTTGTGTTCACATTGGTGCACACTTGGCCAAATGCTTGGACCTCTTTTCTCTCCTACACAAGGGCGGTTTAGGAAGGCTCAACCATGGTTCTTAGTGAACCATGGTCTAGCCTTTTCTTGCTCCCTAAGTTGGACGGACCCAACCATGGTTCCTAGTGAACCATGATCTAGTCTAGCTTAACCCCTAGGTGGCCACGCCTATATAGCCTCAAATTTTCACTTGTATGACACTTTTGGCATTAATGAGAATTGAGTATTCAGATTAGAGATCAGATTTCTCTCCTCCCAAAGGTCCTAAACCTCTTTGTGCAAAACCAATCTCTTATCACTTTTTCCAAAGACAAGTGTGGCGGGTTGAAGAATGCTTATCCCTTCACCAAGAGTGGCGCATTCTTGAGAGGCTTCTCCACCATCTTAAGGTGGCCGTGAGGTTCCTCCCTCCATTGGAGCCTTACACAAGCATTGGAAGGATTCTAGGAGCCAAAGATCTAGGGAGAGACTTGAAGGAAGCTACATCAATCCGGCCCCCTCCAAAGTTCTTCCATCAACTTCTCACGGGCTACTGCCGAAGCATGAGGAGCTGATGTATGGATCGCGTGAGATTGATACGACCCTTGAGTTTGTGTGTTGGTGACATGAGTAGGCTTCCATGAAGTATCCTGACTTTTCAATGCTTCATTTTCAGCCCTCAAGGCCGAAAGCTCCCTTGCATCTTTCTCTCTTTGTTGTTTCATTAACTCCATTTCTTGTTTCAGCAATCGCATTGTTTCGGAGAGGTCAGTTTCATCCACAACCTCCACATGCTCTTCAGTAGGACGATCTTGTGTGTTTGTTCTCCTAGTTATCGGCATCGTTCTTCTCAGCAAACTTTCAACCAACTTCGTTCGGCCCCACGGTGGGCGCCAAATGTACCTGTCTAGAGGATACACCAATAATCTTCTCGTAGATTGAGGGCCGAACGACTGCTCCGATCCGATGTGAGTGAGGGGTTGGTACCTGCAAAAGGCACTCCAACGCTCAAGTCAGGACAAACACAAATATCGAGAGTAATTAATGAACAGTGACGTTACCTTTTGACCTGAGCTATTTATACTGACATTTATGGGCCTTGAGCCTTATGGGCCCTATGGCGTATTTACCGTATTAGGTAATATACCTTAATCAAGTAATTATCCCCTAAGCCTAGATTAAGTGTTAAGTGATGATGGGCTGATTCAGGTGGCCGATTGGCGTTCGGCTACCTGGTTCTTCCATTCGGTGGCCGATGTAGGGATGACCGAACGTCTCTACCTGTACAACACTACTATTTTATTGACTGGAAAAAAAACAACCGTATTCAACTTCTGGTTTATAAACTAGAAGAAAGCTACAAAAAGAGGAAACCGAGACTCAAAAATAAGGATGATTAGGGATAGAATAGTGAAAGAATGCGCAGAGATGACTCACACACTTTTCTAGGTTTTTTGCCAATCTAAATTAAAAAAAGTAAAAATATTGTTCATACAGTAATAGAGTCATCGCATCCGAAGTATTGTCCGTTTTGGTACTCGTTGAGCCATCACGATTTTGTCCTTTAAAAGACACCTCGATAAGTTAAGGAAAGAGGGTATTTATAAACTACTCTTAGCCTCGACTCGTAAGCGATGTGAAATTTTTAGACATACCAGAACAAATACTAAAAATAAAATTTTTTAAAAATTATTTATCAAAATAAATTATTTGTGTCAATATAACGTTGGATTAAAGAAAATATCTTTGAGGATGACATTTTTTGAACATAGAATATTCTAACAGAAAACGTCCGATGAAGGTTAACATTGCATTGTGGGTTAGTTGAATAGATAATATCCAGGAGAATTGTTTTCTTTTAAAAAAAACTTTTAACACAAAAAGCATCCCTGAATGTTTTTTGTTCAAAAATTTTTTAACTCTCAAAATGTTTAAGATATAATTTAATTAAAAAAATTATATTTATTTTTTTGTATTATTAAATTTTAAGTTTATAAATTTAAATATTAATTTTATTATATTTGCAAATTTAAGATAATATTTATAATTTTATTTATTTATTTTAGTATTTAATATATTATGATTGATTTTGAAACCAAGTTAATTTACTATGTGTGTTACCTTATATGATGATGCCTAAAATTATTTAAAAATTATATTATAAAAGTTCCACATTAGTTACACATAAAAGAAGTTTACAAACACGCAAATGCGTACATCAATTTGCAGATGCGAAGTTTAGAAAAGATTATTACTTCTTACTTTTTATGGATTCAAATGAGTTACCATTGTGAGGAATGAAGATACATCATATATCCAAGTAAAACAAGAAAAATTGATGAGATATCACATAATTTATACAATTAAATTTAAATATAGACATTATAACAAATCAATTTCATTTTATCTAATCTAATAAAAAACTTACCAGATTTATAATATATTAAATACAAAAAATTATAAATACTATCTTAAATCTATATGTATAATAAAACTAATATTTAAATTTATAGACATAAAATTTAATAATGCAAAAAATAAATATAATTCTTAAAATTAAATTACAATTTAAACATTTTGAAAGTTAAAAAATATTTTTGAAAACGTCTAGGATTTAGGGAAAGACATTTTCTATTAAAAAATTTTGAATAAAAAATGCATATCCTTGAATGTTTTTTTTTTCAAATATTTTATGTTCAAAACATGTGATTTTCAAAAAAAAAAAATTATTTAATCTGATGTCATGCAAAAATTATTTATTTCAATAAATAGTTTTTTAAAATTTTTATTTTTGGTATTTTTATTTATAATGGCCAAAAAACCCTCTCTATGTGTGTGGCTCCTTACACAAAATCCCTTAATTGTGAATTGGTTACTGTAGGCCTGCTGCTTCTTCTTAGACCCGGGAATTACAAATCCTCTCTAACTAACTTCGGCCCCACTAGCTCCCAAATTCCCTTTGTTGTGTTGACTCATCCTCCACTTGATTAGGCTTAGCTAATTGGGCCATAGGCCCAATACATCAGCCTTTAAATCGACCTTGTTCTCAAGATTAAAGATTGGATAATTATTGAATATCTTAGCATAATCTTCCCAAGTAGCTTCCGAAGGTGACAAATTCTCCCACTAAATCAAAACTTGAGGAATGATAGACTAACCCTTAACAATTTTTCTAGTTTTCATCATTGTCACAGGGTTTAGCACGGGTCCCAACTCCATTGAAATCAGAGGCAAAGGAGCTTCAATTGAGAAATATGGAATAGAGGGTGTATCTTAGCTGATTTATAAGATGTCGTGAGACCTATTCTATCCTAATATACACAATAAAGTAAATTAAAGAAATATTAATTTAACATATGTAAAATAGTTCACATATCTAAAAGAAAATACATTTCCAATATCCGATCAATTTAAAATAAAGTTTAGAAAGTAAATAAGTTCGTAAATAGTTTCAAAGAAAATGTAAAAACTCTAATTACAATAAAAGTTAAAGTCCTAGAAGACCTTTGTCTTAATGTCACATTAGAGCACTCTTATGACTCAATCATTAACACCTTGAATGCCACTCATGTACACATCTTCCTCACCTAAAAACAATCACAAACATACGATGAGAAAAGAAAATATTTATATAGAAAGCACATCACGAAATTCCACAAAACAATCTCAAAGCAAGATAATCCATAAGCACAACATTTATCATTCAAACATGTTCAACATCATTTCTCAAATCCACATATTCCATCATCTCATCACAATCTACATATGTACATATAAACAAATTACACATATATACCGTGTCACACATCTAGCATCGTACCATGTACACGCCCTTCCTATCGCATCACATGCTCAACATCATGTATGCACACAATTGTGCTAATACATTCCACTATCGGCACTGATATCACACATACGACTGTATCGACGCATCACACATCTAGTATCATATCACGCATACAACCAACATTTCCACAATAAGTCATACACATATATTGAACAACCTCCTCATACACATCAATCTTTAATTCATAATTAATTTACATTTCATCCAGCACACATCATTTATACCTCTTCATACAATAGTCATTACTGGACATCATACGATTCACAACCATCATCAAAATCCATCAATATAATACCATATTTCACAATCTCACATCAAAATCATTCAATCATATCATAAGTATTATAAAGCATCACTAAAAAATCATAAAGTATCACAAACATGCCAAAAAGGGAGTCCCAAAACGTAAAAAATGCAAACTAAAATAGAATATCCATGTCGGGCATCGTAAATCCTAATAGCTTGACCTCTATTCACTATTTTGACCAAACATGAGTTATACACATCCTTTTTAAGTGATTCCAAAGCCTAGAAAGCTAACATCCAAAGCTACAACTTTTGTGAAGAATACGAAGCCTAAAAATTTTGTTAAGGTTTGATCGAGGCTGTACCCGGTTAAATAAAATCAAGTTAATGTAGTACTAGAAGGCTTTCCTAGGTTGTCTCCCAAGGACCACTCTTTTCTATCAAAGGATCAAACACGAAGGGGGGGTGGTTTGGTTCAGAATTAAGGTTAAAACACAATAAAATGCAAGTAAAACAGTAAGTAAAGCATATTGACTCCTTGTTCAGATTGTAACTCTCTTATCCCTGGTTCTTAAGAGATTTCTCTGTCAACTTCCTTGTTCCATCCGAGTTAACCAACTAAGCGAAGTTTAACCCAAGATTTCCCTACACGAATTAAGCAAACGTGTAAAACATTAAACCTCCCCACAGGATTAAGCAAAATGTGGCTTTAACACAACAACCCAAATTCATTAAGCATGAACAGAGAGGAAAACGTTTTAACATAGAGGTCCAATGAAGAAGAAGAAAACGTAATAGAGATGAATAATAGAAATAAAACCTCAACAGAGATTACAATCCCCTCAAGGAGGCAACCCCAAGGGATTTAGCCTTCCATTAAAATAGAAATGCAGAAGCAACAAGGTAAAAGAGAAGGAAACACAAAATTTGTATTCATTCAAGCAAAATGTAGTCTTAAATACAACCAGAAAAACAAACGTGAATGGAGAAGAAAAACATAAATGGAGATACAAAAACATAGAGGAAAAAAATGTAAAGGAAGGGAATGAATGAACAAAACGTGGTCACATCAGTTTTCTTAATATTGGTGGCTACTAGGTCAGCCCTAACCTAGACACCTAAGACCTAAAAACGCGAATGGGCCCCCTGCCAATGTGTCTAGCTCGAAATTACAAAAAAATGAGGTTAACAAAAATGTAAACATGTTGCTGACATGGCGCTGATGTGGCAATGTGGTGCTGACATGGCGTTGATGTGGCACTTTATCTCTTGAAGTCCAAAATTAATATGCAAGCCCAAAAATGCTCCACAATTAACCTGAAAATAATTGATAAACAAAAATTAGACCAAGTGAATTAGAATTAATTAAAATTTGAATTACTGGCCCAATGAAGCCCAAACAGTAAAACTGTACAATTAATAAGCGATTAAGCTCAAATCAACAATTAAAATAAGTACAAAAAGATAAATAAATAAGAGAAAATAATGACTCATCAAGGTTACCTTGCATGGCTAACAACACAAAACTTAATATTTCACGTACTAGAATGGAGATTGAACTTATAATTCACATAACTCAATCAATTCTTAACATTTTTACAAGATTCTAGAGTCTAAATTATAGTCCCAAGTGTCTACTTTCTAACCCAACAAACGAAAATTGATTTGGTTAATCCACAGAAAGATATTAGAAAAAATACTAAGGTACATCCATATAATTAAGGGTGTTCATCAATCTACAAGAACCCTAACTTAGAGGGCACATCCTAATGAATCCAATTATCATCTAGATAATCAATTTTACCAAATAATATAACAACCACATTTATAAATCAATATAAAACCCGATTTAATCATCAATTTTATAGAATCTTAACTCAAATAGTAAAACTCCCAATTTTTCCAAAACCTAACTCACATGCACTTTTCTACAATTTCGTTCTCTCTCCGATATCATCATCTTCGCTAATTTTTTGCATATTCCTAATCCTCAATACACACAAAATTTAATGGAATCATCGATTCTTCAAACATAAATAATTGTAAATTCACCAATAGCCCTACGAAATTTCTCCTCTACCCATTCCCTCATGTAACTTTACATACAAATAAACCCTTTTCCCAGTACCTGGTTGTGTAAATCCAAATAACTCTAATGTAGGGGAATTTGTTCTTGATATCTTCTTGGGTACTCTATCTTAGAGCTCTTTATTTCTCCTCTCTTTCTTTCTTAATCCTTTAGAACGCAAATGAGGTAGATATGATTAACTCTGCTTAACACCTTTCTTAAAATAATCCACTGGCTAGGTCAACCAACTCATCTTCCTTCTCTTCTGACTCGCTTCTCTTTTTTCCAAAATAATTAAATAAAATAAATACATATACAATATAAAATATTTTTCCTCTATAATATTAATAATATATTTCTGACCCAAAATATAATAATATAATTTTAATATTAAAATATCCTATAAAATCAACCTTTTAGATTTTAAAATAAAATATATAATTTATCAACTCCCAAATTATCCCTTAAAACATATAAATAATTATTTAAAATTCTAATAAAAATACTTATTTAATACGTACAAAATAATTATTTAAAGTGTACAAAATAATATTCCCGTATAATAATAAAATAATATTGACCAAATACTATATAATAATAATAGTATTTTGAAAAATGGGGTGTTACAGATGTTGCATAATAATATGATATTTATTGTTGTTTTGCTTGAAATTAATGTTAAATTTTTGGAAATATTTCACTTCTATTATTAAGTGTGTAATATACAGGGAAAACTCAAAAAAGAAGGAAATTAGGACAATTAAGAGATTAAATAGAGTAATTATGGGAGGTTGGAGATACATGATCGTGCTTTAAGAGAAGCACGCCGTAAACGTAATGCACAGTCAAGATATTAAGAATATTAATTAAGCATGGTCGTGCTCCTTGAAGCAGGCCCAAGTGTAAGATATTAAGGACGACCATGCTCTTTGATATGGAAGGTCGTACTTTAAGAGTTTACCCTAATATTTTTAGATAAATAGGGATGCCTATAGCACATTGTAATCATCCAATTTTTATTCAATTTTTTTTTTTGTTTTAGTTTTACATTTTCTCTCTTTCTCTTTCTCAAGGGTTGTGATGTAATTGTCCCTTGTGAATCTCTAGTGATAAATTCATGAATTGTTTCTTTTAAATTGTCGTATTATTTTAATATTTCTAATTCTTATCTTAGTTAATTGAAAGTTGTATGATCAAACTCTTTTAATTAATGAAACCTTAAAATAATTGAATTATTTGAAAATTAGCATGTTCAAACTATTTTCTTAATTTCTAATGTATTAATTTATTAATTTACTTCTGCATATTTATGCTTTGTTTTTAGAATAAATAACTTACGATCAATTTTTGGTTTTCTTAAAATAAATATTATTGGCTTCTTGGAACCATAAGGTTGTCAGCGATTTCAAAAGTATAATTGACAACATTATTTATTCTTTCATGAATTTTATCTTTGGGGGAAATCAAAGACAATAAGTTACAACCTTACGATTTTTAATCTTTGAATTTCAATCTTTTTATTTTTTGCTTTAATTTTCATTTTCTTTCAAATCAAATTTCTATTCAAACTATTGAAAACTACAATTAACTTGGTAATTGCTTGAACCTAGTCCTTTGGATTCAATATTTGGATTGTGTCCATTGTTACTACTATGGTGAGGTACATTTTCCTTAAGTGTAATTTATATGCAACAATAAGCCACAACACTGATCTTTGCAATTATGAGAAAAAGCCTAAAATATCACATTCCCAACTTTTTGATTCTTCCGTAAGGCAGTTGAATGTTGTCTATAAGGCTGCAATTTTACTAGAACGAAATCACCAACCTGTAATTGTTAGGTGCAAACAAAGTCCACATCATTAGATCATGAAGAGAAATAAATTAGGTTTATAAAGCACACATAGTCCCCATTAGTATGCGATTTTTTGGGAAATGACCAAAAGCATAACCTTAAGGATATAGGTCCAAAATGGATAATATTATACCAAAGTGAAAACATGTGTGTATGTGAACCCTAGTGTCCAACAATAATTGTACCTCCTTCCTTTTCTTATCAGCTTGACTCTTCATAACTTGTTGTGCCCTACTTAAGTTGGCTTTAAGTTGAGTTATAAGGCCATCTTTTGTCCCAATTCCTCTTGAACTCCTAGGGCATTCATATGACTTGTAGTGTATCTATTCAAGGTAAGAGGATCCTTCCAAATAAGGATCTAAAATTAGCCATGTCCAAACTCATGTATGTATCATACCAATATTCAACTTAAGCTAAAGCTTATAGTAGGTTCTTGGATTTTGGAATGTTAAACATCTAAGATACATTTTCAAACATTTATTCAAAGCTTTGGATTGGCCATCCGATTAGGGATGATAGTAGAAGTCATTGCTAATGTTGTCCCCTATAACTACATTAAGTGTTGCCATAATTTACTCATACCCTATTTGGATTAAAGACTATATAGACTTGGGAATGTCGTGTAACATAACCAATATTTTCATGATTTCCTCAACAACAATTTTGTTATTATAATCAACTTTAAGAGTCATAAAATGGTTGTATTTGGATAGCTTGTCAATAACCACCATGATGATAGAATACCTAAATGACAAGGGCTATTCGGTGATAAAAACCCATGGCAACATCCTTCCACACTTGATGAAGAACTGGTAATGGCTGAAGCAAACCAACATGAGCAGTGGTAGCAAATTTGGCTTGTTGGCATATGGAATAATGTTGCACAAAATGTTGGATATCCTTTTACATCTTAGGCCAATAAATTTGGGTCATAATTCGAGCCATAGTTCGAGTAATTCCTGCATGACCACTACTATATTAATTATGGTATTCATGAAGAATTTATGGGATCAATTCATAATGTGGAGGCATGACTAGTTAATCCTTCCAATACAATAAACCCTTTTTAAACATATATTGATGAGTGGGTTGTGCATTTTGTTAACACAATTGGATGAGAGCCTTATGTTTAGGATCCTACTCAAGTGTCTTTTTTCAATTCCTATAGGAGCAATGTATATGGTTCATACCATATCATACGAAAAACCCTCAAAAAAGTGTTAACATCCACATTTTCTTTCTCTAGTTTGTACTCAATTGTAATGTTATAACTAATAAGCTTGTGGAGCCAAGCCTATTATTATGGGGTTTGTAGTGATTGATCTAATAAGCTGCCTAAACTCTTTTGTGGAGTTTTGATTATAAACTTATGGACTAGTAAATGTGCCAAAATTTGGCTAAAGCTTCAATAATGGATACGTATGTTGACTACCTTTGCATTTTGGGGACAACTAGTTTTTTTTTAGAAATATGTAATAGGGTGGCCATATTGCTCAACATAACCCTTTCTTCTGCACTTGAAGCGTTAGTTTCTATAATAAAGGGTTGCTTGAAATCAGGAAATGCCAACACAGGAGCTAAAGTGGTGGCAAATTTAAGCTTGGTAAAAGCATCTTTTATCTCAATATTCCAAATTAAAGAATTCTTCTTCAATAAATTGGTGAGTGAGGTGGCCAAAAAGGCATAAGCTCGAATAAATCTTCTATAGTATCCAATTAATCCCAAAAATTTTGTGCAACTGTTTAATGCTAGAGGGCGTTGGCCAATTGACCATTGTTCTAATCTCACTTTTATCCATTTCTACCCTTTGTCCTGACACAATATGTCCTAAGTGGTCAACTTTAGTTTGACCAAAAAAAGCACTTGGATAATTTCACAAAAAGTGTACGTTGCCACAAAAATTGTAAAACTGACTCCAAGTGTTGCAAATGAATCTTCCAAGAACTATATATGAGTATGTCATCAAAGAAAACCAATACATTTTTTCTCAATAATGACTGAAAAATCTTGTTCATAATGCATTGAAAGGAGGCTAGGGAATTTGTTAACCCAAAGGGCAGAACTAGCCATTCGTAGTGACCATGATGTGTTTAGAATGTTGTCTTGTGTCTATCCACAGACACTACCAAGATTTAATGGTAACTAGATCGAAGATCCAATTTAGAGAAATACTAAACTTCAAATAATTCATTAAGTAATTCATCTATCGTTGGCATAAATTTTTTTTCCTTGATAGTTATAGCATTCAATGCTCTATAGTTAATACAAAATCACCATCTACCATCCTTTTTTTAACTAGCACAATAGGGTAAGAGAAAGGCCTATTGCTTGGTTGAATGATACCTTATTCAAAAGCATCTCTTGTAGCGTTTTCTCAATCTATTCTTTTCAATTTTGTGGATACCTGTAAGGATGAACCTTCACTAGTTTCGCTCCTTTTACAATGTAATAAAGTGATCTTTTGCTCTTAAAGGAGGTAAAGCAATTGATTTATTGAAGACAAAGCTATAAGTATGCAACATGTAGCTAGTTCAGGCTCTATATTATGTGTCAACTCTAACCAATCATCTTGAGGTGAATTTATTTTTCAATGAAATGTATGGTGAATATCTCTGATATAGCATGAATATTATGCAATTTGTGGATATGGTGTAGTTGAGCTTGTGTTGGCAGCATTGGTCCTTCACCTATGAGAGTGATTAACTTTCCTTCATGGTAGAATTTAAGACTTAAAATAAAGTAGTCTGCCATATGAGGTCCCAAGGTAGAAACCCATGTAGCCCTTAATATCAAATAAGCATCAGATATAGGCAACAAATAAATAGGAAGGTGTAATTCATAACCCTGCACATAAACATTCAAATTTCGAACCAAGCCTTCAACAACCACAGAGTGGCCATTTCCCACTGATATTTTAAAGAGAGGTGTAGGTTCAATTGGTAATGTGGAGAAAAGAGAGACACTAAGATGGGGATTTAATAGTGTCAATCAAAAACTCACTTTTTAGAAATAGTGAAGTAGTAACTTTATGAAGAAATGCAAACAAAGAGTTAAGAAACTGAACATAGGAATTTTTATACTGATTTGTCTCAACCACAAAAACTACGTCTAGGTCTTAATTTAACCAGATCAACTTTCACTATTTTATACAAAGATACAAGTATTTTTTTTCAAGCCACTTTTGGCTCAAACCTAAATGTTCTTTGACTTGCCTCTTTAAGCAACTACCCAAATATTATTTAACACAATCTCTCTAAGATTCAACAACCAAGTATTCTTTTACAAATAAACCTCTCTAGGCTCAAAGTAATAACACCACGTTATAGTTGGGTAAGATAACAATATTATTTTGTCTTTCTTTCAAGTAGCGATACAACCAATATAATACAGAGTTTATTTATACAAAAAATGAATATGAATATGTTTTAATTAAAGATCAAAACTCTTCTTTCTCAACCATCATGCTTCCTTATATAAGTGTTTCAGTGAAGATGATTGTCTGAACCCGAAAGATTCTGATCTTGCCCATAGATGGTTTGGACTTCCGTTTGAAAATCTCATTGGTTAGGGAATGTCCGGAAACCAAACTAATCCCTAATGAATGTTTTTTGAACAAAAAGTTCTTAGGAGTCACCACCAATATTTTACTCAAAATATCGGAAAAAGAAAAGGTTTTCAAAAGTTAATTATGGCCTTGACAACCAAAATTAGATTCGAGGGTCAATTACGTGTAGAAAAGGTATTAGGCACACTACAACATCCTAATTCGGTACCCTATGACGAATTTAGCATAATATAAATAATAATTTGAATATTTACCCTTTTTATTAATTATTTACAAGACAAAAATACCTATTATCTACATGACTATTTATTTATTTATTGCATATAAGAAAAATAATAATAAATAAAGTAATAAAAAATAATAAAATAAAATAAATAAAAATAAATAAAAGAGAAGAATTTATAACCTCCAAAGCAAGCCTTTTATAAGGGAATCTTCCCAAATGCATGCAGAGCGTGTTTTGGCAGCCCCTTGCTCTACAAAAAGCCTCACAATCACTTAGAGAATTTCTTATATAGCCATCAAGGAGGCAAAATCATAAGAGAGTTGTCAATGTTGAAGTTAGACATGAAACACATAGAAGGGGGGTTGAATATGTGTGTGTGTGTGTGTAAGAAGGAATTTTAAAACCATTTTTGCAAGAATAATGTTCTTCGTCCAATGCACTTTTAGATCCCAGAAGGTTATGCAGAGTTTTCTTAACACAAGGTCATTGCATCTGAAAGATTTATTGTCTGCTGAGGAAAATGGTTTATATAATAATAATTAAACTTCTTGCATTTTCCTTTTCAAGATAGTTTCATTTAAGGATAAGCAGTAGATAAAACTTTTCAGTGTAATATATTTGTTAAACAAAATTTGCGTCTTTGTCTGAAAAATGGTTTTAATGAAGAATAGGCAATAGACGAAGTTTTTAACATGATTTGTCAATTAAGAAGAGTTTGCGTCTGAAATATAAATAAAACAATGCAATCATTTTTATACTGGTTCGCTTAACTGAGCTAAGTCCAGTCTCCTTCAACTGAAGGGTTCCACTAGATAAACAATTCAATATAAAAGTATTGTCGACCACTTCTGGCTCGTTAACTTCACTCATCAACGCTAGTATCTTTTTATCAACCCAGGTCAGAACCACTCCTGGTCCAAGTATTCTCGACCTCTTCGGGCCTTGAGTATTCTAGACCATCCTGGTCACGACCACTCCTGGTTGGCTAGCTTCACTCATCAGCTCTAGTATTCTTAAACCACTTCTGGTTCCCCAAGTATTCTTGACCATTCCTGGCCCGCCAACTTCACTCACCAGCGCTAGTATATTTTATCAGCCACTTTTGGCTAGCAGTGAGTATTATGGACCACCCAGGTTAGAAGTATATTTTATCAGCCACTTTTGCGCTAGTATATTTTATCAGCCACTCTTGGCTAGCAGTGAGTATTCTTGACCACTCTTGGCCTGCCAGCTTCACTCACTAGCACTAGTATTCTTTAATCAGCCTCTTCATGCTTGCAGTGAGTATTCTTTGACAAGCCCCTCCGGGCTTTACAAGTATTCTTTCCCTAGCTTCAAGCTTTACAGATGATAGACATATAATCAGGTTTGAGTGTTTGGGTTACTCTCACAGAGAGGATACATATATGATCTACCATCTCTAAGGTTTCACTACCTTAGTCCTAGAGAGATTCTGAGTGTGTGGGTTAATCTTTACAAAGAGGATACATAAGGTTATAACACTCACTAAGGTTTCCTTCCTAAGATACACTTGGAACACCTTAGACTACAGAGATGAATACAATGATACATTGTAGATTTGACTATGAAGAATCGATCTCTGATTTCTCTGTTTTTCTTTTGGGCTTGATATTACTTTTGGTGCTTAATGCTTATAGCCCAGGGCAATGCCTATGATCACTCTTTCGTTGCTTCTTGCCAACCTTTTTCGGTTTGAGGTAATTTCATACTTATAGGCCTGTAAAATTTTCCCGTTGCATATGTCCGTTGAAGCTGATATAGTCGTTCATGACTAGTTTGATCCTTTCATTTAATGCATTTGGTCTTGCATTAAATGTTGCTTCCTGTTTTTAGAAATTGCGTGTATTCTTCTTTGTCCTGTTGCCAGCAGTGTTTGACTTTATCTGAGACCTAGAAATGATTTGTCTTTTTCTGGTCATGTAGCAATGTAGCCGTTGTCCTTTTCTAAAAAAGTAATGCACCTTTTTCTGACACATGCATGCTTTTGCTTTTGCGTGCTTCTCTTCTTCTTCGTTTCTTCATTTAGATCATGTATTTTACATTGAGAGCTTCTATGTGGTTGTAGACGATGCCTTGGTTTGTCTCTTGAGACTTGATTCTTTAATTGCTTGAGTGGTAGTCTTCGTCTTCGTTTGTTGGTTTTCTGCATCTCAATCTTGACTTTCGTCTCAGTGTTTGAGTTTAATGCTTTTCTTTTTCTTTGATCTGGTCAACAATGTGAATAGATAGACATTGTTTCTGTCTGGAGTGTCTTTCAGTTTGTGTTGTCCTTTGTCTGATGCATAGTTGACTTTCTTCTTATCTTTGTCTCACGATTGGTCTATTTCTTCATGTTGCACTGGAGGTTGTTCTTGACACACATCCATATGATATTGGACTCATTCGTCTGGTGCACATATTGTACTTTGTCTGTTCAATTATCTTGAATTGTCTGGTTCTCATGATGTGCCTTGCCTTAACTGTTCTTTTAACAGAGTTGACCATCTAGCTTCTTCTGATGTTCGACATAGCTTTTCTTGTTCCACGTTTGGTCTCATTTTGGTTTTTTTTTTCTAATACTCCAATGTCTCTTTTTGGTAGTAGTCCTCATTTGGTGTTTGTTGAATGTTCTTCCGTCCGTGAGCAGACCTCGTTTTGATGCTTGACTAACCATCATCTGATTATCTTGTTTAGTTTGCACAGGCTTTGTGGATTCTTGCATTTAATGCATTTGATCTTGCATTAAATGTTTGCTTTCTGAATCTACGTTTCACAGAGTCTTTTTGTACCGTTTGTTTGCTTCTATATCTAGCATTAAACATGACCTAGATATCTTTGTACTTTCCTGGTGTTGTAGCTACAGAGGCGTTGTCCTTTTCTGAATGGTAGGTGTTGTCGCCACCCGCCGAAACGGACCTTGGCATTCGCGACGATGGTTGGACTCTTTTTAAGTTTGAAAAATGATGGATTGTTAGAACGACTTATTCTCAAACTGAGACCTCATCGAACTAACAATTTTATTAAATGATTCACCAATCCATGTTAATCCCAAGCGGGACCCTCCATGGATTAGTGGTTTTCGCAAAAAGAAGGGTTCTTGGAGTCGCCACCAATGTTTTACTCAAAACATTGGAAAAAGATATAAGGCAATTGATTTTCGCAAATCAACTTTGGCCATTACAACCAGAGTCGGGTAAGGGAGTCGGTTACGTGCGAGGAAGGTGTTAGCACCCCACAACGCCCCTTTCGGGTTCCCTATGACGGATTATTTCATGAATAATAGTGTAAAGTTACTAAATTACCCCTATTTATTAGAAACGATTATGAGTAAAATATTTACATGATGAAAGCTCTAAACATGCAATGCAACAATCAAAAAGCAATAAAAGAAAGGATTTTGGGAATAAACCTTTGAAGCGTGCTTTTATATATTCAAAAAGAAGTTTAGGAGGCTTTTTGGCGCTCCTTCCCACTACACGTTCGCTCGCTCCTTTCCCTAAAGATAATTTTTACTATGGAAATCAAAGAGATTTCCCTTCGACTTGTTCGAGTCTCAAGCTAATGGCTCATGACTCAAGAACTTCGTCGGATTGGCTCTCGGAGAGACTTCTAGGGCAGAGAATAGCTCAAAAACCCAAGAATACTCAGCACGAGGGTCCAGAAGTGTGGAAAAAGTGTGGGAGGACGTGCAAATGATGTCCTATTTATAGGATTGAGGCGCAATACGGCCTGGGAGGTCAATACGGCCCGTACTGAGTTTTTGAACTACAGTACGGCCGTATTGAATTTAGTACGGCCGTACTGAAGTTCAAAAACTTCAGTACGGCCGTATTGATTTCACTACGGCCCGTACTGAGTTTTTGAACTACAGTACGGCCGTATTGAATTTGGTACGGCCGTACTGAAGTTTTTGAACTTCAGTACGGCCGTATTGATTTCACTACGGCCGTATTGTAGTTCAAATGGCTCAGTACGGCCGTACTGAACCTCTAGGAGGGTGTATTGAGCTCCAATCCTCGCACACCCTTATTCTAAGCTACTCTAAGACTTCTAGACCTACAAAGAATCATCCTAGGGTCTTCCAGGAGTCCTTCCGGCTGACTTTCCTTCGGTCTTCGAGAGTCTTCGAGTCTTATTTCCGACCCGGACAATTTTAGGGGTCTACAGGTGTACTTGCTTTGACACATGCAACTTTGATTTGTGGATAAGCGTTATTCCTATTTTTCTCTTCTCTTCTCTTCTATTTTGATGACTTCATGTGCTCTTCTGAAAGTGTGGATGCTAGGTAGTTCTTCTCGTTGTGACTTCAGATGCAATCCAACCTTCTTGGTTTTCTCTGTGTATTTGGATCGCTTTCTGGTCAGCTGTCATCGTCCATGGTCTTGTATCATCTAAGGCTTCATTATTTTCCTTCTTGTGTTGGGCTTGATTTCGTTTGATCTTCTCATCTAACGTCTTGTTAGCTTTTGCCTTTCATCTTGGTTTCTCGTGTTTTTTTCTTTATTTCTTTTGTGTCTATGTTTGTGGGTGTCTTCGTCTGATGTATTCCCTTCATTTGATCAGCCTTTATCTAGTGCTTAGCTCATATCTCTTGGTTCTAGTGTGGACGGTAATACATGCATATTCTCTATTTTTCAACTTGCCTATACTTATATCTGAAACACTAACACACTTGTTAGAAATAACATGTATTATATTTGTCTCATTCAAAACCTTGCTGGGAAATGCTTTCGTCTTCGTCTGACTTAACAAATGTGGGACTAAATCTTACAAAAAATACAATCTTTTTCTAGGCACCGTGCATGACCACAAGAGAACTTGTTAACCGTCGGATCATGTTATTCTTATATGGTATCCTCACAATGTATTTATCTTCAATCTCAACGGTTGGATCTTTGAAATCAGATCTGTAGGGAAATATACTATTAGAACAAAAATGTTATCTAGTATAAGACTCATGTTTTCCAGTTGCAATGCGAGGCCTCTAGAGAATTCGTTAACCATTAGATCATGCTGAAATTTTGATGATATCTTCTGAATACATTGGTCTTTAACTTCAACGGTCGAATTGTCAAAATTGGGTTTGTGGCAAGAGATATTATCATAGGAAAAATGTTGCCCAACACGAAGCTTTTCTGGAAAGGGGAACGCGTTGTTCTGATTTCGAGGGAACGGGAACAACCGTTCCATGTCCAATATTATATTTTTGAGTTTTCTAAGCTTTTCAGAGCTATCTTGGTCTGTTTAAGTGCTCTATTGGGCCCATAGGCCGTACGTGCGGCTCTTTCTAGCTGTAATGCGAGGCCTCTAGAGAATTCATTAACTGTTAGATCATGCTGAAATTTGATGATATCTTCTCAATACATTGATCTTTAACTTCAACAGTTGGATCATTAAAATTAGGTCTGTAATGAGAGATATTAGCAAAATAAAATGTTGCCCAATGCATTGGACCCTCGAGGGTTGTTTGTCTCGCTCTAGTAGACCTTTGTCATTGGTTTGGGTACCCTGGACGAAATTGAGTGTCAACAATGACCATTGCAAATTATTGAGCATCTCTTAGATGTTTACTTTATTTTTCTTCATCACCATTCCTTGTGGAAAAAAGTGTCCATTAGTGCATTAAATGCATTTCACCAAATTGTCACTTTTTATTTGATTAAGGAGACTACTTATCACCTTTTAGGTACCAAACGGGTGGAACTAGGCATATGTCAGGTTAGAGCAATCCTAAATAGCCTTATTTGGAACTTTCTATGATTCAGGAGATTTGCTTATCTTTTTTTGACACGAATCATGTCTTTTGTTCCTTTTAGTTCAATGTGAGTGTCGAGGAAGCTTTTTAATTTAATCTATTAAGGAAACATATAGACACAAGAGATTATATTATTAGACATCATAAAATATGAAATTAAATCATGTCTTTCAGAATAAGTACTTAATATGGCTAGACAACTTAATCATCTTAATGTCTTATTCCTTTTAGTGCTTTATTCGCAAAACTTTTCTCTAAAAAAGGTTTTATGTTTGTTGACATTAAAACTTAAAAATCCTATGGGGTCTAAGACCATTTTTTGACCTAACAGGTAATTTAAGGAAATATGTTACTCGTGGTTGTAGAAAATTCTCTAAGCTTCAACCATCAACCAATACTTGAACTGAAATACCACCAATTTGTCTAGTGAATTTGATTGTGCCTACCCCACTAGCTCTTTTGAGAGAATTTAATGACAAGTGTAAACTCAATTGTGCATCATTAGTGGCTACCTGAGTCACATTAGGTGGATCTATTTCTGGCTTAGGACTCATATCCTCATCTACTTGCAAAATCATCTAGTGTTTGTTAGGGACATTTGTGATTAAATGAGAACTTTTCATCACAAGTATAACACATGCCTTTTTCTCTCCTCAATTACCACAACATTGAGTCTTTTAATATTGGAATGACTTTGATATGGTTTACTTGTCTAGTTAGGGGAGTGGGTAGGAAGGGTGGTAATTTGGTTTGGTCTTGGTAAGGGTAATGGGTACTCAAGGTTTTGGTGTTAGGATATGTGTTTGTGAAAGTTGGTGAGGTGTATTTATTGTGGGAATTGACTAAGGATGATGACTTTTGGAATAGTAGGTTGTGTGGAAGGGTGTGGGTATTAACATGTATTTTTCATCCATGAGGTCTTTGATGAAGAAGAAACTTCAAATGATGGAAGAGGATAGAGATGGTGGCGCTACTCCTAAGAAAAAAATAAGCCAAGAATGATTTTCACCACAAGAAAATGATCCTTGATAAGAGATACAAATGGAGTTGCACTCAAAGAGAGGAACTCTTAAACCCTTGAAAAATGAAAGAAAACTCGATCTCAACTCTCATTCAAATGTCAAAAGTGACGAGTTATGTATAAGGCATTATTATATATAGAGTTTGATGGCTTTTGGTGAGTTAAGCTAACCAAGGTTATGTGTAACCTAGGTTAACTTGTACTCGAGCTAACTAACTATAGTTCAAATTTAAAATTCAAATTTGAATTTTTCCTCCTAAAAATGTTAGCATCCTAGATCTAGAAGAGCTAATAAGAGTTTGACGCATGATAAGGTGCAAAAGGTGTGATGAGGGTAACCTAAAACCCTAAACCCTAAACTCAATCATATCTAGTAAAAGAAGAAAAAATAGACTACTAAACGTAACCCAAAACTCAACATGAGTTTGGGCCTTGTTCTTTCAAGTCCAACTCATTCTTCTTGGCTCCTTTTATATTCAACCACTAGATATGATTGCATCAAACTCCATATAGTAGTCATTCACAAATTTTGCTTAAAGCAATTTAAAAAGTGTTCCACATGGACAATCATATAAGGATGGATCGTCATCCAATTCCAAAGCACATGTAAACACTTGCCATAATTAAAATGGGTGTGATTATTACATCATTTGGAGCTATGGAATGACATCTTGGTCTAAATGCATAGTTGCAATAGTTAGTCGATTCATATTTGGAGTATCATAATACTCAATAAAATTTGCCCAACCTTAAAAACTTCCTCCATAACTTCCTCCATGACATTTTTCCCATCAAATCACACCGAGGAAATTCAAGTTTTACATTTCTTACTTGGAATGACTAGCGTATTGAGTTTGAGGCATTATGGGTATTGGATTTGTTGATCAACATTTCAAAGGATGATTCAATCCTATCTAAATGAGAAGAATTTGTCGTTTCCAATTTCTCGAAGTGTGTTATTAAGTCAAAAGATGATTCCCTAAACCTAGAGTTTTAATGCTAATAGACAAAGCATTTTTATATACAAGAAATGTCTACAAAAATATGTTTGGAACATATCTTTGAAAGACTTATCAGATGAAGTGTAAGACATAGATCATTTTTAAGACGATTGTTAATCAAACGAAGCATACAATCTTTCTTATATACATTGAATACTTATCATTTATTGAGACTAATGAAAAAATTTTCTTTGAATGCTTCATTCCTTAATAGATCAAATCAAAAAACCATCTCAAAACTTATAAATATGTTAAAGAGAAGAACCATGCTTTTTGTTAGAACCAAATCCTTGAAATCACAAAGAAAAGCAGATAAAGTCACTACTATAATTACTCTACGCTAGCATTGCTTCTACAAGCTCCATTTGGTATAGAAAGTTGATAAGTAGTTTCCTTGATCAGATAAGAGGTACCATTTGGTGAAATGCTTTTAATGCTTACATTAAATAAGTTGAGCAATCACCTATCATCACAAGGAAAAATGATGAAGATAAATGAAGCAAACTTATGAGTTGGACTCAAAGTATTGCAATGATCATCTTTTCTGAGCTACTATATAAGAAAATTCAAAGCACAAGAAAGAAGAGATAACAAACATATTCTTTGAAAATCTATTCTTTCTTATAACATTCATTGCTCTATAATTGGTTATATAACGTCTTAGTAAGATGAACACAACTTCTTTGTAACCCTTATAGTCATTGTTATAAGGTTAAGCCTTGAGAGTCTTGTCTAAAAAAGAATACTTATTTTTGAGTTTGAAGAGACTTGACTATAAAAGAATACTTGGTTGTTAAACCTAGATAGGCTTGTTGTTAAGAGAATACTTGGATAGTTTCTTGAAAAGGCAAGTCAAAGAATACTTAAGGTTTAGCCAAAAGTGGCTTGTTAAAAGAATACTTGTATCTTTGTTTAAAGATAATGGAACTCAATCTAGTTGGATAAAGAACTAGACATAGTCCCAATGATTAAGGCAAACTAGTATAAAAATATCCAATGTTCCATTTGGCTACTCTTTTCACTTCATTTGACTAGTGTTACTACTACTGTATAAAAAAATGTGCAAGCTTTTTATATACATTATTTAACCCCCTTCTAGTGTTTATCTTTTCTCCATATGTGCATCATACTAAGAGTGATGTATATCGATAGTCCCCAAAATTCTTTTTGACATCTGCCTATAACTCCTTCATGTGTGTTTAGGATTTAGGGTTTAGAAAATATTAGTAGAGAAGAATGAAAGATAATATTGTGTAGTGACGAAAACCACTACCCTAAAAGTAAATTTTCTGTGGATCTCTAATGTAACTCAATAACCAGTATACTCTCTAAGGTTTACACAATAACGTGTTCAAACTCGTGCGATTGAGGTCAAACACGTTGGAGTCTCTCAAAAATGTCCAGAACAATAGATTTACAAGAATTTTCTCACCTTTTACATACTTGTGTTAGATACCATAATTTTTAATTCAAATTTTGACAACACCATGCCTTAGTGTCTTCTTTTATCATTATGAGTACTATTAGTCACATCAAGTACATCTTATTAATCACAATGAAAGGATACAAAAGATATAGATCTCCCCCATAATAGTAAATTAGTCATTAGGCCTTTTTAACTATAGTTTTAAAAATCGGACTGGTCATCAAACTGGTTAGGGTACTGGGTCAGTGGGTCAAAGGTTAAACCGGTGGGTCACTAATTGAACCGCATGACTCGGTTTTTATTAATTTTTTTTTTAAAAAAAATATTCATGTTAAATATATTTTATACTTATAAATTTTAATAAATTCATATCCTATTTTAAATTTCAATTTTCATCTTATTTAAAATTATCTTTATTTTTATTTTGTATAAAAAAATACATTAAAAAAAATTACATGTTAAACTGTATATTAATACAAATTAAAAATATAAATAATATGTACATATATAATATGTTTGCAATTGATATCACAAAATAAAATATGTAATATCTACATAGATATTAAATTGTTAAATATATAATTTAAAATTAATAATATGCTATAAAAGTTATTTAAGTTGCATATATTACAAATAAATACATTAGAACAAATAGTTATTGTTATGTTTAATAAGACTCTTTATTCTACCATTAAAAGATTCAATTCTCATTATTATTTTTGTGGTTTGTGGTCCCTTAAAAAAAATTAAAAAAAATTGTGGTTGAACCGGTTTGACCCACCGGTTCATTGGTCGGACCGGAAAATTGACCGGTTCAATCCGGTTTGAAACGGGTCAAATGCATAACCGATCCAACTTAAGGTTCAGATCGGTTGGACCACCAGTTCTCGCTTCAACCGGTCCGACCGGTCGGTTCGATCCAGTTTTTAAAACACTATTTTTAACTATTATGCTTATTCACATGCACATTCAAGTATTATGAATTCCAATTCAATTGTAAACCATGTTATACATGTTTTTTCTGTTAATTTCAAATAAATAATAGAACCTTCCAAAGTGAATATATACTTGCTTACCTCATCATTTTTAGAACTCCAATTTGTATCACAAAACCCTTTTGAAACAATTGAAAAGTTAATAAACTCTAAAATCCAAGTCATAGTATAGTACCTTTAGATACTTTTAAAAGACATAAAAGCACTTTCCAATAATCATCATTTAGATTATGAGTGTACCCACTCAATCTACTTACAACATATGTAATGTCAATTATAGAGCAATTTATAAGATACATAACACTACCAATTATTTTTGTATATTTATATTAAGAAACATTGGTTCTCCTTCTAATGACATTCCATCATTTTTTTAAATGAATAATACAATCATATGATACTCTATCACATACAACGTTGAAATTATTCAATTTTTTAATAAAATTTCAAATATAATAAGCTTGACTTAGAGAGAAACTATAGTTTTTTCTTCTTCATATTTTAATACCTAAAATCACATAATTTTTCTCTAAAGCCTTTCATCTCAAACTAGAACTTAAAAACTCTTTACTTTTGATCACCACTTTCAATTAGACGTCAAATAACAACATATCATTGTATGATATCATAATTAGAATAAATCATTTTTACATACACACAATAACAAGGAGTGTTTATTGAACTTCTCATACCATTGCTTATGTATTTGTTTTAAACCATCCAATCTAAGCTTACAAGTCTTGTGTTATTGTCTTGATATAAAATAATTTTTCTGGTTCTTAATGTGTTTTTTTATTGTTCTATCATGCCTATATTTTCTTTTAACAAATCATTTCATCTTATAAGCACTTTTTATTCTATTTTTTTACATAATAAAAAAACTAACATCTAAAGTAGCAATAATTTTATACTTTCATATAATCTAAAAAGATAAATAATTTTCTTTCAAATTATTAGAAAATATCAGTAAAAAAGAATGAAAGAGATATTGTGTCGTGGCAAAAACCATTGTTTTGAAAGCAAATTTTCGATGGACCTTTGGTACAACTTAATAACGGGTTTGCTCCCAATGTTTACATTATGACATGTTGAAATTTTTTCACTTGAGGTCAAACACATTGGAGTTTGATGAACAATGCCTAGAATAAAAAAGAGTATGAAGGAAATTTTTTTAAAATATAGATCATTGTCTCTCTCTTAAGACTCACTCTCTTTATATACTATCAAGGAAATTAGTTTGTTAACAAATAATAAAGAAATACTTTTAATACCAACAGTTACAAAAAAAATTAATATGTCAATGATAGCATTGAAACAATTAACACTTATATGCCATTATTTCCATAACTGGGAGTGCCACAATATCAATAATTGAATTAACTTGTGGAAGGCAATGCTTTAACCAAAAATTAAAACCCATCTCATCTCCTATCTGCTAAATAATTTTTGACACATTTGCTTTCTTATTCAAATTGGAAATTAGATCACTTCCACATTTATATTTTGCCTTCACCACTTGGACCTAAAGTTTATCAGACTGAGTACATAATTGTTAACAATTCTTCACCATAAATAGGATATTATTGTGTCTAGCACTTCTCAACCCAAGTTCACCTTCATGCTTAGACTTACATATTATTGGTCAAGCAACCGCAAGAACTCTTCTATTAGTATCATCACGTACCCACACAAAATCCTTCTCCTCTTTTCATTTTCATCATTGACTTGTCAAGGAAAATAAATAGATTACATTACATAGGAGCGCAACACTTCAAGTGCATATTAGTAAGAGTTAGCCTTGTAATAAAAGTAAGATTTTTTTGTTTTCCAACTACTCAATCTTAAATTTGCTTTCTTAATAATACCATGATGCAACTTTCTACTTTCCTAATGATGATTAATCGAAACAGTTAAATATTTACCTCAAATTATCATTCCTTTCAAAACCAAAGTCCTGACTATTTTTTTGTCTCACATTCTTGGAGAAAAAAATCTCTATTTTTTGACTAACTTTTTGGCTTGAACTATTACAAAATAATTTCAAGAAATTTTGAATAATTTCCACCTAATCGAAAGACACTTCATTAAAAAGATTTAGATCATCAACAAAAGCTAAGTAAGACGATGGAGATAGGTAGGTAAGATGAGATGATGAACCTCCCTTGCCTTTCTTCTCACAAGATCTTGGTCTTTAAATGAAATTCCAAAGAATGAAGTGAAGATGAAGACCGGATTTGGATTGATCCAAATCAAGATGGAAGCACCCTAGTCTAAGAGAGCAAAGGATTGCTCACGGATTCACCTAGATGTACTAGAGATTCCTAAGGCTAAGCAAGGTTCCATGGAGACTTTTGGAGAAAATTGGCTGAATGGAATTTTCAGATTTCTCAATATGTCAAAAGTGAATACATGAGTGAAGAGGAATGACTTAAATAGGCATGGATTCATGCATGATTGGCGCAAAGCTACAAGGCTCACATTTGGCGCCTAAATTTGAATTCAAATTTTCAACTCCTATGTGCTTAGCCATGAATCATGGTTCCATCATGCATTTATGTTTCATTTAGCAAGCATTTAGGGTTGATTTGGGTGTGCACATGTTCAGCCACCCATGGCTTAAAACATGTTACCCAAATGCAACTTAAATTCTAGTTTTAACATTATTTTCCTATTTAAGTAATCCTTCAAATTTCCTATTCTAAAGGCCCAAATACAATGGCTAACAAATACAAATATTAGGAAATAATAAAAGAAACAAAATGAGCCCAATATTAGATACCAGAAGCCAATAAAGCCCAAAACTAGGCCCATGAAGCCTAAGGCCCAAAATCCTATTCTAAGTGGTCCTAAATTCAAGACCAAAATATATGAAATCTATACTAATATAATATATACAAATAAAGGAAAGTGGAGATCTTAGGATGTGGCCCATGTGAGAAGCAACTTGGGCCTTCCAAGCCCACCGGACCCATCAGGCTCTAACTAGCCCAAATCTTCATGTCTAGCCCATTCCTCTTGGGTCTTTCAAGGTGTCACCTCTTGACCTTTTTGGCATGATTCCATCAAAAGATAAAGGAGATCCTCCTCTAGATAAACAAACTAGTTTCCATAACTTATGAGTCACAACTAACTCAATTATATGAAATAAGTGTCCTATGCATAGAACACACAAATAAAGTGGGATATGATCTCCTTGTCTATTGCCTTTGGAAGACTTAAATTCATTAAGCACTTCCTTTTTCCATAACATTCACATTTTAGGAGTTGAAATACAAGCCCAAGTCAAATCAACAAAAAGTTGTGATAGACCTATATCATGCAATGTATCTATCTTAATTACCATCCAAATGTTACTCCCAAATTTATAAGCCAAAACTACACTAATTAAAACTCGCCAAACCTTCCACGACTCTTCTAAGTTTATAAGCCAATATTTTAGTGAACACTTTATAAGATACATTACATAAACTAATCAGCATCATTTGCTTCAAATTAACAACATTTTCCACCTTTAGAATAAGAGTGATGAACATATTATTCGCGCTAGCAACTTTACTTGGATCATTATCTGTCACAACCTGAAAATTTCCGATCTTGCGACCTATGGTTTAGACATCCTTTTAAAAGATCTCATCAATTAAGGAATGCCCAGACACCAGACTAATCCTTAATTAATGGTTTTGAAAAATGAGTTCATGGAGTCGCCACAATGTTTTCCTCAAAACATTAGAAAAAGAAAAGGTTTTTAAAAAATCCAATAATGGCCTTGATAACCAGAATTGGGTTCGAGGGTCGGTTACGTGTAGGGAAGGTATTAAGCACCCCTACAGTGTCCTCAATCGGTACATATGATGAAGTTAACGTAATAAGAATTAATAAATTAAATATTAGATCCCTTTTATTAATATTTATTTACATGCTATAAATTTAAATTACACGGTTGATCCTAAAATGTCTACATGGTTACTTTTATTATAACAATGTTTATCAAAGATAATAAATAAAAGAGACATAAGAAGATTGACTGAAATACCTCTTGAACGAGTTCTATTGAATCTTCAAATATGGAGATTTTTAGGTACTTTGTGACAACCTTTCACACTATAATGTGCCTCACAACACTAAGAAATACAATAGGAGGGAGAGAGAGAAATTTCAAGCTCTAAGGAGTCTTGGACAAAATTTTGTGGCCTTGATAACTGTGCCCCAGCTGTCTATTTATAGACGTCAAAAAGTTTCCAGAATGGTCTGTTCCAGATTCGGAACGGCCCGTTTTGGATCTGTAAGTTACGTGTTAATTTTGCCTCCTGAAACGGCCTGTTCTGAAACTGGAACGACCCGTTCCAAAGTTGAGTTTAACACATAAATGCTTAGTCTTGAACGACCCGTCCAAACTATGATTTTAAGCTTTTTTTTGTAACTTGGAACGGCCCGTTCCAGTTTTGGGAACGACCCGTTCCAAACTTAGGTTTTAGCCTTTTTTTGGAACTTGGAACGACCCGTTCTAGTTTTGGAATGGCCCGTTCCAAACCAGGGTTTTAGGCCCTTTTTGTACCTTGGAACAGCCCATTCCAGTTTTAGAACAGCCCATTCCAGGCTACTAAAACCAGCTTATTTGGGCTTTATACTTTCTGATGTCATGTCCTGTTGTTTCCATGCTTCAGGAGCTTCTTTCTTTCGATAATAGAAGTCCATTTCCTTAATTGTATGCCCTTGGACGAAATTAGGTGTCTACAGTTGCCCTTCTTTACTTGTCCTTTGGAAAAGTTATGTGTTGTTTTTCCGAAGGCAAGTAAAGACGTAGACATTTCGTCCGGGTCTTCTCCTTGTCTCTTTGGTGTTGGCGCTTCTACGTTTGTTTCCCTTGGATAGGTGTATTTGCTCGTATCTTCATCCTTTAGAGCAGTTGAGTGTTAGTTGCGTACTCTATTAGGTAACAAGGATAACAAACTGTACACCTAATCTTCAGTCTTCAAGTAGATGCTCCATTGTTTCTCTTGTGATAGTGCGTTCTTTTATTCATAGTTTGTTGAAGAGGGAGTATTATTATGCCTGCCTCTCCAGGACAGTTGCTGAAGTTTTGAGTATTGTTGTGCCGGCCTCTCCAAGCCAGTTGTTGATGGTAAGTATTGTTGTGCCGGCCTCTCCAGGCCGGTTGCTAATGGTGAGTATTATTGTGCCGGCCTCTCCAGGCCGGTTGTTGATGTTGTGAGTATTGTTGTGCTGGTCTCTCCAGGCTGCTTGCTAATGTTATGAGTATTGTTGTTCCAGCTTCTCCAAGCTGCCTGCTGATGTTATGAGTATTGTTGTGCCGGCCTCTCCAAGCCGCCTGTTGATGTTGTGAGTATTGTTGTGTCGACCTCTCTAGGCCGCCTACTAAATGTTGAGTATTGTTGTGCCAGCCTCTCCAGGATGCCTACTGAATGCTGAGTATTATTGTGCCTGGCCTCTCCAGGCTGCTTGCTGAATGCTGAGTATTATTATGCCTGGCCTCTCCAAGCTGCCTACTAATGCTGAGTATTATTATGCCTGGCCTCTCTAGGTTGCTTGTTGATGTTGAGTATTATTATGTCTGGCCTCTCCAGGCTGCCTGCTAATACTGAGTATTATTATGTATGGCCTCTCCAGGCTGCCTGCTAAATGTTGAGTATTATTATGCCTGGCCTCTCCAGGCTGCCTGTTGATGCTAATGGTATGATTGCCCCTTTTCTTTGGGGAGGATGTCTGATGAAGACGAGGATTGCTGGTAGGTGGTGCCCTTGTGTTGGTGGGCAAAGGAGTAAATGGGTGATAAGGGTTATGGTACTGCCCTTGCCATGTGAGTATTGTGATGCCTCTCCAGGTGTCTGCTTGTGATAGAGTTTTTTTTCTTTTGAATTTCATTTTTGTTTAGCTTCGGCTCTTTCATGTTTGAAGCTTTCCTTTTTCTACTATTTTTCTAAATGCTTCGGCTTTTTCAACATTTATGAAGCTTGCCTTTTTCTGTTTTATCTTGTTTTGTCATCATTGGTGGAGGGATCCCATCCCATGATGATGTTATTTGTTGAATCTTTATTAATGAGTATTATTTCGGAAGCCACTCCTGGCTTTGGTGAGGAAACCATTCCTAGTCTAGCATTCTCTTGGATCATCTTTCATTTGGTGAAGAAGTAAGGCGTGGTGGCCTCTTCATGCTTATAGACTTGCTTGTTTGGTCAATTCCATTCTATTCCACTGTTGATATGTCTTTGCTTAGTGGGCACATAGAATTACTTGGGGTTGCTGTTTGACACCACTTTGGCTCATGCTCGGCCATTTTGCTTTTATGAGTGCTTTGTCCTGATGACTCCTTCTGACCCATAGCAAGTAGAATGTATGGATGCATGGATGCAATGAAAATGCAAGACAGGAATGATTCTTTTATTTATTCCATTTTTTTGTGTAACGCCCTTCCATATGCCCTTACCTCATATGCATGCGATGCAGTTTATGCTCATGTGTTTAGTCCTAAACATGCAATTCAATTTTTTTTAATGTCGGGAAATTAACATGTGCGCGTTAGGTTAATGTAGACGATTCCTTTTTTATCCATGCCGTTTGTGATTATCACCGAGATATGTTCTTTTGAACTCAAGGTTTCAGTGGCTCCTTGATTATCTAGTGATGTATAGTCAAGCGTCTTCAAACTCCTTTCAGGGATATCTCGACCTTCCCTCTGCGAGTATTTACTGTGCATTTTTCGTGTATCTTTTCGGTATCATTTTAATTCCATAAGGGTCAAGAGAAAAGAAGAAAGGGGATGCTTGTATTTTTTCAAAAGGGTTGTTAGAATGGATGTTTTTTCCAAAAGGGTTTTTTAGAAGAATGGTTGGCCAAGGTGGGCTTTGGTGTTTTGGGTTATTAAACAAAACGTATTTACTACAAGGAAGTTATTGTTGTGTTTTAATATTTTTAGAAAGTGGAGTGATGACTTGGGCTTGTGCTCTGATTGAATGATCCTTCTTGAGCCGCCTTTCGGTTTTCAACTCAGGTCGCTGCTTTAACGTCCTAACTTTTGCCTAGGTTACTTTGGATGTGTTTCCTAGCAGACATTTTTCTTTTGATCCTTACTTTTGCCTAGGTTGCCCTTTTCGATTGTGAGCCCCTAGCGGATCTTGCCCTAATTTTGCATAGCCCCCCATAGTGGGTTTCTACCAAGCTTTTATTTTTGCAACGTTTGTATGGGACGCCCTATTTTTATTAAACCCAGTCATGTTTGGATTCCTAATTGTTCCTTTGTTATCCTTTCCATGCTATTATTGAGTAACATCTTTGTCGTAAATACATCTTGTTAATTTATTAAGGGTTAATGGATGAGGCCTAGAGTGAATATTTAAAGGGAGAAAAGAAATGAAAGAATGTTATGGCATTTAAAACAGTACTTCCAATTTACATGTGCCCCTTTAGCAAAGCTTGGAGGCCCGGGCATGCCCCGAGTTCATGATTCGTACATAGAGAGATTAACCGAGGTTTCCCCCAAGGGAGTCATGGATGATTTGATAATTTCAAAAAAATCGTTCACTTGCTTGAACGTCAATATTTTGAATTTGGAGTGAAACCTTTATGAATTCTTGCTTTCGAAGGGAATACTCGAGCCACCTTTCGATTACAACTCAAATAGACATTTCTTATTTTTATATGTCCCTAACTTTTGCATAGGACGTATCTTGTCCGAATTTTGATTCTTTTTTCTTCACCGTAATTTTTTCCTAGGACGCCTGTCGCCACCGGCCCAAACGGGCCTCGGCGGTCGCGAAGACGGTCGAGCTCGCTTTTATTTTAGTTTTGAAAATGTATTGGATTATTAGAACGACTTGTTCTCAAACTGAGACCTTATCGATCTTATCCAATTTATTTATTAAATGTCTCACCAATCCATGTTAATCCCAAGCGGGACCCTCCACGGATTAGTGGTTTTCGTAGTAAAAGGAAGGGTTCGTGGAGTCGCCACCAATGTTTTACTCAAAACATTGGAAAAAGGGATAAGGCAATTGATTTTATAAATCGACTTCGGCCATTACAACCAGAGTCGGGTAAGGGAGTCGGTTACGTGTGGGGAAGGTGTTAGCACCCCACAACGCCCCTTTCGGGTTCCCTATGACAGATTATTTCTAAAATAATAGTGCAAAATTACTAAATTACCCCTATTTATTCTAAGCAATTATAAATTAACTATCTACATGATGACAGTTTAAATATGCACACAGAAAGCAGTAAAAGGAAGGACTTTAAGAAGAAACCTTTGAAGCGTGCTTTTATATATTTCGTAAAACTGGGAAGCTTTTTGGCGTTCCCTCGCTCTACAAGCCCGCTCGCTCCCTCCTATAAAATTTTGACTATGGAAATCCGGAGGATTTCCCTTCGACTAGGTTCGAATCTCCAAGCTAAGTGCTCAGAATTCTAGAACTTCGTCGGATCGACTCCTAGAGAGATTTCTAGGGCAGAACACTGCTCAAAAACCCCAGAATACTTAAGGAGGGAGTCAAAACTGAGTGTGAAAGTGTGGAATGACGTCCAATTGACGTCATATTTATAGGGAATAGGCGCAATACGGGCTACAGAATCAATACGGCCGTATTGAAATTTTTGAACTTCAATACGGTCGTATTGAAGTTCAATTGAAGTTCAATACGGCCGTATTGAAATTCAGAAATTTCAATGCGCCCGTATTGAGTTCACTGCGGCTGTATTGAAGCTTCAATACGGCCGTATTGATTTCAGTACGGCCGTATTGAAGTTTCAGAAACTTCAATACGCCGTATTGAGTTCACTGCGGCCGTGTTGAAGCTTCAATAGGGCCGTATTAAGTTTAGTACGGCCGTATTGGGCTTCATTCCCTCCACTTCCTTATTTTAAGCTACTCTAAGACCTCTAAACCTACAGATAGCCATCCTATGGTCTTCTAGGAGTCCTTCTGGCTGACTTTCCTTCGATCTTTGAGGGTCTTCGAGTTTTATTTCCGACCCGGACAATTTTAGGGGTCTACAGCTGCCCCCCTTTACTTAGTCGGACGGCCTTTTGGTGTACCGGCTGACAAGTAAAGGAGTTGACCCAATTGTCCGGGTGATGTGCCGACCTTCTGACTTGTAATGTCTTCCGGTGGAAAATTGTTGAGTAGCCTCTCCAGGTGAGTACATACCTCGGCGCTTCTGACATCCTCGGCAGCTGAGTTTACCCTCTCCAGGGTCAACTTCACTCGATGCCCGAGCTGGAAGTTGAACACCAATGTGCCTCTGACGACGCTGATGGTTGAGTACTGTCTCTCCAGACCTTGAGTACTGTCTCTCCAGACCTTGAGTACCGTCTCTCCAGACTCTGAGTATCGTCTCTCCAGACTTTGAGTACCGTCTCTCCAGACTTTGAGTATCGTCTCTCCAGACTTTGTTTGAGTACCGTCTCTCCAGACCTTGTTTGAGTACTGTCTCTCCAGACTTTGAGTACTGTCTCTCCAGACCTTGAGTACCGTCTCTCCAGACTCTGAGTATCGTCTCTCCAGACTTTGTTTGAGTACCGTCTCTCCAGACCTTGTTTGAGTACTGTCTCTCCAGACTTTGTTTGAGTACTGTCTCTCCAGACTTTGTTTGAGTATCGTCTCTCCAGACTTTGTTTGAGTACTGTCTCTCCAGACTTTGTTTGAGTACCGTCTCTCCAGACCTTGTTTGAGTACTGTCTCTCCAGACTTTGTTTGAGTACTGTCTCTCCAGACTTTGTTTGAGTATCGTCTCTCCAGACTTTGTTTGAGTACTGTCTCTCCAGACTTTGTTTGAGTATCGTCTCTCCAGACTTTGTTTGAGTATCGTCTCTCCAGACTTTGTTTGAGTACTGTCTCTCCAGACTTTGTTTGAGTATCGTCTCTCCAGACTTTGTTTGAGTACTGTCTCTCCAGACTTTGTTTGAGTACTGTCTCTCCAGACTTTGTTTGAGTATCGTCTCTCCAGACTTTGTTTGAGTACCGTCTCTCCAGACCTTGCCTCTCAAAATGAGGTAGTTGAGTATAGTTTGTCTCCACAGTCCACAATGCTGCTTCGACGGTTTGTTTTTCTGATTTTGTGCCGCTGAGGGCTGGATAACGTAGGGATCCGTCTAAGGGATGTGCAGTCATTCATAGGTTCTTGTGTCCCAACTTGCATTGCTTAGTTTGGTACCCATGGGAATTTTTGACTCCTTGGGGTGTAGACACAGATGCTCTCTCTCTGAGTTGAGCGATGCCTTATGTTTGGCTGACGTCCTTTTGACGTGAGTGGAGTATCCCGGTTGTCCTTATTCGGGTGTCTCTCTTTGATTTTCTGATTGTGTTGCCTCTGAGGGCTGGATAACGCAGGGATCCGTCTAAGGGATGTGCAGTCATTCATAGGTTCTTGTGTCCCAACTTGCATTGCTTAGTTGGTATCCATGGGAATTTTTTGACTCATTGGGGTGTAGACACAGATGCTCTCTCTCTGAGTTGAGCGATGCCTTATGTTTGGCTGACGTCCTTTTGACGTGAGTGGAGTATCCCGGTTGTCCTTATTCGGGTGTCTCTCTTTGATTTTCTGATTGTGTTGCCTCTGTGTAGGCTGTTATCCGCTGGGGGATTTTGTCGTTGATTTTGATTAGCCTCTTCTGTTAGGCGTATCGGCTTGACATTCGATGTTTGGCTAAGAGCCGGATTCCACTTGGGGAATACTTATTGATATTTTTGATTTTCTTCTCCTTTTTGCAGGGATGCCTCTTGAGTAGGCGATTGGGGATTTGGGGATCTTATTGTATCCCAGAGTATTATTTAGGAAGCCTCTACAGGCTTAGCCTCGCTCAGCGCTTTGAGTTGGAGAGCTATCTTCCACTGAGGAAGTGTTAAGTCCTTTGACTTGTATATACTGTTTGGATGATCGCACTTCCATTGGGGATTGCGTCGATTTTGCTTTGATAGCTCTCGCTGGGGATTTTTCCGTGAGCTTGAGCTGAGGTTCCCTCTGGGGAGTATTATTTCTGCGAGCCTCTCCAGGCTCAGTTATTCTGCATACTGTGGAGGATGTGGAGTATTATTTTGGTAAGCCTCTCCAGGCTTAGTTATTCGGTACAAACTGTTTGTTGGATTTTCTATATCCTTGCCTTTTTTCATTTTCGGCTTTTTCTGTATTTTGCCTTTTCTTCTGATTTGGCTTTTTCTGTATTTTGCCTTTTTTATGTTTTTGGCTTTTGCTGTACAGAAATTAAAAGTGCTAAAGAAATTAAATTCAGTTATTATGAGAGAGTATTATTTCGGCAAGCCTCTCCAGGCTCAGTTATTTTGTAGGAGTATTATTTCGGCAAGCCTCTCCAGGCTCAATTATTCTGAAGGAGTATTATTTCGACAAGCCTCTCCAGGCTCAATTATTCTGTGGGAGTATTGTTTCGGCAAGCCTCTCCAGGCTCAATTATTCTGTACGAGTATTATTTCGGCAAGCCTCTCCAGGCTCAATTATTCTGAGAGAGTATTATTTCGGCGAGCCTCTCCAGGCTCAGTTATTTTGAGAGAGTATTGTTTCGGCAAGCCTCTCCAGGCTCAGTTATTCTGAGAGTATTTTTTCGGCAAGCCTCTCCAGGCTCAGTTATTCTGAGAGTATTTTTTCGGCAAGCCTCTCCAGGCTCAGTTATTCTGTATGATGCTGTTGATTTTCTGAATCTTTGCATTTTGCTTGCTGCTGTCATACACAAGCAATTTTCTATTTTTCTATTTTATGCGGTTGCCTCATGATAAGGTCTTTGAATGTGCAACTAATGTGTGTGTGATGCACAAATGCAATACAATTTTTTTTTTATTTTTGTTCATTTATTTAGAAAAGTGAGTGGCTCTCCCTATCCTCTTCTTCTTGGAGGACTTTCTGTCATTGACGCGAGGGAGTATTTTTGTGAGCCTTTATGCAGGAGATTATGGATTTTACAGGAACCCCTCCAATTTTCTTTTATTGACCGATTATTAATGGAATTTCGTACAATTTTTATGAAAAACCAATTCAGAGGCATAATCACATGGTCAAGAAAGAAAAGAAACAAATGGATATTTTTATTGATATTCACAAGTGTTTTTACAGAAAGATATACAGAAGGAAATTTCTGAAGAATGGCTGGCCAAGGTAGGCTATACATTTTTGGCTTAAACAATTATATCTGTAATTGTCATTCTTCCCGTTCCCCTAATCGTTTCGGGTGAGATGCCTGAGCCAGGAGTGTAGATACTGCAAGACGCTTGCTTCTAGAAGATTATCACTTGAACCGCCTTTCGGTTTTCGGTTCAAGTGATCGTTGCTTGCTTTGTTTTTATATCTTATTCTTTTGCCCCTAACTTTTGCTTAGGACGTATCCTAACGGGGTAAATTTGCCTTTGTTTTGCCTAGTACCCTTGTACTGGCAGACTTTTTATTTTGCCCTAACTTTTGCCTAGGACGCCCTTTTTGGGTTTTCATCCTAGCGGGCCTATGCAAGCAACGTCTTCAAGCGTAGTACTTCTTTACCACGTCAGCGTTGACTGGGTATAGAAGTTCTTCTCCATCCATGTCTGTGAGGATCAATGCTCCTCCTGAGAAGGCTCGTTTTACCACGTATGGTCCTCCGTGATTTGGGGCACACTTTACGATTTTGTCCTTTTGAGTTGGTAACAATTTCTTAATTACCAACTTTCCCTCATGGTAGACTCGAGGGTGGACTTTCTTGTCAAAAGCCTTTTTGATCTTCCTCTGATAGGCTTGACCATGGCATATGGCGTTCAGCCATTTTTCTTCAATGGGGTTCAACTGGTCATACCGGCTTTGAACCCATTCTTCTTCGGAAAGTTTTGCTTCCATGATTACCCTTAGAGAAGGTATCTTGACTTCGACGGGTAGAACTGCCTCCATCCCATAGACGAGGGAGAATGGAGTAGCTCCTGTAGATGTGTGTACTGAAGTCCTATAACCATGAAGAGCGAAGGGTAACATCTCGTGCCAGTCTTTAAATGAGGCAACCATCATTTGCCCTATTTTCTTAATGTTCTTATTGGTTGCCTCGACTGCCCCATTCATCTTTGGCCGATATGGGGAAGAGTTGTGGTGTTGGATCTTGAATTCTTGGCACAGTTCTTCCACCATTTTGTTGTTCAGATTAGATCCATTATCAGTGATGATTTATTTCTCCATGCTTCCACTAGATTATTCTAAAATCTTTTGGGACAAGAGAGAAAAGAAGGGAAAGATATTTTTCAAAAGTTTGTGTTTTAGAGGGGATTATTTTATTTTTGAAAAATGGTTTTTGTAAGAATGGTTAGCCGAGGTAGGCTTATGTGTTTAGGCTTGTTCGATTAAACACTTTATGAAGTTAAGCACATCTTTGTTATTAATGATTGTGCTTTGACAACTAGGATAGCTTTTCTTGAGCCCCTTGTTGAATTCAATTGATGGTACCATCATGGATTTATTTTGTTTTTCTTTTGCCCTAACTTTTGCCTAAAACACCCATTTGTGGAGTTTTAGCGGGCTTTTGTTTTTGTTCATTATTTTGTAACCCTAACTTTTGCCTAGGTCACCCTTTTGTGGGATTCCTAGCGGGTCTTTTGCTCTTATTTTTGCGCAGTCCCCTTTTTGGGTTTCCTGCCGAGCTTATTATCTTTAGGATTTCTTTTATCCATGATGGCACTTATTGATGCCAAGAAAAGGTGCTCCAAGCTGTCATGCACATTTCCACATAAAAATGATGTGGGTTTATTATTATTAAGATGATTTTAACCTCATTTATGCTTATTCAAACAGGGTTAAAATAATGTGGTCTAGAATTTTATTGCAAGCGAGAAAAGAAGCAATAAGAAATAATAATGAATGATTTTATTATAATCATAGTGGAAACATGTGCCCTATCGAGGCTCGGGGGTCGGGCTGTCCCCGAGGAGTGATCTCTAATAGTCATCAGGTTTACACATCCCTATTAGAAGGAAAAGAACACTTGATGACGACAGCTGGCCTTGACGTTTGTGAACCAGCCTTCCTAAAGATCTGGCTTAAAGAACGTCGAGAAGGATCTTGATTCCTCTTCGTTCTTTGATCTTTGTTAGGGTTGTATCCTAACCCTTGTTTCCCCGGATTATCCTTGATAATGGGTAGCTCCGGGATTCCTTGGGAGTCCTTGCCTAATCCTTGTCCCGGCAAGTATCCGTTCTTAGTGAGCATATGGGCTACCTCCTTCATTTCTCGGGGAAACGTTTCGACATTGGCGATTTCCAATGCTTGGAAGGCGGTTTCTAAAGCTTCCTCCGCTGCATCCACGTAAGGTATGGTGGATGGCTTACTGATGAGTATATCATCTTCAGCTTGTACAGTCACCAGCTTGTCATCCACAATGAATTTGACTTTCTGGTGGAGCGTAGAAGGTACAGCTTTTGCATCATGAATCCAAGGTCGGCCGAGGAGACATCTGTATGCGGGAGTGATGTCCATCACTTGAAATTCGACGTTGAAGATAGTGGGTCCAATTTGGATTGGAAGATTGATCTCTCCCACCACTTCTCTTTTTAGATCCATCGAAGGCTCGAACGATCATGTTGCTCGGGCGCATTTGGATTCCCTTGATTGCCACTTGCTCGAGCGCTCTTTTTGGCATTACGTTCAAGGAAGATCCATTATCTACCAAGACTTTAGCGATGTGATACTCCTTGCACTTTATAGAGATGTGCAAGGGCTTGTTGTGGTTTGATCCCTCGGCGGGGATTTCTTCATCGATGAAGGTGAGGTGATCATTAGCCTTGATGTGACTAACAATCCCCTCAAACTTGTCTTGGGAGATAGTGTGCGACACATATGCCTCGTTCAAGACTTTCGACAGAGCTTGCCGATGCGGTTTGGAGCTTAGGATCAACGACAACAGCGTAATCTTTGCTGGCGTCTTATGAAGTTGATCCATGATGGAGTACTCGCTCTGTCGGATATACTTTAACAGCTCGTCTGTCTCCTCCTCGGATTCTTTTTTCTCGGTTTTCTTTTCTTCTTTTTCTTTATTCTTGGGGGCTTTATCATGAAGATCTTCGGGAGTGTAGATCCTGCCACTCCTAGTCATGCCCCCAAGTCCAGCGATGTTGGAGATATCGCTGTCGGCAGAAGAGTGGATGTCGTATATCCACGGCACAGCCTTATTTGATTTGTAAGGGAAAGGCCTTGGAACTGTGATCCTTAATGGTGTTGGACCTTCCCCTTTGTTTGTCTTGATTACCAACAACGGAGTTGACGTGTGCTCGCTTGGCGCGGTTGTTGGCTTACACTTGATAACGAACGGCGTGTGATCCATTCTTTGAATATACGCATCGATTATTTCTTTCTTTTTATTAACGTTTATTAATGAATTACTAGGAGGGATGTATGAATGACTCCTAGATTTCTCCATGATCTATATGCATGATATGAGATGATGAGGTTGAATATGCATGCATAGTGTTTATTGAACTAAGCATTATCATGTTTTCGGGATATTCCTAAGATGATGCATGATATTGCTTGGTTTGGATAAATAACCCTTTTTTCTTTTTTTGGGTATTTTTATTTATTATATTTTTTGTATTTTTGGGTGAAAAGGGAAACTACCTATATGAATGTGATGAAGGTAGATGTTAACACCGTATAATGGAAGATTCTTATTCCTATTTATTTTTATTTTAAAAGAATAGGAATGTTGTATGTTTAAAGAAATGCAATGTATGCTCAAACAATTTCACATAAACAATGCACAAACAATTCACTCATCCACGAACAGTCACGAGCGAATCACGAGGTAGGGGTATCCTGCAGAAATGGTGCATATTCAAGGTGGTTCTAACTGTTCTCACCAGTCCAAGGCCCCCAAGGTGCCCCCATTATAGGGACCCAATTCCTCTCATCGTAGGTCGATGGAAAGCTCCAACGCACCGTCAGACTCAAGTTCATGGTTATCACCTTGAGTGATGTTTTCCGACAACGGTCTACGGGCACCTATAGACCCATTCGACAACCGGCCGTACTAACATCCACTCCCTATGGTTAATCACTCATGCCCCCGGGTATAGAGGGAACTGTTGTGTGCAAAGGTTTGTGTGCAGTTTGTATTTCAAACAATTGCGGAATTTAAACATACAACAGTTATTTAAAGCCAAATAGATAAACATGTTATCATACAAGTGAGGGGTAATGAAGTAATTTTTAACTATTATTTGTTAAAAACAATCTGTCACTAAATGGGACTGACTCTCGTCAAAATCCCCAGTGGAGTCGCCATCTGTCGCCACCGGCCCAAACGGGCCTCGGCGGTCGCGAAGACGGTCGAGCTCGCTTTTATTTTAGTTTTGAAAATGTATTGGATTATTAGAACGACTTGTTCTCAAACTGAGACCTTATCGATCTTATCCAATTTATTTATTAAATGTCTCACCAATCCATGTTAATCCCAAGCGGGACCCTCCACGGATTAGTGATTTTCGTAGTAAAAGGAAGGGTTCGTGGAGTCGCCACCAATGTTTTACTCAAAACATTGGAAAAAGGGATAAGGCAATTGATTTTATAAATCGACTTCGGCCATTACAACCAGAGTCGGGTAAGGGAGTCGGTTACGTGTGGGGAAGGTGTTAGCACCCCACAACGCCCCTTTCGGGTTCCCTATGACAGATTATTTCTAAAATAATAGTGCAAAATTACTAAATTACCCCTATTTATTCTAAGCAATTATAAATTAACTATCTACATGATGACAGTTTAAATATGCACACAGAAAGCAGTAAAAGGAAGGACTTTAAGAAGAAACCTTTGAAGCGTGCTTTTATATATTTCGTAAAACTGGGAAGCTTTTTGGCGTTCCCTCGCTCTACAAGCCCGCTCGCTCCCTCCTATAAAATTTTGACTATGGAAATCCGGAGGATTTCCCTTCGACTAGGTTCGAATCTCCAAGCTAAGTGCTCGGAATTCTAGAACTTCGTCGGATCGACTCCCAGAGAGATTTCTAGGGCAGAACACTGCTCAAAAACCCCAGAATACTCAAGGAGGGAGTCAAAACTGAGTGTGAAAGTGTGGAATGACGTCCAATTGACGTCATATTTATAGGGAATAGGCGCAATACGGGCTACAGAATCAATACGGCCGTATTGAAATTTTTGAACTTCAATACGGTCGTATTGAAGTTCAATACGGCCGTATTGAAATTCAGAAATTTCAATGCGCCCGTATTGAGTTCACTGCGGCTGTATTGAAGCTTCAATACGGCCGTATTGATTTCAGTACGGCCGTATTGAAGTTTCAGAAACTTCAATACGCCGTATTGAGTTCACTGCGGCCGTGTTGAAGCTTCAATACGGCCGTATTAAGTTTAGTACGGCCGTATTGGGCTTCATTCCCTCCACTTCCTTATTTTAAGCTACTCTAAGACCTCTAAACCTACAGATAGCCATCCTATGGTCTTCTAGGAGTCCTTCTGGCTGACTTTCCTTCGATCTTTGAGGGTCTTCGAGTTTTATTTCCGACCCGGACAATTTTAGGGGTCTACAACGCCCTTTACGGATTTTCATCCTAGCGAGTTTTTGTCAGTCGATGCCTTTATTCTTTAATTGGGTTTTGTCTTGTAATTCCCTATAAACAAGGATTCGTCCATTCTTGATCATTCCTCCTATCTTGGCAATTGTCGTTTTCGCATGGGAAAGTCTCAGTGTTTGAATCGTCGATTTGGGCGTGTGATGCCCCCAATTACTGACAAGTGTTCCCTGATTTGATGTGTCGGGTTCGCATTTTATTACAGTAATTTCCATTATCTGGTTAACATGCACATATTAGGTTTCCCTTTTTATTCTTATTTATTATTTACAAAGAAGGCGTGCTATTTATATGAAACGTAAAATAGGATGCAAAGACACTTGAGAAATTCAATGAATATCATTCCCATTAATTTTTTTTTAGAGAACATTCTTTGCATACTATTATATGTGCCTTCTGTCTCTAATGGATGCATGCTAATGTACTATCCTAAGAGATGCATGATATTTATTTTCTACATAAATTTTATCATGTTTTTTTTTTACTATAGGTTATGATGCATGATTTTTGCTATATATTTTTTTTTGTTTTCTTTTGAAACAAACTATCCTATATGATGCTTTAGAGCTAGGGTATACAGAAGAGTGTTAGTTTTTTTTTATTGATTAATATCTGTTTATTTGTCTATAATTCCTCTCTATTTGAAATGAACCAAAAGAGAACACAACAAATGCAACACACATATGCTCAAACAAATGTACACCCGCGGACTGTCACATTCAAATCCTTGGTCTGTGGTCCTTGTAAGAAAAGTGCATTGTATAGGACGGTTCTAATCTCACTGGTTTTAAGGCCCCCAAGGTGCCCCCATTATAGGGACCCAATATCTCTGTCGTTGTCACCTGGCAAACTCTAAGGTCTGTCACAGTATTTCAAGCTAAAGTAACCACTTATCACCTTGAGTGTGATTTCTGACAAGGCTCGCAGGCTCCAAGGCCAAACTTGGGCCGATCGTACGTCAACCACTCCCTATGTTTAATACCCTCATGCCCTCGGGTGTAGGAAAAACTGTTGTGTGCAAAGGTTTGTGTACAACTTGTATTCAAGCATGTGCAAAATTTAAACAAGCAAACAGATATCAAAGCCAAACAAATAAAGTAAACAAAGTAAAGGGGAAAAATAGTTAAATTATTATTTTTTTATTTTATTAACTTCATCATTTATTTGGGTCTGATCCTCTTAAAACTTCCCTAGTGGAGTCGCCATCTGTCGTAACCCAAAAATTTCCGATCTTGCGACCTATGGTTTAGACATCCTTTTAAAAGATCTCATCAATTAAGGAATGCTCGGATACCAGACTAATCCTTAATTAATGGTTTTGAAAAATGAGTTCATGGAGTCGCCACCAATGTTTTCCTCAAAACATTGGAAAAAGAAAATGTTTTTAAAAAATCCAATAATAGCCTTGATAACCAGAATTGGGTTCGGGGGTCGGTTACGTGTAGGGAAGGTATTAAGCACCCTTATAGCGCCCTCAATCGGTACCCTATGATGAAGTTAACGTAATAAGAATTAATAAATTAAATATTAGATCCCCTTTATTAATATTTATTTACATGCTATAAATTTAAATTACACGGTTGATCCTAAAATGTCTACATGGTTACTTTTATTATAACAATGTTTATCAAAGATACTAAATAAAAGAGAGAGAGAAGAAGATTGACTAAAATACCTCTTGAACAAGTTCTATTGAATCTTCAAATATGGAGATTTTTAGGTACTTTGTGACAACTTTTCACACTACAATGTGCCTCACAACACTCAAGAAATACAAAAGGAGGGAGAGAGAGAGAAATTTCGAGCTCTAAGGAGTCTTGGACGAAATTTTGTGGCCGTGATAACTGTGCCCCAGCTATCTATTTATAGACGTCAAAAAGTTGCCAGAACAGCCCGTTCCAGATTCAGAACGGCCCGTTCTGGATCTGTAAGTTACGTGTTAATTTCGCCTCCTGGAACGGCCTGTTCTGAAACCAGAACGGCCCGTTCCAAAGTTGAGTTTAACACATAAATGCTTATGTTGGAATGGCCAGTTCCAAACTATGATTTTAGGCTTTTTTTTGTAACTTGGAATGGCCCGTTCCAGTTTTGGGAATGACCCATTCCAAACTTAGGTTTTAGCCTTTTTTTTGAAACTTGGAACGACCTGTTCCTGTTTTGGAACGGCCTGTTCCAGTTTTGGAATGGCCCATTCTAAACTAGGGTTTTAGGCCCTTTTTGTACCTTGGAACGACCCGTTCCAATTTTGAAATAGCCCGTTCTAGGCTACTAAAATCAGCTTATTTGGGCTTTATGCTTTCTGATGTCATGTCCTGTTATGCTTCAGGAGCTTCTTTCCTTCGATAATGGAAGTCCATTTCCTTGTTTGTATGCCCCCGGATAAAATTGGGTGTCTACACTCTCTAATTCATGAATTAATCCACATAGCATATGGGATCCACAATTTCCCACTATGATCGATAAAAAAAAATGCTTGAAATCCATCCAACCTTGGTGTTTTAAAACCACTGGTTATTTTTAAAGCATTATAAATCTCCCCATCTTCAATAGGTCTACCCAATATCTAGAGGTCACTTTCTTCTAATTGAAGAAAACAATTATTTAAAGAAAAAAAGGAAACATGTACTAAGATCATGAAATAAATCGTTATAGAAATCGTTACCAATTTTTCTAGCTCCACCCTATTGGCTACCCAAAGACTTTCATCATTCTAAAACATCTCCAATTTATTTTTCCTTATTTGAACAATAGTTATACAATGAAAATATCTTGTGTTACGATCACCAAGATACAACCACTTACATGGGAACTTTTTAGAACCAAGGTAGCTCCTCCCTTACTAGGATTTGCTTGTATTTATATTATAGCTCTTTTTACGACCATTCTAGAAACCAATTATTACTCTCAAGAAGATTTTAGGCTATACCAATCAATCTTCTTAAGATCCTTCTCTTGGCATAAAAAGATATTACCAAAAATATTCTTATTCCACTCCTTCACATAGCTTTGGAAATTGTCAACCATATGATTTCTATTAGAGCATGGCCTCCATTCCTTTCTAACTACCTTTTTAAATTTAGCATGAGTGAAACAAATCAAACTTGTTCTAAACTAATAAGTTTTTTTTTCTTGTTCTGTTCAATAAGAATTACATACAATGACAATAATAAGGTTTAAAGTTAGAACTTTGTGCATACTATCCCAATCCTCATCATTTGGTCAACAACTAAATAGAGATTGACTATTCTACTTTGGAAAAGAAAAGACAAGTTATTAAAGATATATAATAGCACAAAATGGTTGAGATTGTTATAATTAAAGGGGAACTTATCCACCCTTATATATTAAACATGATTGATTATCTTACATGATAATGTTTTTAAAGGCTTCTTTTTAATGATTGTTTTTATGCACCTTTTTTCAATGAGAGAATTTTTAAAAATTCTTTCAACTTTTTATTTTTTTTTTAGGATCAAATATGTTTTTAGTCCATGAACTTTTGTCAATTTTGTTTTTAGTTCCTGAATTATTTTTTTTTAATACTAATTTTAGTCCCTGAAATTGTCAATTTTCACTTTTAATTTTTAAATTTTTTCTCTGATTAACATTTTCGTCCTTAACATAATTTTTTTTTACATGGAGAAAAATTTCAAGGAACAAAACCAAATAAAATTTGTTCATGAACTAAAAAATAAAATTGACAAAAAATTTAAAGACTAAAAATATTTAATATTTTTATCTTATTATCAATAAATCATTAGTTCATGTGATACTATGCTCAGTCTCTTCAAGTAAGTTCTCTAGTTCAAGTGTTGTATACATAAAAAAATGTAATTAAGAAAAAAAATTCTACTAAAAGTGACCAATTAGGTTCCCTGACAAAAATTAATCATTAATAAAATTGACAGATATTTCATACAAATAATATGATTATCCAATTTTTTTATTTAATTTAATTTTTATTTATCATATTTATTTATAAAATAAAATTTAATATTTTTAAAATAAATTATCAATAATCTCATATCACAATATAAATAATTTATCATAAATCTAAATATAATTTATATATTTTAAAATATTTATGTATACAAATTTTAAAAGTAATATTTACACACATAATTTATTATAAATTTTAGTTATTATAATACTAAAGATGAAACACCCATTAAAGTATTGGAAAAAAATGTTTTAACCCATAAATTATAATTGTTAGCTCGATAATCAGTTAAAAGTCAGAAGTCAAAACTCTCTTTCTCGCACTTCCGTGACTTTATCATTTCGGAAACAAAGCTCTTTGATCTTCGAATTCCTTGGATCACTTTTCTTCGATCATCTCTCTCTTCCTTCAACGTTCACCCCTACTAACTACAATCCCTTTTCCACGGGAAAATCTCCTTCTAGGGTTCTCACGACCTATAATCCCTCAATCTTTTACTCTTATGCTTCGATCATGATTTTCTTTTCCGTAGTTATAATTACGACTTAAATTGCTCGATTTTCCTTTTTTCTTTCACTTCTCAAGAATTGTGGAGCACTCTGTGATCAATGAAAATGCATTTGGTGTCTGGTTACAAGGTAATTTTGTACCTTCTTCGCTGTCTCTGTTTTTGCGGATGCGTAACTAGATTTATTGATAAATGATTGTGGGGATTTTTTTTAATTAAATTCTTGTTCATTGTAGATTTTACAATTATTACTCGTCAATGCTTAAGTTGTAGATAAGATATATAGCCACACTAGTTTCTGAGCTGGTTCGGTGTACTGTTGAGTTTTTGGACGATTTCAGTGTTGGGTTTGTTGAGAAATAGAGAATATTTGTAACTTTTTAGTCTTTGAGATTAACTTGTAAATTTCTTGTTTAATATATTAATCTCAGTGCTTGCATTTGGTAGTGAGTAACTTGATATTATCAGCTAATTTTATTTTATCCGTGTCTCTGCTCATGTGTAAATTAATTTCTTAATTCCGGTGCAGGGCGTTTTTGGGCTTGTTTTTGGGAATGAGAATTCTTCAAGTGAAGATAGGTAAGCAGTTTTAATGTTCTTAAGATTCATTCTAATTGTATTCCACATTGTAGTTGTACACTCCTCTGTTTGATTCTTTGGTAGCCTCCTATTTGACCTTGAGCTATAGTTGAAGATTGTCTAGGACTAGGATCATTATGTTTTGTTCATTCCTTGTCTCCATTTTTCTGTCCGTTTAGTTTTATCCATTTTGCAACAGCTTCTGCTATAGAATACAGGTTACTGAATTATATTCTCCTTTTCTATTAATAATTTATTTATTTGTACTGAATTTAGTCACTTAACTGAAATTGATTTGTTATGCCCCAAATAAATGAAAATTGCATTCTTCAAAATTTAAGTTGGTTGAAATCTGTAAGCTTCTGATAAAAAAGTTACCCACAAGCACAATGCATGCTTTCATATGTATGACCCTTCTTATCATATAATATTTCTACTATCACTGCAAAGGGTATGCCTTGATTTATTACATGTTGATGTACATGTACGACTAAGAACAGCTATGTAGTGTACTTTTATCTCAGAATTACCACTTTTATTGCTACCTCTCTGCTATAATTGTTATGCTCTTAGATCATGGTTAGAGTAAATGTTCTATATTTTTTCCTTGAAAATAATTTCTAGAAAACACGTATTCTTAAAGAATGCCTTTATTGGTGTAGATTTTATTTTAGCACTTAAGAATAATACTGCTGGTCTACATTAGCTTGGCCTTGTATTTGATAGATTTGTTATTTTATTTCATGGGAATTAGGAGTGCTAATGGTCTTCTATATCTGAACTATGTATGGTTAACGATGTGTTCTTAGAAAAAGCTTCAGCCACACCTTGCTGTTGTCTGCCTATTGATCTATTTGAAATAAATTTTATTACATATTAATTTCTATCTGCTTTCATATCAAACATCCTTTAGTTTTCTACAATTTTTTAACCTTATGGTGCAGTTTATTGTTGATGACTATTTTTAATTAAAAATCAAGTCTCATTAAGTTTATTTTATGTTTTACTATCATTCCAGTGTGGGGATTTCTTTTAATTTCTTTTAATCATTTATTGTTTAATCTAACTTCTACATTTAATACATGTGTGGCATTACCCCTAATATGATGGAGTATCTTCTACGTATGCCATATTTGATATTCCTTCTATTTGGTTTTTGGCTCAATAGCTATGTTGAACGCTTACTTGACCGGATAAGCAATGGTAAACTAGCAGAGGACAGAAGAAATGCTATTACTGAGCTTCAGGCTATTGTATCGGAAAGTCAAGCTGCCCAGTTAGCATTTGGGGCAATGGGTATATAGATCTCATCTCTCAAACAAGTTATCTTACTTTTTTTCCTCATTTTTTGTAACATGTTCAATACATCTTTGCAGGCTTTCCTGTATTGCTAAGCATCTTAAGGGAAGAACATGATGATGTTGAGATGGTGACAACACCAATCTTTCCTTTCATGTAGCCTTTTGTTATTTTGTATGCATTATTAATCAAGGTTTTTGATAATCTAGTTCATTATTGAAAGTTAGTACTTAGTAATTTTAAAACTATGTACGTGAACTGAGTGGTTGATCAATGGTTCAATTATTAGGTTTATGACCCAATCCACTATGCTAAATCCCATTACCTTGCCATGTACCAAACTGATATTATGCCAAAATTTTACATTCATCTGTCGTATGTCTAGAAATTCGTGTCACACAGTTAATGTCAGAACTTCTAATGTTTAACTTTGGGGTTTTCACACTTAAAAGATAACTTGTTAAAAATTTTGAAATTTACTGTGATAGTTGTTTTGTTCTTTTTTTCCTTGTATGGATTCTAAAGATATTCGCATCCGCACAGGCATTTAGTTTACTTTCATGGAATTTGTTTTATAAGAAATGCTAAATTTCCAATGTAGTACAACAATCATTAACTTCTTATGTTGGAGTATAATGCGTTGGTTTTGTGAATCCCATTTATTTAAGGTTCTGTTAGATTGTGAGGATTTTGGTTATTGGTTATTGAATGGAAATAGTCAATTAGTGCAGCCTTGGTGCAGTTGTCTATTTTTTCCTTTTATTTACCATGCCATTTTTATATGGATTTCCCTTAAGAGGTCTCCTTTTGCTTTTAATATATCTACCAAATATGAATTATGCAACAATTATAACAATGCAGGTTCGTGGTACCCTAGAAACTCTTGTAAGTGCGTTGACTCCTATCAATCATGCAAAAGGGTCAAGCAATGAAGTTCAGCCAGCTATGATGAACACTGATTTGCTTTCCAGAGAACCAGAAAGTATCTCTCTTCTTTTAAGTTTGCTGGTAAGAAACCTTTTTATTAAAATAATGAAAGGTATTCTCAGTTATATAACTAGAGGTTTCATTAGCTTGTGGGTTTATGCATGTATCTAATAATATTTTCTTAGTAACTTCCCTTGTGTGTACTTTCCCAGACAGAGGATGATTTTTATGTACGATACTACACTCTGCAACTATTGACTGCCCTTCTCACTAATTCTCCTCAGCGGTATTAGTTTTATGGTTTCCATTTTGATTTAAATCATGAAACTATTAAATTATCTAGCTTGGAAAGCACACTTGCTAAGTTCCTCCTCAGGTTACAGGAAGCTATATTGACCATCCCTCGTGGTATAACTCGGCTGATGGATATGCTTATGGATCGTGAGGTACAAAACTTGAAACTCCATAATTTGTCTTATGGATGCACAAAATATACCTGTTTAACTTTAAACTATGGTATTTTTGTTGAATTATCAAGCTTTAAAAATTATTTGGGGACAATATATTTGTTCAGAATCTTGAATGTTTGTCTTCGAAATATTATGACATGTTTTGCTTATTGGTCCCTTTTGGGGAAAAAGCATGGAATCTACCAATTGTGTTAGAATGCTGTTTCTTTGCTATTATTGACACACAAAATGATTAAGGTTTATATTGCAGGTAATAAGGAATGAAGCATTGTTACTTCTTACTCACCTGACCCGTGAAGCTGAGGTAACCTATTTGATCTAATGGGTCAGCCCCATCAATTTATATTTTTATATTTTTTTATTGGGTGCTAAAGTTAATTGTAATCTGTTAATTCTTATGGGTACAGGAAATTCAAAAAATCGTTGTTTTTGAAGGTGCATTTGAGAAGATTTTCAGTATCATAAAAGAGGAGGGAGGTTCAGATGGCGGTGTCGTTGTACAGGTGATACATGGTTTCCTTTGACAGTAGTTTTTTTTAACATACTAAGTTTGCATATGAACTACATGATGTAAGATATTAAATCAATAATCCATTAAGCCTTTTGATCTAGCTGGACAATGCAAATTTTAAGGTACCGTGTTTATGAAGATGTGTTAATGGAATGTTATTCATGGCTTTTAGACTCTAGTTTTGATGTTGTCCATTTACTTATGTTGTAAATAATGTGCATACAAGCATGCTCATAGTCATTTTATTCTTCCATTTACCCATATTTATAATGTATTTTTTGTCATTTAACACTAGTATTGAAAATTTCCTTATTGTTATTGTTGACCAAAGCTTTCATATCTAAAATTCTAAATCATATTTTTTTATGAGCATCATAGAACTTTAAATATTTTTTTGGTCCAGATACTAACCCATGTTACTGTGCAGGACTGTCTTGAATTGTTAAACAATTTGCTTCGTCATAATGCATCCAATCAGGTTTGTTGACTCTGTTGTGTTTGCTAACTTCTAATCCTGGTATTGATTTCAACTATGCATGATTTAGGTACTGCTAAGAGAGACTTTAGGACTTGATTCGTTGATATCAATTTTGAAGCTGAGAGGAAGTGGTTATACTTTTACTCAACAAAAGGTTAGATTCTTACATTTTTATGATTTTAGATTATGCTATTGCTAAACCTATACCTAACTTTTTTTGTCACTGTTGTAAACACCATACCAGTAGACAATCAATCTACTCAGTGCTTTAGAAACCATTAAATTGTTAATAAAGGGAGGTTCTGATGCTGATCCTGGGAAAGATCTAAATAAACAGACAAATAAGAGAACTCTGATTCAGGTTTGTGAAGAGCTTTGTCTTCCATGATGGCAACAAATAAGAGAACTCTGAAATTACATACAACATCAATCTGCTGATCTTTTTCTGCGGTTTATTTGGAATTGGTTGTAGAAAAAGGTGTTGGATCATTTATTAATGTTAGGTGTTGAAAGCCAATGGGCACCTGTTGCTGTTCGCTGTGCGGTAAGATTGCTTTCCTATTTCTCCACCCACTTATTGTATGCAAACTCAACACAAGTACAATAATTTGCTCACTAACCCCTCCTTAACTTCCTCTCCCCAAAGTTGACAGAATAGCGTGCCACTTTAGCTTCACTGAAATTAATGGATCAGAAGAACAAGTTGAACTGGAACATTTAAGCTTAACTCAAATAGTGTTAATTGATTATTCTTGTTGCCATCATTCCTGATTGAAATTCTTTCCATATTGTTGATGAATCTGTTTGATGTACAATTTGATACTCCTGCACATATTATGTAAACATACACAAGCATTGATAATACTTGGCAACATAGTTATTAGTATTGTATTATAAACAGAAGTTAGACTATCTTTCTTAGCATATCATATGCTTGTGTATTACTGACACACATGAATGGTTGTCAAACTAGAGTACTAACCTATAGAATTATCCGAGTTTAGAAACTCACTTCTCCAAATTGCAATGACTTATGGCTGGAATTGTTTCTTGGTGGGTCGCTTAAACTTGGGTGGGATCAGGCGAAATTGGTCAAAATGGCAAGCTTAGGTCTGATTTCTCAAGTTCATCTCCACACCAATTTCACAGCAAAAAGACATTGACTTGTGGCCGGACTCAAACGATTAGGGCTTAGCTCTTACACTTGATTAGGGTTCAACTTAGGAAAGTACGGGAGAACGAAAGTGAGAAATTCTATATTATTCAAGAATAGGATACAAGTGTTCCCAAAGGAGCACTCTCCTTTCATTTGACACTGGAATAATCCAGTTGACAAACCAAAGTTCTGAAAATCTCCCTCACCTCTACATTTAGAGAGTTATTTATAGCCAGAAAACTGACATACAACAGCTATCCTTTCAACAACCTTTGATTTCCACTGACAAACTTATTTGCTCCTTTATTCTTCCTCCTATGATAGTCTCCTTGGGTCTGTTTGGGAGATTCTGATAGAACTGGTTCAGGAATAACCGAAGAAAAAGGAAACACTGTACTATGCACTTTATTGCTGTAAACAAAATTCAGGTATTCGAGAGACTTGACTCTCCACAAACAATGAATTGTCTAAAAAGCCCCCCTTATTGACCCCCTATCTCCTAGTTATATTTGCCCATTTACTACCAATACCCCCTCTTGCAATATCCACCTTGTCCTCAAGGTGGAATAAAGGAAACACTTTCTGAATGTCCGTAGCTAATTCCCAACTATTCTCACAATCAGGGAGTTTCTGCCATTTGATCAAGACCTCCACTTGACCTGCCTCATTCCTCCGAGTATTTAAAACAACATCCGGTTGCACAAGTAACTCCCAAGTGTCAGTCAAAACTTCCGGTAAGGGTTGAGGCTGTTGCTGATCACCAATAGCCTTCTTTAATTGTGAAACATGAAATACCGGGTGAAGTTTACTGTTGGCCGGTAAATCAAGCTTATAAGCCACAACACCAATCCTTTGCATGATTTGATATGGACCATAAAAACGTGGTCGAAGTTTCTCGTTTGGCCGTTTAGCTAAGGACTTCATCCTATAAGGTTGCAATTTGAGGTATACCCAATCACCCTCTTGATACTCCACATCCCTCCTATGCTTATTAGCATGGGCTCTCATTTGATCTTGGGCTTTCAAAAGATTACTTCGCAATTCTGCCAACAACTCATCACGTTGGCGAACTAATTTATTCACCTCTTCTATCTTTGAAGGAATGGTAGTACCTTTCAACAATATTGGAGGATCTCTCCCATACAAAGCTTTGAAAGGTGACATTTTGGCAGAGGTGTTGTAATTGGTGTTAAACCAAAATTCTGCCCAAGCTAGATGTGATGGCCATTGCTTCGGCTTTGTACCGGTAAGACAACGCAAGTAGGTTTCTAAACAACGATTTACCACTTCTGTTTGGCCATCTGTCTGCGGATGGTAAGCTGAACTTAACTTGAGGTGGGTCCCTGCTTGTCGAAATAATTCCTTCCAAAACTGACTCATGAATATTTGATCTTGGTCAGAAACTATAGAGGAGGGAAAACCGTGTAACCTGACCACCTCCTTCAAGAACAATTCAGCTACCACCTTTGCTGTAAATGGGTGACCAAGGCCTATAAAATGTGCAAATTTAGTTAATTTGTCCACAACTACCATGATGGTGTCCTTGCCCTGTGAGCGTGGAAGCCTTCCTATGAAATCCATAGAAATATCAGCCCAAACCTGTGTTGGAACTGGTAAAGGTTGAATGAGACCAGCTGGAGACAAAGCCTCATACTTATTCTTTTGACAAACTGTACAAGCAGCCACATAATTCTTAATATCTGCCTTCATACCATCCCAATAAACCACTCTTGCTAATCTTTTATATGTTCTGAAGTAACCTGAATGTCCTCCCACCGGCGAGTCATGAAATTCCTTCAAAATTAATGGAATTCTACTGGACCCCTTGGGTAAAACCAATTTTCCCTGGTAGTATAGTCGTCCCTTGTGTAATTCATTGCCACTATGATTTGAATAACCTACGAGCAAGTCTTGATAAATGTTGTGAAACTTAGCATCCCTTTGAATCTCTACCTCCCATGCCTCCATGTCTTCCAAATTCACCATTGATATAGCAGAAAATGCAGCCCTCCTGGATAACGCATCAGCAGCTGAGTCCTCCTTACCCGGTTTATATTGAATCTCAAAGTCATACCCTATTAATTTCGTGGCCCACTTAAATTGTTCTTCACTCATGAGACGTTGTTCCGTTAAGAACTTAAGACTGCGCTGATCTGTTCATATAATAAAATGATTGCCCAACAGATAGTGCCTCCATTTCTGAACCGCCAACACTACTGCCATTAATTCTCTTTCATAAATAGATTTTTGTTGTGCCCTTGATGATAAGGTTTTGCTCCAAAAGGCCAACAGTCTCCCTTCTTGAAGCAAAACAGCCCCTAAACCAACCCCTGATGCATCTGTCCCTATCATAAATGGTTTGTTAAAATCTAGTATTGCCAATATTGATAACGTAGTCAGATTATTTTTGAGTTCCTCAAAAGCCTCCTGTGCTTCCGTAGTCCAACTAAACCCATCTTTTTTTAACAGCTGAGTTAAAGGCTTAGCTATCTTACCATATCCTTGAATGAATTTGCGATAATACCCTGTAATTCCCAAAAAACACGCAACCCTTTTATATCTTTTGGCGTGGGCCACAACCACATAGCCTCAAGTTTCTTGGGATCAGTTGCCACTCCTGCTGATATGATGTGACCCAAATACTCCAAACTATGCTGCCCAAAACTGCATTTCTTTTTATTAACTCTCAATTAGTTCTTCTCTAAAGCTCCCAACACCTTCCGTAAATGATCAGCATGACTGCCTAGATCAGGGCTGTAAACTAGAATGTCATAAAAAAACTAGTGCAAACTTCCTTAGAAATGGCTTGAGTACCTCAGTCATTAAAGCTTGAAAAGTAGAAGGTGCATTGGTTAATCCAAACGGCATCACCAAAAATTCATAGTGACCCTCATGGGTTCGAAAAGATGTCTTCTCTATGTCTCCTACGCTCATTCGAATTTGGTGATACCCCGATCTTAAATCCAATTTAGAGAAAACCTTAGCTCCTCCCAACTCATCTAACAATTCATCTATAATAGGAATGGGAAATTTATTGGGGATGGTGATTTTATTTAAAGCTCTATAATCCACACAAAATCTCCAACTCCCATCTTTTTTCTTCACCAATATTACTGGGCTAGAATAGGGATTGAGACTAGGTCTGATAATTTCAGCTGATAACATTTCCCTAACCAATTTCTCAATTTCCGTTTTTTGGTAGTGAGGATACCTGTAGGGCCTGATATTCGGGGGAGCAGTTCCTGGTTTCAACGCAATGGTATGATCTTGTCTTCTATTGGGAGGTAAAGCTTCCAGTTCTAGAAAAATGCCCTTAAATTCGTTCATTACAGCCTGCACCTTTTCTGGGACCATGGGACTCAGCCCTTGAACTTCTTCTATTAACTGACAGCCCACCACAAATCCTTGTCCCTCATCTCGTAGTGCCCCTTTAATGGTTTTCATTGAAGCAATAGATTTCGTTAATTCGGGTTCTCCTTTCAGTATCCGTGTCTTCCCCTCGACCTTTACTGTGAATATCAGTTTATCAAAGTTTGCTCTAAAATCTCCCAGTCCAGCCAACCATTCTAGTCCTAGAATTACATCAGCTCCTCCCAATCCAAACAAGAAAAACTCTTGTATAATTGTAAAATCTTGTACTTGCAGTTGGATTCCTTCACAAACTCTGCTACTCTTAATTTTACGTCCATCTCCCACCTCCACCATGTAAGAAGCAGTCGCCCTAACCACCAGCCCCAACCTGTCCACCAGCTCCTTGGAAATAAAGTTATGAGTAGCTCCACAATCCACCAGAACCACTACTCTGGCCCCTCCAATTTGCCCCCACACCTTGAGAGATCTCCTAGACGTTAACCCCACTATACTATGCATAGATAGTTGGGTTTTGGGATTTACCTCCAGCTCTAATTCTTCCTCCTCTTCCTCCTCATTTTCCTCGAACTCCCCTAATACCATTACATTAAATTGTTTATTTTTGCATATGTGATTAGGCCCAAATTTCTCCTCACACCTGAAACATTCCCCTTTTTTCACTTTTTCCTTCATCTCTGCATCGGTCAATCTTTTAAATCTTGATTTCTCCCTTGTTACCCGGTTGTCCATTTGGTTATTCGCGTTGGAGGATTCTTGTGATCCCTTATTGCCCATCTCAAATGGTTTAGTAACCTTCAAAGTCCACTCCCTACTGGCGGGTTTAGTAACAGCCGAACTCCATTTTCTACTAGGTTGACTATGAGAGAACCCCTTGTACTGCTCCATTAATTGCCCCCCTGAATAACCACCTACCCGTGTCATGGCTGCATTTTTCTCCTCAATCTTCTTGGCTTTACACATTGCGCGTCTCCCACCAATGAAACCACACAAGAGCATCTCCTTACAAGGCCACCATCACCGCTTGCATCTTCTCGGTCTCAGTCACTCCTCTTAATTGAAAATATCGTTCGACTTTGCTTATCCACCCATAGGTGTCCTCACCCTCAAAGATTGGGATTTCTAATCTCCGCCATTTGTCTCCCACTGCTGTTTCACTTGTATTTTCCCCCATTGACTCGACTTCTTCTGTTCCAGAATTTTGATTTTTCCCTTTGTCTTCCCCCATCGGATTTTCACCCAGTCTTGAAACTAACCTTTCGATCATGCCCTCCATCTTTTTCAGCCTTTCATCTCGTTGATCTTCATGCCGTTCTTGCTGTGCAAAGCGTTCTTCCATGCTTTCTTGATTCCGACTCAAACTTGCCATTGCTTTCTCCAAACTATCGATTCTGGATTCCATTCTTGTTGACGCCATCAATCCCCTAAAACGTGATACCCACTGCTCCGAGATCGGAGCTCTGATACCAGTTGATAGAACTGGTTCAGGAATAACCGATGAAAAAGGAAACACTGTACTATGCACTTTATTGCTGTAAACAAAATTCAGGTATTCGAGAGACCTGACTCCACAAACAATGAATTGTGTAAAAAGCCCCCCTTATTGACCCCCTATCTCCTATTTATATTTGCCCATTTACTACCAATACAATCTATTATTCAGTTACACTTTAATCCTCTCCTTTTTGCCTATTTCTCCTACTGTACACCTTCCGATATCTATCAGATTCATTCTCATGCCTAACATAGTTATGCTGTGTAAAAGTTGTGAAACAGAGATGTCTTCTGCTGGGTTGAAGCCGTATCACGTCTCTCCTTTGCCTCTTCTATTGCACTTTTATTCTTTTTCACATCTCACCTGCAGGGTTGAAGATGCATCTCTCCCTTGGTTGTGTAGAAGTTGCCTGTTTTCTTTCACCTTCCTTTGTCATTTGTGAAAAGAAAAAGTTCCTTCCTCTCGGTAGCAACCCATTCAGCTCATGAGCCTATTTTTTAGCCCACTGTCTTATATTTAATCTTATCAGTCCATCCAATTTACAAATCCATCTTTTGGTCATTTGTTTGCACTTTTGACTTGTTCACCTTTTGATATTATTCTGAAAATCTGTATACATTTATAAATTATAATTATATTATGTAGCTATAAATATCCATTTGTTGCAGTTAGTCTCTATGTGAGTCGCATTATATTTGATATTGGTGAGTCGTGAGTGTGGGTCTGTATGATTTGCTATTTTTCCTTTTTATGGAGGTGTTTATATTGAATTATTGTTATATTAAAAATATTATGTTAATGTATATATGTCTTGTATATGTTTTTTAATATTATTTTTTATATGGACATAAGTTTATTTAAACTCTCAAGTCTGACAACCTTGGGCACATGCTTGTTATCATTGTTTTTATTAGCATAGACATTATATAGATTAAGCGGTACAAGGGGTACCAAACTCGTAGAATAAATATGATAAGTTCATCTTTAGTTCACTACCCGCTGAAGGTTATGACACATTGATGTGTGTTGCGATAAATATTTAATAATCATTCATTACAAAATGAAACCCTGTGACAGTATACTTTATAAAAATCCCAGCTGTATAGATAATAACCAGAGTATACTATCCACACCTCCCTGTTTTCTTCAGCTTCTGACCCACTTTCTCCAACATTAAAGCTACCCATGCCTATAACACATACCATACATCTGTTATTCCTCTTCACTCTTGAAGTTGCAAGTTAGAGAGGCATGCACCTGGATTAATATACCACTGTGTAGCTGAATATAAGACCCCCTCTCATATTCCTTTAAGCCATCGCCAAGATGTATTTATGAATTTTCTCCACAGATACTCTTTGTCAAAACCAGCATTGTTGAGAAGGCAATTATTTCTAGTGTTCCATACAGACCATATTAAAGCACACCAAATAATTTTCCATCTAGAAATAGCATCTTTGTTTATGAAGCATGATGGATATTGCAAAAAGAAGTCCCTTACAGAGTTAGGGAAAACATTGCAGTAGTTCTACCACTTGAAGCAGGCTAACCACATAAGACGCACCACTTTGCATGAAATGAATAAATGATAAGTTGTTTCATATGACAGAGTATAGCTATTTACATTGTGATCTAATTGTATGTTCATCTTGACAAGGTTATCCCTCGTGGGAAGCCTGTCTAAGAAAACCCTCCGAAAAAAAAAAAGATCACTTCTTGTGGTACCTTGATATCATATATTAAAAGTTAGTTAAAACTTAAGACAACAATGTAATGATCAAATGCCATCATTTTTACCTGTTTTGGCTAAAGCAAACACACCTTTGTATTTATTTCATCTTTTCATTTTGCGAACAATAACAACAACAAAGCCTTATCTCACTAGGTGAGGTCGACTACATGGATCACATGACACCATTTGGCCAGGTCAAAAACAAAATCTATTTTGCAGACAGATCATGAAAAATAAAAGGGAACCAGTAACCACACAGCACAACACGAGTCAAAGATACACTACACCATGGATATGGGGAGACAACAAATTTTACAAATTGTACAGCGCAACACTGCTATAATACAACTTAAAAAAAAAATCCGACAATAGTAACAACAATAGCCTTACCCACTAATGAATAAAATAAATCTAAATTTAAAGTAAAAACTCTTGCATCACCAGACAAAATTCACATTAGTCATATAATAAATGCTAAGATTTATATTGTTATTGTTATTTTGGCATTTCAGTTTGTGTTGGTATAAAAGTTAAAAAAAGGTACAATTATAAAAATGACATATTCAATAGGGATACAACACAACATGTCTAACATGAATGCATATTCAATATGGCTACAACATGACACGGCTAATATTTAGAAGCGTCCATGATTCCTCGGGACAAACAATCAAAGGCCTCTCTATTTTTTTTATTTTTTTTTTTTGTGATAGAATGAGAGAAAATGAACATTGAACATAGTCTTTGAATTTCTGAAAATGAAAACCCCAATTACAAAAGTAGATGGACTTTGTGTATCATGTTGTCCCAATTTCTTTTTTCTTCCTGTCCATACTTCATAAATTAGTTAAACTTGGGAGTGTAATTGATTTGTGAAATTATCAACTATTCAATACTATCTCTTTGCTTTGATATTTATACGTTTCAAAAGAGTGCCTTCATCATTTATATAGCATCACTGCTACTTTGGTTTTGTTCTATGGTATTTTTTTTTTTTTTTGTGGTTGGTTCTAATATGCTTAGTACATAGCCTACAAGATCCTTTTCTATTCATCAAGTATGAAGATGCACTTTATTTATGCTGCTAAACTTAATCCTTTTTTAGGCATTGAGGGTTATTGGCGATCTGATTGCTGGAGATTTAAAGAATTGTGATGTTCTTTCTAGCAAATTTCTTGGAGAGGAGCCACAAGTTGAACCTGCTCTGAACTCTATACTCAGAATCATTTTGAGGACTTCTAGCATGCAAGAGTTCATTGCAGCTGATTATGTTTTTAAAAGCTTTTGCGAGGTTGGTAAATGCGTTTTTTTTGGATTTATATAAACATTCTTGCACCGTATTTATAATGTAATTTAATTCAGAAAAATACTGATGGACAATCAATGCTGGCATCTACACTAATCCCACAGCCGTATTCCATGAATCATGCACCTCTTGAGGAGGATGTCAATATGTCTTTTGGAAGGTTTGTTTTGTTGTTGATGCTTTAATGACTGCACATATTTCTAATTTGTTGCAAATGTTAGATTTTGTATAACAAATCTTTGTCCATGCACATTCCCTATTCCGTAAATCATCACAGCCTTTTAAAGATGCTATGTTGAATCAATTTTAAGATTGTAAATTTTTTTTCTTTCAGCATGCTATTACATGGTCTTACATTGGGTGAAAATGAAGGTGATCTTGAGGTTTGTAATGCTTGTTTTATATTCTTCTTTTTTTATTTTTATCTTTTACATGCTAATGCAACTAAATGTTGGCAGCATGACTAGCATTTTGTTGAAAATGTAGGTTTGTGGCAGGGCTGCTAGTGTCCTATCTCACGTATTGAAAGACAATCTTCACTGCAAGGACAGGGTATGCAGATAATTTTCACCTCATCATATTCTTAGTTTTAATCTACTACAAGTTTTTTCACTGAGGAGGCTTAAGTCATTTAGTTTAATGACCAAGACTTCTATTATAAAAGAATCACAATTATGGCATTTTATGTTATAAGCTATGAAGCACCACAGTCACTAGGACATGACTAATGTCTAAAATATAGGACATTGGGACACGACAAACACACACACACATATATATATATATATAAGTTTTACAATTTTTATATGATAATAATCTTTAGAAGATGAACCATATCTCTTAAAAGTTAAAATGAGTATTTTTTATGAAAATGAGCCTCACAACAAATAAAAAAGTGTTGGAGTCTTGCAATATTTATAAATAAGTTGACTTTTAATTTTATTTTATTTTTATAATAGGAGTGTTTAGTTAAGAGCAGATGTTGACTCGCTCTCTTAACTCGTGTTCAAGTTGTGTTAGAGAGGTGTTTGGACCAATAAAATAGTAATTTTTAATTATAACACAGTGGAGAGGTGTCGAACGCGTGTCCAAGGCATGTTTGTAGATGTGTTGGTGCTTCATAGGTTATAACATGAAAAAAATTCTAGTTTGTAGTACTAGAAATGATATTGTTTTGCTTGGAGATCTCCTATCAATTTATTTTTCCCCATAAATCCAAATGTTGTTTCTAGCATAGCCGAACTGAGAGGGGAAATTTATCCCTTTGGGTCAACCTCACGCCCACAGCTTTCTAAAAGTTTGGGCTTTTAAAGAACTTTTATTTTTTAAGCTTCTTTCAATTTACTTTTTCCTATAAATCCAAATGTTGTTTCCATAGGAGGAGCTATGGGGTGACTTGGGGATGCCATGGTCACCCCCAAATTTTTTTAACTTATTTTAAATTTTTAATATAAAAATATTTTTAACACACCTAAAAGAAAGAAAAGGTGAGAAATTTGTCTTGGCCCCCCTCTAAATACATCCTGTCCCCGCCGCTATTTTCTATCTCAACCTCAGTCCCAATATATATATATATATATAACATTGTCTCACTGGTTAAAAAATAAGAGTGAATGGATGTAATTATATTCAATAATGATATGGTTAATATTCACGATTTGTTAGGTAAAGTTAATCATCATTAGACATTCAATAATCTCACACTGCTAACCATGTTTTGAAAATTGTATACATCCACGTTCATTTACTGTTAACCACTTGTGAGGCAAAGTTAATCACCATAAAGTATTTCAATAACCTCATGAAACTATTAACCCACATCGATAATTATATATGTTTACATTAATTTATTTTTAACCATTTGTGAAACAAAATTAACTATATTTGTACATATAATTAACCTTGTTTGTTGGGTCGAGTCCAGGTGTAAAATGCCAGCGGTATGATTATCAGCACTCTAAAAATAAATATATTAATTTGAAAGATAGTGTTGTGTTACTAAAGGCAAGGAAGTTGTATTTATACTAGTAGATGATTTCCAATCCTAGTTAAAAATCAAAACAAATCATGAAATATATGGAGTTATAGAAACCAATGGTAAGAGATAATCTAAGATACTCTTAATTACTCTGATTTTTATCATTATATTCTTAAATTTCCACTGCTCACCTAGTGGGAAATGGACTTTGCTGTTTATTATTTTAAAATTTCTACCCTACCTACTTGTAATTATTGTGGTAAGAAAGAGTAACGTAGTTCAAGTGAATCAGTTAACAATATTTTACATTTTTTTTCTTTAAATATATATTCTAATAAACCAAAATAATAATAATAAAACTTGATATTTTTGGAAAGTAGTTGGATTTTCCCTTTGTTTTGTTCCTTTTATTTTTTTCAATGCCTTTAGCATTTTTTTTTTTTTTTTTTTGTGAAATAGGGAGCCCAGGGTCCTTTTTTTCTTGCATGGGTAGTCAGAATTTGCCTCCTTTATTTATCATATATTTTTTTGGGTAGAAAAAAGTTTAGGTGAGTTGGGTTCTGGTCTCTCCAGGGCCAGGATAGACCTCAAGGCTCTAAGTGCTTATATAGGTACTTACAAATTACTTACCAACAAAGTCTCCACATTGGTAGAAATCGAGCCCTCGTCTTTTATAGGTTTTGCTTTTACTGCTAATTACAGTCCCCTGTGGGAATACTATAACTATTCTCATTATACACCTTTCAAGTTTCAACAAATGCAACTCTAAAGCTTCCTGTGTATATAGTATGGATGTTAAATAATAGAGTGAATTACACTGACAATCCTTGAAGTTTGGTGAGATTTTAGATAAATCCCCTTCTTTTTCTACTCTAACACTATCTCCCCTCAATTGTTTGGGAAACATGTTCCTAACCCGCCTTTAAACATTACATTAACCTTCTTTAATTGTTTGAAAAACATTGCACCATGTTCTCCTATAAGAGATGTTGTAAACCTTAAAAAAGCAAGGGGGATTATATGCAATCTAACGTAACCTTAGGGAGTGCTAGTATAGTTTACACTAAATTACATAGGTCCTGATTAAAAAGGTTTAATGAATGTGATAATGATATAAAAAATAAGTTGGGACGTGCAAGATCTGTAAGTTTTTGGAAATTTCCCAAAGTGGAGCATGTGAGTGCCATTAGGTACTGGTGTTACCTGACAACTATGTATTGATTTGCTTGATATGTATGAATGTTTCATGAGGCATACTTTATGCCTGCATGTTATCCATCATATATTTATATTATATTATATAAAATTTTATGTACTCCTTTTCATTTGTTAGGAGTTTTCCCAAACATAGCAGGTGATATTTTTGCATGATTTGTTACATAAATATTCACACAATTAGTCCTTGTAAATATGATGGATAAATTTGGTTTAAGTTCTATTTTATTTTTGACTTTTTTTTGGTTTTCATCCTCAGAAATTTTAAATATTTTGAAATGATCTCTATCATCACTCACTAATGACATAACATACATCTAAATATGTCATGTCACATACCACTTCAAAATAGTCACAGTTGCTTATGGTGCCATAGATAATTGCATGTCACATAATTATTAAATGGTGATAGGGATGATTTTCACAAGTTTTAAAATGTACGAGGACCAAAATTAAAAATAAAAAGTTGGAGGACTAAAATCAATTTTAACCATATTTACAAAGACAAAGAACACGTTTAAGTGTAATTATTCCTAGGTTTTCTTTTGTAAGTGAACTTTATGTATTTAATGCAGTACATTTTGTTGATATAAACTGCTTGCAAATTTTATTGTGCTCTTATTCTTACCACAAACTACTCTACTCTGATCATTTTATTATTCATCTGTACACATTGTATACAGTCCTTCAACATTGATAAGTAATGGTTTTATGGTAGTATTGTCAGTGATATTAAAGAAAGGATAAACAATAAATTTGGTTGTGTATAGAGAAATCTTATGAGAAAAGTTGCAGGTTTTACAAATCGAAATTGAGGCCCCCATCTCATCCTTAGGAGCTCCAGAGCCACTAATGCATCGAATGGTGAAATATATGGCCCTTGTCTCTTCCATGAAAAGCAAAGACGGAAAGTCTAGATCATCAGAAAATTCATATATTCAAGAAATTATCTTAAAATTACTAGTTACCTGGCTAGCTGATTGCCCAGGTGCTGTTCACTGTTTCCTAGATGCTCGCCCCCACCTTACTTATCTTCTTGAGCTGGTGTCAAATTTGTCAGAAACAGTGTGCATAAGGGGTTTGGCAGCAGTCGTCTTGGGTGAATGTGTTATCTATAATAATTCCACTGATAGTGCAAAGGATGCATTTGCCATTGTTGATATGATGAGTCAGAAAATCGGGCTTAGTTCTTACTTTTTGATGTTTGATGAGATGCAGAAAAGTTTTGTTTTTGCTAATGTGGAATCATCTCTGAACCGTAAATCATTCACTAGATGTTCAACAGCTAGCATGGAAGATATTACAGATTCAGACAACAATGACCTATCTGAACAGAAAAATATGGATCATCCTGTTCTGTCTTTAATATTGGATTCTTATTTTGTGAATCTTGTCAAAGGACTGGAAGCAGATATTAGGGAACAAATTGTGGTGGTCTATAGTCATCCAAAAACTAAGGTAGCCGTGGTGCCAGCAGAATTAGAGCAGAAGATTGGTGAAAGTGATGTAGAGTACATAAAGCGGCTGAAAGCTTTTCTTGAGAAGCAATGCTCTGAAATAAAGGTACTATGTTTACTTATTTGTTCATTATGAAATTTCTCTACGAGGATAAGTCTTGAATATGATTCTTTTAGGAAACCCTGCCTTACTGTAATTAGGAAGTTGCATGTTGAAGGTACTAAAGTCTATCTCCAAAGTTAATACGATAATTTGATGGTATTTCTTTATCATTTGCTTGAAGTTATATTTTAGAGTTGGGTTTTAAATGGTATATGCATGATAAAGATAAAAAGAGCAATCTTGTTAAGTGTTTGCTATGATATGTCATCCCTGTCAATATCTTTGTCATTTATCAGGTTGTTGCTCCAAGACAAGCTTGTTTCTTATGGATCCTTAATCCATTATTGACTAATAGTACGATATGTCACAAGAGTATTTTAATATGTTTGGAAAGTCTGTTTAAATATTGAAAAGATAAACCTCATCAGACCAGTGCAAAATTCATCTTTCTTAGCTGATCTGCGTCTCCTGTCTTTCTTGTATCTCTTTCTCTGGCTTTATTGTTCCTCATAGGTAGCCCACTGACTCACGTGTTTGTAAATCACAGCTGTTTTGTGTACATTTCCCTTCCGAAATTCTGATATTACCTTCTTTCGCCTACTGTCTTTTTATTCAAGTTTGATATTCTTTTGGTGAGTTTTATTTTCTTAAATGCTCTTATGTTTATTTCTCTTGATACATTGTTAGGTTTTTATTTATATTCTAGAGGTCATTTTAGTATACATCTGTAAAAAATAAAATTGGTCACTATTCTTCATTATATAAATTCATGGTGGATTTTCGGCTTGCCTCCTTGGGCTTTTGCCAATTCCATGAACCTGAAACAAGAATAGTAATTTGTTTAGGAGTCTGAACTGTAAACATCAGTGGACAAGTGTTGGGCATGCATTTTATTCTTCTTTCCTTTCATCATTTCAGGACCTCCTTTCACGGAATGCTACTTTGGCTGAAGACCTGGCCAGGACAGGTGGGGGTAGTAATATACAATCTGAGCAAAGAGTAAGTGGGAGCTCAGATAAAGTCCAAATAAATGCACTCAGTAGAGATCTCCAAGAAGCATCTAAAAGGTTGGAGATGCTGAAGTCAGAAAAAGCAGAAGTTGAATCTGACACAAGGAAGTACCGGAATTTAGCTGAAAAGATGGAAGCTGATCTAAGGAGTCTTTCTGATGCCTACAACAGTCTTGAGCAATCCAACATACAACTGGAGAAGCAGGTGAAAGCACTGAAGAGTGGAGTATCCTCAACATTCCTAGATGTGGAGGCAATTAAAGCTGAAGCAAGGGAAGAAGCTCAAAAGGAGAGTGAAGGTGAACTGAATGATCTGCTTGTATGCCTAGGGCAAGAACAGAGCAAGGTGGATAGACTTGGTGCTAGATTGCTTGAGTTGGGGGAAGATGTTGACAAATTGCTTGAAGGCATTGGAGATGATGTTGGGAATGTTGAAGATGGTGAGGATGAGGAAGACACTGAATAATAATAATGTACTATCATCTAGCCTTTGCAGGGCTCACTTTGTACATTTCTTGGTTGAATTGTACAGTCTTACCAGGGTTGGATTTTAAGTTATAACGTCCATCTGGACCTCTTCCGGGCTGGCTTTTGTTATGCATTACTTGATGATTTACGTTGTATCCGATGGTTTTTTTCTCATATCACTTTTGCATTTTTTTTTTTTTTGTTAAAATCTTAATATCAACTAGTCAAATGAGTAGAAAAGTATATTGGGTACAACATGGATATCTAATCAGTGATTAAAATGACTTAAGAAAGATCAAGAAATATCTACCAATCTAGAAGATTTGAGAATGGAGGTGGAGTAGTTTAACCATTAAGATACTTAAATAATTTAATAAAATTTTGGAAAGTCCTATAAATATATACAATATGGACACTTAATCAACATGTAATTAAAATGACTTGAGAAATATCTATCAATCTAGAAGATTTGATAATGGATGTGGTTACTAGTATAAAAAGGGGAAACCATACCAAAAAGTTTACCAATAACCATTAACAACAAGACATAAATCAAGTCAAAGAAATAAAATAAAATAAAAAGTAGATACTCTATCTTTACCACAACTGAGGGAGAAACAACTAAAATTTCAAGAACAAGGGAAGAAAGGAAGAAGATAAGAGGAAGAAAAAGTAAGAAAAAAAATTAAGGAAATTAGGAGAAAACTAGCATGTATGGAGAAATAGGTATGAGTTAGATGTTTAATTTTTTTCATGCCTTTGTGTTTAGGATAGATGCATGATTTATGTTAGATGATATGAGTTTTGATTGTACTTATTGGTAAACTTGATGTTTTAAGGTTGAATCTTGAAGTAGTTGATTATTTATAATTGCATGCTGCTATGAAAATTGTTTGAATATATTTGAAAAGTTTGATTAAGAATGATTTTTGAAGTGATAGATTAATAGTAATGTATATTGCATATTATATAATGTGGTTTTTTTAAGTTAAAAGATGATCTAAATTCCTTGAACTCAGAGTTTTAATACTAATAAACAAAGTGTTTTTATAATGAAGAAATGTCTACAAAAACATCATTGAAAATATCCTTGAAAAACTAATCAGATGAAGTGTAAGATATAGATAATCTATAAGACGTAAATTAGATGAAACATACCGTTTGTCTCATATATATTAGGCGTTTATTATATATTGAGACTAACGACAAAGTTTGTTTTGAATGTTTCATTTCTTAATAGATTGAACTAGAAAGCCATTTTAGAACTCACAAATTTGTTAAAGAAAAGAATCATGTTTTCCATTAGAACCAAAACCCCTGAAATCATGGAGAAAAGCATATAAAGTCATTGCTATAGTTCCTATACGCTGACATTGCTTCTGCAATCTTCGTTTAGCATGAAAAGTTGATAAGTAGTCTCTTTGAACAAATAAGAGGTACCATTTGATGAAATACATTTAATGCTTGCATCAAATGAGTCGAACAATCATCTACCATCACAAGGAAAGACGATGAAGACAAATAAAACCAACTTGTGAGTTAGACTCAAAGTGTTGCAATAGTTATCTTCTCTAAACTACTATATAAGAAGAATCAAAGTACATACAATAAAGACAGTGACAACAATTTTAAGTGATACATATACTTTTTACATAAAATTATACTTTGTGTAAATCTATTCTTTCTTGTAAAAACTCAGTGATTTGTATTGGTTATATAATGTATTAGTGAAATGAATACAACATTTGTGTAACCTTCCTAACCATTGTTATAAGGTTGAGTCCAGAGAAGCTTGTATGTAAAAGAATACTTATTTTGAGCCTAGAGAGACTTGTTTATAAAAGAATACTTGTTTTGAACTTGAAGAGATTTGACTGTAAAAGAATACTTGGTTGTTAAACCTAAAAAGGCTTGTTAAAAAAGAATACTTAAGTAGTTTCTTGAATATGCAAGTAAAAGAATACTTAGGATTGAGTTAGAAGTCGCTTGTTGAAAAAATACTTATATCTTTGTTCAAAGATAATAGAACTCAATCTAGTTAGATTTGAGAATTGGACATAGTCTCGATTGTTGAGACAAACCAATATAAAAATATATGGTGTTCCATCTTACTGCTCTTCATGCTTTATCTGACTAGCGTTACTATTTCACTACGAAAATAATGAGTTTTTGATACACATTATTCAACCCCTTGAAGTTAGACGGAAAACACATAGAAGAGGGGCTTGAATATGTGTGTGTGTGTGAACAAGGGCATTTCAAAAAATTTTCGCAAGAAGACTTTCTTTCGTCCTATAAAATGATGTTGGTGAATATTAGATATGAACTACCTAGGATAGGTTTAACACGTTTGGGAATTTTATCGTCTACTTAGAGAAAACATTTTTGAAGAGAAAAACCGTTCTATTGAATGATCAGTTAAACACATGTGGTTTTCGTCTAAATATAGTTTTAATGGACGATAGGCATTGGACAAAGTTTTCAATATTTAAAACCAACCGAATAAAGTGCATCTAAATCATTTAAAATTTTAGAGCACGTTTGTATACTGGTTCACTCAAATTGAGCTACATCCAGTCTCCTTTAATTGAAGGGTTCCACTAGATATATTCAATAAAGTACAAAAGTATTGTCGACCACTTCTGACTCGTTGACTTCACTCATCAACGCTAGTATCTTCTTATCAGCCTCTTTAGGCTAGCATTGAGTATTATGGACCACCTAGGTCAGAACCACTCCTGTTCCAAGTATTCTTGACCTCTCCAGACCCTAAGTATTCTAGACCTTCCCGGTCACGACCACTCTTGGTCACGAGTATTCTCAACCACTCCTGGTTGGCTAGCTTCACTCACCAGCTCTAGTATTCTTAAACCACTTCTAGTTCCCCAAGTATTCTCAACCACTCCTAGTCTGCCATCTTCACTCACCAGCGCTAATATATTCTTATTAGCCAGTTCTAACTAGCAGTGAGTATTATGGACCACCCAGGTCAGAACCACTCTTGGTCCAAGTATTCTCGACCACTCCTGGCCCGCCAGCTTCACTCACCAGCGCTAGTATTCTTTAATCAGCTTCTTCAGGCTCGTAGTGAGTATTCTTTGACTAGCCTCTCCAGGCTTTACAAGTATTCTTTTCCCAGCCTCTTCAGGCTTTACAAGTGATAGACGTATAATCAGTTTTGAGTGTTTGGGTTACTCTCACAGAGAAGATACATAAGATTACAACACTCACTAAGGTCTCACTAGCTACCTTAGTCCTACAAAGATTCTGAGTGTGTGGGTTACTCTTTACAAAGAGGATACATAAGATGACACTCACTAAGGTTTTTTTCCTAAGATACACATGTTTGTAACTCCTTAGTTTATAGAGATGAATACACTATGGGATATTTGACTCTATATGCTTTATCTCTGGTTTCGTTGTTTCATGGGCTTGGTATCACTTGGTTAAGCATGTAAACATGGAAGCCAACCTTCCAAGGTTTGAGATAGTGATATATATTGTCTTGTAGGATCTGCCCGTTGCAAGTATCCGTTGAAGCAGTTATAGTTGGTTTTGTTAGGTCAAACGAAGACGAAGCAATTCCCAGCAAGGTTTTGAATGAGACAAATATAATACATGTTGTTATCTCTAACAAGTGTGTTAGTGTTTCAGAAGAACATAAGTACAGGAAAAGTGAAGAACAAGCGTAATGACCAGACGATACAAGATGATAGACGAAAGGCTAACACAAGCATCCAACAAGCCAAATCAAGAACAAGACAAAAGCGCATCAAGCACAACCTAAAGTGAAACATAAAGACGCAGACGAAGGTTGGTCAAAGATAATTTGAAATTCTAACCATATACAAGTTGACCAGACAAAAGGAAAAGTCAATGCGTTAATAAAAAATGCTCAAACAAAGGTCTGTTGAGATTCATGGAGTAGTGAATCAACTAAACTCTGAAGTATGAGAGAGCATGAGAGTTTTGATGATAACAAAAGGTGGATTCTAAAAGTTGAAGCTGACCAAGGACACAAACTAGTCAAAAACAAGATATGACTATCATGATGTGTATTATGTGTATTAAAAGTTCTTATGAGTTGTATTGTTTTGATTAGCTTATTTTGCATGCGTGTGCTTTGTGCATGAGTTAATTTTAATCTAAATTGATTGAGAGTGAGTATGATGATGATTTAAAATACTTGGAAATATTTTTGAAGTATAAAATTGATTTTTTGAGAGCTAACTCAAAATAATCAATTATCATTAAGTGTAATCGATTATTCCAGCAACAGGTGAAAAGAGTCAAGCTGTAATAATCGATTATCTGTGAAATAATCGATTATTCCAGGAAGCACTCTCTGGAATAATCGATTATCCTGCAAAATAATCGATTATTCTGTTCTTGAGTGATTTCCAGAAATCATGAATAGCAAAATAATCGATTATATCCCTTAAAATAATCGATTATTTGGTTCTGAAATTTTTTATAAATAGCTTTCACACTTTGAAACTTCAGAACAGAGAATGAATTGAGAATCAACGAGAGAAAAACTATATTGTGAAGTCTTTGTGACCTTCTTGGAGTGTTTTCTTTGTGAAACCAAGAAGAAAAACATTCTGTGAAATGCTTTGAAAAAGATCATCATCATCACTACATTCTTGGGAGAGGAAGATTAAGATTTGTTTTTGGAATTCACAATCTGATTTATTCAGCTTCCAAGTGAATTCGTTCCTTTAATTCTTTGTGTAAAGTGTAAGGGAAATCTTGAGTAGGTGTCTCAATTGGTAAGAAATTCTTGTAGTGGATTTCTACAAGAAGTGCTTTCTTGGGGGCAAGAAAGTGGTTATCTTGAATGTAGGAGTATATGCATGTGTGGTATGCTTGTAAAACTTCTTCATTAAGATAGTGGAACAAATTTTGATCAGGTTATGATTGAGGACTGGATGTAGGTCACATGTGGAGTGGCTGAACCAAGATAAAATACTTGTACATTCTTCTCTCTCACTCTTATCTTTTACATTGAGCAAAATCTTGGTTGAGTGTTAAAGTGGATGATCTTGATTAATATGTTTGTATGCATAACATTGCTTTAAATTGAACCAAAGTGTTGCATATTAAGTGTTCTTAACATTGAAATTGATCAAGATTAATCAAGAAAGCATATAGGACTCATTCCCATTAGCAAGTCTTTCAAGGAACTTCTTTGAGAATTCATATTAGAAAAGTTTAACTTGAAATAAAGATCCTTAGAACTCTGGAAAAATTTTAAGAGTCATAGAATCCAATTCACCCTCCCCCCTCTTGGATTGATCCAATCTTTTCTAACAAGGTCAAGACTTGAGCTACATGTAGACTACCAGACGTAGATGAAAATTGTCACGCAATCACCTGAGAAATCAACTTCCAAAGGATAATTTGAATATCGTCAACACCCACAGGAGAACACACGAAGTCATTGAAATGGTGAGAAGACAAGAAGAAAGAAGGAAAGTGAGCACAAAACATCAAATCCCGAGTGTGTCAGAAAAAGGACACCTACCTTTCTAATAAAGATAACGTCTCTGTAGCTAATCCCTAGGATTTTGTGAAAGTTAGAATATGAAGATTCAGAACATTATACACATTGTTCATAAACAGGAAGCAACATTTAATGCAAGATCAAGTGCATTAAATGAAAGGATCAAACTAGTCATGAATGACTATATCAGCTTCAATAGACACTTGCAACGGGCAGATCCTACAAGACAATATATATATATATATATCACTATCTCAAACCTTGAAAGGTTGGCTTCCATGTTTGCATGCTTAACCAAGTGATATCAAGCCCACAATGCAACGAAACCAGAGAAAGAGCGTATAGAGTCAAATGTACCATAATGTATTCGTCTTTGTAAACTAAGGAGTTCCAAACGTGTACACCTTAGGAACAAAACCTTAGTGAGTGTAGAAACTTATGTATCCTCTCCGTGAGAGTAAACCAAACACTCAATCGTTGTAAAGATTAAGTTTGCATACCTTAGTGAGTGTAGAATCTATGTATCCTCTCTATGAGAGTAAACCTCTCTATGAGAGTAAACCATACACTCAAACCAAACCTGTCCAGCCAATATTGTAAAGCCTGAAGAGGCTAGGAAAATAATACTTGTAAATCCCGGAGGGGCTTGTTAAAGAATACTCACTACGAGCCTGAAGAGGCTGATTAAAGAATACTAGCGCTGGTCGAGAATACTTGGACTAGGAGTGGTTCTGACCTGGATGGTCCATAATACTCAATGCTAGCCAGAAGTGGCTGATAAGAATATACTAGCGCTGGTGAGTGAAGCTGACGGGCCAAGAATGGTCGAGAATACTTGGGGAGCCAGAAGTGGTTTGAGAATACTAGAGCTGGTGAGTGAAGTTAGCCAACTAGAAGTGGTTGAGAATACTCGTGACCAGGAGTGGCCATGACCGGGATGGTCTAGAATACTCAAGGCCTGGAGAGATCGAGAATACTTGGACTAGGAGTGGTTCTAACCTGGGTGGTCCATAATACTCAATGTTAGCCTAAAGAGACCGATAAGAAGATACTAGCGTTGATGAATGAAGTCAACAGCCCAGAAGTGGTCGACAATACTTTTGTACTTAATTGCATATTTAGTCGAACCCTTCAATTGAAGGAAACTAGACGTAGCTCGGTCTGAGTGAACCAGTATAAAAATAATTGTATTGTTTTATTTATATTTCAGGCACAAACTTTTCTTACTTGATAAATCATGTTAAAAACTTCGTTTACTATCTATTCTTCATTTAAACCATTTTTTAGACGAAGACGCAAATTTTGTTTAAAAAATATATTATACTGAAAAGTTTTATCTACTGATTATCCTTAAATGAAACTATCTTGAAAAGGAAAATGCAAGAACTTTCATTATTATTATAAACCATTTTTCTCAGTAGACGATAAATTTTTCAGACGCAATGACCTTGTGTTAAGCAAATTCTGCATAACCGTCTGGTATTTAAAAGTGCATTGGATGAAGAACATTACTCTTGCGAAAAAGATTTTAAAATTCCTTCGTACTCACACACACATATTCAACCCCCCTTCTATGTGTTTCATGCCTAACTTCAAGTTTGATCTTCTCATTTAATACTCAGATTCTTGCATTAAATGTTGCATCCTGTGATAGACCTTGCGTGAAGTATTCCTTGTATTGGTAGCAGCAGTGTCTAAGTTTAGCAGAGACCCAAGAACTTTTTTTTGTCCTTTTTTGGTCACATAGCTGTAGAATTTTGTCCTTGTCTGAAAAAGTGATGTACTTCTTCTGACACATACATGCTTTTACTTCTCCGCTTGATTTTCTCCTTTCTCCTTTTCTTCTCATAATTTTGATGACTTCGTGTGTTCTCCTGTGAGTGTGGGCGATATTCAAATTGTCCTTTGAAGCTTGATTCTTTAGGTGATTGCGTGACAACTTTCATCTGTGTTTGGTAGTCTATGTGTAGATCAAGACTTGACCTCTGTCTGAGCATTTATTATTATCGCATTAACTTTTTCTTTCGTCTAGTCAGCTAGTATATGGTCAGACTTTCAATTCCTTCTAGAATGCTTATCTGTTTGTGTTGTCCTTCATTTGATGTGTTGTTGACTTTCTTCTGATTTTTGACCAACCTTTGTTTGCATCTTTATGTTGCGTTTTAGGTTGTGCTTGACGTAATTTTTCCTTGTTCTTGATTTGGCCTTATTGGATGCTTGTGTTAGCCTTTCGTCTGTCATCTTGTATCATCTGATGCATATGCTTGTTCTTCATTTTACTTGTACTTATGTTTAGCCTTTGATGGGGTTGAGCATCTAATCGTGCTAAAGGAAAAGGATCCATCCTGAGAAGTACTGAAAGATAGTACCTACCAGAATGAGTCTTTATCACAAGGCCCCTTACCTTTAATGGAGAAGAGTACTCCTATTAGAAGGATCAAATGAAGATGTTTATCATGTCCACCCAATACCACCTTTGGAGAATTATCACTCAAGGTGATGTTGCTACTACCAAGCCTAAGAATGAATATACTCAAGATGACTACAACACATTGTAGCTCAATACTGAAGCAAGATACATACACTAGTACAAAAAGGATCTTTAACGTCGGATATTTTGAGGCTTTTACGTCGGAAAACGCTTCGACGTTAATACGGGAGACGTAAATTTACGTCGCCTGTAAAAGACGATGTAGTTAGTGATTCCTTGTGCCCAACGTAAAAATGGGGTTTTAAAGGGGAAAAAAGAGGCAAGAAAATGTAAATTCTTGCATTTTTTTTATATTTTGGTTGTTTTTTGATATACCCAAAACCTGCATATATATATATAGTCGAGAATATAAAACAAACCATGCAGTCCAGAATATAAAACCTAAACTAGGCAGTCCAGAATAGAAATTTAAATTATATTTCAAAATTGAATGACAAAGAAAATAATATATAAATCTTAAAAAGCATAAATTATGAAAATGTAAATCCTATTATCCTAAAAAAACTATAAAACATATGTTTGTCAATGCTATCAAACTAGAAACATAATATCTAACTAACTAAACTTAGAAATCTAACTAATATATACTTTGAAGAAAAAAAGTTGCCCATTGTTCTCTTATCTTGATGATCTCATCTTCGGGCAATGGAGATGGATCTTGAAAGACCTGAAACATTAATTTAAGTGTCATTAATATGCAATGTTAATTATCCTAAAGGTAAATATACTTAAATAAATTTTGATATGAATTACCTGAGCCCAAGAATCAGTAATACCCGTAGAAACTATGGCTCTCATCCAATACATGATGTAATAGCCACATTCAAACGAGTCTTGTTGCTTATTACACTAAAATGAGAAACAAATAACTATTATTTCCAAAGTCAATAAATTTAAATATTATTGCCTGTATTAATTAATTTGCTAACCTTAGGGTATATGAAGTGCAATGTCTTTGCTGATCTGCTTCTTTCACTTAAAATATTAGCTCCAGACACGATTCTAATTAAGTGAAATAAAATTAGATGTTAGCCAATATATATAATTACAGTTTTAAAACATAATGAAATATTTTAGTTACCCTTGTAATTGGCATTTAATTTCATGGCTTGGTTTTCGATGTAGTGAACAAAACCACACCACGGTGTATTCCTTAGGAATGATTACCATTAACTGCCAATGGAACCTACATTGTATGACAAACAAATTAGTTATAAAATTACCATGATTAAAAAATCAATTAAAAAACTAACCCGTCAATGTATGGAGCCATGTATAACTCTTCCTAATTCACTCATCCATGTTTGCATATATTGTTGGATGTGGACCTGAGTGTTTCCTGATTTTTGGATGGATTAAGGCTCAATGAATCCATATACTTGTGCTTGTGCTTGCTCCACACTCAATTTGTCCATGTACCTAACACAAATAATTATTATAAGTTAAATGTAATTATTGTAAATTTAGACTCATAAAAGAAAATATGACTTACATGGCCCACAGCTGTATGATAGATATATTTAACATGGAGTTTCCCCCAACAATCTCTAATGCATCAGGCAGATATAAGTACAGTGGAACATCAGAGCTATCAACTCCAAAAACTCTAATGTCCCACTGCAATTGAATTGGTCTCTTCCTTAATCGTGGTAATATGGTTAGAAGCGTAGATATGGGATCATCCTCAGCTTCTGCGATATTAGCATGATCAACATGAGGTTCTCTCATGACCTCCTTACCACGATTGATAAAATCCTAAAGAAATAAGCAAAATTAGTTAAACAATAATAAAATTATAAGAATATAAAAGAGCAATAATAGAATTACCTTTGGCCGTGCTGAAAGCGGCATAACCAAACATTTTGGCCAAGCTAAGAATGTGCCAGTTGCCTGCCCCACTAGTTGAACCTCTGTATTGGGCAAAGGCACTGGAGCAGCAGCATCTTGAACTTGGTCAACCACAACCTGTGTCCAGTTTGGTTGTAGAGGGACACCATGGATGGTTGAGCCACCCTCAAATACTCGGCCAATAGCCACTAACCGTGGGGGGTCATCCTCAACATATAACTCACACTGGTTTGGTACATCAGTGTGAGTCTGTTCCACTGAGGGATCTGGAACAGCACAACTACCTTTAGTGCTGACTCGAACACCATCATGAGCAACTGCAGTTTGTTGCTAAAAACGAGCCAAAAGTTCAAACTTCTATTCAAACTCATCTCGAATGTTCTTCAATTTCTTTTCAAACTACATCTCCATTCTCTGCATAGCCTCTTGACTGTAAGAGTCAACAGTGCTCCTCGATGATCGTGCACCCAAGAAATCTCGGTAGCTCCAAGAACCACCAACACCACGCACACGGCCTGCGTGCTCTGGCCTTCCTATGGTCGTTGTGAGGATATCATCTCAACCATGGGAAACAAATGACCCCTCGGTGGTCTGCTCAACTAAACCCTCCTACAACATATTAACAATAAGTATACCCTGGACTACACTTATGAATTAAATGAGTTGAAATGAAGAGTCTTAGTTTGTATATTTTTACTTACTATTTTATCAGCAACGACCCTTGCAGACTCAGAAGTCATTTGCCCATCTGATTTTGTCCAGGCTGCAATCCACATCTCATGGCGGGGTGGTGACTCCACACGGTCAGTAGACTCAACCCCTACTGCCTCTGCCCTAGCCTTGTTCATTTTCTTTTTTTTTTTAATTCATATCCCCCTCTTGACAATAGATGAGGTGCATCATTCTTGCTCTGTCGTTCTTGGGCAGCTATTCTTTTGGCCTGCAATAATACAAAAAAGAAAATGAGATTAATTAAAATAATGATTAAGTATTTGTGTCAATGTAAGAGTTATCAATAACTAACCTGCCAAGAAGGGTCCAATCGAGTGGCACAAAATTGCATCCACTCCTCATCGGTGATCTGGTACTTTAGACAGGGAGTCTCATTTTGTCGCTCTCCAAATACATACTCCCGTGTCAAGAAAGTCTTGAAGTCTCTCCACCTGGTGGCAAGGGCAGATAACATCTTCCTCCTCATGACCTCAGTGTTGGGAATGTCAAAATTTTGCTATGAAAATAACAACAAATAATAAATAATGTATTTAAGTTATATAATATTGAAAGGAAGTGAAAGTATATACTTGAATATCCTGCCACATGAGGTTCTTGTCATCCTCCTGAACGTCATCCCATGATGGAATGATAATAGAAACATGACGTCGAGTTAGGACTCCCAAATAGCTCTTAAACTTGGCAACATTTGGGCCTGATGCCTTGCCAGAACGAGGATCCACCTCAACCGGTGTCCTCTCCTTGGCAATGCGTCCGGTTGTCAACCCAGATAATCGGGTGACAGATCTACCTTCCCTCTTTCCACTACCAGACCCCGAATCCTCCATAATCCTGAAATATAAAGCTAATGCCATTAAAATCAAAATCAAATATGTGAAGTGTCTTTTACGAATGAAAAATTTGTTACATACATAACGTTCAGAAAAGTTTATGACAATGCATGAAAATATGTGCCACCCATGACGTAGATTGCATTCATCCATAACAATATAGCAACAAAATAACTAATAAAAAAACAAATAATACACAAACACAAATCTATTAGGTTGGAATGTTTTCCCATATTCCTTCATCATGATTACTTTGAATAGCATGTATTTCATCCACTTCATTGTCCGCAATAGGACCAAATGATCTGCTTGAGAAAGACGATGTCTCATGCATATCTAGAGACTCATCTTCATCCATGCATGGTTCTTCCTTTGAGGACCATTGACCATTTCTCATTACATGGATCCTTGACATAAAAAATTTGTCTTGCTTGATATGCCATAATAAAAGGTTCATCCTTATAACCGACCTTGTTCAAATCAACCAAAGTAAATCCTAAATCATCTGTCCGCACACCCGTATTGCCATCAACCCATTTACACTTGAACACAGGCACTCTAAACGTAACATAATCAATTTCCCATATGTCTTGTATGACTCCGAAATAACTCATAGATGCTGTAATGGGATTTTTATCTTTAGAACTAGCAAAGTGCACAACCTCAGCCTGAATTGTAACCCCACTGTTTTGTACTTTACTTTTGTCATCTTCTATCTTTGTATAGAAACAATATTTGTTAATGTCATACCCACCAAATGTAATCACATCGTTGTTAGGCCCACGAGCGAGTCTCAAAAGTGTATCAGAAGCATTAACCTCACCGTAAACCTTTTTCTTAAACCAAGCTAAGAAACTCTTGTTATGTTCATTCAATACCCATTTTTCATTCATTGGGGGTGTGCTATCTTGATTTCATCTATGTGTTCAGATATGTAAGGAATTATTTCATCAGTGTTGTTCAATATGTACAAATGTGCTTGGTCAACTTCTGTTCGACTCACAGTTCTAATCTTTAAACTTCGAGTACCCTTACCAAATTGTTTCCCATCATGTTGAGTCTTAGGAATTCCTATTGGTTCTGATTTCGACATGTACCCTGAACAAAACTCAATGGCTTCTTCTGCAATGTACCTCTCTACAATAGAGGCTTCTGGGCGGTATTGATTCTTGACATATCCTTTTAAGATCTTCATGTATCTCTCAATAGGGTACATCCATCTAAGATAAGTCGGGCCACACAATCGAATCTCCCTAACCAAATGAACTATCAAATGCACCATGATATCAAAAAATGAAGGTGGAAAATACATTTCCAATTGACACAAGATTGTGATTGCTTCATTTTCTAACTCATCTAACTTTACAGGGTCAATTACTTTGTTGCAAATGGCATTGAAGAATAAACACAATCGAGTAATAGAAACTCTAACAGAAGATGGTAAAATGTTATGAATAGCCACAGGCAAAAGTTGTTGCATTAACACATGACAATCGTGAGACTTTAAACCAATCAACTTCAAATCTTGCATAGACACCAGACTCTTAAAATTTGAGGAAAACCCTTGTGGAACTTTCACACTGCGTAAGCACTCATAAAAGCTTTTTTTTTATTTCTTTGATAGAGTATGACAAGCTGGAGGCAAGTAAGTGCATCTTCCAATAGACTGAGGATGTAACTCAGAACGTATACCCATGTCTGTAGACCCCTAAAATTGTCCGGGTCGGAAATAAAACTCGAAGACCCTCAAAGATCGAAGGAAAGTCAGCCAGAAGGACTCCTAGAAGACCATAGGATGGCTATCTGTAGGTTTAGAGGTCTTAGAGTAGCTTAAAATAAGGAAGTGGAGGGAATGAAGCCCAATACGGCCGTACTAAACTTAATACGGCCGTATTGAAGCTTCAATACGGCCGCAGTGAACTCAATACGGCGTATTGAAGTTTCTGAAACTTCAATACGGCCGTACTGAAATCAATACGGCCGTATTGAAGTTTCAATACAGCCGCAGTGAACTCAATACGGGCGTATTGAAATTTCTGAATTTCAATACGGCCGTATTGAACTCAATACGGCCGTATTGAAGTTCAAAAATTTCAATACGGCCGTATTGATTCAATAGCCCGTATTGCGCCTGTTCCCTATAAATATGGCGTCATTTTGACGTCATGTAAGAGGAGAAACGGAGTTTTAACCCTCTTCTTGAGTATTCTGGGTTTTTTTGAGCAGTGCTCTGCCTAGAAATCACTCGGAGAGTTGATCCGACAAAGTTCTTGAGTTCTGAGCTTTTTGCTTAAGTCTCGAACTGAGTCGAAGGGAAATCCTCCGGATTTCCATAGTTAAAATTTTCTAGGAGGGAGCGAGCGGGCTTGTAGAGCGAGGGAACGCCAAAAAGCTTCCCAGTTTTACTTGAATATAAAAGCACGCTTCAAAGGTTTCTTCTTAAGACCTTCCTTTTACTGCTTTCTGTGTGTATATTTAACTGTCATCATGTAGATAGTTAAGTTATAATTGTTTAGAATAAATAGGGGTAATTTAGTAATTTTGCACTATTATTTTTAAATAATCTGTCATAGGGAACCCGAAAGGGGCGCTGTGGGGTGCTAACACCTTCCCCACGCGTAACCGACTCCCTTACCCGACTCTGGTTGTAATGGCCGAAGTCGATTTTTGAATCGATTGCCTTAAACTTCTTTTTCCAATGTTTTTGAGTAAAACATTGGTGGCGACTCCATGAACCCTTCCTTTTTATGAAAACCGCTAATCCATGGAGGGTCCCGCTTGGGATTAACATGGATTGGTGAGCCTTTTAATAAAATTGCTCGTCTGACAAGGTCTCAGTTTGAGAATAAGTCATTCTAGCAATCCATATTTTCAAACAAATAAAAGAGTCCAACCATCCCTCGCGAGTGCCGAAAGCCCGTTTCGGGCCGGTGGCGACAGATGGCGACTCTGCTGGGGAAGCCTCGAGAGTCAGTCCCATTTAGTGACAGATTATTTTTAACAAATAATAGTTAAAATTACTTCATTACCCCTTCCTTGTATGATAACATGTTTATCTATTTGGTTTTAATAATTGTTGTATGTTTAAATTCTCGCAATTGTTTGAAATAAAAACTGCACACAAACCTTTGCACACAACAGTTCCCTCTATACCCGGGGGCATGAGTGATTAACCATAGGGAGTGGATGTTAGTACGGCCGGTTGTCGAATGGGTCTATAGGTGCCCGTAGACCGTTGTCGGAAAACATCACTCAAGGTGATAACCATGAACTTGAGTCCGACGGTGCGTTGGAGCTTTCCATCGACCTACGATGAGAGGAATTGGGTCCCTATAATGGGGGCACCTTGGGGGCCTTGGACTGGTGAGAACAGTTAGAACCACCTTGAATATGCACTTTTCTGCAGGATACCCCTACCTCGTGATTCGCTCGTGACTGTTCGTGGATGAGTGAATTGTTTGTGCATTGTTTATGTGAAATTGTTTGAGCATACATTGCATTTCTTTAAACATACAACATTCTTTTTTAAATAAAAAGAATAAATAGAAATAAGGATCTTCTAGTACATGGTGTTAACATCTACCTTCATTGCATTCATATAGGTAGTTTCCCTTTTCACCCAAAAAATACAAAAAAGATACAAATTAAATATCCAAAAGAAAAATGATATTTACCCAAAACCAAGCAATATCATGCATCATCTTAGGGACATCCCGAAAACATGATAATGCTTAGTTCAATAAACACAATGCATGCATATTCAACATCATCATCTCATATCATATAGATCATGGAGGGATCTAGGAGTCATTCATTTCATACATCCCTCCTAGTAATTCATTAATAAACATTAATAAAAAGAAAGAAATAATCGATGCGTATGTTCAAAGAATGGATCGCACGCCATTCGTTATTAAGTGTAAGCCAACAACCGCGCCAAGTGAACGCACATCAACTCCGTTGTTGGTAATCAAGACAGACGAAGGGAAAGGTCCAACTCCATTAAGGATCATCGCTCCAAGGCCTTTTCCCTACGAATCAAATAAGGCTGTGCCATGGATATACGACATCCATTCTTCTGTCGACAGCGATATTTCCAACATCGCTGGACTTGGGGGCATGACTAGGAGTGGCAGGATCTACACTCCCGAAGATCTTCATGATAAAGCCCCCAAGAATAAAGAAAAAGAAGAAAAGAAAACCGAGGAAAAAGAATCCGAGGAGGAGACAGACGAGCTGTTAAAATATATCTGACAGAGCGAGTACTCCATCGTGGATCAACTTCATAAGACGCCAGCAAAGATTACTTTGTTGTCGTTGATCCTAAGCTCCGAACCGCATCGGCAAGCTCTGTTGAAAGTCTTGAACGAGGCATATATGTCGCACACTATCTCCCAAGACACGTTTGAGGGGATTGTTAGCCACATCACGGCTAGTGATCACCTCACCTTCACCGATGAAGAGATCCCCGCTGAGGGACCAAATCACAACAAGCCCTTGCACACCTCTGTAAAGTGCAAGGAGTATCACATCGTTAAAGTCTTGGTAGATAATGGATCTTCCTTGAATGTGATGCCAAAAAGAACGCTCAAGCAATTGGCAATCAAGGGAGTCCAAATGCGCCCGAGCAACATGATCGTTCGAGCTTTCGACGGTTCTAAAAGAGAAGTAGTGGGAGAAATCAATCTTCCAATCCAAATTGGACCCACTATCTTCAACGTCGAATTTCAAGTGATGGACATTACTCCGGCATACAGCTGTCTCCTTGGCCGACCTTGGATTCATGATGCGAAAGCTGTACCCTCTACGCTCCACCAGAAAGTCAAGTTCATAGTGGGTGACAAACTGGTGACCGTACAAGCTGAAGATGACATACTCATCAGCAAGCCATCCACCATACCTTATGTGGATGCAGAAGAGGAAGCTTTGGAAACCGCCTTCCAAGCATTGGAAATTGCCAATGTTGAGACGTTTCCCCGAGAAATGAAGAAAGTAGCCCATATGCTCACTAAGAACGGATACTTGCCAGGACAAGGATTAGGCAAGGACTCCCAAGGAATCCCGGAGCTACCCATTATCAAGGACAATCCGGGGAAACAAGGGTTAGGATACAACCCTGTTAATGATCAAAGAACGAAGAGGAATCAAGATCCTTCTCGACGTTCTTTAAGCCAGATCTTTAGGAAGGCTGGTTCACAAACGTCAAGGCCAGCTGTCGTCATCAAGTGTCCTTTTCCTTCTAATAGGGATGTGTAAATTCAGTGACTATTAGAGATCACTCCTCGGGGACAGCCCGACCCCCGAGCCTCGATAGGGCACATGTTTTCCACTATGATTATAATAAAATCATTCTTTCTTATTGCTTCTTTTCTTGCTTGCAATAAAATTCTAAACCACATTATTTAACCCTGTTTGAATGAACATAAGTGAGGTTAAAATCGTCTTAATAATCAATAAACCCGCATCATTTTTATGTGGAAGTGTGTGTGACAACTTGGAGCACCTTTCCTTGGCCTCAATAAGTGCCGTCATGGATAAAAAGAAATCCATTCAGGACAAAAATCCTAAAAAACAAAAAGCTCGGCAGGAAACTCAAAAAGGGGACTGCGCAAAAATAAGAGCAAAAGACCCGCTAGGAATCCCACAAAAGGGTGACCTAGGCAAAAATTAGGGTTACAAAATAATGAACAAAAACAAAAGCCCGCTAAAACTCCACAAATGGGTGTTTTAGGCAAAAGTTAGGGCAATCGAAAAACAGAATAAATCCATGATGGTACCACCAACTGAATTCAACAAAGGGGCTCAAGAAAAGCTATCCAAGTTGTCAAATCACAAATGTTAATAACCAAGACGTGCTTAACTTCATAAGTGTTTAATCAAACAAGTCTAAACACTTAAGCCTACCATTGGCCAAGCCATTCTTACAAAATCCATTTTTCAAAAAAAATAAATAATCCCCTCTAAAACACAAACTTTCAAAAAAGAATATACCTTTCCTTTCTTTTCTCTCTTGTCCCAAACGATTTTAGGATAATCTAGTGGAAACATGGAGATATAGTGGTCAATAGGAGGGTTGACATATCTTTTAAAGGAAGGGAAGGATCATTTGGTTGATGACACCAAATCTCAATATAACATGCATCATTCCTCGGTTACAGAAATCGGCAGCACACAGCCCGTCTAGAGGAATGGCAAAAATCCAAACAGAGAAACGCATCGGTTAATTCTTTTGAAAAGTGAATCAAATAGAATTAGGTGCATCATACTGCATACATGCATACAGATGATAGGTGTAATGGAAGATCACTTATTCTCTGTTTATTGAAAAAAACAAAAAAAATATATATAAACTTCAGAAAAACAATACGCCCGTATCATGTTCAGTATGCCCGTACCAAAATTAGGGTTATGAACAAATTTTCAATTCAATACGGGCATACTAAAATGAATAACGGCCGTATTGGCAATAACAGAAATCCTCCCTCACATCAATGACAAAATTCCTCCAAGAAGAAGAGGATAGGGGGAGCAATTCATTTTTTCCAAAAATAAAATAATTAAACTTGCATTTTGTTCATCGCGCACATTAATTGCACATTCAAAGACCTCATCATGAGGCAATTGCATAAAATAGAAAAAATAGAAAATTGCTTGTGTATGACAGCAGTCAACAAAAGCCGAAAACGAAAAAAGGCAAGGATACAAACAATACTCCTCAGTTTGTACAGAATAATTGAGCCTGGAGAGGCTTGCTGAAAAAATACTTCCTCAGAATAATTAAGCCTGGAGAGGCTTGCCGAAATAATACTCTCTCAGAATAACTGAGCCTGGAGAGGCTTGCTGAAATAATACTCTCGCAGAATAACTGAGCCTGGAGAGGCTCGCCGAAATAATACTCTCTCAGAATAATTGAGCCTGGAGAGGCTCGCCGAAATAATACTCTCTCAGAATAACTAAGCCTGAAGAGGCTTGCCAAAATAATACTCCTCAAAGACATTTCTGTACAGAAAAAGCCAAAACCAACAAAAAAGGCAAAAATACAGAAAAAGCCAAAATCAATAAAAAGGCAAAATACGGAAAAAGCCCAAAAATCGATAAAAGGCAAACATAGAAAATCCACAAAATTGTACAGAATAATTGAGCCTAGAGAGGCTTGCTGAAATAATACTCTCTCAGAAATATTTGAGCCTGGAGAGGCTTGCCGAAACAATACTCCCACAGAATAACTGAGCCTGGAGAGGCTTGCCGAAATAATACTCTCTCAGAATAATTGAGCCTGGAGAGGCTCGCCGAAATAATACTCCCCAGAGATATCTCAGCTTCCACTCACGGGCCAAATTCCCCAGTGAAAGCTATCAAAGCAAGATCGACAAAATTCCCAATGGAAGCACGATCACCCAAGCAGTATATCTAGTCAAAGGACTTAGACTTCCTCAGTGGAAGGTAGTTTTCCAACTCAAGCGATGAGTGAAGCTAAGCCTGAAGAGGCTTTCTAAATAATACTCTGGGATATATAAACTTTAAATCCCCACTCGCCTACTCAGAGGCATTCCTACAAAAAGCAAAAATCCAAAAGATCAATAACAATTCCCCAAGCGGAATCTGGCTTTTCAGCCAAACATCAAACGTCAAGATGATCTGCCTAACAGAAGAGGCTAATCAAAATCAATGACAAAATCCCCAGCGGATAATAGCCTACACAGAGGCAACAAAACCAGGAAAACAAAAAGAGTCGCCCGAATAAGGACAACCGGGATACTCCACCTACGTCAAAAGGACGTCAGCCAAACATAAGGCATCGCTCAACTCAGAGAGAGAGCATCTGTGTCTACACCCCAAGGAGTCAGAAATTCCCCATGGGTACCAACAATGCAATGCAAGTTGGGGCACAGGAACCTATGAATGACTGCACATCCCCTAGACGGATCCCTGCGTTATCCAGCCCTCAGTGGCACAAAATCAGAAAAACCGTCGAAGCAGCATCGTGGACTGTGGAGACAAAAAAATCATCTCAAATCCCTGGAAAGGGTAAACTTACATTGCCAAAGTGATCAGAAGACACGGACGCAGACCCTGGAGAGGGCAAACTCAACTGCCGAATGTTAAGACGCAGACCCTGGAGAGGGTAAACTCAACTGCCGAATGTTAAGACGCAGACCCTGGAGAGGGTAAACTCAACTGCCGAATGTTAAGACGCAGACCCTGGAGAGGGTAAACTCAACTGCCGAATGTTAAGACGCAGACCCTGGAGAGGGTAAAACTCAACTGCCGAATGTTAAGACGCAGACCCTGGAGAGGGTAAACTCAACTGCCGAATGTTAAGACGCAGACCCTGGAGAGGGTAAACTCAAACTGCTGAATGTTAAGAGGCAGGGCCTGGAGAGGCAATACTCAACTGCTGAATGTTAAGAGGCAGGGCCTGGAGAGGCAATACTCAACTACCTCATGTTGAGAGGCAAGGTCTGGAGAGACAGTACTCAACCATCAGCGTCGTCAGAGGCACGTTGGTGTTCAACTTCCGGCTCGGGCGTCGAGTGAAGTTGACCCTGGAGAGGGTAAACTTAGCTACCGAGGTTGTCAGAAGCGCCGAGGTATGCAACAACCTGGAGAGGCTACTCAACAATTTTCCACCGGAAGACGCTACAAGTCAGAAGGTTGGCACATCACCCGGACAATTGGGTCAACTCCTTTACTTGTCAATCGGTACACCAAAAGGCCGTTTGACTAAGTAAAGGGGGGGCAGCTGTAGACCCCTAAAATTGTCCGGGTCGGAAATAAAACTCGAAGACCCTCAAAGATCGAAGGAAAGTCAGCCAGAAGGACTCCTAGAAGACCATAGGATGGCTATCTGTAGGTTTAGAGGTCTTAGAGTAGCTTAAAATAAGGAAGTGGAGGGAATGAAGCCCAATACGGCCGTACTAAACTTAATACGGCCGTATTGAAGCTTCAATACGGCCGCAGTGAACTCAATACGGCGTATTGAAGTTTCTGAAACTTCAATACGGCCGTACTGAAATCAATACGGCCGTATTGAAGTTTCAATACAGCCGCAGTGAACTCAATACGGGCGTATTGAAATTTCTGAATTTCAATACGGCCGTATTGAACTCAATACGGCCGTATTGAAGTTCAAAAATTTCAATACGGCCGTATTGATTCCATAGCCCGTATTGCGCCTGTTCCCTATAAATATGGCGTCATTTTGACGTCATGTAAGAGGAGAAACGGAGTTTTAACCCTCTTCTTGAGTATTCTGGGTTTTTTTGAGCAGTGCTCTGCCTAGAAATCACTCGGAGAGTTGATCCGACAAAGTTCTTGAGTTCTGAGCTTTTTGCTTAAGTCTCGAACTGAGTCGAAGGGAAATCCTCCGGATTTCCATAGTTAAAATTTTCTAGGAGGGAGCGAGCGGGCTTGTAGAGCGAGGGAACGCCAAAAAGCTTCCCAGTTTTACTTGAATATAAAAGCACGCTTCAAAGGTTTCTTCTTAAGACCTTCCTTTTACTGCTTTCTGTGTGTATATTTAACTGTCATCATGTAGATAGTTAAGTTATAATTGTTTAGAATAAATAGGGGTAATTTAGTAATTTTGCACTATTATTTTTAAATAATCTGTCATAGGGAACCCGAAAGGGGCGCTGTGGGGTGCTAACACCTTCCCCACGCGTAACCGACTCCCTTACCCGACTCTGGTTGTAATGGCCGAAGTCGATTTTTGAATCGATTGCCTTAAACTTCTTTTTCCAATGTTTTTGAGTAAAACATTGGTGGCGACTCCATGAACCCTTCCTTTTTATGAAAACCGCTAATCCATGGAGGGTCCCGCTTGGGATTAACATGGATTGGTGAGCCTTTTAATAAAATTGCTCGTCTGACAAGGTCTCAGTTTGAGAATAAGTCATTCTAGCAATCCATATTTTCAAACAAATAAAAGAGTCCAACCATCCCTCGCGAGTGCCGAAAGCCCGTTTCGGGCCGGTGGCGACAATGTCCACCAAATCTTGTCGTGCTTTCACTCCATCTTTAGTCTTTTCTTTGATGTTTAGCAATGTCCCAATTACACTATCACAAACATTTTTCTCCACATGCATCACATCTATGCAGTGTCTAACATCTAGCTTGCACCAATAAAGAAGATTAAAAAATATTGATCGTTTCTTCCAGATATTTCTCTCAGTTGACTTCTTTTGCGTCTTTCCGAACACAATGTTAATGTTCTTCACCCGCTGCTACACTTCTTCACCATTGCGCGGTGTCGAGGCAATTTCATCCTCCTGATATCCATTGAATGCTTTCTTCAATCTACGGTATGGATGACTACGAACAAGAAACTTACGATGCCTAGTGTACGCAGTCTTTTGCCCATGTTTTAATTGGGTATAACTTGTGTTTTCTTCACATATAGGACATGTATAATGACCCTTCACACTATACCCACTCAAGTTACCATATGCTGGAAAATCATTTATTATGCAAAATAACATTGCACGCAAAGTAAATTTTTCTTCACGATATGCATCAAAGACCTCCACTCCTGTCTCCCACAACATTTTCAAGTCATCAATCAATGGACTAAGATACACATCTATGTCATTTCCTGGTTGTCAGGGTCCTAATATCATCATAGACAACATAATATATTTTCTCTTCATGCATAGCCAAGGAGGAAAATTATAAATGACCAACAAAACTAGCCATGAATTGTGTTTACTACTTAAGTTCCCATAAGGATTCATGCCATCTGTAGCTAGACCAATTCTCAAGTTTTTTGACTCTGCACCAAATTCTGGAAATGTTTCATCAATCCTCTTCCATTGCGGAGAATCAGCTGGATGTCGAAGAAAATTGTCACATTTTCTACCATTTTCATGCCATGTGAGGTTTTTTGCATCCTCTTTAATGGCAAACAATCTTTTAAACCTAGGTATTATTGGCAAATACCATAACACCTTAGCAGGGGGACCCTCTATTTCTTCCTCACCACTACTTCCATCAGTTTTCTTTTTGAACCGCGACAATCCACATGTCGGACACACTTTCAGTGTAGCAAAATCATTTGTATACAATACGCAATCATTAGGGCACGCGTGTATCTTCTTATACTCCAAACCCATTGGACATAGTATCTTTTTTGCCTCATAGTTGCGATTAGGTAACGTGTTATCTTCTGGAAGAATCTTCTTCAACAACTCCAACAATTCTGTGAAACTTTTATCAGTCCAGCCATTTCTTGCTTTTAAACTAAACAATTTTAAAGTTGTTGATAATCTTGTAAACATACTGCATCCTGGGTACAATGGTTGCTCAAAATCAGACTTTAAGGTATCATACACATGTGCTATTTCAAAATTTTCTTCACCAACATCACGTATCATCTCTTCTAAATTATCGTCCATCCCTTCAAAATTTTCAATTGTTGACACCGTTGGAATGTCTAATATTTCTCCGTGCCATGTCCATACTGTATAACTCTTCACAATACCATATATAAACAGGTGATCACGTATTTTCCCAACTTCCTGACGTATCTGATTCAAACAACGAAAACATAGACAATAATATGCCCCTTTGATGGGTTTCCCATTTTCTCTTGCAAACTGCAAGAACTCTTCAACTCCATTTATGTACTCTTGACTAATGCGACTTGCATTCATCCAACTTCGATTCATTATCTATATATTAACACAAATTAACTATTGACTCAGTTATTCATAATTTTTCTAACCTAAACTACAACCCTAAAAAATTGATAGTAATTTCGGATAAAATCCATAAATATTTCTACTAATACGATGATAAACTAAAGGTCAATGCATTAAAAAGTCCCTATTTAATGCATCTGGAACGGCCCGTACTGAAACCAGAACGGGCCGTTCTAGATTCAAAATAAACAAAGATTTATGCGTCTGGAACGGCCCGTTCTAAAATCAAAACGGCCCGTTCCAGCTGCAATAATTCTTTGTTAATTATTTATCTGGAACGGGCCGTTCTGGTTTCGGAACGGCCCGTTCCAGATCAACAATAAACAAACAAATTAATCAAGCAGAACGGCCCGTTCTGGTTGCAGAACGGCCCGTTCTGGTTGCAAAACGGGCCGTTCCAGATGAACATTTAACAGAAAATGCATAAATTAATTCGTTTAAGAAATTTACCTCAAATGTCGAATGTGCAGAATCTTAGGCTTAGTCTGGAATGTGCAAACACACGAACTTAGACACTTAGAGATTGAGAGAAGAAGATTGAGAGTTAGATGAGAGAAAACAAAAGGACGCAGGAAATGAAAAGAACGTTGGCATTTTAGTGACTAATTTACGTCGGACATTGTGGGGTCCGACGTAAATTAGTCAGTCCATATTTACAAAACTGCCATCGCATTTTTATAACGTCGGGTTTGCGTTTATCTGACGTTAATTAGGTGACGTAAAAGCCTATTTTTGCACTAGTGACACTTGCTTGCTCCTTATCCAGAATAGGGTACAACAAGTTCTACAACTGTTGAACGACTAAAGGAATGTTGGATTCCATTAGGATAACTCGTGAAGGTACTAAAGATGTGAGGCTTGAATGAGCTGCTTCCCTTAGAGACACTATGAGTTATTCTCAACGAAGGAAAACGAATCCATAAATGCAATGTTTTGAAGATTTCAAAAACTTATAAATGAGTTAAGATCCCTAGGAACTAAGTTCTCTAGAGCTCAACATAATCTCAAGATCTTGGACAACCTTCCTAAAATTTGTGAACCCAAGGCCACAACTATCTTAGAAGCGTGTGATCTTAAAGTTCTCACTCTTGATGAACTTTTTGGAGCTCTACAAGTTCATGAGGTTCACTTGAACAAGAGAAATCATCCTAAAGCAAATGACACTATTGCTTTAAAGGGTGGTGATACTAGCAAAAGGAGAGAAACTTTGAAGGTAGAATCTGAGCCCAACAACTCAGATGATAGTTTTGAGGACTCCATAGACGATGGTATATCTCTTATGTCTAAGAAGTTCAAGGACATGCTGAAAAAGAAATGAAGATTGAGAAACTTCCACAAAAAGGAGGAAAAATTCAGAAAGCCTAATCAGATTGACAACAACGAAGTGGTCTGCTACTAGTGTAAGAAGTTGGTTCACATGAAGGTTGATTGCCCTTCACAAAGAAAAATTTGATCTTCCAAAAATAAAACTAAGAAGTGCCTAATGGCCACTTAGGAAGATCTAGACAACAGTAGTAGTAGTTCAGATGATGAGAAGGCCAACATGCTACTAATATAGAGGTAAAATCTAATGACGATGAGATATCCTATAAGAAACTCTTAGCAAACTCTCACAAGATCTCTCTTGAGTACAAGAAACTTAAAGAAAAACAAGATTTTAGGAGAAAAAAAGTCTTGAACTCAAGAAGAAAATTATAGACATTGTTGAAGAGATAAAGTCTCTCAAGGACAAGATTTTGAACAAACAAAATGTAACATGTTTAGTATCTAGAGAAGATGAAAAAAAGATTTGACACAAAAAGCTTGGGCATGTCAATATGAAACATATTTCAAAAATAACCAAAAAGAGTTTAGTAAAAACACTAACTGAAATCTCTTGGAAAACTCATCTTCTCTGCGAAGCCTTTTAGAAAGAGAAATAGGTCAAAACATATTTTAAAGTCAAGAAAATTGTTTCCACTTTTAGACCACTAGAGTTGTTACATATGAATTAATTTGGTCCAACTAGGACACTTAGTCTAGGAGATAAAAAGTATGAACTTATCATTATAGATGACTATTCTAGATATACATGGGTATACTTCCTAGGGATCAAACATCAGTTGTTTAAGGTCTTTGAAATATTTTGTAGGCATGTTCAAACTAAAAAGGTTTTTGCATTGCTACCATCAAAAGTGATCATGGAGTTGAGTTTAAAAATTATGATTTCAAAAGCTTTTGTGAAAAACACGATATCTTTCACAACTTCTCATCACCAAGAACACATCAATAAAATGGGGTAATTGAAAGAAAGAATCAGACTTTACAAGAAATGGTAAGAACACTTCTTTGTGAAAATAATTTGCCAAAACACTTTAAGGTAGATTATAAAGTTATGTTACCTCCAATTTCTAAGGTTGGTCCTAGAAGACCCAAGAAATTGCACAAAAGAGAGCCTGATGAAGTAGATCCTAGACCAACAAAATGAAAGAGAACAAAAACCCAAAACAAATGTAAAAGATATCTCAAATAATTCCATAACATCAAGAGTTGTAAGAATGCCCCTATGCAACCTTTTGTAAATGAACAAACTAAAGTTACAACTACTGTAATAAAACTTCCAATTGCTACAACACTAGTTCTAGCTACAACTCAAGATCCAAATCAAGTTTCAGATCTTGCAACTAAGGTTTCAATTGCTACAACACAAGTTCAAAAAGAGAAAAAGAAAAAAATAAAAAGAAAGGGAAGGCCTCCATCTAAAGATCCAACAACCAAGTCTCGCACAACAAAAACAAGACCAAAACAGGTATATATCATTAAAATAAAACTAGCTATGAACTCTAGTTCCAAACAACATTGATCTATTTTATAATAGAGTAAAGGAACAATATATGTAATGGATATTCTTGTTGGAGATTTGGACCCTGTGCCTTGCTTGCAAATTTGAATCAAGCCTTGGTATGTATCATATATATATATATATATATATTACTTGTAACGTTGATTCATATATATTTCTAACATTTTTGACTTGTAACGTGCAAGAGAGGGTCAAACACGTTTTTACAGATAGTGAAGCAAGGAAGAAAGATAATAACAACAATGTTCCGACTGAAAAATCAAATCCATAGAAGAATAGAGGAGGATTTAGTTTTTTTGTGACATTTGGAGAATTTGTCCAGATTTGGTCTTTTGTAAAAAAAATGCTTTGGAGGTCTTATTTTAAGCATATTGTTTTGGAGAATTTGTTTAGACCTACCTATAAGCCTCTAAATGTGGTCAATGACTTCTATATATTAAATATACTATCCAGACTTGTAAGCCACTAAATATGGTCATGACTTGTTTATTGTGTTATGGGTTAAGGTTATACTGAACCTTGTCTTCTTTTTTTTTTTTTTTTTAATGAAGTTACTTAGTATTATGGATAATCTTTTATATTCTTTTGATGGGTATACAATGTGTATGTTGAATCAATTTTGTTGAATACATTTGACTCACTTTTTATTTAATAGTTTTTGTAGTCCAACAAACTAAACAGTATGCATTGAACCAATTGGATTGTATTTACTTAACTGTGCAATATAACTAAATACCATGCATTAACCAATATGTTGAACTAAAATATAACCAACGAATTCAATATAATTAAGTAGTAATTGGATTACTTGATCACAAATAATTTAACCAAATACATAATGGTCTCCAAAACGTAAAACCAAAGTTGTTACAGGTCTCCAAAATCTCCAAAATGTAAAACCAAAATACAACCACATAATGGGACTACAACCACCTAATGATACTACAACACTATTATTGGACATAATAGTAACTCAACTTAGTTACTTTTGGACACTAACACTACACACATCATTCCCAACATTGAACAAAACAACATCAACAAGCACATTTCCATGGTGATCTTTTTTTGCAGCTTCAAAAAAAAATTTCTTGCATCTTCCAACTCTATATGCATACACTATAAACTTTCTTGAACCAATGTATATGTATCATCCTCAATCTCGTTTTCAGCCACCCATTGAAAAAATTACAATTGTTGGGTCTCTACAAGCAAAACAACAAAAACAAAAACACCAAATCAAAAACAAAACATCAACCAAATCGAAGAAAAAAAAAGCATCAAAGTTGAACAAATTTTTCAAAAACCCTCAACATAAAAACTTTACCCAAACATGATAAATTAACCAAGCAAAAGAAAGCAAGTTTTACTTACAACCCAATAACGACACCTTCAAAATCTTCTTTCGGGGTTCATATCACTATTTGAAGTCATGAGCATTAAAATTTTTCCACATCAACATATTCTTGATCTTCATGATGTTGTAGATACAAAACTAATAGTACAAAATCAATCTAACGGTGTATATTAATTGAACACTATATACCACCTATTATTATCTTTGTACACTCTAGCACTTATCATGATATAAATGGTGCATTATTATAATAATTAAAAACTAAATTAATCTAACAACCATTATTCATGCTGACGCATGATAGACCACATATACCCATATACTTTTTAAAGAAAAAAAATATTAAAGGATTAAGTATTGTTTCATCATATAATGATATAAACATGGTAGTAAGTATTGTACTGTTCACTATCCTAAAAAAAAAAAAGTATGGTACTACTTATTGTACTATTCGAGCAACAAGCGACACAAATGAATCATTTTGGAGTTTTAATCACACCACAAATAACAAGAATCACACAATTCTTGCAGAGGTAAGTTTTTTGAGGCCCAAAAAGAGTCGAAGCACTCTACTATCATCACACCCAGAGCATGTTTCATAGCCAAAATCACGAAACATGGTAGCTAGAGCGTGCAAATTGTGTCACACTACAATTCTGCTCAAATAGATATGAAAATAGGGTAGCTCAAGCCAGATTTTAAATATATAAGTTGAATCCACTCTATAGAGTTAAAACTAAATCTAACTTATTATTTATCATAATTTTTTTTTTTAAGTTTGATCTTTTTAAAGTCTAGTTTAATCTATTAACTTATTTAAAAGCTTATTTATATTAATAATATTAATTAGACTAATAAATTTAATTTTTAAAAATTCAACAAAATTATTTTAAAATATAATTTACTCAATATTATTAAATTTTAAATTTAAAAAATATAAGAAAAAATTGAATCATTTTCTATTAAAGAGACAATTCTTATGAAATCATGTATATTGATATATACTTACACATTTAGATGTGCACAACCCTAATCTTGAAAAAAATTATGTTTTCATTACCTTCAAGAACTTGTGCTTAGTACCACGACATAACACATCGTGCCTCACCCTACGAAGTAAAGAAAAGACCGTGTCTCACCCTCAATTTCAATTAAATTTTAACTTGATATTTAAGCTTTTTTATATTATCAAATAAAAAACATTTAATTAATTTGGCCATTGTGTAAATTTCACTTAGTGTTTTACTATCTCTCTATAATAAATCTATTATAAATGATAATAAATAAAATCAACTGCAGTTTTTAAAATACAAATATTTAAATAATATTTAATAAACTTAATAACAATATTATTATAAATTATAAAATAATTCTAGCAATAGAATATTCAACATAAACTTTAATTTAAAATAATTCTAATGGCAGACTACTTATTATAAATTTTATATTTCTCTATAATATCAAATTTTAGCAAAACTCATGCTTCCGAACTTATGTTTCTGAGTTATTGATTGTGAATAAATGCTTTTATATCTTTGTTAATTTTGTACATGATTTTTTTTATTGATCATAACGATCTAGAAAAAAAAATCTGATAAGTTTTGAATCACAATTCAAGTAACATGCCTATAAACATTATAGATTTTGTCGTAATCCCTATTATATTTTGAGTTAATCACTTATACACTGCCACTATCAGTATAAAATTTTTTTACACTGACAACCAATTATATCTTTTAATTATGTCATGTCACTATAAATACATTTACTTTTAACAGTGACATGATACAATTAAAAGATATAATTGGTTGTCAGTGTAAAAAAAACTTTACACTAGCAGTGTATAGGTAATTAACTCTTATAGTTTTATTCCTTTAAATCTTTACATTTAACAAAACATACTTTTAATTCATCCCTGAAAACTAAGCATGTGAAATGAGAAATTAAAACTACATTTTATTAACAGTATAAATTAAACAAATAAAAAATTTATAATGACAAACAAAAAAATTTCAAGCATTTTTAAACCAAACATACAAAATCCAAAGGGGAAAAAAGATTTTAAGTGAAGTCACTCTATCTGATATACAATAAGTGGTCATGGTAGATTTGTAAACCAAGCAACTCCCTATAAGCATTTAAAATCAAATAATAGGAATGAGGTCGAGGTGATTTACTACTAGCCATGCTAACGTTTAAAAAGAGAGGTTTAATTCTCATCTAAATAACATTAAGTATACCAAAAATGAAAAAATAAACAAAAATATTATAATCTCATCGTCGCTTGTACAAACACGGTTTAAGCATTGGCCATTCAATTTCTTTCTTCTTAGATATTTGCTTTTCCTAAACAAAGAAGAGTAGACTGAATCAGTAATGACTAGTAAGGATAACAAACAAGCAAATGAAATCACATTCACCGCAATCAGCTGCATACCTTTTTTGTGAAGTAAAACAAAATAAACATTTTATTTGAGAAGTCCTGCAAAGAGTAAATATCAGTTAGCACAACCCAACTTCATGTTTATTGTGGTAATGAAATAAAACTCTCCACACCTGTTTTACAGACTTGAAACCTAGCTCAGAAATAGCATTTGAAAACTTTTCAGGGTCTGCTCCTCCATTATTTGGATCAAACCTGCTCTTTACTTCTGCTATCAAAAGATAGCCACTGTTCAAAACTATACTATGTCAGATCCTATTCCTGGGTAGGAATAATCCAGCATGCAAAGCTAAAATTACACATAAGAAAACATACCCTGGCTTAAGAACTCTATATGATTCTTCAAGGTAACTTTGGTAGTTTGTTCCCATCAATGAAAGACAGAAGACAGCTACGTCGATAGATGAGGAGACAAGGGGAGACTGCCAATAATTCACAGGAGATGTCCTCTTGTAAGTAATATAACCATAAAACGTTCACATATTTTGAAATTCAGGTCCATGTTTAACACAAGGCAACTGTTAGATACTTATCAAGTGAGTCAGACCTTGTTAGTTAGGCAATGTTATTTAGGAGTAGACCTTATTAGGAAATCTGTTACAAGTTAATTGGAAGCAGAGAATGTAAAGGAAGGAAGTTTGTTTTCGGTGAGAGAAACCAGGCTCTTGAACTCCTCGGGAAGACCCATTGTATATCATTCTCACTCTTTTGATCCTGGATACCAATTGATCTAGAGTTGGAGAAGGATATTCAATAAAAAAAGCTCTAACTTTCTTTCCTGTTTATCTTTCTTCATATGTTGAACCATCATCTATTAGCAATTTACAATTTTTTTCATGCTTGAAAGTATCCAACAATATAATTAGGATAGCAGGAAACAACAAAATTATACAAAAGATTCAGCTTGGGCTTGACTCAGTTAAATAATTGAGTCGAATAAGCTTGAGTTGCTTATTTAATTAAAATAAATAAATTTGAACAAATATTTAACAGTTGATCCTAAATAGTTCATGAATAATTCAGCTCATTTACACCTCCAATGTAAAATCGTAAATGCAATCCCACATTCCCACCCACAAAAAATACATCTCAGTCCCTCAGATAAGCCTATTATTTGATTACAAGGAATAGAATATGCAAACCACAAGCCTGACCAGTTGCACTAGTTTTGTAATATGTTACCAATAATAACAGCACACGACAATCTTTATATTCTAAAAGGTTAATGATCATGCAATGTTTATTTTCCAAATAAATGAAGCAATACATTCTAGTGAAATAAACAAAACCAGCTTTCAACGTGATTGTGACATATGTATGAAGACAAGGATAACAAACAAGATTACAACTGTCCAATGCTATAAAGTAACTTTCAATGTGCACTAATATTAGCCTTACAAGAAGAAAAACATACATTTGCCATATCACAAGCAATTACATTTGGATCATTGGAGACGAGATCCAGAGAGAAGACTTTATTCTTCACACTTTTAGCAATGAGTGCTTCCCCTAGAATGGAAACTTGAAGGCATTAGCAAAGAGGAAACAGAACATGGGTATAAAGTTACATTTAACAAAAAGATCGTGGTAACTTCTCACCACAACCAAAATCAGCAATGACAAAAGAAGGGCTCTGTTTTTTCAGCCACTTAATAATCACATTAACTGGCTGTTCAGGCCAATTTGACATCTGCGATTTGTATCCTGCATGATACTAGCAAAAACAAAATGAGATGCCCAATAAGAATTGCCTATTCAAACAATTACAACTTAATGCTAAGTCTGTGAATGCACTAATAATGTCAGAAGAAATGAAACAAGCTTCAAGTATAAGAGTAATACAGAAAGAGGAAATGGAGTTCAGTCACTAGTCAAGCAAGACAAGCGAAACAACTATGACCTAAAACATATGTTGCTTTGTGGAATTCAAATCTAGTTTTCTGTGGGGGAGGGGAGAAAAGGTTTAATGAAATTTCACCTCATTCAATTGCCTTTTTTGACCCTACTCAATCCACTTTTAACATACAAGAGCATAACACTATGCACCCTTCGCATTAACATGAATCTCTCCTAATTTCTTAAGCAACTATATGGACTGAAGTAAGTCAATGTAATGCCACAGAAGGGAGGAGTGTCCTCAAGGAAAGTGACTGTAATTTACCCTTTTATTAATAAAAATATACATTTATGTTGTTCAAAGCACAAAGGCAGGTCATTAATTCCAAGAGTCTACAATTGCAATTGCTATAATTATTCAGCTTAATGCTCTCCCATTGCTCCAAGTGTACCTTATCCGTTTTGAAGGTTAGCCTTAGATGCAACTAGTAAAACAGGAGAGAAAAAAAAAAGCATTACAAAGTATGTGAGTGAGATTGTAGTTGTTTGGATATTTTACCTAAACAAAAGTACAATCAGTCTTAGAGTCTGTTCAGATACAAGCTTAGAAGTACTTTTAAGAGCTTCTCTACAAGAAAATACTCTTAATTTTCAGTATAAAAACTCTCAAAAACACTTCTAGCTTGAATCCAAACAGATTCTTAGTTCAATCACACAAGAAACAATGACACTATAGTTTATCTCTTAATAATGCCAGATAAAACAACCCTTACCAAGTTAAACAACGACGGTTCTCCCTGGAAATAATCCAGCGCCTCCTCCCCACTGAAAAACATCCTCAACCCTTGTCAAAACTCAAGAACAAAGACGACACAACAGAAACAAAACCCAAATGCGTAGAAGCAAAAAACGACCAAAAAGCAGAGAATGGTGCAAATTCGAGGGTCTAAAAGCACTGAAAGTGCAGAGACACAACACAAGACAACAACATACGTGCAAGTGTAGAGCTTCTCGTTAATCATCCTGAAATGGCCCCCAGACAACCTGGCTCGCATCTGCAACAAACGCAGCGTTTCGATCAAAACCATAAAACATATCAAATGAACGAATAAAAGGTTGTGCTGTGTGTTCAGTTATGCGTGCCTTGTCGAGAAAGGAAGAGGGTTCCTTCAACTTTGAGCGCTTAGAAGAATGGGAAGGAGAAGGAAGAATTTGTGGGTCCTCCTTAAAGCGTTTGTTTCTCTGTCTCTTTCGTTTATTGTTCCTCTCACTCATCCTTCAAATTCTCTCTAAAATCGCAATCAAAAATTTCCTTCTTCCTCTTTGCTCTTTCCTCTGCTCACTCTGCTAAAACTGCTCTCGCCTAGGGTTCCTTTTTCTCTAGCTGCATATGTTCCTCAAATAATGAAACAAAATAATTGATAATTTTTTTCTTTCCGGGAAAAGGACATTTAAATAAATAAATTTTATAATTTTTCGTATTAATTCGTGACCAAAAATTTGAAATTGGATTATGTTGTGGGTTTAGGATAAAACTAGTTTTCAACGAGTGTGATGTATGTACTACATAAACATTAAATTTTATAATAAATAAATATATTTAAATATATAAAATATATTATAATAAAAAATTATAATAAATAAATATTTTGAATATATAAATTATATTTTAGATGCATGATGAATAATGTATATTATAATTTTTAAAAATTCAAATTTATTTTAAAACTAAAGATAAAATATATAAATTTAAAAAAGATAAGTATCTAGAGAGATCAAATATATGAAATTAATACAATTTTCAAAAGCTCTCTCACTCACCGGAAAAAAAAAAGTCTAAGAGATATTCCCTTGCTATAATATTTTTTAACCACATTTATGAAATATGATTTTTATTTATAGGATTAATTTTAATTTTATTCAAATGACATGTTGGTTATCGAGTGTAAATTTGAAACATTTTGATAATAATTTTTGGCTTAATTATATTTTTGTCTTCTAAATTTGAGTTAATTATTTTTTATTCTTCAAATTTAAAACTAGTATTTTTAATTTTTGTAATTTAAAAAAAATATTTTAGTCTTTATATATACCTTTTGGTCTCTTAAATTTAAAAAAAAATGTATTTTTAGTTTCCAAAATATTAAAAAAAACATTATTTTCATCCCTCAAATTAAAAATTTATCTATTTAATCTTTGTAATTTCAAAAAAAATATTATTTTGTAATGTGTAACAACTCGCCTTATTTCTTACACTTTGTGACATAGTTACTAGTAGTGAAAAACATCTAACTTAAAACTATAGATTTACAAATTCGATAAATATGTACTATAGTGCATGCATAAAAGATAAACAATTACATAAATATGTGCAATATAAATATAGTAATATGGTAAATATAAACTATAAAGTATAAGTTGTCAGTCAAGTAACTACCACTATATATACAAATCTACCATCATAGGTAGTCAACGAAACATCCAGCTCCGATGTCATTGCATGGCCTCCACTACAACACTTTATACTTATCCCTGCCTAATTCTCATACTATGTATAATCATTGCAGTCAAAACCACATGGAAACATGTAAGAGTAAGCTAGAGTAAAAAGGAAACAACATATATACAACATAAGGATATCATATCACCATCTCATCTCCTTAACACAATAACTAGACATCACATTATACAATGCATATCAACGCCACAACTTAGTTTCAACTCATCATCATATTTCATCACAAAACAACACAACATATGAACAACACAATCAACTCAACACACCATATGCTTAACACAACAACTATATGCATCGTCACCTATTTCAACTAAAAGACCTCCTACAACATAAGGTGATCAGTTTAAGTGGTTTAACGAACTAACATCACAAGGTGATCTTTTTGGGCTTGCTAGATCAACAACAAATTGGATATAAATCCACAACACAACAACTCAGTTTCTCAAATGTCATCACTTAAATAAGAAAGTCTAGTAACTAGCTTAACCAAACCTCCTATGGGATTTATAGGCCTCAACACCACCATTCATGTTTTATATAGAGGATTCTAGAGATATCTATTCTAGAATTTTCTATCTATATGTAAATTGTCTACATAATTCTAGAATTTGTACCATCTAGTAGCTGTTAGCATACACCTATGTATTTTTCTATAATAATCTAGCTTATTTTAGAAGTTTGTATCACACTTTAACACTCCTCCTTGATACAAATTTCTCTAACTCCTATCATAGTGTGAAACTATTTGAATCTTGCTCTTGGTGGTGCTTTGTGAATATGTCAGCAACTTGCTCTTCGGTCTTGCAATACTCCATCTTGATTTCTTTAATTGTTTTTGCTTCTATGATGAAGTGATATTTAATTACAATGTGTTTTGTCCTGCTGTGATGTACTAGACTTTTTGTCATTGCTATTGTTGGTTTATTGTCACAATAGATTGTAGTAGGCCATCTTGTTATTCTTCCATTTCTGCAAGTATTCTTCGTAGCCAAATTGCTTGACTTGTAGCTTTAGCTGCTGCAACGTATTCTGCCTCTACAGTTGATTGTGCAATTTTTGCTTGCTTTATTGTTGTGGAGGAGAATAAGGCCCACTTGGGACTTCTGCAATTTCTTCTTCTAGTTCTTACATTGAAATAGAAATATTTTTCTCTACTTTCTTGTCATTCTAATTCCAAGCCACATTTTCATCAACTTCAATGTCTCGGCTAATAGTCAGTTTCTTGGTTTGCAAGTTGTAGACTCAGTAGCCTTTTGACTATGTGCTATATCCAAGGAAGATACCTCATATTGTCTTGTCTTCTAGCTTGTTCCTTTTCTCTTCTAGAACGTGTATGTAGAAAATGGATCCAAATACCCTTAGGTGCTTTGCTGATTGTTTTTTCCCACTCTAGGCTTCAATCGGATTCTTATCTTGGACTATCTTAGTTGGGCATCTATTAAGTATGTAAACAACAATATAAATTGTTTCAGCCCAAAAAGTGTTTGGTAATCCTTTCTCCTTGAGCATCGATCTGACCATCTCCATTATTGTGTGGTTTTTCCTTTTAGATACTCCATTTTGTTGTGGAGAATATGCAACTATAAGTTGTCGCTCAATGCCTCCATCTTCATAGAATTTATGAAACTCATGGGAAATGTATTCTTTGCCACGATCACTTCTAAGTACTTTTATTTGTTTGCCACTTTGCTTTTTGTTAAGGGTCTTAAACTTCTTGAAAATACCTAAGACTTATGATTTTGCTTTTAGAAGTACACCCAAGTCATTTTAAAAAATCATCTATGAAGAGAATGAAATACTTGTTATGAAGTGACGACGTCCACATTGGTCCACATATATCTGTATGGATCAACTCCAACAAGTCCTTTGCTCTCCATGCTTTACATGTTGAAAACAACAGTTGATGTTGCTTGCTAAGGAGATATTCTTCACAAGCTTCATTATTCTCCTTTAGGCATAGGAGATCACTCATCATATTTTTTTATATAATAACTTTAAGGCATGCATATTAAAGTGGCCAAATCTTCGATGCCAAAGCCATCAGTCGTCTACTTTTGCTTTCATGGCAATGTTAAGGCCTTATCTCGGGCTTATAGGGAAACTTTTATTCCTCTTCTCCATTTTTACTCGATCAATCTCTAGCTTTTTATTCTCATATATTTTACATGTGTCTCCATCGAAGTGGAGAGTATAACCTTTCTCCATCATTTGGCCAGTGCTCAAGAGATTTTCTTTGAGATTGGGAACTAGTAGAACGTTAGTAATAAGTCTAGTACCTTTCTTCGTCTCCACCATAACTATTCCTTTGCCTTTTGATTCAACGATAGTCTTGTTCCCCATTCGGACTTTCACTCTGATAGATTCGTTAATATCCTTGAAGATGCTTGCATCTTTGGCCATATGATTGTTGCAGCCGCTATCCAAGTACAAACTTCCACTTGTTTCACTATTGAAATCTTGGGTAGCATAGAAAAGATGTTGCTCACCATCTTTCTCTTTAGCAAAGTTTGCTTGATGCTTATTTTTGTTGCGGTAATACTTCTCCACACATCCAACTTTGTTGTAGTGGCGACATTGTGACTTTCCACGATATCTCTAGTCTTTCTCGACATGATTTGTCCTCTTGCAAATGCCGCATGGAGGATATTCATTCTGATAACTTCTAGAGAAATTTCTAGAATTCTATTTATTTCTATAAGTTTTTCCACTATTCCTTTTTTCTATATTTTGAGACTGTAATTTGCGCTTTGATTGAAAGACATTTTCAGTTGGGTCCTCGTCATGCCTATTCAACCTTTTCTCATAAGCTTCAAGTGACCTCATTAACTTTGTTATTGATATGGTAGATAAATCTTTTGTTTTCTCAATCGTTGTCACGATTGGATTATATTTATAGGGAATACTAATTAGAATTTTCTCCATAATTTTCTTGTCAAAAATATTTTCCCCGTAGGCTCTCATTTGGTTAACTATTTCTTTTATCTTCGAATAGTAGTCCTTTACAGTCTCATATTCCTTCATATTTAACAATTCAAATTTATGCCGTAGAGTTTGTAATTTTACTGCATGTACCTTTTCACTTCCTTCACACTCCTCCTGTAGTGTAGTCCATGCTTCTTTGGTTGTTGTTGCATCCCTTATTCTCGAAAAAATTATGTCGGTCACAATTTGTTGCAAAATAAATAACGTCTTTGAATTCTTTTGCTTGTTCTCTTTCAACTCCTTTTTTGAGCCGTAGTAAGGGATGAGGTGTCTTTTGGAGCAGAAAATCCTTCTTCTATCATGTCCCATAAATCTTGGAAGGTGAAATGTCTTCATTTTGGTGCTCCAAAAATCCTAATTTTCACCATAAAAAATGGGAATAGGGATAAATGATGGTTGAATGTTGTTAGTCATGGATTAGAAATTTTTTTTTGAAAGTAGGTAGAATATTGAGAATTTTTTTTTGGAAGTAGTGGGGTAATATTTCTACACCTAGTAGATGACCAAACGTAGCTCTAATACCACTGTTAGTTTATGAATTATTAAATAGTAAAAATTTCTTTGATTGATAGAAAGAATGAGGAGACAAATTTATATTGATAGGCATAGTTGAAAGGAAAACTAGCTTAGAGGAATAGTTGGAATAGATTTGAGTGGAAATGACTTACTAGTTGCTTGGTTACAAATGTTGGGTACATGACCTATTTATAGGCCTCAACACCACTATTCATGTTTTATATAGAGAATTCTAAAGATATCTATTCTAGAATTTTCTATCTATATGTAATTATCTACATAATTCTAGAATTTGTACTATCTAGTTGTTTCTAGCATACACAATACACCTATATATTTTTATATAATAATTTAACTTATTTTAGAAGTTTGTATCACATTTTAACACTATAACACATGCTTGTCAAGAAAGGCATGGGTCAGGACAAATATCAACATCTTATATAGTTCAATTTAGTTGGTTTTCAAACATGCAGAAATATTATAACATGATCCTTATGTCGCAAAATCTATATGTAGAGAGAAACATATATTCTTTTTTATTTGTTCGAAACGTTTATACTAAAAGTCTTTAATACCATTTACACTTTATGACTCGATTCAAGTCAAGTGTATGTATTTTTTTTTACCAATCTTTTAAAACAGGTTATTAAGACCTTTAATGCACTCGCTTTTAAAATTTCAATTTATTACTTTCAATCTATTTCATCATCTCTAATTTAGAACTCTTTACCCTCTATGTTTATGCAATTTTTTTTTCTCTTTATTGTTTCTTTTCCAAACTTTTACTTTTACATTTATGACTTCTCACATTATCATCTTCTGCTCTTCACGAAACTTTAAACTCTTTATTTTTCATGCATTGTCTATTATTTTTTCGCATAGTTCAATTGTAAATTATGCATATGATTCTTAATAAATTTTTTTATAAATATTTTAAGTACATTCTATAAACTCGTCGAACTAGATAAAACCATAATCGTTCTTTCGTATTATTTTCTAAAAGCCAATAACTTTATATTTGTAAAGTTTTGATCGTAAAGTTTTGATCTACATAGATTTGAAACTTTAACCTGTATCATACACTCAAGTTAAAAATGTTGTGTTGCTGATTTGACAAAAAAAAGTATTCATTTAATTTTTAGTTTAAGTCCTTTGAATAAAACATATTTGTTGGTTAGATCTTCTATTCCGGAGACAAATTTTCACCATCAAATAGAACATTACATTTATACGAAGTCATGCAATGGTGTCAGCGGTGTACATAAACTATCATGGTGTCAGCGGTGTACATAAACTATCATGGTGTCAGCGGTATACCAACTTACCATCAAGGTAAAAGTAATGTTTCTGTTGGAAATATTTTGTGAAAAATATAGAAAAATTGGATCTTGCAGATAAATTAAAATTAAAATTGAAGATGGAAAACTATCATTAAATCAACATTGAAATTCATAGAAGAGGATGCGTATGTATAGGCTTACAATCAATTTAAAATTCCTAACAAATTTAATCTACTAATAACTCTACTTGTTGAGATTATATTGAATAACTGAAAATAAAATATAATAAATAAAACTGTAACAATAACAAATATCATATCTAAAATTTATTCAAAATTTAAAATTTAAATAAAGGAAAATCTCATAAATCTAACACTCCTCCTTGAGATTTGCCATGAACATCACAAATTTTAGTTTCATGAACTCCAAAAATTGAGTTTTGAAATGTCATGTCATCAAGTTGTTGCACATCAATTTCTTGACCCAAATCATTGTCTTCATAGTCATTCAATCTAACTCCTCCTCCTGTCTTTGAATACCATTTGTTGGAATTTGTCATATCAATTACATCATGCATAAAAGTGTGACCAAATCTTCCATGCCAAACATTACTCTCATCAATTTTAGCAATAATATCATGATCTTCAATAAAATCATGATTTTCAACCAAATTAAATTTCAAATAAAAACTGTTTTTGGTCATCTCAATTTTTGTAATCTCTAAACCATGTTCATCCATGATAAAACAATAATTCTCTTTAAAAGAGACACCATAACCATTCCTTAGCATTTGTGGAACACTAAGAACATTTTGATCCAATTTTGGAATGTAGAGAACATCTTTAACAATTATCATATCTTTCTTGGTTGCAATAGAAATTGTACCTTTTCCATTGGCTTGTACAATTTCACCATTTCCCATCTTGACTTTTGGCTTAATTGATTTGTCAATGGAGGTAAAAAAAATGATAAATATTTAGTCATGTGACTAGTGCAACCACTGTCAATGAGCCAAGTATTCAATTCATGTGAATTGAATTCTTGAAATGCCATAAATAAATACTCATCTTCATCATCATTTTTTTCTTCAATCACATTTGCCTGTTTTTCTGGTTGTTGTTCAGGCTGATTCTTCTTTAATCTGCAATACTTTTCACTGTGACCATTTTTATTGCAAAAATTACAGTGAAAAAGTGGTTTATCTTCAAACCAACAATCTTCTTTAGAATGGTTGGTTCTTTGGCAATGAGAACAAAGCAAAAAATTTCCTTTTCTCGAAGAACCTTCATCTTTTCCTTTGTTCTTATTGAAAGTTCGTGACTTTCCAAAATTCCTTCCATTGTGCTTTGCTCGAAAGGCACCTTTAACAGCTTTATCACTTCTAATGGAGACTCTTTGCTCTTGTGCGTGAAGCTTGCTGGTCAATTCAGTAATTGTGAGAGTTTGCAAATCACAAGACTCTTCAATAGTAGAAATCTTGGCTTCAAATCTTTCGGGTACCGAAACCATGATTTTTTCGACAACCTTTTGATCTATAAATGATGTTTTACCAAGAAGTCGCATTTGGTTCACAACATCCATTAATCTGCCAGAATAATCTTTAACAGATTCATTATCCTTCATCTTCATCAATTCAAATTCTCTCTTCAATGTGAGAAGCCTAACAGATTTGACTCTGCTACTGCCTTCAAATTCATCTTGAATCTTGTCCCACACCTGTTTGGGTGTTTCTAAGTCCATGATTTTAGTAAAAATATGATCTGCAAGTCCTGCATGTAGGCAAGTGATGGCTTTATCTTTCTTCAGCTTCTCCTCCTCATAAGCTTTGATTTGTGCAATGGTTGGATTTTCTCTCAATGGTGGTGGATCAGCTTCAGAAATTACAACATTCCATAAACCTTGAGATCTTAAAACAAATTTCATCTTGACGGCCCAAATATGATAATTTTCACCATTAAACATTGGAATTGCTGGTGAATTGGTGGAAGTAGACATCCTTGCACCAAAAATTGTTTGAACAATAAATCACTCAATTTAGTGTTTGCACTCAACCTCAATGTGTTTAGCGCTCAATAAACTTTTTCCTCACAACCCGTAAGAAGCAAGCTCTTGATACCACTTGATGGAAATATTTTGTGAAAAATATAGAAAAATTGGATCTTGCAAACAAATTAAAATTAAAATTGAAGATGAAAAACTATCATTAAATTAACATTGAAATTCATAGAAGAGGATGCGTATGTATAGACTTACAATCAATTTAAAAATCCTAACAAATCTCATCTACTAACAACTCTACTTGTTGAGATTATATTGAATAACTGAAAATAAAATATAATAAATAAAACGTAACAATAACAAATATCTTATCTAAAATTTATTCAAAATTCAAAATTTAAATAAAGGAAAATCTCATAAATCTAACAGTTTCTAACTAGCTTTGTTATGTGATGAAGGAGAAAAAAAGTAATGATCCTTTCCATAATTGCTAAAACTAAAATTGCTTGTATTCATCTGAGAGTGAATTATGCAGGGCCTATAAAAGAAAGTACTAAATTACTTCGATAATCTGATTTTTGTTGGCAATGCCCGTTCCTTGAAAATTTTATTGGAACCTTACAAACACGTTGTCTAATTCAATGGATAATACTGTAATATTGCAATGGCAAGTAACTTAGGTAGTTGACATAAGTATGAATACCAAGAAGCATCTCTCAATTATTTAGTTGCTCTCACTTTATTATAGCCTCAGCAGTCAGCATTGTATGAATGCACAGGCAAGTGCATAACTAATTTGGACACTGAAGTCCATTATAATTCTAATCTTCCATTAAGGTGGTCAGTGAAAACCATAGAGAACCTTACAAGGATCCAGTTGTCCACTGCAATAGCTTGATGAAACAGTAGAGAGCTCCTGATAGCCCTTCCACTCTTCATAGGGCTTCAACATTATTGGGGTTTCAACAGCTGCTGAATCAACACATATCATGAACTTGTAATCTTCATCCCCCAAATCAGGAAGAGCCTTGGCCTTCTTATACCCAGGATTCCACACCACTGCATTTGCATTACAAATGAATAAGTGACTTGATGGAAATTTTTACGTATGGCCTGAATATGATTTCCAAATTTAATAAATAGTTATAATTCATTCATCAAATTAATGGATTATTAATATTAATCGTTCATAACGAAAAACTTTTATTACTTGTATTCTAATATAAATAAGTACATAGGATTGTAATAATTCATTCAAGGAAGAGTGAAAGCATGAAGATTTAATCCTTAGAAAGCATTGTGAGATATAAAGAGTTCATTGAGAATTCTCTTTGTAATTTTGTTCTTTTCTTAATAATAGAAATTCTTCTCAGTGTCAACTATCTTTTGTATAGTTATATCAAATATGATTTTACCATAATAGAAATACTAGTACCATGCATGTTTGGATCATATCAGATGCATAAAAAAAACAATAAAATGTAAATACTACAATATGAGTGCTGAATAGGAACAATATTACAGAAAGTGTTGAACAACCTGCATCTGGCATTGCATTCTTCTGCAGTACAAAAGTTCTTTTCTTCTCATGGTCTATGATGGCGATTTTCGTGGGGGTGCGCAAGTACACCCTGTCCATCTACAAGGAAACCAAAATTGTCCTTAGAGATGACCAAAAAGAAATATGATTTTGTAGCAATCTACATTGCGAACATGTGAAATAAATTAAAAACAATGATAGAAATGTTAAGCTAATGACTTATGAGGTGTGGATTTAGTGAGTGAACGAGATGTTGCAACCAATTAAATGCTGAAGCAGAATATGAATTTCTAGTTTGCTTAAATTAGTTTTCAATCTCTTAAATTAAGGATAAATTTATTTTTATCCTTCAAATTTAAAATTAATTTTTTTAGTACTTTTAATTTTTAAAAATCTTATTTTAATCTCTTATAACTACCAATAGCATAAGTGGCATTGATAAAATCAAGATAGTTATACAACTTAATTGAGTTTATTGTGATATTTCTCCTAAAATAGATATTAATATATAAATTTTGTACCTACAAATTCAGTAATAGGTGATGTATTTTATAGATTCACTAACACCTTTTGAGCAAAAGAACTAAAATAAGATTTTTCTCAAATTATTGAGGCTAAAATATTAATTTTAAATGTTTTTTCTTATATACGAGACCCTAAAAACATATTTAATCTTGTAATTTTATACCTGGCCATCAAAAGTAATTGCATCTGCCTGCTCTGTGAACCTTGATTTGTTCATCAGATTGTCAAAGTAATCAAGTGTCTCCAATCCCTCAACACGCACTTCACTGCAAATTTTGAACAGCATAATTCAACCTCTCTTAAGGAAACAATGAAGTAAGATCTTTCAATCTTCTGTTTGAATCATATCAGCATTCTCAAGGTCCAGAAAATGATTATCATGGCATGATGTGCAATGGTAAAGGTGAAAATTTGCAAAACATAAAACCTTTGCCAATAAAATTGCAACAAGTGAAAAGAAAATTTTGTATACAACAACTAAAATAAAAGTGGTTCGGTATTTGACTTATTTCAGTATCTAAAATGCAAACCTGATATCAGATACAGATAAATAGTTGCTTGTTGACAGTGTGAAAGAAAGTGTTTTTTTATCAGTGTTTCTGACTCTGGGGATCAAAGTGAGCTTGCCAGCACTGAGAGAGATGCGAAGCCGAAACTCGAAACTGCAGAAGAAGAAGCAGAACAAAAATGTTTAGATTTGGGCAATTTAATGGTGCATACAGAAATATTTCATCTACAGTGAACTCAACGGAATAACAACAAAAAATCCTTATTTTCACTAAGAGATGGCTTTATGGGGCACACAGTCTTTCAGCTCAGTTAAAAATCAAATTTTTATAGAGTATGGTCAATGGAAATGAGTAAAAAAAAAAAGTCTTAAAGCATATTATTAATCCTTAAATTTAAGATAAATTTATTTTTATTCTTTAAATTTAAAATTGATATTTTTATTCTTGTAATTTTAATTTTTTTATTTTAAATTGTCAGCGTCACTAATATCATGATTAATGATAATGACAAATTAAAACAGTTATATAACATTAATTAGATTTAATGTGATATTTTTTATTATTAACAATATTAGACGGTAAATTTGTATGATAGATTCAATAATAAATGAGTTTTATTTGATATATTCATTCACGATATTTGAATAGAGTAATTAAAATAAAAAAATTTCAAATTACATGACTAAAAGTAAATTTTAAATTTAAAAGATTAAAACTAAATTAATATTTAAAGTACTAAAAATATATTTAAACTAAAAAACAAGAAGAAGAAAAACACAGCTTAAACTCATACCTAGATGGCCTGGTCTTTAAGTCAACTCCTGCTGACTTTAATACCAAATCCACTGAGGACTGATTGTCTGATGGAGGTAGAGGTGAAGGGTCCCTATCCAATGACCACAATCTGTTTCTTGCAGATCCATGTTGTTCTAGTGAACCAAGATTTCCAAACTGCAAATTGAAAAGTATAGTTGAAAATGCAGAATCTAATTTTAATGTGAAAAGTATAACATTAATTATCTAAGTAATGACAAAAATCAAATATCTTTCCACCAATGTGATGAAGTTAACCTGTGGAAAGCAGACTGATATACCCCCTCTGATTGCTTTAGATTGCTTCGAGTTAGCCTGTTGAGATCAAAATTCAAACAAGAGAATGTAACAAACTGAAAACTATAACCGAGTGGGATAAATGTATGAAAATTACATACTTTTGTCCTTACAAGAAATTCAATGCAAATGGATAAGAATATATGATAATTACTAAGTGACTTGGGACTTATTTGGATAAACTTCTCCACCAGCATTCCAAAAAAAAAAAAAAAATAATTTGTAGAAACTCTCATATTTTTTTTTTGAGGGGAGTAGAAACTCTCATATTAATTTCTTCAAATCTTATTTTTAATTTATGTATAATTATGTAGAAACTTATTTCATTTTCCATTTTTATTATTTTTTTTAGATTTACTTCTAAAAAAATTTATCTACACATACGGTTAGTCTTGAATAAGGATTGATCATAAAATGGAAAAAGTAACATGAATTCAATTTTAACCACAACTTTGTGCTTTCAATGTTATGATAATAACAATGCTGGTGTGCAATGGCTTATAAGTAGACAATGCAAAAGAAAGATATTTATTTACCTTACTGCTCATAAAAAGCAGTTCTTCCTTGCGTTCATTCTTCCAAGAAACAACCCGCCCTCCATATAGAAGCACCTGAAACCACATATTTTCGCGCAGTTGAAAGTTGGACAAAGTGGAAATAACCTCTTCCATATCATATCAATATGTTTGATTTCATTTTAAAATTATCATCATATTTTTCCAAATAGATTACAAATTTTCCAAGTCAGTAAAATAATTGCATATATCTTGCCTAAAGATAAGGTTGTACTTTTAGGCAACTGATAAAGGACTGCATCACCAGCCTAAGGGAAGTCCAGTATAACAAAATTTTCTCAAAGGGCTTCAGAAGGTGTTGTTGCCTCTTATGACAAATATAGATACATGTGATTAGTGAGAGCCAGTTTGGATAAACTTAAAAGTATTTTTGAGAGTTTTTTTTTATGCCGGAAAGAGATCTTTATTTTAAGCAGATAAGCTTTCAAAAACTCTTTTAATCTTGCAGAGTCTGAATCATATGATACAGAACATAACATGAGCTACGGCTAAAGCTTATCACAAGCTACACAACACCAACCACTAAATCACAAAACATTCTGAAATCATAACAAGACCAAAAAAATATCAACTTGTTGGCACAAGAGAAACAAAGATGGTGAAACCAACCTCTGCTGATGTGCCAGTTGGTTCAGTCAATATAATCCGAGGCAATCCATCTTTATCCTGAAATATATTCAAGGGCATCGGTCTTGTCTTTAGCCTTGCCCTTATGTTACTCAGAAATGGGTTCACTTTCCCTTTTTTCCAATCCAGCTGCAACCAACCACGCCAAAAAAGTATATCAGTTTTGATACTAACCATCCAACATAAACAACAAACCACACATTGTACATATTTGACACATAAAAGGTTGATCACCATAATACCCTTTTGTCACACAAAAAGACCCTTCAGAAATCGGAGACACATTCAAGCAGATGAAAGCAAAACTAATCAGGAAGAAGCAATTTCCAATTTAGTTGTATGAAAAGAGGAAGTGGGTTAGCGTACTTTTGAGGCTATCTTTTACTATAATACTACTATACTACTATGAGCTGTTTTATTTGTTTGGAGTTTCAAAGGACACTGTCCATAACTCTGCGATTTTCCAAGAGACCCTTTATGATGTAGATGGATAAAAAGTTATAAACTGAGAAAAAGAAAAGACAAAGAGAGTGAGCAAAGAGGGACCCTGCATAACTTTGAAGAGGAGAGAATTTGCAAAAGTAACAACCTTCCTTTAGAGACATTTTTAGCAATAACGGTCGGTGCTAGACATTCTTCTCTCACATTATTAAAGTGTCACATAAACCATCTGAATGGCTATTATCATTTATTAACTATTCATAATACATTATTCTCTTCCATAATTATGACTAAAAATTTAAATATCATTATACTCGAATATAACAGCAACCCACATGGTGTGGTGGGGTGGAGTTAAAAATATTATTTTGAGGGGTGGGAAGTTATGATAAAATTGCTATAAAAAAGTGTTTAAGTCTTGGAAAAATTGTTCAGTTAAAATGCAAGTTGAGTTCAAAGATAAACCCTTATGATTTCTATAAAGTTCATGGACTTTTGTGATCTGTTATGTATAGGACAAAATAAGAGATTAGATCGTTTTATAAACAATATTTTAATTAATTTGTTAGTGTAATTTTGTAAAAATTACACACTTTTTTTTATCATATCCATAATTCTTTTTTTTTTATTCGTTAAATTTTTTACTACTAATAATATTGTTTCTTTAATGTCATATATATTTATGGTGTTTTAAGTATTTTTGTAATTAATTTGTAAGTATTTTTTATATATATTTTGTCATATATATTTTGTTGTATTACTTTTTAATTATTTTTATGGTGTAAGAAAATATTTTGTTATGATCCGGATCGGAACTAATAACTTGAATAATGTGAAAATATATTACTTTCATAGTTAAAATAAAAAGTGATCAAAGATACTATATAAACATTTTGTTCATGAATTTCATATTTTTTTTTTATCGAGATATATAGTGCTTTGATAAATTTATATCATGATGTGCCAATTTCGTAAGTCTTGTCCTTGTATTTTTTTTTTGAACAGCAGTCTTGTCCTTGTATAAAATGTGCCAATTGAAATAGTTGCATATAATCAAAATACATTCTATCATCATTTACCCTGCTGTATATTTTTTTATGGACTATCTTTTATCCATGTAATTATTAAGTTATTAGTATTTTATTCAGTGTATTGCATCAATAAAATGTTTTTTTATATATAATTAAAATTTATAATAAATTATATATAAATAAATATTATATTTAAATATATAAATTATATTATATTTAAAATTTATTTCAATAAATAAATTACATTTTAAATTTGTGTACTGTGGCGTAAAATTATTTTTAATTGTTGAAAATTAATTTTAAATATTAAAATTTAACTTAAAAATAAATATGATAAATATATATTGAAACAGATTAAAAAGTTATTTTTTTTAAAACTCCACCATTGAAATAAAAAACTAAAAACGCTCCTATTTGTCTTTAATATATATAAAATAGGGAAATAATTTCTATATTAAATATGAACAATAATTATTTTGTGTGAAAGCATTTTAGGAGTTTTTTTTAGGAGAGTGTTTTTAGAGATTCTTTTACTAAATATTGAATTCGATTTTTGTTTATTATAATTATTTATGAATTAAAATTTTAATATTTTTAAAACAAATTATCAATAAATAAAATAATCTTATCTTATAATATAAATTATTTATAATAAATCTAAAATATAATTTATATATTTAAATATATCTATTTATTCAAATTTTATATATAATTTATATAATCAAACATAACATTTATTTATACAGAAATTATTTTAAATTTTAGTTATGTATAATAAATATTTTAACTTGTTCATTGCACAAGTTAAAATACTGGTTTATATTTTGACATAAGATTATTTTAAATTTTTGATAATTTACTTTAAGATATTAAAATATAATTTAAAAATAAATTAGTCCATATATATTAAATGTGAATGACTATCTCACACGAGAGTGATTTCATGAGCTATTATTCGGCGAGAGAAATTTTGAATTTTTTTAACTTCTTATCGAATTTTACTTTTTATCCTATTTATTATTGAGTTTAATTTTAATATTTTAAAATAAATTATCAATGATTAAAATTAAATCTTGTGCTGCAATATAATTCATGTATCTTAAATATAAAATATTATATATGTGTTTAAAAATATCTATTTACATTACTAGAAATGTGTCATTTTCCTACAAAAAAATATTTGCAAATTTTTTTTTACGAATTTTCTTGCAATAATAATTTTACAATTTTTTTTATGAATTTATTTGTGAAAAATAATTTACAAATATTTCTTACAAATTTTTTTACGAAAAATAATCTACAAGAAATTTTTGCAAATTTTGCTACAATTTTAATGATCATAGAAATTGTTTTCCATGGTAAAATTTTATAGAAAATTTTGTAATAATTTTATTTTATTTCTTGCATATTTTTTTGTAAAAATAAATTCACAAATAATGTTTACTAAATGGTAGGAAAATTTCACAAGTAACTTTTCCTAAGGATTTTCTATGACACCCTCTACCCCAACATTAAAACACAATAAATCATTACAAGAAAATGACGATTTTGCGACGGTTATATGGCCTACATTGCGACGGTTAGAACTGCCGCAAAGACAATATTGCGACGGTTTGGGAATCGTCGCAGAATTGTCCGTCACCAGGCAATTTTGCGACGGTTATCAGAACCGTTGCACAAACCGTCGCAAACTTGGAATTGCGACCCTTTCATCAACTGTCGCACCAACTGCCTCTAAATTAATATTATGACTCTTTTTTTACCTGTCAAAAATTATAATTTTTTTTAATTTTAATAAATTTATTAATGTAACAATCCTCATATTTGGCCTCTCAAGGGTTCTATTTCACAATATTTCACTATTTGGCGTGTTTTATCCTTACTTGTGCAATTTTTGGAAAACTTCCCAGAAGGTCACCCATCCTTGTACTACCCCAGGTCAAACACGCTTAACTGTGAAGTTCTGATGAGTAGGCTACCGAAATTTATATGTATGTTGTCAGTATAACTTATACAAATTAATTCATTTAAGTTATCCTCAAATATACAATCTCATATTTGTACTATAATAATAATATATAATAATTTTATATTATGAATAATAATAATAATAGTAATAATAATAATAATAACAATAATAATATATTTAGTTATTCTTTATTTATATGTACTTACTTTTATAATTAACATCTACTTATTTCTATTTAAAATTATAACTTAAATTATTTAATTTTATAATTTATAATGATAATAGAATTTATAAAATTATAAATATTTATTTATTACATACTTATAAATTAAATTTTAATATTTTAAATAATTATTAATTAATTTAATATATTTATTTACCTTAAATCAAACATATAAAATTTAAAAAAATGTATTTATCCTTGTTTTATTTTCTAATTATCAACTATTAATAAAATACTAACTTAAAATCTTATCTAATTATATATAATATTCTCATATCAAATTTAAAAGAAGATATTAGTTATACAAAAATATTAAGATCATATAGTAAATTGTCAATAAGATTTTAGTTAAATAATTTAAAATAATTAATGTTTCAATTATATTGTTAATTAGCAAATAATTTATTCCAAAACTAATTAAATTTTTTATATTAATTTTTAATAAAATTTAATAACTTTTAAATTAACAATTAATTGGATCGATGAAATTCGACACACATCATGAGTTATTGAGCGGAATAACTTTACCAAAATTTATTTTGTAAGTTATCTTAAATCAAACATATAATATTCAAAAAATGTATTTATCCTTATTTTATTTTTTAATTATCAACCATTAATAAAATACTAACTTAAAATCTTATCTAATTATATCATAATATTTTCATATCAAATTTAAAACCAATTCTTACATTTTCGACAAATATAAATTTTCTGAAATATTCCATCAATAATATAACTTTTCCTACAAAAATTTTCTCATCGAAAATATAAATTTTTCGACAGATTGAATTTAATTTTATAAGAAATCATCTTCGATTAATATAACATTTTGTATATATGATTTAAGAGTAAAAGATTTTCAATTTAACGGTTGAATTTACAAAATTTACATTTAATATAAAGTTATTGAGCGGTGTAACACTTAGTAAAATTTACACCGATGTAATTATAACCCCCCTCATATATATATATATATATATTAAATGTGACTTTTACTAAGTATTACACTGCTCAATAACTTTATATTAAATGTAAATTTGGTAAATCCAACTGTTAGATTGAAAGTTCATATCTCTCATAGATTATATATACAAAACTTTATATTAATCCAAGATGATTTGATACTTCATTTATATAAAATAAAATTGATGTAATATATTCATTTCAAAATACACTAAAATATAAACACTTTGATTACCTTCCGGTTGTTCAATTTTAACAAAATTTGATATACACTTATAAAGTGATATGACTTTCAATTTAACGGTTGGATTTACAAAATTCACATTTAATATAAAGTTATTGAGTGTCATAATACTTAGTGAAAGTTACACCGGTATAATTATAACCCCCTATATTATATATATATATATATATAGGGACGGATGCACGTTTGGAATAGTGGGGCACTTGCCCCCACTACTATTTGACATATACGTAATTTTTTATCTAAAAAATAATATATTTTAAAAAATAAAAATTATATTCTAATAAAATAAAATATAGATTCTGAAAAAAAATATTTATTTATTTGATACCTGTCAAATTTTTGAAAGAAATTAATTCTCATGTGATAAAAAAAAATTCTTAATAATGAATTAATTTTTAAAAAAGTTTAATTATAATATATATATTGATATATATGTATATATATATATATATATATATATATATATCTTAATATTCACATATATAATGTAATATATTAAATAATTTTTTGATAAAATAAAATTTGTCCATGTATGTTTATCTTTTGTGTTTTTTATTTATTGTATACGTTGATTGAAAAAATCAAAATAGTAAAATTGTATATATTAATTAAAAAAATCAAAATAAGAAAAATCTGAAGATATATTTTAAAATAAATTATCATCTAAAAATATATATTAGATATTAAAAACATATTTATATCATAAATAAATTAAACTGGATTTTTATAAAATTTAACATATTTATTTTTATATTTTTAATAGTGTTATAAAGATGGAATTTAAAATAAAATTTATAAAATTTAACATTGTAAATTATTCAATAATATGTGATCTGATAACTCAAAAATTAAGTTATAAAATGATAATTATATTTATTTATATACTCTAACACATCTTACATACAAGATAAATTCATAAGTTTGTTAAAAGATAAATTTATATTCTAGTCACGATTTTGAAATTATATAAAGAAAAAAAAATCGTGTACCTCATGTTAAAGGAAATATATATAAAATTGTTAATAAAATATAAGTTTATTAAGATAATATACATAATACTTAAAAAAAATTTAATTTTAATAAAAAAAAATTGTCTTGTAGATTGCGACGGTTCATAGTAAACCGTCGCGCGACGGTTCATAGTAAACCGTCGCAATGCTGAAAAATTTTGCGACGGTTTATGACTAACTGTCGCAATGTTAAAAAAAATTTGCGACGGTTTATGACTAACTGTCGCAATCTTCAACAAATTTTGCGACGGTTTACGATAAACCGTCGCAATGTTGAACAATTTTGCGACGGTTTTTTATAAACCGTCGCAATGTTAAACAAATTTTGTGACGGTTTATCATAAACCGTCGCAATGTTCTACAAATTTTGCGACGGTTTACGATAAACCGTCGCAATGTTGAACAATTTTGCGACGATTTTGAAAAACTGTCGTGTGAAGGGTCGCAATATCAAAGCGACGACGGTTTCTGGATAACCGTCGCAATTTGTCCGTCGCAATTTATCATTTTCCTTGTAGTGAATGTAAACTATAATTTTCTGAGTAAATAAAATCTTTCATGGATAAAACAAGTGCCTCAAATATCAAAAGGTAGAAGATTCACATTCACAACTCATAAACTATAATTCTAATGTAGAAATTACAAAAGAAAAGAAACTAAGGTTTTCAAAACAGTTTAATGGAACCAACATCCTAGGCTAGTCCTAACTAAAGCCCGATGTCACATATCCTATCAGAACACGCCCATCTGAAGCCTTAGCTTTATCACCAACATCTTCTTGTTGATGATCACAACAAGGGAGTGAGAAACATCTCACTCGGTTTCTAGTGTAAAAATAATAGTTAGGCATAGGAATGACAAAAATACCCGCACCCGCAATCACTATGGATAATAAATGGATAGGCTAATAGGGTACCCGCAGATAATGGGGATGGATAATTTTTTACCCGTTTATAAATGGGGCGGGGGCGGGTATGATGATATCTATACTCGCGGGAACTTGTTTAATAATATTTCTTAAATATCCTAATTATCCTTATACCACATAATCCTAAAACTACACTCTCTCATCTTATTTTCTTACAAAAGTGAGGTTGATGAAGTTACCAACACGTGTTAAACATGTTATAGAATTGTGTTGGATGTAATTTGATTAATTTTCTAGTTTTGATTGGACCAATATGATTTATGTATTTTAAGTTGTTTACTTTTGTTTGGACTTATGAGATTGGATTATTGTAACTTTGTGATGAGACTTTAACTTACTCGTGAGATTGATGTATTTTAAGTTATTGATTATCTTGCATTTTTATTATTATTTCAACAAAATTAATGTTAAATACAAGTTCAAAATTAACATTGAATTTTTATTTTTAATATTTCAATGACATTAAATATAAACTTAAAATTATTTGTAATATAATTTTTTTAATTTCTTAAAAAATTTATAAATATCCGTGGGTATTTAAGAAATTCATGGATACTGCTTAATGGATACCCCCGCAGATATGGGATGGGTATGGGGCCAATTTTCATCCAGCGGGGCGAGGGCGGGTTTACTATTAGCTGCCCCCATAGGGCCCTATTGCCATCCCTAGTTAGGCAACACACACACAAATCAAAATAAGCACAACCATAACTACACATTAATCAGGTGCAAATTTAAATTATACATACAACATTAACACATGTACAGTCATTCATCATGCAATGATGTCATGGACTCGACTTGTAGATGCATGCATGTGGCGTCAATCACATATCACATATCACTGGTGTGCTGCCTAAACAACACACCTAAGGTAGTCTAGGAGTACATGTAGGGAGCTACCCATACACTCTCAACTAGAAAGATGTACTGCTAGGGTCTGGTCGGGATAGCGAAGCTATGCAAGTAACGTCTCGTGCTCACAAACGGGCGGAATTGAGACATCCAAACCGCACTATCCCCTAGGACTCCCCCAAGTTGTTACACAAGGAGGGTCTTCCCTAATGGTGTACTCCATATCGTACCCTTCACATAGATGCACATGATGCATGTCACACACATTCACACTTCATGGACTCATCACTTTACTTGTCATAGTTCCTCATATATCATCATATTTCATATCTCATATTCACTTTTCACATTATCTCATTTCATCATGTTTCACATTTTTATAGTCATAGTGTTCACAATATCATGTCATTCACATCATGTCTCATGTCATTTGTTTCACATTTCACATAGTCACACTCATAATTATTCCTCATAGGGTTTCGCACAGGAACCCACAAAACACTCTAATTCATATCAAAACATATTCATTTTCAAAATTAATCACATATTCATACATTACATCCAACACGGAACACAACAGAACAATCAAAAAACAAAATAGAAAATATTCATATTTTGTCTATTTCTCATAGGATTCTCTCAGGAACCCACAAAACACTCTAATTCATATCAAAACATATTCATTTTCAAAATTAATCACATATTCATACATTACATCCAACACGGAACACAATAGAACAATCAGAAAGAAAAATATAAAAAATTCATATTTTTTCTGTTCCTAGAAGCATGCATCAAGCAAGGGATTGGGGGCCAATCCTACTACCCAATAATTATTCTCACACCCTTGAGCGAGATTTCTCACTCCCCCTTACCTAGATAAGCAGAAGATGAAGCTAGAGCAGAATTTGGCTGATCTCATTCTTTTGGTTCTCCTTGGTCTTCAGAGAGTGTGTCTAGGAGCAGTGCTAGAGTCTGTTATTTATAGATGTTAGAAGTGGCCAGAATGGCCCGTTTCGGATCCAGAAAGGCCTGTTCTGGATGATTTCATCATGTATTAAATTCGCATATGGAATGTACCGTTTTAAACCAGAATGACCCATTCTGGAGTTGAGTTTATAACTTATAACGACCATGTTTGGAACGGTCCATTCCCAACTTTGGAACGGTCTATTCCCAACTAGGGTTTATAGGCCTTTTTAGTAGTTTGAAACGGCCCATTTCAATTTGGGAACGGCCCGTTCTCGGCTACTAAATCACCCTTATTTGGGCTTTGAGCCTTCATATAATTTGTGAAAATCGAGGTGTTACATTTTCCTACCAATTTTAATCTGCAGGAAAAATATTTTTTTTTAAAATTTATAAGTTTAATAATTAAAATATTTTTAATTAAAAATGTTATTTTACTAAATTATTTATAAATATATCATTATAATTAATTTTATTTTAATTTTTCATTTAAATTAAATTAAATATATAAAATTTTAAAATTCAAAGTATTTACTTAATAAAATATTATTTTACTAAATTAATTATAAATATTTCATAAAAATTAATTTTAATTTAAAATATTAATAAATTAAATATTTATTTTAATTAAATGCATAAATTAATGATGATGAGTTTTAATTTAACGATAGTTTTTAAAATAAATTTATTTAATAAAAAAATAATTTTTTAAAAATATTAAATATTTTAAGAGTTAAAATAATTTATAATAATATAATTTTGTTGTTCAATATAATAAATTAATCATTTTTTTAAAGACATGATCTAATTAATATTTAAAGAAAATTTCAAGTCCCACATCGATTGAAAATAAAACAATTAAAAAGTATATAAGTTGGGGCAACACTTACCTTACAAGTTGATTTATATGGTTGAGTGTCAGACTTATAATCTACAATTTAAGAGTTTAAAAGGTTATGTATCACATATTAGAGGCATGAAAACAAATTTCTTAATGCTTCAAATGAATTCATTGTGAGCATTTGAAGGTTGAAGAACTACTAATAGAATTTATAGTAATTTATTTGACTTTTTTCGTAAGAAATAAGAAATTTTCTTACAGAATTTCTTGCGAAAAAATTCTTTGGAAACTTTCCTGCGAATTTTTTTCGTAAGAAATTTTACATGAAAATTTCTTACGAATTTTAAAATTTTTAAAATTATATTATCCACGAAGGTATTATTTGCAGATTAAATTTTGCAGAAAAATTTGTTGAAATAATGTTTGCTGCGAATTTTTATACAAAATTCACATGAAAAGTCGTATGTAATAAGCGAAATTATAGTAGTGTTATATAAATTTTAAATATTATTTATATACTCAAATATAGTATTTTTTTGGCATAAATAATTTATTAAAAAATTTAGTTATATATAATAAAAAAATATAACCTATGAAACACACATGTTAAAGTACTTGCATGATAAAAATAAATTGAGATTAAGAGAATTCCTAAAAATATCCTCATTGAAGAAAAACACGGGGTGGCAATGGGTAGGATTTGGGTAGGATATTGTAGTACATGTCTCCATATTCACGTTTTAAAAAAATACCCATACCCAATTCCATACCTGCACAGGTAACCATTTAAATCATCATCACCATACTCATTGAGTACCTGTATATTCATATCCACACTCAGGACTCACATTTTACTTGTATATAAAGTAAATAAATCAATAAAGAGATAATATTTCATACAAGCAAACGTAATATTAATTTGTTAGGTCTTTAACATTACAAAAATCTAATATAACAATTCTTATAAATAAAGATTACAAAACATTCAATTCTTGTAAATAAACTTTAAAAAAAAATCAATATAATAAAAGTTGTAATTAAACTTCCAATATCATCATCATGTTCTAACCATATTCTCTAAGATATGTGAAAAAAATTATACAAAAATTAGTTAGATTAAAATTATAGATTAAATTATAAACTATAAATCTTAAAAAAATAAATATGTAGACATTTGATCTTATGTTGGAATCAATTTCTTCATATTTTTGAAAACGCTTGTATTCCAAATCCATATATTATTTTGGTCTAGTAATACCAATAAAAACTACATGACAAAAAAATGAATGATTAGACAATTTAAATTAATAATTAAAATCAACGATAAAAAATAAAACAATGTTTATTAAACAAACAAAGTTTAATTATTTATTACCTTGTTACTTGTATTTCAATCAACTTTGTAGATACATAAATGCCTCTAAAGTAAATTAATGGAGCTCAGAATGATGAAAACTCAAAAATCTACCTCATGTAACACCCCAATTTTTATAAAATTATATTAATAATACGTAGTATTTATTTTAATGTTTTAACGTGTTTATTAGAAGGGTTTTTAATATTATTTACTTATTTGATATGAACTTTATTTTTATATAAAACAATTGCTATTTTTACTAAAAGGGAGAAGTACATTTTATATTATTGATCTATTTTATGTGAGCTCTATTTTAATATATAAATGATTTTTAATTAATATTTGGATTATTTGCTATAAGACTATTTTTATGAAAATATGTTTTATCAAGCATTATGTTTATGTTATTTATTAAAAGGAGGAAATATGTTTAATTATTTTATGAGAAGGGAAGGAGAGACGTAGTGGTCTTTTGCTAAATATTATTATTATTATTATTATTTCTAAGAAAGGCGATGGTCAGGAATTATTTTCACATCTCTCACTTTCTCTTTCTTTTCTACGCGTTGTGCTTTGAAGACTCAAGAGAACCATGAGGAGGAGGTCACCGGGGAACCGTATGTGCTTCGTCTTCTACTCATCATGTAACAGCCCAATTTTCATAGAATGTACGAGGGCCCAAAAAGCCCAATGAGGGTAATTTAGTAATTCACAGGGGTGTTTTAGTAGCCTAGAACGGGCCGTTCCAAGTTACTAAAACGAAGGTGATTTAGTGGCTTGGAGCGGACCTTTCCCAAAATGGAATGGGCTGTTCCAAACTATTAAATTTGCCTATGATTCTTAGTTGGGAACGGGCCGTTCCCAACTGGAACGGGCCTTTCTAGATTTCAAAAATGGCCTTTGAACCTTATTGAGAACGGGCCGTTCTGGTTTCAGAACGGGCCGTTCCAAAATATGACTGTTGAGAGTTTTAATGCAAACCCCAGAACGAGCCGTTCTGGTTTGAGAACGGACCGTTCTAGATGTGAATTTTACACATGACGTGAGATTTCAGAACTGGCCGTTCCAGATTTGAAACGGGCCATTTCGCGAATCCTGATGCCTATAAATTGAGTTCTCTGGCACTCCTAAAATCATATTTTTCAGTTCTGACTTCTTTCTTCTACATTCTCTTCTCTCCCTTCTACACTCTCTGAAGATCGAGGGGCACTTAGAGGAGGAGACCAAGAGATCTCTATTTTATTTTTAACTACTGTTTATCCAAGTACGGGGGAAAAATGGATTATTTGTATGTAAAGTTACATGAGGGAATTGGGTAGAGGAAGAGTCCCTTAGGATTATGAGTAATTTTATAATTATTTCTATTTGGAGAATTATTGGTCTTATGTGATTCTGTATGTATTTAGGACTACGAATATATGATTAATTTGTAAAAATGATGCTCTGGGAGAGAGAACAAAATTATAGAAAAGTTCCTGTAAGTTAGGTTTTGGAAAAATTGGATTATTTCTGTTTGAGGAATTAATGATCCCATTAGATTAGGTATGTGTTGAGGATTAGAAATATATATTTAATGTGTAAGAATGATGATCTGGGAGAGAGAACGAAATTGTAGAAAAGTGCCTATGAGTTAGGTTTTGGAATAATTAGGGGTTTTACCATTTATGTTAAGATTATATTAAATTGGTAATTCCATTGATTATTATATTAATTTATGAATGTTATTGTTATATTACTTGATAAGAATTGATGATCTAGATGTGAATTGCTCGAAGGGCGTGTAAACCCTTATTTTGTTGGACTTATCTATTGTGTATGTGATATGAAATTGTGTATGTAATATGGAATTGAGATATGAGATGAGATGTTGCATGAATATGATTATGGTTGTGATTATGGTTCCTCACACTAATGACCAGGGATGAGACGAACCTTGAGTGGCGATGCTATAAGGACGAGCGTGCCCCTGGCATGGTGTGGGATGAGTGAGGCAATTAACACGCATCACTTATGTCAAATATGGCAGCCCTGACATAGGGTTAATTGCAAGACTTGTGTGGATTGTAATGTGATTGTGGTTCCTCAGACTAATGACCAGGGATGAGACAAACCTTGAGTAAGTGATGCTACAAGGACGAGCGTACCCCTGACATGGTGTGGGATGAGTGAGGCAATTAACCCGTATCACTTGTGTCAGATGTGGCCTGGCCTTGGCATAATGTTAATAGTAAGATTTGTGTGGATTGTAATAGATTTGTTTGATTATGAATTGCGATATGAAGATGATGAATTATTGATAGAATGATGATATATCTATAGAAACGCTTGTAAATAACATTTCAAGTTATGATGAGATGATGTTGTGAATTCCCTTGTGTGCTTTATATATAAATGTTTTCTTTTCTCACCGTACAATTTATGGATGTTTTAGGTGAGGAAGATCCGACTTTGAGTGGCATCTAGAATGTCAACTGTTGAGTTGTGGGTGTGCTTTGATATTGTGACATCGGGGCAGAGAATTCTAGGATAAATTTTTATATGTATTTAGAGTTATACCTTCTCTTTTGAAAACAATTTGTAAACTCTCAAGTTTTACTTTCTAAATTTCATTTTTAATTATTTTGGTTATTTATGAAGGTTTTATGTAAACCCTTTTTACCAACGTTGAATATTTTATTCTTTAGTTTATTTACAAGATTTATTTATATATGTGTTGGGGTAGTAAGGGTGTCACATTTTGTGGTATCAGAGCCAGGTTGATCCCATCGGCCGTGAGTTATGAGTCTATTATGCTTGTTTGGTAGATGAAAGATGGAATGAATTGATTGTGGAACTTATTGATATGCTAGTGTGATGATTGATTATGTTTGTGGTTTATTTAATTATGTTCATTATTTTCTCATAATTTGGCTGATAGACATGATATGGCTTGGTTGATGTTATTTATGATTGTTTTTCTTCATTCTCATGATTACTTATTTTTTTTGATACTTCTTGCTTATGTAAGAAGTAGTGGTTGGGTGGTATTGCTCGTGTTGTGAGCATAGGTGCAAGTAGTAGTGGACGAAGTATCGTCCTAATAAACTAGAAACTATTGGAACTTTGAGTGTGGGTGAGACATTGAATAGTCGAGTGTATTGAGTGTTTAGGGTTGATGGAGTTTCTAGAATCTATAGTTGTAGCGATTGAATCCAAGGAGGTTGTATATGAGAATTGGAGTTTTGGTATCCTTGATGAGAGATTGAAATGTTGGTAATTCCCTTGAGTGTTGGTGCTGGCCTGTTAAACGTTTATGGTTTAGGTAGCATGTGAGTTTTATTTTCTAAGTCTGTTGTGCTAAATATTTGAGTTGTTTTGGTTTAGGATTGTAGTGAGAAGCTTGAATATGAAGTTGAGGTGTGAGTTTGGAAGGGTTGAGGTATTTTTGTGGCCTTAGATATATTGATATACTATTGCTGTTTGGTGTAGAGGATATTTTCGTTGCAGTTTTGTTGTGCAAGTATGAGTACCATATTGACAGATTTAGATTTTATATTCTTCACAAAAGTTGTAGCCTTGGACGTTATCTTTCCAATGGAACTAGAATCAGGTAAAACGGAGGTCTATAACTCCAGTTATAGCTGCTTGGGTGATCAAAGGTCTAGCTATAAGTGCTTAATATATTTGTCGTGATTTTTGAATTTTTAGCTAAGAAGATAATCATATTAGAATTTTATGTTTTCATAAGAGTTATAGCTTATTCTCTTAGCTTTCTTTTGAGATAGGTTTGAGATCATTTGGATGAGTATAACTCTCTGTGTGTCATTTTCTTTGACAGTTGTTGAAGGGAGGTGTATGTTGTTATGATGTTTTTGAGTTGTTAGGCATAGTAAGGATAAAAGCTGATTTGGATATGATGTTCTGAGGTGTTGTCATTGAGAGGTTGTTTAAGATGGTATGATGCTATATGGTAAGGTTGGTTCATGTACATGTTGTATGGAGTAAATGATGATTGATTCGTACATGCTTAGGGACGGTATCTATGAATGTTTGAAGTAGGTGTTCTAATATTATTTGATATGCATGTATGTTGATATGAGGATAGATGAACTTATATAACAATTAGTGGGTGTTTGTGTGTTTAGTAAGATTGACCTTAGGATGTGGTATCATCAAATTAGAGTTGAGGATGAAGATATATACCAGACAGTTTTATGCTAGTTATCTAAGTGTGATTTTTGATTGTATGAGGTGAATGTTCTAGGCCCTATAATTTCTAGTGGAGATATAACGTAGATCTACCTAAGGTAGAAGTTGTGCTTAAGTGGGAGATACCAAAAGTCAATTAGTGAGGATAAGAGTTTTCTTATATTAGTTTATTATTATAGGAGAGTTATTGAGAAAATTTCTAGGATATCATTACCTTTGACTAGATTGACTAAGAAGATTGTTGTCTTTGTGTCGGATAGTGTGAGATAGTTTCCAAACTCTAAAGGAAAGATTGCATAGTGTTACCGGATTTTAGTAAGTCTTATGTGGTATATAGTGATGCTTCTAAGATGGGTTGGTTGGAGTATGGATGCAAGAAGGAAGGGTAGTAGCTTATGTGTCTAGGCAATTGAAAATTCATGAGAGGAATTACCTTACCATGACATTGAGTGAGCAGTTGTGATATTTACACTAAGATTTGGAGACACTACCTATATAATTATAAGCTTGAGGTATTTAGTGATCATTAGAGCCTTAAATATCTATTTGACCCGAGAGAGTTGAATATAAGACAAGAGAGATAGTTGGAATTTCTTAAGGACTAGGATTTTAATCTTAGTCGTTATTTGGGTAAAGTCAATATAGTAGTCGATGCTTTGAGTAGGAAACCTTTACATTCATTTTCACTTAAGATTTGAGAGATGGACCTTTTGGCTCGGTCTATGGATTTAAGTTTGAATTGTGAAGTTACTCCTAGTAGTGTGAAACTAAGTATGACTCGAGTAACGAATGGATGGTTGAAAGAAATTAGAGAAGCACATTTAGATGATTCATTTTGGTGGTAAAACATGAGGCTATAGGACAAGATAGTGGATGAGAGTTTGCCTTGGATGTAGGAGAGTGGTGAGATTTAGATACCGAGTATGAGTACCTAGTAAACTTATGCCTATGTGTTTGATCTTTGGAGAGGGTCATAGAAGTAAAGCTAATATTGTGACAGATGCCTTGAGTAGGATGATCATTCATCTATCATTTTTGATGATGTATGTATTGGATTTAATTGAGGAGGTTAAAAACATAAGCGTGATGTATAAGCTCACCCTTAAGAGCATTGGATTGGGTATGTCAAAAGTAACTAGTGAATTAATGGATGAGATTAGATAAGCCTAGGAGTTAGATCTTTTCTTAGTGAACCAAGTGGAGAGAATTGGTAGGGGTATGGATAGCCCTTACAAGTGGAGGTTGATGGTGTTTTAGGGGTTCCAGGATAAAATATATGTGCTTAGTAATCCCAAATTAAGGAAGATGATCTTAGAGAAAGAACATAAGAGTATTCTTAGCATTCATTTAAGAGCTACTAAGATGTATCAGAGTGGCGTAGCGGAAGTGTGGTGGCCTAAGATGAAGAGAGAAGTAGAGGAGTTTGTGTACTCGTGTGTAGTATTCCAGAAGTCTAAGGTGGAACACTAGAAGTCTTTAAGATTTTTATAGCCTTTAGACGCCCTAGTTTGGAAGTGAGATAGTGTGTGAATAGACATTGGTTGTAGGTTTGCCTAAGATGCTTAAGAATTTGATTCTATTTGGGTTGTAGTGGATAGAATCACCAAGTTTACTTGTTTATAATAGACATTCCTTGGTGAAATTGATAGAGTTGTACATCTATAAGGTAGTGAGGTTGCATGGGAATTAGAAAGCAAGATGCGAGGAGTCTATCCATTGCAAAAATTTTGGTGACGAAATTTCATAAGGGAGGGGAGAATTGTAATAGCGCAATTTTCATAGAATGTACGAGGGCCCAAAAAGCCCAATGAGGGTAATTTAGTAATTCACAGGGGTGTTTTAGTAGCCCAGAACGGGCCGTTCCAAGTTACTAAAACGAAGGTGATTTAGTGGATCGGAACGGGCCTTTCCCAAAATGTAACGGGCCATTCCAAACTATTAAATTTGCCTATGATTCTTAGTTGGGAACGGGCCGTTCCGGATTTCAGAAATGGCCTTTGAACCTTATTGAGAACAGGCCGTTCTGGTTTGAGAAAGGGCCGTTTCAAAATATGACTGTTGATAGTTTTAATGCAAACCCCAGAATGGGCCGTTCTGGTTTGAGAACGGGCCGTTCTAGATGTGAATTTTACACATGACGTGAGATTTTAGAACGGGCCATTTCGGATTTGAAACGGGTCGTTCCACGAATCCTGATGCCTATAAATTGAGTGCTCTGGCACTCCTAAAATCATATTTTTCAGTTCTGACTTCTTTCTTCTACATTCTCTTCTCTCCCTTCTACACTCTCTGAAGATCGAGGGGCACTTAGAGGAGGAGACCAAGAGATCTCTATTTTAGTTTCAACTGTTATTTATCCAGGTACGTGGGAAAAAGGGATTATTTGTATGTAAAGTCACATGAGGGAATTGGATAGAGAAAGAGTCCTTTAGGATTATGAGTAATTTTATAATTATTTCTGTTTGGAGATTTATTGGTCTTATGTGATTCTGTATGTATTTAGGACTATGAATATATGATTAATTTGTAAAAATGATGCTCTGGGAGAGAAAACAAAATTATAGAAAAGTTCCTGTAAGTTAGGTTTTGGAAATATTGGATTATTTTTGTTTGAGGAATTAATGATCCCATTAGATTTGGTATGTGTTGAGGATTAGAAATATATATTTAATTTGTAAGAATGATGATCTGGGAGGGAGAATGAAATTGTAGAAAAGTGCCTGTGAGTTAGGTTTTGGAATAATTGGGGGTTTCACCATTTATGTTAAGATTATATTAAATTGGTAATTCCATTGATTATTATATTAATTTATGAATGTTATTGTTATATTACTTGATAAGAATTGATGATCTAGATGTGAATTGCTCGAAGGGTGTGTAAACCCTTATTTTGTTGGACTTATCTATTGTGTATGTAATATGGAATTGAGATATGAGATGAGATGTTGTATAGATATGATTATGGTTGTGATTGTGGTTCCTCACACTAATGACCAGGGATGAGATGAACCTTGAGTAGTGATGCTATAAGGACGAGCGTACCCCTGGCATGGTGTGGGATGAGTGAGGCAATTAACACGTATCACTTATGTCAAATATGGCAGCCCTGGCATAGGGTTAATTGCAAGACTTGTGTGGATTGTAATGTGATTGTGGTTCCTCACATTAATGACCAGGGATGAGACGAACCTTGAGTAAGTGATGCTACAAGGACGAGCGTACCCCTGACATGGTGTGGGATGAGTGAGGCAATTAACCCGTATCACTTGTGTCAGATGTGGCGTGGCCTTGGCATAGTGTTAATTGTAAGATTTGTGTGGATTGTAATGGATTTGTTTGATTATGAATTGTGATGTGAAGATGATGAATGATTGATAGAATGATGATATATCTATAGAAACGCTTGTAAATAACATTTCAATTTATGATGAGATGATGTTGTGGATTTCCTTGTGTGTTTTATATATAAATGTTTTCTTTTCTCACTGTACAATTTGTGGATGTTTTAGGTGAGGAAGATCCGGCTTTGAGTGGCATCTAGAATGTCAACTATTGAGTTGTGGGTGTGCTCTGATATTATGACATCGGGGCAGAGAATTCTAGGATAAATTTTTATATGTATTTAGAGTTATACCTTCTCTTTTGAAAACAATTTGTAAACTCTCAAGTTTTACTTTCTAAATTTCATTTTTAATTATTTTGGTTATTTATGAAGGTTTTATGTGAACCCTTTTTACCAACGTTGAATATTTTATTCTTTAGTTTATTTACAAGATTTATTTATATATATGTTGGGGTAGTAAGGGTGTCACACATCAAGGTAAGGAGGAGTGAAAACCTCACTTCGGGGTGTGGGAATAACTGTTAGGTAGCAGGATTGGCCCTCAATCCCTTTCCTGGTGTATGTCTATAAGAACAAACACTTTATGAAAGTTTTATATTTTACTTTCTGATTGTTCTGTTGCATTCCTTGTGTGATTCTAAGTGTGAATATGCATATTTAATTATGAGAATAGATAAGTTTCGATATGAATTAAAGTGCTCTTTGGGTTCCTACAAGAAACCATATGAGAAACAGACAAATTTTGAATATTTTTTGTTTTGGCTTTTGAGTTTTCTATTGTGTTCCTTGATGATTACTAAGTATTAATGTATGCTTAATCTTGAGTTTTAATATGTTTTGATATGAATTAGAGTGCTTCATGGGTTCCTACGGGAAACCCTATGAGAAACAGACAAATTTTGAATGTTTTCTATTTTGGCTTCTGAGTTTTTTGTTGTATTCCCTGATGATTACTGAGCATGAATGTATATTTAATTTTGAGTTTGAATATATTTTGATAGGGATTAAAGTTCTTTATGGGTTCCTACGGGAAACCCTACGAGCAACAGGTAAAATATGAACATTTTCTGTTTTGATGTTTGAGTTTTCTATTGCATTCCTTGATGTTTGTTGAGTGTGAACATATGTTTAATTTCAAAAACATATGTTTTAAGCCATGTTTAAAGGTGCTAATGGTGTGATAACTACATTATAATTGTGTTAATGTAAGTGATGTGTTTCTATGAGCATGATGAGGATGAGAATCTCTTATATGTAACCTTGTGACTATGAGTATGAGAAATGTGAAATTTGAACAAGTGACATGAATTTGTGAATGTGTGACATGCATCATATGCATTTATGTGACGGGGTACGATATGGAGTACATCGTTAGGGAAGGCCCTCTAAGTGTGAAACATCTTGGAGGAGTCCTAGGGGATAGCCTAGTTCGGAAGGCCCAATTCTGCCCGTTTGTGTGCATGGGACATATCTTGTGCGGCTTTGTTATCCCAACAAGACCCTAACAATACATCTTCCTAGTTGAGAGTGCGCGGTTGAACCGGCATGTGCTCGTAGATTACGCCAAGTATGTTGATTTGGTAGCATACCACGTGATATGTAATTATGAGACATGTGACTGGCGCCACATATGCATGCATTTATGAGTCGAGTCCATGACATCATTGTATGATAAATGAATGTGCATGTGATACTGATTATGTATGTGTATTGTTTATATGTGATTTGTGCTTGTGACTTGTATTATGTTTGTTGTGTGTGTATTGTCTAACAATTGTTTTTGCACCTGAACCTGAGAGAGATATTTCTCACTCCCCTGTTTGTTTGTGTATGTTTAAAATTGTATTGCAGGTGATCATCAGCAGGGGGTGTTAGTGATGAAGCTTAGGCTTTTGTATTGGGCATGCTCTGATTAGGACATGTGAAACCAAGGGATATAATAGGATGTTTTTTTTTTTTTTTACTTTTTAAATTGGATTACTTATATGTTATTTCGTTCATTAATTATAATTAAGTTGTCTATTTACTTAGGTGATTTTGATTATTGAATTATTTCATTATGAAAGTGTTTTAAGATGTGAATGTGAGCTTTTTACCCTTATTATTTGATATAATTGTAAATTTATGTGTGGGGTAGAGGGTGTCACACCTCATGTGCTAAATGCAAATTCTGAAGCCACAGTTGAAATTGGGATTACCAAAACATCCTTAACAATTCTTTGCAAAATTGGATACTTGATCCCATTTGTTTTCCACTATCCAAGAATGTCAAAAGTAGCACTCATAGGCTAAACTTTTTCTTCCAAGTAGAGCTCTATTTTAGACTTTATTTGTGTTTTAGTTGTATGATTCACAAATGAGTCATAATCACTAAGAAAATTACTAATACTTAGACTATCTAAGTTTGACTCATTGATAATTTATTCATGAAGTTGAACTTTCTACTATTCCCTTAGCTTTAGTTTTATACTCTTCAAACAATGAGTAGCATAATTTCTTAATATTATTAATTTCAATTAAAAATGAGCTACCATAAAAGTTTAGGAAAAAGTACTTCAACTTGTATCTTGGATATAATATTATTACATTAATTAATATATTTATATCTATATAAATAAATTATTGTTAAGTAATTATATATATAGGAGGGATCCGTTTACTCCAGGTGTAAGTCTACCTAGACTTACTCTACTCAGTCACTCATGTTTACATCAAATTTCAATGATCCAACCGTTGAATTTAAATTTCTTCATGCATAGATCAAGTCTGCAAAATTTTTAAAAATTTGAAAATGATTTGATACTTCATTTCATTAATTCAAATTGACGGATAATCATAAAATTATTTTATTTATTGATTTGAATTAATGAAAAGAAGAACTTGATCAGCGAAAATTACAAAGAAATAATACTAAGGTTTCCAAAATAATTTAATAAGAACAACATCCTAATATAATCATATCTACGCCCTGATGTCGCAGGTCCTATCAGAGCAAAACCCAATATAGAAGCCTAAGCTTCATCACCAACATCCTCAACCTCACGCTGATAATCACCTGTATAACAATCAAAGAAAAACAACACAAAAGAAAAGGGAGTGAGAAACATCTCACTCTGGCTCACAGTGTAGGAATACACACTGGATAGCCAAACATAAATAAGACATGTATATGTACATAGCATAGATGGATTAACAACTGTAACGACCCGCCAGGTCTCACACTGTCTATAGCGTCCAAATACAAATATAAAAATAACATCTCACCACTAAACCATTATATATATAATGAGAATACACAACTAAAAAAAATCTCAATATATATATATACAACTGAAAATAGAGAAATAATACCCTATACAACAACTAGGTAGTCAAAAACTACCAATCAACTAACTACAACGTTAGCTCTCCTCCTGAGTCTCGAAGCTCACCCAATCCAGCAGAACACCTATCCCGATCTGCTCGCATACCAAGGTATGGTCATCGCAGTCCCAACCACATAGGGAAAACATGCAAGGGTAAGCTCACAACAAGAATCATAAAAAAATAGCCTCAACATAATAATAAACAACAATAGAATTCTACTTTCAACTTGCAACACAAAGCAACATAACATTTACAATAATAGATACACAAAATCATCTAATAGTAACAACATTTTCAACATATCACACTTTATTCAAATTGGCCGCTTGTAATCGGTATAGCTCGGCCTGGCCCCTATACCGTGGTTGCTTCATACATGTGTGCCTCGACCTTGCCCACACACGGGACCAACCAAGCCTAGAGGAGAACAACACATTATCCACTCCAAGGAACAACTTTCCAAGGGGTGTTTTTAAACAAATTGGGCTCTCAGATCACCACAACTATCTCAATCTGCACAATGGGATGAGCAACTTCGAAAACTTCTCCTCTAGTCCTAGTGATCAACAATTCATCACAACACAATCACAGCTTAACAACACAGCAACAAATATACAACTCATATCAACAATAAATCAACTCATCAAAAACTTATGCGTTGTCACGCATTTCAACTCAGAGATCTCCAACAACTGAGGTTGAGCAGTCTAGGTGGCATAAACCTTACCGAATCCAGCGTTTGACCTCTCTCAACCAGGTCAGGTATAGAACAGCGTTAGGAACTCTGAAGAGAACTAGGTATAGACAACAATAGTTGATTGCTCAGGTGTGCCACTTAGACTCGGAGGTCCAGTACTACTATCAGGACAGAAGGGTTTGGGTATGAGCCTACCACGGCCTTGGCTAGCATCACCAATCCACATATGGAGTTAGCCCACCCACTGTCCTCCAAGTACCATGCACCCTCCAGTACCTAGTCAAAGACTACATCTCTAACTAGATACCTTACTCAAAATTGGACATTCAACCATGACATGGATCGACTACTTCCATGTCGCCCACACAGTACTAAGGGATACAACTTTAAAACAACTTTCAACTTATCACCTTAGTACTATGTATCTCAACATAGGACATATATCTTCACCATATGTCCCCAACTTTCCAACTATACAACAATAGGCAGCTTTACAACTTTACGACAATAAACAACTTGACAACTTTACAACTATAGGCATCATAACAACTTTACAACAATAGACATCTTATAAATATAATAGGTACCTTATAGCAATACAACAATAATAGGTACCTTACAGCAATACAACAATAAACATCTTACAACAATAGACAACTCATACAACTTTAAACAATTTTTACAACTTTACAATAATAGGCAACTTATACAACTTTCAACGACTTTTACATCAATAAACTACATCAAGTTATACATCTCAACTTATTAATCATTCAACAATAAACAACATAAAAATAACTTAGTTTCACAACGTATAGCAACATTAAACAACACATCACATATTATCAACACACAACATATGAACAACTTAACCATTTTCAAAGAAAACAAGGTATGAAGCTTCCCTAACCTGAAGATTGGCTCAGTATTGCCAAGAGCTGAGAAGAAGTGGAATTTCCTTTCGAAGCTCAACCCGAGAACCTCCAACTTCCAAAATTAAGCTTCTTGGCCTAGAATCCTTCTCTCTAAAACTTCTCTCTAAGTTCTCCATTTCTTCCCCCTTCAATGCCTTTTTATAGAGGTTCAAGAGTGGCCAGAACGGCCTGTTCCGAATCCGGAACGGCCCGTTCTGCACCCTTTCACCATGTGCAGAAAGCATATGCAGAACGGGCCTGTTCTGAAATCAGAACGGCCCATTCTGGAACTCATCCAAAAAGGCCCGTACTCCAACCAGAACGACCCGTTCTCCAACTAGAATGATCCGTTATAGGGTTTGGAACGCCTCGTTCTCAACTACAATTTACAGGCCTATTTAGTAGTCTAGAACGGCCTGTTCCAGTTTGGGAACGGCCCGTTCTGGGCTACTAAATCTCCCTTGTTTTAAGCTTTTGGAATGGCCCGTTCCAATTTTGGAATGCCCCGTTCCAGTTTGCCAACTGCGTTACAATACCTCCCAACAAACAAAAATTTTCGTCCCCGAAAATAGGCTTACCTGAAAAGAGAATTGGATACCGTTCCTTGAACTAACTCTCCATCTCCCAGGTCGCCTCACCAATAGCTGTATCCCAAAGAACTTTCACCAAGCTGATGGATTTGCCCCTAAGCTCTTTCAACTTGTGATCAACCACAGCTATCGATCTCTTCTCATAGGTCAAGTTGTCTCTAACTTGCACCTCATCCATCTCTACCACATGACTTGGATCATAAACCGACTTTCCCACTAGAAAACTTGAACACATGTTCCATCTCAGAAAATCCCAAAGGCTTCTCTGCCTTCTATCAACTTATGATTTCTACCTAATATAGGCAAACCTCATCCTTTCTTGAATTAACTTCACCTCCTCAATAGTTTGTAAAACTAACTCTAGGTCTGCAACTACCAACTCACCATCTTTGATACCAATACAAAGGAATCCCACATTTCCTACCAGGCAATGCTTCAAATCTCAATACTAGTATGAGAGATATTGTTATACATAAACTCTACCAGTATTAAGACTTCCTCCCAACTCCCTAAGTAGTCTAGCACACAAGCCCTCAACAAATCCTCCAAGGACTAAATAGTCCTCTCTGACTGACCATCCATCTGTGGATGGTAAGTAGAACCCAATCTCAACCTCGTGCCTAAGGCTTGGTGTAGACTCTGCCAAAAATCTGGAAGTGAACCTCGGATCCTATCTGAAATAATACTGAAAGGCACTCCGTGCAATCGTACTATTTCCTTCACACACAGCTATGTCAACTTCTCCAAGGATCACTTGATATTGACACGTAAGAAATGTGCACACTTAGTCAATCTATCAACCACAACTCAAATAGCATCACTATTCCTAGTCGACTTAGGTAGCCCATCAATGAAATCCATAGTGATACTATCCAACTTTCACTACAAGATCTCTATCATCTACAATTAAACCACCAGACTTTTAGTATCCAACCTTAGCCTTCTGACAGGTCAGACAGGCCGCCATATATTCAACAATGTCTCTCTATACTTAGAATTTTGAGGTAGGCAAATTCTGCCCTTAAACCTCAATTCCCATCTTCACCCATCTCAAAGCCAACTGCTTCCTCTGTATACAACAAATTAAGAACATTCACATCTTTCGAATTTTACAACTACTTCATACCAATTTGCTACAAGAACTCACTAGCAATGGTAATCATGCCACAGCTAATGTGGTCTTGAGCCAACTCCACATACAGATTCAAATCTCTGAATTTCTCAACCAGCTCCAACTCCTTCACCATCAAACTAGACATGTGGATGGACTTCCTACTCAAAGCGTCTGCCACTACATTGGCCTTCCTAGGGTGATACATCAACTGGAATTCATAATCTTCTAAAATATTCCATCTGTTGTCTCTATCTCATTATCAACTCCTTATGATCAAGCAAGTACTTTAACTCTTGTAATCACCAAAGACGTTAAATCCTGCACTATGAAAACAGTGCATCCATACCTTTAAGGCAAAAACAAATACTGCCAACTCTAAGTCATGAGTAGAGTAATTCCTCTCATGGTTCTTCAATTATCTTAAAGCATATGCCACTACTCTCCAGTTCTACATCAACACACATCCCAATCCTTAGTGAGAAGTATCACAACACACCTTAAATGGCTCACTAGGATCAGGCAATACTAACATAGGAGAAGTAGTCAACAACTTCTTTAATTTTTCAAAACTCTACTCATATGCATATGTCCATATGAAAGGATGATCCTTTCTAGTCAACTGGGTTAGAGGCATTACTATTTTGGAGAATCCCTCAATGAACTTCCTATAGTAACCCGCTAAACCCACAAAGCTTCGAATATCTTCGACAGTTCTTGAGCATTCCCACTATAACACCGACTCCACCTTAACCGGATCAACTATAATTCTTTCTGCTGAAATAACATGACCCAAGAACTTCACCTTTTCCAACCAGAATTCACATTTTGACAACTTCGCGTGCAACTGTTTTTCTTTCAAAATTTCGAACACCAACCTCAAGTGCTCTCCACGTTCTTCCGCGGTTCTTGAATGAATAAGGATATCATCAATGAACACCACCACAAATTTATCCAAGAAAGGTTAGAAGATTCTGTTCATGTAATCCATGAACACTGCTCGGGCATTGGTCACGCCAAACGGCATCACAACGTACTCATAATGACCATACCTAGTCCTAAATGCAGTCTTAAGTATGTCACCCTGATCTAGTGATATCTTGACCTTAAGTCAAACTTCAAAAATAACAATGCTGCTTTAAGTTGATCCATCAAGGCATCTAACCTAGGAAGCGGATATCTGTTCTTGATAGTCAATTTATTCAACTGTCTACAATCTACACACAACCGGCTACCTCCATCTTTGTTTTCACCAACAACACAGGAACATCCCATGGAGATACACTCGACCTCAAACTCCGTTCCAACACTAACTAAGGACTTAGAGGAGACTCACCCAACCTAGTGGCCTACTTAAGCACCACTCTCCCAAATCTAGTGGCCTACCTGAGCACCACTCTCAAGAGACACTATGTGAGCTCTTCCAGTTCAAAAATATTTTTCCTCTCCTCAAGTCCTAGGCTAGGCTCATATCATAAGGCATCAGATGCAATTATGCATCACACATCATACATGGTCTGCCCACCATCATGATCAACAATCACACATATGAACATGTACTCATGTCATATCATATTTATACATTCATATATATCATTACCAAGCATACATATGAATCACACCTCAACATACATCATATATCATACATACATGATCTAAAACTTCAACTTTAAACATGCCGAAGCATTATTTCAACTGTCACAAATAAACATGTTCACCCCCTGCAAAACCTACGTGCGTCCGACCTAATTCCAACTCGAGAGTTCTAAAACTCATTCACGCTCAGTGTGCTCAGATCGCGCTCAACGCCCTTGAAACAAAAACTCATAAGAGTCTCCACGCCCAGGGCACCCACCTTGTGCCCGACATGCTCCAAACCTGAAAATTAGTTAAAACCAACCACATGCAAACAAAGAAAACACTGCACAGGCTCTCTACAACTCAAAAACAACTCAAATTCAACATCCATTCCTCAAACGCATCGAAATCATCAAAACTCCAAATGAACAATTTCTCCAATCCAACTATGGATTCTCGACATTCTTACTTCATATGAGTTCCTAAACTCACATATAACAAAACAACATACAATCTAGCTTTCCTTACCACTTCAATTTCACCAATAATCTTCTCGTTGTCCACATTCACAACAATAAACAACATACAACACTCTGCTCTATCCTTCAACAAAACTTTAACTTAGCTAGCTCTCACCAGTAACTCATCTTGTAAATGAGGAAATACCAACTCCCTATTGGCACAATCTATAAGAATCTGATTGACAGACAATCAATCCATCCCTAAGATCATGACAATATCGACTAAAGGCAAATATATCAAATTTACCTTATACTTCCTATCACCCGACTCCAAAGAACAGCCAATACAACATTCCACAACTTATCAACACAACACAAAGAGCTACACAACGGAAGCCTAATGAGATCACCCCTACAAGGTTTCCACTAGGCTCGACCTGCTCTGATACCATAAAAGTGTAACGACCCGCCAAGTCTCACACTGTCTATAGTGTCCAAATACAAGTTCAAAAATAACATCTCACCACTAAACCATTATATATATAATGAGAATACACAACTAAAAAATATCTCAATATATATATATACAACTGAAAATAGGGAAATAATACCCTATACAACAACTAGATAGTCAAAAACTACCAATCAACTAACTACAACGTTAGCTCTCCTCCTGAGTCTCGAAGCTCACCCAGTCCAGCAGAACACCTATCCCGATCTGCTCGCATACCAAGGTATGGTCATCGCAGTCCCAACCACATAGGGAAAACACGCTAGGGTAAGCTCACAACAAGAATCATAAAAAAATAGCCTCAACATAATAATAAACAACAATAGAATTCTACTTTCAACTTGCAACACAAAGCAACATAACATTTACAATAATAGATACACAAAATCATCTAATAGTAACAACATTTTCAACATATCACACTTTATTCAAATTGGCCGCTTGTAATCGGTATAGCTCGGCCTGGCCCCTATACCGTGGTTGCTTCATACACGTGTGCCTCGACCTTGCCCACACACGGGACCAACCAAGCCTAGAGGAGAACAACACATTATCCACTCCAAGGAACAACTTTCCAAGGGGTGTTTTTAAACAAATTGGGCTCTCAGATCACCACAACTATCTCAATCCGCACAATGGGATGAGCAACTTCGAAAACTTCTCCTCTAGTCCTAGTGATCAACAATTCATCACAACACAATCACAACTTAACAACACAGCAACAAATATACAACTCATATCAACAATAAATCAACTCATCAAAAACTTATGCGTCGTCACGCATTTCAACTCGAAGATCTCCAACAACTGAGGTTGAGCAGTCTAGGTGGCATAAACCTTACCGAATCTAGCGTTTGACCTATCTCAACCAGGTCAGGTATAGAACAGCGTTAGGAACTCCGAAGAAAACCAGGTATAGACAACAATAGTTGATTGCTCAGGTGTGCCACTTAGACTTGGGGGTCCAATACTACTGTCAGGACAGAAGGGTTTGGGTATGAGCCTACCACGACCTTGGCTAGCATCACCAATCCACATATGGCGTTAGCGCACCCACTGTCCTCCAAGTACCATGCACCCTCCAGTACCTAGTCAAAGACTACATCTCTTACTAGATACCTTACTCAAAATTGGACATTCAACCATGACATGGATCGACTACTTCCATGTCGCCCACACAGTACTAAGGGATTCAACTTTAAAATAACTTTCAACTTATCACCTTAGTACTATGTATCTCAACATAGGACATATATCTTCACCATATGTCCCCAACTTTCCAACTATACAACAATAGGCAGCTTTACAACTTTACGACAATAAACAACTTGACAACTTTACAACTATAGGCATCATAGCAACTTTACAACAATAGACATCTTACAACAATAATAGGTACCTTACAGCAATACAACAATAATAGGTACCTTACAGCAATACAACAATAAGCATCTTACAACAATAGACAACTCATACAACTTTAAACAATTTTTTACCACTTTACAACCATAGGCAACTTATACAACTTTAAACGACTTTTACATCAATAAACTACTTCAACTTATACATCTCAACTTATTAATAATTCAACAATAAACAACATAAAAATAACTTAGTTTCACAACGTATAGCAACATTAAACAACACATCACATATTATCAACACACAACATATGAACAACTTAACCATTTTAAAAGAAAACAAGGCATGCAACTTCCCTAACCAGAAGATTGGCTCAGCATTGCCAAGAGTTGAGAAGAAGTGGAATTTCCTTCCGAAGCTCAACTCGGGAACCTCCACCTTCAAAAATTAAGCTTCTTGGCCTAGAATCCTTCTCTCTAAAACTTCTCTCTAAGTTCTCCTTTTCTTCCCCCCGTCAACGCCTATTAATAGAGGTTCAGCAGTGGCCAGAATGGCCTGTTCCGAATCCAGAACGGCCCGTTCTGCACCCTTTCACCATGTGCAGAAAGCATATGCAGAATGACCCGTTCTGAAATCAGACCGGTCCGTTCTGGAACTCATCCAGAATGGCCTGTTCTCCATCCAGAACGGCCCGATCTCAAACCATAACGGCCCGTTCTAGGATTTGGAACGCCCCGTTCTCAACGACAATTTACAGGCCTATTTAGTAGTCTGGAACGGCCCATTCAAGTTTGGGAACGACCCGTTCTAGGCAACTAAATCTCCCTTGTTTTAAGCTTTTGGAATGGCCCGTTCCAATTTTGGAACGCCCTGTTCCAGTTTGCCAACTGCGTTATAATACCTCCCAACAAACAAAAATTTTCGTCCCCGAAAATAGGCTTACCTGAAAAGAGAATTGGATATCGTTCCTTGAACTAACTCTCCATCTCCTAGGTCGCCTCACCAATAACTGTATCCCAAATAACTTTCACCAAGCTGATGGATTTGCCCCTAAGCTCCTTGAACTTATGATCAACCACAGCTACCGATCTCTTCCCATAGGTCAAGTTGTCTCTAACTTGCACCTCATCCATCTCTACCACATGACTTGGATCATAAACCTACTTTCCCACTAGAAAACTTGAACACATGTTCCATCTCAGAAAATCCCAAAGGCTTCTCTGCCTTCTATCAACTTATGATTTCTACCTACTATAGGCAAACATCATCCTTTCTTAAATTAACTTCACCTCCTCAATAGTTTGTAAAACTAACTCTAGCTCCGCAACTACCAACTCACCATCTTTGATACCAATACAAAGGAATCCCACATTTCCTACCAGGCAATGCTTCAAATATCAATACTAGTATGAAAGATATTGTTATACATAAACTCTACCAGTATTAAGACTTCCTCCCAACTCCCTAAGTAGTCTAGCACACAAGCCCTCAACAAATCCTCCAAGGACTAAATTTTCCTCTCTGGCTGACCATCCGTCTGTGGATGGTAAGCATAACCCAATCTCAACCTCGTGCCTGAGGCTTGGTTTAGACTCTGCAAAAAATCTGGAAGTGAACCTCGGATCCTATCTGAAATAATACTGAAAGGCACTCCGTGCAATCGTATTATTTCCTTCACATACAGTTGTGTCAACTTCTCCAAGGATCACTTGATATTGACACCTAAGAAATGTGCACACTTAGTCAATCTGTCAACCACAACTCAAATAGCATCACTATTCCTAGTCGACTTAGGCAACCCATCAATTAAATCCATAGTGATACTATCCAACTTTCACTACAAGATCTCTATCATCTACAATTAAACCACTAGACTTTTAGTATCCAACCTTAGCCTTCTGACAGGTCAAACAGGCCGCCATATATTCAACAATGTCTCTCTATACTTAGAATCTTGAGGTAGGCAAATTCTGCCCTTAAACCTCAATTCCCATCTTCACCCATCTCAAAGCCAACTGCTTCCTCTGTATACAAAAAATTAAAAACATTCACAACTTTTAAATTTTACAACTACGTCATACCAATTTGCTACAAGAACTCAGTAGCAAAGGTAATCATGGCACAACTAATATGGTCTTGAGCCAACTCCACATACAGATTCAAATCTCTAAATTTCTCAACCAGCTCCAACTCCTTCACCATCAAACTACACATGTGGATGGACTTCCTATTCAAAGCGTCTGCCACAACATTGGCCTTCCTAGGGTGATACATCAACTGAAATTCATAATCTTCTAAAATATTCCATCTGCTGTCTCTATCTCATGTTCAACTCCTTATGATCAAGCAAGTACTTCAACTCTTGTAATCACCAAAGACGTTAAATCCTGCACTATGAAAACAGTGCATCCATACCTTTAAGGCAAAAACAACTGCTGCCAACTCTAAGTCATAAGTACAGTAATTCCTCTCATGGTTCTTCAATTATCTTAAAGCATATGCCACTACTCTCCGGTTCTACATCAACACACATCCCAATCCTTGGTGAGAAGTATCATAACACACCTCAAATGACTCACTAGGATCAGGCAATACTAATATAGGAGAAGTAGTAAACAACTTCTTTAATTCTTCAAAACTCTACTCATATGCATCTGTCCAAATGAAAGGATGATCCTTTCAAGTCAACTGGGTTAGAGGCATCACTATTTTGGAGAATCCCTCAATGAACTTCCTATAGTAACCCGCTAAACCCACAAAGCTTCAAATATCTATGACAGTTCTTGAGCATTCCCACTATAACACCGACTCCACCTTAACCGGATCAACTATAATTCTTTCTGCTGAAATAGCATGACCCAAGAACTTCGCATCTTCCAACTAGAATTCACATTTTGACAACTACGCACGCAACTATTTTTCTTTCAAAATTTCCAACACCAACCTCAAGTGCTCTCCACGTTCTTCCGAGGTTCTTGAATAAATAAGGATGTCATCAATGAACACCACCACAAATTTATCCAAGAAAGGCTGGAAGATTCTGTTCATGTAATCCATGAACACTGCTCGGGCATTGGTCACCCCAAACAACATTACAACATACTCATAGTGACCATACCTAGTCCTAAATGCAGTCTTAAGTATGTCACCCTCCTTCACCCTGATCTGGTGATATCCTGACCTTAAGTTAAACTTCAAAAATAACAATGCTCCTTTAAGCTGATCCATCAAGTCATTTATCCTAGGAAGCGGATATCTGTTCTTCATAGTCAAATTATTCAACTGTCTACAATCTACACACAACCGGCTACCTCCATCTTTGTTTTCACCAACAACACAGGAACATCCCATGGAGATACACTCGACCTCAAACTCCGCTCCAACACTAACTAAGGACTTAAAGGAGACTCATCCAACCTAGTGGCCTACTTAAGCACCACTCTCCAAGATCCAGTGGCCTACCTGAGCACCACTCTCAAGAGACACTATGTGAGCTCTTCTAGTTCAAAAATATTTTTCCTCTCCTCAAGTCCTAGGCTAGACTTATATCATAAGGCATCAGATGCAATTATGCATCACACATCATACATGGTCTGCCCACCATCATGATCAACAATCACACATATGAACATATACTCATGTCTGTCGCCACCCGCCGAAACGGACCTTGGCATTCGCGACGATGGTCGGACTCTTTTTAAGTTTTGTAAAATGATGGATTGTTAGAACGACTTATTCTCAAACTGAGACCTCATCGAACTAACAATTTTATTAAATGATTCACCAATCCATGTTAATCCCAAGCGGGACCCTCCATGGATTAGTGGTTTTCGCAAAAAGAAGGGTTCTTGGAGTTGCCACCAATGTTTTACTCAAAACATTGGAAAAAGGGATAAGGCAATTGATTTTCGCAAATCAACCTTGGCCATTACAACCAGAGTTGGGTAAGGGAGTCGGTTACGTGCGGGGAAGGTGTTAGCACCCCACAACGCCCCTTTCGGGTTCCTTATGACGGATTATTTCATAAATAACAGTGTAAAATTACTAAATTACCCCTATTTATTAGAAACGATTATAAGCGGAATATTTACATGATGAATAATTTAAACATGCGATGCAACAATCAGAAAGCAGTAAAAGAAAGGATTTTGAAGAAGAAACCTTTGAAGCGTGCTTTTATATATTCAAATAATAGGAGGTTTTTTGGCACTCCTTCCCACTACACGCTTGCTCGCTCCTTCCCTAAAAATTAATTTTTACTATGGAAATAAGAAAGATTTCCCTTCGACTAGTTCGAATCCTCAAGCAAAATGCTCAGAACTCAAGAACTTCGTCGGATCGGCTCTCGGAGAGACTTCTAAGGCAGAACACTGCTCAAAAACCCCAGAATTACTCAACAAGAGAGTCCAAAAGGTGTCCAAATGTGTGGAAATGTGTCCAAATGACGTCCTATATATAGGAGTGAGGCGCAGTACGGCCTCTGACATCAATACGGCCCGTACTGAAGTTTTGAACTACAGTACGGCCGTATTGAATTTAGTACGGCCGTACTGAAGTTCAACAAACTTCAGTACGGCCGTATTGGTTTCAGTACGGCCGTACTGAAGTTCAAAAACTTCAGTATGGCCGTATTGGTTTCAGTACGACCGTATTGTAGTTCAAATTGTTCAGTACGGCCGTACTGAACTTCTAGGAGGCCGTATTGAGCTTCAATCCTCCCACATCCTTATTTTAAGCTATTCTAAGACTTCTAAACCTATGAATAATCATCCTACGGTCTTCCAGGGTCTTCCAGGAGTCCTTCCGGCTGACTTTCCTTCGGTCTTTGAGAGTCTTTGAGTCTTATTTCCGACCCGGACAATTTTAGGGGTCTACAGCTGCCCCCCCTTTACTTAGTCAAACGGCTTTTTGGTGTACCGGTTGACAAGTAAAGGAGTTGACCCAATTGTCCGGGGAATAAGCCATCCTTCCGACTTGTAGTGTCTTCCGGTGGAAAATTGTTGAGTAGCCTCTCCAGGTTGAGTATTAGTCGTCGCCTCTCCAGGCTCGTGCATACCTCGGTGTTTCTGACAACCTCGGTAGCTGAGTACCGCCTCTCCAGGCTCTGCCTCCGTGTTTTTGACGACGTTAGCAGTTGCACACCTCCGTGTTTCTGACGACGTTGGTGGTTGAGTACCGCCTCTCCAGGCTCTGCCTTTGTGTTTCTGACGACATTGGCAGTTGCATACCTCCGTTGTTTCTGACGACGGGGTAGCTGAGTACCGCCTCTCCAGGCTCTGTCTCGGTGTTTCTGACAACCTTGATAGTTGCATACCTCCGTTGTTTCTGACGACGGGGTAGCTGAGTATTAGTCGTCGCCTCTCTAGGCTCGTGCATACCTCGGTGTTTCTGACAACCTCGGTAGCTGAGTACCGCCTCTCCAGGCTCTGTCTCGGTGTTTCTGACAACCTTGACAGTTGCATACCTCCGTTGTTTCTGACGACGGGGTAGCTGAGTATTAGTCGTCGCCTCTCCAGGCTCGTGCATACCTCGGTGTTTCTGACAACCTCGGTAGCGTGAGTTTGCCCTCTCCTGGGTCTGCGGTTTGCCCTCCCCAGGGTTGCATACCTCCGTGTTTCTGGTCACTTTGGTAGCGTGAGTTTGCCCTCTCCAGGGTCTGCGGTTTGCCCTCCCCAGGGTCTGCCTCCGTGTTTCTGACGACGTTGGCAGTGTGAGTTTGCCCTCTCCAGGGATTTGTGATGATTTTGTCTCCACAGTCCACGATGCTGCTTCGATGATTGTTTTTGATTTTTGTGCCACTGAGGGCTGGATAACGCAGGGATCCGTCTAGGGGATGTGCAGTTACTCATAGGTTCTTGTGTCCCAACTTTCCATTGCGTAGTTGGTGCCCACTGGGGAATTTCTGATTCCTTGGGGGTGCAGACACAAAGATGCTCTTTCTGATGTGAGCGGTGCCTTATGGTTGGCTGACGTCCTTTCGACGGTGGTGGAGTATCCCGGTTATCCTTATTCGGGTGACTCTTTTGATTTTCTGGTTTTGTTGCCTCTGCGTAGGCTGTTATCCGCTGGGGGATTCTGTTGTGATAATTTTGTCTCCACAGTCCACGATGCTGCTTTGACGGTTGTTTTTTGATTTTGGTGCCGCTGAGGGCTGGATAACGCAGGGATCCGTCTAGGGGATGTGCAGTTACTCATAGGTTCTTGTGCCCCAACTTTCCATTGCGTAGTTGGTGCCCACTGGGAAGTTCTGATTCCGTGGGGATGCAGACACAAAGATGCTCTTCCTGAGGTGAGCGATGCCTTATGATTGGCTGACGTCCTTTCGACGTTGGTGGAGTATCCCGGTTATCCTTATTCGGGTGACTCTTTTGATTTTCTGATTTTGTTGCCTCTGCGTAGGCTGTTATCCGCTGGGGGATTCTGTCGTATTGATCTTGATTGGCCTCTTCTGTTAGGCGGATTATCTTGACGTTCAATGATTGGCTGAATGCCGAATTCCGCTTGGGGAATGATTATTGATCTTTTTTGGATTTTCTCTTTTTGAAGGAGTGCCTCTGAGTAGGCGAATGATCTTGATGTTCAGTGTTCGGCTGAGTGCCGGATTCCGCTTGGGGAATGGTTATTGATCTTTTCGATTTTTCTCTTTTTGAAGGGGTGCCTCTAAGTAGGCGAATGATCTTGATGTTCGGTGTTCGGCTGAGTGCCGGATTCCGCTTGGGGAATGGTTATTGATCTTTTTGATTTTTCTCTTTTTGAAGGAGTGCCTCTGAGTAGGCGAATGGGGATTGAGGATCTTATGTATCCCAGAGTATTATTTAGAAAGCCTCTGCAGGCTTAGCTTCACTCGTCGCTTGAGTTGGAAAGCTATCTTCCACTGAGGAAGTCTGAGTCCTTTGACTCGGATATTTCGTTTGGATGATCATTGCTTCCATTGGGGGATCTTACTGATCTTGCTTTGATAGCTCTTACTGGGGATTTGGTCCAAGAGTGTGAGCTGAGAAGTCTCTGGGGAGTATTATTTCAGCAAGCCTCTCCAGGCTCAATTATTCTGTACGATTTATTGATTTTCTGTTCAGCCCAAGAGTGCAAGCTGAGATGTCTCTTGGGGAGTATTATTTCGGCAAGCCTCTCCAGGCTCAGTTATTCTGTACGATGGGGGAGTATTATTTCGGCAAGCCTCTCCAGGCTCAGTTATTCTGTATGATGAGGGAGTATTATTTCGGCAAGCCTCTCCAGGCTCAGTTATTCTGTATGATGCGGTTGATTTTTTGTCGATTTTCGGCTTTTTCTGTTATTGATTGCCTTTTTTGTCAATTTTTGGCTTTTTCTGCTATTGATTGCCTTTTCTGTCGATTTTGGCTTTTTCTGTATTTTTGCCTTTTTTGTTGATTTTCGGCTTTTTCTGTACAGAAATTAAAGTGCTAAAGAATTTGGATTCAAAAGTGGAAAATTTCATTTATTAAATAGAATGAAATTTGTACAATGGAAATGAAGAGAAGTGGGGCACAGCCCGATCAATCAAATACATAAAAAAGCAAGAAAGATAGCCGGTCTTCACTCCTCTGCCGGCGGATCCTGTGGAGGGTCTGGGAAGCGACGGTGCAGCCAGACCGACAGGCTGTCAAACTCCTGTCTAGGGGCGTCGATACTGTGCTGAGCAGTATCGAATCGAGTGTCCATGCTCTCCTGCAAGGCGTTGAAACGAGCATCGAAGTAGGCCCTGTCCTGCTGTGAGGTGCTGGCCTCTGGCTGCGGGTCCACGTCACCTGGGAGCTCGATGTTCTCGAAGAGCTCGCTGAAGGTGTCGTGTGTGGTCGCCCGTACAAATTGCCTCCCTGCCCTGGCAATGATCTTCATGTTGATCAGGGTGGCAGCATTGATGGGCTTGGGCGCCAACTCCCCTGCGTCTATGCCATCGGGGCATCCCCAAGTCTCGGCGAGTCGTGAAAGGAACGTGGAGACCATGATGTAGCCTCGCCGAGCGTCACTACCCTCTCTTGCTCCCAGATTCTTTATGTGCTCGAGGAAAAAGAATCCGGGGTTGGCCCTCTATCCGGTGACCATGCAGTAAAGAGCCAGTAGATCCTGTCGTGTCACTGATTCTGGGCTCTTTGGTCTGGCATGGATGGAGCCAGTGATCAGCTTGTGGCAGATTCGGAGCGCCGTCGGGAGCCGAGTACCCTTCACTCCGGCGTGGTAGTCCATTTGACCAGTGAGCTCTCTCCACATCTCGTTCGTGGTCAGATTATCGGGGCACTCGCAGATGGCATCCCGATACTCCAGCTGATCGGCTCGCTGGAAGAAGCCAGCCTGGACGTTGAACTCGTCCAGTGTCAGGGAGCGGTATCCTCCCATCATCCAGAAGTCCACCAAGTAGACCGTCGCGCCGTAGCTATTCGTCGACTCTGTCATGCCGACGGTAGCTAGAAACTCCTTCGTCGCCGTCGGATAGATCTGAGGGTGGGGATCAAGGAGGAATCCCCATCCTATGGCATTGATGTAGCCTCGGACCTCGTCCTCCCACTCCATCGCCCGGAGTATGGTGGAGTCAAGCACCCTCGACGGCTGGAATATGAACGACTCCAGGAGTTCCAGCCTTTCTTGATGTCGCGCAGTCATCTCGATTTGCGCGGGGACCCTGTACCTCTTTCTTGATGACTCGGCCATATCTCAGAATTGGGAAGATCTCAGACACACTCACAAAGAAGGTATGCAAAGGAATGAAGAATGCTGTGCAGAAATGAGAGAGAAAGGGGCCTATTTATAGAGAAATTTACGTCAGTACAGCCCGTATTGAATTCAATACGGCTGTACTGACTTGGCCGTTATCGTTCAAAATGGGGGACCAATACGGGACGTATTGGATTCAATACGCCGTATTGGTGTGTCTGTTGGGGTCAATACGGGCGTATTCAGTTCAGTACGCCCGTATTGAACTGAAGGGTTGCCCGTAACCCTAGTTTCAATACGGGCGTATTGAACTGGGTACGGGCGTATTGAGCCTCTTTTTTTTTTTTTTTTTTTTTTTTTTTTTTTTTTTGGAATAAACAGAGAATAAGTGATCTTCCATTAGACCTATCATCTGTATGCATGTATGCGGTATGATGCACCTAATTCTATTTGATTTATTTTTCAAAAGAATTAACCGATGCGTTTCTTTACTTTGATTTTGCCATTCCTCTAGACGGGGTGTACGCTGCCGATTTCTGTAACCGAGGAATGATGCGTGTTATATCGAGATTGGTGTCATCAACCAAGTGATCCTTCCCTTCCTTTAGAAGACATGTCAACCCTCCTATTGACCACTATATCTCCATGTTTCCACTAGATTATTCTAAAATCGTTTGGGACAAGAGAAAAGAAAGGAAAGATATTCTTTTTGTTCAAAAGTTTGCGTTTTAGAGGGGATTATTATTTCAAAAATGGTTTTTGTAAGAATGGCTGGCCAAGGTAGGCTTACGTGTTTAGTCTTGTTCGATTAAACACTTATGAAGTTAAGAAAATCTTGTTATTGACGTTGTGATTTGACAGCTTAGATAGCTTCCCTTGAACCTTTCTTTTTGAATTCGGTTCATGGTACCATCATGGATTTATTTTCGCTTTTTGATTGTCCTCATTTTTGCCTAAAACACCCTTTTGTGGTGTCTTAGCGGACCTTTGTTTTTGTTTATTTTTGCAACCCTAACTTTTGCCTAGGTTACCCTTTCGTGGGATTCCTAGCGGGTCTTTTGCTCTTATTTTTGCGCAGCCCCCTTTTTGGGTTTCCTGCCGAGCTTCTTTTATTTTAAAGGATTTCTTTTTATCCATGATGGCACTTGTCGAGGCCAAGGAAAGGTGCTCCAAGTTGTCACACACACTTCCACATAAAAATGATGCGGGTTTATTGTTATTAAGATGATTTTAACCTCATTCATGTTTATTCAAACAAGGTTTAAAAATAATGTGGTTTAGAATTTTATTATAAGCAAGAAGAGAAGCAATGAGAAAGAATAAAGAACGATTTTATTATAATCATAATGGAAACATGTGCCCTATCGAGGCTCGGGGGTCGGGCTGTCCCCGAGGAGTAATCTCTAATAGTCATCAGGTCTATACATCCCTATCGGAAGGAGAAAAACACTTGACGACGACGACCGGCCTTAACGCTTGTGAACCGGCCTTCCTAAAGATCTGACTTAAAGAACGTCGAGAAGGATCTTTGTTCCTCTTCGTCTTTTGATCTTTATTAGGGTTGTATCCTAACCCTTGTTTCCCCGGATTATCCTTGATAATGGGTAGCTCGGGAATTCCTTGGGAATCCTTGCCAAGTCCTTGTCCAGGCAAGTATCCGTTCTTGGTGAGCATATGGGCTACCTTCTTCATTTCTCGGGGAAACGTTTCAACATTGGCAATCTCCAATGCTTGGAAGGCGATCTCTAGAGCTTCCTCTGCTGCATCCACGTAAGGTATGGCAGATGGCTTGCTGATGAGTATATCGTCTTCAGCTTGTACAGTCACCAGCTTGTCACCCACTATGAATTTGACTTTCTGGTGGAGCGTAGAGGGAACAGATTTCGCATCATGAATCCAAGGTCGGCCGAGGAGACAGCTGTATGCGGGAGTAATGTCCATCACTTGAAATTCGACATTAAAGATGGTGGGTCCAATTTGGATTGGAAGAGTGATTTCTCCCACCACTTCTCTTTTAGAACCGTCGAAAGCTCGGACGATCATGTTGCTCGGGCGCATTTGGACTCCCTTGATTGCCATTTGATCGAACGTTCTTTTTGGCATCACATTCAAGGAAGATCCATTGTCCACCAAGACTTTAACGATGTGATATTCCTTGCACTTTACAGAGATGTGCAAGGGCTTGTTGTGGTTCGGTCCCTCAGCGGGGATTTCTTCATCGGTGAAAGTGAGGTGATCATTAGCCGTGATGTGACTAACAATCCCCTCAAATTTGTCTTGGGAGATAGTGTGCGACACGTATGCCTCGTTCAAGACTTTCAACAGAGCTTGCCGATGCGGTTCGGAGCATAGGATCAACGAAAACAGAGTAATCTTTGCTGGCGTCTTATGAAGTTGATCCATGATGGAGTACTCGCTCTGTCGGATATATTTTAACAGCTCGTCTGTCTCCTCCTCGGATTCTTTATTTTCCTCGGTTTTTTCTTTTTCTTTTTCTTTTCTTTTATTCTTGGGAGCTTTATCATGAAGATCTTCGGGAGTGTAGATCCTGCCACTCTTAGTCATGCCCCCAAGTCCAGCGATGTTAGAGATATCGCTGTCGGCAGAAGAATGGATGTCGTATATCCATGGCACAACCTTATTTGATTTGTAGGGAAAAGGTCTTGGAGCAGTGATCCTTAACGGTGTCGGACCTTCCCCTTTATTTGTCTTGATTACCAACAATGGAGTTGATGTGCGTTCGCTTGGCGCGGTTGTTGGCTTACACTTAATAACAAATGGCGTGCGATCCATTCTGAACATACGCATCGCTTAATCCTTTCTTTTTATTACTATTATTAATGAATTACTAGGAGGGATGTATGAAATGTAAACCTAGATCCCTCCATGATCTTTGATAAGAATGCATGATATGAGATGATGGCGTTGAATATGCATGCATTGTGTTTATTCAACTAAGCATTATCATGTTTTCAGGATGCTCCTAAGATGATGCATAATATTGCTTAGTTTGGATAAATAACCCTTTTTCTTTTTTTGGGTATTTTGTTTTTTGTATTTTTTTTTTTGGTGAAAAAATGGAAACTACCTACATGAATGTGATGAAGGTAGATGTTAACACCATGTAATGGAAGATTCTTATTCCTATTTATTCTTATTTTAAAAGGGAATGTTGTATGTTTAAAGAATGCAATGTATGCTCAAACAATGTCACATAAACAATGCACAAACAATTCACTCATCCACGAACAGTCACGAGCGAATCACGAGGTAGGGGTATCCTGCAGAAAAGTGCATATTCAAGGAGGTTCTAACTGTTCTCACTGGTCTGAGGCCCCCAAGGTGCCCCCATTATAGGGACCCAATTTCTCTCGTCGTAAGTCGATGGAAAGCTCCAACGCACTGTCGGACTCGAGTTCATGGTTATCACCTTGAGTGATGTTTTTCGACAACGGTCTACGGGCACCTATAGACCCATTCGACAACCGGCCGTACTAACATCCACTCCCTATGGCTTTCCACTCATGCCCCCGGGTATAGAGGGAACTGTTGTGTGCAAAGGTTTGTGTGCAGTTTATATTTCAAGCAAGTGCGAAATTTAAACATACAACAGTTATTAAAAGCCACATAGATAAAACATGTTATCATACAAGCGAGGGGTAACGAAGTAATTTTAAACTATTATTTTAGAAATAATCCATCACTAAATGGGACTGACTCTCGAGGCTTCCCCAGTGAAGTCGCCATCTGTCGCCACCCGCCGAAACGGACCTTGGCATTCGCGACGATGGTCGGACTCTTTTTAAGTTTTGTAAAATGATGGATTGTTAGAACGACTTATTCCCAAACTGAGACCTCATCAAACTAACAATTTTATTAAATGATTCACCAATCCATGTTAATCCCAAGCGGGACCCTCCATGGATTAGTGGTTTTCGCAAAAAGAAGGGTTCTTGGAGTCGCCACCAATGTTTTACTCAAAACATTGGAAAAAGGGATAAGGCAATTGATTTTCGCAAATCAACCTTGGCCATTACAACCAGAGTTGGGTAAGGGAGTCGGTTACGTGCGGGGAAGGTGTTAGCACCCCACAACGCCCCTTTCGGGTTCCCTATGACGGATTATTTCATAAATAACAGTGTAAAATTACTAAATTACCCCTATTTATTAGAAACGATTATAAGCGGAATATTTACATGATGAATAATTTAAACATGCGATGCAACAATCAGAAAGCAGTAAAAGGAAGGATTTTGAAGAAGAAACCTTTGAAGCGTGCTTTTATATATTCAAATAATAGGAGGCTTTTTGGCACTCCTTCCCACTACACGCTTGCTCGCTCCTTCCCTAAAAATTAATTTTTATTATGGAAATCAGAAAGATTTCCCTTCGACTAGTTCGAATCCTCAAGCAAAATGCTCAGAACTCAAGAACTTCGTCGGATCGGCTCTCGGAGAGACTTCTAGGGCAGAACACTGCTCAAAAACCCCAGAATTACTCAACAAGAGAGTCCAAAAGGTGTCCAAATGTGTGGAAATGTGTCCAAATGACGTCCTATATATAGGAGTGAGGCGCAGTACGGCCTCTGACATCAATACGGCCCGTACTGAAGTTTTGAACTACAGTACGGCCGTATTGAATTCAGTACGGCCGTACTGAAATTCAACAAACTTCAGTACGGCCGTATTGGTTTCAGTACGGCCGTACTGAAGTTCAAAAACTTCAGTATGGCCGTATTGGTTTCAGTACGGCCGTATTGTAGTTCAAATTGTTCAGTACGGCCGTACTGAACTTCTAGGAGGCCGTATTGAGCTTCAATCCTCCCACATCCTTATTTTAAGCTATTCTAAGACTTCTAAACCTATGAATAATCATCCTACGGTCTTCCAGGGTCTTCCAGGAGTCCTTCCGGCTGACTTTCCTTCGGTCTTTGAGAGTCTTCGAGTCTTATTTCCGACCCGGACAATTTTAGGGGTCTACAATGTCATATCATATTTATACATTCATATATATCATTACCAAGCATACATATGAATCACACCTCAACATACATCATATATCATACATACATGATCTAAAACTACAACTTTAAACATGTCGAAGCATTATTTCAACTGTCACAAATAAACATGTTCACGCCCTGCAAAACCTAAGCGCGTCCGGCCTAATCCCAACCCGAGAGTTGTAAAACTCATTCACGCTCAGTGCACTCAGATCGCGCTCGACGTCCTTGAAACAAAAACTCATAAGAGTCTCCACGCCCAGAGCACCCACCTTGTGCCCGACATGCTCCAAACCTGAAAATCAGGAAAAACCAACCACATGCAAATAAAGAAAACACTGCATAGGCTCTCTACAACTCAAAAACAACTCAAATTCAACATTCATTCCTCAAACGCATCGAAATCATCAAAACTCCAAATGAACAATTTCTCCAATCCAACTATGGATTCTCGACATTCTTACTTCATATGAGTTCCTAAACTCACATGTAACGAAGCAACATACAATCTAGCTTTCCTTACCACTTCAATTTCACCAATAATCTTCTCGTTTTCCACATTCACAACAATAACCGACATACAACACTCTGCTCTATCCTTCAACAAAACTTTAACTTAGCTAACTCTCACCAGTAACTCATCTTGTAAATGAGGAAATCCCAACTCCCTATTGGCACAATCTATAATAATCTGATTGACAGACAATCAATCCATCCCTAAGATCATGACAATATCGACTAAAGGCAAATATATCAAATTTACCTTATACTTCCTATCACCCGACTCCAAAGAACAACCAATACAACATTCCACAACTTATCAACACAACACAAAGAGCAACACAACAGAAGCCTAATGAGATCACCCCTACAAAGTTTCCACTAGGCTCGACCTGCTCTGATACCATAAAAGTGTAACGACCCGCCAGGTCTCACACTGTCTATATCGTCCAAATACAAGTATAAAAATAACATCTCACCACTAAACCATTATATATATAATGAGAGTACACGACTAAAAAAAATCTCAATATATATATATACAACTGAAAATAGGGAAATAATACCCTATACAACAACTAGGTAGTCAAAAACTACCAATCAACTAATTACAACGTTAGCTCTCTTCCTGAGTCTCGAAGCTCACCCAGTCCAGCAGAACACCTATCCCGATCTGCTCGCATATCAAGGTATGGTCATCGCAGTCCCAACCACATAGGGAAAACACGCTAGGGTAAGCTCACAACAAGAATCATAAAAAATAGCCTCAACATAATAATAAACAACAATAGAATTCTACTTTCAACTTGCAACACAAAGCAACATACACACTTACAATAATAGATACACAGTATCATCTAATAGTAACAACATTTTCAACATATCACACTTTATTCAAATTGGCCGCTTGTAATCGGTATAGCTCGGCCTGGCCCCTATACCGTGGTTGCTTCATACACGTGTGCCTCGACTTTGCCCAAACACGGGACCAACCAAGCCTAGTGGAGAACAACACATTATCCACTCCAAGGAACAACTTTCCAAGGGGTGTTTTTAAACAAATTGGGCTCTCAGATCACCACAACTATCTCAATCCGCACAATGGGATGAGCAACTTCGAAAACTTCTCCTCTAGTCCTAGTGATTGTAGACCCCTAAAATTGTCCGGGTCGGAAATAAAGCTTAAAGACTCTCGAAGACTGAAGGATAATCAGCCAGAAGGACTCCGCGAAGGCCCTAGGAGGGTTCTCTGTAGGTCTAGAGGTCTTAGAATAGCTCAAAATAAAGAAGTGGAGGGAAAAAGCCCAATACGGCCGTACTGAACTTAATACGGCCGTATTGAAGCTTCAATACGGCCATACTGAAGTCAGTACGACCGTATTGACACTTCAATACAACCGCAGCGAACTCAATACGGGCGTATTGAAATTTCTGAACTTCAATACGACCGTACTGAACTTCAATACGACCGTATTGAAGTTCAAAAATTTCAATACGGCCGTATTGCCCCTGTAGGCCGTATTGCGCCTATTCCCTATAAATATGACGTCAATTGGACGTCATTCCACACTTTTCCACTGAGTTTTGACTCCCTCCTTGAGTATTCTGGGGTTTTTGAGCAGTGTTCTGCCCTAGAAATCTCTCTGGGAGTCGATCCGACGAAGTTCTGGAATTCCGAGCACTTAGCTTGGAGATTCGAACCTAGTCGAAGGGAAATCCTCCGGATTTCCATAGTCAAAAGTTTTTAGGAAGGAGCGAGCGAGCTTGTAGAGCGAGGGAACGCCAAAAAGCTTCCCAGTTTTACTCAATATATAAAAGCACGCTTCAAGAGGTTTCTTCTTAAATCCTTCCTTTTACTGCTTTCTGTGTGCATATTTAAACTGTCATCATGTAGATAGTTAATTTATAATCGCTTATAATAAATAGGGGTAATTTAGTAATTTTACGCTATTATTTTAGAAATAATTTGTCATAGGGAACCCGAAAGGGGCGCCGTGGGGTGCTAACACCTTCCCCACGCGTAACCGACTCCCTTACCCAACTCTGGTTGTAGTGGCCAAAGTTGATTTATAAAATCAATTGCCTTATCCCTTTTTCCAATGTTTTGAGTAAAACATTGGTGGCGACTCCACGAACCCTCCTTTTGCGAAAACCACTAATCCATGGAGGGTCCCGCTTGGGATTAATATGGATTGGTGAATCATTTAATAAAATTGCTCGTTTGACGAGGTCTCAGTTTGAGAATACGTCATTCTAGCAATCCACATTTTTAAAACAAATAAACGAGTCCAACCATCCTTCGCGAATGCCGAAAGCCCGTTTCGGGCCGGTGGCGACAGATGGCGACTCCACTGGGGAAGCCTCGAGAGTCAGTCCCATTTAGTGACAGATTATTTTTAACAAATAATAGTTAAAATTACTTTATTACCCCTTTGCTTGTATGATAATATGTTTTATATGGCTTTAATAACTGTTGTATTTTTAAATTTACGCAATTGTTTGAAATAAAAACTGCACACAAACCTTTGCACACAACAGTTCCCTCTATACCCGGGGGCATGAGTGATTAACCATAGGGAGTGGATGTTAGTACGGCCGGTTGTCGAATGGGTCTATAGGTGCCCGTAGACCGTTGTCGGAAAACATCACTCAAGGTGATAACCATGAACTTAAGTCCGACGGTGCGTTGGAACTTTCCATCGACCCACGACGAGAGGAATTGGGTCCCTATAATGGGGGCACCTTGGGGGCCTTTGACCAAGTGAGAACAGTTAGATCCTCCTTGAATATACACTTTTCTGCAGGAGACCCCTACCTCGTAATTTGCTCGTGACTGCTCGTGGATGAGTGAATTGTTTGTGCATTGACTATGTGACATTGTATGAGCATACATTTGCATTTGTTAAACAAACAACATCCCTATTCTATTTAAATAAAAAGAATAAATAGAAATAAAGATCTTCTAGTACATGGTGTTAACATCTACCTTCATTTGCATTCATATAGGTAGTTTCCCTTTTCACCCAAAAAATACAAAAATATATAAAATATTCGAAAGAAAAATATATATATTTATCCCAAACCAAGCAATATCATACATCATATTAGGAAAATCCCGAAAACATGATAATGCTTAGTTAAATAAACACTATGCATGCATATTCATCTCCATCATCTCATATCATGCATTTTATTGTAGATCATGGAGGGATCTAGGGGAGTGCAAGGGCAATTGAAGAAAGTGGACTTCTTATTATACCGTGCCGAGAGGTTGGATCACCTCTGTACCTTGATGCCACGAGAGGCTCGTTTGGAGTTTGAAAAATCCTATGGACGAGTTCTCGACTTGATGAAGATTTGTGTAGATCCATCCTTTCTGAGAGCATTGGTCCACTTTTGGAGTCTCGATCTACATTGTTTCGAGTTCCCCCAGTTTGACCTAGTTCCTACTCTCGAGGAGTACGAGCTCATGCTTCGATGGCCCAAATCAACAGGGGTCTACATTTTCCATGGAAATCATGTGGCCGTAGAGAGAGTTGCCACTCAAGTCAAACTACCACCACGATTATCTGCTTTAGTGGGGAACGGCAGTATCAAGGGTTGGAAGCTTGCTATGATTGAAAACCACCTTTCTTCTTTGGCTGATGAGGGAGATTGGTTAGCTTTCAACAAGACTCTAGCGTTAGCCGTGTTTGGGATGATCTTATTCCCCTTTCACGCTAACACAGTGGACCATGCCGCCATGGACGCCTTCTTCGCTTGGGACGTACATATGAAGAGTCCCGTGCCTGCCATTCTTGCCGACACTTTGCTTTCTGTCAACTTATCTCAACAGAAGCAAGGGAAAACTATCCGATGCTGTACCTCCTTGTTGTATGTGTGGGGCATCACACACTTTTATGCCTCTAGTCATATGGGGACTTTGCCCGACCCTTTGAGAAGTTTTTCGAAGATCCCCGTACGCCGCCGGTATGCTTCCGAGTGGAAGGAAGAGATGGAACAGTGGAGTATTGAGCACTTCACGTGGGTTTGTCCTTGGTTCCGTCCAAGCAATGTATTAACAAGATGCGGCAATTATCCAAGCATACCATTAATGGGCCTCAGAGGTTGCATAGCTTATTCACCTAGATTGGCTATGAGGCAACTCATGAGGACTCAAATTGTTCTTACCAAAGAGGAGCTTGGAGGGTTGTGTTTCTCCTTTGTTTCCGAACATCAGAGGGACATGCACGCTGTCATTAGAGCGTGGGAGAAACCAATCTATGAGGGAGATCGAGAGCTTGGAAAGCCTCGGGTATCCGCCTCCACCGACTACGAGATATGGAGGAACGAGAGAGGGGTGCCTCAACCATCCACCTCTTGCGCAACCACAACCACAAGGAGGTTAATGCAAGAACAAGTCGACGCCTTGACCAAAAAGCTGGAAAGTATGGAAGCTCAAATGAGGCTTCTTGAAGAAAAAAATGAAGAATCCAGTTTTACTATTGATGGTCTTCAAAGGCAATGCAAGAAGAAAGACCACGAGATAGAGCGGCTCAAGGATGAGTGTGCTAACCTCAACGAGGAGACTACGCGGGCATCCAAAATGCCAAAGGTTGAACCGAGTAGTCAACTCCAAGAAGTCAATGCAAAGATAGCACACCTGGAAGCCGAACATGCAAGGCAGGCTCAGTTGATCAAGAACATGCAAGAAGATCTGCTCTTGACTCGATCCGATGCACAACAATGGCGGGAAGTTGCTCAACAACAAGCCGCAAACCTTTCCGATTTCCGCAAAAAGGAAAGGGAGGGACTAGCACAAATGGCTAGACTCCGAGAGGAGAAGGATCGAGCCGAAGACGAGCTTAATGAGCTACAGGCCATGATCAACTATTACACTCAAAAGGCGAAGGATGCTCAGAAAAGTAGTGATGATATGAGCCAAGCCGTCGATATGCAAGTTGAAGCAATGGCACGCCATGTTGAGGAAGCCGAAGAAGAATGGCAACGACGTATGAACCCGCCTGTGGGTTTTTACCGGCTTTTCTCTTATTGTAAAAAATTGCTTCAAAGCATTGTATAAAAAGTTGTACACTTTCTTCAATGAATAAAATCGAATTCTTGAGATTTATCGCCTTTGCATCTCATAGTCATTCATTTGCATTTATCTCTCCCGGTAATTTAATAATAATAAATGTTAATAAAAAGAAAGAAATAATCGATGCGTATGTTCAAAAATGGATCGCACGCCGTTCGTCATCAAGTGTAAGCCAACAACCGCGCCAAGCGAGCGCACATCAACTCCGTTGTTGGTAATCAAGACGAATAAAGGGGAAGGTCCGACACCATTAAGGATCACCGCTCCAAGACCTTTCCCCTACGAATCAAATAAGGCTGTGCCGTGGATATACGACATCCACTCTTCTGCCGACAGCGATATCTCCAACATCGCTGGACTTGGGGGCATGACTAGGAGTGGCAGGATCTACACTCCCGAAGATCTTCATGATAAAGCCCCCAAGAATAAAGAAAAAGAAGAAAAGAAAACCGAGGAAAAAGAATCCGAGGAGGAGACAGACGAGCTGTTAAAGTTTATCCGACAGAGCGAGTACTCCATCGTGGATCAACTTCATAGGACGCCAACAAAGGTTACGCTGTTGTCGTTGATCCTATGCTCCGAACCGCATCGGCAAGCTCTGTTGAAAGTCTTGAACGAGGCGTATGTGTCGCACTCTATCTCCCAAGACAAATTTGAGGGGATTGTTAGTCACATCAAGGCTAATGATCACCTCACCTTCATCGATGAAGAAATCCCCGCCGAGGGACCGAATCATAACAAGCCCTTGCACATCTCTGTAAAGTGCAAGGAGTATCACATCGCTAAAGTCTTGGTAGATAATGGATCTTCCTTGAATGTGATGCCAAAAAGAACGCTCAAGCAATTGGCAATCAAGGGAGTCCAAATGCGCCCGAGCAACATGATCGTTCGAGCCTTCGATGGCTCTAAAAGAGAAGTGGTGGGAGAGATCAATCTTCCAATCCAAATTGGACCCACTATCTTTAATGTCGAATTCCAAGTGATGGACATTACTCCCGCATACAGCTGTCTCCTCGGCCGACCTTGGATTCATGATGCGAAAGCTGTACCTTCTACGCTCCACCAGAAAGTCAAGTTCATAGTGGATGACAAACTGGTGACTGTACAAGCTGAAGATGACATACTCATCAGCAAGCCATCCAACATACCTTATGTGGATGCAGCAGAGGAAGCTTTGGAAACCGCCTTCCAAGCATTGGAAATTGCCAATGTTGAAACGTTTCCCCGAGAAATGAAGAAGGTAGCTCATATGCTCACCAAGAACGGATACTTGCCAGGACAAGGATTAGGCAAGGACTCCCAAGGAATCCCGGAGCTACCCATTATCAAGGATAATCCGGGGAAACAAGGGTTAGGATACAACCCTAACAAAGATCAAAGAACGAAGAGGAATCAAGATCCTTCTCGACGTTCTTTAAGCCAGATCTTTAGGAAGGCCGGTTCACAAGCGTCAAGGCCGGTCGTCGTCGTCAAAATGTTTTTCTCCTTCCGATAGGGATGTATAGACTCAGTGACTATTAGAGATCACTCCTCGGGGACAGCCCGACCCCCGAGCCTCGATAGGGCACATGTTTCCATTATGATTATAATAAAATCATTCTTCATTAATTGCTTCTTTTCTCGCTTGCAATAAAATTCTAGACCACATTATTTTAACCCTGTTTGAATAAACATGAATGAGGTTAAAATCATCTTAATAATAATAAACCCACATCATTTTTATGTGGAAGTGTGTGTGTCAACTTGGAGCACCTTTTCTTGGCATCAATAAGCGCCATCATGGATAAAAGAAATCCTAAAGATAATAAGCTCGGCAGGAAACCCAAAAAGGGGACTGCGCAAAAATAAGAGCAAAGGACCCGCTAGGAATCCCACAAAAGGGTGACCTAGGCAAAAGTTAGGGTTACAAAATGAAGACAAAAACCCGCTAGGAATCCCACGAAAAGGGTGACCTAGGCAAAAGTTAGGGTTACAAAATGAATACAAAAGCCCGCTAAGACATCACAAATGGGTGTTTTAGGCAAAAGTTAGGGCCGTCAAAAAAAAGAAAAAAACAAAATAAATCCATGATGGTACCATCAATTGAATTCAACAAGGGGCTCAAGAAAAGCTATCCAAGTTGTCAAAGCACAATCATTAATAACAAAGATGTGCTTAACCTCATAAGTGTTTAATCGAACAAGCCTAAACACATAAGCCTACCATGGCCAGCCATTCTTACAAAAACCATTTTTTAAAAAATAAAATAATCCCCTCTAAAACACAAACCTTTGAAAATATATCCTTTCCTTCTTATCTCTCTTGTCCCAACGATTTTTGAATAATCTAGTGGAAACATGGAGATATAGTGGTCAATAGGAGGGTTGACACATCTTCTAAAGAAAGGGAAGAATCATTTGGTTGATGACACCAAAATCAAATATGCATCATTCCTCGGTAACAGAAATCGGCAGAGCACAGTCCGTCTGGAGGAATGGCAAAATCTAAACACAAAAACGCATCGGTTAATTCTTTTGAAAAAAGAATCAAATAGAATTAGGTGCATCATACTGCATACATGCATACAGATGATAGGTGTACTGGAAGATCACTTATTCTCTGTTTATTGAAAAAAAAAAAAAAATAAAAAAAAAAATAAAAAATATAAATTTCAGAAAAAACAATGCGCCCGTACCATGTTCAGTACACCCGTACTAAAATCAGGGTTATGAACAAAATTTCAACTCAATACAGGCGTACTGAAATGGATGCGGCCGTATTGGCCATAAAGAAATTTTCAAAGACCTCGTCATGAGGCAATTGCATAAAAAAGAAAAAATAGAAAAAATTGCTTGTGTATGACAGCAGCAAACAAAATGCAAAGATTCAGAAAATCAACAGCGTCATACAGAATAACTGAGCCTGGAGAGGCTTGCCGAAAAAATACTCTCAGAATAACTGAGCCTGGAGAGGCTTGCCGAAAGAATACTCTCAGAATAACTGAGCCTGGAGAGGCTCGCTGAAATAATACTCTCTCAGAATAATTGAGCCTGGAGAGGCTTGCCGAAAGAATACTCTCAGAATAATTGAGCCTGGAGAGGCTTGCCGAAAGAATACTCTCAGAATAATTGAGCCTGGAGAGGCTTGCCGAAACAATACTCCCACAGAATAATTGAGCCTGGAGAGGCTTGTCGAAATAATACTCCTTCAGAATAACTGAGCCTGGAGAGGCTTGCCGAAATAATACTCTCTCATAATAACTGAATTTAATTTCTTTAGCACTTTTAATTTCTGTACAGCAAAAGCCAAAAACATAAAAAAGGCAAAATACAGAAAAAGCCAAATCAGAAGAAAAGGCAAAATACAGAAAAAGCCGAAAATAAAAAAGGCAAGGATATAGAAAATCCAACAAACAATTTGTACCGAATAACTAAGCCTGGAGAGGCTTACCAAAATAATACTCCACATCCTCCACAGTATACAGAATAATCGAGCCTGGAGAGGCTCGCAGAAATAATACTCCTTCAGAATAATTGAGCCTGGAGAGGCTCGCAGAAATAATACTCCTTCAGAATAATTGAGCCTGGAGAGGCTCGCAGAAAGAATACTCCCTTCAGAATAATTGAGCCTGGAGAGGCTCGCAGAAATAATACTCCTTCAGAATAATTGAGCCTGGAGAGGCTCGCAGAAAGAATACTCCCTCAGAATAATTGAGCCTGGAGAGGCTCGCAGAAACAATACTCTTCCTTCAGAATAGTTGAGCCTAGAAAGGCTCGATTCCCCAGAGATATCTCAAGCTTACACTCACGGGCCAAATTCCCCAGTGAAAGCTATCAGAATGCGATCAGCGAAATCCCCAAAGGAGGCCTGATCATCCAAGAAAAATGTCTAAGGACTTAAACTTCCTCAGTGAAGATAGCTCTCCAACTCAAGTGTCGAGTGAGGCTAAGCCTGTAGAGGCTTCCTAAATAATACTCTGGGATACATAAGATCCCCAAATCCCCAGTCGCCTACTCAAGAGGCATCCCTGCAGAAGGAGAAAAAATAAAAAAAATCAATAATCATTCCCCAAGTGGAATCTGGCTCTCAGCCAATCATTGAACGTCAAGCTGATACGCCTAACAAAAGAGGCTAATCAAAATCAACGACAAAATCCCCCAGTGGATAACAGCCTACACAGAGGCAGCAAAATCAGAAAACCAAAAGAGACACCCGAACAAGGATAACCGGGATACTCCACCAACGTCGAAAGGACGTCAGCCAATCATAAGGCACCGCTCACATCAGAAAGAGCATCTTTGTGTCTGCACCCAAAGGAATCAGAAATTCCCCAGTGGGAACCAACTACGCAATGGAAAGTTGGGACACAAGAACCTATGAGTAACTGCACATCCCCTAGACGGATCCCTGCGTTATCCAGCCCTTAGTGGCACAAAGTCAAAAAACAACCGTCGAAGCAGCATCGTGGACTGTGGAGACAAAATCATCACGAATCCCTGGAAAGGAGATATTCACGCTACCCCGTTGTCACAAACACGGAGGTATGCAGCTTCCGGCTCGGGCAATGAGCGAAGCTATCTCTGGAAAAGGGGTACTCACCGCTTACCGTTGTCACAAAGGTACTTAGCTTCCGGCTCAAACGAAGAGTGAAGCTAAGCCTGGAGAGACGGTACTTACAGCTTCCAGCTTGGGCAACAAGCAAAGCAAGGCCTGGAGAGGCAAAACTCACACCGCTCACCGTCGTCACAAAGGTGCTTGGTTTCCGGCTCGAACAAAGAGCGAGACTAGGCCTGGAGAGGCAAAACTCACACTGCTTACCGTTGTCACAAGGGTACTTAGCTTCCGGCTCGAACAAAGAGTGAAGTTAAGCCTGGAGAGGCGGTACTCAACCATCAGCGTCATCAGAGGCGCATTGATGTCCAACTTCCGGCTCGAGCGTCGAGTGAAGTTGACCTTGGAGAAGGTAAACTCAGCTACCGAGGATGTCAGAAGCGCCAAGGTATGCACCCACCTGGAGAGGCTACTCAACAATTTTCCGCCGGAAGACGCTACAAGTCAGAAGGTCGGCACAACACCCGGACAATTGGGTCAACTCCTTTACTTGTCAGCCGATACACCAAAAGGCCGTCCGACTAAGTAAAGGGGGGGCAGCTGTAGACCCCTAAAATTGTCCGGGTCGGAAATAAAGCTTAAAGACTCTCGAAGACTGAAGGATAATCAGCCAGAAGGACTCCGCGAAGGCCCTAGGAGGGTTCTCTGTAGGTCTAGAGGTCTTAGAATAGCTCAAAATAAAGAAGTGGAGGGAAAAAGCCCAATACGGCCGTACTGAACTTAATACGGCCGTATTGAAGCTTCAATACGGCCATACTGAAGTCAGTACGACCGTATTGACACTTCAATACAACCGCAGCGAACTCAATACGGGCGTATTGAAATTTCTGAACTTCAATACGACCGTATTGAAGTTCAAAAATTTCAATACGGCCGTATTGCCCCTGTAGGCCGTATTGCGCCTATTCCCTATAAATATGACGTCAATTGGACGTCATTCCACACTTTTCCACTGAGTTTTGACTCCCTCCTTGAGTATTCTGGGGTTTTTGAGCAGTGTTCTGCCCTAGAAATCTCTCTGGGAGTCGATCCGACGAAGTTCTGGAATTCCGAGCACTTAGCTTGGAGATTCGAACCTAGTCGAAGGGAAATCCTCCGGATTTCCATAGTCAAAAGTTTTTAGGAAGGAGCGAGCGAGCTTGTAGAGCGAGGGAACGCCAAAAAGCTTCCCAGTTTTACTCAATATATAAAAGCACGCTTCAAGAGGTTTCTTCTTAAATCCTTCCTTTTACTGCTTTCTGTGTGCATATTTAAACTGTCATCATGTAGATAGTTAATTTATAATCGCTTATAATAAATAGGGGTAATTTAGTAATTTTACGCTATTATTTTAGAAATAATTTGTCATAGGGAACCCGAAAGGGGCGCCGTGGGGTGCTAACACCTTCCCCACGCGTAACCGACTCCCTTACCCAACTCTGGTTGTAGTGGCCAAAGTTGATTTATAAAATCAATTGCCTTATCCCTTTTTCCAATGTTTTGAGTAAAACATTGGTGGCGACTCCACGAACCCTCCTTTTGCGAAAACCACTAATCCATGGAGGGTCCCGCTTGGGATTAATATGGATTGGTGAATCATTTAATAAAATTGCTCGTTTGACGAGGTCTCAGTTTGAGAATACGTCATTCTAGCAATCCACATTTTTAAAACAAATAAACGAGTCCAACCATCCTTCGCGAATGCCGAAAGCCCGTTTCGGGCCGGTGGCGACAGTGATCAACAATTCATCACAACACAATCACGGCTTAACAACACAGCAACAAATATACAACTCATATCAACAATAAATCAACTCATCAGCAACTTATGCGTCGTCACGCATTTCAACTCGGAGATCTCCAACAACTGAGGTTGAGCAGTCTAGGTGGCATAAACCTTACCGAATCCAGCGTTTGACCTATCTCAACCAGGTCAGGTATAGAACAACGTTAGGAACTCTGAAAAGAACCAAGTATAGACAACAATAGTTGATTTCTCAGGTGTGCCACTTAGACTCGGAGGTCCAGTACTACTGTCAGGACAGAAGGGTTTGGCTATGAGCCTACCACGGCCTTGGCTAGCATCACCAATCCACATATGGAGTTAGCCCACCCACTGTCCTCCAAGTACCATGCACCCTCCAGTACCTAGTCAAAGACTACATCTCTTACTAGATACCTTACTCAAAATTGGTCATTCAACCATGACATGGATCGACTGCTTCCATGTCGCCCACACAGTACTAAGGGATTCAACTTTAAAATAACTTTCAACTTATCACCTTAGTACTATGTATCTCAACATAGGACATATATCTTCACCATATGTCCCCATCTTTCCAACTATACAACAATAGGCAGCTTTACAACTTTACGATAATAAACAACTTGACAACTTTACAACTATAGGCATCATAGCAACTTTACAACAATAGACATCTTTCAACAATAATAGGTACCTTACAGCAATACAACAATAATAGGTACCTTACAGCAATACAACAATAAGCATCTTACAACAATAGCCAACTCATACAACTTTAAAATTTTTTTTACCACTTTACAACAATAGGAAACTTATACAACTTTAAACGAATTTTACATCAATAAACTACTTCAACTTATACATCTCAACTTATTAATAATTCAACAATAAACAACATAAAAATAACTTAGTTTCACAATGTATAACAACACTAAACAACACATCACATATTATCAACACAACATATGAACAACTTAACCATTTTCAAAGAAAACAAGGCATGAAGCTTCCCTAACCTGAAGATTGGCTCAGCATTGCCAAGAGCTGAGAAGAAGTGGAATTTCCTTTCGAAGCTCAACCCGGGAACCTCCATTTTCCAAAATTAAGCTTCTTGGCCTAGAATCCTTCTCTCTAAAACTTCTCTCTATGTTCTCCTTTTCTTCCCCCTTTCAACGCCTATTTATAGAGGTTCAGGAGTGGCCAGAACGGCCTGTTCTGAATCCAGAACGGTCCGTTCTGCACCCTTTCACCATGTGCAGAAAGCATATGCAGAACGATCCGTTCTGAAATCAGACCAGCCCGTTCTGGAACTCACCCAGAACGGCCTGTTCTCCTTCCAGAACAGCCCGAACTCCAACCAGAATAGCCTGTTCTAGGGTTTGGAACGCCCCGTTCTCAACTACAATTTACACGCCTATTTAGTAGTCTGGAACGGCCCGTTCCAGTTTGGGAACGACCCGCTCTATGCTACTAAATCTCCCTTGTTTTAAGATTTTGGAATGGCCCGTTCCAATTTTGGAACGCCCTGTTTCAGTTTGCCAACTGCGTTACAATACCTCCCAACAAACAAAAATTTTCGTCCCCGAAAATAGGCTTACCTGAAAAGAGAATTGGATACCGTTCCTTGAACTAACTTTCCATCTCCCAGGTCGCCTCACCAATAACTGTATCCCAAAGAACTTTCACCAAGCTGATGGATTTTCCCCTAAGCACCTTCAACTTGTTATCAACCACAATTACCGATCACTTCCCATAGGGCAAGTTGTCTCTAACTTGCACCTCATCCATCTTTACCACATGACTTGGATCATAAACCTACTTTCCCACTAAAAAACATGAACACATGTTCCATCTCAGAAAATCCCAAAGGCTTCTCTTCCTTCTATCAACTTATGATTTCTACCTACTATAGGCAAACCTCATCCTTTCTTGAATTAACTTCACCTCCTCAATAGTTTGTAAAACTAACTCTAGCTCCGCAACTACCAACTCACCATCTTTGATACCAATACAAAGGAATCCCACATTTCCTACGAGGCAATGCTTCAAATCTCAATACTGGTATGAAAGATATTGTTATACATAAACTCTACCAGTATTAAGACTTCCTCCCAACTCCCTAAGTAGTCTAGCACACAAGCCCTCAACAAATCCTCCAAGGACTAAATTATCCTCTCTGACTGACCATCCGTCTGTGGATGGTAAGCAGAACCCAATCTCAACCTCGTGCCTAAAGCTTGGTGTAGACTCTGTCAAAAATCTGGAAGTGAACCTCGGATCCTATCTGAAATAATTCTGAAAGGCACTCCGTGCAATCGTACTATTTCCTTCACATACAATTGTGTCAACTTCTCCAAGGATCACTTGATATTGACATGTAAGAAATGTGCAAACTTAGTCAATCTGTCAACCACAACTCAAATAGCATCACTATTCCTAGTCGACTTAGGCAACCCATCAATGAAATCCATAGTGATATTATCCAACTTTCACTATAAGATCTCCATCATCTACAATTAAACCACCAGACTTCTGGTATCCAACCTTAGCCTTCTGATAGCTCAGACAGGCCGCCATATATTCAACAATGTCTCTCTATACTTAGAATCTTGAGGTAGGCAAATTCTGCCCTTAAACGTCAATTCCCATCTTCACCTATCTCAAAGCCAACTGCTTCCTCTGTATACAACAAATTAAGAACATTCAAAACTTTTGAATTTTACAACTACTTCATACCAATTTGCTACAAGAACTCACTAGAAATGGTAATCATGCCACAGCTAATATGGTCTTGAGCCAACTCCACATACAGATTCAAATCTCTGAATTTCTCAACCAGCTCCAACTCCTTCACCATCAAACTAGACATGTGGATGGACTTCCTACTCAAAGCGTCTGCCACTACATTGGCCTTCCTAGGGTGATACATCAACTGAAATTCATAATCTTCTAAAATATTCCATCTGCTATCCCTATCTCATGTTCAACTCCTTATGATCAAGCAAGTACTTCAACTCTTGTAATCACCAAAGACGTTAAATCCTGCACTATGAAAACAGTGCATCCATACCTTTAAGGAAAAAACAACTACTGCCAACTCTAAGTCATGAGTAGAGTAATTCCTCTCATGGTTCTTCAATTATCTTAAAGCATATGCCACTACTCTCCGGTTCTACATCAACACACATCCCAATCCTTGGTGAGAAGTATCACAACACACCTCAAATGACTCACTAGGATCAGGCAATACTAACATAGGAGAAGTAGTCAACAACTTCTTTAATTCTTCAAAACTCTACTCATATGCTTGTGTCCAAATGAAAGAATGATCCTTTCTAGTGAACTGGGTTAGAGGCATTACTATTTTGGAGAATCCCTCAATGAACTTCCTATAGTAACCCGCTAAACCCATAAAGCATCGAATATCTGTGATAGTTCTTGAGCATTCCCACTATAACACTGACTCCACCTTAACCGGATCAACTATAATTCTTTCTACTGAAATAACATGACCCAAGAACTTCACCTCTTCCAACTAGAATTCAGATTTTGACAACTTCGCATGCAACTATTTTTCTTTCAAAATTTCCAACACCAACCTCAAGTGCTCTCCACGTTCTTCCGAGGTTCTTGAATAAATAAAGATGTCATCAATGAACACCACCACAAATTTATCCAAGAAAGGCCAGAAGATTCTGTTCATGTAATCCATGAACACTGCTCGGGCATTAGTCACCCCAAACGGCATCACAACGTACTCATAGTGACCATACCTAGTCCTAAATGCAGTCTTAAGTATGTCACCCTCCTTCACCCTGATCTAGTGATATCTTGACCTTAAGTCAAACTTCAAAAATAACAATGCTGCTTTAAGTTGATCCATCAAGGCATCTATCCTAGGAAGCGGATATTTGTTCTTGATAGTCAATTTATTCAACTGTCTACAATCTATACACAACCGGCTAACTCCATCTTTGTTTTCACCAACAACACAGGAACATCCCATGGAGATATACTCGACCTCAAACTCTGCTCCAACACTAACTAAGGACTTAGAGGAGACTCACCCAACCTAGTGGCCTACTTAAGCACCACTCTCCCAGATCTAGTGGCCTACATGAGCACCACTCTCAAGAGACATTATGTGAGCTCTTCCAGTTCAAAAATATTTTTCCTGATGGAATAACACTAAGGTCGAGAAGACGAAGAGGTGATATATTAAAGGAGGCAAGAGGAATGGGCTAGTGAGGCCACTTTTGGACCTTAGCTCCTAAGTTCTTTTTAATCATAGAATTTATTTTACTTGTATTTCCAATTTTACCCTTGTATTTTGGGGTGTTTAGGACTTAGAATTTATTTTCCCTTGTATTTCCCTTTTTACCCTTGTATTATGGGGTGCTCTAGATGATTAGGGTTTTTAATTTTGGGCTAGGGTGTTAACTAGAAGGGTGACACATATTTTTGGTGTTCATTGGATCTAGTTTTGGTGTTAGAAAGGCTTAGGCCCAAGTGGAGGGCAAAGGTTGCATGGTCTTATCATGCACCTAGATATAGCCAATCTAAACCCAAAGATTCCATCCTTGGCCTCCAAGTTGCATCTAGGGTTCATTTGCATTTCATTTGGAATGTATTTGCCTACTCCAAATGCAACCCTAGATGCCTCCCCTCCTATAAATACCCAACACCCCACACCTTGTAAATACTTTGGATATTGAATATAAAGAGAGCCTTTAGTGCCTTTATATCTTTCCTTAGTCACCCTTGGCTATTTTCAGCCAAACCCTACCATCTCCACCTTGAGAGAAACAACCCTAGAAGTGGCCTTCATCATCATGAAGTGAGCCAACCCTAGAGTACCATTCTCAAGCATTTCCTCAAACACCTTCTACCCAACCTTCATTTTCGTCCATTCCATCATCATCCACCCTAAAACCTTGGTCCACCTTTGAAGAACATGATCCTTGGAGAAGGCGTCCTCCTCCTTGCTCATCATCTCAGGTTCATGCAAGTAAGGATGCCATTAAGTGGTATCTAGAGCCTTGGTTCTTCAAGGGTAACAATCTCTTTATCTCTAAAAATATTCGGTCATGTCATGTCTTCCTTACATGTCTCCTAAGTGTGCCTAAATGAATCATCTTAATTGCCATATTTTGATGATCCATAAATCTCTTCTCATGTGTTGATTCATACCATATGTTCTTTGTGAATCATCTTGGCATTTTAGGCTTTCTTATTTAGGTTCTTGCTTTTTTCTTTAAATTTTTGAGTTGCTGGAAATTTTGGGCTGCATGTTATACATTAATGTTTTTATTTTTTTTAATCCATCCGGTTTTGTCATAAGCTTGTCTCTTTGAACTACCTTGAAAGAAATTCCAAGTTTTTTATGCTTAGCCTTTGAAATGAACAAAAAATGACATGCATGCCACTTGTTTGATAAAATGGCCGTGAGTCCTTGATGTGCTTTAGAGAGTCAATCATGCATGCTAATTAGTTCTAGCATGTTCTACATCACTTAAAATATCATGTGTGATTAATTCCTTTACACATACTTACTTCAAATTTTCGGCCAATTTTTTGTGTATTCCTTGGTGAACTTGTATGCCTACATGATGTTTGATAATTTGAGTGTGAAATTGATTTCAATATGCCTATCTTTGCTGCTGGACGTGGGCTATTAAAAACTTAAGAAAAACACTCAAATTTTGTCTCATTGAGCTAGTGTAAGTTGCTAAAAGAATACTCCAAAAAGTTGCTAACAAAACTACCAAAAACAAGTGTAAAACCCAAGCAAAGGAATAGTATAAAATTCAAAAGAAAAAAGAGAAAAGTGGCTGGACTTTGAACAAAAAAAAAAAAGGCCAAGAGTTGGACAAGCCCGAAAAGAACAAAGAAACCAAAAACAAGAAAAAGGGAACCTTTGCTAGACTTGTGGAGTTTTGGACCAACTTTCATACCATAGCACTTGGAGTTAATTCTTGGACCATTGGACAATACTTAATGGCCGAATGAGACAATAAATCAAACATGTTAAGTGCATAATTTTTCTTTTAAGCCTACTTTCTAAATTCTATTCTAGTGCCATTCTAGGAATTACTCTTTTGTGTGCTTTCCTTTTATTAATGTGCCTTAATTTCAGTTTTTGAGTCTTTCTTCTACTCTTAAGTTTGTCTCATAAATTCCATTTGAGTTTAGCCTTTTCTTAATTGTGCCTTTTTAGTTTTTCTTTCTTGGCCTCTTGTACTCTTGGGTTGTGTTTTCTTCTTGATCTAGGTGGGGAAAACTTCTAAAACACTACACACTTTCTTGGTGGATTGAGTGGAGGGGTTGTCCGATTGGAGTTCAAGGAACTTTGGAGGATCACACCAATTCAAAGAGTGAAAACACCATTTCAAGACTAACATTGGGTGTTCATTGTGAAGGGGTGGAGAATTGAAGACTTGGAGACTTCCTTTTTTTTTTCTTCTACTTATTTCTTTCTTGTTAAATTTTGGCCTCTTGTGTTTTTGGCCTTGGTTTCATTCATTTTTGGTTTGTAATTGGCCATTTTTAAACCTTTTCAATTTGGTGGTAGTTTCGTGTAGTTTGAAGGTGATTTGAAAACCTTCACCTAGGAAACCGACTAGCATATGCTTTAAGTGCTTTCCTTTACATGCTTTAAAGCTTTGGTAGTATATTTGCCTAGGACTTTACATTGTTTATTGTGCACATCACACACCTTAGTATTGTGAAAATTGTTTTTGTGAGAAAAGTATGAAAAGGCTTAGTGATTTTACTTGAAAAGGCTTGGTTTTTAAGTGATTCTTAGTAGTCCACCTCCCTTGATAGTTCACTTTGTACACTTAGGCCTTTTCATACCTATCTTGCACCTTGAAAATCCTTTTTTGTGAAAACCCTTTTATCACTCACTCTTTGTGAAAACTTTTTCAAACCTTTTTGAAAACACTTTGTGAAAACCTTTTTGGATCAAAGAAGAGTGATCATTCTAGTGTCCATGGTCATAACTCTTGTAGTACTAGGTCTAGTGTTAGGGAAGAAATTAGGCAACTCAAAGAGTACCTAAGAAAAAAAGAAGCGGAAAATATAAAAAGAGAGGAAGAATTGAGAAGAAAAGAAAAAGAGTTTGAAAAAAATAATGAGGAAATAAAACAACTACTTGCAAAATTAGTTGAGAGGAGAGAAACTAGTGGATCCCAACTTAGGATTGTTCCAACTAGATCTCAAAAAGGCAAAGAAGTTAGAGTTCCTAGGAGTATGCATGAGCAAGAAAATACAACAAGAGAGGAGGAACTTAGAAGGAAAGAAAAAGAAAAGAAAATAGAAAAGAAAGAAAAAATAAAGAAAAGTATAGAGAAGGTTAAAGAGTGGCTAGAAAATGAAAAACAACAACCAACACTCTTAGAGAAGAGTAAGGAGGATAATGTTTCTTCCAAAGGGCTTATGCTTGAAGAGAGTCACTTTCCCATTGAAAATGATTTTAAAAAGACTTTCTTCATTCATCAAGACCTTAACTCTTTCTCTCACGTTGCCACTAGTCATGAAGTGGAGATTCAAAAACAAATCCTTTTTAAAGAAAAAGAATCTCAACTTCAAGATTTAGTGAAGAAGAAGTGGACTTCACTTAGTCCCACTTCTTGTGCTACTTCCTTGGTGGTGCCCAAGGAAGATTGTCGCCACCGGCCCGAAACGGGCTTTCGGCATTCGCGAAGGATGGTTGGATTCTTTTATTTGTTTTAAAAATATGGATTGCTAGAATGACTTATTCTCAAACTGAGACCTTGTCAAACGAGCAATTTTATTAAAAGGCTCACCAATCCATGTTAATCCCAAGCGGGACCCTCCATGGATTAGCGGTTTTCATAAAAAGGAAGGGTTCATGGAGTCGCCACCAATGTTTTACTCAAAACATTGGAAAAAGAAGTTTAAGGCAATCGATTCAAAAATCGACTTCGGCCATGACAACCAGAGTCGGGTAAGGGAGTCGGTTACGCGTGGGGAAGGTGTTAGCACCCCACAGCGCCCCTTTCAGGTTCCCTATGACCGATTATTTCTAAAAATAATAGTGCAAAATTACTAAATTACCCCTATTTATTCTAAACAATTATAACTTAACTATCTACATGATGACAGTTAAATATACACACAGAAAGCAGTAAAAGGAAGGTCTTAAGAAGAAACCTTTGAAGCGTGCTTTTATATTCAAGTAAAACTGGGAAGCTTTTTAGCGTTCCCTCGCTCTACAAGCCCGCTCGCTCCCTCCTAGAAAATTTTAACTATGGAAATCCGGAGGATTTCCCTTCGACTCAGTTCGAGACTCAAGAAAAAAGCTCAGAACTCGAGAACTTTGTCGGATCAACTCTCCGAGTGATTTCTAGGCAGAGCACTGCTCAAAAAAACCCAGAATACTCAAGAAGAGGGTTAAAACTCAGTGTAAAAGTGTAGAATGACGTCCAAATGACGTCTTATTTATAGGGAACAGGCGCAATACGGGCCCTGGAGTCAATACGGCCCGTATTGAAGTTTTGAACTACAATACGGCCGTATTGAATTCAGTACGGCCGTATTGAAGTTCAAGAAACCTCAATACGGTCGTATTGAGTTCAGTGCGGCCGTAGTGAACTTCAATACGGCCGTATTGAGTTCAGTGCGGCCGTATTGTAGTTCAAAATGTTCAATACGGCCGTACTGAACTTTTGGGAGGCCGTATTGGGCTTCATTCCCTCCACTTCCTTATTTTGAGCTATTACAAGACCTCTAGACCTACAGAGAATCCTCCTAGGGCCTTCCATGAGTCCTTCTGGCTGACTTTCCTTCAGTCCTCAAGAGTCTTCAAGCTTTATTTCCGACCCGGACAATTTTAGGGGTCTACAAAGATAAGCCTTCTTTCTTTAAGACTCTTTCTACTTTAGTTTTCTTCATAAAGCACCCAACTTTTGGTTTGTATGGTTTGTTGGATACATCTCATGGTGTTGTATCTTCTATTTTTGATCTTGAAGGAAGTTCAAACTTATTTGAACTTAACTTGAATACTTTCCTACAAGATAAACTTAGATTATATGAGTTTCCTAGACTCCTCTTAACACCTTTTTCTCATATGTATCTAACAAATTATGCAATACAAAGTTGTTTAGGTAATTTTTTAGTTAAGTTTTCTTTATTTTCCAATACATACCTAGGTCATTACATTGGGCACTTCCAACAAGATATTTTAGTTTTTAGGACTAATACATTAGTGTGCTATAGTTTTAGTCTTTTTACCTTTTTAGTTTTTAGTTATACACCTAGACTTCACCGTGGGGAGGATCTTATCCGTAACATTAGAAAGTCTAGTCCTTTTAATTTAGACAATCTTTTTAGCACTTTTAGTAGAACTCCTCTTAGGATACACTTTCCATTTCTATCATATACTATTACCTCTAATGCTTATTTTTATGTTTTTGTTGGTCATGATGCCCACCATGAGGAACCTCTTGATTTGAGGTCAAATCCTTTTCAAGAGGGAGGAAATGATGGAATAACACTAAGGCCGAGAAGACCAAGAGGTGATATACTAAAGGAGGCAAGAGGAATGGGTTAGTGAGGCCACTTTTGGACCTTAGCTCCTAAGTTCTTTTTAATCATAGAATTTATTTTACTTGTATTTCCAATTTTACCCTTGTATTTTGGGGTGTTTAGGACTTAGAATTTATTTTCCCTTGTATTTCCCTTTTTACCCTTGTATTATGGGGTGCTCTAGATGATTAGGGTTTTTAATTTTGGGCTAGGGTGTTAACTAGAAGGGTGACACATTTTTTTGGTGTTCATTGGATCTATTTTTGGTGTTAGAAAGGCTTAGGCCCAAGTGGAGGGCAAATGTTGCATGGTCTTATCATGCACCTAGATATAGCCAATCTAAACCCAAAGATTCCATCCTTGGCCACCAAGTTGCATCTAGGGTTCATTTGCATTTCATTTGGAATGTATTTGCCTACTCCAAATGCAACCCTAGATGCCTCCCCTCCTATAAATACCCAACACCCCACACCTTGTAAATACTTTGGATATTGAATATAAAGAGAGCCTTTAGTGCCTTTATATCTTTCCTTAGTCACCCTTGGCTATTTTCAGCCAAACCCTACCATCTCCACCTTGAGAGAAACAACCCTAGAAGTGGCCTTCATCATCATGAAGTGAGCCAACCCTAGAGTACCATTCTCAAGAATTTCCTCAAACACCTTCTACCCAACCTTCATTTTCGTCCATTCCATCATCATCCACCCTAAAACCTTGGTCCACCTTTGAAGAACATGATCCTTGGAGAAGGCGTCCTCCTCCTTGCTCATCATCTCAAGTTCATGCAAGTAAGGATGCCATCATTTCCTCTCCTCAAGTCCTAGGCTAGACGATATCATAAGGCATCAGATGCAATTATGCATCACACATCATACATGGTCTGCCCACCATCATGATCAACAATCACACATATGAACATATACTCATGTCATATCATATTTATACATTCATATATATCATTACCAAGCATACATATGAATCACACCTCAACATACATCATATATCATACATACATGGTCTAAAACTTCAACTTTAAACATGTCGAAGCATTATTTCAACTGTCACAAATAAACATGTTCACGCCCTGCAAAACCTAAGCACGTCCGGCCTAATCTCAACCCGAGAGTTCTAAAACTCATTCACGCTCAGTGCGCTCAGATCGTGCTCGACGTCCTTGAAACAAAAACTCATAAGAGTCTCCACGCCTAGAGCACCCACCTTGTGCCCGACATGCTCCAAACCTGAAAATCAGGAAAAACCAACCACATGCAAACAAAGAAAACACTGCATAGGCTTTCTACAACTCAAAAACAACTCAAATTCAACATCCATTCCTCAAACGCATCGAAATCATCAAAACTCCAAATGAACAATTTCTCTAATCCAACTATGGATTCTCAACATTCTTACTTCATATGAGTTCCTAAACTCACATATAACGAAACAACATACAATCTAGCTTTCCTTACCACTTCAATTTCACCAATAATCTTCTCGTTTTCCTCATTCACAACAATAAACGACATACAACACTCTGCTCTATCCTTCAACAAAACTTTAACTTAGCTAGCTCTCACCAGTAACTCATCTTGTAAATGAGGAAATACCAACTCCCTATTGGCACAATCTATAAGAATCTGATTGACAGACAATCAATCCATCCCTAAGATCATGACAATATCGACTAAAGGCAAATATATCAAATTTACCTTATACTTCCTATCACCCGACTCCAAAGAACAACCAATACAACATTCCACTGTCGCAACCCGAAAATTTTCGATCTTGCGACCTATGATTTAAACATCCTTTTAAAAGTCTCATTAATTAAGGAATGCCCGGACACCAGACTAATCCTTAATTAATGGTTTTGAAAATAGGTTCATGGAGTCGCCACCAATATTTTACTCAAAATATTGGAAAAAGAAAAGGTTTTTAAAGATCCAATAATGGCCTTGATAACCAAAATTGGGTTCGGGGGTCAATTACGTATAGGGAAGGTATTAAGCACCCCTACAACGCCCTAAATCGGTACCCTATGATGAAGATAACGTAATAAGAATTAATACATTAAATATTAAATCCCCTTTAATAATGTTTATTTACATACTTAAAATATAAATTAAGCAATTTCTCTAAAATATCTACATTATGACGTTTATTATAATAAAAAGGAAATAAAAAATGAGGAATAAAAAGAAGAAAAGAAGATTGAATGAAATACCTCTTGAACAAGCTTTATTGAATCTTCAAATATGGAAAGGGTGCTTTGTGGTGACCTTTCACACTACAGTATGCCTCACAAATCTCAAGAAATACAATAGGAGGGAGAGAGAATGTAGAAATGCGACACAAATCTCAAAAAAAATATAATAGAAGGGAGAGAATTAGAGAATTTTCATGCTTAAAGGAGTCTTATTCGAAATTTCTCTGGCCGCCCCCAGAACTGTGCCCGAAGCTTCAATTTATAGGAATCAAAAGGGGCCAGAACGGCCTGTTCCGGATTCAGAACGGCCCGTTCTGGCCCAATCATTATGGGCAAATTTCGTACCCTGGAACGACCCGTTCTGAAAATGGAACGGCCCGTTCCGGGGACCAGAACGGCCCGTTCTGAAATCAGAACGGCTGTTCTGGGTACAAGATTTAGGCCTTTGATGGGGTTTGGAACGACCCGTTCTGGTTTGGAACGGCCGTTCCAACCTACCATTTTATGCCTTTTTAGGAGTCTTGGAACGACCCGTTCCAATTCCAGAACGCCCCGTTCCGGACTTGGGAATAGCCCGTTCTGATTTTGGAACGGCCCGTTCCGGGCCACTAAAAGCCACCTTTTTTGTCCTTTAGGCCTTCTGATGTTCTGTCTTGTTGTTTGCTTGCTTCGGAAGCTCCTTCCCTTTATAACGAGGTCCATTTCTTCGTTTGTGTGCCCCCCCGGACGAAATTGGGTGTCTACAGCTGCCCCTCTTTACTTGTCCTTTGGAGTAGCTATGTGTTGCTTTTCCAAAGGCAAGTAAAGATGTAGACATTTCGTCCGGGTATCCTCCTCGTCTCTTTGGTATTGGTGCTTCTACGTTCCTTCTCTTGGATAGGTGTATTTGCTCGTGTCCTCACCCTTTAGAGTAGTTGAGTGTTGGTTGCATACTCTATTGGGTAACAAGGCTGACAAACTGTACACCTGATCTTTGATCTTCAAGTAGATGCTCCATTGTTTCTCTTGTGATAGTGCGTTCTTTTATTTGTAGCTTGTTGAAGAGGGAGTATTTTCGTAGCTCAGCTTCTCTCACGGCTTTGTCGTATACCGAATCAGGAGATGGCTACAGTCTCTCCAGACCTTTCCCTCACAGCTTTGTCGTATACCGGATTGGGATGCGAGTACAGTCTCTCCAGACCTTTCCCTCACGGCTTTGTCGTATACCGAATTGGGATGCGAGTACAATCTCTCCAGACCTTTCCCTCACGGCTTTGTCGTATACCGGATTGGGATGCGAGTACAGTCTCTCCAGACCTTTCCCTCACGGCTTTGTCGTATACCGAATTGGGAGGCGAGTACAATCTCTCCAAACCTTTCCCTCACGGCTTTGTCGTATACCGAATTGGGATGCGAGTACAATCTCTCCAGACCTTTCCCTCACGGCTTTGTCGTATACCGTATTGGGATGCGAGTACAGTCTCTCCAGACCTTTGTTGTATTTTGAGGAAACTGTCAGTGCCCTCATTGGCTTGCTTGAATTTTGGTAGATATTGCCCCAAGGATGTTGGGCAGGAGGTGTGTCGTGATGCCTCTAATTTGGGTTGCTTTTGTCGTTTGTTGAAATGCTGTCAATTGGAATTTGTGTTTCCCTTTCTTGGCTTTTCTTGTTAGTGTTGTGGGATGAAAGACTGCCCCTAGGTGGATGGGCAGGAGATGTTTGATGTGCCCCTGTGTTGGTGGGCAGAAAAGTGGATGGCTAGCAAGGATTCCAGTGTTGCCCCTGCTACATGAGTATTGTGATGCCTCTCCAGGCGCTTGTTGCGGAGTCCTTTTGATTCATGGATGATTAATTGTTGATTGTTGATGGATGGTTGTGGATGCCCCATGGTGAGTATGGATGCATGGATGCACATGAAAATGCAAGACAGGAATGGATTGGATTTTTTATTATATTATTTTATTTTTGTTTTTTTGTAAAGTGAAGTTATACCCTTTTGTGCACACTTGTGCCCTATGCATGCTATGCAATGATGCCTCTATGCTAATGCTTAAATGCATATTGATTTTTCTTTCAAGAAATTAATCTATGCGCATTGATCAATGACATGGATTGTTAGCCTTTTAGCCGTGTCGAATTTAGTGTTGCTTTTTTGAACCTGAGATTTGTGTAGTTCAGCCCTCTCGCTCGTACCGGATATGATATATTAGCCCTTAGATTAGGTGTACCTAGACTCTGTTCTAGGACACCTCCATCTTCTCCTTGTGAGTGTTCACTGTACATACTCCGTGTATCTCTCAAATTTATCTTAATGCCATATAGGTCAAGAGGAAAGAGAGGAAGAGGATATATATATATATATATATATATATATATATATATATATATATATATATATATTTTGTAAAAGTTTTGGTAGAAAGGATTTTTTTTCAAAAATGGTTTATAGAAGAATGGCTAGCCGAGGTAGGCTAGTGGTTTAGGCTGATGAACAAGCACATTCAAAGTGAGGAAATCATTTTTCGCGTTAGCTTATTATTTCCTTCAAAGTTAAGCGATGACTTGGGATTGCATATTGATTAAATGATCTTATCGAGCCGCCTTTCGGTTTTCGGCTCAGGATGCTGCTTTGTCCTAACTTTTGCCTAGGTTACTTGAGATGCGTTCCCTAGCGGACATTTTCTTTTGATCCTTACTTTTGCCTAGGCTACCCTTTTTGTTTGTGGGTCTCCTAGCGGACCTTGTCCTAATTTTTGTGCAGCCCCCTTGGTGGGTTTCCTGCCAGGCTTTTGCAGCATTTGTGATCATCTTTCATTCCTTCATTAAAGGGGGATGCCCCTTGCACTGATTTCATTTGGACTTTTATCCACAAGTCATGCCCAATTTGATTGATCTTTATGTGTTTTTTTTATTGTGTATTAAGCTATTGTCTCTGATGACGTCCTTATTTCAAATGTACTTGTTCATTTAAGGTTTGTTGACGAGGCTTAGAGTAGATAAGAGGGAGAAGAGAAACGAAGTAGAAAAATGAATGGCATTAAAATAGAATTTTTAATCTTCACGTGCCCATGTAGCTCGAAGGCCCGGGCATGCCCCGAGTTCGTGATTCATACACAGAGAAGTAGAAGGAGGTTTCCCCTTAGAGAGGCCTAGGTCATCTGACTGTAGAGCTAGTCCTCCACTTGCTTGGATGTGGCACTTTGTGTAGAGGGAGGTCCTTTGGCTTCTTCTCTCGTGAAGGTGTTGTCAATCCATATCCTGAGACTTTCCTGAGTAGAAGTGATGATAGAGCTTTTCATGGAGTTTTGCTTCTCAAGAGGAACACTTAAGCTGTCTCTTGATTTTCAGCTCGAACAAACATTGCCCCTTTTTGTTTTTTTTTTTTGTTTTTTTTTTGCCTAGAACGCCCTTTGCGGGTTTTCATTCTAGTAGCTTCTTAACAAGCAATGCTTATCTCTTGTTGAAATCACCTTTTGAGAAAGCTCTATTCACTTTGCCTTAGTGTTTGAGGGATTCGTCCTCCTCAGGTTCCTTTTATTAGCTGGCATCTCGTTAGAAGTGTGGATCCATCCATTCATGGTCATTTCTCCTATTTCGCTTGGATTTCACGGTTGCACGACACGACTTTATCCTCTTTGGGGTAAGAGTTGACGTCTTAATGATTGTGGAGTTCTTTACCCTAAAGTATTTATGCATGGCTTACTCTCCATTACTTTTGATTAACGCACATAGGTTAATTTCCGTTTTTATTCTCATTTATTCTTTTACAAGGAGGGGTGAATGTAATGCAGAATGTAAAGAAAGTTGAGAATAATAAATATCAGTCTCATTGATTTGTTTATTTGTGAATGCTCAAATAGATTTCGGCAATATTAAGTGAGAATCTATATTAGATTCTAAGAAGACTTACTTCAACAAACATATCGAAGCAAGGGCCCAACCATAGTATTTTTTAATAAAAAAAATTGATTTGGGTTTTTCTTTATAGCACAGATACTGCCGTACATTAGAGCATTCATTTTTCTTAACTTTCTATACGTATTGCAACCTAATCCTCCTTAGCTAATAAAATAAAATGAATGAAATTAATGAGCTAATCTAGAATGCATGTCATTTTTTTTGCCTAATCTTTATCATGTTTCTATTATCTAAAGGGGAATGATGCATGGTAAAGATGAGATTTCTTTTATTGATTTTTTTTTCACAGAAAGGAAACTACCTATATGATGTTAATGGAATGCTGACCTAAGAATGTACAAAAGGGTATAAAATTATTATTATTATTTTTATTATTTGTTTGTTTATTTTAAAATTCTAATCCATCTTATTAGAACAAAATAATACAAACAAATGCACACACATATGTTCAATCAACGTACACCCACGAATAGTCATGATCAAATCCTTGGTCTGTGGTCCCTGTCAAGAAAAGTGCGTTGTATAGGACGGTTCTAATCTCACTAGTCTTTAAGGCCCCCAAGGTGCCCCCATTATAGGGACCAAGTATCTCTGTCGCCGTCACCTGGCAAACTCTAAGGTCTGTCGCAGTATTTCGAGCTAGAGTAACTGGTTATCACCTTGAGTGTGATTTCCGACAAGGCTCGCAGGCTCCAAGGCCAAACTTGGGCCGGTCGTACGTCAACCACTTCCTATGTTTAATACCCTCATGCCCCCGGGTGTAGGGGGAACTGTTGTGTGCATAGGTTTGTGTACAATTTTATTTCAAACAAGTGCGGAATTTAAATAAGCAAACATATATCAAAGCCAAACAAAGAAAACAAACAAGGTAAAGGGGAAAAATATTTAAATTATAATTCTTATTTTATTAACTTCATCATTTATTTGGGTCTGACCCTCTTAAAATGTCCCCAGTGGAGTCGCCATCTGTCGCAACCCGAAAATTTCCGATCTTGCGACCTATGATTTAGACATCCTTTTAAAATTCTCATTAATTAAGGAATGCCCGGACACCAGACTAATCCTTAATTAATGGTTTTGAAAATAGGTTCATGGAGTCGCCACCAATATTTTACTCAAAATATTGGAAAAAGAAAAGGTTTTTAAAGATCCAATAATGGCCTTGATAACCAAAATTGGGTTCGGGAGTCGATTACGTATAGGGAAGGTATTAAGCACCCCTACAACGCCCTAAATCGGTACCCTATGATGAAGATAACGTAATAAGAATTAATAGATTAAATATTAAATCCCCTTTAATAATGTTTATTTACATACTTAAAATATAAATTAAGCAATTTCTCTAAAATATCTACATTATGACGTTTATTATAATAAAAAGGAAATAAAAAATGAGGAATAAAAAGAAGAAAAGAAGATTGAATGAAATACCTCTTAAACAAGCTTTATTGAATCTTCAAATATGGAAAAGGTGCTTTGTGGCGACCTTTCACACTACAGTTTGCCTCACAAATCTCAAGAAATACAATAGGAGGGAGAAAGAATATAGAAATGCGACACAAATCTCAAAAAAATATAATAGAAGGGAGAGAGATAGAGAATTTTCGTGCTCAAAGGAGTCTTATTCGAAATTTCTCTGGCCGCCCCCAAAACTGTGCCCGAAGCTTCAATTTATAAGAATCAAAAGGGGCCAGAACGGCCTGTTCCAGATTCGGAACGGCCCGTTCTGGCCCAATCATTATGGGCAAATTTCGTACCCTGGAACGGCCCATTATGAAAACAGAACAACCCATTCCGGGGACCAGAACGGCTTGTTCTGGAAACGGAACGGCACGTTCCGGGGACCAGAACGGCCGTTCTGAAATCAGAACGGCCGTTCTGGGTACAAGATTTAGGCCTTTGATGGGGTTTGGAACGGCCGTTCCAACCTACCATTTTATGCCTTTTTAGGAGTCTTGGAACGGCCCGTTCCAATTCCAGAACGGCCCGTTCCGGACTTGGGAACAGCCCGTTCTGATTTTGGAACGGCCCATTCCGGGCCACTACAAGCCACCTTTTTTGTCCTTTAGGCCTTCTGATGTTCTGTCTTGTTGTTTGCTTGCTTCGGAAGCTCCTTCCCTTTATAACGGAGGTCCATTTCTTCGTTTGTGTGCCCCCCGGACGAAATTGGGTATCTACATCCACAACTTATCAACACAACACAAAGAGCTACACAACGGAAGCCTAATGAGATCACCCCTACAAAGTTTCCACTAGGCTCGACCTGCTCTGATACCATAAAAGTGTAACGACCCGCCAGGTCTCACACTGTCTATAGCGTCCAAATACAAGTATAAAAATAACATCTCACCACTAAACCATTATATATATAATGAGAATACACAACTAAAAAAAATCTCAATATATATATATATACAACTGAAAATAGGGAAATAATACCCTATACAACAACTAGGTAGTCAAAAACTACCAATCAACTAACTACAACGTTAGCTCTCCTCCTGAGTCTCGAAGCTCACCCAGTCCAGCAGAACACCTATCCCGATCTGCTCGCATATCAAGGTATGGTCATCGCAGTCCCAACCACATAGGGAAAACACGCTAGGGTAAGCTCACAACAAGAATCATAAAAAAATAGCCTCAACATAATATTAAACAACAATAGAATTCTACTTTCAACTTGCAACACAAAGCAACATAACACTTACAATAATAGATACACAATATCATCTAATAGTAACAACATTTTCAACATATCACACTTTATTCAAATTGGCCGCTTGTAATCGGTATAGCTCGGCCTGGCCCCTATACCGTGGTTGCTTCATACACGTGTGCCTCGACCTTGCCCACACACGGGACCAGCCAAGCCTAGAGGAGAACAACACATTATCCACTCCAAGGAACAACTTTCCAAGGGGTGTTTTTAAACAAAATGGGCTCTCAGATCACCACAACTATCTCAATCTGCACAATGGGATGAGAAACTTCGAAAACTTCTCCTCTAGTCCTAGTGATAAACAATTCATCACAACACAATCACAGCTTAACAACACAGCAACAAATATACAACTTATATCAACAATAAATCAACTCATCAGCAACTTATGTGTCGTCACGCATTTCAACTCGGAGATCTCCAACAACTGAGGTTGAGCAGTCTAGGTGGCATAAACCTTACCGAATCCAGCGTTTGACCTATCTCAACCAGGTCAGGTATAGAACAGCGTTAGGAACTCCGAAGAGAACCAGGTATAGACAACAATAGTTGATTGCTCAGGTGTGCCACTTAGACTCGGAGGTCCAGTACTACTGTCAGGACAAAAGGGTTTGGGTATGAGCCTACCACGGCCTTGGCTAGCATCACCAATCCACATATGGAGTTAGCCCACCCATTGTCCTCCAAGTACCATGCACCCTCCAGTACCTAGTCAAAGACTACATCTCTTACTAGATACCTTACTCAAAATTGGTCATTCAACCATGACATGGATCGACTACTTCCATTTCGCCCACACAGTACTAAGGGATTCAACTTTAAAATAACTTACAACTTATCACCTTAGTACTATGTATCTCAACATAGGACATATATCTTCACCATATGTCCCCAACTTTCCAACTATACAACAATAGGCAGCTTTACAACTTTACGACAATAAACAACTTGACAACTTTACAACTATAGGCATCATAGCAACTTTACAACAATAGACATCTTACAACAATAATAGGTACCTTACAACAATACAACAATAATAGGTACCTTACAACAATACAACAATAAGCATCTTACAACAATAGACAACTCATACAACTTTAAACAATTTTTTACCACTTTACAACAATAGGAAACTTATACAACTTTAAACGACTTTTACATCAATAAACTACTTCAACATATACATCTCAACTTATTAATAATTCAACAATAAACAACATAAAAATAACTTAGTTTCACAACGTATAGCAACACTAAACAACACATCACAAATTATCAACACACAACATATGAACAACTTAACCTTTTTCAAAGAAAACAAGGCATGAAGCTTCCCTAACTTGAAGATTGGCTCAGCATTGGCAAGAGCTGAGAAGAAGTGGAATTTCCTTACGAACTTCAACCCGGGAACCTCCATTTTCCAAAATTAAGCTTCTTGGCCTAGAATCCTTCTCTCTAAAACTTCTCTCTATGTTCTCCTTTTCTTCCCCTCTTCAATGCCTATTTATAGAAGGTCAGGAGTGGCCAGAACGACCTGTTCTGAATCCGGAACGGCCCGTTCTGCACCCTTTCACCATGTGCAAAAAGCATATGCAGAACGGCCCGTTCTGAAATCAGAACTGCCCGTTCTGGAACTCATCCAGAACGGCCCGTACTCCAACCAGAACGGCCCGTTCTCCGACCAGAACGGCTCGTTCTAGGGTTTGGAATGCCACGTTCTCAACTACATTTTACAGGCCTATTTAGTAGTCTGGAATGGCCCGTTCCAGTTTGGGAACAGCCCGTTCTAGGCTACTAAATCTCCCTTGTTTTAAGCTTTTCGAATGGCCCGTTCTGGGTTACTTTTTAACACATAAGGCCATGTTTGGAACGACCCGTTCTTAACCAGAATGACTCGTTCCCAACTTGGGTTATAGGCCTTTTTAGTAGTTTGGAACGACCCGTTCCAGTTTGGGAATGGCCTGTTCTGAGCTACTAAATCACCCTTATTGGGCTTTGAGCCTTCGTATAATCTTTGAAAATTAGGGTGTTACAACATGAACCACTATTAGTGATAGGAAAGCCTTGGGAACTTTATAACACTCCTAGCATTTTACAAGAAAATAAAATGCAAGAAATTAAAGAACAAGTTACAAGCAAATGATGGGAGTCTTAAGTAGACACTCGGAATCTCTTAAAACAGCACCCCAAGATAAATGGCCGAACTACACAAAAATCAAAGCAAGAAATTTAAATTGATCTTCTTGTATCCTCTCAAGTGTTTTACTCCAATTTTTGGTGTAGCTCTTCCAACTTCAATTGCCTCCCAAGGAGCCACCACTCCTAGACTTCCATTCAAAAACCTAAGATGCTACCTTATGGCATAAGCCTTGCTTATTATAAAACCTCATTTTTCATAAAATATAATATAAGTATTTTATTAATTAATTTTGTATCTTTATTTTATTAATTATGGGCTTGTTTAATATTTGTTTTAATTATGTAATATATTTTAGAACATATTATATATATTTTATTAAAGAATAGTATAATGCTTTATTAGAATATTGAAGTTAGAGGAAAAACACATAGAATGGGGGTTGAATATGTGTGTGTGAACAAAGGAATTTTAAAAATTTTCTTAGAGAAACTCTTTTTCGTCCAATAAAATATTATTTTGAATACTTAACAACTATGTAGGATTGGCTCAAAGAAAGATTTTGTGTCTAATAGTTTATCGTCTGCACAAGGAAAATATTTCTTAAAATAATAAGTTAAGCAAGTGTATTTTTCTTCTGAAAAGGGCTACAGTGAAGAATAAGCAATGGATGAAGTATTTAGTATGCTATATCAACTAAACGTAATTGCGTCTAAAACATAGAAAAATAGTGCAAAGGTTTTTATATTGGTTCGCTCAAACTAAGCTACGTCCAGTCTCCTTCAATTAAAGGGTTCGAGTAGATTTTCAATTAAGTACAAGTATTATCACCACTTCTAGTTTACCAAGTATTGTCGACCACTTCTAGGCCGCCAACTTCACTTGCAGCGCTAATATTTTTTGTTCAGCCTCTTCAGGCTCTTAGTGAGTATTCTTGACCACTCGTGGTCCCCGAGTATTATCAACCACTCCTGGTTGGCTAACTTCACTAATTAGTTCTAGTATTCTTTGTTCAGCCTCTTCAGACTCTTAGTGAGTATTCTTGACCACTCCTGGTCTCCGAGTATTATCAACCACTCCTGGTTGGCTAACTTGATGGAATAACACTAAGGCCGAGAAGACCAAGAGGTGATATACTAAAGGAGGCAAGAGGAATGGGATAGTGAGGCCATTTTTGGACCTTAGCTCCTAAGTTTCTTTTAGCATTTATTTTATTTTCTATTTTACCCTTGTATTTTGGGGTATTTTAGTCATAGAATTTATTTTCTTGTATTTCCAATTTTACCCTTGTATTTTGGGGTGTTTAGGACTTAGAATTTATTTTCTTTTGTATTTCCCATTTTACCCTTGTATTATGAGGTGTTCTAGATGATTAGGGTTTTTAATTTTGGGCTAGGGTTTAACATTAGGAGGTGACGCATTTTTTTTGGTGATCTTGGACCTATTTTTGGTGTTAGAAAGGCTTAGGCCCAAGTGGAGGGCAAAGGATGCATGGTCTTATCATGCACCTAGATATAGCCAATCTAAACCCATAGATTCCATCCTTGGCCACCAAGTTGCATCTAGGGTTCATTTGCATTTCATTTGGAATGCATTTGCCTACTCCAAATGCAACCCTAGATGCCTCCCCTCCTATAAATACCCAACACCCCACCACTTCTAAATACTTTGGAATATATGAATTTGAGTGAGCATTTTTGCCTCAAATCCTCTCCTTAGTCACTAGGTCTACACAGCCTACCTCTCCTATCTCCTCCCTAGAGTGAGTTTAGGGTTCCCTTGAGTGGCCTTCATCCCCACTTGATGAAGAGAGCCAACTAGAACACCCAAAAACACCATCCTCCATTTATCTCTCATATTCGCCCAAATCAGTCCATTTACGCCCACCTTCCTTTTTTTGCCTCACCCTTGAAGGAACATCCACCCTTAAGGTCATCATTTTGGCCTTAGCAAGGAGATTCTTCCCACCTTGGACGTCCATCATGAACCCCTTGGTGGAAGGAGTCCATCATTTGGTATCAAGAGCTTAGGTTATCTTCAAGGGTAACTAGCTTCCTTTCCATTTCTTTGAGTCTTTTCTTTTTTTGAGTCTTGATTTGCGTCATCTTTGAGTTCTTTGTCATCCATGAAAACCTTGTTAAAAATGTCTTTTTATGTTACTCCATGGTTCATTGCTTATTCATGAGCCTCCTTTTGTGCTTTAGGGTTTTTCTTGAGTTTTAGGTTCTTGTGTGCCATTTTTGTTTTTACTCTTGTTGCTGGAAAAATATATTATGAACATCAAGAACATGTCTTACATCTCTTTTTGATCTTTTTACCTTTAAAGTTTTGTCAAAACTTGTGTTTATCTCACCTTTCTCAAAAAGACAAAAAAATATATGTATGATGCACCCATTTGATGTATGAAACCATGAAAATATGAAATGTATGAGTTTTTCCATGAGGTTGCCTAAATTTTGCTGCACCATTTAGAGGTCATTCATGCATGTTAACTAGTCCTTGGCATGCTCCAAATTTGTGTTGAAATCTATGTGTTATTTCCTTCCTACACATACATGATTGGCCACCTTTCCATGCACATCATTACATGATTATTCTTTTGTCCTTTTATGCACATGTGTGAGTGATAAGTTTTGTGTGTGAGTGCTGGAATCTTTGAAAAAAAATCTGCACCAAAAAGAAAATAGTACAAGACACACTCCACTCACAAAATGCTTCTATACCCACTCATGTGTTGCCACTTGTCTCTCTATTTTTGACTCCTTATATGTGCTGAATTTTTAATCACCCACAAGTGTAAAAACCAAGCAACATTTAAAAGAAAAATAGAAACAAAATCTGGACAAAAATATTAAAAAAAAACGTGACCAAAAAGGCTAAAAGAAAAAGAAAGAAAAACAAAAAGGACTTGTTGCTAGACTTGTGGACATTGACCTAATTACCCTTGCACATTGGAGTTAGACTTGGACTGAATTTTTGGACCTTATTCGACCATTTTGAGACACAAAACCGTGGCTGGACCTCTACCAAAAAGGACTTAAAAATTCACAAGTGAAAACCATTAAAGTTTTAACTCCATTCTAGTGCCATTCTAGGACTTTTCCTTTGTGTGCTAGCCTTTTTAATGTGTCTTAATTTTTTGCTTGTCTTCTTTGGAATTCTTATGTTTGTCTCATTAATCTCTCTTTGAGTTTAGCCTTTTAATTGAGCATTTTCAGTTTTATTCCTTTGGCCTCCTTCTTGTTCTTGGTTGGTTTGTTATCTTTGGGTGTAGGTGAAGTACTACCTCCAAGAAACCCTTAGCAAAACTTCTTTGGGGGATTGAGTGGAGACTAAATCCGTGAGGTCCCAAGTGCTTTGGAGAAGGATATCATATCTCAAAGAGTGCAAACACCAAAGGAGAGAACTAACTTTGTTTGTTCCTTGTGAAGGGGAGCCAAATTGGAGGAGTTGAAGACCTTTAATTTCTTTTCTTTCTTACTTGCTCATTTTTCTCAATTTTGGCCACTTGTATTTGGGCCTTATTTCTTTATCTTGGTTTGTAATTGGCCATTTTTAAACCTCTTCATTTTGGTTTTAGTTTGTGTAGTTGAAGGTGATTTGAAAACCTTCACCTAGGACTTCGACTAGTATATGCTTTAAGTGTTTTTCTTTTGCATGTTTTAAAGCTTTTAGTAGTATAATTTCTTAGGACTTTATTTTTGTCTCAATTTCCGTTTAGAAGGCTTGCTTTTGCCTACTAGGGGGAACGTGCACACACACTTTATTTTTGTGCCAAATTGTTTTGTGAGAAAAGTGGAAAAGGCTTAGTAATTTTTACTTGATAAGGCTTGGTTATTAAGTGATTCCTAGTAGTCCACCTCCCTTTGAAAGTTCACTTTGTACACTTAGGCCTTTTCCTACCTATCTTGCACTTTGAAAACCTTTTGTGAAAACCATTTTATCACTCACTCTTTGTGAAAACTTTTCTAACCCCTTTGAAAACAATTTGTGAAAACCTTTTCTTGATCAAAGATGAGTGATCATTCTAGTGTCCATGGTCATAATTCTCGTAGTACTAGGTCTAGTGTTAGGGATGAACTTAGGGAATTGAAAGAGTACCTAAGAAAAAATATAAAAAGAGAGGAAAAATTAAGACAAAAAGAAAAAGAGTTTGAAAAGAATAATGAGGAAATAAGAAATTTACTTGCAAAGTTGGTAGAAACTAGTGGATCCAAACCTAGGATTGTTCCAACTAGATCTCAAATAGGAAAAGAAGTTAGAGTCCCTAGGAGTATGCATGAGGAAGAAAATACAAAAAGAGAGGAAGAACTTAGAAGGAAAGAAGAAGAAAAGAAAAAATAAAGAAAAGTATAGAGAAGGTTAAAGAGTGGCTAGAAAATGAAAAACAACAACCAACACTCTTAGAGAAGAGTAAGGAGGATAATGTTTCCTCCAAAGGGCTTATGCTTGAAGAGAGTCACTTGCCCATTGAAAATAATTTAAAAGAAACTCTCTTTATTCATCAAGACCTTAACTCTTTCTCTCACGTTGCCACTAGTCATGAAGTGGAGATTCAAAAACAAATCCTTTTTAAAGAAAAAGAATCTCAACTTCAAGATTTAGTGAAGAAGAAGTGGACTTCACTTAGTCCCACTTCTTGTGCTACTTCCTTGGTGGTGCCCAAGGTAGATAGCCTTCCTTTGTGTAGGACTTTTCCTACCTTAGCTGTGTCAATAATGCACCCAATTTATGGAATATATTATTTGTTGGATATACCATATGAACCTTCAAGGTTCCTTGTGACAAATTCTTTTCATAACTATCCAACAAATAATATAATCCAAAATTGCTTAGGAAATTTTCTAGTTGTATTTCCTTTGTTTTCTAGGAAATGCCTAGGTTACCACATAGGGTACTTTAGGCAAGATGTTCTAGTTTTTAGGACTAATGCATTAGTGTGCTATAGTTTTAGTCTTTTTAACTTTTTAGGCTTTAGTCATACACCTAGACTTCACTATGAGGAGGATCCTATCTTTCGCATTAGAGAGTCTAGTCCTTTTAGTTTAGACAATCTTTTTAGCATTTTTAGTGGAACTCCTCTTTGGATACACTTTCCATTTCTATCATATACTGTCACCTTTAATGCTTATTTTTATGTTTTTATTGGTCATGAGGCCCACCATGAAGAACCTCTTGATTTGAGGTCAAATCCTTTTCAAGAGGGAGGGAATGATGGAATAACACTAAGGCCGAGAAGACCAAGAGGTGATATACTAAAGGAGGCAAGAGGAATGGGATAGTGAGGCCATTTTTGGACCTTAGCTCCTAAGTTTCTTTTAGCATTTATTTTATTTTCTATTTTACCCTTGTATTTTGGGGTGTTTAGGACTTAGAATTTATTTTCTTTTGTATTTCCCATTTTACCCTTGTATTATGAGGTGTTCTAGATGATTAGGGTTTTTAATTTTGGGCTAGGGTTTAGCATTAGGAGGTGACGCATTTTTTTTGGTGACCTTGGACCTATTTTTGGTGTTAGAAAGGCTTAGGCCAAAGTGGAGGGCAAAGGATGCATGGTCTTATCATGCACCTAGATATAGCCAATCTAAACCCATAGATTCCATCCTTGGCCACCAAGTTGCATCTAGGGTTCATTTGCATTTCATTTGGAATGCATTTGCCTACTCCAAATGCAACCCTAGATGCCTCCCCTCCTATAAATACCCAACACCCCACCACTTGTAAATACTTTGGAATATATGAATTTGAGTGAGCATTTTTGCCTCAAATCCTCTCCTTAGTCACTAGGTCTACACGGCCTACCTCTCCTATCTCCTCCCTAGAGTGAGTTTAGGGTTCCCTTGAGTGGCCCTCATCCCCACTTGATGAAGAGAGCCAACTAGAACACCCAAAAACACCATCCTCCATTTATCTCTCATATTCGCCCAAATCAATCCATTTACGCCCACCTTCCTTTTTTTGCCTCACCCTTGAAGGAACATCCACCCTTAAGGTCATCATTTTGGCCTTAGCAAGGAGATTCTTCCCACCTTGGACGTCCATCATCAATCCCTTGGTGGAAGGAGATTCAAACTCTTAGTGAGTATTCTTGACCACTCCTGGTCTCCGAGTATTATCAACCACTCCTGGTTGGCTAACTTCACTCATTAGCTATAGTATTCTTTTTTCAGCCTCTTCAAGCTCTTAGTGAGGACTATCAACCACTCCTGGCCCGCTAACTTCACTTATTAGCGCTAGTATTCTTTGTTCATCCTCTTCAGGTTCTTAGTGAGTATTCTCGACCACTCCTGGTCCTTGAGTATTATCAACCACTCGTGGTTGGCTAACATCACTCATTAGCTCTAGTATTCTTTGTTCAGCCTCTTCAGGATCTTAGTGAGGATTCTTTGACAAGCCTCTCCAGGCTTATACAAGTATTCTTTTCCTAGCCTCTTCAGGCTTTACAAATGATAGATAAATTGTTTTGAGTGTGTGGTTTACTCTCATAGAAAGGATACAAAGATTTACTACACTCACTAAGGTTTATGTTCCTAAGTTACACTTAGAACCCCTTAGTCTACAGAGATAAATACAATACAATATTGTACATTTTACTATGTATGCTCTGTCTCTGATTTTGTTTCTTCTTGGGCTTTCACAACCTTTCCAGGTTTGAAGTCATGACATATATATAGTCTTTGTAAAATTTGCCCGTTACAAGTGTCCGTTGAAGCAGAATGTAGTCGTTCATGACTAGTTCGATCTTTCATTTAATGCATTAGTGTTAGAAAAGAATGGCCAAATCCAAGAGGGGGGGTGAATTGGATTCAATGACCCTTTAAAAATTTATCAGAGTTTTTGGATCTTCACTTTCAATTACAAACTTTTCTATGACAGAATTCTCACTTGAAGCACTTCTCAAGACTTGTTATGATAATATGAATGCAATATGCTAACTTGATTACAACATCATGAGGTTCATCAACAATGTTCAATTTACAGATTTAAAACATCAAGAATTACATTCACTTGTTAATCAAATTTTATCTTCCTTAAAACTCAATCAAGAAATTACAAAACAAAAGATAAGGTTGAAGAAGATTGCACAAGTCTTTTATACTGGTTCAGCCACTCCACATGTGACCTACATCCAGTCCTTAATCACCACCTGATTAAGATTTTTCCACTATCTTTAAGCAAGAAGGTTTACAAGCAAACACACATGCATATACTTCACTACTAAAAGATAATCACTTTCTTGACCCCAAGAAAGTACCCCTTGTAGATCCCACTACAAGAACCTTAATCACTTGAGAAACCCTTCTCAAGATTTTCCACAAAGATTCACAAAGAAACAAAAATGAAACGAATTCACCTGGAATTCTTGAACAATTCTTTGTCCTTCTCTTTCAAGAGTATGATGATGATGATGATTTTCACAAGTTCTTTCACAAATGTTTTTCTTCTTGGAATTTCACAAAGAAACCTTTCCAAGATGTCACACAGACTCTCTAAAGTGCTTTTAGAAGTTGATTATCAGTTCTCACTCAATTGTCTTATGTTTCAAAATAGTTCAAGTCTATTTATAAAAGTTCAAACCCAGATAATCGATTATTTTAAAGAATAATCGATTATTTTGTTCTTCAGATTTCTGGAAATCAACCAAGAACAATTTAATCGATTATTTAGCTGGATAATCGATTATTCCAGAGAGTTGTTTCTGAAATAATCGATTATTTTGGCAAATAATCGATTATTACAGCAAGGCATTCCACTTAGCCCATTTGCTGAAATAATCGATTATATTTAACAATAATCGATTATTTTGAGTCAGTTCTTAAAACTTCATTTTAAGTCTCAAAATAATTTTCCAATGTTCTCAACTCATCATCATCTACTCCCTACTTGATTTTAGACAAGATTTGCTTAATGCACAAAGCACACACACAGGCACAAATATAACAATTCTTTTAACACTTTATTTCCTAAACACTATTACATAGCTATACTTCAAAGCATTTTTCTTGAACTTCCTTGACTTTGTTTTTGTGTTCAATGTTGTTGTTGCACACTTGTTGTCTCCGGCTGTTGTGATCATCAAAACTCTTTTTCAGCTCTCCTAAGCTCAACAATTAGATCTTGCATTAAATGTTGCTTCCTGTTTATAGACATTGCGTGAAGTCTTCTTCATTTTGTTAGCTGCAGTGTCTAACTTTAACTGAGACCTAGGAACTTTTTGTCCTTTTGCAGTCATCATAGCTGCAGAAGCATTGTCTTTATCTGAAAAAGTAATGTACTTTTTCTGACACATGCATGCTTTTACTTTTGCGCTTGTTTTTCTTCTTTTTCTTTTCTTCCTTTCATTGCGCGATCATATTGAGAGCTTTTGTATGATTATAGACGATGCCTGAATTTTCCCTTGAGACTTGATTCTTCAAATGCTTGCACGGTAGTTTTCATCTACGTCTAGTAGTCCATGTGCATCTCAAGACTTGATCTTTGTCTGAGCATTTGTCATTAATGCTTTGACTTTCTTTGGTCTGGTCAACATTGTAGATGGACAGACTTTGTTTTTGTCTTGAATTCTTTTCAGTCTATGTTGTTCTTCGTTTGATATGTAGTTGACTTTTGTTTGATTCTTGAATAGCCTTCGTCTGAGTCCTTATGTTGCGCTTTGGGTTGTGCTTGACACGCCTACGTCTAATATTCGTTCCATCATTGTCTGACGCTTATTTTGTATTTCATTTATCATTTGGCTTTGTTTCATTTGATCCTCGTGTTGTGCTTTGGCTTTAATCATCTTCGTCTGTTACTTGAAGAAGTTTTGTCTGTGGTCTGTATGGACTTCTTCTAGTTCTTGAATGCGCTTCGTTTGAAGCTTGACCATTTTCCTTCTTGTACTGGACTTGGCTTCGTTTGACCTTTTCGTCTGATGCTTGAAGCTTTCACCCTTTATCTTGGTTCTAGTACAAGAAGTGGCACATGCTCTATTCTTCAACTTGCATGTACTTATGTTTTTCTAAAACACTAACACATATGTTAGATATAACAATATATATTATATTTGTCTCATTCAAAACCTTGTTGAGGATTTCTTCGTCTGATTTAACAAATATATTATATGATATTTTATTAAAGAATAGTATGATATTTTATTCACAAATGAGCTTTAGAGATCAGAGAATATAAGCAGGAAGGAAATCACTTTGAAGTTATGCACCTATCATCTAGAGTTTATCTAGGTAAAAGGGGAGTGAGAAACCTCACTCTGGGTGTGGGTTTGTATGTTAGGTAGTGGGATTGGCCCTCAATCTTGAGTTTGTTGTATGATATATAATGTATGAGGGATTTCCTCGATTGTGTCTATTTCACTTTTTGTTCTTCTTATATGTAATTAATGATAGGAATTGCTTAAGTGGATGATTGATTTCATGTTTTGAGATTGTAATTATATGATTTGATATCTCCATGGGTTTCTTGGGAAACCTTAAGGGAATATATTGGTGATTGTATGAGGAAATTGATTGGGTATGTAGTTATATATGTGTATTTTGTTATTTAGGATGCTTTTTACATAATTTGAGAGTGTTTTTATCAATTGTAATGCGAATATTGAATTTGAGGTGCATGCTTAAAACTTTGTGATCCTACAAATGTGCGATTTCTGATATGTCACTGGGCGCAACTTAGGGTGCGTCAGGCATCATCGAGGTTGAGAGTAAGGTTTGTTCTCAAGGTCTCTCACGCCGGGCGTGGGATGATCCTTGTTGGGCATGGAATCTCAAGGGAGTTTCCAATGACATTTCTACTAGGCATGAGCTGACTCTCATTGGGCGTGGACACTCTAGAGAGCTAACGATGGTGTTCTCGCCGAGTATGGACTCGATCATGTTGGGTGCAGTTCAAATAGAGGCCAGCATGGTTCTCTGAAGGACTTACATTGAGCATGGGGCGTGTGCCACTAGGCATCATCCTGCTTGCAGACCTTTTGAATGTGAAAGGATATCTATATATGAGTACCTAAATATGAATGACAAGTAATGTGACATAAGGAATATATAAGCTATGGAGTTATGGAATCATGATAATGTAATTCATTAAATCTGATTGGCATGCATCATGTGCATAAAGATGTCTTTTTTTTAAAGGGTACGATATGGAATACATCACCAGGGAAGGTCCCTTGTGTAAAAACTTGGGAACCAACCTTAGGAATATCTCAATTTTGAAGTCTTAGTCTTACCCTCATGAGCATGGGATGTATCTTGTATGACTTAGTTATCCCGACCAAACTCTGGTAACATGTCCTTCTAGTGAGTGTGCACAGAGGGTGTAACTCGACATGTACTCCTAAACTACTCTAGTATGTTGCTAGCAGCAATGCACCCGTGTGATGTTTTTACTGGTGCCACATGCATAATTACATGTAGTCTGTGTCCATTGCATACACATTATAATTTTATTTGTTGTTGTTTATTATGTTATGAATGAACTAATTATGATGATAATGTGTAACTATGTAGGCTATATATTACTGTATGTGTTGTTTGTCTTTGGCCAACCAATATTGTATTCTTGCACCTGAGCTAGAGTGAGATGTTTCTCACAACCTTTTCTTTGTGGTTTTTTGTAGGTAGTCATCAACTTGGTGTTGGGGATGTTGGTGATGAAGCTTAGTTCTCAATGTTGGATTTAGTTCTGATAGGATACGTGACACTGAGGATTGGTTAGGACTAGCTAGTATTTGAATTTTGTTATTTAACTTGAGTAGTTTAATTTTATTTCCTTTGTAAAAAATTTTATTTCTGTAAGTTAGTTTATGTTACTAATGTGATTCTTTCTACCTATTTGAGTTTTTAGTTTATTTATTATATTTGAGGTATTTCATTTTATAATATATTATGTGTTATGGCCTGTGGGGTAGAAAGTGTCACACTTATCCTTCAACTGAAAATATTAGGACACAAAAGACACTAAAGAGAAGTTTCGAAGATAATTCAACAAAAGCTAAATTAGAAAAGTTAAACTCAAATAAAAAAATGATATGACATGCACAAAGAAAGTCAACAAAATATAAGCTGGAATTAAAGGACTTTTAGAAAGCTAGCATGCAAAAGAAATGTCATAGAATTAATCCAAACGCTAGTTCAAAAATTAATTTTAAAATTGGAATTTTAAGATTAGTTAAGAGGTAACCAATCTTAAAAGTGATGCAACGACAATTTTATAAATAATGTGAACATTTTTAAGATCAGTTATTCTATGATTGATCTTAAAAGGTATGTCTGACACAACTTTTAAGATCTCTTACAAAAGAATTGATCTTAATAGTGGTATGCAAGATCAATTCTTTTAATACTTGATCTTAAAAGTTGTATTATACATAACTTTTAAGATCGTTCATAGAAGAATCGATCTTAAAAGTACTTTTAAGATCAGTTAAAATTTAATCAATCCTAAAAGTACTGTAACTATGTATGAAATGCTCCCCCTTGGTTGTTCTCTATTGCGCATCTCCCTCGCTCAGTCTCCCTTGCTTCTCAAATATAGCCCTTCATGCCTCCGTTGCTCTTTGTTAGTTGTTCTTCCTCGTGTGTGCCTCCCTCACTCAGTCTCCCTCACTTCGCAAACACAACTCCTTGCACCTCCGTCGCTCCACATTTACCGTTCTCCCTCACATGCGCCTTCCTCGCTCGGTTTCCCTCACTTCATGAATGCAACCTATTGCGCTTCCCTAGCTTGATCTCCCTTGCTCCACGAATACAACCCTTCACACCTCCATTACTCCCCCTCAGTTGTTCTCTATGACACTTTCTACCTTACTTGCCATAGCACATAATATATTGAATAATTAAATAACCTCAAATATAATAGATAAACTCAAAATCATACAGGTAGAGAGAATTACATTTTAACACAAACTAAACTTAGTAGAAATATTAAATTACAAAGGAATTAAAATTAAACTACTCAAATTAAATAAACATAAATCAAATCCTAACTAATTCCTCAGTGTCATGTGTCCTATCAGAACATAACCATTCTATAAGGACTAGCCCTCATCACCAACATCCTCAAGATCATACTAAAGATCATCTGCAACAACATACAAGAAGAGAAATACAAAACAAGGGGAGTGAAAAATATCTCACTCTGGCTCACAGCATAAGATGTAGTTAGGTAGCCAAACACAAAGAAGACATATATGAACATAACATAAGCATATCAATCATATAACATATTCCATTCATTCACAATATAACAACTAAATACCACATATCATTAAGATGGATTATGCAATGAACATGGACTACATGTTATCATGTATATGGTGTCAGTAAAAACATTACATATCACACTTGTGTATTGCCACTAGAAATACACGCAGAGTAGTCAAGGAGTACATGTCAGGTCACACCCTTTACGCACTCTCACTAGAACGACATACTACCAAGGTCTGGTCGGGATAGCTAAGTCGTCCAAGATACATCTTATGCTCACGAGGGTAGGATTGAGACTTCCAAACTAAGTTATCCCTAAGGTTGGTTCCAAAGCTTTTACACAAGGGACCTTCCCTGGCGATGTATTCCATATTGTACCCTTTAAAAATATTTTATGCATATGATGCATGTCAAATAAACTCTATGCATTACATTCACATGGTCTTATACCATAACTCATCACACATCTTATCATATCATATCATATTATGGCTAAGCCTCACTTAGACTTCTCATCATATGACCCTCACATGATCAATAGACATCAAATGCATCAATGTCAAAACACATCAATCAATTCATACATAGCTCATAATATGTCATATCAATGACATACTCACACACTACAACCAATTATTAAGTAATACAATGATTACACAACATCATCCAATACACTTCAAGTAAAAACCATTATGAAATCGTTTAATCATATATTAGAACCTTAAACATAGTCACTGAAATTAATATCATTAAGAATTTAAATCAGTAGCTTGACTAGTCTAACAACTTTTATCACTATCACACATGAAGTCCTTAGACATTGTTATCATAAAACACCTCAAGCCATTAATAATCAACTTACATTATAACCTATTAACAATTGTTTTCTACCATAATTCATCCTTCCTAAAGATTGATATAAGTACCTCAAATCATTTATAAGATTAAACACTTAAAGGGTAAAAGTATTCATTATCTTCATTCACAAACTACATTTCCACAACTTAACCTTCGAAGTCATTATGTGATCCAAATGTCCTATCTAGAGCTATATATGTGATCTCAAGCTTATCTTAATTTTATTAGAAAGATAACACAATTATCTCCAATTTCTATGCCGACCCTAAGAGCTAATTATGCCATCTACTATTTAAAAAAAAATACAAAACTGCAATGTTTTTGCCTAAACTTGATAGCTTGACCTCCTCTCACTAATTTAATCATAACATGAATTCTAAACCTCCTTTTTAAGTGATTCTAACGGAATTTGGAAGCTAACATCCATTGCTACAACTTTTATGAAGATCACAAAACTTAATTCTATCATTTAAGTCTAATTGAAAGGCATACAATGTATGCATATTACATTTTGTGCACATAATATGCAGTTCATTTTTTAACTCACATAACTAAATCATTCCTTAATATTTTTATGTGATTATTGAGTTTAAACTATAGCTCTAAATGTCTACTTTCTAACCTAACAATCAAAACTCAATTTCGTTAATCACACATAGAGAAATTAGATAAATTCCAAGGTATGTTCATACTAGAATTTTCAAAATCTAACACAACTCACATTCAAACTCTTTTCTCCTAATCCAATGGGTAAAAATCACGATTTAAGCTTAATACTACTCTATTATATCATCAAATATTCAAATTCAACATCAATTTCACATTATAATTACATACTCTTATTAACTACTCACACAATAATCATTTAGGGTTCCCACAAGAACCACAAACAATCCAAACTTCACAATTACATGTTTAATCACGAAATTAGAGACATGCAAAACTATACAACATCCAATAGAACAATAAGGAATCATATGAAAGATTGAAAATACATAATGAAATCAATTAGGAAATCTCCTTCATACAATACAAGCAATAGAGAAGGGATTGGGATTTAATCCCACTACCCAAGATACATCTCATGTCCAAAACGAGATTACTCACTCCTCCTACTTCGATGAACGCTTTGTTGAAGGACATAGAGCTCCGGGGTGTTCTCCTACAAGCTCTGATTCTCCTTCCCATTCTTCAGAGTGAAAGAAAATAAGGAGCGTAAAAATAAAATAATTATTGTAACCCTTTTCAAAAACTTAACCCACGCTTAACCCTTTAGCAAAAGTACTTTAACCGTAATTATCTTTTTCTTTCCCTCAAATATTAAAACGTACTAATAAATAATATATCAAATAAACAATTTCTTTTAACTGATCAAATATTTATAACAGAATAAAATAATTAATAATTAAAAAATATATAATGTATAAAATAAATTTATTTCTTCTTACACAATTATAATTAAAAAATATATATAAAAAATTATAATAAAATACATATATTTCTCCAAATACTTATTATAACAAAATATCATTAAAATACATATTTCTCTAATAAATATTATACAAAATAATTTTCATAAATATTCATTATTTTAATTAAAATACTCATAATTATTAAAAATCTCTAAAATATTTTATAAAACTCATTTAATTAATTAAAAATTATAAAAAAATAGCTCCCAATAAATATAAAAATAAATAATAATTAAAATATTATATTAGTAGAAAATTCGAGAAGTTAAATTCTCCCTTGTGCATGCCTCCCTCGCTATATGAATGCAGCCAAGACATGTGTTCTTCATCTCTAGTGGTGTTTCACCGAAACCCGAACGCAACCCTTTGTTAATCACTGTCGTTAATATTAAGAATTGATACTTTTAAGAGACCTTTAAAATCTAGCTTTTAAGATCATTTTTTTTTAAAATTGGTTTTTTAATCAATCTTAAAAGTAAAAAATAATTGATCTTAAAAGTCTTTTATCTCACTAGTAAGATTAGAATACAAAAGCAGTAAAAAAGTCAAGAATATTTTGATTTAAACAAATTGCAATCTCAAATCAAGTTTATGTGACAATCAATTTTGATTTTTTTATTTATATTTTAAGCTCCATTCATTTTTTTTAATGAAATTGAATATAATCATTATTTCAAAAAGAACAAATCAACATAAATTTAAGAGATAAATGATCAAAATAAATATTTTAAAAAATAAAGGACCAAAATAAATTTTTAAAAATAAGATATATAAATGACCAAAAGTATAATTTAGTCTATAAATTAAATATTTAAAAAATTAAGAAAATCCCTAAAAAGGTTTTTGTTGAAGAAAAACATCTACCGATGCTCTTACGCGAGGTAATTATTAGTGTTTAATATATAAGGATCAATAAGGGCATATCATTTTCAAATATTAATACTTAATCTAAAAATAAATATGATAAACATAATTTGAAATAATTAAAATCCCTAAAACCATTCATGTTGAGAAAAAATATCTACAAATGACTCTCGCACAAGATAACTATTCAATGTTTAATATAAGGATGAATTATTTTAAACTATTAAAATTTAACTAAATATAAATATGATATTATGAATTGAAAATTAAAAAAGTTAATTAGTTAAGAGAATATCTAAATGCGCTATTGTTGAGAAAAAAATAGCTACAAACATTCTTATGCAATATAGCTATCATGTTTAATAAATAGGAGTAAATGTTAAATTATTTTTGATCATCTGATACATCAAAGTGTAATTAAATAAATTAATATTTATAAATATGTAATATTTAAATTAATTGTCTCTTAATTTTCAAAAAATATCCGTCAAAATGAAGTTAACTAATGAAATATTACCTAATTTACTATATAAAATCATATAAATTTAATCTTTAATTAAAAATATCAAATAAAAAATTTAATTAATAAAATTTAATATTTATAGAAATAATACTTGAAAATAATAAATTTAATGTCATTTAATCCTAAGATAAATGAATTATGTTCTCAATATATGTGTTCAAAATTATAATGCATAAGTTTTACAAGTTAGATACAACTGGTTAAGTATTTTTATTTTTATTATTAATAAGAATTCTGACTTTATATGCAGCGTATCTTACTCTTATTATATAATTTTTTTATTTTAAAAAATATATAATGCGTAAAATGTAAGTATTACCACTAAATAATCATTGAGAAAGTTATGGTGCTCTTCGATACTTTTTTGGGCATCGGATTCTCTTTTCCTCGTGTCTTCTTTCGTTCAACAGTTAACTATTCCCACAACGTTGGACTTTGTTTGTCCACCTCATACCTGTGGTCTTGTGCACCATTTTCTGACACTTTCGTGCTATGCTTGTACAAGTGTACAACCCGTTTTAGGAAAGACACATAGAACTCTTCATGGATCCGATGTTTGAAAATTCCATTTTAATATGAATTTAAATCTTAAATCCTAAAATCTAAATTTATTTTATAAATTATATTTAAACTTTAAATTTATTTTTATAAAATAAATCAGTTAATAGTTAATAGATCTTGTTTCACTACACATGTTATAAGAAAAAGAAAAATAGAAAAAAGGTCAAATATAAAGGAAAAAACGAGTTATTGCTTATATGTATTGAAAAAAAGTTAAACCTAAATCCTAAGTTTTAAGTTGTTCAAAGATATGAACTAAGTTGATTCAATTTGATAGGATAAATCTGAGACATAAATTGGTACAATCCTAGATTATGTATTTTATGATTTGACCTAATTTGTTAGTTTGTTGGTATAAACCAAATCAGGTCACTTTATTTATTTTTAAAAAAATTTACATGAAATTTAAAAGAAAATCATGGCAAACAGGTCCTTTACCTTTTGAACCCAGTTTTTACTAGTCTGGTCATTTTTTAACTTTAAAAATAAAAAGCGTGACCAAATTGAGCCTAACAAACTTGGCCGAGCCAACTTTAACAACTATCCTAATTTTACCTTGTGTTTAGGAGGGACAGAAATGAAAGGAAAAGTAGAAAAAAGAAGTATAAGGAAATAGGTAAAAATCAAAATGTAAATGATTGTTGTTTGATGAAAGAAAAATAGTGTTAAAGTTATTTTTTTAAAAATAAATAATAAAAATTATTATTATAAATATATTTTTATAAATAATAAATAATTTATTATTATTGTTGTTATTAATATTTGTAAATAAATAAATAAAATTATTATTATTTATTTATCATCATGATTTTTATTTATTTATTTATTTTAATAATATTATAAAAATTATAAAATTAATTATTTTATTTTAACTAGCATGGAAAAAGCACTTCATGCTTGCATTGTATTAAAAAAAAGAAGGAAAAAATGAGAAATTACTCATAAAAAAGGTAGTTATTGAAAAATAAATAAAGGATAAAATGGTTCATGTAAAAATGGAAACCAAAAGTAATTATTGAAAGTGGTAACTTAAATTTGATTAAAAAATATTTTCTAATTTTTTAAAATAAAAAGGTATAATGGTAAAAAAAAAGTGGAGACCAAGGTAGTTACCAAAAAGGGTATACCCTTTATATATTAATATAGATTTGTTCGTTGAAACCTTAGTGGAACACTATAATATGCATGATTATATTAAAAAAATGAACTGTTCATATATAAAGATAAAGACAGAACACAAAAAAATTTAAACATAAAAAATTATACGTGACTAACCATGACCAATATTTGTAATACTTTCATCTAGTTCAATGTCACATATTCGTTGAAACCTAGTGATCTAAGCTAATTATCGTACATATGTCACTCTACTTTTACTGTGGAAATTTGCATTTGTGAAATCTTGAAAGGACAAATTATTTGGATAACTTGTTGCACATGATGTGTCTATTTTATTTTCTTTTTGTTTCTTTTATGATAATTTGTTCGTCGCCTAAAAAATTCTTGTTGTCTTTCCTCCATGTTCGTTCAAATCCTTTTATTTCTGTAGTTTTGCCTCCATCTTTCTCATTGTTGTTCTTGTGCTTGACTATTTGAATTTTGCATATTGTTAGAATTTTTACACTTATTCTCCTAACGGTTTTTCATTTTTAGAATTTATGAATAATTTTACACTTAATTATTAAGAAAATAAATAAATAAATTTAATAATCACTATTAATCAATTTTAAATAAATGCTCCAACTATTAAATTATGGAGAGAAAAAAACAAATATGACTATAAAGAGTTAAAAATTAAAAAATAAATAAGATAACAATTTATAAAAGAGTTAAAACTACAAAATAAATAACCAACGATTATTATGATATTAAAAACAATTTTTAAAATTAACATAATTTCATGATAAATGTAACATCCCGAATTTTCTACTAGTATAATAGTTAATTATTGTTTATTTTTATATTTATGGAGGTTATTTTCTTATAGATATTTTAATGGGTTTTATAGAATGTTTTAAAGGTTTTTAATATTTATGAGTATTTTAATAATAAATATTTATGAAAATTATTTTTGATAATATTTTAATTTTTTTAGTAGCCTAGAACGACTCATTCTCAAACTGGAACGGGTCGTTTCAAACTACTAAAATGGCCTTTAAACCATAGACTGGAACGGGTCATTCCAACACATGATTTTATGAGTAATACGCGATTCCAGAACGGGCCGGTCCACTTTGGGAACGGGCCGTTCCAAACTTGGTTGTTGTAGGTAATATGTAATTTTAGAACGGATCGTTCTAGTTTTGGAACAGGTCGTTCTGGATGTGAAATTTACGTATGACACATGAGTCCAGAACGGGCAGTTCCAGATTTGAAACGGGCCGTTTTGGCCTCATCTGATGCCTATAAATAGAATGTTCTGGCACTCCAAAAACACATTTTTCCACTTCTGACCTCTTTTCTTCTACATTCTCTGAAGACCAAGGGGAACCCAGCGGAAGAGACCAACAAGATCCGATTTTAGTTTCAGCTCCTACTTATCGAGGTTAGGGGGAGTGAGAAACCTTGCTCTGGGTGTAGGAATGTATGTTGGGTAGTGGGATTGGCTCCCAATCCTATGTTTATTGTTTGTTGTATGCTCATTTATGTGGGATTTTTTCTAATTATATATGTTTCTTCTGTTGCTTTTCGTGTATTTAAATATAAATGTATAATTTTAAGATCTTTATGGGTTCCTATGGGAAACCCTAAGAGAACGCATTTGTAATTGTAACAGGTAAAATATGAATGTTTTCTATTTTACTTTTTAATTGTTCTGTTGTATTCCTTGTTGTATGAGATGTATGAATATGTGCTTAATTTCACAAATAAACAAGTTTTGATATGAATTAGAGTGCTCTGTGGGAACCCTATGAGAAATAGGCAAATTTTAAATATTTTCTGTTTTACTTTCTGAGTTTTCTATTGTGTTCCTTAATGTTTGCGGAGTGTAAATATGTGTTTTATTTTGCAAATAGATGAGTTTTAACATGAATTAAAGTGCTCTGTGAAAATTGTGAATATGATGTGATAATGTGATATGACAATGAGATGTGTTAGTGTGATATGACAATGAGATGTGTTAATGTGATATGACAATGAGACATAAAAATATGATATGAGAAAAGCATGGAGTCTTGATTGACATGCATCATGTGCATAAATTTTTTTAAAGGTACAATATGGAATATACCGCTAGAGAAGGCCCCCTAGTGTAAAAGCTTTGGGTATTAGTCCTTGGGGATAGCTCGGTTTGTAAGTCTCAGTCTCGCCCATTATGTGCATGGGATGTATCTTGCGCGGCTTAGCTATCCCGACGAGACTCTGGTAGTATGTCCTTTTAGTGAGAGTGTGCAGAGGGTGTGACCCGACATGTACTCCTAGACTACTCTTCGTGTATTGCTAGCGGCAATATGCCATGTGATGTTTTACTGGCGCCACATGCATGATAATATGTAGTCCGTGTCCATGCTTATGCATTTTTAATGTTATATGATAAAATGATGGTTTATGTATTGGATGAGTGAGATCTGATGTTATTATTAATTTATCTATGTTATACCTGTTTTGTTTGTGTTTGGCTATCCAACATATATTTCTACACTGTGAGCCAGAGTGAGATGTTTCTCACTCCTTTTTCTCGTGTTGTTTTTCTTTGACTGTTATATAGGTAATCATCAGTGTGAGGCTGAGGATGTTGGTGATGAAGCTTAGGCTTCTATGTTGGGCTTTTCTCTGATAGGACATGTGACATCGGGGCATAGATAGGATTAGTTTAAGATGTTTTTATTAAATTATTTTGGAAAACTCAGTTTTATTTCTTTGTAATTTTATTGGTATGTTATTTGGATTATGTTTATGAATGTGAGCTCTTTACCTTTACGTGGTTAGAAATTTGGTTTTTAATGATGAAAAATTTTATTTTATTTTTGTAATTACTGTATATGTATGTTGGGGTAGAGGGTGTCACATTAAGTGGTATCAGAGCAGGTCGATCCAATCAGCCGTGAGTTATGAGTCTACTATGCTTGTTTGGTAGATGAATGATGTAATGAATTGATTGTGAAACTTATTGATATGCTAGTGTGATGATTGATTATGTTTGTTGTTTATTTAATTATGTGTATTGTTTTCTCAAGAATTTGGCTGATAGGCATGATATTTCTTAGATGACACTATTTATGATTGTTTTTCTTCATTCTCGTGATTACTTGTTTGTTTTGATACTTCTTGCTTACGTAAGAAGTAGTGGTTGTATGGTATCACTCATGTTCCGAGCATATGTGCAAGTAGTAGTGGACGAAGCATCATGCTAATCAACTAGAAACTATTAGAACCTTGGATGCGAGTGAGACAATGATTTGTCGAGTTTATTAAGAGTTTACGGTTGATGGAGTTTCTAAAACCTATAGTTGTAGCCATTGAATCTTAAGAGGTTATATGTTGAGAATTGGAGTTGAGTGTTCTTTATGAAAGGTTGAAATGTCGGTGATTTCCTTGAGTTTTGGTGCTTGGATGTTAACCTTTTATGGTTTAGGTAGCATGTGAGTTTTATTTTATAAGTCTTTTGTTCTAAATATGTGAGTTGTTTTGGTTTAGGATTGTAGTGGGAAGCTTGAATATGAATTTGAGGTGTGAGTTTGGAAGGGTTGAGGTATTTTTGTGGCCTTAGATATGTTGATACACTATTGCTGTCTGGTGTAGAGGCTATTTTCGCTGCAGTTTTGTTGTGCCAGTATGAGTACCTTATTGACAGATTTAGATTTTATGGTCTTCACAAAAGTTGTAGCCTTGGACGTTATCTTTCCAATGGAACTAGAATAAAGTAAAACGAAGGTCTAGAACTCTAGTTATAACTACTTTAGTGATCAAAGGTCTAGTTGTAAGCGCTGAATATATCTGTGGTGGCTTTTGAATTTTTAGCTAAGAAAATGATCTTTTTAGAATCTCATGTCTCCATAAGAGTTGTAGCTCATTCTCTTAGCTTTCTTTTGAGATAGGTTTGAGATCATTTGGATGAGTATTACTCTTTAGGTATCATTTTCTTTGACAATTGTTAGGCAATGCAAGGATAAAAATTGATTTTGTCATGATGCTCTGAGATGTCATGTGGATTGAGAGGTTGTTTAAGGTTGTACGATGCTATGTGATAAATTTAGTTCATGTACATGCTATATCGTGATTGATTCGTACATGCTTAGGGATGGTATATATGAAGGTTTAAAGTAGGTATTCTAATATGATTTGATATGCATGTATGTTGATATGAAGATAGATGACTTTATGGATCAATTAGTGAATATTTGTGTATTTAGTAAGATTGACCTCAAGGTGTGATATCATTAGATTGGAGTTGAGAGTGAGGATTTATCCAAGAACACTTTAGGCTAAGTTATCTAAGTATGATTTTTGGTTGTATGAAGTGAGTTTTCTAGGTCTTTTAAATTTTCGTGGATGTATAACGTAGGTCTATCTAAGGTAGAAGTTGTACTTAAGTGGGGGATACCAAAGTCAGTTAGTGAGGTTAAGAGTTTTCTTAGATTAGCTTATTATTATAGGAAAGTTATTGAGGAAATTTCTAAGATAGCATTACCTTTGACTAGATTGACCAGGAAGAGAGAGTTGCCTTTATGTGGGATAGTAAGTGTAAGAGTAGTTTCCAAACTCCTAAGGAAAGATTGACTAGTGTTAATACTACTAGATTCTAGTAAGTCTTTTGTGATATATAGTGATGCTTCTAAGATAGGTTTGGATGGAGTTTTGATGCAAAAGGGGAAGGTAGTAGCTTATGTTTCTAGGAAATTGAAAATTCATGAGAGGAATTACCTTATCTATGACCCTGAGTTAGTAGTTATGATATTTACACTAAAATTTGAAGACACTACCTATATGATTCTAAACTTGAGGTGTTTAGTGATCGTTAGAGCCTTAAATATTTTTTGACCAAAGGAGATAGTTGGAATTTCTTAAGGACTAGGATTTTAATCTTAGTTGTTATCTAGGTAAAGTCAATATGGTGACCAATGCTTTAAGTAGGAAACCTTTACATTTGCCTCCGATCTTTTAGTTCAAATTATGGATTTAAGCGTGACTTATAAGGTTACCCTTAGTAGTGTGAGACTAAGTATGACTCGAGTAACTAGTGGGTTGTCAAAGGAAAATCGGAGGAGCACAATTAGTTGGTTCATTTTAGTGACAACATATGAGCTTATAGGACAAGGTAATGGAGAGAAGTTTGCCTTGGGTATAGATGAAGTGGTAAGACTTTGAGACTGAGTGTGTATACCTAGTGAACTTATGCTTAGGTGTTTGATCTTTGGAAAGGTTCATAGAAGTAAAACTAATGATATGGCAAATGCTTTGAGTAGGATGCTCATTAACTTATCATCTTTGATGATTTAAAGGTTGAATTTGATTGAAGAGTTTACAGGCTTAAGCTTGATGTGTGAGCTTACCCTTAGAAGCATTGAATGGAGTATGTCAAAAGTGACTAGTGAATTAATGGATGATATTAGAGAAGCCTATGAATTATATCCTTTCTTAGTGAACCAAGTGGAGAGGATTGGTAGGGGTATAGATAACCCTTTACGAGTGGAAGTTAATGGTGTTTTGGGGTTCAATGATAGGATCTATGTGCCTAGTAATCTTGAATTTAGGAAGATGATCTTAGAGGGAGGACATAATAGTACTCTTAGCATTCATTTAAGAGCTACTAAGATGTATCAGAGTGGCGCAATGGAAGCGTGGTGGCTTAAGATGAAGAGATGAGTAGAGGAATTTGTGTATTCATGTGTAGTATGCCAAAAGTCTAAGGTGGAACACTAGAAGTCTTTGAGATTTTTATAGCCTTTAGACATCCTAGTTTGGAAGTGAGATTTTATATCTATGGACTTAGTTGTAATTTTTCTTGATATGCATAAGAAATTTGATCTTATTTGGTTGGTGGATAGACTCACCAAGGTGGCTCACCTTACCCTTGTTGATATTAGATATTCTTTCGAGAGATTGATAGAGATGTACTTCAGTGAGGTAGTAAGGTTACACGAGATTTTCTACTATTATAGTTTCTGATGTGAAATATTTAGGAAAGTGCTGCATGAGAATTAGAAAGCGAGATGCAAGAAGTCTACCTATTTCTGTTTGCAGGTAAATTTCGGGGACGAAATTTCAAAAAGGAGGGGAGAATTGTAACATCCCAAATTTTCTACTAGTATAATAGTTAATTATTGTTTATTTTTATATTTATGGAGGTTATTTTCTTATAGATATTTTAATGGGTTTTATAGAATGTTTTAAAGGTTTTTAATATTTTTGAGTATTTTAATAATAAATATTTATGAAAATTATTTTTAATAATATTTTGATCTTTTTAGTAGCCTAGAACGGGCCGTTCCCAAATTGGAACGGGCCATTCCAAACTACTAAAATGGCCTTTAAACCATAGACTGGAACGGGCCGTTCCAACACATCATTTTATGAGTAATATGCGATTCCAGAATGGGCCATTCCATTTTGGGAACGGGCCGTTCCAAACATGGTTGATGTAGGTAATATGTAATTTCAGAACTGACCGTTCTAGTTTTGGAACAGGCTGTTCTGGATGTGAAATTTACGTATGACGCATGAGTCTAGAACGGGCCGTTCCAGATTTGAAACAGGCCGTTCTGGCATCATCTAATGCCTATAAATAGAACGTTCTGGCACTCCAAAAACACATTTTTTCACTTCTGACCTCTTTTCTCCTACACTCTCTAAAGACCAAGGGGAACCCAGAGGAGGAGACCAACAAGATCCTGTTTTAGTTTTTCAGCTCCTGCTTATTGAAGTAAGGGGAGAGTGAGAAACCTTGCTCTAGGTGTAAAAATGTATGTTGGGTAGTGGGATTAGCTCCCAATCCTATGTTTATTGTTTGTTGTATGCTCATGTATGTGAGATTTTTTCTAATTATATATGTTTCTTCTGTTGCTTTTCCTATATTTAAATATAAATGTATAATTTTAAGATCTCTATGGTTTCCTATTGGAAACCCTAAGAGAATGCATTTGTAATTGTAATAGGAAAAATATGTGTTGTCTGTTTTGCTTTTTGATTGTTCTGTTGTATTCCTTGTTGTATGAGATGTATGAATATGTGTTTAATTTATCAAATAAACAAGTTTTGATATGAATTAGAGTGCTCTGTGGGTTCTTGTCGGAACCCTATGAGAAATAGGCAAATTTTAAATGTTTTCTGTTTTACCTTATGAGTTTTCCGTTGTGTTCCTTAATGTTTGTGGAGTGTAAATATGTATTTAATTTTGCAAATAGATGAGTTTTAATATAAATTAAAGTGCTCTGTGAAAATTGTGAATATGATGTGATAATGTGATATGATAATGAGATGTGATAATGTGATATGACAATGAGATGTGTTAATGTGATATGACAATGAGACATGAAAATGTGATATTAGAAAAGCATGGAGTCTTGATTGACATGCATAATGTGCATAAATGTTTTTAAGGGTATGATATAGAATACACTGCCAGAGAAGGCACCCTAATGTAAAAGCTTTGGGGATTAGTCCTTGTGGATAGCTCGGTTTGTAAGTCCCAGTCTCGCCCATTGTGTGCATGGGATGTATCTTGCGCGGCTTAGATATCCCTACGAGACTCTGGTAGTATGTCCTTCAAGTGAGAGTGCGCAGAGGGTGTGACCCGACATGTACTCCTAGACTACTCTTCGTGTATTGCTAGCGGCAATATGCATGTGATGTGATGGAAAACTTGTTGAGAAACCTGATTGATGTTGATTTCCCTTCAAGCTCCTCCCTAGATCTTCGGCTCCTTGATTCTTCCTAGGCTTGGTTAAGGTCTCCAAGGGAGGAGGAGACCTTAGAACCACCACGTTTTGGTGGAGAACACTCCCAAGAGGTGCCACTCCTTGATGAAGAGATAAGCCACTTCAATCCTCACCACACTCTTCTAATGAAGGGATAAGAGAATTGGATGAATATCAAAGAGGTTTAGGGACTTTTAGAAGAGAGAAATCTGAACACAATTTCAGAAATGAAATCTCAATACATCCAAAAGTGTTTTACAATGAAGTAAAAACGAAAATATAGGAGTAGGAAGCTTAGAGAGCAAGCTAGTCTTAACCATGGTTCACTAGGAACCATGGTTGGGTCTAGCTAAACCGTCCAAGGTCAAGAGGCTTGGAGAGCAAGCTTCTCTCTTAGCTTGCTTGGTAAGCTTGCTAAGGAGAAGCTTGTGCTTCAAGCTTCCAAGCTTGAGAAGCACCAAGCTATTTGGCCAAGTGTGAACAAAAGTGTGAACACAAGTGTGAACACAAGTGTGAACACAAGTGTGAACACATCTAGGTGGGCGGCTCTTTGGAATTATTTTACTCCAATCACGTTTTAAAATTGTTAATTTGGTTTAGTTAGGTTCATCCAATGTGAATGGAACCTAGCTAAATCAAATCTATGAAAAATTAGGAGTAAAATGAGTCCAATATGTAAATTTTAGCCTAGGACCACCTTTTGGCTAAATTGCTAGGAACACTCTCTAGCTTACTAGAGATACTCTCTAGTTTGCTAATGCCACTCCTATTCCTACTACTAGAAAACTAAGAAAGAGTGTATTTCTAGGTTAGGTTAAATGGAGTCAAAGTGCCCAAGTAACCTACCCTAGAAACAATATACAATAGCTACTAGAAAGGAAATAAAGTGCCTCACAAATACAAAGGCAAAAATACACCTATACAAGTATCTACTATATACAAGGTACAAGAAATCAACTATACAAGTATGTACAATGGAAACACAAGAGACTAATAAGAGGAATCATAATCAATGTTCATGAAGAGAAAAGGTCTAAGAAGCACCTCCTCTTTAGAAGCCTCTTCTAGCTTCCTAACCATGGACCTAGTTAAAGGCCCAATGGTCTTCAAGTGTGAGCATCCTTGGATCACCCTTCACCCTTCTTGGTCTCACTTCTTCCAAAGGGATCCTTGGGGATTAGATTTCCATCATGATGTTTTACTGGCACCACATGCATGATAATATGTAGTCCGTGTCCATGCTTATGGATTTTTAATGTTATATAATAAAGTGATGGTTTATGTCTTGGATGAGTGAGATCTGATGTTATTATTAATTTATCTACGTTATACCTATTTTGTTTGTGTTTAGCTATCTAACGTATATTTCTACACTTGTGAGCCAGAGTGAGATGTTTCTCACTCCCTTTTCTCGTGTTGTTTTTCTTTGACTGTTATACAGGTGATCATCAGCGTGAGGTTGAGAATGTTGGCATAGAAGCTCAGGCTTCTATGTTGGGCTTTGCTCTGATAGGACATGTGACATCGGGGCATTGATAGAATTAGTTTAAGATGTTCTTATTAAATTATTTTAGAAAACTCAGTTTTATTTCTTTGTAATTTTAACGACATGTTATTTGGATTAAGTTTATGAATGTGAGCTCTTTACCTTTACATGGTTAAAATTTGGTTTTTAATGATGATTTTTTTTTTATAATTGTTGTATATGTATGTTAGGGTAAAGGGTGTCACAATAAAAATGATTAAAGTTGAGAAACAAATTTAATTTATTTTTTTCAAGTTTAAAATGATTTTTTTTTAAAATAATGAGTAAACAAAATTTAGTTTAAAAATAACTAAACTTAATAATTTATTGTAGAAATTGTTAACTTAATTTCATGATAAAAAAAATAATTAAAGTTGAGAAACACATTTAATTTACTATTTTAAGTTTAATTTTATTTTTTTAAAAAGAATGAGTAAACATAATTTAGTAAAAAATGACTAAATTTAATAATTTATTATAGAAATTAATATCTTAATTTCATGATAAAAGAATGATTAAAGTTGAGAAACACATTTAATTTATTATTTTTAAGTATAATTTGATATTTTTTAAAGTAGTGAGTAAGCATAATTTGTTAAGTCAGATGAAGCGATTCCTAGAAAGGTTTTGAGTGTGACAACTATAATGCACGTGGTTATCTATAACAAGTGTGTTAGTGTTTCAGAAGAACATAAGTACAGGTAAAATGAAGAACAAGCATATGCATAAGATGATATAGGACTACAGACGAAAGGTTGACATAAGCATCCAACAAGGCCAAATCAAGAACAAGGCAAAACTGTGACAAGCACAACCTGAAACGCAACATAAAGACACAGACGAAGACAAAAGGAAAATTCAATGCGTTAATGACAAATGCTTAGACACAAGTCAGGGCTTGAGCTACAAATAGACTACCAGACGCAAACGAAAGTTGTCACGCAACCACCTGAGGAATCAAGTTTTAAAGGACAATTTGAATATTATCCACACTCACAGGACAACACACGAAGTCATCGTAATTGTGAGAAGAAAAGAAGAAAGGAGAAAATCAAGCATAGAACTAAAAGCATGCATGTGTAAAAAATAGTACATTACTTTTTTAGACAAGGACAAAACTCCACAACAATGTGACCTGAAAAGGACAAAAACAAGGTTTCTGGGTCTCTGCTGAATTTAGACACTACTGCTACCAAGACAAGAAATACTTCACGTAAGGTCTATCACAGGAAGAAACATTTAATGCAAGAATCCGAGCATTAAATGAGAAGATCAAACTAGTTGTGAACGACTATATCTGCTTCAATGGACACTTGCAACAGGAAGATTTCACAAGACTATATATAGGTCTCAACATCAAACCTTAAAGGGTTGGCTATTTGGCCCGAACTGGTTCGAGCGAGAAAAAGAGTGATATCCAGCCCATGATGCAACGAAATCATAGATAGAGTATATAAAGTCAAATATACCATAGTGTATTCATCTCTGTAAACTAAGGAGTTCCAAACATGTGTATCTTAGAAGCAAAACCTTAGTGAGTGTGCCATCTTATGTATCCTCTCCATGAGAGTAAATCAAACACTCAATCATTGTAAAGACTGAGGTTGTGTACCTTAGTGAGTGTAGAAACCTATGTATCCTCTCTGTGAGAGTAGCCCATACACTTAAATCAAACCTGCCTAGTTAATATCGTAAAGCTTGAAGAGGCTATGGAAAGAATACTTGTAAAGCCTGGAGGGGCTTGTGAAAGAATACTCACTACTAGCCAGAAGTGGCTGATAAGAGAATACTAGTGCTAGTGAGTGAAGCTGGCGGGCCAGGAGTGGTCGAGAATACTTGGGGAACCAGAAGTGATTTAAGAATACTAGAGCTGGTGAGTGAAGCTAGCCAACTAGGAGTGGTTGTGACCAGGATGGTCTAGAATACTCAGGACCTGGAAAGGTCGAGAATACTTGGACCAGGAGTGGTTCTGACCTGGGTGGTCCATAATACTCACTGCGAGCCTGAAGAGGCTGATTAAAGAATACTTGTACTTAACTGTTTATCTAGTGGAACCCTTCATTTGAAGGAGACTAGACGTAGTTCAGTTTGAGAGAACCAGTATAACAATACTTGCACTATTTTATTAAGCTTTAGACGCACTTTCACGTAGTTGATTTAACCTACTGAAAACTTCGTCCATCATTTATCATTTATTACAACTATCTTCAGAAGAAAACCACACATGTTTAAATTATTATCATAAAGGACGGCTTGTGGTTAAGAAGCATTTTCTTTAAGTAGACGATGAAATTCTCAGACGAAGGATCATTCTGTTAAATCAAACTTGGGTAGTTTTATTTAACAATTACTAACATCATTTTACATGACGAAAGAAAGTTTTCTTGAGAAAAGTCTTTAAAATATCCTTGTTCACACACATACATATTCAACCCCCCTTCTATGTGTTTCATGTCTATCTTCATAATTTAGTTAAAAAAATGACTAACTTAATAATTTATTGTAGAAAATATTATCTTAATTTCATGATAAAAAATGATTAAAGTTGAGAAACACATTTAATTTAATATTTTTAAGTTTAATTTGTTTTTTTAAATAATGAGTAAACATAATTTAGTTAAAAAATGACTAAACTTAATAATTTATTGTAAATTTTATTTAATAATTTTGAAAAAAATATCAAAACAAATCAAATTTCCAAATAATAAATATAAATAATTTTAATATAGTTTTGGAAAATGTTGATGAATCTTATTTGATTGTAAATAATTTAGTAGACCTAATCATAATTAAGTTAAAAAAATAGACTAAATATAAGATGTATATTGAATTTTAGTTTAATATGATGATTATATTATTTAAATAATATAATCAAGTTTTATATTTGATGGTTGAATTTAAAAAGATTTTTAAGTTAGGAAATGAGATAAAAGCCTTAATAAAGAAATAAACTTGAAAAATACATTGAATTTATTAATAATTGTTTAATGGAATATATTTTAATTTTTTAAATCAAATTAAAAGAAAATTTTGGAATTAATACATGATATATTTTCTATTTTTGAAATTGAAAGAAAGTTTTAAATCAAGTAGCAACAATAATTAATGCGTGATATATGTTTCATTTTGAAATAATTTAATAATTACTTGTTGAACAATTAAAAGATTTTAAAACAAAGATTAAACAATTTTAAGAATACGAAAGAAAGAAATAAATTTAAGAATATTTAATTTAAAGCGAGCACAAAGTTTTGTTTCCTTCTTATCAAAGTTTCTATTAAATGTCTTTCTAGTTTGATAATTGGATGTGATTAAATCAATCATGGTATTCTATGTTGTCATTTTGTTTTTGGGTTTTCAAAGGATGAGATAGATATTAGCGGCAGGACTTTCGGGGCACTTAAGGTTGAGGGCGATAGGGAGCCAAAAAGAGACATGAAAACGGTTGGGTAACAGTTCACAAAATAAGCCAAAAATTGAATGTAGTAGCAGCACAGGATACCATACCATCATCTTTACTCTTATGTTGTACAAATCTGTTGAAAATTGATGTAAGTTCATCGGTCAAAGGCATATAATTTTATTTTTATTATCAACTGTTCCAGCTAAAAGGTGGACTAGGGTTTTTTCCTAGATCAAGCCTTCGAGTCAGAGCATTCAAAAGTGTAATCTGCCTCCTTAACCCTAGGGTTTTAGGTCTTATACTCTCCCTATTCTTGGGCCTCCTGGGCCCTGTGAATATAGGGATTTAGTCACCGTTAACATTTTGAAGATATTGATGATTAAAGGTGAGATCTTATCCTTAACTTTGGTCTCGTATCTACCATAGGAGGTTAGAATCGAAAATCGGCCGAGAGAACATTCAGATGGGAAAGGCTAAGTCGGGTGTTGACCGAGCCTCCCCTGCGGGGAGACTAGGTCGGAATCCGACCGAGCTCCCCCCTACCGGGAAATAATGTCAGAATCTGTTCCGGCCAAGGGGTGGACTAGGATTTTTTCCTAGGTCGTGCCTCAAAGCCAGAGCATTCAAAAGTGTGTTCTGCCGTCTCAACTCTAGGGTTTCAGGCTTTATGGTGCGTTGTTCGTGGGCCTCTTAGACCCCGAGGATCAAGGGATTTCCCTAACCGTTCTTATCACGATGATGTGAGATCAACGGGAACGAGCTTAGTCGGGGTCCGACCGACAGGGTCTATACCGAAAATCCAACGAGATAAGTGTCGAGTGGTTCCCTGGTAGGCAAGAGGGATCGAGCTCGCTAAGCCTAATCGGGCTATGACCGAATAGGCTTTTACTGAACCCTACATCGGGTTAATACCGAGTAGGAAATCATGGTCACCTTATTTCCGAGTGCCCATAAGGCGAGAGGTTTTAGGGCCTGGTTGCCAAGTCGGGTAATTTTCGAGTATAGGGCTGTTGACGTCCTATCATCATTAAGGAGATCAGATCGGCCCACGACCGAGACGGTACACTTGCCTTCCAGCCTTGAGCCTGTGAGGCGTGAAGGCTAAACCGAGTGTACATCTTAACGGCATCGGACATAGGCCGAGAATATGTATCGGTCTACGACCGAAGACGGTACACTTGCCTTCCAGCCTTGAGCCTGTAAGGCGATAAGGCTAAACCGAGTATACCTCTTAACGACATCGGTCATGGTCCGAGAATATCAGATCGGCCCACGACCGAGACGGTACACTTGCCTTCCAGCCCTGAGCCTATAAGGCGAAAGGGCTTAAGGCCTGGCAACCTGGTTGTGTATTTGCCGAGTGGAAAACCAGGTCGGATGGCGACCTGGGCGGTACACTGCGATACTCCAACTCATCACGTGAGACCGCAATTTCCCAAAACTTGAAAGGGGGTGTCTCTTCACCTTACTCGAGAAAGGACATGTATTTATTGCAAAATCGGTGTTGCAGGGGTGCGAATAATGACTGTGCCACGTGGCCAAACGTGTTGCTAAAGTTAATGGTATGCACCCCCCCCTTTTTTTTTTGTCCCTGTCGCTACCGGCCCGAAACGGGCTTTCGGCATTCGCGAAGACGGTCGAGCTCGCTTTTATTTTAGTTTTGAAAATGTATTGGATTATTAGAACGACTTGTTCTCAAACTGAGACCTTGTCGATCTTATCCAATTTATTTATTAAATGTCTCACCAATCCATATTAATCCCAAGCGGGACCCTCCATGGATTAGTGGTTTTCGTAAAAGGAGGGTTCGTGGAGTCGCCACCAATGTTTTACTCAAAACATTGGAAAAAGGGATAAGGCAATTGATTTTATAAATCAACTTTGGCCATTACAACCAGAGTTGGGTAAGGGAGTCGGTTACGCGTGGGGAAGGTGTTAGCACCCCACAGCGCCCCTTTCGGGTTCCCTATGACAGATTATTTCTAAAATAACAGTGTAAAATTACTAGATTACCCCTATTTATTCTAAGCAATTATAAATTAACTATCTACATGATGACAGTTTAAATATGCACACAGAAAGCAGTAAAAGGAAGGACTTTAAGAAGAAACCTCTTGAAGCGTGCTTTTATATATTTCGTAAAACTGGGAAGCTTTTTGGCGTTCCCTCGCTCTACAAGCCCGCTCGCTCGCTCCTATAAAATTTTGACTATGGAAATCCGGAGGATTTCCCTTCGACTAGGTTCGATCCTCAAGCAAAATGGCTCGGGGCTCAAGAACTTCGTCAGACCAACTCTCCGAGTGATTTCTAGGGCAGAACACTGCTCAAAAACCCCAGAATACTCAAGGAGAGGGTTAAAACTATGTGTAAAAGTGTCCTCTGACGTCAAATTGACGTCATATTTATAGGAATGAGGCGCAGTACGGCCCCTGGGGTCAATACGGGCGTATTGAAGTTTTTGAACTTCAATACGGCCGTATTGAATTCAGTACGGCCGTATTGAAGTTCAAAGACTTCAATACGGGCGTACTGAGTTCGCCGCGGCCGTATTGCAGTTCAAAATACTCAATACGGCCGTAGTGAACCTCTGGGAGGCCGTATTGAGCTTCATTCCTCCCACTTTTCTTATTTTTGCTATCCTAAGACCTCTAGACCTACAGAGAACCCTCCTAGGGCCTTCCAGGAGTCCTTCTGGCTGATCTTCCTTCAGTCTTCGAGAGTCTTCAAGCTTTATTTCCGACCCGGGCAATTTTAGGGGTCTACAGCTGCCCCCCCCTTTACTTAGTCGGACGGCCTTTTGGTGTACCGGCTGACAAGTAAAGGAGTTGACCCAATTGTCCGGGTGATGTGCCGACCTTCTGACTTGTAATGTCTTCTGGTGGAAAATTGTTGAGTAGCCTCTCCAGGTGGGTGCATACCTCGGCGCTTCTGACATCCTCGGTAGCTGAGTTTAACACCAACGTGCCTCTGACGACGCTGATGGCTGAGTATTGTCTCTCCAGACCTTGAGTATTGTCTCTCCAGACTTTGTTTGAGTATTGTCTCTCCAGACTTTGTCTGAGTACCGTCTCTCCAGACCTTGTTTGAGTACCGTCTCTCCAGACCTTGTTTGAGTATCGTCTCTCCAGACTTTGTTTGAGTACCGTCTCTCCAGACTTTGTTTGAGTATCGTCTCTCCAGACTTTGTTTGAGTACCGTCTCTCCAGACTTTGTTTGAGTATTGTCTCTCCAGACTTTGTTTAAGTACCGTCTCTCCAGACTTTGTTTGAGTACCGTCTCTCCAGACCTTGTTTGAGTACCGTCTCTCCAGACCTTGTTTGAGTACCGTCTCTCCAGACTTTGTTTGAGTACCGTCTCTCCAGACTTTGTTTGAGTACCGTCTCTCCAGACCTTGTTTGAGTACCGTCTCTCCAGACCTTGTTTGAGTACCGTCTCTCCAGACCTTGTTTGAGTATCGTCTCTCCAGACTTTGTTTGAGTACCGTCTCTCCAGACTTTGTTTGAGTATCGTCTCTCCAGACCTTGTTTGAGTATCGTCTCTCCAGACTTTGTTTGAGTACCGTCTCTCCAGACTTTGTTTGAGTATCGTCTCTCCAGACCTTGTTTGAGTACCGTCTCTCCAGACTTTGTTTGAGTATCGTCTCTCCAGACTTTGCCTCTCAAAATGAGGTAGTTGAGTATAGTTTGTCTCCACAGTCCACAATGCTGCTTCGACGGTTTGTTTTTCTGATTTTGTGCCGCTGAGGGCTGGATAACGCAGGGATCCGTCTAGGGGATGTGCAGTCATTCATAGGTTCTTGTGTCCCAACTTGCATTGCTTAGTTGGTACCCATGGGAATTTTTGACTCCTTGGGGTGTAGACACAGATGCTCTCTCTCTGAGTTGAGCGATGCCTTATGTTTGGCTGACGTCCTTTGACGTTGGTGGAGTATCCCGGTTATCCTTATTTGGGTATCTCTTTTTGATTTTCTGATTTTTGCTGCCTCTGTGTAGGCTGTTATCCGCTGGGGATTCTGGATGTTGATTTTGTCTCCACAGTCCACGATGCTGCTTCGACGATTGTTTTTGATTTTTGTGCCACTGAGGGCTGGATAATGCAGGGATCCGTCTAGGGGATGTGCAGTTACTCATAGGTTCTTGTGTCCCAACTTTCCATTGAGTAGTTGGCGCCCATTGAGGAATTTCTGTTTCCTTGGGGTGTAGACACGAAGATGCTCTTTCTGAGATGAGCAGTGCCTTATGATTGGCTGACGTCCTTTGGACGTTGGTGGAGTATCCCGGTTATCCTTATTCGGGTAACTCTTTTTAATTTTTGGTTTTGCTGCCTCTGTGTAGGCTGTTATCCACTGGGGGATTTTGTCGTTGATTTTGATTAGCCTCTTCTGTGAGGCATATCACCTTGATGTTCAATGATTGGCTGAGAGCCAGATTCCACTTGGGGAATGATTATTGATCTTTTTATGATTTTTCCTTTTGAAGGAGTGCCTCTTATGTAGGCGACTGGGGAATGGGGTTCAGTGTTCGGCTGAGTGCCGGATTCCGCTTGGGGAATATTTATTGATATTTTTTTTGATTTTTCTCCTTTTGCAGGGATGCCTCTTGAGTAGGCGACTGGGGATTTGGGGATCTTATTGTATCCCAGAGTATTATTTAGGAAGCCTCTACAGGCTTAGCCTCGCTCAGCGCTTTGAGTCGGAGAGCTATCTTCCACTGAGGAAGTGTTAAGTCCTTTGACTTGTATATACTGTTTGGATGATCGCACTTCCATTGGGGATTGCGTCGATTTTGCTTTGATAGCTCTCGCTGGGGATTTTTTCCGTGAGCTTGAGCTGAGGTTCCCTCTGGGGAGTATTATTTCTGCGAGCCTCTCCAGGCTCAATTATTCTGCATACTGTGGAGGATGTGGAGTATTATTTTGGTAAGCCTCTCCAGGCTTAGTTATTCTGTACAAACTGTTTGTTGGATTTTCTATATCCTTGCCTTTTTTCATTTTCGGCTTTTTCTGTATTTTGCCTTTTCTTCTGATTTGGCTTTTTTCTGTATTTTGCCTTTTTATTTTTTTGGCTTTTGCTGTACAGAAATTAAAAGTGCTAAAGAAATTAAATTCAGTTATTATGAGAGAGTATTATTTCGGCAAGCCTCTCCAGGCTCAGTTATTTTGTAGGAGTATTATTTCGGCAAGCCTCTCCAGGCTCAATTATTCTGCGGGAGTATTATTTAGGCAAGCCTCTCCAGGCTCAATTATTTTGCGGGAGTATTATTTCGGCAAGCCTCTCCAGGCTCAATTATTTTGAGAGAGTATTATTTCGGCAAGCCTCTCCAGGCTCAGTTATTCTGAGAGTATTCTTTCGGCAAGCCTCTCCAGGCTCAGTTATTCTGAGAGTATTCTTTAGGCAAGCCTCTCCAGGCTCAGTTATTCTAAGAGTATTCTTTCGGCAAGCCTCTCCAGGCTCAGTTATTCTGAGAGTATTCTTTAGGCAAGCCTCTCCAGGCTCAGTTATTCTAAGAGTATTCTTTCGGCAAGCCTCTCCAGGCTCAGTTATTCTGAGAGTATTCTTTCGGCAAGCCTCTCCAGGCTCAGTTATTCTGAGAGTATTCTTTCGGCAAGCCTCTCCAGGCTCAGTTATTCTGAGAGTATTCTTTCGGCAAGCCTCTCCAGGCTCAGTTATTCTGTATGACGCTGTTGATTTTCTGAATCTTTGCATTTTGTTTGCTGCTGTCATACACAAGCAATTTTTTCTATTTTTTCTATTTTATGCAATTGCCTCATGACGAGGTCTTTGAAAATTTCTTTATGGCCAATACGGCCGCATCCATTTCAGTACGCCCATGTTTGAGTTAAAAATTTGTTCATAACCCCAATTTTAGTACGGGTGTACTGAACATGGTACGAGCGCATTGTTTTTTCTGAAGTTTATATATTTTTTGTTTTTTTTTGTTTGTTTTTTCAATAAACAGAGAATAAGTGATCTTCCAGTACACCTATCATCTGTATGCATGTATGCGGTATGATGCACCTAATTCTATTTGACTCTTTTTCAAAAGAATTAACCGATGCGTTTTTGGATTTTGCCATTCCTCTTAGACGGGCTGTGCGCTGCCGACTTCTGTAACCGAGGAATGATGCGTATTATATTTGAGATTTGGTGTCATCAACCAAATGATCCTTCCCTTTCTTTAGAAGATGTGTCAACCCTCCTATTGACCACTATATCTCCATGTTTCCACTAGATTATTCAAAAATCGTTGGGACAAGAGAGAAAAGAAGGAAAGGGTATATTTTTCAAAAGTTTGTGTTTTAGAGGGGATTATTTTATTTTTTGAAAAATGGATTTTGTAAGAATGGCTGGCCAATGGTAGGCTTAAATGTTTAGGTTTGTTCGATTAAACACTTATGAGGTTAAGCACATCTTTGTTATTAATGATTGTGCTTTGACAACTTGGATAGCTTTTCTTGAGCCCCTTGTTGAATTCAATTGATGGTACCATCATGGATTTATTTTGTTTTTTTCTTTTTTTGACGGCCCTAACTTTTGCCTAAAACACCCTTTTGTGATGTCTTAGCGGGCTTTTGTATTCATTTTGTAACCCTAACTTTTGCCTAGGTCACCCTTTTCGTGGGATTCCTAGCGGGTTTTTGTCTTCATTTTGTAACCCTAACTTTTGCCTAGGTCACCCTTTTGTGGGATTCCTAGCGGGTCTTTTGCTCTTATTTTTGCGCAGTCCCCTTTTTGGGTTTCCTGCCGAGTTTATTATCTTTAGGATTTCTTTTATCCATGATGGCACTTATTGATGCCAAGAAAAGGTGCTCCAAGCTGTCATGCACATTTCCACATAAAAATGATGCGGGTTTATTGTTATCAAGATGATTTTAACCTCATTTATGCTTATTCAAACAGGGTTAAAATAATGTGGTCTAGAATTTTATTGCAAGCGAGAAAAGAAGCAATAAGAAATAATAATGAATGATTTTATTATAATCATAGTGGAAACATGTGCCCTATCGAGGCTCGGGGGTCAGGCTGTCCCCGAGGAGTGATCTCTAATAGTCACTGAGTCTATACATCCCTATTAGAAGGAAAAGGACACTTGATGACGACAACCGGCCTTGACGATTGTGAACCGGCCTTCCTAAAGATCTGGCTTAAAGAACGTCGAGAAGGATCTTGGTTCCTCTTCGTCCTTTGATCTTTGTTAGGGTTGTATCTTAACCCTTGTTTCCCCGGATTGTCCTTGATAATGGGTAGCTCCGGGATTCCTTGGGAGTCCTTGCCTAATTCTTGTCTTGGCAAGTATCCGTTCTTTGTGAGCATATGAGCTACCTTCTTCATTTCTCGGGGAAATATCTCAACATTGGCGATTTCCAATGCTTGGAAGGTGGTTTCCAAAGCTTCCTCTGCTGCATCCACATGAGGTATGGTGGATGGCTTGCTGATGAGTATGTCATCTTCAGCTTGTACGGTCACCAGCTTGTCACCCATTATGATCTTGACTTTCTGGTGGAGCGTAGAAGGAACAGCTTTCGCATCATGAATCCAAGGTCGGCCGAGGAGACAGCTGTATGCGGGAGTAATGTCCATCACTTGGAATTCGACATTAAAGATAGTGGGTCCAATTTGGATTGGAAGATTGATCTCTCCCACCACTTCTCTTTTAGAACCATCGAAGGCTCGAACGATCATGTTGCTCGGGCGCATTTGGACTCCCTTGATTGCCAATTGCTTGAGCGTTCTTTTTGGCATTACGTTCAAGGAAGATCCATTATCTACCAAGACTTTAGCGATGTGATACTCCTTGCACTTTATAGAGATGTGCAAGGGCTTGTTGTGGTTTGATCCCTCGGCGGGGATTTCTTCATCGGTGAAGGTGAGGTGATCATTAGCCTTGATGTGACTAACAATCCCCTCAAACTTGTCTTGGGAGATAGTGTGCGACACATATGCCTCGTTCAAGACTTTCAACAGAGCTTGTCGATGCGGTTCGGAGCATAGGATCAACGACAACAGAGTAATCTTTGCTGGCATCTTATGAAGTTGATCCATGATGGAGTACTCGCTCTGTCGGATATACTTTAACAGCTCGTCTGTCTCCTCCTCGGATTCTTTTTCCTCGGTTTTCTTTTCTTCTTTTTCTTTATTCTTGGGGGCTTTATCATGAAGATCTTCGGGAGTGTAGATCCTGCCACTCCTAGTCATGCCCCCAAGTCCAGCGATGTTGGAGATATCGCTGTCGGCAGAAGAGTGGATGTCGTATATCCACGACACAGCCTTATTTGATTTGTAAGGGAAAGGCCTTGGAACTGTGATCCTTAATGGTGTCGGACCTTCCCCTTTATTCGTCTTGATTACCAACAACGGAGTTGACGTGTGCTCGCTTGGCGCGGTTGTTGGCTTACACTTGATAACGAACGGCGTGTGATCCATTCTTTGAATATACGCATCAATTATTTCTTTCTTTTTATTTAATGTTTATTAATGGATTACTAGGAGAGATGTATGAATGACTCCTAGATCTCTCCATGATCTATATGCATGATATGAGATGATGAGGTTGAATATGCATGCATAGTGTTTATTCAACTAAGCGTTATCATGTTTTTAGGATGTTCCTAAGATGATGCATGATATTGCTTGGTTTGGATAAATAACCCTTTTTTCTTTTTTGGGTATTTTTATTTATTATTATTATTTTTTGTATTTTTGGGTGAAAAGGGAAACTACCTATATGAATGTGATGAAGGTAGATGTTAACACCATGCAATGGAAGATTTTTATTCCTATTTATTCTTATTTTAAAAAAGAATAGGAATGTTGTATGTTTAAATAATGCAATGTATGCTCATACAATGTCACATAAGCAATGCACAAACAATTCACTCATCCACGAACAGTCACGAGCGAATCACGAGGTAGGGGTATCCTGCAGAAAAGTGCATATTCAAGGTGGATCTAACTGTTCTCACCGGTCTGAGGCCCCCAAGGTGCCCCCATTATAGGGACCCAATTCCTCTCATCGTAGGTCGATGGAAAGCTCCAACGCACCGTCGGACTCAAGTTCATGGTTATCACCTTGAGTGATGTTTTCCGACAACGGTCTACGGGCACCTATAGACCCATTCGACAACCGGCCGTACTAACATCCACTCCCTATGGTTAATCACTCATGCCCCCGGGTATAGAGGGAACTGTTGTGTGCAAAGGTTTGTGTACAGTTTGTATTTCAAACAATTGCGGAATTTAAACATACAACAATTATTTAAAGCCATATAATAAATCATGTTATCATACAAGCAAGGGGTAACGAAGTAATTTTAACTATTATTTGTTAAAAATAATCTGTCACTAAATGGGACTGACTCTCGAAGCTTCCCCAGTGGAGTCGCCATCTGTCGCTACCGGCCCGAAACGGGCTTTCGGCATTCGCGAAGACGGTCGAGCTCGTTTTTATTTTAGTTTTGAAAATGTATTGGATTATTAGAACGACTTGTTCTCAAACTGAGACCTTGTCGATCTTATCCAATTTATTTATTAAATGTCTCACCAATCCATATTAATCCCAAGCGGGACCCTCCATGGATTAGTGGTTTTCGTAAAAGGAGGGTTCGTGGAGTCGCCACCAATGTTTTACTCAAAACATTGGAAAAAGGGATAAGGCAATTGATTTTATAAATCAACTTTGGCCATTACAACCAGAGTTGGGTAAGGGAGTCGGTTACGCGTGGGGAAGGTGTTAGCACCCCACAGCGCCCCTTTCGGGTTCCCTATGACAGATTATTTCTAAAATAACAGTGTAAAATTACTAGATTACCCCTATTTATTCTAAGCAATTATAAATTAACTATCTACATGATGACAGTTTAAATATGCACACAGAAAGCAGTAAAAGGAAGGACTTTAAGAAGAAACCTCTTGAAGCGTGCTTTTATATATTTCGTAAAACTGGGAAGCTTTTTGGCGTTCCCTCGCTCTACAAGCCCGCTCGCTCCCTCCTATAAAATTTTGACTATGGAAATCCGGAGGATTTCCCTTCGACTAGGTTCGATCCTCAAGCAAAATGGCTCGGGGCTCAAGAACTTCGTCAGACCAACTCTCCGAGTGATTTCTAGGGCAGAACACTGATCAAAAACCCCAGAATACTCAAGGAGAGGGTTAAAACTATGTGTAAAAGTGTCCTCTGACGTCAAATTGACGTTATATTTATAGGAATGAGGCGCAGTACGGCCCCTGGGGTCAATACGGGCGTATTGAAGTTTTTGAACTTCAATACGGCCGTATTGAATTCAGTACGGCCGTATTGAAGTTCAAAGACTTCAATACGGGCGTACTGAGTTCGTCGCGGCCGTATTGCAGTTCAAAATACTCAATACGGCCGTAGTGAACCTCTGGGAGGCCGTATTGAGCTTCATTCCTCCCACTTTTCTTATTTTTGCTATCCTAAGACCTCTAGACCTACAGAGAACCCTCCTAGGGCCTTCCAGGAGTCCTTCTGGCTGATCTTCCTTCAGTCTTCGAGAGTCTTCAAGCTTTATTTCCGACCCGGGCAATTTTAGGGGTCTACAGTCCCTTGGGTTAAGGGTTGCAACGTTCCACACGCGCTGCGACCCTTGGGTTTCGCAACTCCACGCGCGACCTTTGGACTCTTATAATACACGCGCTGCGACCCTTGGGTTTCCCAACTCCACGCGCGACCTTTGGACTCTTATAAATAGGGGTAGCCTTCCTCTTTTGTAATTCCTTTGCCTTTCTTTCTACCTGCGTTCTCTTCTCCGGTGAGGACCTCTGCTCCATTTGAGAACTACGGTGGTGCGCGGTGGTGTACGGCGTGTTGGTGACATTTGTTGAGTGAGAAAGGGTCGTTTTTGTGTCTTTAGGTACGCCTATCTAATCCCCCTTTGGCCTTTCTTGATTATAGAGGACCTTTTAGCTCCCCCTTGTAGTTCAAGTTTGTTTATACCATGGAGGCTATAAGTTATGGAGACGCGTATAAGTGGGTTAAAGATGATGTGCTTCGTTGCTCATCTCTAATGAATTCGTGGGCTGAAATGGACAGTTTTTGTAGGGAGCATGTGGTATGTATTGAGGGTGATAATGTGCTTGTTTGTGAGCCTTGTGTGGATGGGGAGCCTGTGTGTATTAGGGGTGACGGCATTGAGCATTTTACGTTTTGCTATGCGACTCTAATTTCTAAGCTTAGGGTTAGGTGGCCACTTTCCGATTTCCAAAAAGGGGTCTTGAGCGCCTTGAATGTGGCACCTACTCAATTACACCCTAATAGTTGGGCGTTCATCCGAGCTTTTGAGGTTTTGTGTGGGGGTCTCGGGCTAATCCCGACTGTAGAAAAGTTTTTTTATTTTTTTGAAAGTCGTATCAATAAACGCAGTGGTTGGGTGTCCGTCCATGGGGTATCGGGTCGGGGAATTTTAACACTTTTTCAGTCGTCCTATAAGGACTTCAAGAAATCCTATTTCCGAGTTCGTTGTTGTCGCCACCGGCCCGAAACGGGTCTTTCGGCATTCGCGAAGGATGGTTGGACTCGTTTATTTGTTTAAAAATGTGGATTGCTAGAATGACTTATTCTCAAACTGAGACCTCGTCAAACGAGCAATTTTATTAAAATGGTTCACCAATCCATATTAATCCCAAGCGGGACCCTCCATGGATTAGTGGTTTTCGCAAAAGGAGGGTTCTTTGGAGTCGCCACCAATGTTTTACTCAAAACATTGGAAAAAGGGATAAGGCAATCGATTCAAAAATCGACTTCGGCCATTACAACCAGAGTCGGGTAAGGGAGTCGGTTACGCGTGGGGAAGGTGTTAGCACCCCACAGCGCCCCTTTCGGGTTCCCTATGACAGATTATTTCTAAAATAACAGCGTAAAATTACTAAATTACCCCTATTTATTATAAGCGATTATAAATTAACTATCTACATGATGACAGTTAAATATACAAACAGAAAGCAGTAAAAGGAAGGATTTTAAGAAGAAAACCTTTGAAGCGTGCTTTTATATATTTCGTAAAACTGGGAAGCTTTTTGGCGTTCCCTCGCTCTACAAACCCGCTCGCTCCCTCCTATAAAATTTTAACTATGGAAATCCGGAGGATTTCCCTTCGACTAGGTTCGATCCTCAAGCAAAATGGCTCGGGGCTCAAGAACTTCGTCGGATCAACTCTCCGAGTGATTTCTAGGGCAGAACACTGCTCAAAAACCCCAGAATACTCAAGGAGAGGGTTGAAACTATGTTCCAAAGTGTGGAATGACGTCCAATTGACGTCATATTTATAGGGAATAGGCGCAATACGGGCTACAGAATCAATACGGCCGTATTGAAATTTTTGAACTTCAATACGGCCGTATTGAGTTCAATACGGCCGTATTGAAATTCAGAAATTTCAATGCGCCCGTATTGAGTTCACTGCGGCTGTATTGAAGCTTCAATACGGCCGTATTGATTTCAGTACGGCCGTATTGAAGTTTCAGAAACTTCAATACGCCGTATTGAGTTCACTGCGGCCGTGTTGAAGCTTCAATACGGCCGTATTAAGTTTAGTACGGCCGTATTGGGCTTCATTCCCTCCACTTCCTTATTTTAAGCTACTCTAAGACCTCTAAATCTATAGATAGCCATCCTATGGTCTTCTAGGAGTCTTTCTGGCTGACTTTCCTTCGATCTTTGAGAGTCTTCGAGTTTTATTTCCGACCCGGACAATTTTAGGGGTCTACAGCTGCCCCCCCTTTACTTAGTCGGACGGCCTTTTGGTGTACCGGCTGACAAGTAAAGGAGTTGACCCAATTGTCCGGGTGATGCGCCGACCTTCTGACTTGTAGCGTCTTCCGGTGGAAAATTGTCGAGTAGCCTCTCCAGGTTTTGCTTTGCTTGCTGCCCAAGCTGGAAGCTGTGAGTACCGCCTCTCCAGGCTTAGCTTCACTCTTTGTTCGAGCCGGAAGCTAAGTACCCTTGTGACAACGGTAGCAGTGTGAGTTTCGCCTCTCCAGGCTTAGTCTCGCTCTTTGTTCGAGCCGGAAACTAAGCACCTTTGTGACGACGGTGAGCAGTGTGAGTTTCGCCTCTCCAGGCTTTGCTTTGCTTGCTGCCCAAGCTGGAAGCTGTGAGTACCGCCTCTCCAGGCTTAGCTTCGCTCTTTGCTCGAGCCGGAAGCTAAGTACCTTTGTGACGACGGTGAGCAGTGAGTACCTCCTTTCCAGAGATAGCTTCGCTCATTGCTCGAGCCGGAAGCTGCATACCTCCGTGTTTGTGACGACGGGGGTAGCGTGAATATCTCCTTTCCAGGGATTTGTGATGATTTTGTCTCCACAGTCCATGATGCTGCTTCGACGGTTGTTTTTTTTTATTTTTGTGCCGCTGAGGGCTGGATAACGCAGGGATCCGTCTAGGGGATGTGCAGTTACTCATAGGTTCTTGTGTCCCAACTTTCCATTGCGTAGTTGGTGCCCACTGGGGAATTTCTGATTCCTTTGGGGTGCAGACACAAAGATGCTCTTTCTGATGTGAGCGGTGCCTTATGATTGGCTGACGTCCTTTCGACGTTGGTGGAGTATCCCGGTTATCCTTGTTCGGGTGTCTCTTTTGGTTTTCTGATTTTGCTGCCTCTGTGTAGGCTGTTATCCACTGGGGGATTTTGTCGTTGATTTTGATTAGCCTCTTCTGTTAGGCATATCACCTTGATGTTCAATGATTGGCTGAGAGCCAGATTCCACTTGGGGAATGATTATTGATCTTTTTATGATTTTTCCTTTTGAAGGAGTGCCTCTTATGTAGGCGACTGGGGAATGGGGTTCAGTGTTCGGCTGAGTGCCGGATTCCGCTTGGGGAATATTTATTGATATTTTTTGATTTTTCTCCTTTTGCAGGGATGCCTCTTGAGTAGGCGACTGGGGATTTGGGGATCTTATGTATCCCAGAGTATTTTTTAGGAAGCCTCTGCAGGCTTAGCCTCACTCAACGCCTGAGTTGAAGAGCTATCTTCACTGAGGAAGTTTTAAAGTCCTTTGACTTGGATATTCTTCTTGGGCGATCGTGTTTCCATTAGGGACTTTGACGATCTTGCTTGATAGCTCTTGCTGGGGATTTTGAGTCCAAGAGCGTGAGTTGAGGTTTCTCTGGGGAGTATTATTTCTGCGAGCCTCTCCAGGCTCAATTATTCTGTTTACTGAGGAGTATTGTTTCGGCAAGCCTCTTCAGGCTCAGTTATTCTGTACAAACTGATGAGTATTGTTTCGGCAAGCCTCTCCAGGCTCGGTTATTCTGCGGGAGTATTATTTCGGCAAGCCTCTCCAGGCTCAGTTATTCTGTGCAATCTGTTTGTTGGATTTTCTATATCCTTGCCTTTTTTCATTTTCGGCTTTTTCTGTATTTTGCCTTTTCTTCTGATTTGGCTTTTTCTGTATTTTGCCTTTTTTATGTTTTTGGCTTTTGCTGTATTTTGCCTTTTTTATGTTTTTGGCTTTTGCTGTACAGAAATGTCTCAGTTATTCTGAGAGAGTATTATTTCGGCGAGCCTCTCCAGGCTCAGTTATTCTGAGAGTATTCTTTCGGCAAGCCTCTCCAGGCTCAGTTATTCTGAGAGTATTCTTTCGGCAAGCCTCTCCAGGCTCAGTTATTCTGTATGACGCTGTTGATTTTCTGAATCTTTGCATTTTGTTTGCTGCTGTCATACACAAGCAATTTTTCTATTTTTCTATTTTATGTGGTTGCCTCATGACGAGGTCTTTGAAAATTTCTTTATGGCCAATACGGCCGCATCCATTTCAGTATGCCCGTATTGAATTGAAAATTTGTTCATAACCCTAATTTTGGTACGGGTGTACTGAACATGGTACGGGCGCATTGTTTTTTCTGAAGTTTATATTTTTTGTTTTTTTTGTTTGTTTTTTCCAATAAACAGAGAATAAGTGATCTTCCAGTACACCTATCATCTGTATGCATGTATGCAGTATGATGCACCTAATTCTATTTGATTCATTAATCAAAAGAATTAACCGATGCGTTTTTGGATTTTGCCATTCCTCCAGACGGGCTGTGCGCTGCCGATTTCTGTAACCGAGGAATGATGCGTGTTATATTGGGATTTGGTGTCATCAACCAAATGATCCTTCCCTTCCTTTAAAAGATATGTCAACCCTCCTATTGACCACTATATCTCCATGTTTCCACTAGATTATTCAAAAATCGTTGGGACAAGAGAGAAAAGAAGGAAAGGGTATATTTTTCAAAAGTTTGTGTTTTAGAGGGGATTATTTTATTTTTTGAAAAATGGATTTTGTAAGAATGGCTGGCCAATGGTAGGCTTAAATGTTTAGGTTTGTTCGATTAAACACTTATGAGGTTAAGCACATCTTTGTTATTAATGATTGTGCTTTGACAACTTGGATAGCTTTTCTTGAGCCCCTTGTTGAATTCAATTGATGGTACCATCATGGATTTATTTTGTTTTTTTCTTTTTTTTTTTTTTGACGGCCCTAACTTTTGCCTAAAACACCCTTTTGTGATGTCTTAGCGGGCTTTTGTCTTTGTTCATTTTTTCAACCCTAACTTTTGCCTAGGTCACCCTTTTTGTGGGATTCCTAGCGGGTTTTTGTCTTCATTTTGTAACCCTAACTTTTGCCTAGGTCACCCTTTTATGGGATTCCTAGCGGGTCTTTTGCTCTTATTTTTGCGCAGTCCCCTTTTTGGGTTTCCTGCCGAGCTTATTATCTTTAGGATTTCTTTATCCATGATGGCACTTATTGAGGCCAAGAAAAGGTGCTCCAAGCTGTCATGCACATTTCCACATAAAAATGATGTGGGTTTATTGATTATTAAGACGATTTTAACCTCACTTATGTTTATTCAAACAGGGTTAAATGACGTGGTTTAGAATTTTATTGCGAGCAAGAAAAGAAGCAATAAGAAATAATGAAGAATGATTTTATTATAATCATAGTGGAAACATGTGCCCTATCGAGGCTCGGGGGTCGGGCTGTCCCCGAGGAGTGATCTCTAATAGTCACTGAGTCTATACATCCCTATCGGAAGGAGAAAAACATTTTGACGACGACGACCGGCCTTGACGCTTGTGAACCGGCCTTCCTAAAGATCTGGCTTAAAGAACGTCGAGAAGGATCTTGATTCCTCTTCGTTCTTTGATCTTTAACAGGGTTGTATCCTAACCCTTGTTTTCCCGGATTGTCCTTGATAATGGGTAGCTCCGGGATTCCTTGGGAGTCCTTGCCTAATCCTTGTCCTGGCAAGTATCCGTTCTTTGTGAGCATATGAGCTACCTTCTTCATTTCTCGGGGAAACGTTTCAACATTGGCAATTTCCAATGCTTGGAAGGCGGTTTCCAAAGCTTCCTCTGCTGCATCCACATAAGGTATGGTGGATGGCTTGCTGATGAGTATGTCATCTTCAGCTTGCACGGTCACCAGCTTGTCACCCATTATGAACTTGACTTTCTGGTGGAGCGTAGAAGGAACAGCTTTCGCATCATGAATCCAAGGTCGGCCGAGGAGACAGCTGTATGCGGGAGTGATGTCCATCACTTGAAATTCGACGTTGAAGATAGTGGGTCCAATTTGGATTGGAAGATTGATCTCTCCCACCACTTCTCTTTTAGATCCATCGAAGGCTCGAACGATCATGTTGCTCGGGCGCATTTGGATTCCCTTGATTGCCACTTGCTCGAGCGCTCTTTTTGGCATTACGTTCAAGGAAGATCCATTATCTACCAAGACTTTAGCGATGTGATATTCCTTGCACTTTATAGAGATGTGCAAGGGCTTGTTGTGGTTTGATCCCTCGGCGGGGATTTCTTCATCGATGAAGGTGAGGTGATCATTAGCCTTGATGTGACTAACAATCCCCTCAAACTCGTCTTGGGAGATAGTGTGCGACACGTATGCCTCGTTCAAGACTTTCAACAGAGCTTGCCGATGCGGTTCGGAGCATAGGATCAACGACAACAGCGTAATCTTTGCTGGCGTCCTATGAAGTTGATCCACGATGGAGTACTCGCTCTGTCGGATATATTTTAACAGCTCGTCTGTCTCCTCCTCGGATTCTTTTTCCTCGGTTTTCTTTTCTTCTTTTTCTTTATTCTTGGGGGCTTTATCATGAAGATCTTCGGGAGTGTAGATCCTGCCACTCCTAGTCATGCCCCCAAGTCCAGCGATGTTAGAGATATCGCTGTCGGCAGAAAAATGGATGTCGTATATCCACGGCACAACCTTATTCGATTCGTAGGGAAAGACCTTGGAACAGTGATCCTTAATGGTGTCGGACCTTCCCCTTTATTCGTCTTGATTACCAACAACGGAGTTGATGTGCGCTCGATTGGCACGGTTGTTGGCTTACACTTGATAACGAACGGCGTGCGATCCATTCTTTGAACATACGCATCGACTAATCCTTTCTTTTTATTAATGTTTATTAATGGATTACTAGGAGAGATGTATGAATGACTCCTAGATCCCTCCATGATCTATATGCATGATATGAGATGATGGTGGTGAATATGCATGCATAGTGTTTATTCAAACTAAGCATTATCATGTTTTTAGGATGTCCCTAAGATGATGCATGATATTGCTTGGTTTGAATAAATGACCCTTTTTTTTTCTTTTTTTTGGGTATTTTATATTTTATATTTATTTTTTGGGTGAAAAGGGAAACTACCTACATGAATGTGATGAAGGTAGATGTTAACACCATGCAATGGAAGATTCTTATTCCTATTTATTTTTATTTTAAAAGAATAGGAATGTTGTATGTTTAAAGAAATGCAATGTATGCTCAAACAATTTCCCATAAACAATGCACAAACAATTCACTCATCCACGAACAGTCACGAGCGAATCACGAGGTAGGGGTCTCCTGCAGAAAAGTGCATATTCAAGGAGGATCTAACTGTTCTCACTTGGTCAAAGGCCCCCAAGGTGCCCCCATTATAGGGACCCAATTCCTCTCGTCGTAGGTCGATGGAAAGCTCCAACGCACCGTCGGACTCAAGTTCATGGTTATCACCTTGAGTGATGTTTTCCGACAACGGTCTACGGGCACCTATAGACCCATTCGACAACCGGCCGTACTAACATCCACTCCCTATGGTTAATCACTCATGCCCCCGGGTATAGAGGGAACTGTTGTGTGCAAAGGTTTGTGTATAGTTTGTATTTCAAACAATTGCGGAATTTAAACATACAACAGTTATTTAAAGCCATATAATAAATCATGTTATCATACAAGCAAGGGGTAATAAAGTAATTTTAACTATTATTTGTTAAAAATAATCTGTCACTAAATGGGACTGACTCTCGAGGATTCCCCAGCGGAGTCGCCATCTGTCGCCACCGGCCCGAAACGGGTCTTTCGGCATTCGCGAAGGATGGTTGGACTCGTTTATTTGTTTAAAAATGTGGATTGCTAGAATGACTTATTCTCAAACTGAGACCTCGTCAAACGAGCAATTTTATTAAAATGGTTCACCAATCCATATTAATCCCAAGCGGGACCCTCCATGGATTAGTGGTTTTCGCAAAAGGAGGGTTCTTTGGAGTCGCCACCAATGTTTTACTCAAAACATTGGAAAAAGGGATAAGGCAATCGATTCAAAAATCGACTTCGGCCATTACAACCAGAGTCGGGTAAGGGAGTCGGTTACGCGTGGGGAAGGTGTTAGCACCCCACAGCGCCCCTTTCGGGTTCCCTATGACAGATTATTTCTAAAATAACAGCGTAAAATTACTAAATTACCCCTATTTATTATAAGCGATTATAAATTAACTATCTACATGATGACAGTTAAATATACAAACAGAAAGCAGTAAAAGGAAGGATTTTAAGAAGAAAACCTTTGAAGCGTGCTTTTATATATTTCGTAAAACTGGGAAGCTTTTTGGCGTTCCCTCGCTCTACAAACCCGCTCGCTCCCTCCTATAAAATTTTAACTATGGAAATCCGGAGGATTTCCCTTCGACTAGGTTCGATCCTCAAGCAAAATGGCTCGGGGCTCAAGAACTTCGTCGGATCAACTCTCCGAGTGATTTCTAGGGCAGAACACTGCTCAAAAACCCCAGAATACTCAAGAAGAGGGTTGAAACTATGTTCCAAAGTGTGGAATGACGTCCAATTGACGTCATATTTATAGGGAATAGGCGCAATACGGGCTACAGAATCAATACGGCCGTATTGAAATTTTTGAACTTCAATACGGCCGTATTGAGTTCAATACGGCCGTATTGAAATTCAGAAATTTCAATGCGCCCGTATTGAGTTCACTGCGGCTGTATTGAAGCTTCAATACGGCCGTATTGATTTCAGTACGGCCGTATTGAAGTTTCAGAAACTTCAATACGCCGTATTGAGTTCACTGTGGCCGTGTTGAAGCTTCAATACGGCCGTATTAAGTTTAGTACGGCCGTATTGGGCTTCATTCCCTCCACTTCCTTATTTTAAGCTACTCTAAGACCTCTAAATCTATAGATAGCCATCCTATGGTCTTCTAGGAGTCTTTCTGGCTGACTTTCCTTCGATCTTTGAGAGTCTTCGAGTTTTATTTCCGACCCGGACAATTTTAGGGGTCTACAGTTGTACGCCTGGCAACGAGGGCTTACTTAAAGGGTATCCCTTGTATTGGAACGAGAAAACTAAGCCCTGTGGTGGGTTAAGTCCTGACAAGGTTCCTGAGAAGGACCAAGAGGATGTTAGGAAACTTGAGGAATTGAAAACGATTTTCAACACCGCCAAACTCTTAGATTTAGAAAGTAGGCCCCATGAATTGAGAATATATATAGGTAATCGGTTTCTCGCCGATCGCCCCTTTTGTACCTTATTGTTTCTTTGTGATGCTTTATTTTTCGTTATAACATAATGTTTACTTGGTCATCGTGCATATAGGATGGCGAGTATGAGCAATCGGGAATTGGCCAAGCTCTGGAAGCAGCAGCAAGCTTCCCAAGTTGCCAGGGTCGGGGAATCGGCGACCGAGAAGGTTGTGGAGACTGAAAAACCTGTGACTGCGGCGAGGGGTGTTGGCGAATCCTCACACAAGCGTCGGCGCGAGGGCGAGAAGTCCGTCTCGGTGGTGAACTTGGAGACAGTGGTAGCCACCGAGATTGATAAGGGCGATACCGAGGTCCAATCCGTTGAAAGGACTATTAGTGCTTGCCTCGGCGAAAATTGGGATCCAGTGGATCATGGTCACGAGCGTAGTGGCGTGGCCTCTTTCTGGGATGAAAAGTTTAATCACAGCGCCCATATTCGCGGAACGGATCTGCTTGAGGGAGACCGCGACGACTTAGAAAAGATGAGTGCTTTCTCAATTGCAAAGGGAATTGAGTCACTAACCAACCGTCTTTCGGTTCTCTCACTCGTCAATGAAGACAAAATTCGGGGGCTAGTGAGGGACTCCAAGGTGCAGGGGAAAAAACTCTCTTCTTTGGAGGACAGCTTGAGTAAAAGCAGGGCCGACTTCAAGTGGATATCCAACGAACGAGACAAACTGCTGGAAGGTCACCGTGCTTTTGAGGAAGAGAAGAAAGCTTGGGCTGCCGAGAAAGTGGTGTTGGAGAAAGAGTTGGACGAGGCGCGCCTGTCTCGGGATAAGTCGGCTGATGCTGCTAGCGTCTTCGAGAGTGATTTGTCCATGATGAAAATTGAAGTGGAGAAGCTTCAGAACGACCTTCAAGCGGCCAAGATGGACTCTCTAAAGAAGTTCGTTGAAGGTTTCGATGCCGCCACAAGTCAAGTGAAGTTTCTCCATGCCGACATAGACCTTAGTGGGCTCGGCTACTTCAAGGAAATTGTGGATGGGGAACTAATGGATCCCCCAGAAGATGATTGAACCTGCTTTACGTTAGCCCCTTTTCGTGGAAACTTATGCGTGCCTCTAATATTCTAGGTTTTCTTTGTATTGAATTTTGATGTTTTGGATGTGTGATACTTTTTCTTGTGTCTTAACGACTATAAAATGTTCTAAGTTAGGCAAATATGACTTCGTTCAAATTCCGAGTGCTTTAGCGGTATGTAAAATGTTCTAAGTTAAAGATAATCTTCTTGGACTAAGATGAGTCGCTTAAACTCCGAATCTAACCAAATGGGAAATTTCTAAATTAACTATCCATAGTTTGCAAACAAATCCCCTCGATTCCGACTTCTGAAATGACGCTAAGAAACTTGTTTATGCTGGTGAGTGGAACTTTTGTTCGAGTAATTACCCTTTGGTAAGGAGCTCAAACTCGGACAGGAATATTTATAAGTTAACAAGGAACATTCATACAGATCTTCGGCCAAAAACCGAGTTTAAAGTTGCAATGAAGAAATTGCTAAGTTAAAAAATTGAACTCGATGAATAAAGTGACTGCTTCAATACGGGGTCAGATAGGTAGATAAATAATTGAACTCGATGAATGATCGCCCAACAGCCGAATCAATAACTGGAAAATATTTCCGCTGGATTTAACCATATAATCGCCCATTTGCCGATTTGAAAAAGTCTTGACACGTTTGCGTTGAGTGATCGCCCAAAAGCCGAATCAAGAACTGGAAAATACCGTTGGATTTAACCACATAATAGCCCAGTTGCCGATTTGGAAAAGTCTTGACACGTTTTCGATGAATGATCGCCCAACAGCCGAATCAATAACTGGAAAATATTTCCGCTGGATTTAACCATATAATCGCCCATTTGCCGATTTGAAAAAGTCTTGACACGTTTGCGTTGAGTGATCGCCCAAAAGCCGAATCAAGAACTGGAAAATACCGTTGGATTTAACCACATAATAGCCCAGTTGCCGATTTGGAAAAGTCTTGACACGTTTTCGTTGAGTGATCGCCTAAATTCCGAATCAATAACTGGAAAATATTTCCGTTGGATTTAATCACATAATCGCCCAGTTGCCGATTTGGAAAAGTCTTAACACGTTTGCGTTGAGTGATCGCCTAAATTACGAATTGAAATGATTAACTATTAGTTTTTGTTAAAATAAGGAATAGGAATCGCCCACATTCCGAGTTAAAAATGAAATAATTTGGTTCCCTAATCAGGGGAGATGCCAAACGTTTTCTAAGTTACAAGTGGATCTCAAAGCACCTAGTCGTCCACATACCGACGAGAAAGATGCCAAAATATTTTCTAAGTTATAAGTGGATCTCAAAGCACCTAGTCGTCCACATACCGACGAGAAAGATGCCAAAACATTTTCTAAGTTATAAGTGGGTCTCAAAGCACCTAGTCGTCCACATACCGACGAGAAAGATGCCAAAATATTTTCTAAGTTAGAAATGAATTATCCAATCATCTACTCGCCCAGTCGGACCCTTTGCCGACCATCACGAGTTTTAAGAGTTGTTTATACTCGCCCAGTCGGACTTTCGCCGACAATCACGAGTTTTAAGAGTTGTTTATACTCGCCCAGCCGGACTTTCGCCGACAATCACGAGTTTTGAGAGTTGTTTATACTCGCCCAGCCGGACTTTCACCGACAATCACGAGTTTTGAGAGTTGTTTATACTCGCCCAGCCGGACTTTCACCGACAATCACGAGTTTTAAGAGTTGTTTATACTCGCCTAGCCGGACTTTCGCCGACAATCACGAGTTTTAAGAGTTGTTTATACTCACCCAGCCGGACTTTCGCCGACAATCACGAGTTTTAAGAGTTGTTTATACTCGCCCAGCCGGACTTTCGCCGACAATCACGAGTTTCAAGAGTTGTTTATACTCGCCCAGCCGGACTTTTTCCGACAATCACGAGTTTTAAGAGTTGTTTATACTCGCCCAGTCGGACTTTCGCCGACAATCACGAGTTTCTTCGAGTTATTTATACTCGCCCAGCCGGACTTTTGCCGACAATCACGAGTTTTATCTTCAAAATAGCAAATGTTAAAAATCATGAAAATTATGAATGAGGAGACATTTATTAAGGATTGAGATGTGGTGCCTCGTTAAAAACCTTCTCAGCAAAAACCCCTCACATTTTTACGGGGACAAAATACTGAGTTAGGAAAAGAGTGCACCTAATACAAAGAGATCAGCTATAATAAAAACGCAAATTCGCCGCGTTCCACGTCCTCGGTATTATTCCTCCGTCCAAGGTCCTCAGTCGGTACGCTCCTTTGCCGACAACATCATCAACTTTGTAAGGATCGACCCACTTGGCTGACAGCTTGTTCCTCATTTGCGCCGCCTGAGCGCGCTTCAAAACGAGATCTCCCACCACAAACTCTCTCGGAACAACCTTCGTGTTGTACTTAAAAGCTGCTCTTCTATGGGCTGCCACTTGATTTATCCTTGCTTTTTCTCTTGTCTCAGCAATCAGGTCCAAATCAACTCGCCTTCCCTGGTCGGATTCTTCTTCCGAAAAAGCCGTAGTACGTATCGAAGGTTCCGCAACTTCAATCGGTATCATGGCGTCTGTCCCGTACACTAAGTTGAAAGGGGTATCCTGGGTCGAGGAATGCACTGTTGTGTGGTACGACCATAGTACCCGGGGAAGCTCCTCCGCCCAAGAAGCGCCTGAGTCTTGAACACGCTTTTTTAGCCCTGCTAGAATTATCTTGTTAGCCGACTCCGCCTGACCATTAGATTGGGGATGCTCAACAGAGGTGAACGTCATTCGGATTCCAATCCCCCGACAGAACTCGCGGACTTTCGAACTTGCAAATTGCGTTCCGTTATCCGATACCAGCACCTGAGGAACACCGTATCTGCATACAACATTTTTCCACAAGAACGTCTTTACCTTCTCTGCTGAAATGGTCGCTACCGGCTCCGCTTCGATCCACTTGCTGAAATAGTCCACGACCACTATCAAGAATTTTAACTGTCTCACGACTATCGGGAACGGACCGAGGATGTCGATGCCCCATTTGTTGAATGGCTAGGGAGACAGAATTGAGTGAAGTCGTTCAGCCGGGGAGTGACGCAAGGTTGCGTGCCTTTGACATCCATCACATTTCTGAACCCAGTTGACGCAGTCATTTCTCAGACTCGGCCAGAAGTAGCCTGCCCTCGCCACTTTGTACACCAATGCTCGTCCTCCAATGTGACTCCCACACATTCCACCATGTATCTCGTCCATCACCCGTTGTGCTTGCGACATAGTCAAACACTTTAACAGGGGAGAGCTGAATCCTCTTCGGTACAGTCTTTCGTTAATGACCACGAACCTGGCCGACTCCCTCTGTATCAGCGAAGCCTCTCTCTTGTCCTCTGGCAATTCTCCCCGAGTTAGGTATGCAATGTACGGTCTCATCCACGAATCGAGCTCTTCTTGGACGAAAAGAACACTCCCCTGAGGCTCATTAATACTGGGTTGTGCTAAGGTTTCCTGGATGACCGATCGAGTGGCTCCCGGCTTCTTCGTGCTAGCCAGCTTGGAAAGGAGATCGGCTCTCGAGTTCTGCTCTCGCGGAACGTGGTTAAGCGTGAACTCTCGAAAATTCTCCGATAGAAACTTAACTTTTTCCAGGTACTTAGCCAGTTGAGGGTCCTTCGCTTGGAAAGTGCCTGCTACTTGCCCGGTGATCAATTGAGAGTCGCTTCGTGCTGACAAACTTGTCGCCCCCATTTCCTTTGCCAATTCCATACCAGCCAACAATGCCTCATACTCGGCCTGATTGTTACTTGCTCGGAATTCAAAATGCAGCGACTACTCCAACAAAATTCCTCTCGGTCCTTCCAAGATGATTCCTGCTCCACTTCCCCCGAGATTCGATGCCCCATCTACTGACAAGATCCACTGCATTTCTCCGACCTCTCCCTCATCGGCGGGCGCGGTCAGCTCCATCACAAAATCGGCTAGCGCTTGAGCTTTGATTGCTCCTCTCGGCTCATATTTAATTGAATGCTCCGATAGTTCTATAGACCACTTCATCATTCTTCCCGCTAGGTCTGGCTTCTGTAGCACTTGTCTAATCGGATGGTCCGTACGCACAATCACTTCATAGCTCTGGAAGTAGTGCCTTAGCTTCCGCGCAGTCACCAATATCGCAAGTGCCAATTTCTCAATCTTTTGATACCTCGTTTCTGCTCCTTGTAGGACTCGACTCACGAAGTATACCGGTACCTGGGTGCCTTCCTGCTCTTGGACCAACACTGCACTGACTGCTCGGTCGGATGCCGATATGTAAACCAACAAGGGAAGATTCAGTTTCGGCTTCGTCAGTATCGGCGGCGATGCTAGTGACTTTTTGAGTTCTAAGAAGGCTTCCTCACATTCGTTTGCCCAGACGAATCGGTCGTTCTTCTTTAAGCATTGGAAAAGCGGCAACGCCTTATCGGCTGACTTGGAAAGGAAACGTGATAAGGAAGCCATCCTTCCCGTGAGCTGCTGCACCTCCTTTATCGTGGAAGGACTCCTCATGTTAATGATCGCCGAGCATTTTTCAGGATTTGCCTCGATGCCGCGATGAGTTAGCAAAAAACCCAGGAATTTTCTCGCTTGGACTCCAAAGGAACATTTCTCGGGGTTCAACTTAAGCTGGTATTTTCCTATGGTATCGAACAATTCCCTCAGGTCGTCTATATGCCGGTCCAAACTCATTGACTTTACCACCATGTCGTCCACGTAGGCCTCCACGTTCCTACCCAACTGATCCACCAGCACTTTGTCCATCAGACGTTGATACGTTGCCCCTGCATTTTTCAATCCAAAAGGCATTACCTTATATGAATAGTTGGCCAGGTCAGCAATGAACGCAGTTTTATCCTCGTCGGCTGTGTGCATTCGGATCTGATTGTAACCAGAATACGCATCCATAAAACTTAGCAACTCGTATCCCGACGCACCATCGACAAGGCAGTCTATATTCGGTAGGGGGTATGAATCCTTCGGGCACGCCTTGTTTAGATCGGTGAAATCTGTGCACATTCTCCATTTTCCGCTGCTTTTTCGTACCATCACAACATTTGCAAGCCAAGTCGGGTATTGTATTTCTCGGACGAATCCTGCTGTTAGCAACTTGTCGGTTTCTTCAGCAATGGCTTTGCGCTTGTCCTCACCAAACTTCCTCCTCTTTTGGATGACGGGCTTTGCGTGGATCGATGGCTAGCTTGTGGCACATGAAATCGGGGTCCACTCCTGGCATATCTTTGACGTGCCACGCGAATGCTGACACGTTTGCCTTTAACACTTCAACCAATTTCTCGGCATCCTCTTGACTGAGGGATGTACCAACCTTCACCTTCTTTCCCTCCATCAACGTCACCTCCTTAATGTCTTCCGCAAGGGCTGGTCGGCGATCAAAATGGCTCACTCTGGGGTCTAGGTCGATGGAGTGGACCTCCTGCTCCACCTGTTCTGTATACAGTCGTCTTCGTGCCTTCAAACTGTCGCCATAGCATTTCCGAGCCACCTCCTGGTCCACTCGGAGAGTGCCCACAGTACCATTCGGCTGCGGATACTTCACCTTCAGGTGGGAAGTAGACACCACCGCTCCTAGCTTGTTCAGGGTCGGCCTGTCGATCAATATACTATAGGATGACTGCGCGTTGACCACCAGATACCGAACAACCACCGTCTTCATCTGAGCGCCCTGGCCAAAGGTTGTTTCCAGATCGGCATATCCCCTTACAATGACCTGGTCTCCTGCAAATCCCACTAAAGTTCCTGCATAAGGGATTAGTCGTTCGTTAGGTATCTTCATCCCCTCGAAAGTTTCCCAAAATAAAATGTCAGCGGAGCTTTCCTGGTCAATCAATACACGCTTCACGTTGTACCCCATGACGATCGCCGATACGACGACGGGGTCGTCCTCATGAGGGGCCACTCCCTCATAATCTGAGTCCGAGAACGAAATCACTGGTTGAGTAGGTCGCCGGAACTCCGATAAGGTGAGCACTGACCGAGTGTACCTTTTTCGTGCAGAAGAGGTAATTCCCCCGCCCGCGAAGCCCCCCGCTACGGTGTTGAAATCCCCATGGATTGGTTGCTGATGGGCTTCCGACGGTTTTGCTGGCACGCCTCCGGGAGGAGTTCTCTCTTTACGCCTATCCCTCCCGGCGTCATCTTGCGTACGCCTGGGTCGCCTATCCGACGAGCTTCCCTCCTGCTTTTTCGCTACGAACTCCTTCAGTCGTCCCTCCTTGATCAACCGCTCTATCTGCCTTCCCAAAATGAAACAATTTTCAGTTGTGTGCCCGTGAGTCCTGTGAAACTCACACCACGCGGTTTTGAAAGGGCCCAACTGACGCTCCGTCACCGCTAGGAACTCAAACAGCGAGGCACTATTAACATTGTGGAGTATCTGTCTCTTGGGAACAGTGAGTGGAGTGAACTTCTCTTCTTCATCGCCCTGCATCCACTCGCCTCTTGACCGACCACCGTGATCGGCCTGTCGGTAATTGCCCTCCTTCGCACTGTACCGGTCGCGCCGCTTATTCCAGTCTGACCGAGGTCGGAGATGTTTGTTTCCCTCTTTAGTGCTGCCTCCTGCTTCTCGGTTCTCAGCCGCCCTTTTAACAATCTGGTTTTCCTCCGTCTTGATGTGGCTCAAAGCAAAAGCCCTTACCTCCGACATCGTTTGACAGTTCGCTCTTTCGAGTGCAATGTCGAAAGCCCCAGACCTCAGACCTTTCTGGAATGCGATAACCGCCATCTTCTCGTCCAATGATGCTATCCTCAAAGCGACCTCATTAAATCTTTGCAGGAAATCTTTCAGAGATTCCTCGCGTTGCTGTTTGAGGTCGAACAAATCCGATGTGATCGGCGGCTTCTTTTTGTTAGCAGCGAATTGCGCCATGAAGAGCCGGCTGAAAACATCAAAATCGGTGATCGCCCTATCCGGGAGACCGCTAAACCAGTCGAGCGCCGCCTTCTTGAGAGTGCCCATGAACAACTTGCAACGGACTTCCATGCTCCCTCCACAGATTAACATTTGAGCCCGGAAGTCTGTCAAGTGCTGACTGGGATCTTGCGTTCCATCGAAAGGCTCGATCTGCGGTATCCGATGATCCCTAGGGATCATCTCGGCCTCTATGGCCTCCGAAAATGGTCGAAAGTCCCTAGGGACCTCCAACATGACGTCCTCCTCAACAGTTCTAGTACTGGCCGCTACTCTGGCCTGCAGCTCGTCGGCTCTTCTCCTTATCTCCTCATTTTCGCGTTGAATGGTCTCCTCTCTCTCCCTGGATCGTGCATTGTCCTCCCTTAAGCCATTATTCATGGCCATCATCTCCTCCATGGTAGGGGGTTGCGAGTTGTTGTTGTTGTTGCCGCCTCTCGCCATGGTAAAGTGTAGGTTTTTTCGTAAGACTTGGGGCGTAGGAAGAGTTTCACCGTAGCCCCACGGTGGGCGCCAAAATGTTCCAGCCAAGGGGTGGACTAGGGTTTTTTCCTAGGTCGTGCCTCAAAGCCAGAGCATTCAAAAGTCTGTTCTGCCGTCTCAACTCTAGTGTTTCAGGCTTTATGGTGCGTTGTTCGTGGGCCTCTTAGACCCCGAGGATCAAGGGATTTCCCTAACCGTTCTTATCACGATGATGCGAGATCAACGGGAATGAGCTTAGTCGGGGTCCGACCGACAGGGTCTATACCGAAAATCCAACGAGATAAGTGTCAAGTGGTTCCCTGGTAGGCAAGAGGGATCGAGCTCGCTAAGCCTAATCGGGCTATGACCGAATAGGCTTTTACTGAACCCTACATCGGGTTAATACCGAGTAGGAAATCATGGTCACCTTATTTCCGAGTGCCCATAAGGCGAGAGGTTTTAGGGCCTGGTTGCCAAGTCGGGTAATTTCCGAGTATAGGGCTGTTGACGTCTTATCATCATTAAGGAGATCAGATCGGCCCACGACTGAGACGGTACAGAATCCGACCGAGCCAAAACCCTACGGGGGTAGTGGGATCAGAATATTATCGAGCTATACCCTACGAGGGAAGCAGGATCAGAATTTGACCGGGTTCTCCCCACTAAGATGCCAAATTAGCTAATACTAAGTCCCTCCATACCAGAGTCAGGTCAGCTTATACCCAGGACTATACACTTGCCTTCCAGCCCTGAGCCTATTGGGCGAAAGGGCTTAACTAGTGCCCACCTCAGGTGAAAACCTTGGTATGGGAGTGAATCAGATTATTACCGAGTTAAGATACTTGACCGAGTCCCCTCTTACTGGGGCCAGGTCGACTTATATCCTGGACGGTACACTCGCCTTCCAGCCCTGAGCCTATTAGGCGAAAGGGCTTGTGCAGTTTCTCTTCACGGGGTTTTTCCGATTTTTGGGGTGAGAATGTCGACTATTTACCTATGGGTCCTTGGGTAGCCACGAGCGTGGCTTGGTTTTTGTGCTGGTCGGTAATGGGTTATATTGTCTCATGATATTCCAATCCGCGACCCTTCATATGCTGGCACTGGGTGCGTGCATTTATTACATAGCCGTTTTTTACAGAGGATTGATTACTTACACCGCCTCGTGGTAATGACACTTGGATTCATTTAATGCTTGGGGCTCCTTCAATCATGAGTCATATCGTTCCACGCGTGCAGGGACATTTTGGGTGCTGCGCTTCACACGAAACGCCGCGTTTCACCCATGGCTTCTCATATACGCTTCCTTACCCCTATAAATATGAACGTCTCGCGAGCCCTTGCCATTTTTTTCCTCTCTTTTGCCTCCCTCCTTTGTGCACTTTTTTCCTCCGTTCCTTGAAACTCGTTGGGATTCTCTGGTGGTTCGCGGTGGCTTACGGCGGTGCTTTGGAGTTCGTTTGAGTGGGAAGTTGTTGTGTGTCCTTAGGTACCCCCATCTGAACCATCTAGCCATTTTTGTTTGCAATGAAGCCTAAGTTGATATTTAAGTTAGGTTTATACTTGCAATGGCGTTCGTAAACTATGGGGAAATGTACAAATGGGTAAAAGAAGATGTTTTGCATTGCGAATCTTTGATAAATTCTTGGGATGCCATGGAGAGTTTTTGTAGAGAGCACGTAGTGTGCGGTGAGGGCGACCATTTAATTATTTGTTAACCTTGTGTAGATAAAGAACCTGTATGTATTGAGGGGGCTTCCACCGAGAGGTTTACTTTTTGTTTTTCCACTTTGATTTCTAGGTTGAAAGTGAGATGGCCCTTTACTGTTTGTGAGAAAGGAGTACTACAAGCCTTAGGTGTGACCCCTACCCAGTTCCATCCTAATAGCTTGGCCTTTGTCCGAGGGTTTGAGATCTTATGTGTAGGCTTAGGTATAACCCCGACCGTAGATAAGTTCTTTTACTTCTTCGAGAGTCAGACCAGTTAACGTAGTAGCTGGGTGTCTGTTTATGGGGTGACTGGTCGGGGACTTTTGACTTTATTTCAATCGTCCTATAAGGACTTTAAAAAATCATACTTCCGAATACGTTGCTCCCCAGGCCATGAACATGTGCTAGAGGGGTTCCCTTTATATTGGAAACAAAAGACGGTATCTTTTGGAGGGCTACCTGCCGAGAAGCTCTCTGAGACGGACCAGGAAGACGTTAAAAAACTTGAGGATCTCAAAATAGTTTTCAACAACGCGAAACTTCTAGACTTAGAAAATAGGCCCAAGGAATTGAAAATTTATATAGGTATTCGGTTTTTAACCAATCGCCCCTTTTTAACTTCTCATCTTCATTTTACTCTGTTGACTAATATTGTGTTTCTCGGCATTGCAGAAAAAATGGCTAGCATGAGCAATCACGAACTGATGAAGCTATGGAAACAGCAAGAAGCTTCTAAGGCTATTGCCGCTGAAGTGGTCGGGGAAAAGACGAGGGATGCTGGTCCCTTATCCCGACAGGGTGTGTTAGGGGAAAGTTCCCACAAGCGTCGTCGCGAGGCCGAGATGGCCATTCCCCTTGTGAATCAGGAGACTAAAGTCGGTGACGGGATCGCCGAGAAAGACACAAAAGTCCAATCCGCTGAGAGGACTCTAAGTTTGTGTATGGGTGATGGAAGAGCATGGACCAAGGGTCCAACCACTAGAGCTATGGCCAGGAGATTACTAGAAGACATGACTGCTTCAAAGCTTAGTGGGCCCAATGGGCTTGGTGGGCCTAGGGTGCTCCTCACTTGGGCTTTACTTGTTTGACACCATGTTTTATTGCATATTCATAGAATAGGGATTTACTTTGCTTTTGGTCTTGTATTTTGACCATAGATTAGGGTTTGTGAACTTTGGGCTTGTAATTGGGCTTCATAAGCTTTTGGACTTTTGATACCCAATATTGGTCTCATTCTCTTTCTTGTAATTTTTCCTATTCATTGTATTTCTTTGACCATTGTATTTAGGTCATTAGTGTAGGATTTAAGGAGGAATTATTAATTCAAAGGATTAGGCAAAACTAGCTTTAATTTAACTTGCATTTAAGTTGAATTTTGAGTCACATGCTTGGCGCCACCTTGGCTGAACATGTGTGACTCAAATTCAACCCTAAATGCAACTTAAATCAAACCTAAACTCACTTAGCCTCCTTGTGAACCGGTGACACACATGTGAGTTGAGATTTGAATTCAAATCTTGGCGCCACATGTGAAGCCTTCACATTGGCGCCAAGTGGCTTCCAAGTCCGGTCCTATAAATGTTTCCCTCCAAGCTCCTTGTACTCACTTTTGATATATGAAATTTGAGAGCAAATGTTCTGCCAAGTTTCTTCCAAAAGTCACCGAGACATTGCCTTCAAAACCCTAGGAACCACACCTTAGTTCCTACCTTTTGAAGTGAGCAATCCTTTGAGCCTTATGCTAGGATACTTCCATCCTTATTTTAGGCTTTACCAATCCGAGAATCCTCCATTCAAGTGTTCATTCTATTCGGTTTAAATCTCCAAAGAAGTGATCCGTGCATAGGTGAAGCTAAGGAGAGGAACATCTATCACTTCTCCTTCCTTTGCCATCAATTTTGGTATCAAGAGCAAGGTTCTTCTTGGAGATAAGTGTTCTTCAATTTTTTGGTCCGTTTGTTTTATTGTCTTTGTGTTTTTGTTTATCTTTGTTTGAGTTTTATTTCGGATCTATAAGTTTTTGAAAATTTTCTATCCATAGATCCATTAGTTGATTGTATTTTGAAATTCTTTCCACAATCAACACAATTAGGACCTATTTGCTTGTGTTCTATTTTACTTTGTTTGAGTCTCTCATTTCCTAAGCATGTGTCCGTGATTGGACTTCATCCATTGCATTAGATTTTTATTTTTGAATCCTTGTTTTGTCTTAGCAAGTTATGTGTAGTTCTTATATGTTGATAATTCCTTGAATAGCTTGTTTAACCTAGTTTTCTTTTGTGTTGTGTTTGTCTACTTTTCTTCACGAGTTGCTTATAATCTTGTGCCTACCTATATGTGCTTTTGTTTTACCTATTTGAGTTCATAATTTGCTATTAGGTTTCCATTGTGTACTTAAGTTTTCAAATCACTTTCCATAAAAAAATTCTTGAAACAATTTTGTGTAACTTGAAATTTTAAGTGATTCATCTTACTTCTAGTGCACTATTTGTTTTGGATTCAAATCTTAAAAGTTTTTGTGGCTGGAAAACAGAGAAATACAGAGCATTAGCTTTCAAAAGAGTTAAAAAAAAAGAGAACAAAAGAATCCAACCTAAAACCTAAAACTATAGTGCACTAGTTCATCCATTTTCACTTGAAATTTGTCAATCTAGTAGTCTCGGTTTCTATACATTGGAATTGTGAAAATTTGAAAACAAAAGGCAAGTGTCTTCTCTGGAATATACATTTGAATTCAGAAAAAGAAAATAATAAAAAAAAATATAAAGCAATTATAAAAGCAAAAGCCGAGAAGAACAAATTAAGGAAAACACACGTGATTCCACAATTTTCTTTGGACTACTAGTTTGCTTATACTTGTTCAATTTCTTCCAAATTTTTTGTTTTGTTTTGTTAATCTACTCTAGTGCTAGCCTTCTTTGGAGTCTTATTTTTCAGCTTTCATTTTTGGCTATCTTTGAGTCTTGTCTTAAACACATTATTCTTCAATTTTTGGTATAAGCTTGATAAATTGTGCTTTTGTTGCTTGTCTTGTTTTTTCTTTGATTAAAAAATTCTGTGCTGGAAGTGGCCTCAAATCCTTGCTTAAGGATCAAACATTGACTCAACAAAAAGTAGGAAAAGAATTGGACACAAAAGACTTCCAAATTTGACCTAATTTAGTGACCAATTTTTCCTAAACCTACCTTCACAAGAGTGAACATTCCATTAACCTTGTGAGCAGCCTACATTCATAACTTTGTTTTGTTCTTTGTGCAGGGTTCAGGAGCAACTAAATTCAAGGATTAGTGGCAGATTGAAACACTTAAGCAAGTGTTATAAAAATTGGACAACAAATCCGTCACTAATTGGTCACTAAAGCCGCCACAAATTGTTTCTAGTGTAGTTTAAATTTTTGCAATTTCTCTTGTATTTTTAATCAATTTGTAAAGCTTGGAGGGAGTATTAAGAAGCTGGTCAGTTATATCTAACCCTTGGTAGCTCACTCACGTGTAGTACTAGTGGAAGTGGCTTGGAAATTTCATATGTTTCAAGCTTCCACTTAGGGCAAAACAACTAGTTGCTTAACCTTGCTCCTTTAAGTTGTTTGTTCTTTAATTTGTTTACTTTGCTGCCTTGTTTCGTCTAGCCTTGAGTAGACTTACTTGTTCACGTTTAGATAGCTTCAAAAACAAATTGTGAAAAGCATACAACATAAAAATCTTTGTGAAAATTTTTGTGGAATTGAAAATACCACAAGGGAGTTTAGTGATTTCCACTTGAAAAGGCTTGGTTATTAAGTGGCTCTTAGTAGCTCACCTCCCTTGATAGTGAAATTTGTACACTTAGACTTCCAAATGCTATTTTTATTCCTAGAAAAGACCAAAAAATATTTTATCTCTTTTGCATAGCATTTAAACTTCTTATTGCTTAATCATGAGTCATATTTCTCAAAGTGATAGTGGCATTGAATCTCCTAAAAGTTTTAATCAAATTGTTAAGGAGGTTGAAGCACTAAAACTATGGAGACAACAAGAGGTACTTCAAAAAGAAAGAGAAAAGATTGAAAGAAAAGTACAACTTGTTGCTCTTGAGGAAGAGATAAATAAAATTAAGCAACAAGAAGCAAAACTTTTAGAAAAACTTAAAAAAGAAAAAGTCAAAAGAGTTCCACAAAAAGTTCCAATGCCTTTACAAGCCAAGAGGATATGGGTAGTTTGAATGTTGATGAATATTACCAACCCATACCTAGAAGAGTCATTAAGGAACCCAAAGTGAAGGAATCAAGGGTTGATCTCCCTTACTTTCATGGAAAAGAAGATGTGGATGCCTACTTGGATTGGGAAATGAAAGTGGAGCAAATCTTCACTTGTCATTAAGTAGGTGAGAAAAGAAAAGTTCCCTTGGCCACCTTAGCTTTCCAAGGACAAGCTATGTATTGGTGGACAACCTTGGTTAGAGAAAGGCGACTTCATAATGACCTTCCTATTGCTTATTGGAATTATTTGAGGAGTGCTATGAGAAGAAGGCACATACCTTCTTATTATAGTAGGGAGCTTATGGATAAGCTCCAAAGACTCCAACAAAAGAACATGAGTGTGGAGGAGTATAGACAAAAGATGGAGTTGTATCTCATGAGGGCTGGGATAAGGGAAGAGGAAAGATTGACCATTGCTAGGTTTTTAAGTGGTCTAAATTTTGATATAAGAGATAGGGTTGAGTTACTCCCTTATAGGGACCTAGATGATTTGGTCTAACTTTGTATAAAGGTGGAACAACAACATTTAAGAAAAAATTCTTTTAAAGGAAAAACTTAAGCTAACTCTTATATCAAGAAGGACTACAAGAGGGAGGGTCAATATGACTCTTCTAAAAACTTTAGTAAGGGTCAAGAAAAAGAAAAAGAAAAAGATAAAAATAAAAATGTTGTCACTTCTAGTAGTAAAACTAGTGACATCAAATGCTTTAAATGTCTTGGGAGAGGCCACGTAGCTTCTCAATGTCCAACTAAAAAGGTCATGATTTTGAGAGGACAAAACATTTATAGTAGTCTTGATGAATCTAGTTCTACCACTTCAAGTGATAGTGAGACTAGTGTGGAAGACCATCCAATTGAAAGAGCTTATCCTTATGATGGTCAACTTTTAATGATTAGAAGGCTTCTAGGACATTGAGAAGCGACAAAATGAGACTCCCTGTCTAAAGTACCAGATCACTGATGAGGAGTGGATACAATTTCGTGCCACTCGATTGGACCCTTCGTGGCAGGTTACTTATTGATAACTCTTACATTGACACAAATACTTAAGGTATATTTTAATTAATCTCATTTTCTTTTTTTTATTATTGCAGGCTAAAAGAATAGCTGCCCAAGAACGACAGGCCAAGAATGATGCAACCCATCTATTGTGAAGAGGGGGATATGAAAGAAAAAAAAAAGGAAATGAAGAAGGCTAGGGCAGAGGCAGCAGGGGTTGAGTCTGCTGACCGTGTAGAGTCACCTCCCCGCCATGAGATATGGATAGCAACCCGGACAAAATCAGATGGGCAAATGACTTCTGAGTCTGCAAGGGTCGTTGTGGATAAAATAGTAAGTAAAAATATACAAACTAAGACTCTTCATTTCAACTCATTTAATTCATAAGTGTAATTTAGGGTATACTTATTGTTAATATGTTGTAGGAGGGTTTAGTTGAGCAGAGCACCCAGGGCTCATTTATTTCCGATGGTCGGAATGATATCCTCACAACGGCCATAGGAAGGCCATAGCACGGAGGCCGTGTGCGTGGTGTTGGTGGTTCTTGCAGCCACCGAGATTTCTTTGGTGCCCGATCATCGAGGAGCACTGTTGACTCTTGCAGTCAAGAGGTTATGCAGAGAATGGAGCAGAGATTGGAGAGTCAGTTTGAAGAGAGATTGAAGAATATTCAAAAAGAGTTTGAACAGAAGTTTGAGCTTTTGGCTCGTTCTCAGTAACAGACTGTAGTTGCTCATGATGGTGTTCGAGTCAGCACTAAAGGGAGTTGTGCTGCTCCAAATCCCTCACCGGATCAGACTCACACTGATGTACCAAACCAGTGTGAGTTATATGTTGAGGATAACCCCCCACGGTTAGTGGCTATTGGCCGAGTATTTGAGGGTGGCTCAACCATCCATGGTGTCCCTCTACAGCCAGACTGGACACGGGTTGTGGTTGACCAAGTTCAAGATGCTGCTGCTCTAGTGCCTTTGCCCAATACAGAGGTTCAACTAGTGGGGCAAGCAACCGACACATTCTTAGCTTGGCCAAAACGTTTGGTCATGCCGCTTTCAGCACGGGCAAAGGTAATTATATTATTTCTCTTTTATGTTCTTATAATTCTATTATTGTTTAACTAATTTTCATTATTTCTTTAGGATTTTATCAATCGTGGTAAGGAGGTCATCAGAGAACCTCATGTTGATGATGCTCATATCGTAGAAGCTGAGGGTGATCCCATATCTAAGCTTCTAATCATATTACCACGATTAAAGAAGAAGCCAATTCAATTGCAGTGGGACATTAGAGTTTTTGGAGTTGATAGCTCTGATGTTCCACTATACATATCTCTGCCTGATGCATTAGAGATTGTTGGGGGAAACTCCATGTTAAATATATCTATCATACAAATGTGGGCCATGTAAGTCATATTTTCTTTTATGAGTCTAAATTTACAATAATTACATTTAACTTATAATAATTATTTGTGTTAGGTACATGGACAAATTGAGTGTGGAGCAAGCACAAGCAGATGTATATGGATTTATTGAGCCTCAATCAATCCAAAAATCAGGAAACACTCAGGTCCACATCCAGCAATATATGCAAACATGGATGAGTGACTCAAGAAGAGATATATACATAGCTCCATACATTGACGGGTTAGTTTTTTAATTGGTTTTTTAATCATGGTAATTTTATAACTAATTTGTTTGTCATACAATGTAGGTCCCATTGGCAGTTAATGGTAATCATTCTTAAGGAATACACCGTGGTGTGGTTTTGTTCACTACATCGAAAACCAAGCCACGAAATTAAATGCCAATTACAAGGGTAACTAAATTTTTTCATTATGTTTTAAAACTGTAATTATATATATTGGCTAACATTTGTTTTTATTTCAATTAATTAGAATCGTGTTTGGAGCTAATATTTTAAGTGGAAGAGCCAGATCATCAAAGTCATTGCATTTCATATACCCTAAGGTTAGAAAATTAATTCATCCAGTCAATAATATTTAAATTTATTGACTTTGGAAATAATAGTTATTTGTTTCTCATTTTAGTGTAATAAGCAACAAGACTCGTTTGAATGTGGCTATTACATCATGTATTGGATGAGAGCCATAGTTTCTGCGGGTATTATTGATTCTTGGGAGCAGGTAATTCATATCAAAATTTATTTAACTATATTTACCTTTAGGATAATTAACATTGCATATTAATGACACATAAATTAATGTTTCAGGTATTTCAAGATCCATCTCCATTGCCCGAAGATGAGTTGCTCAAGATAAGAGAACAATGGGCAACTTTTTTTCTAAGTTTAGTTAGTTAGATATTATGTTTATAGTTTGATAGTTAGTTAGTTTAGTTAGTTAGATAGCATTGACAAACATATGTTTTATAGCTTTTTTAGGATAATAGGATTTACATTGTCATAATTCATGTTTTTTAAGATTTATATATTATTTTCTTTTTGTCATTCAATTTTGAAATATAATTTGAATTTCTATTCTGGACTGCCTAGTTTAGATTTGGTATTTTGGACTATATTTATATGCAGGTGTTGGGTATATCAAAAATTTATAAACGTTTTAAAAAAAAAAACTCCCACAATTTACGTCGGACATGGCCTTGTCCGACATAAATTTACGTCGGGCCTTTCAATGGCCGACATAAATTTACGTCGGACGAGGCCATGTCCGACGTAAATTTGTGGCATGTTTTTTGTCCCATTTTACGTCGGTCTGGGAGAATCTCCGACGTAAATTTACGTCGTCTTTCAGAGGCAACGTAAATTTACGTCTCCCGTATTAACGTCGGAATCTTTTCCGACGTAAAAGGATCAAAATAGGCGACGTAAAAGACCCTTTGTGTACTAGTGACTTAAGGATTCTCTTCACACTCTTCATATGAGATTCTTTAGGATTAGCTTGGAATCTTGCACATAGGAACACAACAAACATTATATCAGGCCTACTTGTTGTCAAGTACAAGAGTGATCCAATAATGCCTCTATACTTTAAACTATCAACAACAATTCCTTTCTCATCTAAGTCAAGATTGCAATTGTTTGATATAGGTGTGGCAGCCTCCTTACACCCTTCCATACCAAACTTTTCAGAAGTTCATTGCAATACTTGCTTTGACTTATGAATATTCCATCATGCATTTGTTTGATTTGCAATCCCAAAAAGAATGTAAGCTCTCCCATCATTGACATTTCAAATTCTCCTTGCACGGTTTTAGTAAATTCTTTTCAAAGAGAGGTATTTGTGGATCCAAACACAATATCATCCACATATATTTGTACATACACTGTATCATTTTTAAATTTCTTGACAAACAATGTATTATCCACCTTTCCTCTTTCATAGTCATTCTCAATCAAAAATTTGCTCAACCTGTCATACCATGATCTAGGAGCTTGCTTCAAGCCATAGAGTGCCTTTTTGAGCTTGTACACATGATTAGGATTCTTAAAGTCCACAAAACCTGGTGGTTGTTCAACATACACTTCCTCTTGTATCAACCCATTGAGGAAAGAACTTTTCACATCCATTTGATACATCTTGAAATTCTTTATAGAGGAATAAGCAAGAAGTAATCTAATGGCCTCTATCCTTGCTACAGGGGCAAAAGTCTCATCATAGTCAATCCCCTCTTCTTGGTTATACCCCTTGGCCACTAGTCTTGCCTTATTTCTTAGTATTATCCCAGATTCATCAAGCATATTTCTGAAAACCCATTTGGTTCCAATAATTGGATAATATTTTGGTAATGGCACTAAATCCCACACTTCATTTCTTTCAAACTATTTTAGTTCCTCTTGCATGGCCATTAACCAATGCTCATCTTTAAGTGCTTCATCAATGCTCTTAGGTTCAACTTGTGACACAAATGCCATAGTGTTGCAAATATTTTTAATAGCACTCCTAGTTGACACTCCCTTACCAATATTTCCAATTATGTTATCCATTGATAAGTCTCTAGAAGTTCTCCATTCCTTGGGAAATTGTTCACATGTTTCCTTTGCTTTCTCATGTGATTCACTCTCCTTAGGCACTTCACTTGGTTCATTCTCCAATAGGGATTGATCAAGCAACTCAGTTAAATCTTCAATTTCAGTTTGCCTAGTCTCTTGCTTATTTGACTCATCAAATACCACATGGACAGATTCTTCTACAACTAGAGTTCTCTTATTATAGATCCTATAAGCCATACTATTTGTAGAGTATCCTAGAAAGATTGCCTCATCAGCGTTTGCATCAAACTTTCCAAGTTGCGCTTTCCCATTATTCAGCACATAGCATTTACACCCAAACACTCTAAAATATGAAATGTTAGGCTTCCTACCATTATATATTTCATAGGGTGTTTTCTTTAATATAGGCTGAATCAGAACTTTGTTTAACACATGACAAGCAGTGTTAATAGCATCAGCCCAAAAATATTTTGGCAAGTTTGTTTCATTCAACATTGTTCTAGCAAGTTCTTCTAAGGACCTATTTTTCCTCTCAACAACCCCATTTTGTTGAGGTGTCCTAGGTGCTGAGAAATTATGGTTTATACCATGTTCCTCACAGAATTTTTGAAACATTATGTTTTGAAACTCACCTCCATGATCACTTCTTATAGAGGTGATGTTTGAACACTTCTCATTTTGAACAAGTTTTGCAAATTTTCTAAAGGCATTAAAAGCATCATTTTTGTTTGCAAGAAACATAACCCATGTGTATCTTGAGTAGTCATCAACAATCACTAAACCATAGTAGTTTCCACCTAAGCTCATGGTTCTTGAAGGACCAAACAAATCCATGTGAATTAATTGTAAAGGTCTAGTTGTGGAAATCTGATTTTTTCTTTTAAAGTTAGCCTTCACTTGCTTGCCCTTTTGACAAGCATCACATAGTTTGTCCTTGCCAAACTTGAGTTTAGGTAGACCAACCACTAATTCTTTCCTACACAGCTTATTCAAATGATCCATATGAATATGTGCAGCTCTCCTATGCCAAAGCCATATATTTTCTTCTTGGGTTATTAGACACTTAGTACTTGAGATTGCTATTGAGTGTTCTAAGTCAAGCATGTATATATTGTCAATTCTTTTTCCTATGAATCTGATTTATTTTGTCTTTTTATCACAAATCAAGCAACATGTATCATCAAATTCAATTTTAAAGCCTTTATCACTTAGTTGACTAATACTCAGCAAATTATGTTTCAAACCATCAACAAGCAATACGTTTTCAATCAATGTTTGAGAGGAGGAATTACCAACATTGCCATGGCCAAGAATTTTCCCCTTGTTGTTGTCACCATAGGTAACATACCCTTCATTCTTCAATTTTAGACTTGAGAATTTTGAAGGATCCCCAGTCATATGCCTTGAGCAGCCACTATCAAGATACCAAAGTATATTTTTGGCCCTCAAGCATTCCTACAACACAAATTCAGAGGAAAAATTTAGGTACCCATGTGAAGGGTCCTTGTTGGTTAGTTCTCAACCTTTGACTCTTTTCAACCCAAACCATCTCTCCATTTGGAACTCCATATTTCCTAGAATAACAGTTCCTAATTGTATGGCCTTTTTTGCAGCAATAAAAACAAGTTGTTTGTCTAGAAAAGTTTCTTTTAAATTTTCTAAACTTTTGGTTTTTCACAAAAGCTTCTTTCTTTGACTTAAATGGCATGCTCATGCTTGGATTAAAACCAAGTCCACTCCTATCAAAAGTGTTTCTTTGTTTTCCCAAAAGAATGTTTAAGTTTGAATTTCCATTTGTGAACTTTGCAAGAGTTGATCTCAAATCATCATTTTCTTTTTCAAAAGTCTTGCAATGTTCACAAACATCTTTTGAGGAATGAGCTTCACTAAAGTTAAACATAGTTTGAAGATTTTCATGCTCATGCTTCAAATCTTCAAGCTCTTGTTTAGCTTTAATTAAAGCATTTTCATACCATTTCAGCTTGTTTTTCAGCTTTGAATTTAAGGCTCCTAATTTGACAGCTTCTTCATGGATTTGTATAAAAACTTCTTGGAGTTGATCATAATCCGGATTTGATTCAAGGTCAGAGTCACTTACAATTGTGTCTTGGTCAGTTCCAGCCATCAAGCATAAGTTGTTCTTCTCACATTCGGATTCATCACTTGATGTGCTTGAGTCATTATCTTCCCAATCAATGTAGGCTCTCTTCCCTATGCCATTTCTCTTGCTTTTCTTCTCCTCTTGTTGCTTCTTCAAGAGATTTGGACACTCAGCTTTCATGTGTCCCGGTTTTCCACATTCAAAGCAATTGAAGGAGGATGTGCTTGCTTCCTCTTTCTTGTTTGTCTTTTTATTGAATTTGTAAGGGGAATTCTTCTATTCCCCTTTCTTCTCATGAAATTTCTGAACTTCTTCACCAGAAAATTGAAGTTCTCAGTCTCGGAATCATCGGAGCTTGTTTCTTCACACACCTCTTTTCCTTTTGCAGATTTCAAGGCTGTCAATGACACTCCTTTGCCTTTCTTATCTTGTTGCTCATGTTCATCAAATATGTGCAGCTTTTGCTCGTGCTCTCTCAGCTTCCCAAAGAGAGTAGCTAATGTCAAGGAGGTCAAATCCTTTGATTCTTCAATGGCTGTCACCTTTGCTTGCCATGATCTGTCCAAGCATTGCAGCACTTTTAAATTCAGCTCTTCCTTCTCAAATTTCCTGTCAAGGTCAACAAGGTGATTTATCAAGTGTGTAAATCTCTTTTGAAAGTCAGAAATAGATTCACCATTTTGCATTCTAAACAGCTCATATTCTCTTATGAGAGTATGCTTTCTTAATCTCTTCACATCACTTGTTCCTTCATGAGTGACTTGCAAAGTGTCCCACATTTCTTTAGCAGATATGCATTGTGAGATTCTAAAAAATTCATCAATAGACAATGCAGATGTTATGATGTTTTTGGCTCTCTTATCATGTTGGGCTCTTTTCTTTTCCTCATCACTCCATTCACTCCAATGTTTTTCCTTTAGCTCATCACCATCTTTTTTCATAGGGATATAGGGTCCATTTTCTATAGCATCCCATACAGCAATATCAATAGCTTCTATGAAAATTTTCATCCTAATTTTTGAATAGACATAGTTTTCACCATTGAAAACAGGAGGTCTATGAATAGACACATCCTCATCATAGGTTAGGTTATTGTTGGCCATTTTTGAAATCTTGAATAACTCTCAAAAACCTTGCTATAGATACCAATTGTTAGAAAAGAATGGCACAATCCGAGAGGGGGGGGTGAATTGGATTCTATGACCCTTTAAAAATTATCAGAGTATTTAAGATTTTTATTTCACTTAAACTTTTCTAAGACTGAATTTTTCAAATGAAGCTCTCTTAAAGACTTGTTATGAAAGTATGAATGCAATATGCTTTCTTGATTACAAAATTGTGAGGTTCAAATATAATGTTCTAATTCAGATTTAAACCAACAATTTTCACATACACATGTTAATCAAGAATTATCTTCTTTAATGTTCAATTAAGCAATTACTCAAAGTAAAAGATAAGGTAAAAGAAGATTGCACAAGTCTTTTATACTAGTTCAGCCACCTGATTAAGATTTGTTCCACTATCTTAAGCAAGAAGGTTTACAAGAACACACACATGCATATACTTCAACACAAAAGATAACCACTTTCTTGACCCCAAGAAAGCACCCCTTGTAGAACCCACTACAAGAAACCTTACCACTTGAGAAACCCATCTCAAGATTTTTACAAAGATTCACAAAGAATAAAGGAACGAATTCACCTGGAATTCTTGAAGCAAATCTTAATCTTCCCCTTTCAAGATATGATGATGATGATGATCTCACAAAGTTTTTCACAAACGTTTTTACTCTTGGATTTCACAAAGAAAACTCTCCAAGATGTCACAGAGACTCCACAAAAACGTTTTTCACAATTTGATTATCAGTTCTAACTCTTGTCTGAAGTTTCTCAAAGTTCAAACTATTTATAAAAGTTTCAGACGCAGATAATCAATTATTTTAAAGAATAATCGATTATTTTGTTCTTCAGGTTTTCTGGAAACCAACCAAGAACAATATAATCGATTATTTTGCTGGATAATCGATTATTCCAGAGAGTTGTTTCTGGGATAATCGATTATTTTGGCAAATAATCGATTATTGCAGCAAGGCATCCCATTTTGCCTGTTGCTGGAATAATCAATTATATTTAACGATAATCGATTATTTTGAGTTAGTTTTTAAAACTTCGTTTTTAAGTCTCAAAATAACTTTCCAACCTTTTCACTAATCATCATATACTCTCTACTTAGTTCAGATATAGATTTTCTTATGCACAAAGCATACTAAGCACACACAATATAAAAACTCATTCAAAACACCTTAATTTCTAAACTCTATTACATTGCTCCATTACATAGCATTTTCTTGACTTTTCTTTTGTGCTTCCAAGTTGTAAGTTGTTGTTGTACACTTGTGTTGTGATCATCAAAACTCCTTTAGGCTTCAAGCTCTCCTAAGCTCAACAGATACTATATGGTTTGAAATCCCTGTTTTTCTCTACTTGGAAAGATGATTTTGAGGTTTGAGAGGTTGTTTTAATTGTGACAGATATACCCTGTGTGAGGATTTGAGCCACTCTCTGTTCCTTCTTGTGTGTGTTATGCCTCTTGATTGCTTGCACAGTTGCCTTGTCTTGACTCTGTTTGATACTTCTTGATTCACATGCATGTTTGGATATGATTAAGGCATTTTTATTCTCATAAGCCTCTAGCCAAATAAGCCTACCTTGAATTAACTCCTCTGATAACCCCTGCTGAGCCTACTTCCCCTTCTTTGTTTGAAGCTCATTACAAGCCTTAAGTGAAAAACCATGATTACCTTAACCTTAGGGAGTTTTGGAGCTTTGGAATTGTTTTGGGAATAAGTTCTTGAATAAGTGTGGGGGTGTGTGTATGTTTCATTGGATGATGTATATTGGCTAGTTGATCCCTTATGTTGTACACTTTACTTCTCTGCATGTTATCTTATCTCATTTCAAATTTTCATGTGTACTGTTCACTATGTACTGTTCATGCTTAAAAAAAATAAAAAAATAAAAAACGAAAAAGAGAAGTTGTTTGAGGCAAGAGAAAGAGGATTCATCATTATAGAGGTCAGTAGAGGTTTTTGGGTTTGTTTCTTGTGTGTATTCTTGACTTATTCCCCATTGCTCCTCTGGTTCCTCTAGTTTGTAGTTACTTATCCCATATATTATCCTCTACCCTGTCCTTGGCCTCATTACAACCCTAAAAAGACCTTTTGATCCTTATGTGCATATTTATTGGGTGTTAATTTTAGAGGCTTGCCAAGTTTATCTGTTGCTTGTTTTTCATGAGTGCTTTGAGAGTATACTGTTGCCTAGACACTTGAGAGATACAGTGATACAATGCATCTTCTGAGGTTCTGTTGCTTTTGATTCACCTTTTGAGCTGATTGATTGTCTTGCCATGTTTTGAAATGCTTGGATGATTTCCATAAGTATTTGGTTTCTCTGACTCTTTTTGTGTTGGATGTTGTCTACTCCTTTTCTTTTCCCCAGGTTTCATTGAGGATTGTGTAAATCTGTTTGTTTTGTTGTGTGTGTTCTTGTTTCTGTTTCTTCCTGTTGTGTCACTCTCTTTGATGTCTCTGGAATTATTCCTTGCTCTGCTTTTTGATTTTGCCCAGGAGTGCAAAAGGCTAAGTGTGGGGGAATTTGATGAGTCAATATTTTCCCCTATTTTCTTACCTTTCTGTACTTATTTTAATCTTTGATTTGTGCCTAATTGCTTATATTCTGCATTGTTTTCTATTTGGGCTGTAATTGGACCGGTAATTCATATTTTAGCTAATTTGAATTTTCTGCATCTAATTATTCCAAATTTCATTTTCAGGGCAGTTTAATAATTATTTGGGCTTGGAATTAATTTAGGACTTCAAGTGGAGCTGCCACGTCATTTTCCACCTCAGCACCATTTTCCACCTCAACATTTATTTTCATTTTATATTTTATTTTATTGTAGTTTATAGGGTCAGACTTGTATTTTATTGGGCCCAATTCGTTTTGCTCATTTAGGTCTAGGCTAGGGCTGACTTGGCAGCCACTAGGGGAGGGGTCTGATGTGACCACGTGAATAGTAGCCCCCTTCATCAGTGTGGACGTTTTTGGCTTCTCTCTTGTTCTTCTGTTTACGTTTTGCTCTCTTGTAGCCCAGTTTTACGTTTTGTTCTCTGGGAGCTGCCATTTTCATTTTTCCTCTTCTTCTCTGGTTGTGGAACTTGAATATTTACATTTTGAAGAATACATTGCATTTTCGTTTCTCTTCTCTGCCTTGTATTTTCGTTTCCATTTTCGTTTCCATTTTCGTTTCTGTTTCTGTTGTATTTTAATGGAAGGCTAAAAACCCCTGGGTTGGTTTCTTGTTGTGGATTGTAATCTCTATTTGAGGTTCAGTTATGGTTGTATATCTCTGTTCTGCTTTGTCTTCTTCATTTAACCTCTGTATCAATGTCACAGTTGCTTAATTTGTGAAGAGGTTGATGTTGTATACATTTGCTTAATTCGTGTAGGGAAATCTTGAGTTAATCTTCGCTTAGTTGGTTAACTCGGATGGAACAAGGATTAAGTGGTTAATGGAGTAATCTTTTGAGAACCAGGGATAAGAGAGTTATAATCCAAACAAGGAGCGAATCTATTATACTTATTGTGTTATCTGTGTTTATTGTGTTACAAACTGAATTTCTGAACCAAACCCCCCATTTCGTGTGTTTAAGCCTTTAACAGTAAAAGACGGTCCTTGGGAGACGACCTAGGTGTCACTTCCTAGTACTAAACTTAATTGTATTTATTTGACCGGATACGGCGTCGATCAGCATCCATACTTGCATGGATGTGAGATGATGAATAAGGAAGGACACTTTTTCTTCAAGGATCAAGTTCTTCAAGGTGGCGCAAGGTTTTAGGAAGGATGATGATGGAAGGGAAAGATTTGGAGGTTGGATAAAAGGTGTTTGATGAAAGGCTTGAGAAGGGTACTCTAGGGTTGGCTCACTTCATGATGATGAAGGCCACTTCTAGGGTTGTTACTCTCAAGGTGGAGATGGGAAGGAGGTGGTCTAAAATAGCCAAGGGGATTAAGGAAAATATTAAGGCACAAAAGGCTCTCTCAATATTATAATTTACAAGGTTGCTAGCCTAGGGTATTTATAGAAGGGAGGATGCATTTAGGGTTACATTTGAGAGTGCTTCGGTGAAAATGCAAGCCAAATGCACTTCAAATGAAACCTAAATTAACCCTAGATGCTACTTGGTGGCCAAGGATGGAATCTTTGAGTTTGGTTAAGCTACATCTAGGTGCATGATAAGACCATGCAACCTAGGTGCCCTCCACTTGGGCCTAAACCTTGCCAAGTCCAAAAATAAATCCAAGGCTACCAAAAAACACGTCTAGGCCTTATTTTCTCACCCTAATAAAATACCCTAGCTATAAAATAAAATCCTACAATCTAAGGCACCCCATGATACAAGGGTAAAATGGGATATACAAGTAAAAATAAATCCTATAACTAAGACACCCCAAAATACAAGGGTAAAATAAGAAATACAGGATAAATAAATCCTATGTCTAAGGTACCCAAAATACAAGGGTAAAATAGGAAATTAAAGACAAGGGTAAAATAGAAATAAATCCTATACTAATAAAAAACGTAGGAGCTATAGCCCAAAAGTAGGCTCACTCCTCTTATGGTTTTCAAAACTAACCCATTGATGGAAATCTAATCCCCAAGGATCCATTTGGAAGAGGTAAGACCAAGAAAGGTGAAGGTTGATCCAAGGAGGCTCACCCATGAAGACCATTGGGCCTTTAACTAGGTCCATGGTTAGGAAACTAGAGAAGACTTCTAAAGAGGAGGTGCTTCAAAGACCTTTGCTCATCATGAGCATTGATTATAGTTCCTCTTATTAGTCTCTTAAGTTTCCATTGTACATACTTGTATAGTTGTTTTCTTGTACCTTGTATATAGTAGATACTTGTATAGGTGTATTTTTGCCTTTGTATTTGTGAGGCACTTTATTTCCTTTTTAGTAGCTATTGTATATTGTTTCTAGGGTAGGTTACTTGGACACTTTGACTCCATTTAACCTAACTTAGAAATACATTATTTTCTTAGTTTTTCTAGTAGGAGTGGCAATAGCAAAATAGAGAGTGTCCTTAGTAAGCTAGAGAGTGCTCCTAGCAATTTAGCCAAAGGTGGTCCTAGGCTAAAATTTACATATTGGACTCATTTTACTCCTAATTTTTCATAGATTTGATTTAGCTAGGTTCCATTCACATTGAATGAACCTAACTAAACCAAATTAACCATTTTCAAACGTGATTGGAGTAAAATAAGTCCAAAAGGCCGCCCACCTAGATGTGTTCACACTTGGCCAAATTTCTTGGTTCTTCTCAAGCTTGGAAGCTTGAAGCACAAGCTTCTCCTTAGCTTGCTTACCAAGCAAGCTAAGTGAGTAGCTTGCACTCCAAGCCTCTAGACCATGGGTGGTTAGCTAGACCTTACCATGGTTCCTAGTGAACCATGGTTAAGACTAGCTTACTCTCCAAGCTTCCTACTCCTATATTTTCGTTTTTCCCTCTTTGTAAAACACTTTTGATGTAATTGAGGTTGTATATTCTGAATAGAGTTCAGATTTATCTCTTCCAAAAGTCCCTAAACCTCTTTGAGTGCATCCAATTCTCTTATCCCTTTCATAGGGGCTTATCTCTTCTTCAAGGAGTGGCGCCTCTTGGGAGTGTTTCTCCACCAACCGTGGTGGTCTTAAGGCCTCCTCCTCCATAGGAGACCTTAACCAAGCATAGGAAGAATCAAGGAGTTCAAGATCTAGGGAGGAGCTTGAAGGAAACTCAACATCAATCCGGGTCTCCAACAAGTTTTCCATCATTTGGTATCAAGAGCTAGGTCTCCTTGGTAAATTCGTTCCTATGCTTCTTTGTCTTGTTTTGTTCGTCCAATATCATCTTGTTATGTGTCTTTGCTGTTCTTCCATGTATTTCCTTTTTGAGTCTTGTGTTTGTGTGCCTTGAGTGGTTCTTGTGTCACAACTATAAATCTATAGAACACACTCACTTTGTCTTGCTTTTCTTGATTCATTTAAAAATTTCTTGTGAATCAATCTTTGTATATGCCCTTAGGTATTCTTTGTATGTCTTTTTAATTGTTTTAGGACTTCTTTTATCTCCCTTTGGACTCCTATAAATTCGGACTAAAAAGAAACTCCTAAAAAGAAACAAGATTACAAGCTTTTTACATTTCTTAATCTACTAGTTTTGTCTTAGAGTCATGTGTAGTTCTTTTACTTGTCGTTAAATCCTTGTTGTGCCTTTTTCTTTTTGAATCTTAATGTGTTAACCTCTGTTCCTATATTGTGTCATTGCTGGTTGAACATTAAATAAATCTTAGTGTGCTCATAAAAGATTCCAATGCATGTTATTAGACCTAACATGTTCTAGAGTCAATTTTTGTGAACTTCTTTTGCTAATAGTTTCTTAGCAATTTGTGACCAGCAATTCCTTGTGTGTTTTGTGCTTGTTTTGACAAAAGAAAACAGAGTTAGAAGTGTATTGAAAACGAAAATTAAAGTGTACAAAAGAAGTTAACAAACTAGTGTCACCACCGGCCCAAACGGGCCTCGGCGGTCGCGAAGACGGTCGAGCTCGCTTTTATTTTTAATTTTGAAAATGTATTGGATTATTAGAACGACTTGTTCTCAAACTGAGACCTTGTCGATCTTATCCAATTTACTTATTAAATGTCTCACCAATCCATATTAATCCCAAGCGGGACCCTCCATGGATTAGTGGTTTTCGTAAAAGGAGGGTTCGTGGAGTCGCCACCAATGTTTTACTCAAAACATTGGAAAAAGGGATAAGGCAATTGATTTTATAAATCAACTTTGGCCATTACAACCAGAGTTGGGTAAGGGAGTCGGTTACGCGTGGGGAAGGTGTTAGCACCCCACAGCGCCCCTTTCGGGTTCCCTATGACAGATTATTTCTAAAATAACAGTGTAAAATTACTAGATTACCCCTATTTATTCTAAGCAATTATAAATTAACTATCTACATGATGGCAGTTTAAATATGCACACAGAAAGCGGTAAAAGGAAGGACTTTAAGAAGAAACCTCTTGAAGCGTGCTTTCTATATATTTCGTAAAACTGGGAAGCTTTTTGGCGTTCCCTCGCTCTACAAGCCCGCTCGCTCCCTCCTATAAAATTTTGACTACGGAAATCCGGAGGATTTCCCTTCGACTAGGTTCGATCCTCCAACAAAATGGCTCGGGGCTCAAGAACTTCGTCGGACCAACTCTCCGAGTGATTTCTAGGGCAGAACACTGCTCAAAAACCCCAGAATACTCAAGGAGAGGGTTGAAACTATGTTCAAAAGTGTGGAATGACGTCCAATTGACGTCATATTTATAGGGAATAGGCGCAATACGGGCTACAGAATCAATACGGCCGTATTGAAATTTTTGAACTTCAATACGGTCGTATTGAAGTTCAATACGGCCGTATTGAAATTCAGAAATTTCAATGCGCCCGTATTGAGTTCACTGCGGCTGTATTGAAGCTTCAATACGGCCGTATTGATTTCAGTACGGCCGTATTGAAGTTTCAGAAACTTCAATACGCCGTATTGAGTTCACTGGGGCCGTGTTGAAGCTTCAATACGGCCGTATTAAGTGTAGTACGGCCGTATTGGGCTTCATTCCCTCCACTTCCTTATTTTAAACTACTCTAAGACCTCTAAACCTACAGATAGCCATCCTATGGTCTTCTAGGAGTCCTTCTGGCTGACTTTCCTTCGATCTTTGAGGGTCTTCGAGTTTTATTTCCGACCCGGACAATTTTAGGGGTCTACAGCTGCCCCCCTTTACTTAGTCGGACGGCCTTTTGGTGTACCGGCTGACAAGTAAAGGTGTTGACCCAATTGTCCGGGTGATGCGCTGACCTTCTGACTTGTAGCGTCTTCCGGTGGAAAATTGTCGAGTAGCCTCTCCAGGTTTTGCTTTGCTTGCTGCCCAAGCTGGAAGCTGTGAGTACCGCCTCTCCAGGCTTAGCTTCACTCTTTGTTCGAGCCGGAAGCTAAGTACCCTTGTGACAACGGTAGCAGTATGAGTTTCGCCTCTCCAGGCTTAGTCTCGCTCTTTGTTCGAGCCGGAAACTAAGCACCTTTGTGACGACGGTGAGCAGTGTGAGTTTCGCCTCTCCAGGCTTAGTCTCGCTCTTTGTTCGAGCCGGAAACTAAGCACCTTTGTGACGACGGTGAGTAGTGTGAGTTTCGCCTCTCCAGGCTTTGCTTTGCTTGCTGCCCAAGCTGGAAGCTGTGAGTACCGCCTCTCCAGGCTTAGCTTCACTCTTTGTTTGAGCCGGAAGCTAAGTACCCTTGTGACGACGGTGAGCAGTGAGTACCCCCTTTCCAGAGATAGCTTCGCTCATTGCTCGAGCCGGAAGCTGCATACCTCCGTGTTTGTGATGACGGGGGTAGCGTGAATATCTCCTTTCCAGGAATTTGTGATGATTTTTGTCTCCACAGTCCACGATGCTGCTTCGACAGTTGTTTTTTGATTTTTGTGCCGCTGAGGGCTGGATAACACAGGGATCCGTCTAGGGGATGTGCAGTTACTCATAGGTTCTTGTGTCCCAACTTTCCATTGTGTAGTTGGTGCCCACTGGGGAATTTCTGATTCCTTTGGGGTGCAGACACAAAGATGCTCTTTCTGATGTGAGCGGTGCCTTATGATTGGCTGACGTCCTTTCGACGTTGGTGGAGTATCCCGGTTATCCTTGTTCGGGTGTCTCTTTAGGTTTTCTGATTTTGCTGCCTCTGTATAGGCTGTTATCCACTGGGGGATTTTGTCGTTGATTTTGATTAGCCTCTTCTGTTAGGCATATCACCTTGATGTTCAATGATTGGCTGAGAGCCAGATTCCACTTGGGGAATGATTATTGATCTTTTTATGATTTTTCCTTTTGAAGGAGTGCCTCTTATGTAGGCGACTAGGGAATGGGGTTCAGTGTTCGGCTGAGTGCCGGATTCCGCTTGGGGAATATTTATTGATATTTTTTGATTTTTCTCCTTTTGCAGGGATGCCTCTTGAGTAGGCGACTGGGGATTTGGGGATCTTATGTATCCCAGAGTATTTTTTAGGAAGCCTCTGCAGGCTTAGCCTCACTCAACACCTGAGTTGAAGAGCTATCTTCACTGAGGAAGTTTTAAAGTCCTTTGACTTGGAAATTCTTCTTGGGCGATCGTGTTTCCATTAGGGACTTTGACGATCTTGCTTGATAGCTCTTGCTGGGGATTTTGAGTCCAAGAGCGTGAGTTGAGGTTCCTTCTGGGGAGTATTATTTCTGCGAGCCTCTCCAGGCTCAATTATTCTTTGATGTGGAGGATGAGGAGTATTTTGGTAAGCCTCTCCAGGCTCAGTTATTCTGTACAAACTGTTTGTTGGATTTTCTATATCCTTGCCTTTTTTCATTTTCGGCTTTTTCTGTATTTTGCCTTTTCTTCTGATTTGGCTTTTTCTGGTATTTTGCCTTTTTTATGTTTTTGGCTTTTGCTGTACAGAATTTAAATTGCTAGAGAATTTAAAATTCAGTTATTATGAGAGAGTATTATTTCGGCAAGCCTCTCCAGGCTCAGTTATTCTGAAGGAGTATTATTTCGACAAGCCTCTCCAGGCTCAATTATTCTGTGGGAGTATTGTTTCGGCAAGCCTCTCCAGGCTCAGTTATTCTGAGAGTATTCTTTCGGCAAGCCTCTCCAGGCTCAGTTATTCTGAGAGTATTCTTTCGGCAAGCCTCTCCAGGCTCAGTTATTCTGTACAGTTGGGGAGTATTATTTCTGCAAGCCTCTCCAGGCTCAGTTATGATGAAGGAGTATTATTTCGGCGAGCCTCTCCAGGCTCAGTTATTTTGAGAGAGTATTATTTCGGCGAGCCTCTCCAGGCTCAATTATTCTGAGAGAGTATTATTTCGGCAAGCCTCTCCAGGCTCAGTTATTCTGTATGACGCTGTTGATTTTCTGAATCTTTGCATTTTGTTTGCTGCTGTCATACACAAGCAATTTTTCTATTTTTCTATTTTATGCAATTGCCTCATGACGAGGTCTTTGAAAATTTCTTTATGGCCAATACGACCGCATCCATTTCAGTATGCCCGTGTTTGAGTTAAAAATTTGTTCATAACCCCAATTTTAGTACCGGTGTACTGAACATGGTACGGGCGCATTGTTTTTTCTGAAGTTTATATATTTTTTGTTTTTTCAATAAACAGAGAATAAGTGATCTTCCAGTACACCTATCATCTGTATGCATGTATGCGGTATGATGCACCTAATTCTATTTGATTCACTTTTCAAAAGAATTAACCGATGCGTTTTTGGATTTTGCCATTCCTCTTAGATGGGCTGTGCGCTGCCGACTTCTGTAACCGAGGAATGATGCGTATTATATTTGAGATTTGGTGTCATCAACCAAATGATCCTTCCTTTCCTTTAGAAGACGTGTCAACCCTCCTATTGATCACTATATCTCCATGTTTCCACTAGATTATTCAAAAATCGTTGGGACAAGAGAGAAAAGAAGGAAAGGATATATTTTCAAAAGTTTGTGTTTTAGAGGGGATTATTTTATTTTTGAAAAATGGATTTTGTAAGAATGGCTGGCCAATGGTAGGCTTAAATGTTTAGGTTTGTTTGATTAAACACTTATGAGGTTAAGCACATCTTTGTTATTAATGATTGTGCTTTGACAACTTGGATAGCTTTTCTTAAGCCCCTTGTTGAATTCAATTGATGGTACCATCATGGATTTATTTTGTTTTTCTTTTTTGACGGCCCTAACTTTTGCCTAAAACACCCATTTGTGGAGTTTTAGCGGGTCTTTTGCTCTTGTTTTGTAACCCTAACTTTTGCCTAGGTCACCCTTTTGTGGGATTCCTAGCGGGTCTTTTGCTCTTATTTTGTAACCCTAACTTTTGCCTAGGTCACCTTTTTGTGGGATTCCTAGCGGGTCTTTTTGCTCCTATTTTGCATAGTCCCCTTTTTGGGTTTCCTGCCGAGCTTATTATCTTTAGGATTTCTTTATCCATGATGGCACTTATTGAGGCCAAGAAAAGGTGCTCCAAGTTGACACACACACTTCCACATAAAAATGATGTGGGTTTATTATTATTAAGATGATTTTAACCTCATTCATGTTTATTCAAACAGGGTTAAAATAATGTGGTCTAGAATTTTATTGCAAGCGAGAAAAGAAGCAATAAAGAATTAATGAAGAATGATTTTATTATAATCATTATGGAAACATGTGCCCTATCGAGGCTCGGGGGTCGGGCTGTCCCCGAGGAGTAATCTCTAATAGTCATCAGGTTTACATATCCCTATCAGAAGGAGAAGAACACTTGATGACGATAACCGGCCTTGACGCTTGTGAACCAGCCTTCCTAAAGATCCGGCTTAAAGAACGTCGAGAAGGATCTTGATTCCTCTTCGTTCTTTGATCTTTATTAGGGTCATATCCTAACCCTTGTTTCCCCGGATTATCCTTGATAACGGGTAGCTCGGGAATAACTTGGGAGTCCTTGCCAAGTCCTTGTCACGGCAAGTATCCATTCTTGGTGAGCATATGGGCTACCTTCTTCATTTCTCGGGGAAATGTTTCAACATTGGCAATCTCCAATGCTTGGAAGGCGGTTTCTAGAGCTTCCTCCACTGCATCCACATAAGGTATGGTGGATGGCTTGCTGATGAGTATGTCGTCTTCAGCTTGTACAGTCACCAGCTTGTCACCCACAATGAATTTGGCTTTCTGGTGGAGCGTAGAAGGAACAGCTTTCGCATCATGAATCCAAGGTCGGCCGAGGAGACAGCTGTATGCGGGAGTGATGTCCATCACTTGAAATTCGACGTTGAAGATAGTGGGTCCAATTTGGATTGGAAGATTGATCTCTCCCACCACTTCTCTTTTAGATCCATCGAAGGCTCGAACGATCATGTTGCTCGGGCGCATTTGGATTCCCTTGATTGCCACTTGCTCGAGCGCTCTTTTTGGCATTACGTTCAAGGAAGATCCATTATCTACCAAGACTTTAGCGATGTGATACTCCTTGCACTTTATAGAGATGTGCAAAGGCTTGTTGTGGTTTGATCCCTCGGCGGGGATTTCTTCATCGATGAAGGTGAGGTGATCATTAGCCTTGATGTGACTAACAATCCCCTCAAACTCGTCTTAGGAGATAGTGTGCGACACGTATGCCTCGTTCAAGACTTTCAACAAAGCTTGCCGATGCGGTTCGGAGCATAGGATCAACGACAACAGCGTAATCTTTGCTGGCGTCCTATGAAGTTGATCCACGATGGAGTACTCGCTCTGTCGGATAAATTTTAACAGCTTGTCAGTCTCCTCCTCGGATTCTTTTTCCTCGGTTTTCTTTTCTTCTTTTTCTTTATTCTTGGGGGCTTTGTTATGAAGATCATCGGGAGTGTAGATCCTACCACTCCTAGTCATGCCCCCAAGTCCAGCGATGTTGGAGATATCGCTGTCGGCAGAAGAGTGGATGTCGTATATCCACGGCACAGCCTTATTTGATTTGTAAGGGAAAGGCCTTGGAACTGTGATCCTTAATGATGTTGGACCTTCCCCTTTATTCGTCTTGATTACCAACAACGGAGCTGATGTGCGCTCGCTTGGCGCGGTTGTTGGCTTACACTTGATAACGAATGGCGTGCGATCCATCTTGAACATACGCATCGATTATTTCTTTCTTTTTATTAACGTTTATTAATGAATTACTAGGAGGGATGTATGAAATGCAAACCTAGATCCCTCCATGATCTTTGATAAGAATGCATGATATGAGATGATGGCGATGAATATGCATGCATTGTGTTTATTCAACTAAGCATTATCATGTTTTTAGGATGTCCCTAAGATGATGCATGATATTGCTTGGTTTGGATAAATAACCCTTTTTCTTTTTTGGGTATTTTGTTTTTTGTATTTTTTTTTGGGTGAAAAGGGAAACTACCTACATGAATGTGATGAAGGTAGATGTTAACACCATGCAATGGAAGATTCTTATTCCTATTTATTTTTATTTTAAAAGAATAGGAATGTTGTATGTTTAAAGAAATGCAATGTATGCTCAAACAATTTCACATAAACAATGCACAAACAATTCACTCATCCACGAACAGTCACGAGCGAATCACGAGGTAGGGGTCTCCTGCAGAAAAGTGCATATTCAAGGAGGATCTAACTGTTCTCACTTGGTCAAAGGCCCCCAAGGTGCCCCCATTATAGGGACCCGATTCCTCTCGTCGTAGGTCGATGGAAAGCTCCAACGCACCGTCGGACTCAAGTTCATGGTTATCACCTTGAGTGATGTTTTCCGACAACGGTCTACGGGCACCTATAGACCCATTCGACAATCGGCCGTACTAACATCCACTCCCTATGGTTAATCACTCATGCCCCCGGGTATAGAGGGAACTGTTGTGTGCAAAGGTTTGTGTACAGTTTGTATTTCAAACAATTGCGGAATTTAAACATACAACAGTTATTTAAAGCCATATAATAAATCATGTTATCATACAAGCGAGGGGTAATGAAGTAATTTTTAACTATTATTTGTTAAAAACAATCTGTCACTAAATGGGACTGATTCTCGAAGCTTCCCCAGTGGAGTCGCCATCTGTCGCCACCGGCCCAAACGGGCCTCGGCGGTCGCGAAGACGGTCGAGCTCGCTTTTATTTTTAATTTTGAAAATGTATTGGATTATTAGAACGACTTGTTCTCAAACTGAGACCTTGTCGATCTTATCCAATTTACTTATTAAATGTCTCACCAATCCATATTAATCCCAAGCGGGACCCTCCATGGATTAGTGGTTTTCGTAAAAGGAGGGTTCGTGGAGTCGCCACCAATGTTTTACTCAAAACATTGGAAAAAGGGATAAGGCAATTGATTTTATAAATCAACTTTGGCCATTACAACCAGAGTTGGGTAAGGGAGTCGGTTACGCGTGGGGAAGGTGTTAGCACCCCACAACGCCCCTTTCGGGTTCCCTATGACAGATTATTTCTAAAATAACAGTGTAAAATTACTAGATTACCCCTATTTATTCTAAGCAATTATAAATTAACTATCTACATGATGACAGTTTAAATATGCACACAGAAAGCGGTAAAAGGAAGGACTTTAAGAAGAAACCTCTTGAAGCGTGCTTTCTATATATTTCGTAAAACTGGGAAGCTTTTTGGCGTTCCCTCGCTCTACAAGCCCGCTCGCTCCCTCCTATAAAATTTTGACTACGGAAATCCGGAGGATTTCCCTTCGACTAGGTTCGATCCTCCAGCAAAATGGCTCGGGGCTCAAGAACTTCGTCGGACCAACTCTCCGAGTGATTTCTAGGGCAGAACACTGCTCAAAAACCCCAGAATACTCAAGGAGAGGGTTGAAACTATGTTCAAAAGTGTGGAATGACGTCCAATTGACGTCATATTTATAGGGAATAGGCGCAATACGGGCTACAGAATCAATACGGCCGTATTGAAATTTTTGAACTTCAATACGGTCGTATTGAAGTTCAATACGGCCGTATTGAAATTCAGAAATTTCAATGCGCCCGTATTGAGTTCACTGCGACTGTATTGAAGCTTCAATACGGCCGTATTGATTTCAGTACGGCCGTATTGAAGTTTCAGAAACTTCAATACGCCGTATTGAGTTCACTGGGGCCGTGTTGAAGCTTCAATACGGCCGTATTAAGTGTAGTACGGCCGTATTGGGCTTCATTCCCTCCACTTCCTTATTTTAAACTACTCTAAGACCTCTAAACCTACAGATAGCCATCCTATGGTCTTCTAGGAGTCCTTCTGGCTGACTTTCCTTCGATCTTTGAGGGTCTTCGAGTTTTATTTCCGACCCGGACAATTTTAGGGGTCTACAACTAGTACAAAAACTAGTAACATTTTGTGTTGAAATTTTTGACTAGTACACTTACACTTCTACTCTTCTTGTTCTTCTTTTCTCCACAACTTGGAAACCTCTTTATTAATTGTTTGGCCTCTGTTTGAAGTGCTTACTCACTGTATTGAAAGAAAAGAAAAAAAGAAAAGAGACAAAAAAAGAAAAAAAAAAGAAAAGAAAACAAAAGAAAAATTCTAGAAAAATCAAAGTGAAAACTAAACAAATTTTGTAGCACTTGGCCTTGAATTTTTGTGTGAATTTTTGTGAGGTTTGCTTGCTGTCCAGTGGTTGGAAAAAGACCTTTAAACCTTCAAAACAATTGCACAAATTTTATTTTAATTTTTGTAATCCATTCTAGTGCCATTCTTAGGTTTAATCCTTTGTGTGCTAGCCTTTGAAATTTGCCTTTATTTGTTGCTTTGTGTCTTCTTGGCTCTCTTTGTTTTGTCACACTAATTCCTATTAGAGTATAGCCTTTTCTAAATTGTGCTTTTCAGTTTTCATTCATTGGCCTCTATTCTCTCTTGTTTGGTTGCTATTCCTTGTGAGACATAATTTTTCTTCAAGCCATCACACTTGGAAGGAAGGCTTAATTGAGACATATTGGATCATCTCAAAGGAGTTTATACTTGAAGGAGATTGAGGTACACCCAACCTGAGTGAAACACCTTTGGATAGGCTAATTTGTTTGTTGTTTTGCAGCCAAGACTTGTTTTCATTTTAGGTCACAAATTAGAGACGGATTTGGAAACAAAACTAGTGACGGATTTGAAGCCATTAGTGACGGATTTGGCTAACTTGGTGAAGGCTTGGTGGAGACCAATTTTGGAAGCTTCCCCTTGACTTCAAGGCTGTTCCAAACCTGTCCTAGCTGCCCTTGGTGGAAAATTCTTCAAGAAGATTTTGTTTTGTTTAGTTTCCTTGTCTTGTAACTCATTAACCCTACCTTGGGTTAGTTTTGTTTAATTTTGCTATTGTATACAAACCTACATTTAGGAGTGGTTGTTTGGAACATTGTTTAAGTTCCACCACTTCCTAAATAGTTCTAAATAAAGTCTAATATACTCGGTTAGTACATGTGGAAGGGTCCCCAAAGGCTTTAAGTGCCATTTGGGCTTCCATTAGGACACGCCTAGCTTTATTGCTTTCATAATTCGTTTAGACTTGTGGAAGTGTCCCAAAAAGCTTCAAGTGCCACTTGGACTTCCACATTAGGACCCTACGACTAGTATATGCTTTACTTGCTTTCCTTTTATTTGTTTAGCTTCTAAGTTCGTTTTAGAAGGCTTCCTTGCCTACTAGGGGTTCCGTGCACACACACACAACTACTTTGCTTGCTTGTGTGAAAACTTTGTTTTGTAAGAAAGGTATAAGGGGGTTTAGTAATTTCCACTTGAAAAGGCTTGGTTATTAAGTGGCTCCTTGTAGCTCACCTCCCTTGATAGTGCAACTTGTATACTTAGACCTCCAAGTACTTAGTATTACACCAAAAAGAAAAACTCTTTGTGAAAATCTTTATCACTCACTTTGCAAATTCTTTTAAAATTTGTGAAAACCTTTTCTCTTGCAAAAATGAGTGATCATTATCATGATAGTAGTGTGCATGGTAAATATTTTCCTAAGAGTCATAAAAGCACTAAAGATGAGCTTAGAAAACTTAGGGAATATATTAGGAGAAAAGAAATCAAAAAAGAAAAAAACAATGAAACCATAAAAGAGTTGTTGAATAAGCTTATGGTGGGGGGTGAGACTAGCAAACCCCATGCCAATAAGGGTCATGGACCTTCTAGGTCCCATAAACATAAATATGAAACACCATGTGAGGGTGATCTATTAATTGCCCAAAGGTTATTAACCAACCAATTAAAAGAACAAGATCAATCACAAGGAGAAAACCTTTTTCATTCTAGATGCAAAATTTTCAAGAAAACATGTTCTCTCATTGTTGATAGTGAGTCTTGTAACAATTTTGTAAGTAAACGGTTGGTTGATAAACTTAACTTAACTACTATAGCCCATCCTAAATCTTATAAACTTCAATGGCTTAATAAGGATGGACCTATAAAAGTTAAGGAACAAGTAAGTGTGCCTTTCTCCATTGGAAAATACCAAGATGAAGTTTTCTGTGATGTCATTCCAATGGATACAAGTCACATTCTACTTGGAAGGCCATGGCAACATGATAGAAAAGCCATTCATGATGGTGTTAGCAACAAAATTCGCCTAGTCCATCTAGGCAAGAAACATACTTTGATTCCTCTTACACCTTCCCAAGTGTTAGAGGATCAAAAAGTCATGAAAAAGAAATTTGAGGAAGAAAAAAGAAAGGAAAAATTAGAAAAAAAACAAAACCTCTTAAGTCTTGAGAAGGAGGGAGGGAAGGTTATAGAGTTGGAAGGAAGTGTCCCTTCCAAAGAAGTTGTTCCTAGAAGTCAATTTTCAATAAATCATGAACAACCTCTTTACCTTCTCAATACAAAAAAGACACTACTCTTGGAAAAGAGTAAGGAGGATAGTGTCTCCTCCAAAAATTTTATGCAAAAGGAAAGTCACTTTTTAATTCAAAATGATTGCAAAAAGACTTTTCTTCTTCATAAAGATTTTAGCTCTTTTCCTACTGCTGCCACAACCTTAGAGCTTAAGATCCACAATCTAAATATTTTTGAAAATAATGGATCTCAAGTTCTTAGTCTTGTGAAGAAGAAGTGGACTTCCCCTAGTTCTACTTCTTATGCTACTACTTTGGTGGTGCCCAAAGTAGACAGCCATTGTCTATTTAGGACTTCTCTTACTTTAGTTGTTCTAATAAAGCACCCAACCTTTGGTTTATATTGTTTATTAGATACATCTCATAGTGTCTTATTTTCTACTTTTGATCTTAAGGGAAGTTCAAACTTCTTTGAACTTAATTTTACTACTTCCCTTCAAGACCAAATTAGATTCTATGACTTTTCTAAACTCTTTACACCCTCTTCCATGATGTATCTAACATATAATATGATCAAGGGTTGTCTAGGTAGTTTCCTTATTATATTCACTTTGTTTTCTTGTAGAAGCCTAGGTTACCACATAGGGTACTTTAGGCAAGATATCTTAGTATATAGGACTACTTCATTAGTTTCTTATAGTTTTAGTACTTTAACATCTTTTGGATTTAGTTTTACAGTTAGACTACACTATAGTGAGGATCCTATTCTTATGCTTAGAGAACCCATCCATCCAAGTCTAAGAACCCTTGGTAGTACTATAGAAGGGATTCCTCATAGGGTGCACTTTCCACATGTATTATATGCATATTTTATTACTAATGCTTTGCTTCTTATTTTTGTAGGTGATGTTATCCTTGTGGAAGGACCACGGGATTTGAGGACAAATCCTTTCGAAGGGGGAGGGTATGATGGAAATCTAATCCCCAAGGATCCATTTGGAAGAGGTAAGACCAAGAAAGGTGAAGGTTGATCCAAGGAGGCTCACCCATGAAGACCATTGGGCCTTTAACTAGGTCCATGGTTAGGAAGCTAGAGAAGACTTCTAAAGAGGAGGTGCTTCAAAGACCTTTGCTCATCATGAGCATTGATTATAGTTCCTCTTATTAGTCTCTTAAGTTTCCATTGTACATACTTGTATAGTTGTTTTCTTGTACCTTGTATATAGTAGATACTTGTATAGGTGTATTTTTGCCTTTGTATTTGTGAGGCACTTTATTTCCTTTTTAGTAGCTATTGTATATTGTTTCTAGGGTAGGTTACTTGGACACTTTGACTCCATTTAACCTAACTTAGAAATACATTATTTTCTTAGTTTTTCTAGTAGGAGTGGCAAAAGCAAAATAGAGAGTGTCCTTAGTAAGCTAGAGAGTGCTCCTAGCAATTTAGCCAAAGGTGGTCCTAGGCTAAAATTTACATATTGGACTCATTTTACTCCTAATTTTTCATAGATTTGATTTAGCTAGGTTCCATTCACATTGAATGAACCTAACTAAACCAAATTAACCATTTTCAAACGTGATTGGAGTAAAATAAGTCCAAAAGGCCGCCCACCTAGATGTGTTCACACTTGTGTTCACACTTGGCCAAATAGCTTGGTGCTTCTCAAGCTTGGAAGCTTGAAGCACAAGCTTCTCCTTAGCAAGCTTACCAAGCAAGCTAAGAGAGAAGCTTGCTCTCCAAGCCTCTAGACCATGAGTAGTTAGCTAGAACTTACTGTCGCCACCGGCCCAAACGGGCCTCGGCGGTCGCGAAGGATGGTTGGACTCTTTTATTTGTTTAAAATATGGATTGCAAGAATGACTTATTCTCAAACTGAGACCTCGTCAAACGAGCAATTTTATTAAAATGGTTCACCAATCCATATTAATCCCAAGCGGGACCCTCCATGGATTAGTGGTTTTCGCAAAAGGAGGGTTCATGGAGTCGCCACCAATGTTTTACTCAAAACATTGGAAAAAGGGATAAGGCAATTGATTTTATAAATCAACTTCGGCCATTACAACCAGAGTTGGGTAAGGGAGTCGGTTACGCGTGGGGAAGGTGTTAGCACCCCACAGCGCCCCTTTCGGGTTCCCTATGACAGATTATTTCTAAAATAACAGTGTAAAATTACTAAATTACCCCTATTTATTCTAAACGATTATGAACAAGATATCTACATGGCGAATAAATTAGATATGCTATGCAACAATCAGAAAGCAGTAAAAGGAAGGATTTTGAAGAAGAAACCTTTGAAGCGTGCTTTTATATATTTCGTAAAACTGGGAAGCTTTTTGGCGTTCCCTCGCTCTACAAGCCCGCTCGCTCCCTCCTATAAAATTTTGACTACGGAAATCCGGAGGATTTCCCTTCGACTAGGTTCGATCCTCAAGCAAAATGGCTCGGGGCTCAAGAACTTCGTCGGATCAACTCTCCGAGTGATTTCTAGGGCAGAACACTGCTCAAAAACCCCAGAATACTCAAGGAGAGGGTTTAAACTATGTTCCAAAGTGTGGAATGACGTCCAATTGACGTCATATTTATAGGGAATAGGCGCAATACGGGCTACAGAATCAATACGGCCGTATTGAAATTTTTGAACTTCAATACGGTCGTATTGAAGTTCAATACGGCCGTATTGAAATTCAGAAATTTCAATGCGCCCGTATTGAGTTCACTGCGGCTGTATTGAAGCTTCAATACGGCCGTATTGATTTCAGTACGGCCGTATTGAAGTTTCAGAAACTTCAATACGCCGTATTGAGTTCACTGCGGCCGTGTTGAAGCTTCAATACGGCCGTATTAAGTTTAGTACGGCCGTATTGGGCTTCATTCCCTCCACTTCCTTATTTTAAGCTACTCTAAGACCTCTAAACCTACAGATAGCCATCCTATGGTCTTCTAGGAGTCCTTCTGGCTGACTTTCCTTCGATCTTTGAGGGTCTTCGAGTTTTATTTCTGACCCGGACAATTTTAGGGGTCTACAGCTGCCCCTCCTTTACTTAGTCGGACGGCCTTTTGGTGTACCGGCTGACAAGTAAAGGAGTTGACCCAATTGTCCGGGTGATGTGCCGACCTTCTGACTTGTAATGTCTTCCGATGGAAAATTGTTGAGTAGCCTCTCCAGGTGGGTGCATACCTCGGCGCTTCTGACATCCTCGGTAGCTGAGTTTAACACCAACGTACCTCTGACGACGCTCATGGCTGAGTATTGTCTCTCCAGACCTTGAGTATTGTCTCTCCAGACCTTGAGTACTGTCTCTCCAGACTTTGAGTACTGTCTCTCCAGACTCTGAGTATCGTCTCTCCAGACTTTGTTTGAGTACCGTCTCTCTAGACTTTGTTTGAGTATCGTCTCTCCAGACTTTGTTTGAGTACCGTCTCTCCAGACTTTGTTTGAGTATCGTCTCTCCAGACTTTGTTTGAGTATCGTCTCTCCAGACTTTGTTTGAGTACTGTCTCTCCAGACCTTGTTTGAGTATCATCTCTCCAGACTTTGTTTGAGTACTGTCTCTCCAGACTTTGTTTGAGTATCGTCTCTCCAGACTTTGTTTGAGTATCGTCTCTCCAGACTTTGTTTGAGTACTGTCTCTCCAGACCTTGTTTGAGTATCGTCTCTCCAGACTTTGTTTGAGTACTGTCTCTCCAGACTTTGTTTGAGTATCGTCTCTCCAGACTTTGTTTGAGTATCGTCTCTCCAGACTTTGTTTGAGTACTGTCTCTCCAGACTTTGTTTGAGTATCGTCTCTCCAGACTTTGTTTGAGTATCGTCTCTCCAGACTTTGTTTGAGTATCGTCTCTCCAGACTTTGTTTGAGTATCGTCTCTCCAGACTTTCTTTGAGTACCGTCTCTCCAGACCTTGTTTGAGTACCGTCTCTCCAGACCTTGTTTGAGTACCGTCTCTCCAGACCTTGTTTGAGTACCGTCTCTCCAGACTTCGTTTGAGTACCGTCTCTCCAGACTCCGTTTGAGTACCGTCTCTCCAGACTTTGCCTCTCAAAATGAGGTAGTTGAGTATAGTTTGTCTCCACAGTCCACAATGCTGCTTCGACGGTTTGTTTTTCTGATTTTGTGCCGCTGAGGGCTGGATAACGCAGGGATCCGTCTAAGGGATGTGCAGTCATTCATAGGTTCTTGTGTCCCAACTTGCATTGCTTAGTTGGTACCCATGGGAATTTTTGACTCCTTGGGGTGTAGACACAGATGCTCTCTCTCTGAGTTGAGCGATGCCTTATGTTTGGCTGACGTCCTTTTGACGTGAGTGGAGTATCCCGGTTGTCCTTATTCGGGTGTCTCTCTTTGATTTTCTGATTGTGTTGCCTCTGTGTAGGCTGTTATCCACTGGGGGATTTTGTCGTTGATTTTGATTAGCCTCTTCTGTTAGGCGTATCGGCTTGACGTTCGATGTTTGGCTAAGAGCCGGATTCCACTTGGGGAATACTTATTGATATTTTTGATTTTCTTCTCCTTTTTGCAGGGATGCCTCTTGAGTAGGCGATTGGGGATTTGGGGATCTTATTGTATCCCAGAGTATTATTTAGGAAGCCTCTACAGGCTTAGCCTCGCTCAGCGCTTTGAGTCGGAGAGCTATCTTCCACTGAGGAAGTGTTAAGTCCTTTGACTTGTATATACTGTTTGGATGATCGCACTTCCATTGGGGATTGCGTCGATTTTGCTTTGATAGCTCTCGCTGGGGATTTTTCCGTGAGCTTGAGCTGAGGTTCCCTCTGGGGAGTATTATTTCTGCGAGCCTCTCCAGGCTCAGTTATTCTGCATACTGTGGAGGATGTGGAGTATTATTTTGGTAAGCCTCTCCAGGCTTAGTTATTCTGTACAAACTGTTTGTTGGATTTTCTATATCCTTGCCTTTTTTCATTTTCGGCTTTTTCTGTATTTTGCCTTTTCTTCTGATTTGGCTTTTTCTGTATTTTGCCTTTTTTATGTTTTTGGCTTTTGCTGTACAGAAATTAAAAGTGCTAAAGAAATTAAATTCAGTTATTATGAGAGAGTATTATTTCGGCAAGCCTCTCCAGGCTCAGTTATTTTGTAGGAGTATTATTTCGGCAAGCCTCTCCAGGCTCAATTATTCTGAAGGAGTATTATTTCGACAAGCCTCTCCAGGCTCAATTATTCTGTGGGAGTATTGTTTCGGCAAGCCTCTCCAGGCTCAATTATTCTGTACGAGTATTATTTCGGCAAGCCTCTCCAGGCTCAATTATTCTGAGAGAGTATTATTTCGGCGAGCCTCTCCAGGCTCAGTTATTTTGAGAGTATTCTTTCGGCAAGCCTCTCCAGGCTCAGTTATTCTGTATGATGCTGTTGATTTTCTGAATCTTTGCATTTTGCTTGCTGCTGTCATACACAAGCAATTTTCTATTTTTCTATTTTATGCGGTTGCCTCATGATAAGGTCTTTGAATGTGCAACTAATGTGTGTGTGATGCACAAATGCAATACAATTTTTTATTTTTGTTCATTTATTTAGAAAAGTGAGTGGCTCTTCCTATCCTCTTCTTCTTGGAGGACTTTCTGTCATTGACGCGAGGGAGTATTTTTGTGAGCCTTTATGCAGGAGATTATGGATTTTACAGGAACCCCTCCAATTTTCTTTTATTGACCGATTATTAATGGAATTTCGTACAATTTTTATGAAAAACCAATTCAGAGGCATAATCACATGGTAAAGAAAGAAAAGAAACAAATGGATATTTTTATTGATATTCACAAGTGTTTTTACAGAAAGATATACAGAAGGAAATTTCTGAAGAATGGCTGGCCAAGGTAGGCTATACATTTTTGGCTTAAACAATTATATCTGTAATTGTCGCTCTTCCCGTTCCCCTAATCGTTTCGGGTGAGATGCCTGAGCCAGGAGTGTAGATACTGCAAGACGCTTGCTTCTAGAAGATTATCACTTGAACCGCCTTTCGGTTTTCGGTTCAAGTGATCGTTGCTTGCTTTGTTTTTATATCTTATTCTTTTGCCCCTAACTTTTGCTTAGGACGTATCCTAACGGGGTAAATTTGCCTTTGTTTTGCCTAGTACCCTTGTACTGGCAGGCTTTTTATTTTGCCTTAACTTTTGCCTAGGACGCCCTTTTTGGGTTTTCATCCTAGCGGGCCTATGCAAGCAACGTCTTCAAGCGTATTACTTCTTTACCACGTCAGCGTTGACTGGGTATAGAAGTTCTTCTCCATCCATGTCTGTGAGGATCAATGCTCCTCCTGAGAAGGCTCGTTTTACCACGTATGGTCCTCCGTGATTTGGGGCACACTTTACGATTTTGTCCTTTTGAGTTGGTAACAATTTCTTAATTACCAACTTTCCCTCATGGTAGACTCGAGGGTGGACTTTCTTGTCAAAAGCCTTTTTGATCTTCCTCTGATAGGCTTGACCATGGCATATGGCGTTCAGCCATTTTTCTTCAATGAGGTTCAACTGGTCATACCGGCTTTGAACCCTCTTCTTCGGAAAGTTTTGCTTCCATGATTACCCTTAGAGAAGGTATCTTGACTTCGACGGGTAAAACTGCCTCCATCCCATAGACGAGGGAGAATGGAGTAGCTCCTGTAGATGTGTGTACTGAAGTCCTATAACCATGAAGAGCGAAGGGTAACATCTCGTGTCAGTCTTTAAATGAGACAACCATCTTTTGCACTATTTTCTTGATGTTCTTTTTGGTTGCCTCGACTGCCCCATTCATCTTTGGCCGATATGGGGAAGAGTTGTGGTGTTGGATCTTGAATTCTTGGCTCAGTTCTTCCACCATTTTATTATTCAGATTAGATCCATTTTCAGTGATGATTTATTTCTCCATGCTTCCACTAGATTATTCTAAAATCTTTTGGGACAAGAGAGAAAAGAAGGGAAAGATATTTTTGTTTTGAAGTTTGTGTTTTAGAGGGGATTTATTTTTCAAAAATGGTTTTTGTAAGAATGTTTGGCCAAGGTAGGCTTATGTGTTTAGGCTTGTTTGATTAAACACTTATGAAGTTAAAAAGTCATGCTGTGATTCGACAACTTGGATAGCTTCCCTTGAACCTTTCTTGAATTCGGCTCATGGTACCATCATGGATTTCTTTTGTTTTTTTTTTATTGTCCTTATTTCTGCCTAAAACACCCTTTTGTGGCGTTTTATCGGACTTTTGTTTTTATTTTTTGCAACCCTAACTTTTGCCTAGGTCACCCTTCCGTGGGATTCCTAGCGGGTCTTTTGCTCTTATTTTTGCGCAGTCCCTTTTTGAGTTTCCTGCCGAGCTTTTTTTGTTTTTAGGATTTCTTTTTATCCATGATGGCACTTGTCGAGGCCAAGAGAAGGTGCTCCAAGTTGTCACACACACTTCCACATAAAAATGATGTGGGTTTATTATTATTAAGATGATTTTAACCTCATTCGTGTTTATTCAAACAGGGTTAAAAAAATGTGGTTTAGAATTTTATTATAAGCAAGAAAAGAAGCAATGAGAAAGAATGATTTTATTATAATCATAGTGGAAACATTAGTCTTTATTTCATCACTGATATGGGTCCCAATATTGACCTCTTTTATCTCTCGGCCCTGCCCCAAATTCACGGTCTCCAATTTCTCTTGACACGGTTGGAGTAGACGAGTTTCTTGATCTAGCAGTCTTTGCAGATCCGGAGAGATGGTCTCCTCATCACTGTCCAACTCAACCCATTCACCTTCGGATCCCGGTCAGAGCGAACAATTACAGACATAATTATTTTATTGGTTCTGTTTAGGTTTAGAATTATTAATGTTAATGAGGAAAGAGAGAAAAGAACAAAAAAGAGAATAATGTGAAAAATGCCTCTTTATTGATATGTATTAAAACTGTACAAAAACCCTTATTTACATGAAAAGGTTCTCATGATCTCGGGTACTGATCACGAGTCCCTAAAATAAAAGAAAAATATGGAGGGGCCCTATTGTGGCTTGCCATTCTCTACTCCTGCTTTGGTAGAGGATTCTTGCTCACGTCGGGTGCTGTCGAATCGAAAGTGACCCACCCGGCATCAATAAGGTTTTGGACCTTGTATTTGAGAGCTAGGCATCTCTCTGTTGAATGCCCTGGTGCCCCCGAATGGTATAAACATTTGTCTTGTGGCTTGTACCAATCGGGGTAAGGTGGGTCGATCTTCCTTGGTGGAACATGAGCTAGAAGTTTAGCTTCTACTAGCTTCGGCAGGAGATCGCTATAAGTGGTCGGAAGTTTATCAAACTTCTTCACAGGGATGAATTGCGATCTTCCTGACTTCGAAGTGGAAGAAGATGAAGAAATGGTTATGGCGTTGACTCCTTCCTCCTTCTTCTTCCCAAAGGTCTTCTTAGCTTCGAATGATTGGGAGGGCTTTGCTAGCTTCCCACTTTTAAGTCCTTGTTCCACTCTCTCCCCAATGGTGATGATGTCCGAGAAGAGTGTCGTTGTGTTCCCTATCATTTTATCGTAATAGGGACCAGTCAACGAGTTGATGAATAAGGACACCGTCTCCTTATCCGGCAGCGGGGGCTCTATCTGTGCCGCCAACTCCCTCCAACGTTGGGCGTACGCCTTGAAGGATTCATCATTCTTTTTACTCAAGGCTTGAAGATCAGACCTATCGGGTGTTAGGTCGATGTTGTATTTATAGCGCTTGAGAAAGGCGTCGGCCAACTGCCTCCATGTATGTACTAGATTTCCATCTAGCTGCATATACCAGTTGAGTGCAGTTTCAGCCAAGCTCTCTTGAAAGCAGTGGATCAAGAGCTTTTCATTTGTGGCATATGCAGCCATCTTGCGACAGTACATGGTGAGATGACTTTTGGGGCATGTCGATCCCACGTACTTTGGGAAATCCGGCACTTTAAATTTACGAGGGAATTGAATGTCCCTCACTAAGCACATGTCGGCGGCATCTTTGATGTCAAAATCATGCCCCTCCATAGCCCTTAGCCGATCCTCGAGGGCGTGGAATTGTTCCTTTGATACTTCGGGCTCTTTAATCATAATTCCAGCCCCAAGGGGTACAGCGTGTGGAGGATCTTCTTCATGCTCTTCCTCCTCTCCCTCATGATGGGACCCATGATCACTGTGATGAGATCCATGGATGTTGTGATGACGCATGAGTTCCATCATTTGCGCCATTTGGTCTTTAAGTTGTGAAAGCTCGGTTGTGAGCTTTTTGTTTTGCTCCTCCAATGCTTCCATTTTCTTGATTTTCTGTGCGCGTGTGAGGACAGAGAGATGACCAGCCACTTTCTAAAAATGAATTTTTTAATCTAATTAGTTTATTCATGAATACGCTCTTGACATGAGCTTGATAACCCTCCATTTTTAAGGCGCTGCCTTTTTAAAACAGAGTGTTACCACCCTCCTTGACTTATGATCTCTCTTCAACGGAGAATCTCGATAATTATGGGTCTCTTTTACTCATGTCAAGAGGTATTGGTGAACCTAGAATGCATGGTTTATGAGGATGCATGATATCTTTATTGGTAATGATGTACATGCTCCTCACTTTTATTATATTTTCACACATGGTCTTTCCTCTCATGTCATGGTTTTTTCATGCATGGGGATTATTCTTTAGACCTTATCACGAGGTTATTTATTAATGCACAAACAATTGCACATAAGCATTTACACAAACAATTCACTCATCCACGAACAGTCACGAGCGAATCACGAAGTAGGGGTATCCTGCAGAAATGGTGCATATTCAAGGTAGGTTCTAACTGTTCTCACCAGTCCAAGGCCCCCAAGGTGCCCCCATTATAGGGACCCAATTCCTCTCGTCGTAGGTCGATGGAAAGCTCCAACGCACCGTCGGACTCAAGTTCATGGTTATCACCTTGAGTGATGTTTTCCGACAACGGTCTACGGGCACCTATAGACCCATTCGACAACCGGCCGTACTAACATCCACTCCCTATGGTTAATCACTCATGCCCCCGGGTATAGAGGGAACTGTTGTGTGCAAAGGTTTGTGTGCAGTTTTTATTTCAAACAATTGCGTAAATTTAAAATACAACAGTTATTAAAGCCAAATAGATAAACATGTTATCATACAAGTGAGGGGTAATAAAGTAATTTTTAACTATTATTTGTTAAAATAATCTGTCACTAAATGGGACTGACTCTCGAAGCTTCCCCAGTGGAGTCGCCATCTGTCGCCACCGGCCCAAACGGGCCTCGGCGGTCGCGAAGGATGGTTGGACTCTTTTATTTGTTTAAAATATGGATTGCTAGAATGACTTATTCTCAAACTGAGACCTCGTCAAACGAGCAATTTTATTAAAATGGTTCACCAATCCATATTAATCCCAAGCGGGACCCTCCATGGATTAGTGGTTTTCGCAAAAGGAGGGTTCATGGAGTCGCCACCAATGTTTTACTCAAAACATTGGAAAAAGGGATAAGGCAATTGATTTTATAAATCAACTTCGGCCATTACAACCAGAGTTGGGTAAGGGAGTCGGTTACGCGTGGGGAAGGTGTTAGCACCCCACAGCGCCCCTTTCGGGTTCCCTATGACAGATTATTTCTAAAATAACAGTGTAAAATTACTAAATTACCCCTATTTATTCTAAACGATTATGAACAAGATATCTACATGGCGAATAAATTAGATATGCTATGCAACAATCAGAAAGCAGTAAAAGGAAGGATTTTGAAGAAGAAACCTTTGAAGCGTGCTTTTATATATTTCGTAAAACTGGGAAGCTTTTTGGCGTTCCCTCGCTCTACAAGCCCGCTCGCTCCCTCCTATAAAATTTTGACTACGGAAATCCGGAGGATTTCCCTTCGACTAGGTTCGATCCTCAAGCAAAATGGCTCGGGGCTCAAGAACTTCGTCGGATCAACTCTCCGAGTGATTTCTAGGGCAGAACACTGCTCAAAAACCCCAGAATACTCAAGGAGAGGGTTGAAACTATGTTCCAAAGTGTGGAATGACGTCCAATTGACGTCATATTTATAGGGAATAGGCGCAATACGGGCTACAGAATCAATACGGCCGTATTGAAATTTTTGAACTTCAATACGGTCGTATTGAAGTTCAATACGGCCGTATTGAAATTCAGAAATTTCAATGCTCCCGTATTGAGTTCACTGCGGCTGTATTGAAGCTTCAATACGGCCGTATTGATTTCAGTACGGCCGTATTGAAGTTTCAGAAACTTCAATACGCCGTATTGAGTTCACTGCGGCCGTGTTGAAGCTTCAATACGACCGTATTAAGTTTAGTACGGCCGTATTGGGCTTCATTCCCTCCACTTCCTTATTTTAAGCTACTCTAAGACCTCTAAACCTACAGATAGCCATCCTATGGTCTTCTAGGAGTCCTTCTGGCTGACTTTCCTTCGATCTTTGAGGGTCTTCGAGTTTTATTTCCGACCCGGACAATTTTAGGGGTCTACACTTACCATGGTTCCTAGTGAACCATGGTTAAGACTAGCTTACTCTCCAAGCTTCCTACTCCTATAATTTCGTTTTTCCTTCTTTGTAAAACACTTTTGATGTAATTGAGATTGTATATTCTGAATAGAGTTCAGATTTCTCTCTTCCAAAAGTCCCTAAACCTCTTTGAGTTCATCCAATTCTCTTATCCCTTCATAGAAGAGTGTGGTGAGAATTGAAGGGGCTTATCTCTTCAACAAGGAGTGGCGCCTCTTGGGAGAGTTTCTCCACCAACTGTGGTGGTCTTAAGGCCTCCTCCTCCATAGGAGACCTTAACCAAGCATAGGAAGAATCAAGGAGTTCAAGATCTAGGGAGGAGCTTGAAGGAAACTCAACATCAATCCGGGTCTCCAACAAGTTTTCCATCATTAAGCTAGTTGGATTGAGAATTGGATGTAGTCTTGGTGGTTAAGACGAACCAGTATGAAAATACCTAATGTTCCATTTGACTACTCTGCACACTTCTTTCGATTAAAGCTAGTACTTCATTACAAAATATGTGAGACTCTTTGATACACACTATTCAGCCCCCCTTTTAGTATATCTTTTCTCCACAGTTTGGTATCAAAGCTCAATCTTGATAGGGTTGAGCATCTAACTATGCTAAAGTCAAAAGATCCACTATGAGAAATACTGAAAGACATTACATACCAAATAGAACCTCTCTCACTAGTCCTCCTTCCTTTAATAAAGAGGACTATCTGTATTGGAAGGATCTATAGACACCAGATTTCGTTCAGGCTGACATTACCAAGGGCAAAAGGCTATTAGGACGACAAAGCAGACCTCAAAGGCCCAATAAAGCACTAAAATGATCTGAGACAACACTAAAAGGCCAGAAGACTTGAAACCCTAATCTAAGATGTAGAACGGTTGTTCCCAACCTTGGAACGGCTATTCCCCTTTTCGAAAAAAGGAGAGTAGCTTCGCACTGGACAAAATTTTTGTTCCAACTTTATTTCTCGCTACAAACCTAATTTCAACGATCCAACCATTGCAGTTAAAGATCAATGTATTAAGAAGATATCGTCAAACATTCACCATGATCCAACGATTAACGAATTCTTTAAAGACCCTGCATAGCAGCTAAACAAGAGAAGTCTTATACCGAATATTTTTTTTCTCATAGCATCTCTTGTTATAGACCTAATGTCAACAATCTGACCATTGAAGTTCAAGATCAATGTATTGATAAGATATCATAAAAAATTCAGCATGATCCAACGATTAATAAGTTCTTTAGAGGTCCCACACGATGCCTAAAAAAGGGTTATTTTTGTAGATTTAGCTCCACTTCTAAGAAATCCAAAGGATTAAGTCCCACATCGGACAACTCTTTTATGTTTTTGCCTTCTAGATGGTTATGTAAGAAATATTTTGGCCAAGGGAATATACACACCAAAAATCTGCATAGCTCTCTCTTCCCCCTACTCTCTTTAGATCTTTGAGTGAAATAAACTCAATGCAATGTTTGATTAAAAGATCTTTGATCCCTTTGGCAGAGATTTTGGAGTTTCTAGCCTAAAATTTGTCCTCGAATGGTCGAGAGGTTCTTGTAGAGCGAGGAGGCTACCAAAAAACGCTCCCAAACGGTTTTACAAGAAGATGATATTAAAGCTTGCTTCGGAGGTTTCAAAATTTCTCTATCTTTCTATTTATTTCTTTCCTAAGATTAGAGCATAATGTAGCTAGTTCCTTATTGTATATGCATAATTATGGGGTAAAAATATTAATCTTTGCTTTTCTTTGTTAATAAATATGTCATAGGGTACTAGTTTTAGGCGTTGTGGGGTGCCTAATGTTGATATTCATGGAGTGGTGAATCAACTCAAACTTGGAGAATGAAGGTTTTGATGATATGAAAATATGGATTATGAGAATCAAAGCTGACCAAGGACATCAACAAGTCAAAAACAAAGTCAAGAAGAAAATATGGCTATTATGATGTGTAATAGGGATACCTCTTAAGTTGTATTGTTTTGTTTAGCTTATTTTGCATGTGTGTTCTTTGTGCATGATTCAATCTTTATCTAATCTGACTAAAAGTGAGTATGATGATGAGTTAGATACTTGAAAAGTTATTTTGAGATATAAAATAGAGTTTTTGAAAACTGACTCAAAATAATCGATTATCATTAAATATAATCGATTATTCCAGCAACAGATGAAAAACATGCCTTGCTATAATAATTAATTATTTGTGAAATCATTGATTATCCCAGGAATCACTCTCTGGAATAATCGATTATCCTGCAAAATAATCAATTAATCTATTCTTGGTTGATTTCCAGAAATCATGAAGAACAAAATAATCGATTATCCTTTAAAATAATTGATTATCTGGTTCTGAAAATGTTATAAATAGTTTTCACACTTTGAAACTTCAGAACAGAGAATGAGTTAACAATCAAAAAGAGAAAAACGTTATTGTGAAGTCTTTGTGACCTTCTTCGAGTGTTTTCTTTGTGAAACCAAGAAGTAAAACATTTTTTGAAATGCTTTGAAAAAGATCATCATCATCACATTCTTGGAAGAAAAAGATTGAGATTTGCTTATGAATTCACAGTCTGATTTGTTTAGCTTCCAGGTGAATTCGTTCCTTTAATTCTTTGTGAATAATTGTAAATCTTGAGTAGGTTTCTCAAGTGGTAAGGAATTCTTGTAGTGGGTTTCTACAAGAGGTGCTTTCTTCGGGTCAAGAAAGTGGTTATCTTGAATGTAGGAGTGTATGCATGTGTGGTATGCTTGTAAAACTTCTTCATTGAGATAGTGGAACAAATCTTGATCAGGTTATGATTGAGGACTGGATGTAGGTCACATGTGGAGTGGCTGAACCAGGATAAAAGACTTGTGCATTCTTCTCTTACCCTTATCTTTTACTTTGAGTAATATCTTGGGTGTGTGTTAAAGGGAATAATATTGATTAACATGTTTGTATGCACAACATTGCTTTAAACTGAATCAAAGAGTTGCATATTGATTGTTCTTAACTTTGAACTTTATCAAAGATTAATCAAGAAAGCATATAGGACTCATTTCCATTAGCAAGTCTTTTAAGAAACTTCTTTGAAAATTCATATTAGAAAAGTTTGAATTGAAATAAAGATCCTAAGAACTTTGAAAATTTTTAAAGTGTCATAGAATCCAATTCACCCCCTCTCTTGGATTGAGCCATTCTTTTCTAACAATTGGTATCTAGAGCAAGGTTCTTAAGTGTTATTCAAGATTTCAAAAATGGCCAACAACAGCGTACCTTATGGTGAGGGTGTGTCTATTCATAGACCTCCTATTTTCAATGGTGAAAACTATGTCTATTAGAAAATTAGGATGAGAATTTTCATTGAAGCAATTGACATTGCTATGTGGGATGCAATTGAAAATGGACCCTATATCCCTATGACCAAAGATGATGATGGGAAGAGAGAAAAACATTGGAGTGAGTGGAGTGATGATGAGAGAAAAAGAGCCCAATATGACTATAAAGCAAAGAACATTATTACATTTGCATTGTCTATTGATGAGTTTTTTAGAATTTCTCAATGCAAATCTGCTAAAGAAATGTGGGACACTTTGCTAGTCACTCATGAAGGAACAAGTGATGTAAAAAGATCTAGAAAGCACACTCTTATAAGAGAATATGAATTGTTGAGAATGAATAATGGTGAATCAATTTCTGATTTTCAAAAGAGGTTTACACACTTGATAAATCACCTTGTTGATCTTGGCAGGAAATTTGAAGAAGAAGAATTAAATTTGAAAGTGATGCATTGCTTGGATAGATCATGGCAAGCAAAGGTTACTGCCATAGAAGAATCAAAGGACTTGACTTCATTGACCCTTGCTACTCACTTTGGAAAGCTAAGAGAGCATGAGCAAAAGCTCATATATTTGAGGAAAATGAACAACAAGACAAAAAGGGAAAAGTAGTGTCACTAAGAGCCTTGAAATCAGTCAAAGGCAAAGAAGTGTGTGAAGAATCAAGCTCTGAAGATTCTGAAACAGAGATCTTCAACTTGCTGGTTAAGAAGTTCAGAAAATTCCTAAGAAAGAAGAGGAATTCCCCCTACAAGTTCAACAAGAAGGCCAATAAGAAAGAGGAAGCAAGTACATCCTCTTATAATTGTTTTGAGTGTAGAAAATCAGGACACATAAAAGTTGAATGTCGAAACCTCTTAAAGAAGCAACAAGAGGAAAAGAAAGTGAAGAAAAATGTCAAAGGAAAAAGAGCCTACATTGCTTGGGAAGACAATGACTCAAGCACAACAAGTGTTGAATCTGAATTTGAAAAGAACAATTTATGTTTGATGGATGGATCTGATCAAGACACAATAGTAAGTGATTCTGACCTTGAATCTAATCCAGATTATGATCAACTTCAAGAGGATTTCATTCAAATTAACAAAGAGGTTGTGAAACTATATGCTTTAAATTTAAAGCTTAAAAACAAGCTGTCATGGTATGAAAATGCTTTAATTAGAGCTGAACAAGAGCTTGAAAATTTGAAAAATGAGCATGAAAATCTTCAAACTATTTTGAACTTCAATGAAGCTCATTGTGAAACCTCCCCTTCTTCAAAAGTTGTTTGTGAAAATTGGAAGGTTTTGGAAAAAGAAAATGCTGATTTAAAAAACACTCTTGCAAAGTTCACAAATGGAAATGCAAATTTGAATATAATTTTGGGAAAGCAAGGAAATACTTTTGATAGAAGTGGACTTAGTTTTAATCAAAGCATGAACATGCCATTAAAAACAAAGGAAAGAGTTTTTAAGAAAAACCAATTTTTCAGAAAATACAAAGGCAATTTCATTAAAAATAAACAACTTGCTATTATTGTTGTAAGAAAGGTCATACAATAAGGAATTGCTACTCTAGGAAGTATGGAGTTCCAAATGGAGAAATGGTTTAGATTAAAAAGAGCCAAAGGTTGAGAACTAACCATCAAGGACCCTTCACATGGGTACCTAAATCAATTTTCTGATCTTTGTTGTAGGAATGCTTGAGAGTCGAAAGCTTATTATGGTATCTTGATAGTGGCTGCTCAAGGCATATGACTGGAGATCCTTCAAAATTCTTAAGTCTGAAGTTAAAGAATGAAGGATTGTCGCCACTGGCCCGAAACGGGCTTTCGGCATTCGCGAAGAATGGTTGGACTCTTTTATTTGTTTAAAAATATGGATTGCTAGAATGACTTATTCTCAAACTGAGACCTTGTCAAACGAGCAATTTTATTAAAAGGCTCACCAATCCATGTTAATCCCAAGCGGGACCCTCCATGGATTAGCGGTTTTCATAAAAAGGAAGGGTTCATGGAGTCGCCACCAATGTTTTACTCAAAACATTGGAAAAAGAAGTTTAAGGCAATCGATTCAAAAATCGACTTCGGCCATGACAACCAGAGTCGGGTAAGGGAGTCGGTTACGCGTGGGGAAGGTGTTAGCACCCCACAGCGCCCCTTTCGGGTTCCCTATGACAGATTATTTCTAAAAATAATAGTGCGAAATTACTAAATTACCCCTATTTATTCTAAACAATTATAACTTAACTATCTACATGATGACAGTTAAATATACACACAGAAAGCAGTAAAAGGAAGGTCTTAAGAAGAAACCTTTTGAAGCGTGCTTTTATATTCAAGTAAAACTGGGAAGCTTTTTGGCGTTCCCTCGCTCTACAAGCCCGCTCGCTCCCTCCTAGAAAATTTTAACTATGGAAATCCGGAGGATTTCCCTTCGACTCAGTTTGAGACTCAAGCAAAAAAAGCTCAGAACTCGAGAACTTTGTCGGATCAACTCTCCGAGTGATTTCTAGGCAGAGCACTGCTCAAAAAAACCCAGAATACTCAAGAAGAGGGTTAAAACTCAGTGTAAAAGTGTCAAATGACGTCCAATTGACGTCATATTTATAGGGATGAGGCGCAGTACGGCCTCTGGGGGTCAATACGGCCCGTATTGAGTTTTTGAACTACAATACGGCCGTATTGAATTCAGTACGGCCGTATTGAAGTTCAAGAAACCTCAATACAGCCGTATTGAGTTCAGTGCGGCCGTATTGAAGTTCAAGAAACCTCAATACGGCCGTATTGAGTTCAGTGCGGCCGTAGTGAACTTCAATCCGGTCGTATTGAGTTCAGTGCGGCCGTATTGTAGTTCAAAATGTTCAATACGGCCGTACTGAACTTTTGGGAGGCCGTATTGGGCTTCATTCCCTCCACTTCCTTATTTTGAGCTTATTACAAGACCTCTAGACCTACAGAGAATCCTCCTAGGGCCTTCCATGAGTCCTTCTGGCTGACTTTCCTTCAGTCCTCAAGAGTCTTCAAGCTTTATTTCCGACCCGGACAATTTTAGGGGTCTACAGCTGCCCCCCCTTTACTTAGTCGGACGGCCTTTTGGTGTACCGGCTGACAAGTAAAGGAGTTGACCCAATTGTCCGGGTGATGTGCCAACCTTCTGACTTGTAGCGTCTTCCGGTGGAAAATTGTTGAGTAGCCTCTCCAGGTTGTTGCATACCTCGGCGCTTCTGACAACCTCGGTAGCTAAGTTTACCCTCTCCAGGGTCAACTTCACTCGACGCCCGAGCCGGAAGTTGAACACCAACGTGCCTCTGACGACGCTGATGGTTGAGTACTGTCTCTCCAGACCTTGAGTACCGTCTCTCCAGACTTTGAGTACCGTCTCTCCAGACCTTGAGTACCGTCTCTCCAGACTTTGAGTACCGTCTCTCCAGACTTTGAGTACTGTCTCTCCAGACTTTGAGTACCGTCTCTCCAGACTTTGAGTACCGTCTCTCCAGACTTTGAGTACCGTCTCTCCAGACTCTGAGTACCGTCTCTCCAGACTCTGAGTACCGTCTCTCTAGACTCTGAGTACCGTCTCTCCAGACTCTGAGTACCGTCTCTCCAGACTCTGAGTACCGTCTCTCCAGACTCTGAGTACCGTCTCTCCAGACTCTGAGTACCGTCTCTCCAGACTCTGAGTACCGTCTCTCCAGACTCTGAGTACCGTCTCTCCAGACTCTGAGTACCGTCTCTCCAGACTCTGAGTACCGTCTCTCCAGACTCTGAGTACCGTCTCTCCAGACTCTGAGTACCGTCTCTCCAGACTCTGAGTACCGTCTCTCCAGACTCTGAGTACCGTCTCTCCAGACTTTGCTTCGGTTGTCTCTGACGACCTAGGCAACTGAGTTTGCCCTCTCCAGGGTCTGCGTCCGTGTCTTCTGATCACTTCGGCAATGCAAGTTTACCCTCTCCAGGGATCTGAGATGATTTTTTGTCTCCACAGTCCACTATGCTGCTTCGATGGTTTTTCTGATTTTGTGCCACTGAGGGCTGGATAACGCAGGGATCCGTCTAGGGGATGTGCAGTCATTCATAGGTTCTTGTGCCCCAACTTGCATTTGCATAGTTGGTACCCATGGGGAATTTCTGACTCCTTGGGGTGTAGACACAAATGCTCTTCTTGAATTGAGCGATGCCTTATGTTTGGCTGACGTCCTTTGACGTTGGTGGAGTATCCCGGTTATCCTTATTCGGGTATCTCTTTTGGATTTTCTGATTTTTGCTGCCTCTGTGTAGGCTGTTATCCGCTGGGGGATTCTGTCGTTCAATTCTTGACTGGCCTCTTCTTTTAGGCAAATCATCTTGATGTTCGGTGTTTGGCTGGATGCCGAATTCCGCTTGGGGAATATTTATTGATATTTTTTTTATTTTTTCTCCTTTTGTAGGGGTGCCTCTTGAGTAGGCGACTGGGGATTTGGGGATCTTATGTATCCCAGAGTATTATTTAGGAAGCCTCTGCAGGCTTAGCCTCACTCAGCACTTGAGTCAGAGAGCTATCTTCCACTGAGGAAGTTTCAAGTCCTTTGACTGAATATTTTGCTTGGATGATCGCGCTTCCATTGGGGATTTTGACGATCTTGCTTTGATAGCTCTCGCTGGGGATTTGTTCCATGAGCTTAAGCTGAGGTTTCTCTGGGGAGTATTATTTCTGCGAGCCTCTCCAGGCTCAGTTATTCTGAGAGAGTATTATTTCGGCGAGCCTCTCCAGGCTCAATTATTCTAAGAAGGAGTATTGTTTCGGCAAGCCTCTCCAGGCTCAATTATTCTGAGAGAGTATTATTTCGGCGAGCCTCTCCAGGCTCAGTTATTCTGAGAGAGTATTATTTCAGCAAGCCTCTCCAGGCTCAGTTATTCTGTGAGAGTATTATTTCGGCAAGCCTCTCCAGGCTCAGTTATTCTGATGAGGGAGTATTATTTCGGCGAGCCTCTCCAGGCTCAGTTATTCTGAGAGAGTATTATTTCGGCAAGCCTCTCCAGGCTCATTTATTCTGAGAGAGTATTATTTCGGCAAGCCTCTCCAGGCTCAATTATTCTGTACAATTGGAATCTTTGCCTTTTTTTGTCGAATTTTGACTTTTTCTGTATTTTTGCCTTTTTTGTCATTTTTTGGCTTTTTCTGTATTTGATTGCTTTTTCTGTCGATTTGCGGCTTTTTTGTTGACCGCTGCCATACACAAGCAATTTTTCCTATTTTTCTGTTTTATGCAATTGCCTCATGAAGAGGTCTTTGAAAATTTCTTTGTGGCTAATACGGCCATATCCATTTCAGTACGCCCGTATTGAGTTGAAAATTTGTTCATAACCCTATTTTTAGTACGGGTGTACTGAACATGATACGGGCACATTTGTTTTTTCTGAAGTTTGATTTTTTTTTTTTTTTTAATAAACAGAGAATAAGTGATCTTCCAGTACACCTATCATCTGTATGCATGTATGCGGTATGATGCACCTAATTCTATTTGATTCATTTTTCAAAAGAATTAACCGATGCGTTTCTCTGTTTGAATTTTGCCGTTCCTCCAGACGGGCTGTGCGATGCCGATTTCTGTAGCCGAGGAATGATGCGTGTTATATTGAGATTTGGTGTTATCAACCAAGTGATTCTTCCCTTCCTTTAGAAGATATGTCAACCCTCCTATTGACCACTATATCTCCATGTTTCCACTAGATTATCCTAAAATCGCTTGGGACAAGAGAGAAAAGAAAGGAAAGGTATATATTTTTCGAAAGTTTGTGTTTTAGAGGGGTTTTTATTTTCATTTTGAAAAATGGTTTTTGTAAGAATGGCTGGCCAAGGTAGGCTTATTGTGTTTAGGCTTGTTTGTTTAAGCATTTATGAAGTTAATCAAATCTTGTTATTGACGTTGTGATTTGACAACTTAGATAGCTTTCCCTGAACTTTTTCTTTTTGAATTCTGTTCATGGTACCATCATGGATTTCTTTTCGCTTTTTGATTGTCCTTATTTTTGCCTAAAACACCCTTTTGTGGCGTTTTAGCGGACTTTTGTTTTTGTTCATTTTTGCAACCCTAACTTTTGCCTAGGTCACCCTTTCGTGGGATTCCTAGCGGGTCTTTTGCTCTTATTTTTGCGCAGCCCCCTTTTTGGGTTTCCTGCCGAGCTTTTTTTGTTTTTATGGTTCTTGTTTTTAAAGGATTTTCTTTTTATCCATGATGGCACTTGTCGAAGCCAAGGAAAGGTGCTCTAAGTTGTCACGCACACTTCCATATAAAAATGATGCGGGTTTATTGTTATTAAGACAATCTTAACCTCATTCATGCTTATTCAAACAGGGTTAAAAATAATGTGGTTTAGAAATTTATTGTAAGCAAGAAGAGAAGCAGTAAGAAATAATAAAGAATGATTTTATTATAATCATAATGGAAACATGTGCCCTATCGAGGCTCGGGGGTCGGGCTGTCCCCGAGGAGTGATCTCTAATAGTCATCAGGTCTATACATCCCTATCAGAAGGAGAAAAGCACTTGATGACAACGACCGGCCTTGACGCTTGTGAACCGGCCTTCCTAAAGATCTGGCTTAAAGAACGTCGAGAAGGATCTTGGTTCCTCTTCGTCCTTTGATCTTTATTAGGGTTGTATCCTAACCCTTGTTTCCCCGAATTATCCTTGATAATGGGTAGCTCGGGAATTCCTTGGGAATCCTTGCCAAGTCCTTGTCCAGGCAAGTATCCATTCTTGGTGAGCATATGGGCTACCTTCTTCATTTCTCGGGGAAACGTTTCAACATTGGCAATCTCCAATGCTTGGAAGGCGGTTTCTAGAGCTTCCTCTGCTGCATCCACGTAAGGTATGGTGGATGGCTTGCTGATGAGTATGTCATCTTCAGCTTGTACGGTCACCAGTTTGTCATCCACTATGAATTTGACTTTCTGGTGGAGCGTAGAGGGAACAGCTTTCGCATCATGAATCCAAGGTCGGCCGAGGAGACAGCTGTTTGCGGGAGTAATGTCCATCACTTGAAATTCGACGTTGAAGATGGTGGGTCCAATTTGGATTGGGAGATTGACTTCTCCCACCACTTCTCTTTTAGAACCGTCGAAAGCTCGAACGATCATGTTGCTCGGGCGCATTTGGATTCCCTTGATTGCCACTTGCTCGAGCGTTCTTTTTGGCATTACGTTCAAGGAAGACCCATTATCTACCAAGACTTTAGCGATGTGATACTCCTTGCACTTTACAGAGATGTGCAAGGGCTTGTTGTGGTTCGGTCCCTCAGCGGGGATTTCTTCATCGGTGAAAGTGAGGTGATCATTAGCCGTGATGTGACTAACAATCCCCTCAAATTTGTCTTGGGAGATAGTGTGCGACACATATGCCTCGTTCAAGACTTTCAACAGAGCTTGCCGATGCGGTTCGGAGCATAGGATCAACGACAACAGAGTAATCTTTGATGGCGTCTTATGAAGTTGATCCACGATGGAGTACTCGCTCTGTCGGATATATTTTAACAGCTCATCAGTCTCCTCCTCGGATTCTTTATTTTCCTCGGTTTTCTCTTCTTTTTCTTTCCCTTTATTCTTGGGAGCTTTATCATGAAGATCTTCGGGAGTGTAGATCCTGCCACTCCTAGTCATGCCCCCAAGTCCAGCGATGTTAGAGATATCGCTGTCGGCAGAAGGATGGATGTCGTATATCCATGGCACAGCCTTATTCGATTCGTAGGGGAAAGGTCTTGGAGCAGTGATCCTTAACGGTGTCGGACCTTCCCCTTTATTCGTCTTGATTACCAACAACGGAGTTGATGTGCGTTCGCTTGGCGCGGTTGTTGGCTTACACTTAATAACAAATGGCGTGCGATCCATTCTGAACATACGCATCGATTTAATCCTTTCTTTTTATGTTTATTAATGAATTACTAGGAGGGATGTATGAAATACAAACCTAGATCCCTCCATGATCCTTGATAAGAATGCATGATATGAGATGATGACGTTGAATATGCATGCATTGTGTTTATTCAACTAAGCATTATCATGTTTTCGGGATGCTCCTAAGATGATGCATGATATTGCTTGGTTTGGATAAATATCTTTTTTTGGATATTTTTCTTTGAGTATTTTGTTTTTTGTATTTTTTGGGTGAAAAGGGAAACTACCTATATGAATGTGATGAAGGTAGATGTTAACACCATGTAATGGAAGATTTTTATTCCCATTTATTCTTATTTTAAAAGGGAATGTTGTATGTTTAAAGAATGCAATGTATGCTCAAACAATGTCACATAAACAATGCACAAACAATTCACTCATCCACGAACAGTCACGAGCGAATCACGAGGTAGGGGTATCCTGCAGAAAAGTGCATATTCAAGGAGGTTCTAACTGTTCTCACTGGTCTGAGGCCCCCAAGGTGCCCCCATTATAGGGACCCAATTCCTCTCGTCGTAAGCCGATGGAAAGCTCCAACGCACTGTCGGACTCGAGTTCATGGTTATCACCTTGAGTGATGCTTTCCGACAACGGTCTACGGGCACCTATAGACCCATTCGACAACCGGCCGTACTAACATCCACTCCCTATGGCTTTCCACTCATGCCCCCGGGTATAGAGGGAACTGTTGTGTACAAAGGTTCGTGTACAGTTTGTATTCCAAACAATTGCGAGAATTTAAACATACAACAGTTATTTAAAGCCAAATAAATAAAGCATGTTATCATACAAACAAGGGGTAATAAAGTAATTTTAACTATTATTTGTTAAAAATAATCTGTCACTAAATGGGACTGACTCTTGAAACGTCCCCAGTGGAGTCGCCATCTGTCGCCACCGGCCCGAAACGGGCTTTCGGCATTCGCGAAGGATGGTTGGACTCTTTTATTTGTTTAAAAATATGGATTGCTAGAATGACTTATTCTCAAACTGAGACCTTGTCAAACGAGCAATTTTATTAAAAGGCTCACCAATCCATGTTAATCCCAAGCGGGACCCTCCATGGATTAGCGGTTTTCATTAAAAGGAAGGGTTCATGGAGTCGCCACCAATGTTTTACTCAAAACATTGGAAAAAGAAGTTTAAGGCAATCGATTCAAAAATCGACTTCGGCCATGACAACCAGAGTCGGGTAAGGGAGTCGGTTACGCGTGGGGAAGGTGTTAGCACCCCACAGCGCCCCTTTCGGGTTCCCTATGACAGATTATTTCTAAAAATAATAGTGCGAAATTACTAAATTACCCCTATTTATTCTAAACAATTATAACTTAACTATCTACATGATGACAGTTAAATATACACACAGAAAGCAGTAAAAGGAAGGTCTTAAGAAGAAACCTTTTGAAGCGTGCTTTTATATTCAAGTAAAACTGGGAAGCTTTTTGGCGTTCCCTCGCTCTACAAGCCCGCTCGCTCCCTCCTAGAAAATTTTAACTATGGAAATCTGGAGGATTTCCCTTCGACTCAGTTCGAGACTCAAGCAAAAAAAGCTCAGAACTCGAGAACTTTGTCGGATCAACTCTCCGAGTGATTTCTAGGCAGAGCACTGCTCAAAAAAACCCAGAATACTCAAGAAGAGGGTTAAAACTCAGTGTAAAAGTGTCAAATGACGTCCAATTGACGTCATATTTATAGGGATGAGGCGCAGTACGGCCTCTGGGGGTCAATACGGCCCGTATTGAGTTTTTGAACTACAATACGGCCGTATTGAATTCAGTACGGCCGTATTGAAGTTCAAGAAACCTCAATACAGCCGTATTGAGTTCAGTGCGGCCGTATTGAAGTTCAAGAAACCTCAATACGGCCGTATTGAGTTCAGTGCGGCTGTAGTGAACTTCAATCCGGTCGTATTGAGTTCAGTGCGGCCGTATTGTAGTTCAAAATGTTCAATACGGCCGTACTGAACTTTTGGGAGGCCGTATTGGGCTTCATTCCCTCCACTTCCTTATTTTGAGCTTATTACAAGACCTCTAGACCTACAGAGAATCCTCCTAGGGCCTTCCATGAGTCCTTCTGGCTGACTTTCCTTCAGTCCTCAAGAGTCTTCAAGCTTTATTTCCGACCCGGACAATTTTAGGGGTCTACAAGGATTTGTTACTTATGGTGACAACAACAAAGGGAGGATTCTTGGTCATGGAAACATTGGTAACTCTTCCTCCTTACCATTGATTGAGAATGTATTGTTTAATGAAGGGCCGAAACATAACTTGCTTAGTATAAGTCAACTTAGTGACAAAGGTTTTAAAATTGAATTTCATAACACTTGTTGCTTGATCTGTGATAAATTGACAAAAGAAATTAGATTCATTAGAAAAAAAATTGACAACATATACATCCTAGATTTAGAACACTCAATAGAAATTTCCAACACCAAGTGTTTAATAACCAAAGAAGACAATATTTGGCTTTGGCATAGAAGAGCTGCACATATTCACATGGATCACTTAAACAAACTTAGTAGAAAGGAGTTAGTGATAGGATTACCTAAACTCAAGTTTAGTAAGGACAAACTATGTGATACTTATCAAAAGGGCAAGCAAGTGAAGGCTAGCTTTAAAAGAAAAAATCAGATTTCAACTACTAGACCTTTACAATTAATTCACATGGATTTGTTTGGTCCTTCAAGAACCATGAGTCTAGGTGGGAACTACTATGGGTTAGTTATTGTAGATGACTATTCAAGATTCACTTGGGTTATGTTTCTTGCAAATAAAAGTGAAGCTTTTAATGCTTTTAAGAAATTTTCCAAGCTTGTTCAAAATGAAAAGAACACAAATATCACATCAATTAGAAGTGATCATGGAGGTGAATTTCAAAACATTTTGTTCCAAAAATTCTGTGAGGAGCATGGTATTAATCATAATTTTCCAGCACCTAGGACACCTCAACAAAATGGGGTTGTTGAAAGGAAAAATAGGTCTCTTGAGTAATTAGCTAGGACTATGTTGAATGAGACCAAACTACCAAAATATTTTTGGGCTGATGCTATTAACAAAGCTTGTCATGTGTTAAAGAAGGTTCTAATTAGGCCGATTCTAAAGAAAACACCCTATGAGATTTATAATGGGAGGAAACCTAATATCTCATACTTTAGAGTATTTGGGTGTAAGTGTTTTGTGATGAACAATGGCAAGGAGAAACTTGGAAAATTTGATGCAAAATCTGATGAGGCAATCTTCTTAGGATATTCTACAAATAGCAAAGCCTATAGAGTATATAACAAGAGAACTCTAATTGTTGAAGAATCAGTTCATGTTGTGTTTGATGAGACTAACAAACAAGAGACAAAGCAAACTGAAATAGAGGACTTGACTGATTTGCTTGATCAACCACCATTAGAAAGTGAACCTAATGAAAAGCCTAAAGAGAGTAAAATGAATGAAACCACTGAAAAGATAAGTGAACAATTGCCTAAGGAATGAAAAACTTCTAATGACTTATCAATGAAAAATATAATTGGAAATATTGGCAAAGGAGTGTCAACTAGAAGATCCATCAAGAATATTTGTAATACTATGGCTTTTGTTTCACAAGTTGAACCTAAGACAATAGATGAAGCACTATAAGATGAACATTGGTTAATGGCTATGCAAGAGGAACTAAATCAATTTGAAAGAAATGAAGTATGGGATTTAGTGCCATTACCAAATGATTATCCAATTATAGGAACCAAGTGGGTTTTTAGGAATATGCTTGATGAATCAGGAATCATTATAAGAAATACGGCAAGGTTAGTGGCTAAGGGGTATAATCAAGCAGAGGGAATTGATTATGATGAGACTTTTGCCCCTGTAGCAAGGATAGAAGCCATTAGATTACATCTTGCTTATGCTTCAATAATGAATTTCAAGATTATCAAATGGATGTGAAACGTGCTTTTCTTAATGATTTAATACAAGAAGAAGTTTTTGTGGAGCAACCACCAGGTTTTGTTGATTTTAAGTATCCTAATCATGTGTACAAACTTAAAAAGGAACTCTATGGCTTGAAACAAGCTCCAAGATCATGGTATGACAGGTTGAGCAAATTTTTGATTGAGAATGACTATGTAAAAGGGAAAGTAGACAATACATTGTTTGTGAAGAAGTTTAAAAATGATATAATGTATGTTCAAATCTATGTCGATGACATTGTTTTTGGATCTACTAATATCTCTCTATGCAAATAATTTGCTAAGACCATGCAAGGTGAATTTGAAATGTCAATGATGGGAGAGCTTACATTCTTCTTGGGGTTGCAAATCAAACAAATGAGTGATGGAATCTTTATAACTCAAAGCAAGTATTGCAATGAACTGTTGAAGAAGTTTGGTATGGAAGGGTGTAAGGAGGTTGCAACAAAAATATCAAACACATGCAATCTTGACTTGGACGAGAAAGGGATAGCTGTTGACAACTCAAAATATAGAGGTATCATTGGATCACTTTTATATTTGACAGCTAGTAGGCCTGATATAATGTTTGCTGTGTGCTTGTGTGCAAGATTTCAAGCAAAACCAAAAGAATCTCACATGAAATCTATAAAGAGAATTCTTAAATATCTAAAAGAAACAACAAATGTAGGTTTATGGTATCCAAAAGGAGTCTCACTAAGTATGATAGGTTACTCGGATTCAGACTATGCTAGGTGTAGACTTGATAGGAAAAGTAAAAGTGGTACTTGTCACCTACTTGGAAGTGCACTAGTCTCATGGCATAGTAAAAAGCAAGCTTGTGTTGCTTTAAGTACAGCTGAGGCTGAGTATATAGCTGCCAGAAGTTGTTGTGCACAAATTCTCTAAATGAAACAACAACTAAGAGATTATGGAACTGAGTTGAACAAAATTCCTTTGAGATGTGATAATACAAGTGTAATAAATCTAACCAAAAATCCAATTTTGCACTCTAGGACAAAACATATAGAAATAAGGAATCATTTTTTGAGAGACCATGTTCAGAAAAATGATTGTGTTGTAGAGTTTGTTGAAACAAGTAAACAATTAGCTGATATATTTACAAAACCTCTACCAAGAGAAAGATTTAATCAATTGAGAATTGAACTAGGAATTATCAATGAGTCTTGTTTGAATTGATTGTGAATGTGCACTTGAGTTTGATTGCTTGATTGAAAGTTGGTTGATGTATGTATAAACCACTGATATATGATGCATAAAAGAGTAAGTTTAAGAGTTGAAATAGATTAGGAATGGTTTAAAAGGTTAGAAATAAGAGAAGCAAAACTTCTCTAGAATAATCGATTATTGTAAAATTTAATCGATTATTGTAAGTGAGCCTAGGAGAATAATCGATTATTTGGAAGAAAATCGATTATTTGGGAGAAGAGGAATTCCAAAAGTCTTTGGAATAATCGATTATTTGGGCAATAATCGATTATCTGGGTAGCAAAAATTCAAAGAGTCTCTGGAATAATCAATTATTTGGGCAATAATCGATTATCTAGGCGAGTGAAAGGAAATGACCCTCTGGAATAATCGATTATTCCAAAAATAATCGATTATTTAGTGTAGAAAGGGTTTTTCAAAGGATTTTACTGATACAAATAATCGATTATTTGTATAGATAATCAATTATTCGCGCCAACCTCCAACTTCCCACTACTCTTCATAAGTGAAACCTCTCCTCTACCCCAATTAGGTGCTAGGACTTTTATAAAAACTAAACCTTCTTATTTTTCAAATACCCACATTCTCTCATCTCTCAAACAAACCCTAACACACTTTCTTCTTCATCTTCTTCATCTCCAACAAAGAACCCACCTTTAACCTCAAGATGGCCTCATTTTCCAAGAGACCAAAGAAGCTTGAAGTTAGGGGGAGCAAAAGACCTCTGCCCACAGGAGTTGAGCAACTCATCTCCATGTGGTTTGTTGATGAGAAGACCCAAGATTACTATTTTGAATGGTATGCAGGTAGGAGAATCACCCCTCCGAAGACCTTGAAGCTAGAATGGTTCAAGAATGAGGGTTTTAGCTTTCCTCCTCTCTTGGAGCACCAGGAACTTGGGAAGTTCTTGGAGTTGGAAGGACCGTATTACCCTGAGCTTATTAGGCTATTCTTATGCTTTGCCTCAAGCAATGAAGGGATAATGCAATTTGTGGTGAAGGGAAAGCTCATAAAGCTTGATGGTCCAACATTGAAGGAAGTAGCTGGGCTGAGCGGAGACGGGAGTACGAAGCCCCAACCCTTCAACTTTGGAGATTTTGAGGACCTGACAACTTTTAGAGATTTTCAAAGGAACCTGGAGACCACTAATTACACAAAATTTCTGGCCGGAGGTATGAAGAAAAATTCAAGATTAATTTCTTTTATTATAGCTTGGATGATTAAGCCTAGATTACATAATCATGCTCAAATGTCAAGGGATAACATTTTGCTAATGCATGTTATTATGAAAAAGATTAAGATAGATTGGGTGTTTGTGGTGAATGATTGTATGTGGAAGGCAAGGAGGAAGGAGGATGGTCCAATACCATATCCTTTATTATTATCTAGGATTTTTGAGAAAGCCGATGTGGATTTGAAATGGGAGAAAAAGATAATTCTCCATGCCTCGAATAAAATTGAAAAATCTTCATTGCATGATATGGGGATGCTGAAACAAGAAGACAAATGGGTATTCAAAGGGGATGTTCCTCCGACACCTGAACCTGCAACATATGAAGATGGTGTTCCATCTCATGATGAAGACCAGCCACCACAAGTGGAAATTGAACTTGAATGGGAACAAGAACCGGAGCCTAAAGCGTTTTCTCCGTTTGAGCAAATTATGATTAACAAGATTGATGAGGTAAAGGAGATGTCTAGGAAGCACGAGTCATATTATTCGGGCATTCTTGATCGGTTTGATAACCTTGATCATGAGATTAACTGAATTAAGGCTCAGCTTGGGATGCAAGAGGACTCAGAGTGATTCTAGAGCTTTAGTGATATGTTCTATTTTTAAAAAATTTAGTTTAAATTTCTATTTTTTTAATTTCAATTGGGTTGTAATCGGTTTAATTCCTGAACAATATCTTGGTTTATCTTGTGTTGAAAAAATTTAAATTCTGATGCAATATAAATGTCTTTGTGATTATGTTGTGGTTTGGATGAATTGGTTGCAATATTCTGGTGTGTATGTTGATATGTGCAAATAGTAATGCCTATTTGTGATGTTTGTTGTTATGTTTGTTGTGATGCTTAGCTGATGTATCATGTGGTTGAGATATTGTCATTGAAAGACAACTTGATGAATATGAAAAATTCCCTGATACAAATTCTGATGTTACTTTGGATTAATTGGAACAATGCCTATAACTGGTTTTGTGGCATTAATTTTGAGCAAATGGTTCTTGTGCATAATTCAATACATGTGAAATCTGGACATATGAATATATCTGGTTGTTTTTTATGATGTCCAAAGGGGGAGAAAGGTTTTTGAGTTTGTTTTGCAGGACTTAAAATGTGAAAATACCAGTTTGCAAAACAAAATGGCTTGTATGGTTTGTCATCATCAAAAGGGGGAGCTTGTTGAGATTCATGGAGTGGTGAATCAACTCAAACGTGGAGAATGAAGGTTTTGATGATAACAAAATGTGGATTATGAGAATCAAAGCTTACCAAGGACATTAACAAGTCAAAAACAAAGTCAATCTTTATCTAATCTGACTAAGAGTGAGTATGATGATGATTTAGATACTTGAAAAGTTATTTTGAGATATAAAATAGAGTTTTTGAAAACTGACTCAAAATAATCGATTATTAAATATAATCGATTATTCCAGCAATAGGTGAAAAGGATGCCTTGCTGTAATAATCGATTATTTGTGAAATAATCGATTATCCCTGGAATCACTCTTTGGAATAATCGATTATCCTGCAAAATAATCGATTAATCTATTCTTGGTTGATTTCCAGAAATCATGAAGAACAAAATAATCGATTATCCTTTAAAACAATCGATTATCTAGTTCTGAAAATGTTATAAATAGTTTTCACACTTTGAAACTTCAGAACAGAGAATGAGTTAACAATCAAAAAGAGAAAAACGTTATTGTGAAGTCTTTTTTACCTTCTTGAAGTATTTTCATTGTGAAACCAAGAAGTAAAATTTTTTTTGAAATGCTTTGAAAAAGATCATCATCATCACATTCTTGGAAGAGAAAAATTGAGATTTGCTTCTGAATTCACAGTCTGATTTGTTTAGCTTCTAGGTGAATTCGTTCCTTTAATTCTTTGTGAATAATTGTAAATCTTGAGTAGGTGTCTCAAGTGGTAAGGAATTCTTGTAGTGGGTTTCTTCAAGAGGTGCTTTCTTGGGGTCAAGAAAGTGGTTATCTTGAATGTAGGAGTGTATGCATGTGTGGTATGCTTGTAAAACTTCTTCATTGAGATAGTGGAACAAATCTTCATCAAGTTATGATTGAGGACTGGATGTAGGTCACATGTGGAGTGGCTGAACCAGGATAAAAGACGTGTGCATTCTTCTCTTACCCTTATCTTTTACTTTTAGTAATATCTTGGGTGTGTGTTAAAGGGAATAATCTTGATTAACATGTTTGTATGCACAACATTGCTTTAAACTGAATCAAAGAGTTGCATATTGATTGTTCTTAACTTTGAACTTTATCAAAGATTAATCAAGAAACTTCTTTGAAAATTCATATTAGAAAAGTTTGAATTGAAATAAAGATCCTAAGAACTCTGAAAATTTTTAAAGTGTCATAGAATCCAACTCACCCCGTCTCTTGGATTGAGCCATTCTTTTCTAAAACCTAACACATTCTCTATACATAATCGATCCCCTTACTCAACTTTGATTTCAAAATCCATTTCTTTTGCAATGTTTTAAGCAAAATATCAATGGTGACTCCAAGAACCTTTTTCAAAACCATTGATGGAGGTTTAGTCCAGTTATTGGGAATTCCAATGCCGATGAGATTAAAAAATGGAAGACAAACAAGTCATCTAAAAGAACATAAATTTTTTAGGTCGGGTTCTGACAGGATCGAATAGAGATGTTCATCAAATCCATCCAATACCACCTAAGGAGAATCAACACTCAAGGTGATGTTGTTACCAAGACTAAGATTAAATACACTTAGGATGACTACAATACATTACAGCTCAACCCAAAAGCAATATACATTTTTTCTTGATCCTTGTCTAGAATAGAGTATAACAAGTTCTACAGTTGCATAACGACTAAGGAAATGTGTGATGTCATTAGGGTTACTCATGAGGGTACTGATGATGTAAGACTCAAGCAAGCAATTACACCTAAGAGACATTGTGAGTTGTTCTCCATGATGAAGAGTAAGTCCATAAATGAAAGGTTTTGAAGATTCCAAACAATTTTGAATGGGTTAAAATCCCTAGGAACTAAGTTCTCCAAAGCTTAGAATAAGTTCAAGATCTTTGACACTCTTCCTATGATCTTGGAGTCCAAAGCCATAACTATCTCAGAAGTTCATAACATAAAAAATCTCGCTTTTAATGAACTTCTTGGAGCTCTACGAGTTCATGATATTCATTTGAACAATAGAAATCATCCTAAAGCAAATGATATTATTTCTTTGAAGGGTGATGAGACTAGTAAGAGGAGAGAGAAAATGAAAACTCTAAAAGCATATTTAAGTCTATCAGATCAGATAAAAGTTATGAGAACTCGACAGATGATGAGACATCTCTTATGTATAAAGTTCAAGGACATGTTAAAGAGGAAAGAAAGATTGAAAAACTTTCACAAAAGGAAGGAAATATTCAGGAAGCCAAGTCAGACTAACAATAAGGAGGTTGTCTGTTATGAGTGCAAGAAGCCTTGTATATGAAGATTGACTACCCATCTCAAAAGGAAAAGATGGTCATCTAGAAAAAAGGAAAAAAAGAGTTTTATGGCCACCTAGGAAGATCTGGACAGTAGTAGGAGAAACAATTCAAATGATGAGAAGGCCATCATATGTCTCATGGTAGACACGAAGTCAACACTACTAACATAAAGGTAAAAACTAATTCTTCTTAATCAAATGATGATGAAATGTCTTATGAGACTCTCTTGGCTAACTCTCACATGATCTCCCTTGAGTGTAAACAAAAGGAAAAATAAAAAAACTCTTGAAATAAAATATTGAACTAAGAAAGAACATGTCAGACATAGTCGGAGAGATAAAGTCTCCCAAGGATAAGATCACCAGCTTTATTCCACTTGAGCTTATAACATTGGAAGTTGAAAACCTACAACTCAAGAAGGACCTAGCTAAGTTTGTTGATGAATCTTCTAAGTTGAACATGCTTTTAAAGCATAAAATGCTTTCATCTAACAAAAGTGGTTTTGGCTTTGACCTTGAATCAAGGACATCTCAAGCCAAACCCAAGATCTATTTTTGAAAAGCTAGTGGAAATGGAGATAAAACCCCAAGTAGACAAAAGAGTAAGACCAAGGGCATGGGGACTAACAAAAAAGAACCCAATAAAATCTAGGTACCAAAATCTCAAATAATCTTTGTTGCAAATATCCTTAATTGGAAGAAGAAAGAATTCACATTGGTACATAAATAGTAAATGCTCATGACATATGATGGGAGAAAGGTCTATGTTCCTAGACCACATGAAGGATTAGTCTCCTTTGGAAGAGGAAAAGGAAAAATCAAAGGTATAAGTAAGATAGGTAAAGACTTTATACCTATAGTGAGTAATGTTCTATTTGTTGAAGATCTAAAGTATAACCTACTTAGCATAAGTCAATTTTGTGATATTGGTTATACAATAGTCTTTGACAAAGATACATGTATAGTCAAGCAAGATGATGGATTTGTGTTTTTCGCTACTCAGAGAAAGAATAATCTATATAAGATTAATCTGACTAGTTTAAGCAAGCAGAACGTAACCTATCTAGTGTCTAGAGAAGATGAAAAAAAGTATTTGGCATAAAAAGCTCGAGCATGTCCATATGAAACATATTTCAAAAATAACCAAAATGAGTTTAGTGAAAGAATTTCCTAAGATCTCTTGGAAACTCATTTTCTCTACAAAGTGTGTCATAAGGGGACACAATGTCTTACATTCAAAATAGAATATTGTTAAGTCAAAAGATGATCTTAGATCCCTCAAGTTTTAATGATAACAAAAAAAAGGTTTTCTTTTTAAGCAAAGTTAAATATCTACAAAGATATTCTATATCAAATGAAATGTGAAAAATATATATCGTTTATAAAATGAAGAAATTTAGACGAAGCATATAGTCTGTCTCATTATAGTAAATGCATGCTTCTAGGTGACACTAACATTAAATTTTATTTAATGTTTTATTCCTTAATAGCTCAAACTAGAAAGAAATGTTGGAACTCTCAAAATCTAATAAAAAAGAAAAAGACAAAATATCCATTAGAAGCACACGCAAAATCCTAGATATCATAGATATAGCAAAAAAAAAGCTCTACAAAAGACTTCTCTGCATTGACTTCAACTACTCTACATTGACATTACTTTTAGCATGCCCATTTTAGAAGAAAATTATGATAAGTAGCTTGCTAGATCAAATAAGAAGTGAACGCCTTACTGAAAGGAATTTAATGCTTGAATTTAATGCAGCAATAGTAATCTCCAAGATCAACAAAGAAGTCAAACGAATCAACTTATGAAGAAATTATAAAATGATCAAGTCTTCAAACAACAATGCATGGACATGTACAAAGACATAGAGAAGTAATACACATTGATAAATTTGTATAGAGAAGCATACAAAATACACATAGTTGAAAAACTACAAAGAAGCATTTTCTTGTACATATTTCTCTGTAGATTACTTGTGCTTTCATTGTTAATTACATCACGTCTAGAAGATATGAAAAAAATATGTAATCATTCATTAGCTTGTTGTAAAAGTTGACCTTGGAGAAGCTTGTCTGAAAGAATACATAGTGTTGAGCCTGGAGAGGCTTGTGTGAAAGAATACTTAGTGTTGAGCCTAGATAGACTTTTGTAAAAGAATACCTGGTGTTAAGCTTGGAGAGGCTTGTTTTAAAGAATAATAAGTTTTGAGCCTGAAGAGACTTGTTTGAAAGAATACTTAGTGTTGAGCATGCAGAGGATTATTTGAAAGAATACTTAGTGTTAACCATGTAGAGGATTATTTGAAAGAATACTTAGTGTTGAGCCTAGAGAGGCTCGTTTGAAAGAATACTTGGTGCTAAGCTTGGAGAGGCTTGTTGTTCAAAGAACACTTGGGTAGTTACTTGAAGAGGCGAGTAAAAGACTACTTAGGATTGAGCCAAAAGTGGCTTGGTAAAAGAATACTTGTAACTTTATTAAAAGTTAGTGGAATTCAATCTGGTTGAATTGAGAACTGGACGTAGTCTCTATGGTTGAGACAAACCAGTATAAAAATCTCTAGTTCTTCATCTGACTCTTAACTAGCACTTTGCCTGCTAAGTTCTTATTCTCTTCATTGCTCAAAAGTGTGAGTTTTTTTAGATACACTACTCAACCCCCTTAGAGTGTGTTTTTTCTCCACAAATATTAATAATACTATTGCTGAACAAGACTCCCTATGAATTGTGGAGAGGAAGAAGACCCAACATTTCATACTTCCATCCTTTTGGATGTGAATGTTATATCCTAAACAATAAGGTTCAACTAGAAATGTTTGATTCCAAAGTGCACAAAGGTATCTTCCATGGATATTATGATACTTTAAAGCCTATAGAGTTTACAACTCTAGAACCTCTACAATAGAAGAATGTATTCATGTGAGGTTTAATGATTGTAGACACCCAATTTTGTCCAGACCCGTAAAATAATGAAATTAACTTCTACTCTAAAAAGAAGGAGCTCCCAAAGCATGAAGATGACACCATATGACACCAAGGGAGTTTGAAGCCAAAGAAAACTTGGTTTAGTAGCCTAGAACGGGTGGCCGTTCCAAACTACTAAAAAAACCCAAAAACCCTAGTTGAGAACGGGCCAAAACGGGTCATTCCAGTGTAGTTTGTTATGACATACGTTCAAATCTGGAATGGGCTATTTTGTCATCAGAGTGGGTCGTTCCATGTTCAAATTTAACTCATAACTAAAAGACCTAGAAAGGGCCATTCTAAATCCGAAACGGGCCACTCTGGTCAAGTCTGACGTCTATAAATAGTAGACTCAAGCATTGCTCCCAAGGCCAGAAAAATTGCTTCAAAATTCTAGATAGCTCAAAATCCCTTCTCTTCTCTCTTATTTTTGTATTTCTTGAGATCTTGTGAGGCAAATTGTAGTGTGGTAGGTAGCCAAAAAGCAGCTAAGAAGCCTCAAGTTGGAAGATCAAATAAGAGCTCAATTATGAGGTATTTCAATCAATATTCTTCTCTCCTCTATACATCTCACCTTGATAAATATCATCCTTAATCAACCATCATCATGTAGACTCTTCAAGAATAATTGTGTAAATTTAAATTTTTCATATGTAAATAACCTTTGATAAAATGGGATTTAATATTTAATTTCTTAATTCTTATTGTATTAATTTCATCTTAAGGGTACCAACTTAGGGCGTCGTGGGGTTGCTTAATACCTTCCCTACACGTAACTGACCCCTAAAACCAATTTTGGTTATTAAAGCCATCATTGAGTTTTTGAAAACCTTTTCTTTTCTAATATTTTGAGCAAAACATTGGTGGCGACTCCATGAATTCATTTTAAAAACTACTAATCAGGGATTAGTCTGGTCTCCGGGCATTCCCAAATTGGTGATATTTTTAAAAGGTAGCATAAACTATTTAATCGTAAGATCCAAAATTTTTGGGTTACGACAATGATGCACTACCGACTGATACAAAACTATCAAATCTAAAAAATTACTTTGTAGATTTGCATATTGAAAGAGATTAAATGAAGGAGCCAACCGTTACCAATTAGATGAAGGATTCTCCTAAAGGTTAGATGAATCAGTCAGACAAATCAACCATACCTTATATAGACTATAAGTTTGTCAACTATCATCCTCAAGATCGAACCTTAGATGATAAGATTAAAGGTGTAAGAACAAGATTTACTCTCAAAGACAATTCTTTATGTGATTTGGTTTCTAAAATAAAAACAAAGAACATAGACAAAGTATTAGAAGACAATGAATGGGTCATTGCCATGGAAAAAGAGCTCCATCAATTTGAAAGAAATGATGTCTGGACTCTAGTGCCAAAGCTAGAACACTAGAGTGTGATTGGAACTAGATGGGTGTTTAAAAAAAAAACTAGACGAACAAGGTAAAATGGTAAGAAATAAAGCTAGGAAGGTATTAGGACTATGTTAGCTTTTGCAGATGATAAAAACATAAAGATTTTTCAAATGGATGTAAATAGTGCATTTGTAAATGGAATAATTGAGGAGGAAGTGTGTTAAACAACCTCTGGCTTTCAAAAATCCTAATTTTAGAGAACAACTTAAAAGGCTCTTTAAAAGTCTAAAACAATCTCCTAAAGCTTGATATGAAAGACTAAGTACTTTTTTACTTAGTACTGATTTTGTGAGAGGTAAAGTTGAAACAACCCTTTTTAGAAAAAAGTCTAAAACATAGTTCAAATATATGTTAATGATGTAATATTTGGTGCTACTAATGATTTTTTTTGTGAGAATTTTTCAAAGCTAATGTGGATAGAATTTGAAATGAGCATGATGGGTGAGTTAAAGTTCTTCTTAGGACTTCAGATCAAGTAGAGAGTCAAACAAATTCTCATTCATCAACAAAAATACACTAAAAATTCAAAAGTTTGGGATGAATGATTGCAAGCCAATGTCTACACCCATGCATTCATCTATAAGTCTATCAAAAGACAAATCATGTAAACCAGTAGATCAAACGATCTACAAAGGTATAATTAGATCTTTACTTTACCTAATTGCAAGTAAACCTATCATCATATTTTGCGTCTATCTTTATGTTAGATTTTAATCTAATCCCAGAGAGTCACGTTTAAATATTGTTAAACAAATATCCAGGTATCCTGCAAGTTCCACTAACCTCTATTTGTTCTATGAAAGGAATAATAATTTTAAGTTAGAAGGATTCTATGATGCTGACTATGTTGGAGACAGAATTGAAAGAAAAAGTACAAGTGAAGCTTGTCAATTCTTGGGAAACTACCTCATATCTTGGGCAAGCAAGAAACATAACTCCATAGCTCTTTCAACTATAGAGGTAGAATACACCTCAACAGTTGTTGCTCACAACTTTTATGGGTCAAGTATCAATTAGAAGACTATTCTAGTCTTGAAAACAATATACATGTATTATTTGATAACACTAGTGCACATTGAAATAAGATCATTTCATTTGTGATTACGTAAAAAAAAGGGTTTTTGACATAAAATTTTTTGACATTGATCATCAATGTGTTGATATCTTTACAAAGGCTTAGTTGAAGAATGCTTTAAATTCATTAGAGATCATTTGGATCTAAAATATATGTCAGACTGAATATTACATGCATCATTTTACTTTGTATCATCTTACTCCATTGTATGTATCATCTAACTCACATCATCTTATTCATGTATGCCATTTTATTAATCTGACCCGATATTTGAACTGACATATCATCAGAGTTTTTGAAAAGATTTTAGGTGTATTTAAAGCTCATTAATGCTAAACATAATTAAATGCATTGCTTTTTGAGAAAGTAATGCATGGAGAGGTGGGAAAGACAAAGGTGCATCACGTCAGCACCTACTCATTGTCTACCAAACCATATTTGCTCAAACCTAGCCTCCACCTCTTAACACAACTTAATTGTTTCTCTCCACTCTAACACTTGCTCAAAATCCTTTAAATAAATCCATTTTTCATCTTTTTCCTAAAATTTATCTCAAGAAACACAAACCCTAAATTTCTAAATCACAAATGGCACCTAAAGTTGTTTCGTCTGGCCGTAAAGTACCTATGGAAGAGTACCTAGAATTTGCTTTCCTTCCTGCAAGACCATAATAATGTAGAAAATGCAAGATGAGGGCTACCTAGTGAAGACCTACCTCAACCATTCTAATTGGACACCACTCCCAGAGTTAAAGTGCTATTGGCACCATGCTCCTTACGCTAACCTCTAGGAAACTTCCATCTAGGAGCCATATTTCATTACTAGATGAGTTGACCAAACAATCATCCAAGTGAATCCCTTGATCATTGCAACAATCTCAAGTTGGAAGGAGGAAGGCGAAGTCTACTAGGGAGACTAAGAGTTAGCCATCAACTAAGACACAATAGATGCACTCATCTACTCAAATGGTCCGCGACCATTAGAGAGGAACAAGTTGAAGAAATTCATCCACGTAGTCAACCTCACTCTACTTAGTAAGATGTTCCATAACTTGCTCTTCAACACCTTTTTTCCAAGGTCAAAATCGAGAGATCATGTCTTTGACTTGGACAGGTTTTGCCTGTATTACCTAGTGTTGGGGAGTAAGATTAACCTGCCTAAGTTAAGCTACAATCACTAGAAGGCATACCTCTTGTAGCACGAAGAGAGCCCTCATATCCTATAGGATGCTATTTACAAAGGTCATCCAACACGTAAGGATCGACACTTCATCTCTCTCTGTTGACCCTAAAAAAGGTGAGGTATCAGTGACCACCTTAAGGAAAATAGGTATAGCCCATCTTTTCCCTTTAGTAAAGAGCCACCCTCTGATCATTAAGGAATAACTAATGAGGTAAGAGCCTCCTACAAAGAAGCCTGCTCTATGTTCCCAGGAAATTTGCCAAACCAAAATCCTACCCTCATCCTCCAAACCAACATCCAAAACCACCATCTCAAAACCCCTTAAAATACATGTCCATTAAACTTCATCTGACTTAGATGATAAGCCATTCATCCACCATCTTACCCACAAATCCTCCACCTCTAGCCTAGAAATCATCTCTCAACCTCCTCCGCCATTTAAACAACCATTGACCTTTTCATCTACATAACTATCCCAACCAAAACCCTAACCCTAACCCTAACCTCAACCTCAACCTCAACCACCTCAAAAAACCACCATACAACTTCTATCTACTTGCAAGCGATGCCCAGTGCGTGGCCTAAGACCAGCCCAAGCCTCCAAGGACATTAGAAGAAGAGCAAGTTGTGAAGCATTTGAAGCTTTAGTCTATTGAGGAATCGAAGCAACATGCCCTCAGAAAAAAGCTACTTTGACTACTTTAAAGGGTCAATAGTTGGAAGTTGCACTTAGTCTATCTCTTTTAGAGAACCCACTCTACCTTAAGTAGAGCACAAGATTGCCAAAAATTAGGTGTAAGAGCCACCTATGCTTCAGGCTAAGGAGGAACCCTAGACAATAGTTCAAAAGGCACCCAAGTTTTTTCTAAGGGGTTATCTAAAGGTCTTTCTCTAGCTGGTGAGGCTGATGTTGAAGCCTAGAGCTTCAGCTTGCCTGATCCATATAACATCCTTACCCTGCCATAGTTTCTAATCTTAGTGGAGCCTGTGTGTGAAATTTTTAATGCTACTTTGTCAACAGAGGTGATTCTCAATATTGAATCTCTCAATATTGATTATTCCATGGTGGAGCCAGACTAGATGGACTTAAAGGACTTCATCTCTACAGTGCCACCCTCTATACTATTTGAGTCTAATGATGGTATCACAGACTCTAAAGAAGCATGGGAGATGGAGCACCTCAAGGAGGAGATATCAACCAATAATTATCGGACTCCTCCCACCTATGACTCCAACAAACTCTCTTTTTGCTACAACTTCCAAGAGTATAAAGGGATGTGTCACAGCAGTGAACCCGACATTGTTATTCGCACCACTTCTAAGATGCAACCTGTTTGAATGGAGATCAACTTTGATTGTCCTCCTTGGCTGGATGGTCAGACCATGAGGTGATGGAGACCTCCCTTCCATGGTTGATAATGGTGTGTTGAAGAGGGTCACCTTGCCCATGATCTAGGCTCACCAAAGGGGAAAAGAGATGTGGACGTTAGGGTGAAAGATGGTTTTGGACGTAAAGATGATGAAGGGTGTAGGTGAGGTGTATGGATGCTCAAGTAGGTTGGCTCACTCCAAGTGAAAGGTGGAGGCCACTCTAGGGTTTCACTCTCCAAGGGTGGAGAATGGAGGTGGTTAGCCAAAGTTAACCTAGAGACTAAGGATAGGATTTGAGGCAAAGAAATGCTCTCTCAAATTCATATAATCCAAAGTATTTACATGATGCATAACCTAGGGTATTTATAGGAGTGGGAGACATCTAGGGTTGCATTTGGAGAATGCTTGGCCAAAATTCACAAGCCAAATGCACACCAAATGAAATGCAAATTAACCCTAGATGCAACTTGGTGGCCAAGGATGGATTCTTTGGGTTTACTTAGGCTACATCTAGGTGCATGATAAGACCATGCAACCTTTGCCCTCCACTTGGGCCTAAGCCTTTCTAACACCAAAAATAGGTCCAAGAACACCAAAAAAAATGCGTCACCTCCTAATTTAAAACCCTAGCCCAAAATTAAAACCCTAATCATCTAGAGCACCCCATAATACAAGGGTAAAATGGGAAATACAAAAGAAAATAAATCCTATGACTAAGATACCCAAAATACAAGGGTAAAATTGGAAAATGAAATAAACCCTATACTAATGAAGCTTAGGAGAGAATTAATACTCTATGATCATGAGGAGAGTGTCCCTTGGTGTGTGAGCTCCCTCCTCCTCTTCCACTCTCCTAGCCATGGACCTAGTGATGGGGCCCACATGTGTTCTCATGGATGGTCCTCCATCATTCCATCCTTCTTGAGAAGCATCTTTCCTCAGATTAGAATCTTAATCCATATCCTCAGCTCCTAAAAATGGTGTGAGATCACGTACATTAAAAGATGAGCTAATGCCATACTCAGAAGGAAGGTCTAATTTATATGCATTGTCATTTATTTTGTGAAGGAGTTGGAATAGTCCATCTCCCCTAAGGTTTAGTTTGGACATCCTTTGAGTGGGAAACCTATCCTTCCTCAAATGAAGCCAAACCCAATCCCCAACCTCAAAAGTGATTTTCTTTCTTCCTTTGTTTTTGTATTTGGCATACTTTTGTGTTTTCTTTTCAATTTGGCTCTTGATCTTCTCATGATATTTCTTAATAAAATATGCCCTAGATACTCCTTCTTTGTGAAACAAGGAAGGGGTATTAGGAAGGGGTAATAGATCAAGAGGAGTTATTGGGTTAAAGCCATATACAACTTCAAAGGGTGAAAGATTAGTAGTCTTATGGACTACTCTATTGTATGCAAAGTTTGACCATTCTAAAAAGATACCCCGCAAGAAGATAGAATCCATCAAAAGGATTTTGGAGATATTTGGTATAAGTGGCTTGGAAGTCTAAATCAAGCTTATACAATTCCTTTACATAATCAAAGCCAAGTATTTGTGTTCCTAAGGTGGAGAGCAAGGTATACCTCCTTGAAAGAGTGTCGACTACCACATTGCTCTTTCCCTTATTATATTTGATGATGTAGGGGAATTGTTCAAGATATTCCACCCACTTTGAATGCCTTTTATTCAACTTCCCTTGCCCTCTAAGATACTTGAGTGACTCATGGTCGGTGTGTATAACAAATTCTTTAGTCACTAAGTAGTGCTCCCAAACTTGTAGATCTCTTACGAGGGCATGGTAGACCCCTAAAATTGTCCGGGTCGGAAATAAGACTCGAAGACTCTCGAAGACCGAAGGAAAGTCAGCCGAAAGGACTCCTGGAAGACCCTAGGATGATTCTTCATAGGTTTAGAAGTCTTAGAGTAGCTTAAAATAAGGATGTGGGAGGATTGGAGCTCAATACGGCCTCCTAGAAGTTCAGTACGGCCGTACTGAACAATTTGAACTACAATACGGCCGTACTGAAACCAATACGGCCGTACTGAATTCAATACGGCCGTACTGTAGTTCAAAACTTCAGTACGGGCCGTATTGATGTCAGAGGCCGTACTGCGCCTCACTCCTATATATAGGACGTCATTTGGACGTCATTCCACACATTTGGACACTTTTTCCATACTTTTGGACCCTCTTGCTGAGTATTCTGGGGTTTTTGAGCAGTGTTCTGCCCTAGAAGTCTCTCCGAGAGCCGATCCGACAAAGTTCTTGAATTCTGAGCATTTAGCTTGAGGATTCGAACTAGTCGAAGGGAAATCTTTTTGATTTCCATAGTAAAAATTAATCTTTAGGGAAGGAGCGAGCAAGCGTGTAGTGGGAAGGAGCGCCAAAAAGCCTCCTAACGTCTGTTTAAATATATAAAAGCACGCTTCAAAGGTTTCTTTTCCAAATCCCTTCTTTTACCGCTTTCTGATTGTTGCATTGCATATTTAGAATTTTCATCATGTAAATATTCCGCTTATAATCGTTTCTAATAAATAGGGGTAATTTAGTAATTTTACATTGTTATTTATGAAATAATCCGTCATAGGGAACCCGAAAGGGGCATTGTGGGGTGCTAACACCTTCCCCGCACGTAACCGACTCCCTTACCCAACTCTGGTTGTAATGGCCAAGGTTGATTTGCGAAAATCAATTGCCTTATCCCTTTTTCCAATGTTTTGAGTAAAACATTGGTGGCGACTCCAAGAACCCTTCTTTTTGCGAAAACCACTAATCCATGGAGGGTCCCGCTTGGGATTAACATGGATTGGTGAATCATTTAATAAAATTGTTAGTTCGATGAGGTCTCAGTTTGAGAATAAGTCGTTCTAACAATCCATCATTTTTCAAAACTTAAAAAGAGTCCAACCATCGTCGCGAATGCCAAGGTCCGTTTCGGCGGGGTGGCGACAGATGGCGACTCCACTGGGGAAGCCTCGAGAGTCAGTCCCATTTAGTGATGGATTATTTCTAAAATGATAGTTTAAAATTACTTCATTACCCCTCACTTGTATGATAATATGTTTTTCCTAATTGGCTTTAATAACTGTTGGATGTTTAAATTTTCGCAATTGGTTGAAATATAAACTGCACACAAACCTTTGCACACAACAGTTCCCTCTATACCCGGGGGCATGAGTGGAAAGCCATAGGGAGTGGATGTTAGTACGGCCGGTTGTCGAATGGGTCTATAGGTGCCCGTAGACCGTTGTCGGAAAACATCACTCAAGGTGAAAATCATGAACTCGAGTCCGACAGTGCGTTGGAGCTTTCCATCGACTTACGACGAGAGGAATTGGGTCCCTATAATGGGGGCACCTTGGGGGCCTCAGACCAGTGAGAACAGTTAGAACCTCCTTGAATATGCACTTTTCTGCAGGATACCCCTACCTCGTGATTCGCTCGTGACTGTTCGTGGATGAGTGACCGACCCCCGAACCCAATTCTGGTTATCAAGACCATTATTGGATTCCTTTTTAAAAATATTTTCTTTTTCCAACGTTTTTGAGTAAAACATTGGTGGCGACTCCATGAACCTATTTTTAAAACCATTAATTAAGGATTAGTCTGGTGTCCGGGCATTCCTTAATTGATGAGATTTTCAAAAGGATGTTTAAACCATTAGTTGCGAGATCGGAAATTTTCGGGTTGCGACAAGAAACACATCTCAAGTAACCTAGGCAAAAGTTAGGACGAAGCAGCATCCCGAGCTGAAAACTGAAAGGCGGCTCGAGAAGATCATTTAATCAATATGCAATCCCAAGTCATCACTTAACTTTGAAGGAAATAATAAGCTAACGCAGAAAATTATTTCCTCACTTTGAATGTGCTTGTTCATCAGCCTAAACCACTAGCCTACCTCGGCCAGCCATTCTTCTATAAACCGATTTTGAAAAAAATCCTTTCTACCAAAACTCTTACAAAATATATATATATATATCCTCTTCCTTTCTTTCCTCTTGACCTATATGGAATTAAGATAAATTTGAGAGATACACGGAGTATGCACAGTGAACACTCACAAGGAGAAGACGGAGGTGTCCTAGAACAGAGTCTAGGTACACCTAATCTAAGGGCTAACATATCATATCTGGTACAAGCGAGAGGGCTGAACTACACAAACCTTAGGTTCAAGAAGAAACACTGAATTCGACAAGGCTAAAGGATAACAATCCATATCATTGATCAATGCGCATAGATTAATTTCTTGAAAGTAAAAATAAATTTTCATTTTAAGCATTAACATAAAAGCATCATTGGATAACATGCATATGGCACAAGCGTGCACAAAAGGGTATAAGTTTTATTTAAAAATAAATAAAATCCAATCCATTCCTGTTTCACATTTTATTTTACATTCTTGCATTCTTTGTGTGTGTCTATCCATCCCTTGTCGGAGGAATCAAGAGGCCGAAGCACTCGTAAAAAAAGATCAACAACTAGACAGTGCCTTAAAGCCAAGGTCATGTCAAAAAGCATAGCCCCAACAAGGGCATTCCATACAAGTGGTTTCATATAGCCACCAAGAAACAAAAGACATGTCAACAGCAAGACGGGATAGAACCGGAAGAGGAAGAATAATCAAGTCCACAAGCATGAAGAGCCAATCACGCCCTACTCCTCAATTGAATGAAGGATGATTTAAGAGAATGCCAAGACTAGGAATGGTTTCCTTACCAAAGACAGGAGTGACTTCCAAAATAATACTCGTCAATAAATAAGAAAATAACATCATTATGGGATGGGATCCCTCCACCAATGATGATAACAAAAGATAAAATAGAAAAAGGCAAGCTTCATACATGTTAAAAAGCCGAAGCATTTAGAAAAATAGCAGAAAAAGGAAAGCTTCAAATATGAAAAAGCCAAAGCTAAGAAAACAAAATTTAGAAAAAAAAAACCTATTACAAGCAGACGCTTGGAGAGGCATCACAATACTCACATGGCAGGGGCAACACAAGAATCCCTATCATCCATCTATCTCTGCCCACCAACATAGAGGCACATCAAACATCTCCTGCCTATTCACTTAGGGGCAGTCTTTCATCCCACAACACCAACAAAAAGACATCAAGTACAAGATCGGAAAAGGTTGCTAGATCCTCAAAACTAGTACAAGATCAGTAAGGGTTGCTAGATTCCCAAAACTAGTACAAGATCAGTAAGGGTTGCTAGATCCCTAAAACTAGTACAAGATCGGTAAGGGTTGCTAGATCCCCAAAACTAGTACAAGATCAAAAAATGTTGCTAGATCCTCAAAACTAGTACAAGATCGGTAAGGGTTGCTAGATCCCCAAAACTAGTACAAGATCAGTAAAGGTTGCTAGATCCTCAAAACTAGTACAAGATCGGTAAGGGTTGCTAGATCTCCAAAACTAGTACAAGATAAGTAAGGGTTGCTAGATCCCTAAAACTAGTACAAGATAGGTAAGGGTTGCTACATCCCCAAAACTAGTACAAGATCAGTAAGGGTTGCTAGACCCTAAAACTAGCACTTGGCCAGTTGAAGCCCTAAATATCAGTCCAGCCTGGAGAGGCTGAGCTCAGAATATACTCCCTTTTTAACAAGCTACAAATAAAGGAACACACTATCATGAAGCAAGCAAAAGTAGTAGGATGCATCGACCTCAAAACTAGAAGCCTAGATGTTTCGGTTTACCATCCTTATCACCCGATGGAGCATATAAACCAACACTCAATTGCTCTTAGGGACAAGGATACAGGTAAACACCATCTACCCGAAGGAAACGGTGTGGGGGGCATCTACACTATTGAAGTAAAGGAGAAGATTCAGACACAGCTGTCGCCACCGGCCCAAACGGGCTTTCGGCATTCGCGAAGGATGGTTGGACTCGTTTAATTGTTTAAAAATATGGATTGCTAGAATGACGTATTCTCAAACTGAGACCTTGTCAAACGAGCAATTTTATTAAATGATTCACCAATCCGTATTAATCCCAAGCGGGACCCTCCATGGATTAGTGGTTTTCGCAAAAGGAGGGTTCTTTGGAGTCGCCACCAATGTTTTACTCAAAACATTGGAAAAAAGGATAAGGCAATCGATTCAAAAATCGACTTCGGCCATTACAACCAGAGTCGGGTAAGGGAGTCGGTTACGCGTGGGGAAGGTGTTAGCACCCCACAGCGCCCCTTTCGGGTTCCCTATGACAGATTATTTCTAAAATAACAGCGTAAAATTACTAAATTACCCCTATTTATTATAAGCGATTATAAATTAACTATCTACATGATGACAGTTAAATATACAAACAGAAAGCAGTAAAAGGAAGGATTTTAAGAAGAAAACCTTTGAAGCGTGCTTTTATATATTTCGTAAAACTGGGAAGCTTTTTGGTGTTCCCTCGCTCTACAAGCCCGCTCGCTCCCTCCTATAAAATTTTGACTACGGAAATCCGGAGGATTTCCCTTCGACTAGGTTCGAATCTCCAAGCTAAGTGCTCGGAATTCCAGAACTTCGTCGGATCGACTCCCAGAGAGATTTCTAGGGCAGAACACTGCTCAAAAACCCCAGAATACTCAAGGAGGGAGTCAAAACTGAGTGAAAAAGTGTGGAATGACGTCCAATTGACGTCATATTTATAGGGAATAGGCGCAATACGGCCTACAGGGGCAATACGGCCGTATTGAAATTTTTGAACTTCAATACGGTCGTATTGAAGTTCAATACGGTCGTATTGAAATTCAGAAATTTCAATGCGACCGTATTGAGTTCGCTGCGGGTGTATTGAAGTGTCAATACGGTCGTATTGACTTAAGTACGGCCGTATTGAAGTTTCAGAATCTTCAATACGCCGTATTGAGTTCACTACGGCCGTATTGAAGCTTCAATACGGCCGTATTAAGTTCAGTACGGCCGTATTGGGCTTCATTCCCTCCACTTCCTTATTTTTGAGCTATCCTAAGACCTCTAGACCTACAGAGAACCCTCCTAGGGCCTTCCAGGAGTCCTTCTGGCTGATCTTCCTTCAGTCTTCGAGAGTCTTCAAGCTTTATTTCTGACCCGGACAATTTTAGGGGTCTACAGCTGCCCCCCCTTTACTTAGTCGGACGGCCTTTTGGTGTATCGGCTGACAAGTAAAGGAGTTGACCCAATTGTCCGGGTATTGTGCCGACCTTCTGACTTGTAGCGTCTTCCGGTGGAAAAATGTTGAGTAGCCTCTCCAGGTGGGTGCATACCTCGACGCTTCTGACATCCTCGGTAGCTGAGTTTACCTTCTCCAAGGTCAACTTCACTCAACGCCCGAGCCGGAAGTTGGACATCAACGCGCCTCTGATGACGCTGATGGTTGAGTACCGCCTCTCCAGGCTTAGCTTCACTCTTTGTTCGAGCCGGAAGCTAAGCACCTTTGTGACGACGGTGAGCGGTGTGAGTTTTGCCTCTCCAGGCCTTGCTTTGCTTGTTGCCCAAGCTGGAAGCTGTAAGTACCGTCTCTCCAGGCTTAGCTTCACTCTTCGTTTGAGCCGGAAGCTAAGTACCCTTGTGACGACGGTAGCAGTGTGAGTTTCGCCTCTCCAGGCTTAGTCTCGCTCTTTGTTCGAGCCGGAAACCAAGCACCTTTGTGACGACGGTGAGCGGTGTGAGTTTTGCCTCTCCAGGCCTTGCTTTGCTTGTTGCCCAAGCTGGAAGCTGTAAGTACCGTCTCTCCAGGCTTAGCTTCACTCTTCGTTTGAGCCGGAAGCTAAGTACCTTTGTGACAACGGTAAGCGGTGAGTACCCCTTTTCCAGAGATAGCTTCGCTCATTGCCCGAGCCGGAAGCTGCATACCTCCGTGTTTGTGACAACGGGGTAGCGTGAATATCTCCTTTCTAGGGATTCGTGATGATTTTGTCTCCACAGTCCACGATGCTGCTTCGACGGTTGTTTTTTGACTTTGTGCCACTAAGGGCTGGATAACGCAGGGATCCGTCTAGGGGATGTGCAGTTACTCATAGGTTCTTGTGTCCCAACTTTCCATTGCGTAGTTGGTTCCCACTGGGGAATTTCTGATTCCTTTGGGTGCAGACACAAAGATGCTCTTTCTGATGTGAGCGGTGCCTTATGATTGGCTGACGTCCTTTCGACGTTGGTGGAGTATCCCGGTTATCCTTGTTCGGGTGTCTCTTTTGGTTTTCTGATTTTGCTGCCTCTGTGTAGGCTGTTATCCACTGGGGGATTTTGTCGTTGATTTTGATTAGCCTCTTCTGTTAGGCGTATCAGCTTGACGTTCAATGATTGGCTGAGAGCCAGATTCCACTTGGGGAATGATTATTGATTTTTTTATTTTTTCTCCTTCTGCAGGGATGCCTCTTGAGTAGGCGACTGGGGATTTGGGGATCTTATGTATCCCAGAGTATTATTTAGGAAGCCTCTACAGGCTTAGCCTCACTCGACACTTGAGTTGGAGAGCTATCTTCACTGAGGAAGTTTAAGTCCTTTGACTTGGATATTCTGTTTGGGTGATCGTACTTCCATTGGGAATGTCGTCGATCTTGCTTTGATAGCTCTTGCTGGGGATTTTGAGTCCAAGAGCGTGAGTTGAGGTTTCTCTGGGGAGTATTATTTCTGCGAGCCTCTCCAGGCTCAGTTATTCTGCATACTGTGGAGGATGTGGAGTATTATTTTGGTAAGCCTCTCCAGGCTTAGTTATTCGGTTCAAACTGTTTGTTGGATTTTCTATATCCTTGCCTTTTTTCATTTTCGGCTTTTTCTGTATTTTGCCTTTTCTTCTGATTTGGCTTTTTCTGTATTTTGCCTTTTTTATGTTTTTGGCTTTTGCTGTACAGAAATTAAAAGTGCTAAAGAAATTAAATTCAGTTATTATGAGAGAGTATTATTTCGGCGAGCCTCTCCAGGCTCAGTTATTTTGTAGGAGTATTATTTCGGCAAGCCTCTCCAGGCTCAATTATTCTAAAGGAGTATTATTTCGACAAGCCTCTCCAGGCTCAATTATTCTGTATGACGAGGGAGTATTATTTCGGCGAGCCTCTCCAGGCTCAGTTATTCTGAGAGTATTCTTTCGGCAAGCCTCTCCAGGCTCAGTTATTCTGAAAGAGTATTATTTCGACAAGCCTCTCCAGGCTCAGTTATTCTGTGGGAGTATTGTTTCGGCAAGCCTCTCCAGGCTCAGTTATTCTGAGAGTATTCTTTCGGCAAGCCTCTCCAGGCTCAGTTATTCTGAGAGTATTTTTTTCGGCAAGCCTCTCCAGGCTCAGTTATTCTGAGAGTATTTTTTTCGGCAAGCCTCTCCAGGCTCAGTTATTCTGTATGACGCTGTTGATTTTCTGAATCTTTGCATTTTGTTTGCTGCTGTCATACACAAGCAATTTTTCTATTTTTTCTATTTTATGCAATTGCCTCATGATGAGGTCTTTGAATGTGCAATTAATTGTGCGCGATGCACAAAATGCAAGTTTAATTTATTTTATTTTTTGGAAAAAATGAATGGCTTCCCCTATCCTCTTCTTCTTGGAGGAATTTTGTCATTGATGTGAGGGAGGATTTCTGTTATTGCCAATACGGCCGTTATTCATTTCAGTATGCCCGTATTGAATTGAAAATTTGTTCATAACCCTAATTTTGGTACGGGCATACTGAACACGATACGGGCGTATTGTTTTCTGAAGTTTATATATTTTTTGTTTTTTCAATAAACAGAGAATAAGTGATCTTCCAGTACACCTATCATCTGTATGCATGTATGCAGTATGATGCACCTAATTCTATTTGATTCTTTTTTCAAAAGAATTAACCGATGCGTTTTTGTGTTTGGATTTTGCCATTCCTCCAGACGGACTGTGCTCTGCCGATTTCTGTTACCGAGGAATGATGCATATTTGATTTTGGTGTCATCAACCAAATGATTCTTCCCTTTCTTTAGAAGATGTGTCAACCCTCCTATTGACCACTATATCTCCATGTTTCCACTAGATTATTCAAAAATCGTTGGGACAAGAGAGAAAAGAAGGAAAGGATATATATTTTCAAAAGTTTGTGTTTTAGAGGGGATTATTTTATTTTTGAAAAATGGATTTTGTAAGAATGGCTGGCCATTGGTAGGCTTATTGTGTTTAGGCTTGTTTGATTAAACACTTATGAAGTTAAGCACACCTTTATTAATGATTGTGCTTTTGACAACTTGGATAGCTTTTCTTGAGCCCCTTGTTGAATTCATTTGATGGTACCATCATGGATTTATTTTGTTTTTCTGTTTGTCCTTATTTTTGCCTAAAACCCCCTTTTGTGGCGTTTTAGCGGACCTTTGTTTTTTGTTCATTTTTGTAACCCTAACTTTTGCCTAGGTCACCCTTTTGTGGGATTCCTAGCGGGTCTTTTGCTCTTATTTTTGCGCAGTCCCCTTTTTGGGTTTCCTGCCGAGCTTATTATCTTTAGGATTTCTTTTATCCATGATGGCACTTATTGATGCCAAGAAAAGGTGCTCCAAGCTGTCATGCACACTTCCACATAAAAATGATGCGGGTTTATTGATTATTAAGACGATTTTAACCTCACTTATGTTCATTCAAACAGGGTTAAATAATGTGGTTTAGAATTTTATTGCAAGCAAGAAAAGAAGCAATAAGAAATTAATGAAGAATGATTTTATTATAATCGCAGCGGAAACATGTGCCCTATCGAGGCTCGGGGGTCGGGCTGTCCCCGAGGAGTGATCTCTAATAGTCACTGAGTCTATACATCCCTATTAGAAGGAAAAGGACACTTGATGACGACAGCTGGCCTTGACGTTTGTGAACCAGCCTTCCTAAAGATCTGGCTTAAAGAACGTCGAGAAGGATCTTGATTCCTCTTCGTTCTTTGATCTTTAATAGGGTTGTATCCTAACCCTTGTTTCCCCGGATTGTCCTTGATAATGGGTAGCTCCGGGATTCCTTGGGAGTACTTGCCTAATCCTTGTCCTGGCAAGTATCCGTTCTTTGTGAGCATATGAGCTACCTTCTTCATTTCTCGGGGAAACGTTTCAACATTGGCAATTTCCAATGCTTGGAAGGCGGTTTCCAAAGCTTCCTCTGCTGCATCCACATAAGGTATGTTGGATGGCTTGCTGATGAGTATGTCATCTTCAGCTTGTACAGTCACCAGTTTGTCACCCACTATGAACTTGACTTTCTGGTGGAGCGTAGAAGGAATAGCTTTTGCATCATGAATCCAAGGTCGGCCAAGGAGACAGCTGTATGTTGGAGTAATGTCCATCACTTGAAATTCGACGTTGAAGATAGTGGGTCCAATTTGGATTGGAAGATTGATCTCTCCCACCACTTCTCTTTTAGAACCGTCGAAAGCTCGGACGATCATGTTGCTCGGGCGCATTTGGATTCCCTTGATTGCCAATTGCTTGAGCGTTCTTTTTGGCATTACGTCCAAGGAAGATCCATTATCTACCAAGACTTTTAGCGATGTGATACTCCTTGCACTTTATAGAGATGTGCAAGGGCTTGTTGTGGTTTGATCCCTCGGTGGGGATTTCTTCATCGATGAAGGTGAGGTGATCATTAGCCGTGATATGACTAACAATCCCCTCAAACTTGTCTTGGGAGATAGTGTGCGACACGTATGCCTCGTTCAAGACTTTCAACAGAGCTTGCCGATGCGGTTCGGAGCATAGGATCAACGACAACAGAGTAATCTTTGCTGGCGTCTTATGAAGTTGATCCATGATGGAATACTCGCTCTGTCGGATATATTTTAACAGCTTGTCTGTCTCCTCCTCGGATTCCTTATTTTCCTCGGTTTTTTCCTCTTTTTCTTTCCCTTTATTCTTGGGAGTTTTGTCATGAAGATCTTCGGGAGTGTAGATCCTGCCACTCCTAGTCATGCCCCCAAGTCCAGCGATGTTGGAGATATCGCTGTCGACAGAAGAGTGGATGTCGTATATCCACGGCACAGCCTTATTTGATTTGTAAGGGAAAGGCCTTGGGACTGTGATCCTTAATGGTGTCGGACCTTCCCCTTTATTCGTCTTGATTACCAACAACGGAGTTGATGTGCGCTCGATTGGCACGGTTGTTGGCTTACACGAACGGCGTGCGATCCATTCTTTGAACATACGCATCGACTAATCCTTTCTTTTTATTAATGTTTATTAATGGATTACTAGGAGAGATGTATGAATGACTCCTAGATCCCTCCATGATCTATATGCATGATATGAGATGATGGCGATGAATATGCATGCATTGTGTTTATTGAACTAAGCATTATCATGTTTTCGGGATGTCCCTAAGATGATGCATGATATTGCTTGGTTTGGATAAATAACCCTTTTTTCTTTTTTTGGGTATTTTTATTTATTATATTTTTTGTATTTTTGGGTGAAAAGGGAAACTACCTATATGAATGTAATGAAGGTAGATGTTAACACCGTATAATGGAAGATTCTTATTCCTATTTATTCTTATTTTTAAAAGAATAGGAATGTTGTATGTTTAAAGAAATGCAATGTATGCTCAAACAATTTCACATAAACAATGCACAAACAATTCACTCATCCACGAACAGTCACGAGCGAATCACGAGGTAGGGGTCTCCTGCAGAAAAGTGCATATTCAAGGAGGATCTAACTGTTCTCACTTGGTCAAAGGCCCCCAAGGTGCCCCCATTATAGGGACCCAATTCCTCTTATCGTAGGTCGATGGAAAGCTCCAACGCACCGTCGGACTCAAGTTCATGGTTATCACCTTGAGTGATGTTTTCCGACAACGGTCTCGTAGGCTCCTATAGACCCATTCAACCGGCCGTACTAACATCCACTCCCTATGGATTACCACTCATGCCCCCGGGTATAGAGGGAACTGTTGTGTGCAATGGTTTGTGTGCAATTTTTATTTCAAACAATTGCGGAAATTTAAACAAACAACAGTTATTTAAAGCCAAATATATAAAGCATGTTATCATACAAGCAAGGGGTAATGAAGTAATTTTAACTATTATTTGTTAAAAATAATCTGTCACTAAATGGGACTGACTCTCGAAGCTTCCCCAGTGGAGTCGCCATCTGTCGCCACCGGCCCAAACGGGCTTTCGGCATTCGCGAAGGATGGTTGGACTCGTTTAATTGTTTAAAAATATGGATTGCTAGAATGACGTATTCTCAAACTGAGACCTTGTCAAACGAGCAATTTTATTAAATGATTCACCAATCCATATTAATCCCAAGCGGGACCCTCCATGGATTAGTGGTTTTCGCAAAAGGAGGGTTCTTTGGAGTCGCCACCAATGTTTTACTCAAAACATTGGAAAAAAGGATAAGGCAATCGATTCAAAAATCGACTTCGGCCATTACAACCAGAGTCGGGTAAGGGAGTCGGTTACGCGTGGGGAAGGTGTTAGCACCCCACAGCGCCCCTTTCGGGTTCCCTATGACAGATTATTTCTAAAATAACAGCGTAAAATTACTAAATTACCCCTATTTATTATAAGCGATTATAAATTAACTATCTACATGATGACAGTTAAATATACAAATAGAAAGCAGTAAAAGGAAGGATTTTAAGAAGAAAACCTTTGAAGCGTGCTTTTATATATTTCGTAAAACTGGGAAGCTTTTTGGCGTTCCCTCGCTCTACAAGCCCGCTCGCTCCCTCCTATAAAATTTTGACTACGGAAATCCGGAGGATTTCCCTTCGACTAGGTTCGAATCTCCAAGCTAAGTGCTCGGAATTCCAGAACTTCGTCGGATCGACTCCCAGAGAGATTTCTAGGGCAGAACACTGCTCAAAAACCCCAGAATACTCAAGGAGGGAGTCAAAACTGAGTGAAAAAGTGTGGAATGACGTCCAATTGACGTCATATTTATAGGGAATAGGCGCAATACGGCCTACAGGGGCAATACGGCCGTATTGAAATTTTTGAACTTCAATACGGTCGTATTGAAGTTCAATACGGTCGTATTGAAATTCAGAAATTTCAATGCGACCGTATTGAGTTCGCTGCGGGTGTATTGAAGTGTCAATACGGTCGTATTGACTTAAGTACGGCCGTATTGAAGTTTCAGAAACTTCAATACGCCGTATTGAGTTCACTACGGCCGTATTGAAGCTTCAATACGGCCGTATTAAGTTCAGTACGGCCGTATTGGGCTTCATTCCCTCCACTTCCTTATTTTTGAGCTATCCTAAGACCTCTAGACCTACAGAGAACCCTCCTAGGGCCTTCCAGGAGTCCTTCTGGCTGATCTTCCTTCAGTCTTCGAGAGTCTTCAAGCTTTATTTCCGACCCGGACAATTTTAGGGGTCTACAACAGCAAGCGACATGGGGCATTCACATGGATCTTGAAGCCTAGATGTTTTGGTTTACCATCCTTGACACCCAACAGAGCATACAACCCAACAATCAGTTGCTCCAAGGGACAAGGATATAGGGAGCTTCTTCTCGAAGACTGAAGATCAGGTGTACAATTTGTCAACCTTGTTACCCAATAGAGTACGCAACCAATTCTCAACTACTCTAAAGGGTGAGGATACGAGCAAATACACTTATCCAAGAGAAACAACACAGAAGCACCAAAGAGATAAAGAGAAGACCCGGACGAAATGTCTACGTCTTTACTTGCCTTTGGAAAAGCAACACATTACTATTCTAAAGGACAAGTAAAGAGGGGCAGCTGAAGATACCCAATTTCGTCTGGGGGCATACAAACAAAGAAATGGACCTTTGTTAGGAAGGGAAGGAGTTCCTGAAGCATGCAAACAATGAGATAGGACATTAGAAGGCCTAAAGCCCAAATAAATTGGTTTTAGTGGCCTAGAACGGGTTGTTCCAAAATCAGAACGGACCGTTCCAATTCATAAAAAAGGCCTAAAAGCCTAGTCTGGAACGAGCCGTTCCAAAATCAGAACGAGCCATTCCAAACCAGGCAAAAGGCCTAAAAATAATAGGCTGGAACAGGCCGTTCCAAAATCAGAATGGCCCGTTCCAAACCTAAAAAGGGTTAAAAAAACCTTAACCGAAACGGGCCGTTCCAAAACTGGAACGGGCCGTTCTGATATATTAAAAGGAGCCTAAAATTTGTACCCAGAAGGGGCCATTCTCATTTCAGAACGACCCGTTCTAGGGTGCAAAAATAATACACAATGTTCGGATCTGGAACGGGCCGTTCCGATTCTAGAACGGGCCATTCCGGCCCACGCCTAATGCCTATAAATAGAAATCTCGGCCACAGTTCTCAAGGAACCTCCAAAATTTTGTCCAGCACTCCTTAGAGCTCGAAATTTCTCCCTTTTTTTTCTCTCTCTCTCCTATTGTATTTCTTGAGTATTGTGAGGCAATTGTAGTGTGAAAGGTTGTCACAAAGCACCTAAAACCTCTATAGTTTAAGATCCAATAAAGCTTGTTACGAGGTATTACTCATCAATCTCTTGTTCTATCTTTCTCTTTTTTTATTTTACATATTACTATAATAAACGTAATTATGTAGATATCTTAGGGGTTCGCCGTGTAATTTAATTTTCATGTAAATAATCATTAATAAAGGGGATTAAATATTTATACTATTAATTCTTATTACGTTATCTTCATCATAGGGTACCGATTTAGGGCGTTGTAGGGGTGCTTAATATCTTCCCTACACGTAACCGACCCCCGAACCCAATTCTAGTTATCAAGGTCATTATTGGACTTTTAAAAATATTTTATTTTTCCAATGTTTTGAGTAAAACATTGGTGGCGACTCCATGAACTCATTTTTCCAAAACCATTAATTAAGGATTAGTCTAGTGTCCGGGCATTCCTTAATTGATGAGATCTTTAAAAGGATGTCTAACCATAGGTCGCAAGATCAGAAATTCTCGGGTTGCGACAAGGCTTAGGCCCAAGTAGAGGGCACCTAGGTTGCATGGTCTTATCATGCACCTAGTTGAAGCTTAGTCAAACCCATAGATTCCATCCTTGGCCACCAAGTAGCATCTAGGGTTAATTTTGGTTTCATTTGAAGTGCATTTGGCCTTGGATTTTTGGCCATGCACTCCCCAAATGCAACCCTAAATTCTCCCTCCCCTATAAATACCCTAAACCATGCACCATGTAAATAATTTAGATTATATGAATTTGAAAGAGCATTTCTTTGCCTGAAATCCTTTCCTTAGTCACTAGGTTATTTCAACTAACCTATTTCATTCTCCACCCTTGGAGAGAGAAACCCTGGAGTGGCCTCCATCTTCACTTTGGAGTGATCCAACCTACCTTGAGAGCACCCCCACCTTCACGCCCAAAATCTTTTCACCATAAACATCCACCTCCATTTGAAGACTAGCTTCCCCCCTTGGTGTGCCTTGATCCTTGGGCAAGGACTCTCTCCCTTGAATCCTTCTTCATCCATGGAAGGGAGAACTCCATCAGGGCCTATAACAAGGTCCGTGGCTAGGAGAGTAGAGGAAGATGAAGAACACACCACACCAAAAGCCATGATCATCATGTGTGTGAATTTTGGACCCTCTGCTTAGTTTTTTGGTTTCCTTTCCTATTTTTCCCTTGTATTTTAGGGTATATTAGATATTAGGATTTTATTTTGTGCTTTTATTTAGCCTTTGTATTATGGGGCAAAATTATGAAGTTAGATGAGAAACACATAGAAGGGGGGGTTGAATATGTGAACAAAGAAATTTTAGAATCTGCCCGTTGCAAGTGTCGATTGTAGCAAATATAGTCGTTCATCACTAGTTCAATCTTCTCATTTAATGCTTGAGTGCTTGTATTAAATGTTGTTTCCTATGATAGACCTTGCGTAAAGTCTTTTTTGCCTTGGTAGTAGTGTCTAAATTTAGTAGAGACCTAGAAACCATTTTGTCCTTTTCTGGTCACATAACTGTAGAGTGTTGTCCATTTCAGAAAAAGTAATTTACTTTTTCTGACACATGCATGCTTTTGCTTTTGCATGCTTTTCTTCTTCTTCTCTTTGATCACGCGTTTTACGTTGAGATCTTTTGTGTGGTTGTAGACGATGCCTTGATTTGTCCTGTGAGACTTGATGCTTCGTATGCTTTTATGGGAGTCTTCGCCTGCGTCTAGTAATCGATGTGCATCTCAAGCCTTGACTTTCTTCTAAGCATTAGTCATTAATGCTTTGACTTTCTTTTGATCTGGTCAACTTGTATATGAATAGACTTTCATTTTCTTCCGAAATGCTTATTAGTCTGTACTATTCTTCATCTAATTTTATTGACTTCCATTTTTGTTTGACCAACTTCCGTTGGAGTTTTTTTGCTTTGACTTGTGTTTGTTTGATGCTTGAAGCTTTGTTTTGACTTTTCTATATAAAGCTTTTGTCTGTCGTCTTGTATCGTCTGATGGATATGCTTGTTCTTCATTTTTCCTGTACTAATGTTTTTCTGAAATAATGGCACACTTGTTAGAAATAACAACATATATTATATTTGTCATATCCAAAATCTTACTTGGAATTTCTTCGTCTTCATCTGACTTAACAATCTCCCTTTTTTTGAAGATGACAAATATAATTGATTAAATAGTTTCAAATAAACATAGTAACATAATCATCATAATCATAATCATTTAAGTGGCTGCGTTATAGCAAGGCTATACTCCCCCTTAGTGTATGCTCTCCCCCTTAGTGGATTGACTCTTATTTGATTAATTCTTTTCAATTTCTCCCCCTTTGTAATCATAAAAAAAAATTATAGACGATATACTAGGCGAGATAAGGCACTAAGGGAAATATGGAACATATTAATATATCAAGAGTATAACGCAGAACGCTTAGATATTAGGACAATAAAAAATTTATTAAATGGAATAGTGAGTTTACACAAAAAAAAATACATTCAAAAGAAAGAAATTACAATTAATTTCCCTCCTCTTCACATTACTAATCTTGCACATGCTATTCTTTCTTCCCAAAATGATCATCAAGATGAAGGTGGATCCTTGGAGAGCTTAGATGCAATCAAGTTGAACAATTTGTCAAACTCACTGTCCAGATCTGCTTTGAACATGTTAAATGCCTCAATAGAGACATACTGTTGTGTTGATGTAGAAGCGGATGGAAGCTCTTCCATAGGAGCAGATGCTGAAATTGGCTTAGTACAGATTGACTCAGAAGTTTGTAACCTAGATGATGTCACTTCAGAAGGAACTGTCGCCACCCGCCGAAATGGACCTATGGCATTCGCGACGATGGTTGGACTCCTTTTAATTTTTGAAAAGTGGTGGATTGCTAGAACGACTTATTCTCAAACTGAGACCTCATCGAACTAACAATTTTATTAAAATGATTCACCAATCCATGTTAATCCCAAGCGGGACCCTCCATGGGCTAGTGGTTTTCACAAAAGAAGGGTTCTTGGAGTCGCCACCAATGTTTTACTCAAAACATTGGAAAAAGATATAAGGCAATTGATTTTTATAAATCAACTTCGGCCATTACAACCAGAGTTGGGTAAGGGAGTCGGTTACGTGTGAGGAAGGTGTTAGCACCCCACAACGCCCCTTTAGGGTTCCCTATGACGGATTATTTCATAAATAACAGTGTAAAATTACTAAATTACCCCTATTTATTATGAACGATTACGAATTAAATATTTACATGATGGAAAGCTATAAACGTGTAACGCAACAATCAGAAAGCAGTAAATAAAAGCGGTAAAAGAAAGGATTTGGATAAGAAACCTTTGAAGCGTGCTTTTATATATTCAGATGAAGTCTAGGAGGCTTTTTGGCGCTCCTTCCCACTACAAGCTCGCTCGCTTCTCTCCTAAAAGATAATTTTTACTATGGAAATCAAAAAGATTTCCCTTCGACTAGTTCGAATCCCCAAGCTAAATGCTCAGAACTCAAGAACTTTGTCGGATCGGCTCTTGGAGAGACTTCTAGGGCAGAACACTGCTCAAAAACCCCAGAATACTCAGCAAGAGGGTGGAAAAGGTGTGGAAAAGTGTCCAAAAATGTGGAATGACGTCCAAATGACGTCCTATATATAGGAGTGAGGCGCAGTACGGCCTCTGACATCAATACGGCCCGTACTGAAGTTTTGAACTACAGTACGGCCGTATTGAATTTGGTACGGTCGTACTGAAGTTCAAAAACTTCAGTACGGCCGTATTGATTTCACTACGGCCCGTACTGAAGTTTTTTGAACTACAGTACGGCCGTATTGAATTTGGTACGGCCGTACTGAAGTTCAAAAACTTCAGTACGGCCGTATTGAGTTCACTACGGCCGTATTGCAGTTCAAATGGTTCAGTACGGCCGTACTGAACTTCTAGGAGGCCGTATTGAGCTCCAATCCTCCCACATCCTTATTTTAAGCTACTCTAAGACTTCTAAACCTATGAAGAATCATCCTAGGGTCTTCCAGGGTCTTCCAGGAGTTCTTTCGGCTGACTTTCCTTCGGTCTTCGAGAGTCTTCGAGTCTTATTTCTGACCCGGACAATTTTAGGGGTCTACAGGAACATCCCATGGCATAGGCATGCCTGGTTTCAATGAAGGAATGTCCTTGCATCAATCATAGACTAGGGCTTTCAACCACGAGTTTGTCATGACCATCCACTCATTTTTGTATAGGTTTAGTTGAAGAGAGCGGAGTGGATGAAGTATCTCTTGCTAAGAGCATCAAGATCTAGATCGCATCATCTGCAAAGAAAGGCGATGGATGTGTCACTGAAATGCATAGTCTACATGGGGTCATCCAACGATACCCATGCAACATTAGCGTCTTGGCTTTTTCTTTGTCTGAGAGACTAGACGAACTTGCCTCCTAGCTAAACATATGCATAAAGTTCTAACAAAAATTTTCAGCATAATCTTCCTTATATAGCAGTGCCTTGGTTGGGTCTTGTTGCCAGTTCAAGTTTACCCCTTTATAGTGACGAACCTCAACCCTTGTCGGTATGGGCATTGGTCCAAGATGAAGTGCAAGATCCTTCATCTTATTCCGATCAACTAGAGGAAGTCGAGGGCGAATGCGGTCAGGATAGACATAAATTTGTGCTTCTGTGGGGGTGAATAGGGAGGGAGGTATGTATAATTGTAGAGGTGTTTCTATACATAGGCACAGATGGCCTATTACTGCAAGGTCCGACGCAGAGAGGGAGCAATAGTGACCTATATGTACATAAAGGAATTTGGTTGGTGAATTGAAAAGCTCTACCTTTGGTAGAGGGGATGGGGGTTTTCTTGGACGGCTGAAGGATGATGATGGTTGTTGATGTAGGAGACGTATGAGTTGAAGAGTTCCTTGTGGTGGAGTCTAGGCAGATTTAGGATTGATCACACCACCTGGATAAATCTTCTTCTTGAAAGTTGGTGGAGGAAGAGCAGTTATTGTGCCAGGTGGAAGAGCTAGATAGGCCGCGGACGAAGAGAAGGGAATGTCTAGGCAGTAAGGTGTGCATTTGTACATCCCTTCCTCATATACACTAGCACGGGTAGAATTTATCGGCACAATGGAGAGGAGTCTTCAATTATTTGACCGTGAAGGTTAGTGACAGTGAGCGTAGAAAAGTGCTTCAACAAAAGTATAGAGAAAGAAGATGCCTGGGTAGTTCTTCTTCTTGTTGTGGAGAGGATGAAGGAGATTCTTACTTCAGTCCGAAGGCTGGTGGACGAGTGAGAATAGAGAATGGAGCTGGAGGAGGAGGTTGCTCCAGATAGTAGTACTCTGGTCCAAATGTAGGCCTGTTGGACAGGATGGCTTCATACTTATGAGTGTTCCCTTGCGAGCTACGCAGAGGGATCCCTGAAGCGTCCAATATGATAGAGTCTTCCTCAAGCCAAGAGTACACTGGACTATAGTACCCCAAGGCGTGTGTAGTGGGCTTCTGCAAGACATATCGCCCGGCCTAGTCGATGGGGTATCGTCTACAAAACACACTGATCATTTTGTCAATGATGTAAGAGCGTGGCTTTGAACGAAGACCAATTTTGTTCCTCTTTATTACGTTCCTATTGATGGTGAGATGGGCGTCTTGTAGTAACTCCACTGTTCCCTCGGGATCTACTACACCAGGATAAATAAGTGAATATACATCAGTATTTGGAGGCATCCCTTCTAGAATCAATGGGTTTGTTGGTTGCTTGAGGGAGAATGATGGAAAGGAAAGAGGCCTTAGAGGAAAGATCATGCGATTGCTCCTAATAGTTGTCGCCACCCGCCGAAACGGACCTTGGCATTCGCGACGATGGTTGGACTCTTTTTAAGTTTTGAAAAATGATGGATTGTTAGAACGACTTATTCTCAAACTGAGACCTCATCGAACTAACAATTTTATTAAATGATTCACCAATCCATGTTAATCCCAAGCGGGACCCTCCATGGATTAGTGGTTTTCGCAAAAAGAAGGGTTCTTGGAGTCGCCACCAATGTTTTACTCAAAACATTGGAAAAAGGGATAAGGCAATTGATTTTCGCAAATCAACCTTGGCCATTACAACCAGAGTTGGGTAAGGGAGTCGGTTACGTGCGGGGAAGGTGTTAGCACCCCACAACGCCCCTTTCGGGTTCCCTATGACGGATTATTTCATAAATAACAGTGTAAAATTACTAAATTACCCCTATTTATTAGAAACGATTATAAGCGGAATATTTACATGATGAAAATTCTAAATATGCAATGCAATAATCAGAAAGCGGTAAAAGAAGGGATTTGGAAAAGAAACCTTTGAAGCGTGCTTTTATATATTTAAACAGACGTTAGGAGGCTTTTTGGCGCTCCTTCCCACTACACGCTCGCTCGTTCCTTCCCTAAAAATAATTTTTACTCCGGATATCAAAAAGATTTCCCTTCGACTAGTTCGAATCCTCAAGCTAAATGCTCAGAACTCAAGAACTTCGTCGGATCGGCTCTCAGAGAGATTTCTAGGGCAGAACACTGCTCAAAAACCCCAGAATACTCAGCCAGAGGGTCTAGAAGTCTGGAAAAAGTGTGGGAGGACGTGCCAATGACGTCTTATTTATAGGATTGAGGCGCAATACGGCCTGGGAGGTCAATACGGCCCGTACTGGGTTTTTGAACTACAGTACGGCCGTATTGAATTTGGTACGGCCGTACTGAAGTTCAAAAACTTCAGTACGGCCGTATTGAGTTCACTACGGCCGTATTGCAGTTCAAATGGCTCAGTACGGTCGTACTGAACCTCTGGGAGGGTGTATTGAGCTCCAATCCTCGCACACCCTTATTCTAAGCTACTCTAAGACTTCTAGACCTACAAAGAATCATCCTAGGGTCTTCCAGGAGTCCTTCCGGCTGACTTTCCTTCGGTCTTCGAGAGTCTTTGAGCTTTATTTCCGACCCGGACAATTTTAGGGGTCTACAATAGTAGTTTTCCTCTTCCTCAAGGCCAAGGTATTTACAAAAACAACGAGAGGAGAGTGTTTAGTGACAAGAGAGGAGGAAACATCCACAGGACCTTTCGTCTAAGCTGAAAAAGCGACGACTTCAGCTACAGGTTCAGCAACCACCTTTGATGCAAGTTTTATGACCCTTTTCTTGTGGGTTGAGGTAGTGCAGGAGGAGGTAGCGCAACTTTTCTTTTTAGAGCTTCCTTGATGGGTTGAGGTGGTACAAGAGGAGGTAGTGTAGGAGGAGGTTGGTTGTCCTCAGCATCAGACATTGAGTCTTTGTCCGGTTGAAGAACCATTTTCCTCTTAGTTGTTGGTGCCGCCACAGCCAATGGTTCAGTCTTTTTGGGAGACAGAGATTGTTGGCGCCTTTTGGTTGAACGCGTCACCAGTTGTTCTCCTCCGATCTCCTTCTTGATCTTTAAGGCTACTGTGGGGTCATTCATGCTGTAACTTATAGGCATCTTCCCCATATTAGCCTTACCAAAGACAATAGGGTTTAGTCTTTTATCCCTCCCTATTGCCAAGATCCTCTACTTCTCACCTTCTTCAAGAGCAAAGAGGGCTTGGTAAACTTTTTGATCCTAGAGGATTTTGTTAAGAAGCATGGTGTAAAACACACCTTCCTTGCAGTCCTTCAAACACCCTTTCCAGTGTTGAAAGAGTACTTGTGGAAGATTGAAGGCTCCTCTTGTCATCATTCAGAAAAAGAAGAATTTATGCAAGTTTGAGATGTTGTCCTTAGCACCTACCTTATGAAGGATTGACTTGTTTAAGATCTGTTGAAAGATTTTAGCCTTGTCTTCAAGCTTAGCGTTGACTATGGGTCCTTCTTCACCCTCTTTGTGAAAGACCTTGGTGACCTGAGTCAGACCACTAGCGTCAGACATCCATGTTTTTTGATAGAGAAGACTTATCCTTTCGCACCCAATGGCTTGTGCGATAGAGGCGGGACAGATTTTGACCTCCACTCTAAGCACAGTTCCCTCGAAGAATCCTTGAGAGGCCCTCAAGGACTCGTAGAACATCTTTATTAGGCCAAGGTATTCAACTTCTTTAATGTTGAAGTACCCAAGAATCCCATAGTTAGCTAGGTTTTCATAAATCCCCAATCATTCATCTTCTTGATATTGAAGTGATGCTCCATATATATCACCGGCTTCTCCTCTGTGGAGAAGGTGTGAGTGTTGTCAGTTGCCTCGTGCATTACATCAGGGATGATTACATTTGCGACGTTCTCAGCTGGTACAACCATTGAAGTGGATTAAGATTTTTTTTGAGAGATTTTAGGGTTTGGGCTCAAAGAGAATGCTTGAGAGTTTGAGGGTTTGAGAATAAGCGTAGAGAATAAGATGAAGAGAACGAGGGAAGTTAAGAGGGTTTTTGAAACAGAGAAATATTTCTGTCTTTATTATTAAATTTTTGTTGTCTGCATGACGTGGTGCGCTTTTGCCGACCTTGTGCAGAGTGATGTGCAGTGTGCATTAAATTTAGGGTAAGGGGTGTGTCTTTTCAATTGAGAAACCCTAAATGATGATTTGTTATTTATTTACTTAAGAGTTTTAATTCTTTAAATTTGGAGATTGTTTGTCTCTGATTGTTCTTAACAGGGTCTTTATTTAATAATGAAGGTCATTAAATAAGGATATGCCAGACTAAAGATTTCAGACGCTTGGGAAACTACATTGATACTTCATTAGACTAAGATTCTCAGACGCAGTAATTTCTTATTGCATTCTAAAGAATGATTGAGTGTAGTGACTTACTACGTTTGTTGCTCTAGTGTATTTCAAACGAAATTGCATAAATACACATAATATTCTACCCTTTCAAATGTAATTTATCCTCATAACATAAGCATTATGCATCATTTGAAGTAGATGATTTGATACTAGGTTTACCTATACTAGTTGTTCGTCTTCCTTTCTCTTCAGCATTCTTTTGTCCTTGTTCTTCCATGGATCGTTGTGTTCCCCTGCATTGTTAGATGCTCAACCTAAAGGGTTAAGCTCTGGTACCAATTGAAGTTAGATGAAAAACACATAGAAGGGGGGGTTGAATATGTGTGTGTATGCTAACAAAGGAATTTTAAAATCTTTTCGCAATAATGGCTCTCTTTCGTCCAGTAAAAATATTAGTGAGTGCTTGAATAGAAACAACCCAGGATTGGTTTACCAAAATCGTTTTGCATCTGGGAGTTTCTTCGTCTGCTAAGAGAAAATTACTTGATAAACAAAAACTGTTCTTTTAGGATACTCAAATGATCGAATATAATTTTTGTCTGAAGATAGCTTTAATAGATGATAATTATTGGACAAAGTTTTCAATGAATTAGATTTACCAAATAAAGTATGTTTAAAAAATTAAAATGTAAAGCAAATTTTATATTGGCTCACTCAAACTGAGCTACGTCCAGTCTCCGTCAAATGAAGGGTTCCACTAGATAAACGATTAAGTACAAGTATTATTTGTTCAGCCTCTTCAGGCTCATAGTGAGTATTATAAACCACCCAGGTCACGACCACTTCTGGTCCTAAGTATTCTCAACCACTTCTAGCTCGTCAACTTCACTTGCAGACGCTAGTATTATCAAACCACTTCTGGTTTCCTGAGTATTCTCAACCACTCCTGGTTCGTCAACTTCACTTGCTGACACTAGTATTCTTTGGTCAGCCACTTCTGGCTCCTAGTGAGTATTCTCGACCAACTCCTGGCCTACCAACTTCACTTACTAGCGCTAGTATTCTTTAATCAGCTACTTCTAGCTCGCAATGAGTATTCTCGAAAACTTTTGGCCCGTTGACTTCACTCATCAAGGCTAGTATTCTTTACTCAGTTACTTCTGGCTCGCAGTCAGTATTCTTTGACAAGCCTCTCCAGGCTTTACAAGTATTTTTTGCCTAGCCTCTTCAGGATTTACAATATTAGCTAGGTAGGTTTGGTTTGAGTGTATAGGTTATCTCATAGAGAGGATACATTGGTTTCTACACTCACTAAGGTATGCAACCTTAGTCTTTACAATGATTGAGTGTTTGGTTTACTCTCAAAGAGAGGATACATAAGATGGTACACTCACTAAGGTTTAGTTCCTAAGATGTACATGTTTGTAACACCTTAGTTTTCAGAGATGAATACACTATGGTACATTTGACTTTATATGCTCTATCTCTAGTTTTGTTGCATAATGGGCTTGATATCACTAGGTTAATATGCAAGGCCAAAAGCCAGCCAAAAATCCAACCTTCCAAGGTTAGAGACAATGATATATATATTGTCTTCAAGAATTTGCCCGTTGCAAGTGTCCGTTGAAGCAAATATAGTCATTCATGACTAGTTCAATCTTCTCATCTAATGCTTGAGTTCTTGCATTAAATGTTGCTTCCTGTGATAGACCTTGCGTGAAGTCTTATTTGCCTTGTTAGCACCAGTGTCTAAATTTAGTAGGGACCTAGGAACCTTTTTGTCCTTTTCTGGTCACATAGCTGTAGAGTGTTGTCCTTTTCAGAAAAAGTAATGTACTTTTTCTGACACATGCATGCTTTTGCTTTTGCATGCTTTTGTTCTTCTTCTTCTCTTTGATCACGCATTTTACAATGAGAGCTTTTGTGTGATCGTAGACGATGCCTTGATTTGTCCTGTGAGACTTGATTCTTCATATGCTTTTATGGCAGTCTTCGTTTGCGTCTAGTAATCGATGTGCGTCTCAAGCCTTGACTTTCTTTTGAGCATTAGTCATTAATGCTTTGATGTTATTTTGATCTGATCAACTTGTATATGAACAGACTTTCATTTTCGTCCGAAATGCTTATTAGTTTGTACTATTCTTCATCTAATTTTGTTGACTTCCATTTTTGTTTGACCAACTTCCGTCCGAGTTCTTTTTCTTTGACTTGTGTTTCTTTGATGCTTGAAGCTTTGTTTTGACTTGTCTATATGAAGCTTTCATCTGTCGTCTTGTATCATCTGATGTATATACTTGTTCTTCATTTTGCCTGTACTAATGTTTTTCTGAAACACTGGCACACTTGTTAGAAATAACAATATGTATTATATTTTTCATATTCAAAACCATACTTCGAATTGCTTCATCTTTGTCTGACTTAACAAATTAGTCTTAGGATTTATTTAGGGACTTAACCTTGACTTGTGAGGTCAAAATTCCATTTCTTTGTTTTTTTAGGACTAAGGGTACTTTAGTCTTTTTGGAGAGATGAGAATCATTTCATTTGGGCTACATCTAGGGTTCAGTTAGGATGCATTTGGGCTTGAAATTTTTGGCCAAACGCTCCCAAGAAACCCTAGATGCTGTCCTCTCTCTACAAGTACTCTAGTCCCTCCACCTTGTACCCACTTTGGAATACAAGCATTTTACGTGAGCCTTGTTGCCTCAAAAGCCTTCCTTAGTCTCCTAGGTCCTCATGGCCACCCTCTTCCCCTCGCCACCCTAGAGTGAGTTTGAGTTCCCTTGAGTGGCCTCCACCATCCCTTGGTGGAGAGAGCTAGCCAAGAGCACCAAAAACACCTTCCACCTTTCCTTCTCCATTTTCGTCCACCTTCATCCTCCCACCTCCAATCTTTTTTTTCACCACCTTTGAGGAAACATCCAGCCATCGTCCTTCTTCCTAGTCCATGGAGAAAGAGGTAGATCCTCCTTGGAAGCCAAAGAACACACCATGGAAGGAAGGAGCCCATCATGTGGTATTAAGAGCCATGGTTGTCTTCAAGGGTGACTTGCTTCTTCTCTTGTGTCTCTAAAATTTTTTCCTTTTCATGTCTATGTCTTCTTACATGTCTTGATGTTATCTTCTGAAAACTTGTTTGAAATATTGTTTTCTTTTTTAGTGGTTCATTACTATTTCATGAGCCTCCTTGTTCTCCTTTAGGTTTCTCTTAAAATAGGTTCTTTTTTTCTTTTCTTTATTTTATCTTGGCTGGAAATTTTGTTTCAAGAAACACTACATGAACTCTATTTTGATCTTTTCTCATCCAAGTTTTGTCAAAGTGTATGTTTCCCTTTCTTTTTCTTTCTCCTTAAAATTCAAAATCTATGCATGATACACCTTGGTTTGCATGAAACATGAAAAATGATGCATGACACCTTTTTCCTTGTGGCTGGCCGAACCATATATGTCTCTCTTAGAAGTCAATCTTGCATGATAATTAGTCCTTAACATGCTCCAAGGTTTGTTGACTTTCTATGTGTAACTTGTATCTTGCACATTTATGGTTAGCCACTTTTGCATGCCACCATTACCCCTTGTCTTGTTGTCCATTTTGTGAGTCAACCAAGTGAGTTGTAAGTCTGGAAATGTGCTGAACATCCTGCAAAAATCTGCACCTAACACTTCACCCAAAACATACCATTTACATTGATGGAATAACACTAAGGCCGAGAAGACCAAGAGGTGATATATTAAAGGAGGCAAGAGGAATGGGTTAGTGAGGCCACTTTTGGACCTTAGCTCCTAAGTTCTTTTTAATCATAGAATTTATTTTACTTGTATTTCCAATTTTACCCTTGTATTTTGGGGTGTTTAGGACTTAGAATTTATTTTCCCTTGTATTTCCCTTTTTACCCTTGTATTATGGGGTGCTCTAGATGATTAAGGTTTTTAATTTTGGGCTAAGGTGTTAACTAGAAGGGTGACGCATTTTTTTGGTGTTCATTGGATCTATTTTTGGTGTTAGAAAGGCTTAGGCCCAAGTGGAGGGCAAAAGTTGCATGGTCTTATCATGCACCTAGAAATAGCCAATCTAAACCCAAAGATTCCATCCTTGGCCACCAAGTTGCATCTAGGGTTCATTTGCATTTCATTTGGAATGCATTTGCGTACTCCAAATGCAACCCTAGATGCCTCCCCTCCTATAAATACCCAACACCCCACACCTTGTAAATACTTTGGATATTGAATATAAAGAGAGCCTTTAGTGCCTTTATATCTTTCCTTAGTCACCCTTGGCTATTTTCGGCCAAACCCTACCATCTCCACCTTGAGAGAAACAACCCTAGAAGTGGCCTTCATCATCATGAAGTGAGCCAACCCTAGAGTACCATTCTCAAGCATTTCCTCAAACACCTTCTACCCAACCTTCATTTTCGTCCATTCCATCATCATCCACCCTAAAACCTTGGTCCACCTTTGAAGAACTTGATCCTTGGAGAAGGCGTCCTCCTCCTTGCTCATCATCTCAAGTTCATGCAAGTAAGGATGCCATCATACATGCTACTAGTCCTTTTTGTCCTCTTTCCTTTTTTGTGCAACCTTATAAACCACCACAAGTGTAAAAACCAAGCAACATAACAAGTAAAAAGAGAATCAAAATCTGATCCTAGGTGCTGGCCAAAAAGCTGGCATGAAAATTAAAAAAAAAAATTAAAAGGAATTGTTGCTAGACTTGTGGACTTGGACCATTATACCCTTACACATTTGGACTTGGACTTGGACTAATTTTGGACCCTATTTGAGACCAAAATCTTGAGTGGACTTGGACAAATACCTTGGCTGGAATTGGGAGGATGGACATGAAATTATAAAGACAAGAAACATTAAACACATAATTCTACTCTAGAGCCATTCTAGGATTTCCTTTGAGTGCTTGCCTTTTTAAATTTGTCTTAATTTTTTTCTTGTCTTTCTTGGAATTCTTTGTGTTTTGTCTCATCTATATTCCCCTTGAGTTTATCCTTTCTAATTTATCCTTTTTAGTTTTTATTTATTTGGCCTCCTTGCTCTTGGTTGGTTTACTTGATGTAGATGAAGTATACTTCAACTTTCATTTGCAACTTTGGGGAGATTGAGTAGGAGGAGTTGTTCGTGTAGCCCAAAGTGCTTTGGAAGGATTACTAAAAGTCTTGGAGTGTAGACACCTTGGGAGAGGACTAACCATGTTTTCTCATTGTGAAAGAACCACAATTGGAGGCTTGAAGACTTTAATTTCTTGTTTTCTCTTTTGTGTCATTTTCTTTCCCTTTCTTATTTTAGTTAGGCCACTCGTGTCTTGGTCCTTATTCATTTGTTGGGTTGTAATTGGCCTCTTAACTAATTAATTTTTGAAATAATTTTGTTTAGTACTTGTAGAAGTGTCTTGAATACCCCCAAGGTCACTTCAAGCTTCCACCCTAGGGCCTCCGACTAGTATATGTTTTATTGCTTTCCTTTACTCCTTCTTATTTTTAGTATGCATGCTTTAGGTTTTACTGTTCATTTAGAAGCCTCTAAATTTTCCTACTAAGGGTCCGTGCACACACTCACACTTTTGTGCCAAAGTTGATTTTGTGAGAAAGGTGTAAGGGGGCTTAGTAAGAGATTCTTTGTAGTCCACCTCCCTTGATAGTTCACTTGTGCACTTAGGCCTCCAATAACTATTCTTGCACTCAAAATCTTTTGTGAAAACCTTTATCACTCACTCTTTGTGAAAATCTTTTCAAGAATCCCTTTGTGAAAACCTTTCTTGATCAAAGATGAGTGATCATTCAAATGTACGTGGTAAAAATACCTATAGTAGTAGACATAGTCTTAGAGATGAACTTAGAGAAATTAGGGAATACATAAAAAGAAAAGAAGAAGAAAGTGAAAAAAAAGGAAGAGTATAGGAGAAAAGAAAGAGAAAATGAGAAAAACAATAAGGAAATAAAAGAGATGCTTGCTAAATTAGTCATGGGGGGAAAAATGTAGATTTATTCTTAAATCTACATCGGTTTTTCAGAACCAATGTAAAAATGTATATATTTTCTACATCACTCTATTCTACATCGGTTTTAGAACCGATGTATATGCCTTTAGAGAACCGATGTAGATGCCTTTAGAGAACCGATGTAGAATATGCATCTTGTAGTAGTGCAACCTTCCTTCATTTTATGGAAAAGACAATGTTGAAAGTTATTTGGATTGGGAAATGAAGGTTGAGCAACTCTTCTCTTGCCACGGGGTAAGTGAAGAGAAAAAGGTTTCTTTAGCAACCCTTAGCTTCGAAGGGCATGTTATGTATTGGTGGACATCCTTGGAATAAGAAAGAAGATTGCATCATGAGCCCCTAATTCAATATTGGAATGAACTCCGTAGTGCCTTAAGAAGGAGGCATATTCCTCCTTACTATGACTGTGAGCTTATCGATAAGCTTCAAAGGTTGAAACAAGGGTCATCAAGTGTGGAGGAATATAAGCAACAAATGGAGTTACTTATGATGAGGTGGGTATAAGGGAAGAAGAGAGGACCACCATTTCTAGATTTCAAAGTGGTCTAAATCTTGAAATAAGAGACAAAGTTAAACTTTTGCCTTATATATATTTCAATGAACTTGTTCAACTATTTTCAAGAGTGGAGCATCAACTCAAAAGGAAAAGTTTTAGAAAAGATTCCACTCCCTCTTATTTCAAGAATTTCAAGAAGGAGGGCCCCTCTTCCAAACCTTATCCCAAAGAAAAGGAAAAATAACAAGAAAAAACAACATCTTCTCTTAAAGCTCCTTCTAAAGAATCTAAGTTAAGTGAAATCAAGTGCTTCAAGTGTCTTGGAAGGGGACATATTGCTTCTCAATGTCCCACAAAGAAAACCATGATTTTAAGAGGCCAATACCACTATAATAGCCTTTATGAAGCTACTTCTTCCTCTTTTACTTCAAGTAGTGAGGATGAAGCCATAGATTTGGAAGAAGAAATCTTCCCTTGTAGTGGAGACTTACTCATGGTTAGGATGCTTCTTAAAAACCAAACTAGTGACATTGATCAATCTCAAAGGGAGAACTTATTTTACATATGATGCAAAGTTTTAGAAAATACTTGTTATCTCATTGTAGATAGCGGGTCTAGTTGCAATTGTTGTAGCACTAGATTGGTTGAAAAGTTAGCCTTAACTATAATACCCCATCCTAATCCTTATAAATTTCAATGGATTAATGAGGAAGGAGGAATTGTAGTCAACCAACAAGCAAGCATACCAATCTCCATTGGCAAATATAGAGATGAAGTTTTGTGTGATATAGTGCCATTGGAGGCTAGTCATGTTTTGCTTGGAAGGCCTTGGCAATTTGATAAGAAAATCATCCATGATGGCCTTACTAATAAGATAATTTTCCAACACTTGGGAAGAAAATTTTTTTTGTGTCCCCTATCACCTTCTTAATTGAGTGAGGATCAAATCAAGATGAAAGCTAAGATGGAAGAAGAGGAGAAAAAAAGAAAAAAAAACAAAAATCAAAAAAAGAAAAAAAGGTCCTCTTTCATGGATTAAAGAAAAGGAAAAGGAAGTATCAAGTTTAGAGGCAAGTGTCCCCTCTAAAGAAGTTGTTCACAAGAGTCATTTATCTCTCAAAAATGATATTAAGAAAACACTCTTTCTTGAACAACCTTTATACCTTCTTTATTTCAAAGAGACACTCACTACCACTAGTCATGAACTTGAGTCTCTACCTCAAGAGGTCCGAACACTTTTGCAAGAATTTGATGACCTATTCCCCTAAGAGGTTCCAAGTAGACTTCCACCTTTGAGGGGAATAGAGCATCAAATAGACCTCATTCCAAGTGCAAGTCTACCAAATAGGCTCGCCTATAGGACTAACCCCCAAGAGACCAAAGAGATAGAAACTCAAGTTGGGGACTTGTTGAAGAAGGGTTGGGTTCAAAAGAGCCTTAGCCCTTGTGTCATTCCTGTTTTTTGGGTACCTAAGAAGGATGGCAAATGGAGGATGTGCACGGATTGTAGATCCATCAATAACATCACCATAAAATATAGGCACTGAATCCCTAGGCTAGATGATATGTTGGATGAATTACATGGGGCCATCATATTCTCCAAAATTTATCTTAAGAGTGGTTATCACCAAATTAGAAGCAAAGAGGTGATGAATGGAAAACCATTTTTAAAACCAAGTTTGGTTTGTAAGAATGGTTAGTGATGCCTTTTGGTCTCACCAATGCCCCTAGCAATTTCATGCATCTCATGAATCATGTACTTAGAAATTGCATAGGAAAATTTGTAGTTGTTTATTTTGATGACATTTTAATTTTTAGCAAATCCTTAGATGAGCATCTTGGACATCTAAGAGAAGTGTTAATAATTCTTAGGGACAACCACCTCTATGCTAACTTAGAGAATTGCACCTTTTGTAAAGAAAATGTGAACTTTTTCGGTTTTATAATTACCGAAGAGGGAGTGCAAGTTGACCCCGAGAAAATAAAAGCCATCCAAGATTGGCCCACCCCAAAAAGTGTGGGAGATGTGAGGAGCTTCCATGGTTTAGCAAGCTTCAATAGAAGATTTTTCAAAGACTTCTCCACACATGCATCCCCTCTTAATGAGCTTATGAATGATGTTCCTTTTATTTGGGGTGAAGCCCAAGAAAAAGCTTTCCATGATCTTAAGGAAAAGCTCACCCATGCACTCATTCTAGCTCTTCCAAACTTTGCTCAAACCTTTGAGCTAGAATGTGATGCATCCGGTTTTGGCATAGGTGCCGTGTTATTTCAAGGAGGTCATCCCATTGCTTAATTTAGTTGAAAACTTCATGGGGCCACCTTGAATTATCCCACCTATGACAAGGAGTTTTATGCCCTTATTAGAGCCCTCCAAGTTTGGGAGCATTACTTAGTGACTAGAGAGTTTATCATACACACCAATCATGAGTCACTTAAGTACATTAAAGGGCAAGGGAAGTTGAACAAAAGACATGCCAAGTGGGTTGAATATCTTGAGAAATACCCTTACATTATCAAATATAAGAAAGGAAAGAATAATGTAGTGGCGGATGCTTTATCTCGATGACACTCATTACTCTTTTCCTTGGGGTCTCAAATTCTTGGATTTGATAATATAAAGGATTTATATGAGAATGATCAAGATTTCCAATCCACCTTCACCAAATGCCTCCAAAAGCCTTTTGATGGGTTTTATCTTCTTGAATGGTACCTTTTTAAAATGGGATTTAGCTTCTTGAATGGTACCTTTTTAAAATGGGAAGACTTGGTATACCCCAAGGATCCATTAGAAAGCTTTTGCTTAAGGAAAGTCATGAAGGAGGTCTCATGGACCATTTTGGGGTTGATAAAACCCTAAGTCTTTTAAAATGTAAATTTTATTGGCCACACATGAGAGTGGATGTTCAAAGGCATTGCTCCAAGTGTATCAATTGTCTTCAAGCAAAATCAAGAGCTATGCCTCATGGACTCTACACCCCTCTTCCTATAGCTAGCTCCCCTTGGGTTGACATTAGTATGGATTTTGTACTTGGTCTCCCAAGGACCCAAAGGGGATTTGATTCTATCTTTGTGGTAGTGGATCGCTTTAGCAAAATGGTCCATTTTATACCATGTCACAAAGTAGATGATGCTAGCTATATTGCTAAACTTTTCTTCAAGGAGGTGGTCTGTTTGCATGGGTTACCCAAGACTATTGCGTCTGATAGGGATGTTGAGTTCCTTAGTCAATTTTGGAAAATTCTTTGGGAAAAACTAGGAATGAAACTTGTCTATTCCACTAGTTTCCACCCACAAACTGATGGGCAAATCGAAGTCGTGAATAAATCCCTATCCACATTGTTAAGGGTCATTCACAAAGGGAACAAGAAAACTTGGGATGAATGCCTCCCCCACATAGAGTTTGCCTACAATAGAGTAGTCCATAATGTTGAGATTCATAGTGGTGAATCAACTCACATTTGGAGATTAAAGGTTTTGATGATAACAAAGTGTAGAACAAAGCTGACCAAGGACATCAACAAGTCAGAAGTCAAAAACAAAGTCAAAGAAAAATGTGGCTATTATGTTGTGTAATAGGAGTAGCTTTTAAATTGTTTTGTTGAGCTTATTTTTTGTGTGTATGCTTTGTGCATGAGCTAATCTTTGTCTAATCTGATTAGGAGTGAGTATGATGATGAGTTTAAAAGCTTAAGAAGTTATTTTGAGACATAAAATTGAGTTTTGAAAACTGACTCAAAATAATCGATTATCATTAGATATAATCGATTATTCCAGCAACAGGTAAAAAGGATACCTTGCTGCAATAATCGATTATTTGTGAAATAATCGATTATCCCATAAATCACTCTCTGGAATAATCAATTATACTGCAAAATAATCGATTAAATTGTTCTTGGTTATTTTCTAGAAATCATGAAGAACAAAATAATCGATTATTCTTTAAAATAATTGATTATCTGGTTCTGAAAAACTTATAAATAGTTTGCACAATTTGAAACTTCAGAATAAGATAGAACTAAGAATCAAAAAGAGAAAAATGTAATTGTGAAGTCTTTGTGACATTCTTGGAGAGTTTTCTTTGTGAAACCAAGAAGAAAAACATTTTTGAAATGCTTTGAGAAAAGATCATCATCATCATCACATTCTTGAAAAGAGAAAGATTAAGATTTGCTTCTGAATTCCAGGTGAATTCGTTCCTTAATTCTTTGTGAATAATTGTAAATGTTGAGTAGGTTTCTCAAGTGGTAAGGAATTCTTGTAGTGGGTTTCTACAAGGGGTTCTTTCTTGAGGTCAAGAAAGTGGTTATCTTGAATGTAGGAGTGTATGCATGTGTGGTATGCTTGTAAAACTTCTTCATTAAGATAGTGGAACAAATCTTGATCAGGTTATGATTGAGGACTGGATGTAGGTCACATGTGGAGTGGCTGAACCAGGATAAAAGACTTGTGCAATCTTCTCTTACCCTTATCCTTTACTTTGAGTATTCTTGATTAACATGTTTGTATGAACAACATTGATTTGAACTAAATCAAAGTATTACATATTGATTGTTCTTTAATTTGAATCTCATTAATGATTAATCAAGAAAGCATATAGGATTCATTCTTCATTAACAAGTCTTAAAGAAACTTCTTTGAAAATTCATAATTAGAAAAGTTTGAATTGAAATAAAGATCCTAAAAATTCTGAAAATTTTTAAAGTGTCCTAGAATCCAATTCACCCCCACTCTTGGATTGAGCCATTCTTTTCTAACAATTGGTATCTAGAGCAAGGTTCTTGAGTGTTATTCAAGATTTCAAAAATGGCCAATAGCAACCTACCTTTCGGTGAGGGTGTGTCTATTCATAGACCTCCTGTTTTCAATGGTGAAAACTATGTCTAATGGAAAATTAGGATGAGAATTTTCATTGAAGCAATTGATATTGATGTGTGGGATGCAATTGAAAATGGACCTTATATCCCTATGACCAAAGATGATGATGGGAAGAGAGAAAAACATTGGAGTGAGTGGAGTGATGATGAGAGAAAAAGAGCCCAATATGACTATAGAGCAAAAAACATCATTACATATGCATTGTCTATTGATGAATTTTTTAGAATTTCACAATGCAAATCTGCTAAAGAAATGTGGGATACTTTGCAAATCACTCATGAAGGAACAAGTGATGTTAAGAGATCTAGAAAGCATACTCTCATAAGAGAATATGAATTGTTGAGAATGAACAATGGTAAATCAATTTCTGATTTTCAAAAGAGGTTTACACACTTGATAAATCACCTTGTTGATCTTGGCAAGAAATTTGAAGAAGAGTTAAATTTGAAAGTGCTGCAATGCTTGGACAGATCATGGCAAGCAAAGGTGACTGCCATAGAAGAATCAAAGGACTTGACTTCATTGACCCTTGCTACTCTCTTTGGAAAGCTGAGAGAGCATGAGCAAAAGCTGCATTTATTTGAGGAAAATGAACAGCAGGACAAGAAGGGCAAGGGAGTGTCACTAAGAGCCTTGAAATCAGTCAAAGGAAAAGAGGTGTGTGAAGAATCAAGCTTCGAAGATTCTGAAACAAAGAACTTCAACTTGTTGGTGAAGAAGTTTAGAAAATTCTTAAGGAAAAAGAGGAATTTCCTACACTAAGTGATAATTCTTAAGGAAAATTCTTAAGGAAAAAGAGAACTTCAACTTGTTGATAATACTTATTGCTTGATATGTGATAAAAAGACAAAAGAAATCAGATTCATTGGAAAAAGAATTGACAACATATACATGCTTGACTTAGAACACTCCATAGAAATTTCCTACACTAAGTGCTTAATAACCAAAGAAGACAATATTTGGCTTTGGCATAGGAGAGCTGCACATATTCACATGGATCACTTAAACAAACTTAGTAGAAAGGAGTTAGTGATAGGATTACCTAAACTCAAGTTTAGTAAGGACAAATTATGTGATACTTGTCAAAATGGCAAGCAAGTGAAGGCTAGCTTTAAAAGTAAAAATCAGCTTTCCACTACTAGACCTTTGCAATTAATTCACATGGACTTGTTTGGTCCTTCAAGAACCATGAGCCTAGGTGGAAACTACTATGGGTTAGTTATTGTAGATGACTATTCAAGATTCACATGGGTTATGTTTCTTGCAAATAAAAATGAAGCTTTTAATGCCTTTAAGAAATTTGTCAAGCTTGTTCAAAATGAAAAGAATTCAAACATTACCTCTATTAGAAGTGACCATGGAGGTGAATTCCAAAACATTTTAATCTGAAAATTTTGTGAGGAGCATGGTATAAATCATAATTTTTCAGCACCTAGGACACCTCAACAAAATGGGGTTGTTGAGAGGAAAAATAGGTCTCTTGAGGAATTAGCTAGGACTATGTTGAATGAGACCAAATTACCAAAATATTTTTGGGCTGTTGCTATTAACACAGCTTTTCATGTGTTAAACAAAGTTCTGATCCAGCCCATACTAAAGAAAACACCCTATGAAATTTATAATGGGAGGAAGCCTAACATTTCATATTTTAGAGTATTTGGGTGTAAGTGCTTTGTGCTGAATAATGGAAAAGAGCAGCTTGGAAAATTTGATGCAAAGGCTGATGAGGCAATCTTTTTAGGATATTCTACAAATAGCAAAGCCTATAGAATCTATAACAAGAGAACTCTAATTGTTGAAGAATCAGTTCATGTTGTGTTTGATGAGACTAACAAACAAGAGACAAAGCAAACTGAAATAGAAGACTTGACTGATTTTCTTGATCAACCTCTATTAGAGAGTGAACCAAATGAAAAACCTAAAGAGAGTGAATCAAATGAAACCATTGAGGATACAAGTGAACAATTGCCTAAGGAATGGAAAACTTCTAGGGACATATCAATGGATAACATAATTGGAAATATTGGTAAGGGAGTTTCAACTATAATAACCATTAAGAACATTTGTAATACTATGGATTTTGTGTCACAAGTTGAACCTAAGAGTATAGATGAAGAACTAAAATATGAACACTGGTTAATGGCTATGCAAGAGGAACTAAATCAGTTTGAAAGAAATGAAGTATAGGATTTAGTGCCATTACCAACTGATTATCCAATTATAGGAACCAAGTGGGTTTTTAGAAATAAGCTTGATGAATGAAGAATTATTATAAGAAATAAGGCAAGGCTAGTGGCTAAGGGGTATAATCAAGAAGAGGGAATTGATTATGATGAGACTTTTGCCCCTGTAGCAAGGATAAAAGCCATTAGATTACTTCTTGCTTATTCTTCTATAATGAATTTCAAGCTTTATCAAATGGATGTGAAAAGTTCTTTTCTTAATGGGTTGATACAAGAAGAAGTGTATGTGGAGAAACCACCAGGTTTTATTGATTTTAAGTATCCTAATCATGTGTATAAGCTTAAAAAGGAACTCTATGGCTTGAAGCAAGCTCCAAGATCATGGTATGACAGGTTGAGAAATTTTTTGATTGAAAATGACTATGTAAGAGGGAAAGTAGATAATACATTGTTTGTGAAAAAGTTTAAAGATGATACAATGTATGTTCAAATCTATATGGATGACATTGTGTTTGGATCCACTAATGTCTCTTTATGCAAAGAATTTGCTAAGACCATGCAAGGAGAATTTAAAATGTCAATGATGGGGGAGCTTACATTCTTCTTGGGGTTACAAATCAAACAAATTAGTGATGGAATATTCATAAGTCAAAACAAGTATTGCAATGAACTATTAAATAAGTTTGGTATGGAAGGGTGTAAAGAGGATGCAACACCAATATCAAACACATGCAATCTTGACTTGGATGAGAAAGGCATAGCTGTTGATAACTCAAAGTATAAAGGTATTATTGGATCACTTTTATATTTGACTGCTAGTAGGCTTGATATAATGTTTGTTGTGTGCTTGTGTGCAAGATTTCAGGAAAATCCAAAAGAATCTCACATGAAATCTGTAAAGAGAATTCTTAAATATCTGAAAGGTACAACCAATGTAGGTTTGTGGTATCCAAAGGGAGTCTCACTAAGTCTGATAGGCTACTCAGATTCAGACTATGCTGGGTGTAGACTTGATAGAAAAAGCACAAGTGGTACTTATCACCTACTAGGAAGTGCACTTGTCTCATGGCATACCAAAAAGCAAGCTTGTGTTGCTTTAAGTACAGCTGAGGCTGAATATATAGCTACTAGGAGTTGTTGTGCTCAAATTCTATGGATGAAACAACAACTAAGAGATATGGAGCTGAGCTAAATAAAATTCCCTTGAGGTGTGCTAATACAAGTGCAATAAATCTGACCAAAAATCCAATTTTGCACTCTAGGACAAAACACATAGAGATAAGACACCACTTTTTAAGAGATCATGTTCAGAGAAATGATTGTGTTGTAGAGTTTGTTGAAACTAGTATGTAATTAGCTGACATATTTACAAAACCTCTACCAAGGGAAAGATTGAATCAATTAAGAATTGAACTAGGAATAGTCAATGAATCTTGTTTGAATTGATTGTGATTATGCATTTGAGAATGATTGTGTGATTGATTGGTTGATGTAAGTACAAAACATTGATGTATAATGCATAAAAGAAAGTGTTTAAGAGTTGAGTAAAATTTGGAATGGGTTGAAAAGTTAGATCTAAGAGAAGCAAAAATTTTCTGGAATAATCGATTATTTTAAAATTTAATCGATTATTGTAAGTGAGCCTATGAGAATAATCGATTATTTGGGCAATAATCGATTATCTTGGAGAAGAGGAATTCCAGAAGTCTCTGGAATAATCAATTATTTGGGCAATATCGATTATCTGGGAAGCAGAATGTCAAGAGTCTCTGGAATAATCGATTATTTTGGAAATAATCGATTATTTGGGAAAAGTTGAGGAAAATGAACCTCTGGAATAATCGATTATTCCTAAAATAATCGATTATTTAGTGCAGAAAGGGTTTTTAAAGGTTTTTACTGATACAAATAATCGATTATTTGTATGGATAATCGATTATTTGCGCGACCCTTGGTTTTCCAGAAGGTTTTTGAACGATTTTATTCATGCCAACCCTTAACTTCCCATTGCTTTTCAGTTGAGTAACCTCTCCTCCACCCAAAAACGTGTTAGGGCTTTCATAACCTCCAAACCCTCTCATTTTTCAAATACTCACATTCTCTCAACTCTCAAACCCTAACCTCTTCATCTTTCTCATTCTCTTCACCTACACCAAAACCCAACAATGGTTTCACCCTCAAAAAGACCAAAGAAGCTAGAAGTAAGGGGGAGCAAACGTCTTCTACCCTCGGAGCAACTCATTTCAAAGTGGTTTGCGGATGAGAAAACCCAGGAGTATTACTTTGAATGGTATGCGGGTCGAAGAATCATCCCTCCCAAGACCCTGAAGCTGGAATGGTTTAAGAACGAAGGGTTTAGCTTTCCTACTCTGTTAGAGCACCAAGAATTTGGGAAGTTTTTGGAACTGGAAGGACCCTATTACCCTGAGCTAATAAGGCTGTTTCTCTATTTTGCCTCAAGTAATGAAGGGATAATGCAATTAGTTGTGAAGGGAAAGCTCATAAAGCTTGACGGTCCAACCTTGAAGGAAGTTGCCAAGTTGAGTGGAAATGGGAGTACCAAACCCCAACCCTTCAACTTCGGAGATTTTGAGGAGCTGAAAACCTTCAGAGACTGTTAGAGGAATCCGGAGAACACCAACTACACCAAATTTCTAGCGGGAGGTATGAAGAAAAAATCCCATTTAATTTCTTTCATTATAGCTTGGATGCTTAAACCGCATTTGCATAATCATGCTCAAATTTCAAGGGATGACATTTTGCTTATGCATGTTATCAAAAAGAAAATTAAGATTGATTGGGTGTCTATGGTGAACGACTGTATGTGGAAGGCCAGGAGGAAAGAGGATGGTCCAATTCCTTATGCCTTATTGTTGTCTAAAATTTTTGAGAAAGAAGGGGTAGATCTGAAAGGGGAGAAAAATATTATTCTTCATGCCTCTAATAAGATTGAGAAATCTTCCTTGCATCACACGATGACAAATGGGTATTCAAAGGAGATGTCCCTCCAACCCCTGAACCGCCAAATGATGAGGATGGCGTTCCATCTCACGATGAAGATCAGCCACCATAGGTCGAAGTTGAACCTGATAGAGAACAAGAAGCGGAGCCTAAACCATTCTCTCCATTTGAGCAAATTATGATAAATAAGCTTGATGCAGTTATGGAGATGTCTAGGAGGCAAGAGTCGCTGTATTCGGGTATTCTTGATCGGTTTGATAACCTTGATCATGAGATTAACCAAATTAAGACTCAACTTGGGTTGCCTGAAGACTCGGAGTGATTTAGTTTCGATTGGGTTGTAATTTCGTTTAATTTTCGAACAATTTTCTTGCTTTATTCTGTTGAAAAATTTAAATTGATGGAAATCTAATACCCAAGGATCCCTTTGGAAGAGGTAAGACCAAGAAGGGTGAAGGTTGATCTAAGGAGTCTCTATTGTAAATACATTGTATAGTTGATTTCTTGTACCTTGTATATAGTAGATACTTGTATAGGTGTAATTTTGCCTTTGTATTTGAGAGGCACTTTATTTCCTTTTATTAGCTATTTTATATTGCTTCTAGGGTAGGTTACTTGGGAACCTTAACTCCATTTAACCTAATCTAGAAAAACACTCTTTTCTTATTTTTCTAGTAGTAAGATTGGGAGTGGCATTAGCAAGCTAGAGAGTGTTACTAGCAATTGGACAAAGAGATGGACATAGGCTAAATTTTACATATTAGACTCATTTTACTCCTAATTTTTCATAGATTTGATTTAGCTAGGTTCCATTCACATTGGATGATCCTAACTAAACCAAATCAACATTTTTCAAAACCGGTTGGAGTAAAATAAAGTCCATGAGCTGCCCACCTTGCCTTATGTTCACATGGCCGGTTTGCTTGTTCTCTCTCAAGCTTAGAAGCTTGAAGCACAAGCTTCTCCTTAGCTTGCTTACCAAGCAAGCTAAGTGAGTAGCTTGCTCTCCAAGCCTCTAGACCATGGACGGTTAGCTAGACCTTACCATGGTTCCTAGTGAACCATGGTTAAGGCTAGCTTACTCTCCAAGCTTCCTACTCCTATATATTTGTTTTCCTTTCATTGTAAATGTAGACCCCTAAAATTGTCCGGGTCGGAAATAAGACTCGAAGACTCTCGAAGATCAAAGGAAAGTCACCCGGAAGGACTCCTGGAAGACCCTGGAAGACCCTAGGATGACAATCTGTAGGTTTAGAGGTCTTAGAATAGGAAAAAATAAGAAAGTGGAGGGAATGAAGCCCAATACAGCCTCCCAGAAGTTCAATACGGCCGTATTAAAGTTTCTGAGCTTCAATACGGCTGCATTGAACTCAATACGGCTGCACTGAACTTCAATACGGCCGTATTGAGGTTTTTGAACTCAATACGGCTGCACTGAACTTCAATACGGCCGTATTGAGGTTTTTGAACTTCAATACGGCCGTATTGAATTCAATACGGCCGTATTGTAGTTCAAAACTTCAATACGGACCGTATTGACCCTCATAAACCGTATTGAGCCTCATCCCTATAAATATGACGTCAATTGGACGTCATTTGACACTTTTGGACTGAGTTTTGACTCCCTCCTTGAGTATTCTAGGGTTTTTGAGCAGTGTTCTGCCCTAGAAATCTCTCTGGGAGTCGATCCGACGAAGTTCTGGAATTCCGAGCATTTAGCTTGGAGATTCGAACTTAGTCGAAGGGAAATCCTCCGGATTTCCATAGTTAAAATTTTCTAGGAGGGAGCGAGCGGGCTTGTAGAGCGAGGGAACGTCAAAAAGCTTCCCAGTTTTACTTGATATATAAAAAGCACGCTTCAAAGGTTTCTTCTTAAGACCTTCCTTTTACTGCTTTCTGTGTGTATATTTAACTGTCATCATGTAGATAGTTAATTTATAATTGCTTAGAATAAATAGGTGTAATTTAGTAATTTCGCACTATTATTTTTAAATAATCTGTCATAGGGAACCCGAAAGGGGCGCTGTGGGGTGCTAACACCTTCCCCACGCGTAACCGACTCCCTTACCCGACTCTGGTTGTAATGGCCGAAGTCGATTTTTGAATCGATTGCCTTAAATCTCTTTTTCCAATGTTTTGAGTAAAACATTGGTGGCGACTCCATGAACCCTTCTTTTTTATGAAAACCGCTAATCCATGGAGGGTCCCGCTTGGGATTAACATGGATTGGTGAGCCTTTTAATAAAATTGCTCGTTTGACGAGGTCTCAGTTTGAGAATAAGTCATTCTAGCAATCCATATTTTTAAACAAATAAAAGAGTCCAACCATCCTTCGCGAATGCCGAAAGCCCGTTTCGGGCCGGTGGCGACAGATGGCGACTCCACTGGGGAAGCTTCGAAAGTCAGTCCCATTTAGTGACAGATTATTTTTAACAAATAATAGTTAAAATTACTTCATTACCCCTTGCTTGTATAATAACATGTTTTACCTATTTGGCTTTTAATAACTGTTGTTTGTTTAAATTTCCGCAATTGTTTGAAATAAAAACTGCACACAAACCTTTGCACACAACAGTTCCCTCTATACCCGGGGGCATGAGTGGTAAGCCAGAGGGAGTAGATGTTAGTACGGCCGGTTGTCGAATGGGTCTATAGGTGCCCGTAGACCGTTGTCGGAAAGCATCACTCAAGGTGATAACCATGAACTCGAGTCCGACAGTGCGTTGGAGCTTTCCATCGACTTACGACGAGAGGAATTGGGTCCCTATAATGGGGGCACCTTGGGGGCCTCAGACCGGTGAGAACAGTTAGAACCACCTTGAATATGCACTTTTCTGCAGGATACCCCTACCTCGTGATTCGCTCGTGACTGTTCGTGGATGAGTGAATTGTTTGTGTAAATGCTTATGTGCAATTGTTTGTGCATTAATAAATAACCTCGTGATAAGGTCTAAAGAATAATCCCCATGCATGAAAATGTCATGACATGAGAGGAAAAACCAATGTGTGAAAATATAATAAAAAGCGAGGAGCATGTACATCATTGCCAATAAGACCTCATGCATCCTCATCAATTATTCATTTTAGGATCACCAATACCCTCTCGATGTTTGCAAAAGGGACCCATGACTATTGAGATTCTCCGTTGGGGAGAGATCATAGGCTAGGGAGGGTGATAAACCTTCATCTTAAAAAGGCAGCGCCTTAAAGATGGAGTCTTATCAAGCTCACATCGAGAGTGTATTCATACCATGAATAAACTAATTAGAATAAAACATTCATTTTAGAAAGTGGCTGGTCATCTCTCTGTCCTCACACGCGCGCAGAAAATCAAGAAGATGGAAGCGCTGGAGGACCAAAATAAGAAGCTTACAGCCGAGCTCTCACAGCTCAAAGAACAAATGGCGCAAATGATGGAACTCATGCGTCAACATAACGTCCATGGATCAAGCCACAGTGACCATGGGTCCCATCATGAGGAAGAGGAGGTGCATGAAGAAGAGCCTCCACACGCCATACCTATTGGGGCTGGAATTATGATTAAAGAGCCCGAAGTTTCAAAGGAACAATTCCACGCCCTAGAGGATCGGCTAAGGGCTATGGAGGGGCATGATTTCGATATTAAAGATGCCGCCGACATGTGCTTAGTGAGGGATATTCAATTTCCTCCTAAATTTAAAGTGCCAGATTTCCCGAGATACGTGGGATCGACTTGCCCCAAAAGTCATCTCACCATGTACTGTCGCAAAATGGCTGCATATGCTACCAATGAAAAGCTCTTAATTCATTGCTTTCAAGAGAGCTTGGCTGAAACCGCACTCAATTGGTATATGCAGCTAGATGGAAATCTAGTACATACATGGAGGCAGTTGGCCGACGCCTTTCTCAAGCGCTATAAATACAACATCGACCTAACACCCGATAGGTCAGATCTTCAAGCCTTGAGTAAGAAAAGTGACGAATCTTTCAAGGCGTACGCCCAACGATGGAGGGAGTTGGCGGCACAGATAGAGCCCCCGCTGTCGGATAAGGAGACAGTGTCCTTATTCATCAACTCGTTGACTGGTCCCTATTACGATAAAATGATAGGGAACACAACGACACTCTTCTCGGACATCATCACCATTGGGGAGAGAGTGGAACAAGGACTCAAAAGTGGGAAGCTGGCTAAGCCTTCCCAATCATATGAAGCTAAGAAGACCTTCAGGAAGAAGAAAGAGGGAGGAGTCAATGCTATAACCATACCCTCGGCTATTTTCACTTCGAAGTCGGGAAGATCGCAATTCACCCCTGTGAAGAAGTTTGATAAACTTCCGACCACTTATAGCGATCTCCTGCCGAAGCTAGTAGAAGCCAAACTTCTAGCTCATGTTCCACCAAGGAAGATCGACCCACCTTACCCCGATTGGTACAAGCCACAAGACAAATGTTTATACCATTCGGGGGCACCAGGGCATTCAACAGAGAAATGCCTAGCTCTCAAATACAAGGTCCAAAACCTTATTGATGCCGGGTGGGTCACCTTCGATTTGACAACGCCCGACGTGAGCAAGAATCCTCTGCCAAAGCAGGAGTAGAGAGAAGAACAAGCCACGATAGGGCCCCTTCATTTTTCTCTTTTAGGGACTCATGATCAGTACCCGAGATCATGAGAACCTTTTCATGTAAATAAGGGTTTTTGTACAGTTTTAATACATATCAATAAAGAGGCATTTTTCATACATTATTCTCTCATTTTGTTCTATTCTCTCTCTCTCATCAATATTAATAAATTCTAAACCTAAACAGAACCAATAAAATAATTATGTCTGTAATTGTTCGCTCTGACCGGGATCCGAAGGTGAAAGGGTTGAGTTGGACAGTGATGAGGAGACCATTTCTCCGGATCTGCAAAGATTGCTAGATCAAGAAGCTCGAGACCGTGAATTTGGGGCATGGCCGAGAGATAAAAGAGGTCAATATTGGGACCCATATCAGTGATGAAATAAGGACACATGTTTCCACTATGATTATAATAAAATCATTCTTCATTGCTTCTTTTCTTGCTTATAATAAAATTCTAAACCACATTATTTTTAACCCTATTTGAATAAACATGAATGAGGTTAAAATCATCTTAATAATAATAAACCCACATCATTTTTATGTGGAAGTGTGTGTGACAACTTGGAGCACCTTCCCTTGGCCTCGACAAGTGCCATCATGGATAAAAAGAAATCCATGATGGTACCATGAACCGAATTCAAAAACAAAGGGGCTCAAGAAAAGCTATCCAAGTTGTCAAATCACAAATGTTAATAACCAAGACGTGCTTAACTTCATAAGTGTTTTATCAAACAAGCCTAAACACTTAAGCCTACCATTGGCCAAGCCATTCTTACAAAATCCATTTTTCAAAAAATAAATAATCCCCTCTAAAACACAAACTTTCGAAAAAAATATATCCTTTCCTTCTTTTCTCTCTTGTCCCAAACGATTTTTGAATAATCTAGTGGAAACATGGAGATATAGTAGTCAATAGGAGGGTTGACGCATCTTCTAAAGGAAAGGAAAATCATTTGGTGGATGACACCAAAATCTCAATATAACATGCATCGTTCCTCGGTTACAGAAAGTCGGCAGCGCACAGTCCGTCTGGAGGAATGGCAAAATCCAACCAGAGAAATGCATCGGTTAATTCTTTTGAAAAAAGAATCAAATAGAATTAGGTGCATCATACTGCATACATGCATACAGATGATAGGTGTAATGGAAGATCACTTATTCTCTGTTTATTAAAAAACAAAAAAATAAAAACAAAAAAAAAAAAAAAAACAAAAAAATATAAACTTCAGAAAAACAATACGCCCGTATCATGTTCAGTACGCCCGTACCAAAATTAGGGTTATGAACAAATTTTCAATTCAATACGGGCATACTGAAATGAATAACGGCCGTATTGGCAATAACAGAAATCCTCCCCCACGTCGATGACAAAATTCCTCCAAGAAGAAGAGGATAGGGGGAGCCATTCATTTTTTCTAAAAAACAACAAAACATTAAATAATAAAACTTGCATTTGTGCATCACGCACATTAATTGCACATTCAAAGACCTCATCATGAGGCAGTCGCATAAAATAGAAAAAATAGGAAAAATTGCTTGTGTATGACAGCAGCAAACAAAATGAAGAAATTCAGAAAATCAACAGCATCATACAGAATAATTGAGCCTGGAGAGGCTCGCCGAAATAATACTCTCAGAATAATTGAGCCTGGAGAGGCTCGCCGAAATAATACTCTCTCAGAATAATTGAGCCTGGAGAGGCTCGTCAAAATAATACTCCTCAGAGACATTTCTGTACAGAAAAAGCCAAAACCAACAAAAAAGGCAAAAATACAGAAAAAGCCAAATTCAACAAAAAATACAGCAAAAGCTGAAATCAACAAAAAAGGCAAAAACACAGAAAAAGCCAAAATCAACAAAAAGGCAAAATACAGAAAATCCAACAAATTATACAGAATAACTGAGCCTGGAGAGGCTTGCCAAAATAATACTCTCCAAAAAACATCTCAGCTTGCATTCTTGGGCTGAACAAGAAAAGCAATTCATCGTACAGAATAACTGAGCCTGGAGAGGCTTGCCGAAATAATACTCATACAAAATAACTGAGCCTGGAGAGGCTTGCCGAAATAATACTCCCACAGAATAACTGAGCCTGGAGAGGCTTGCTGAAATAATACTCCCACAAAATAACTGAGCCTGGATAGGCTTGCTGAAATAATACTCCCACAAAATAATTAAGCCTGGAGAGGCTTGCCGAAATAATACTCTCCAAAAGACGTCTCAGCTCGCATTCTCGGGCTGAACAAAAATCCAATTCATCATACAGAATAATTGAGCCTGGAGAGGCTTGCTGAAATAATACTCCCCAACCGTACAGAATAAATGAGCCTGGAGAGGCTCGCCGAAATAATACTCTATCAGAATAATTGAGCCTGGAGAGGCTCGCAGAAATAATACTCCCCAGAGATATCTCAGCTTCCACTCACGGGCCAAATTCCCCAGTGAAAGCTATCAAACCAAGATCAGCAAAATTCCCCAAGGGAGGCTTGATCATCTAAACATAATATCCAAGTCGAAAGGACTTAAACTTCCTCAGTGGAAGGTAGCTTTCCAAACGAAGAGTGAAGCTAAGCCTGAAGAGGCTTTCTAAATAATACTCTGGGATACATAAGAACTTCAAATCCCCAGTCGCCTACACAAGAGGCACTCCTTCAAAAAAAAAAGGGGAAAATCAAAAATCCAAAATAATCATTCCCCAAGTGGAATCCGGCTCTCAGCCAATCATTGAATGTCAAGCTGATACGCCTAACAGAAGAGGCCAATTACAACCAATGACAAAATCCCCTAGCGGATAACAGCCTACACAGAGGCAACAAAATCCAAAAATCAAAAAGAGTCACCCGAATAAGGATAACCGGGATACTCCACCAACGTCGAAAGGACGTCAGCCAATCATAAGGCACCGCTCATCTCAGAAAGAGCATCTTCGTGTCTACACCCCAGGGAAACAGAAATTCCTCAATGGGCACCAACTATGCAAAAGAAAGTTGGGACACAAGAACCTATGAGTAACTGCACATCCCCTAGACGGATCCCTGCGTTATCCAGCCCTCAGTGGCACAAAAATCAAAAACAATCGTCAAAGCAGCATCGTGGACTGTGGAGACAAAATCATCACGACAAAATCCCCCAGCGGATAATAGCCTACACAGAGGCTACAAAAATCAGAAAATCAAAAGAGACACCCGAATAAAGACAACCGGGATACTCCACTTACGTCAAAAGGACGTCAGCCAAACATAAGGCATCGCTCAACTCAGAGAGAGAGCATCTGTGTCTACACCCCAAGGAGTCAGAAATTCCCCATGGGTACCAACAATGCAATGCAAGTTGGGGCACAGGAACCTATGAATGACTGCACATCCCCTAGACGGATCCCTGCGTTATCCAGCCCTCAGTGGCACAAAATCAGAAAAAACGTCGAAGCAGCATCGTGGACTGTGGAGACAAAATCATCTCAAAAGCCTGGAGAGGCAATACTCAGCTACCCAGTTGTCGAGAGCACCGAGGTATGCACAAGTCTGGAGAGACGGTACTCAAACAAGGTCTGGAGAGACGGTACTCAAACAAGGTCTGGAGAGACGGTACTCAAACAAGGTCTGGAGAGACGGTACTCAAACAAAGTCTGGAGAGACGGTACTCAAACAAGGTCTGGAGAGACAGTACTCAAACAAGGTCTGGAGAGACGGTACTCAAACAAGGTCTGGAGAGACGGTACTCAAACAAGGTATGGAGAGACGGTACTCAAACAAGGTCTGGAGAGACGGTACTCAAACAAGGTCTGGAGAGACGGTACTCAAACAAGGTCTGGAGAGACGGTACTCAAACAAAGTCTGGAGAGACGGTACTCAAACAAGGTCTGGAGAGACAGTACTCAAACAAGGTCTGGAGAGACGGTACTCAAACAAGGTCTGGAGAGACGGTACTCAAACAAGGTCTGGAGAGACGGTACTCAAACAAGGTCTGGAGAGACGGTACTCAAACAAGGTCTGGAGAGACGGTACTCAAACAAGGTCTGGAGAGACGGTACTCAAACAAAGTCTGGAGAGACGGTACTCAAACAAGGTCTGGAGAGACGGTACTCAAACAAGGTCTAGAGAGACGGTACTCAAACAAGGTCTGGAGAGACGGTACTCAAACAAGGTCTGGAGAGACGGTACTCAAACAAGGTCTGGAGAGACGGTACTCAAACAAAGTCTGGAGAGACGGTACTCAAACAAAGTCTGGAGAGACGGTACTCAAACAAAGTCTGGAGAGACGGTACTCAAACAAAGTCTGGAGAGACGGTACTCAAACAAAGTCTGGAGAGACGGTACTCAAACAAAGTCTGGAGAGACGGTACTCAAACAAGGTCTGGAGAGACGGTACTCAAACAAAGTCTGGAGAGACGATACTCAAGGCCTGGAGAGGCGGTACTCAACTGCTGAATGTTAAGAGGCAGGGCCTGGAGAGGCGATACTCAACTACCTCATGTTAAGAGGCAGGGCCTGGAGAGGCGGTACTCAACCATCAGCGTCGTCAGAGGCACGTTGGTGTTCAACTTCCAGCTCGGGCGTCGAGTGAAGTTGACCCTGGAGAGGGTAAACTTAGCTGCCTAGGTCGTCAGAAACAACCGAAGCAGAGCCTGGAGAGGCAGTACTCAATCATCGGTGATGTTAACACTGGTGTCTAGCTTCCGGCTCGGGCGTCGAGTGAGGCTAGGCCTGGAGAGGCGGGTACTCAACCATCAGCGTCGTCAGAGGCACGTTGGTGTTCAACTTCCGGCTCGGGCGTTGAGTGAAGTTGACCCAGGAGAGGGTAAACTTAGCTACCGAGGTTGTCAGAAGCGCCGAGGTATGCAACAACCTGGAAAGGCTACTCAACAATTTTCCACCGGAAGACGCTACAAGTCAGAAGGTTGGCACATCACCCGGACAATTGGGTCAACTCCTTTACTTGTCAGCCGGTACACCAAAAGGCCGTCCGACTAAGTAAAGGGGGGGCAGCTGTAGACCCCTAAAATTGTCCGGGTCGGAAATAAGACTCGAAGACTCTCGAAGATCAAAGGAAAGTCACCCGGAAGGACTCCTGGAAGACCCTGGAAGACCCTAGGATGACAATCTGTAGGTTTAGAGGTCTTAGAATAGCAAAAAATAAGAAAGTGGAGGGAATGAAGCCCAATACGGCCTCCCAGAAGTTCAATACGGCCGTATTGAAGTTTCTGAGCTTCAATACGGCTGCATTGAACTCAATACGGCTGCACTGAACTTCAATACGGCCGTATTGAGGTTTTTGAACTCAATACGGCTGCACTGAACTTCAATACGGCCGTATTGAGGTTTTTGAACTTCAATACGGCCGTATTGAATTCAATACGGCCGTATTGTAGTTCAAAACTTCAATACGGACCGTATTGACCCTCATAAACCGTATTGAGCCTCATCCCTATAAATATGACGTCAATTGGACGTCATTTGACACTTTTGGACTGAGTTTTGACTCCCTCCTTGAGTATTCTGGGGTTTTTGAGCAGTGTTCTGCCCTAGAAATCTCTCTGGGAGTCGATCCGACGAAGTTCTGGAATTCCGAGCATTTAGCTTGGAGATATTAACTTAGTCGAAGGGAAATCCTCCGGATTTCCATAGTTAAAATTTTCTAGGAGGGAGCGAGCGGGCTTGTAGAGCGAGGGAACGTCAAAAAGCTTCCCAGTTTTACTTGATATATAAAAAGCACGCTTCAAAGGTTTCTTCTTAAGACCTTCCTTTTACTGCTTTCTGTGTGTATATTTAACTGTCATCATGTAGATAGTTAATTTATAATTGCTTAGAATAAATAGGGGTAATTTAGTAATTTCGCACTATTATTTTTAAATAATCTGTCATAGGGAACCCGAAAGGGGCGCTGTGGGGTGCTAACACCTTCCCCACGCGTAACCGACTCCCTTACCCGACTCTGGTTGTAATGGCCGAAGTCGATTTTTGAATCGATTGCCTTAAATCTCTTTTTCCAATGTTTTGAGTAAAACATTGGTGGCGACTCCATGAACCCTTCTTTTTTATGAAAACCGCTAATCCATGGAGGGTCCCGCTTGGGATTAACATGGATTGGTGAGCCTTTTAATAAAATTGCTCGTTTGACGAGGTCTCAGTTTGAGAATAAGTCATTCTAGCAATCCATATTTTTAAACAAATAAAAGAGTCCAACCATCCTTCGCGAATGCCGAAAGCCCGTTTCGGGCCGGTGGCGACAGTAAAACACTTTTGGATGATATTTTTGAGTGAGATCAGAATTTTCACAAAAATTCTATCTTCCAAAAGTCTTTAACCTCTTTGATATTCATCTAATTCTCTTATCCCTTCCCTAGAAGAGTGTGGTGAGAATTGAAGAGACTTATCTCTTCATCAAGGAGTGGCGTCTCTTGGGAGAGTTCTCCATCAAACCATGGTGGTTCTAAGGCTCTACCTCCATTAGAGACCTTAGCAAAGCTTAAGAAGAATCAAGGAGCCGAAGATCTAGGGAGGAGCTTGAAGAGGATTTACATCAATCCGGATTCTCCAACAAGTTTCCATCATTTGGTATCAAGAGCTAGGTCTCCTTGGTAAATTCGTTCTTAAGCTTTCTTGTCTTGTTTTGTTCTGTTCAAATCATGTAAAAGTGTGTCTAAACTGTTCCTGCATGTATTTGCTTTTACTGTCTTGTGTTTGTGTGCCTTGAGTTGTTCTTGTGTCACAACTATAAATCTATAGAACACACTCACCTTGTCTTGTTTGTTCTTGATTCATGTTCTAAATTCTTGTGAATCAATCTTTGTGTGTGCCTTAGGTATTCTTTGTATGTCTTTTTAAATGTTTTAGGATTGATTTTATCTTCCATTGGACTCCTATTAATTTTGGACTAAAAAGAAATTCCCAAAAAGAAACAAGACTACAAGCATTTTACATTTCTTAATCTACTAGTTTTGTCTTAGAGTCATGTGTAGTTGTTTTGCTTGTCATTAAATACTTTTTGTGCCATTTTATTTTTGAATCTATATGAATTGATATCTGTTCTTGTATGGAGTCATTGCTGGCTGAACATTAAAAATCTTAGAGTGCTCATAAAATGTTTCCAATGCATGTTATTAGTCCTAACATGTTCTAGAGTCAAGTTTTTTGTGAACTTCATTTGCTATTAGTTTCTTAGATATTTGTTGCCAGCAATTCCTTGTGTGTCTTGTGCTTGTTTTGAAAAAAAGAAAACAGAGTTATAAGTGTATTAAAAACGAAAATCAAAGTGTACAAAAGATGAGAACAAACTAGTACCAAAACTAGTAACAATTTGTGTTGAAAATTTTGACTAGTACACTTACACTTCTACTCTTCTTACTTCACTTTTCTCCACCACTTGGAAACCTCTTTATTAATTGTGTGGCCTCTGTTTTTAAGTGTTAATTCTCTGTATTAGAAGAAAGTAAAGAAAAGAAAGAGACAAAAATACAAGAAAAAGAAAAGAAAACAAAAGAGAAAAACATAGGCAAAGAAAGGTGAAAACAAAACATCACTAGTAGCACTTGGCCTTGAATTTTTGTGTGATTTTTCTTGAGGTTTGTTTGCTGTCCAGTAGTTGGAAAAAGAATTTTAAACCATCAAAACATTAGCACAAATTTTGTTTTGGTTCTTGTAATCAATTCTAGAGTCATTCCTAGGATTATTCCTTTGTGTGCTAGCTTTGAAATAAACCCTTAATTGTTGCTTTGTGTCTTCTTGGTTTTCTTTGTTTTGTCACATTAATTCCTATAAGAGTGTAGCCTCTTCTAATTGTGCATTTTCATTTTTGATTTCTTGGCCTCTACTCTCTCTTGTTGATTGTTAAGCCTTGGTGGGATATAACTCTTTTTCAAGCCATTACACTTGGAAGGAAGAGTTAATTGAGACAATTGGATTAATCTCAAAGGGGTCAACACCTGAAGAAGATTGAGGTATAGATTTCTTGAGTGAAACACCTTGGAAAGGCTCACTTGTTTGTTCCTTTTTTCAGCCAAGACTTGTTTTTAATTTTAGGTCAAAAATTAGAGACGGATTTTGGAAGGAACTATTAACGGATTCTTGAAGAAGTTAGAGATGGATTTTGGAGAATAGAGACGGATTTGAAGAGACCACCTAGCTACTCTGAAATTGGTCACTAAGCTTGAAGCCAAGGCTATCCCAAACACGATCACCAACCTCCTTTGGTGTAATTCTTCAAGATTCTTGAATTGTGTTGCTTTCTTGATTGTAACTCTTTAACCCAACCCTTGGGTTAACTTTTAACTTTCTTTGTTAAGTCAAACTCACATTTAGGAGTGGTTCTTTGGGAAACTCACTCGTTTAAAGTCCCACCACTTCCTAAATAGTTCCAAATAAAGATTCTTAGATCCGTTTAGTACTTGTGGAAGGGTCCCCAAAAGGCTTCAAGTGTCATTTGGGCTTCCACTAGGAGATGCCTAGTTTACTTGCTTTCATAATACGTTTAGGACTTGTGGAAATGTCCCAAAAGGCTTCAAGTGTCACTTGTACTTCCACCCTAGGACCATACGACTAGTATATGCTTTACTTGTTTTCCTTGAACTTGTTTTAAATCTAAGTTCGTTTAGAAGGCTTCCTTTGCCTAATAGGGGTTGCGTGCACACACACACAACTACTTGACTTGTTTGTGTGAAAAGTTGTTTTGTGAGAAAAGTATAAGGGGGTTTAGTTATTTCCACTTGAAAAGGCTTGGTTATTAAGTGGCTCCTTGTAGCTCACCTCCCTTGATGGTGCAACTTGTATACTTAGACCTCAAAGTACTTAGTCTCACACCTAAAAGAGAAAACCATTTGTGAAAATCTTTATCACTCAATTTGAAAAATTCTTTAAGATTTGTGAAAACCTTTCCCTTGCAAAAATGAGTGATCATTCTCATGAAAGTAGTGTGCATGGTCATCATTCTCCTAAGAGTCATAGAAGTACTAAAAATGATCTTAGAGAACTTAGGGAATATATTAGAAGAAAAGACATAGAAAATGAAAAAAACAATGCAACAATAAGAGAGTTGTTAAGTAAGCTTGTGGTGGGGGTGAGACTAGAAAACCCCATGCCAATGAGGGTCATGGGCCTACTAGGCCCAAAAGACATGATGGTGAAGGGCCTTCTAGACCTCATAGAAACAAACATGAGGAAGAACCATCAAGGCCCAAAAGCCAACATTCAAACACCCACTATTCTACAAGTGAAGGGTTTTATAGTAGCCACCATGATGATGCTATTATCAAAGACCCCCTAGGCAACATAGGCCTAGGCATGAAGCAACTACTCATAGAGAACCTAGGTTTGACCTTCCTCCCTTCCATGGAAAAGACAATGTTGATGATTACTTAGATTGGGAGATGAAGGTTGAACAACTCTTCACTTGCCACAATGTGAGTGAAGAGAAAAGAGTTCCTATGGCCACCCTTAGTTTTCAAGGGAGTGCCATGCATTGGTGGACTTCCCTAATGAGAGAAAAACAAATTATGAGAGAGCCTTCCATTAAATATTGGAATGAACTTAGGAGTTCCTTAAGGAGAAGGCACATTCCTCCTTATTTTGAGAGGGAGTTAATGGACAAGCTCCAAAGACTCCAACAAAGGAACCTTAGTGTGGAGGAATATAGGCAACAAATAGAGTTGCTTATGCTAAGGGCTGGAATTAGGGAAGAAGAGAGAACCACCATTGCTAGGTTCCAAAGTGGTCTTAACCTAGAAATTAGGGAGAAGGTTGAACTACTACCCTATAGAGACCTTAATGAATTAGTTCAACTTTGTGTGAGGGTAGAACAACAACTTAGGAGAAATCCTATCCTTAGGAAGGAATCTACCTCATACCCTAGGAAGGACTTCAAGAAGGAGGGTCAATCCTCCTATTCAAAGGATAGACCACTAGAAAAAGAAAAACAAAATCAAAAACCTTCCAATGAGCCTAGAACTAGTTCTATTAAGTGCTTTGAATGCTTAGGGAGGGGACACATAGCTTCCCAATGCCCCACAAAAAATACCATGATCATTAGGGGCAATGAAATCCTAAGTGAAGAAAGCACTTCATCTTCTTCATCCTCCTCAAATGAAGAAGACGAAATACTTAGTTCTAGTGAGGAAGCACCATGTGAAGGTGATTTATTAATTGCCTAAAGGTTATTAACCAACCAATTAAAAGAACAAGATCAATCACAAAAAGAGAACCTTTTTCATTCTAGGTTATTAACTAAGTACTATAGCACATCCTAAATCTTATAAACTTCAATGGCTTAATGAGGATGGACCTATAGAAGTTAAGGATCAAGTAAATTTTCCTTTCTCCATTGGAAAATATAAAGATGAAATTTTATGTGATATAATTCCAATGAATGCAAGCCACATTTTACATGGAAGGCCTTGGCAACATGGTAGGAAGGCCATTCATGATGGTGTTACAAAAAAAATTCGCCTAGTCCACCTAGGCAAGAAACACACCTTGACTCCTCTTTCACCTTCACAACTGTTGGAGGATCAAGTATTTATGAAATCAAAAACAAAAAAGAAAAGAGGAGAAAAAGAAGGTTCTAGAGTTGGAGGGTAGTGTCTCCTCCAAGGAAGTTGTCCCTAGAAGTCAATTTTTAATAGAACATTCTATTAAAAAATGTCTTCTAGTTGAACAACCTCTTTATCTTCTCTATACTAAAAAGACACTACTCTTAGAAAAGAGTAAGGAGGATAGTGTCTTCTCCAAAAATCTTGTGAAAAAGGAAAGTCATTTTTTAATTCAAAATGATTGCAAAAAGACTTTTCTTCTTCACAAAGATTTTAGCTCTTTTTCTATTGCTGCCATGGACTTAGAGCTTAAGATCCAAAACCTAAATAATTTTGAAAAGAAAGGATCTCAAGTTCTTAGTGTAGTGAAGAAGAAGTGGACTTCACCTATTCTTATGCTACTACTTTGGTGGTGCCCAAAGTAGATAGCCATTGTCTATTTAGGACTTCTCTTACTTTAGTTGTTCTAATAAAGCACCCAACCTTTGGTTTATATTGTTTGTTAGATACATCTCATGGTGTCTTATTTTCTATTTTTGATCTTAAGGGAAGTTCAAACTTCTTTGAACTTAACTTGATTACTTCCCTTTAAGACCAAATTAGATTCTATGACTTTTCTAAATTCTTTACACCCTCTTCCATGATATATCTAACATATAATATGATCAAGGGTTGTCTAGGTAGATTCCTTATTATATTCACTTTGTTTTCTTATAGAAGCCTAGGTTACTACATAGGGTACTTTAGGAAAGATATCTTAAGTATATAGGACTACTTCATTAGTTTCTTATAGTTTTAGCACTTTCATATTTTTAGCATTTAGTTTTACACTTAGAATACACTATAGTGAGGATCCTATTCTTATGCTTAGAGAACCCATCCTTCCTAGTCTAAGGACCCTTGCTAGGACTATAAAAGGAATTCCTCATAGGATGCACTTTCCACATATGTTATATGAATATATCATCCCTAATGTTTTGTTTCTTGTCTTCATTGTAGGTGATGCTGTCTTTGTGGAAGGACCACTAGATTTGATGAATTGACAAATCCTTTCAAAGAGGGAGGGTATGATGGAAATCTAATCCCCAAGGATCCCTTTGGAAACACCTTGGAAAGGCTCACTTGTTTGTTCATTTTGCAGCCAAGACATTTTTCTTATTTTAGGTTGAAAATTGGAGACTAATTTTTGAAGGAAATTAGAGACGGATTTGGAAGGTTGTGACGGATTTGTGGAGTTCCTCATCTTCCTACATTTTGGTCACTAAACTTGTTGCAAAATCTTATCCAAATTCAGTCCTCAAGACGTTTGAAGAGACTCTTCAATTTCTTTTGATTTGTATTAATTTCTTGTTGTATTTCCTTAACCCTACCTTGGGTTAACTTTTAACTTTCTTTTGTTGAAAACAAACTTACATTCAGGAGTGGTTGTTTGGGAAAACTCTTTGATTAAGTCCCACCACTTCCTAAATAGTTCCAAATAAAGATTCCTAGATACGTTTAGTACTTTTGGAAGGGTCTCCAAAGGCTTTAAGTGTTATTTGGGCTTCCACTAGGAGACGCCTAGTTTACTTGCTTTCATAATACGTTTAGGACTTGTGGGAGTGTCCCAAAAGGCTTCAAGTGCCACTTGGACTTCCACCCTAGGACCATATGACTAGTGTATGCTTTACTTGCTTTCCTTTAACTTGATTTAATTCTAAGCTCGTTTAGAAGGCTTCCTTTGCCTAATAGGGGTTGCGTGCACACACACACAACTATTTGACTTGCTTGTGTGAAAAATTTGTTTTGTAAGGGGTTTAGTAATTTCCACTTGAAAAGGCTTGGTTATTAAGTGGCTCCTTATAGCTCACCTTCCTTGATAGTGCAACTTGTATACTTAGACCTCCAAGTACTTAGTATTGCACCCAAAAAAGAAAAAATCCTTTGTGAAAATCTTTATCACTCAATTTGCAAAATTCTTTTAGATTTGTGAAAACCTTTCCCTTGCAAAAATGAGTGATCATTCTCGTGAAAGTAGTGTGCATGGTCATCATTCTCCTAAGAGTCATAGAAGTACTAAAAATGAGCTTAGAGAACTTAGGGAATATATTAGAAGAAAAGACATAGAAAATGAAAAAAACAATGAAACAATAAGAGAGTTGTTGAGTAAGCTTGTGGTGGGGGGTGAGACTAGCAAACCCCATGCCAATGAGGGTCATGGGCCTTCTAGGCCCAAAAGACATGATGGTGAAGGGCCTTCTAGGCCTCATAGACATAAACATGAGGAAGAACCATCACAGTCCAAAAGCCAACATTCACACACTCACTATTCCACAAGTGAAGGGTTTTATAGTAGTCACCATGATGATGGCTACTATCAAACACCCCCTAGGCAACATAGGCCTAGGCATGAAACAACATCTCTTAGAGAACCTAGGCTTGACCTTCCTCCCTTTCATGGAAAAGACAATGTTAATCATTACTTGGATTGGGAGATGAAGGTTGAACAACTCTTCACTTGCCATAATGTGAGTGAAGAGAAAAGATTTCCTATGGCCACCCTTAGTTTTCAAGGGAGTTCCATGCATTGGTGGACTTACCTAATGAGAGAAAAACAAATTATGAGAGAGCCTTCCATTAAATATTGGAATGAACTTAGGAGTGCCTTAAGGAGAAGGCACATTCCTCCTTATTTTGAGAAGGAGTTAATGGACAAGCTCCAAAGACTCCAACAAAGGAACCTTAGTGTGGAGGAATATAGGCAACAAATGGAGTTGCTTATGCTAAGGGCTGGAATTAGGGAAGAAGAGAGAACCACCATTGCTAGGTTCTAAAGTGGTCTTAACCTAGAAATTAGGGACAAGGTTGAACTATTACCCTATAGAGACCTTAATGAACTAGTTCAACTTTGTGTGAGGGTAGAGCAACAACATAGAAGAAAGCCTAGCTTTAGGAAAGAAATTACCCCCTACCCTAAAAAGGACTTCAAGAAGGAGGGTTACTCCTCTTATTCAAAGGATAAACCACTAGAAAAAGAAAAACAAAATCAAAAACCTTCCGATGAACCTAGAACTAGTTCCATTAAGTGCTTTAAGTGCTTAGGGAGGGGACACATAGCTTCCCAATGCCCAACAAAAAAGAACATGATCATTAGGGGCAATGAGATCCTAAGTGAGGAAAGCACTTCATCTTCTTCATCATCCTCAAGTGAAGAAGATGCTAGTCTTAGTTCTAGTGAGGAAGCACCATGTGAAGGTGACCTATTCATTGCTCAAAGGTTACTTACCAACAAACCCAATGATCAATCACAAAGAGAGAACCTTTTCCATTCTAGATGCAAAATTTTTAAGAAAACTTGTTCTCTCATTGTTGATAGTGGATCTTGTAATAACTTTGTAAGCCAAAGGTTGGTTGATAAGCTTAACCTAACTACTATAGCCCATCCTAAATCTTATAAACTTCAATGGCTTAATGAGGATGGACCTATAGAAGTTAAGGATCAAATAAATGTTCCTTTCTCCATTGGAAAATATAAAGATGAAATTTTATGTGATATAATTCCAATGGATGCAAGCCACATTTTACTTGGAAGGCCTTGGCAACATGATAGGAAGGCCATTCATGATGGTGTTACAAACAAAATTCGCCTAGTCCACCTAGGCAAGAAACACACCTTGACTCCTCTTTCACCTTCACAAGTGTTGGAGGATCAAGTCTTTATGAAATCAAAAAAAAAGAAAAGAGGAGAAAAAGAAGGTTCTAGAGTTGGAGGGTAGTGTCTCCTCCAAGGAAGTTGTTCCTAGAAGTCAATTTTTAATAGAACATTCTATTAAAAAATGTATTCTAGTTGAACAACCTCTTTACCTTCTCAATGCTAAAAAGACACTACTCTTGGAAAAGAGTAAGGAGGGTAGTGTCTCCTCCAAAAATCTTGTGATAAAGGAAAGTCACTTTTCTATTAAAAATGATTACAAAAAAACTTTTCTTCTTCACAAAGATTTTAGCTCTTTTTCTATTGCTGCCACGGACTTAGAGCTTAAGATCCACAACCTAAATAATTTTGAAAAGAAAGGATCTCAAGTTCTTAGTCTTGTGAAGAATAAGTGGACTTCACCTAGTTCTACTTCTTATGCTACTACTTTGGTGGTGCCCAAAGTAGACATCCATTGTCTATTTAGGACTTCTCTTACTTTAGTTGTTCTAATAAAGCACCTAACCTTTGGTTTATATTGTTTATTAGACACATCTCATGGTGTCTTATTTTCTATTTTTAATCTTAAGGGAAGTTCAAACGTCTTTGAACTTAACTTTACTACTTCCCTTCAAGACCAAATTAGATTCTATGACCTTTCTAAACTCTTTACTCCCTCTTCCATAATGTATCTAACATATAATATGATCAAGGGTTGTCTAGGTAGTTTCCTTATAATATTCACTTTGTTTTCTTATAGAAGGCTAGGTTACTACATAGGGTACTTTAGGCAAGATACCTTAGTATGTATGAGTACTTCATTAGTTTCTTATAGTTTTAGTACTTTAACATTTATAGGATTTAGTTTTACACTTAGACTACACTATAGTGAGGATCCTATTCTTACGCTTAGAGAACCCATCCTTCCTAGTCTAAGGACCCTTGTTAGGGCTATAGAAGGAATTCCTCATTGGGTGCACTTTCCACATATGTTATATGAATATGTCATCCCTAATTCTTTGTTTCTTGTTTTCATTGTAGCTGATGCTATCTTTGTGGAAGGGCCACTGGATTTGAGGACAAATCCTTTCGAAGGGGGAGGGTATGATGGAAATCTAATCCCCAAGGATCCCTTTGGAAGAGGTAAGACCAAGAAGGGTGAAGGTTGATCCAAGGAGGCTCACCCATGAAGACCATTGGGCCTCTAACTAGGTCCATGGTTAGGAGGCTAGAGGAGGCTTCTACTAAGGAGGTGCTTCTTATACCTATGCTCAATATGAGTATTGACTATGATTCCTCTTATTAGTCTCTTGAGTTTCCATTGTACATACATTGTATGGTTTGTTTTCTTGTATCTTGTATATAGTAGATACTTGTATAGGTGTATTTTTGCCTTTGTATTTGAGAGACACTTTATTTCCTTTTAGTAGCTATTGTATATTGTTTCTAGGGTAGGTTACTTAGTCACTTTGACTCCATTTAACCTAATCTAGAAATACACTCTTTCTTTATTTTTCTAGTAGTAGGATTGGGAGTGGCGTTAGCAAGCTAGAGAGTGTTACTAGCAATTGGACCTAGAGATGGGCCTAGGCAAACTTGTACATATTAGACTCATTTTACTCCTAATTTTTCATAGATTTGATTTAGCTACGTTTCATTCACATTGGATGAACCTAACTAAACCAAATCAACATTTTTTCAAAACCGGTTGGAGTAAAATAAAGTCCATGAGCCGCCCACCTTGATTTGTGTTCACATTGCTTGTTCACACTCAAGCTTAGAAGCTTGAAGCACAAGCTTCTCCTTAGCTTGCTTACCAAGCAAGCTAAGTGAGTAGCTTTCTCTCCAAGCCTCTAGACCATGGATGGTTAGCTAGACCTTACCATGGTTCCTAGTGAACCATGGTTAAGGCTAGCTTGCTCTCCAAGCTTCCTACTCCTATATTTTCATTTTTCCTTCATTATAAAACACTTTTGGATGATATTTTTGAGTGAGATCAGAATTTGCACGAAAATTCTCTCTTCCAAAAGTCTTTAACCTCTTTGATATTCATCCAATTCTCTTATCCCTTCCATAGAAGAGTGTGGTGAGAATTGAAGAGACTTATCTCTTCATTAAGGAGTGGCGTCTCTTGGGAGAGTTCTCCACCAAACCGTGATGGTTCTAAGGTCTACTCCTCCATTGGTGACCTTAGCAATGCTTAGGAAGAATCAAGGAGCCAAAGATCTAGGGAGGAACTTGAAGAGGATTCACATCAACCGGATTCTCCAACAAGTTTTCCATCAGAAGGTCACTTGATAAATTTGAAAAATCTTCTGATCACAAAATTTGATATTAATTGGCTTGAACAATGCCTCTGTTATGTTTGAATCAGTCTTGTGGTATTGATTTTGAGAAAATAAGGATTATGCATAAAGCTGATACATGTGTATTCTGGACATACATATATTAGTTTGTTTTTGATGATGTCCAAGAGGGGAGAAAGGTTTTGTTGAGTTTGTTTTGCATGTTTTGAAATGTTGTATAATGTGGCAAAATGATAGTCATATTTTAGTATATCTTTCTTTATGTGATTTTACCTTGTTTGATTCTTTTTAGTAGCCTTTATTCATGTTTTAGTTCAGATTTGCATTAGTGAATCATTTAGGAATTAGTTATAAATTTTACTAATTTTCCGTAAGAATTTCCTGTTTTGACACAGTTTCTTGTACAAGCCATATCTTGAGCTATTCAACTCGGAATTTGGCAAACTTGGTGTGCCTGTAAATATAAGACGGAGATCTACAATTCACATGTTGGACGAAAAGCCCAGTTTGGACATTTTCAGACCCAAAATTGTGCTTTAAGGTCGCGGCGCTGCACTTGATTGTTCAGCTTGTCATGAAACTGTTTTGTTTAGTTAATTAGGCTTTTGAATTGTAATTAGTGGACTGGACCTTTGGTTTTAGGCCCATTATTTTGTCTTTAAAAGCATGTAATGACTCAGGAGTTGAGTCTTGGACAATTCATTTTTTTAGATTTTCAGATTTGAGATAACTTCCTCAAGAAGTTTCTCTCAAAAGTCTCTCTTCTCTCTTTAGAAACTTCTCATCTTCTCTCTCACTCTCTCTTTACACGAATCCTTTTCTCTCTCACGGAATTTCTTCTCTCAATTGGAATTTGCTGCAACATGATAATGAGGCACGGCTAATTCCTTAATCGGGTTAAGGTTTCAAGAACTACGGTAAATTTGAGTTTCTAATTTTTACCGAACGAATTCTTTCTTCTTCTTTTTTTTTTGTTTAGTGTAAATTCTGTTTTTCATGATATTGAATCTCTGTTTTGAACCCTAAATGAAAATGAGAAGAAGTATTTTCTAATTAGAAATAACCTAAATCCCTAATTCAATCGGTTACTTTCTTGAATTTTGTTGAAATTTGGAATGTGCGATTGTAGTTTCTGTTTTAATAAAATTCACAATCTAGATTTAGATTACTGTTTGGATTAATTTCGGATTGAATTAGATGGATTAATAATTCGTATTTGTTGTGAACAATGATGATTATACCGTAGGAATTGAAACCTTGAACCGAATTTCTATACTACTGAAATTTTGTGTTGATTTGATTTCTTTGCTTTCTTAATGCTTTGCTCTAATTGTTTGCTGGAAAATCTTTTCCCCCTGAGTTCTAAATTGATTTACATACATGATTAAATTCAAAATATAATGTGCTTGTGTCCTTGAGAGATGACCTAGGTTAAGTCCTCTATATTACAGAAATTTGTTGAGGAACCTAGAATTGTTTGATAGTGATACGACTGAGCTATCAAAATGGCGCCGTTGCCGGGGACATAAGTCATTTTGTTTTGATTTTTTATCATGTATACTAACTGTTGAAATGTTTTTGAATTTATAGTACAGTATTTTGTAATTCAATTCTATGTCTGATTCTATCACTAATTCTGTCTCTAATTCATTGTAGTTTTTGCAGTTTAGTTTTCAATATTATTGTGTTTGTCTTGAATTGTATTGTTTAGGTAATTTGTAGTGTTTTTGTAGCAATATTGTGTGGTTTCTTTGCGGTTTCTTTGTGGTTTCTTTGTGCTGTATTTTAGCTGGAAAAACAGGGAAAGAAAACAGAGGAAAAACAGAGGAAAACACATTCCGAAAACAGAGGACTAGTAGAAATCATTTCCTGAAGAAATTGATTTTGGCTCTCCATGAAACCATTCCGAAAATTTTCAAAGATTCTCTGATTGAGCTGAAACTTGGTCTCCAAAGGTAAAACGTGATTCTGAGCAAACATACCCCCTATTGGGGGTAACTTGGGCTTAAAATCACGAAATTCCTTCATCTTCTATGAGTTCTGTATAATTTTTTGTAGGGGTATTTTGGTCTTTTTTGCGGAAGTTGTCAGATTGGGCTGAAAATTGGTAGGAAGGTGGCTAAAATTCACACATCAAGGCACCCTTGTTATGGAATAACTACGGGTGTTGGGGGTCCTTTTTGCCAAATTCCTTCATTTAGACCACTTTTTCAATTTTTTACTGTTTTTGATATTTTTAAAAATCACAAAAAAATTCTCAAAATTAGGAAATCATGTGAGAAATGATGTTCTGGTGGTGAAATATTTTTTAAAATTCATTTGGTATAGTTTTGCATGTTATAGTTGCTTATATAGTAAATATTGACTTTTCTGTTGACTTTTGACTTTTCTGTTGACTTTTGACTTCATAACCTTGTATGTGTTCTTATTTGCATGACTAGGTCCAACCCTGGTACATTACATGATTTTGATCCTGAGATAGAAAGAACACTTCATCATAGGTTAAGGTGTAGGTCTAGTCAGAAAAATAATAGTAGTGTAGTTGATTCTGAAGTAGTTATTAATTCTACTTTTAATCCTCAATCCTGCTTAGATAGTGATATTTTTAATTTTCAATCTTGCTCTTCTTCTGAAACTGATTATGAATTTGATATCATGGCTGATAATCGTGAACTCACTTTGAAGGAATTGGCTACACCTAATGTTGTGTATCAACCATGGTGTGTCCAATATCCTGATAATCAAACAAATTATGAGCTTAAATCTGGACTTATCCATTTGTTGCCCAAGTTTCATGGACTTGCAGGTGAAGATCCTCATAAGCATTTAAAGGAGTTCCATGTAGTGTGTTCCACCATGAGACCTCAAGGAGTTCCTGAAGATCATGTCAAAATGAAGGCATTTCCTTTCTCTCTGGATGGTGTTGCAAAAGATTGGCTCTACTTTCTACCAGCAACAATCACTACATGGAATCAAATGAAGAGATTGTTTCTAGAGAAATTCTTTCCTGCATCCAGAACAGCAGCAATTAGGAAAGAGATTTGTGGTATAAGGCAACTGAATGGAGAAACTTTGTATGAATACTGGGAGAGATTCAACAAGCTGTGTGCTACATGTCCTCAACATCAAATTAGTGAGCAATTATTGATTCAATATTTTTATGAAGGACTAACCTTGATGGATAGGAACATGATAGATGCAGCAAGTGGAGGAGCACTGATGGATAAGACACCAAATGCTGCAAGACAACTCATTTCGAACATGGCAGCCAACACTCAGCAATTTGGATTTAGAGGAGCTGTCAAGGGAGTAAATGAGATGGCAATTGGTGCTGGTTCTAGTTCTGTTTGTGGTGTAGATAATCAAAGGCTGGAAAACAAAATTAATGAGCTGACCACCATGGTGAGACATTTAGCAATTGAACAAAAACAACAGGCGAATGCAGCAAGTGAATGTCCAGCAACAGTTTGTGGCATTTGTTCTTCAGAGGAGCACTATACACATTCATGTCCCACTCTACAAGAAACAGATGCAAATGTTTCTGGAATTTACACCAACCAGCAACAACAATATAGGCCACAACAGCAACAAAATTACAATCCATACTCCCAAACATACAACCCAGGTTGGAAAGATCATCCAAATCTGAAATGGGGGCAACAACAACAACAACCTTCATTCCAACCTTTTGGAAAATATCAGCCTCCATTCAAGCATCAGCAACAACAACCACCAGCACCTACACCTCCTCCTGCACAAAAGAGTGGACCTTCATTCGAGGAGATGATGCAACAGATGGCTGCACAAAATTTGAAGTTTCAGAGAAATATGGATGCCACTGTCCAAGATTTAAAGACTCAAATTGGCCAGTTAGCATCTCAGGTAAATCAGTTTCAATCTCAAGGTTCTGGCAAACTTCCCTCCCAAACAGTTTTAAATCCAAAGGGGAATGTGAGTGCCATTACTTTGAGAAGTGGAAAAGAGTTACCACCAGTGCAGCAACAATCAGTTGTACCACCAGTGGAATGTGATTCTTCCTTTGCAGTCATGCTACATTCTTGAGATGGAGGATGAGTCATCCAGTCATGCTACATTGATCCTTGGGAGACCATTCCTAAGGACAGCAAGGACAAAGATAGATGTGCATGCAGGGACTCTTTCTATGGAGTTTGGAGATAATCTGGTGCAATTTAATATTTTTGAGGCTATGAGACATCCAATAGAAAACCATTCTGTTTTTAGTTTGGATGTTATTGATTTATTAGTTGATGATTGCACAGATTTTGATGATGACCTACTTGCTGATTTTTCTGATTTTACTGACCCATTATGTACTTGTGATGATGATTCATCTATGTGTGCTATTTGTGCAGAAATTAGTGTTGCTATTTCAGGTGTAGCAGATTTAGCCACATCAATAGATGTTCCACCACCAGCATCTGAGACATTATCTCCATCTTTACCTTCATTGCCAGTACCATCCACTGTGCAGGCACCATCAGTCTACAGGTGTGAGCATTCAGCTGGCAAACAGGAGCATTGTGCAGCCACTTGGAGTAGTAGAGGATGTGCTGGTCAAAGTAGAAGATCTTCTCTTCCCTGCAGATTTCTACATTCTTGAGATGGAGGATGAGTCATCCAGTCATGCTACATTGATCCTTGGGAGACCATTCCTAAGGACAGCAAGGACAAAGATAGATGTGCATGCAGGGACTCTTTCTATGGAGTTTGGAGATAATCTGGTGCAATTTAATATTTTTGAGGCTATGAGACATCCAATAGAAAACCATTCTGTTTTTAGTTTGGATGTTATTGATTTATTAGTTGATGATTGCACAGATTTTGATGATGATCTACTTGCTGATTTTTCTGATTTTACTGACCCATTATGTACTTGTGATGATGATTCATCTATGTGTGCTATTTGTGCAGAAATTAGTGTTGCTATTTCAGGTGTAGCAGATTTAGCCACATCAATAGATGTTCCACCACCAGCATCTGAGACATTATCTCCATCTTTACCTTCATTGCCAGTACCATCCACTGTGCAGGCACCATCAGTCTACAGGTGTGAGCATTCAGCTGGCAAACAGGAGCATTGTGCAGCCACTTGGAGTAGTAGAGGATGTGCTGGTCAAAGTAGAAGATCTTCTCTTCCCTGCAGATTTCTACATTCTTGAGATGGAGGATGAGTCATCCAGTCATGCTACATTGATCCTTGGGAGACCATTCCTAAGGACAGCAAGGACAAAGATAGATGTGCATGCAGGGACTCTTTCTATGGAGTTTGGAGATAATCTGGTGCAATTTAATATTTTTGAGGCTATGAGACATCCAATAGAAAACCATTCTGTTTTTAGTTTGGATGTTATTGATTTATTAGTTGATGATTGCACAGATTTTGATGATGATCTACTTGCTGATTTTTCTGATTTTACTGACCCATTATGTACTTGTGATGATGATTCATCTATGTGTGCTATTTGTGCAGAAATTAGTGTTGCTATTTCAGGTGTAGCAGATTTAGCCACATCAATAGATGTTCCACCACCAGCATCTGAGACATTATCTCCATCTTTACCTTCATTGCCAGTACCATCCACTGTGCAGGCACCATCAGTCTACAGGTGTGAGCATTCAGCTGGCAAACAGGAGCATTGTGCAGCCACTTGGAGTAGTAGAGGATGTGCTGGTCAAAGTAGAAGATCTTCTCTTCCCTGCAGATTTCTACATTCTTGAGATGGAGGATGAGTCATCCAGTCATGCTACATTGATCCTTGGGAGACCATTCCTAAGGACAGCAAGGACAAAGATAGATGTGCATGCAGGGACTCTTTCTATGGAGTTTGGAGATAATCTGGTGCAATTTAATATTTTTGAGGCTATGAGACATCCAATAGAAAACCATTCTGTTTTTAGTTTGGATGTTATTGATTTATTAGTTGATGATTGCACAGATTTTGATGATGATCTACTTGCTGATTTTTCTGATTTTACTGACCCATTATGTACTTGTGATGATGATTCATCTATGTGTGCTATTTGTGCAGAAATTAGTGTTGCTATTTCAGGTGTAGCAGATTTAGCCACATCAATAGATGTTCCACCACCAGCATCTGAGACATTATCTCCATCTTTACCTTCATTGCCAGTACCATCCACTGTGCAGGCACCATCAGTCTACAGGTGTGAGCATTCAGCTGGCAAACAGGAGCATCGTGCAGCCACTTGGAGTAGTAGAGGATGTGCTGGTCAAAGTAGAAGATCTTCTCTTCCCTGCAGATTTCTACATTCTTGAGATGGAGGATGAGTCATCCAGTCATGCTACATTGATCCTTGGGAGACCATTCCTAAGGACAGCAAGGACAAAGATAGATGTGCATGCAGGGACTCTTTCTATGGAGTTTGGAGATAATCTGGTGCAATTTAATATTTTTGAGGCTATGAGACATCCAATAGAAAACCATTCTGTTTTTAGTTTGGATGTTATTGATTTATTAGTTGATGATTGCACAGATTTTGATGATGATCTACTTGCTGATTTTTCTGATTTTACTGACCCATTATGTACTTGTGATGATGATTCATCTATGTGTGCTATTTGTGCAGAAATTAGTGTTGCTATTTCAGGTGTAGCAGATTTAGCCACATCAATAGATGTTCCACCACCAGCATCTGAGACATTATCTCCATCTTTACCTTCATTGCCAGTACCATCCACTGTGCAGGCACCATCAGTCTACAGGTGTGAGCATTCAGCTGGCAAACAGGAGCATTGTGCAGCCACTTGGAGTAGTAGAGGATGTGCTGGTCAAAGTAGAAGATCTTCTCTTCCCTGCAGATTTCTACATTCTTGAGATGGAGGATGAGTCATCCAGTCATGCTACATTGATCCTTGGGAGACCATTCCTAAGGACAGCAAGGACAAAGATAGATGTGCATGCAGGGACTCTTTCTATGGAGTTTGGAGATAATCTGGTGCAATTTAATATTTTTGAGGCTATGAGACATCCAATAGAAAACCATTCTGTTTTTAGTTTGGATGTTATTGATTTATTAGTTGATGATTGCACAGATTTTGATGATGATCTACTTGCTGATTTTTCTGATTTTACTGACCCATTATGTACTTGTGATGATGATTCATCTATGTGTGCTATTTGTGCAGAAATTAGTGTTGCTATTTCAGGTGTAGCAGATTTAGCCACATCAATAGATGTTCCACCACCAGCATCTGAGACATTATCTCCATCTTTACCTTCATTGCCAGTACCATCCACTGTGCAGGCACCATCAGTCTACAGGTGTGAGCATTCAGCTGGCAAACAGGAGCATTGTGCAGCCACTTGGAGTAGTAGAGGATGTGCTGGTCAAAGTAGAAGATCTTCTCTTCCCTGCAGATTTCTACATTCTTGAGATGGAGGATGAGTCATCCAGTCATGCTACATTGATCCTTGGGAGACCATTCCTAAGGACAGCAAGGACAAAGATAGATGTGCATGCAGGGACTCTTCGTATGGAGTTTGGAGATAATCTGGTGCAATTTAATATTTTTGAGGCTATGAGACATCCAATAGAAAACCATTCTGTTTTTAGTTTGGATGTTATTGATTTATTAGTTGATGATTGCACAGATTTTGATGATGATCTACTTGCTGATTTTTTTGATTTTACTGACCCATTATGTACTTGTGATGATGATTCATCTATGTGTGCTATTTGTGCAGAAATTAGTGTTGCTATTTCAGGTGTAGCAGATTTAGCCACATCAATAGATGTTCCACCACCAGCATCTGAGACATTATCTCCATCTTTACCTTCATTGCCAGTACCATCCACTGTGCAGGCACCATCAGTCTACAGGTGTGAGCATTCAGCTGGCAAACATGAGCATTGTGCAGCCACTTGGAGTAGTAGAGGATGTGCTGGTCAAAGTAGAAGATCTTCTCTTCCCTGCAGATTTCTACATTCTTGAGATGGAGGATGAGTCATCCAGTCATGCTACATTGATCCTTGGGAGACCATTCCTAAGGACAGCAAGGACAAAGATAGATGTGCATGCAGGGACTCTTTCTATGGAGTTTGGAGATAATCTGGTGCAATTTAATATTTTTGTGGCTATGAGACATCCAATAGAAAACCATTCTGTTTTTAGTTTGGATGTTATTGATTTATTAGTTGATGATTGCACAGATTTTGATGATGATCTACTTGCTGATTTTTCTGATTTTACTGACCCATTATGTACTTGTGATGATGATTCATCTATGTGTGCTATTTGTGCAGAAATTAGTGTTGCTATTTCAGGTGTAGCAGATTTAGCCACATCAATAGATGTTCCACCACCAGCATCTGAGACATTATCTCCATCTTTACCTTCATTGCCAGTACCATCCACTGTGCAGGCACCATCAGTCTACAGGTGTGAGCATTCAGCTGGCAAACAGGAGCATTGTGCAGCCACTTGGAGTAGTAGAGGATGTGCTGGTCAAAGTAGAAGATCTTCTCTTCCCTGCAGATTTCTACATTCTTGAGATGGAGGATGAGTCATCCAGTCATGCTACATTGATCCTTGGGAGACCATTCCTAAGGACAGCAAGGACAAAGATAGATGTGCATGCAGGGACTCTTCGTATGGAGTTTGGAGATAATCTGGTGCAATTTAATATTTTTGAGGCTATGAGACATCCAATAGAAAACCATTCTGTTTTTAGTTTGGATGTTATTGATTTATTAGTTGATGATTGCACAGATTTTGATGATGATCTACTTGCTGATTTTTTTGATTTTACTGACCCATTATGTACTTGTGATGATGATTCATCTATGTGTGCTATTTGTGCAGAAATTAGTGTTGCTATTTCAGGTGTAGCAGATTTAGCCACATCAATAGATGTTCCACCACCAGCATCTGAGACATTATCTCCATCTTTACCTTCATTGCCAGTACCATCCACTGTGCAGGCACCATCAGTCTACAGGTGTGAGCATTCAGCTGGCAAACATGAGCATTGTGCAGCCACTTGGAGTAGTAGAGGATGTGCTGGTCAAAGTAGAAGATCTTCTCTTCCCTGCAGATTTCTACATTCTTGAGATGGAGGATGAGTCATCCAGTCATGCTACATTGATCCTTGGGAGACCATTCCTAAGGACAGCAAGGACAAAGATAGATGTGCATGCAGGGACTCTTTCTATGGAGTTTGGAGATAATCTGGTGCAATTTAATATTTTTGTGGCTATGAGACATCCAATAGAAAACCATTCTGTTTTTAGTTTGGATGTTATTGATTTATTAGTTGATGATTGCACAGATTTTGATGATGATCTACTTGCTGATTTTTCTGATTTTACTGACCCATTATGTACTTGTGATGATGATTCATCTATGTGTGCTATTTGTGCAGAAATTAGTGTTGCTATTTCAGGTGTAGCAGATTTAGCCACATCAATAGATGTTCCACCACCAGCATCTGAGACATTATCTCCATCTTTACCTTCATTGCCAGTACCATCCACTGTGCAGGCACCATCAGTCTACAGGTGTGAGCATTCAGCTGGCAAACAGGAGCATTGTGCAGCCACTTGGAGTAGTAGAGAATGTGCTGGTCAAAGTAGAAGATCTTCTCTTCCCTGCAGATTTCTACATTCTTGAGATGGAGGATGAGTCATCCAGTCATGCTACATTGATCCTTGGGAGACCATTCCTAAGGACAGCAAGGACAAAGATAGATGTGCATGCAGGGACTCTTTCTATGGAGTTTGGAGATAATCTGGTGCAATTTAATATTTTTGAGGCTATGAGACATCCAATAGAAAACCATTCTGTTTTTAGTTTGGATGTTATTGATTTATTAGTTGATGATTGCACAGATTTTGATGATGATCTACTTGCTGATTTTTCTGATTTTACTGACCCATTATGTACTTGTGATGATGATTCATCTATGTGTGCTATTTGTGCAGAAATTAGTGTTGCTATTTCAGGTGTAGCAGATTTAGCCACATCAATAGATGTTCCACCACCAGCATCTGAGACATTATCTCCATCTTTACCTTCATTGCCAGTACCATCCACTGTGCAGGCACCATCAGTCTACAGGTGTGAGCATTCAGCTGGCAAACAGGAGCATTGTGCAGCCACTTGGAGTAGTAGAGGATGTGCTGGTCAAAGTAGAAGATCTTCTCTTCCTTGCAGATTTCTACATTCTTGAGATGGAGGATGAGTCATCCAGTCATGCTACATTGATCCTTGGGAGACCATTCCTAAGGACAGCAAGGACAAAGATAGATGTGCATGCAGGGACTCTTTCTATGGAGTTTGGAGATAATCTGGTGCAATTTAATATTTTTGTGGCTATGAGACATCCAATAGAAAACCATTCTGTTTTTAGTTTGGATGTTATTGATTTATTAGTTGATGATTGCACAGATTTTGATGATGATCTACTTGCTGATTTTTCTGATTTTACTGACCCATTATGTACTTGTGATGATGATTCATCTATGTGTGCTATTTGTGCAGAAATTAGTGTTGCTATTTCAGGTGTAGCAGATTTAGCCACATCAATAGATGTTCCACCACCAGCATCTGAGACATTATCTCCATCTTTACCTTCATTGCCAGTACCATCCACTGTGCAGGCACCATCAGTCTACAGGTGTGAGCATTCAGCTGGCAAACAGGAGCATTGTGCAGCCACTTGGAGTAGTAGAGGATGTGCTGGTCAAAGTAGAAGATCTTCTCTTCCCTGCAGATTTCTACATTCTTGAGATGGAGGATGAGTCATCCAGTCATGCTACATTGATCCTTGGGAGACCATTCCTAAGGACAGCAAGGACAAAGATAGATGTGCATGCAGGGACTCTTCGTATGGAGTTTGGAGATAATCTGGTGCAATTTAATATTTTTGAGGCTATGAGACATCCAATAGAAAACCATTCTGTTTTTAGTTTGGATGTTATTGATTTATTAGTTGATGATTGCACAGATTTTGATGATGATCTACTTGCTGATTTTTTTGATTTTACTGACCCATTATGTACTTGTGATGATGATTCATCTATGTGTGCTATTTGTGCAGAAATTAGTGTTGCTATTTCAGGTGTAGCAGATTTAGCCACATCAATAGATGTTCCACCACCAGCATCTGAGACATTATCTCCATCTTTACCTTCATTGCCAGTACCATCCACTGTGCAGGCACCATCAGTCTACAGGTGTGAGCATTCAGCTGGCAAACATGAGCATTGTGCAGCCACTTGGAGTAGTAGAGGATGTGCTGGTCAAAGTAGAAGATCTTCTCTTCCCTGCAGATTTCTACATTCTTGAGATGGAGGATGAGTCATCCAGTCATGCTACATTGATCCTTGGGAGACCATTCCTAAGGACAGCAAGGACAAAGATAGATGTGCATGCAGGGACTCTTTCTATGGAGTTTGGAGATAATCTGGTGCAATTTAATATTTTTGTGGCTATGAGACATCCAATAGAAAACCATTCTGTTTTTAGTTTGGATGTTATTGATTTATTAGTTGATGATTGCACAGATTTTGATGATGATCTACTTGCTGATTTTTCTGATTTTACTGACCCATTATGTACTTGTGATGATGATTCATCTATGTGTGCTATTTGTGCAGAAATTAGTGTTGCTATTTCAGGTGTAGCAGATTTAGCCACATCAATAGATGTTCCACCACCAGCATCTGAGACATTATCTCCATCTTTACCTTCATTGCCAGTACCATCCACTGTGCAGGCACCATCAGTCTACAGGTGTGAGCATTCAGCTGGCAAACAGGAGCATTGTGCAGCCACTTGGAGTAGTAGAGAATGTGCTGGTCAAAGTAGAAGATCTTCTCTTCCCTGCAGATTTCTACATTCTTGAGATGGAGGATGAGTCATCCAGTCATGCTACATTGATCCTTGGGAGACCATTCCTAAGGACAGCAAGGACAAAGATAGATGTGCATGCAGGGACTCTTTCTATGGAGTTTGGAGATAATCTGGTGCAATTTAATATTTTTGAGGCTATGAGACATCCAATAGAAAACCATTCTGTTTTTAGTTTGGATGTTATTGATTTATTAGTTGATGATTGCACAGATTTTGATGATGATCTACTTGCTGATTTTTCTGATTTTACTGACCCATTATGTACTTGTGATGATGATTCATCTATGTGTGCTATTTGTGCAGAAATTAGTGTTGCTATTTCAGGTGTAGCAGATTTAGCCACATCAATAGATGTTCCACCACCAGCATCTGAGACATTATCTCCATCTTTACCTTCATTGCCAGTACCATCCACTGTGCAGGCACCATCAGTCTACAGGTGTGAGCATTCAGCTGGCAAACAGGAGCATTGTGCAGCCACTTGGAGTAGTAGAGAATGTGCTGGTCAAAGTAGAAGATCTTCTCTTCCCTGCAGATTTCTACATTCTTGAGATGGAGGATGAGTCATCCAGTCATGCTACATTGATCCTTGGGAGACCATTCCTAAGGACAGCAAGGACAAAGATAGATGTGCATGCAGGGACTCTTTCTATGGAGTTTGGAGATAATCTGGTGCAATTTAATCTTTTTGAGGCTATGAGACATCCAATAGAAAACCATTCTGTTTTTAGTTTGGATGTTATTGATTTATTAGTTGATGATTGCACAGATTTTGATGATGATCTACTTGCTGATTTTTCTGATTTTACTGACCCATTATGTACTTGTGATGATGATTCATCTATGTGTGCTATTTGTGCAGAAATTAGTGTTGCTATTTCAGGTGTAGCAGATTTAGCCACATCAATAGATGTTCCACCACCAGCATATGAGACATTATCTCCATCTTTACCTTCATTGCCAGTACCATCCACTGTGCAGGCACCATCAGTCTACAGGTGTGAGCATTCAGCTGGCAAACAGGAGCATTGTGCAGCCACTTGGAGTAGTAGAGGATGTGCTGGTCAAAGTAGAAGATCTTCTCTTCCTTGCAGATTTCTACATTCTTGAGATGGAGGATGAGTCATCCAGTCATGCTACATTGATCCTTGGGAGACCATTCCTAAGGACAGCAAGGACAAAGATAGATGTGCATGCAGGGACTCTTTCTATGGAGTTTGGAGATAATCTGGTGCAATTTAATATTTTTGAGGCTATGAGACATCCAATAGAAAACCATTCTGTTTTTAGTTTGGATGTTATTGATTTATTAGTTGATGATTGCACAGATTTTGATGATGATCTACTTGCTGATTTTTTTGATTTTACTGACCCATTATGTACTTGTGATGATGATTCATCTATGTGTGCTATTTGTGCAGAAATTAGTGTTGCTATTTCAGGTGTAGCAGATTTAGCCACATCAATAGATGTTCCACCACCAGCATCTGAGACATTATCTCCATCTTTACCTTCATTGCCAGTACCATCCACTGTGCAGGCACCATCAGTCTACAGGTGTGAGCATTCAGCTGGCAAACATGAGCATTGTGCAGCCACTTGGAGTAGTAGAGGATGTGCTGGTCAAAGTAGAAGATCTTCTCTTCCCTGCAGATTTCTACATTCTTGAGATGGAGGATGAGTCATCCAGTCATGCTACATTGATCCTTGGGAGACCATTCCTAAGGACAGCAAGGACAAAGATAGATGTGCATGCAGGGACTCTTTCTATGGAGTTTGGAGATAATCTGGTGCAATTTAATATTTTTGTGGCTATGAGACATCCAATAGAAAACCATTCTGTTTTTAGTTTGGATGTTATTGATTTATTAGTTGATGATTGCACAGATTTTGATGATGATCTACTTGCTGATTTTTCTGATTTTACTGACCCATTATGTACTTGTGATGATGATTCATCTATGTGTGCTATTTGTGCAGAAATTAGTGTTGCTATTTCAGGTGTAGCAGATTTAGCCACATCAATAGATGTTCCACCACCAGCATCTGAGACATTATCTCCATCTTTACCTTCATTGCCAGTACCATCCACTGTGCAGGCACCATCAGTCTACAGGTGTGAGCATTCAGCTGGCAAACAGGAGCATTGTGCAGCCACTTGGAGTAGTAGAGAATGTGCTGGTCAAAGTAGAAGATCTTCTCTTCCCTGCAGATTTCTACATTCTTGAGATGGAGGATGAGTCATCCAGTCATGCTACATTGATCCTTGGGAGACCATTCCTAAGGACAGCAAGGACAAAGATAGATGTGCATGCAGGGACTCTTTCTATGGAGTTTGGAGATAATCTGGTGCAATTTAATATTTTTGAGGCTATGAGACATCCAATAGAAAACCATTCTGTTTTTAGTTTGGATGTTATTGATTTATTAGTTGATGATTGCACAGATTTTGATGATGATCTACTTGCTGATTTTTCTGATTTTACTGACCCATTATGTACTTGTGATGATGATTCATCTATGTGTGCTATTTGTGCAGAAATTAGTGTTGCTATTTCAGGTGTAGCAGATTTAGCCACATCAATAGATGTTCCACCACCAGCATCTGAGACATTATCTCCATCTTTACCTTCATTGCCAGTACCATCCACTGTGCAGGCACCATCAGTCTACAGGTGTGAGCATTCAGCTGGCAAACAGGAGCATCGTGCAGCCACTTGGAGTAGTAGAGGATGTGCTGGTCAAAGTAGAAGATCTTCTCTTCCCTGCAGATTTCTACATTCTTGAGATGGAGGATGAGTCATCCAGTCATGCTACATTGATCCTTGGGAGACCATTCCTAAGGACAGCAAGGACAAAGATAGATGTGCATGCAGGGACTCTTTCTATGGAGTTTGGAGATAATCTGGTGCAATTTAATATTTTTGAGGCTATGAGACATCCAATAGAAAACCATTCTGTTTTTAGTTTGGATGTTATTGATTTATTAGTTGATGATTGCACAGATTTTGATGATGATCTACTTGCTGATTTTTCTGATTTTACTGACCCATTATGTACTTGTGATGATGATTCATCTATGTGTGCTATTTGTGCAGAAATTAGTGTTGCTATTTCAGGTGTAGCAGATTTAGCCACATCAATAGATGTTCCACCACCAGCATCTGAGACATTATCTCCATCTTTACCTTCATTGCCAGTACCATCCACTGTGCAGGCACCATCAGTCTACAGGTGTGAGCATTCAGCTGGCAAACAGGAGCATTGTGCAGCCACTTGGAGTAGTAGAGGATGTGCTGGTCAAAGTAGAAGATCTTCTCTTCCCTGCAGATTTCTACATTCTTGAGATGGAGGATGAGTCATCCAGTCATGCTACATTGATCCTTGGGAGACCATTCCTAAGGACAGCAAGGACAAAGATAGATGTGCATGCAGGGACTCTTTCTATGGAGTTTGGAGATAATCTGGTGCAATTTAATATTTTTGAGGCTATGAGACATCCAATAGAAAACCATTCTGTTTTTAGTTTGGATGTTATTGATTTATTAGTTGATGATTGCACAGATTTTGATGATGATCTACTTGCTGATTTTTCTGATTTTACTGACCCATTATGTACTTGTGATGATGATTCATCTATGTGTGCTATTTGTGCAGAAATTAGTGTTGCTATTTCAGGTGTAGCAGATTTAGCCACATCAATAGATGTTCCACCACCAGCATCTGAGACATTATCTCCATCTTTACCTTCATTGCCAGTACCATCCACTGTGCAGGCACCATCAGTCTACAGGTGTGAGCATTCAGCTGGCAAACAGGAGCATTGTGCAGCCACTTGGAGTAGTAGAGGATGTGCTGGTCAAAGTAGAAGATCTTCTCTTCCCTGCAGATTTCTACATTCTTGAGATGGAGGATGAGTCATCCAGTCATGCTACATTGATCCTTGGGAGACCATTCCTAAGGACAGCAAGGACAAAGATAGATGTGCATGCAGGGACTCTTTCTATGGAGTTTGGAGATAATCTGGTGCAATTTAATATTTTTGAGGCTATGAGACATCCAATAGAAAACCATTCTGTTTTTAGTTTGGATGTTATTGATTTATTAGTTGATGATTGCACAGATTTTGATGATGATCTACTTGCTGATTTTTCTGATTTTACTGACCCATTATGTACTTGTGATGATGATTCATCTATGTGTGCTATTTGTGCAGAAATTAGTGTTGCTATTTCAGGTGTAGCAGATTTAGCCACATCAATAGATGTTCCACCACCAGCATCTGAGACATTATCTCCATCTTTACCTTCATTGCCAGTACCATCCACTGTGCAGGCACCATCAGTCTACAGGTGTGAGCATTCAGCTGGCAAACAGGAGCACTGTGCAGCCACTTGGAGTAGTAGAGGATGTGCTGGTCAAAGTAGAAGATCTTCTCTTCCCTGCAGATTTCTACATTCTTGAGATGGAGGATGAGTCATCCAGTCATGCTACATTGATCCTTGGGAGACCATTCCTAAGGACAGCAAGGACAAAGATAGATGTGCATGCAGGGACTCTTTCTATGGAGTTTGGAGATAATCTGGTGCAATTTAATATTTTTGAGGCTATGAGACATCCAATAGAAAACCATTCTGTTTTTAGTTTGGATGTTATTGATTTATTAGTTGATGATTGCACAGATTTTGATGATGACCTACTTGCTGATTTTTCTGATTTTACTGACCCATTATGTACTTGTGATGATGATTCATCTATGTGTGCTATTTGTGCAGAAATTAGTGTTGCTATTTCAGGTGTAGCAGATTTAGCCACATCAATAGATGTTCCACCACCAGCATCTGAGACATTATCTCCATCTTTACCTTCATTGCCAGTACCATCCACTGTGCAGGCACCATCAGTCTACAGGTGTGAGCATTCAGCTGGCAAACAGGAGCATTGTGCAGCCACTTGGAGTAGTAGAGGATGTGCTGGTCAAAGTAGAAGATCTTCTCTTCCCTGCAGATTTCTACATTCTTGAGATGGAGGATGAGTCATCCAGTCATGCTACATTGATCCTTGGGAGACCATTCCTAAGGACAGCAAGGACAAAGATAGATGTGCATGCAGGGACTCTTTCTATGGAGTTTGGAGATAATCTGGTGCAATTTAATATTTTTGAGGCTATGAGACATCCAATAGAAAACCATTCTGTTTTTAGTTTGGATGTTATTGATTTATTAGTTGATGATTGCACAGATTTTGATGATGATCTACTTGCTGATTTTTCTGATTTTACTGACCCATTATGTACTTGTGATGATGATTCATCTATGTGTGCTATTTGTGCAGAAATTAGTGTTGCTATTTCAGGTGTAGCAGATTTAGCCACATCAATAGATGTTCCACCACCAGCATCTGAGACATTATCTCCATCTTTACCTTCATTGCCAGTACCATCCACTGTGCAGGCACCATCAGTCTACAGGTGTGAGCATTCAGCTGGCAAACAGGAGCATTGTGCAGCCACTTGGAGTAGTAGAGGATGTGCTGGTCAAAGTAGAAGATCTTCTCTTCCCTGCAGATTTCTACATTCTTGAGATGGAGGATGAGTCATCCAGTCATGCTACATTGATCCTTGGGAGACCATTCCTAAGGACAGCAAGGACAAAGATAGATGTGCATGCAGGGACTCTTTCTATGGAGTTTGGAGATAATCTGGTGCAATTTAATATTTTTGAGGCTATGAGACATCCAATAGAAAACCATTCTGTTTTTAGTTTGGATGTTATTGATTTATTAGTTGATGATTGCACAGATTTTGATGATGATCTACTTGCTGATTTTTCTGATTTTACTGACCCATTATGTACTTGTGATGATGATTCATCTATGTGTGCTATTTGTGCAGAAATTAGTGTTGCTATTTCAGGTGTAGCAGATTTAGCCACATCAATAGATGTTCCACCACCAGCATCTGAGACATTATCTCCATCTTTACCTTCATTGCCAGTACCATCCACTGTGCAGGCACCATCAGTCTACAGGTGTGAGCATTCAGCTGGCAAACAGGAGCATTGTGCAGCCACTTGGAGTAGTAGAGGATGTGCTGGTCAAAGTAGAAGATCTTCTCTTCCCTGCAGATTTCTACATTCTTGAGATGGAGGATGAGTCATCCAGTCATGCTACATTGATCCTTGGGAGACCATTCCTAAGGACAGCAAGGACAAAGATAGATGTGCATGCAGGGACTCTTTCTATGGAGTTTGGAGATAATCTGGTGCAATTTAATATTTTTGAGGCTATGAGACATCCAATAGAAAACCATTCTGTTTTTAGTTTGGATGTTATTGATTTATTAGTTGATGATTGCACAGATTTTGATGATGATCTACTTGCTGATTTTTCTGATTTTACTGACCCATTATGTACTTGTGATGATGATTCATCTATGTGTGCTATTTGTGCAGAAATTAGTGTTGCTATTTCAGGTGTAGCAGATTTAGCCACATCAATAGATGTTCCACCACCAGCATCTGAGACATTATCTCCATCTTTACCTTCATTGCCAGTACCATCCACTGTGCAGGCACCATCAGTCTACAGGTGTGAGCATTCAGCTGGCAAACAGGAGCATTGTGCAGCCACTTGGAGTAGTAGAGGATGTGCTGGTCAAAGTAGAAGATCTTCTCTTCCCTGCAGATTTCTACATTCTTGAGATGGAGGATGAGTCATCCAGTCATGCTACATTGATCCTTGGGAGACCATTCCTAAGGACAGCAAGGACAAAGATAGATGTGCATGCAGGGACTCTTTCTATGGAGTTTGGAGATAATCTGGTGCAATTTAATATTTTTGAGGCTATGAGACATCCAATAGAAAACCATTCTGTTTTTAGTTTGGATGTTATTGATTTATTAGTTGATGATTGCACAGATTTTGATGATGATCTACTTGCTGATTTTTCTGATTTTACTGACCCATTATGTACTTGTGATGATGATTCATCTATGTGTGCTATTTGTGCAGAAATTAGTGTTGCTATTTCAGGTGTAGCAGATTTAGCCACATCAATAGATGTTCCACCACCAGCATCTGAGACATTATCTCCATCTTTACCTTCATTGCCAGTACCATCCACTGTGCAGGCACCATCAGTCTACAGGTGTGAGCATTCAGCTGGCAAACAGGAGCATTGTGCAGCCACTTGGAGTAGTAGAGGATGTGCTGGTCAAAGTAGAAGATCTTCTCTTCCCTGCAGATTTCTACATTCTTGAGATGGAGGATGAGTCATCCAGTCATGCTACATTGATCCTTGGGAGACCATTCCTAAGGACAGCAAGGACAAAGATAGATGTGCATGCAGGGACTCTTTCTATGGAGTTTGGAGATAATCTGGTGCAATTTAATATTTTTGAGGCTATGAGACATCCAATAGAAAACCATTCTGTTTTTAGTTTGGATGTTATTGATTTATTAGTTGATGATTGCACAGATTTTGATGATGATCTACTTGCTGATTTTTCTGATTTTACTGACCCATTATGTACTTGTGATGATGATTCATCTATGTGTGCTATTTGTGCAGAAATTAGTGTTGCTATTTCAGGTGTAGCAGATTTAGCCACATCAATAGATGTTCCACCACCAGCATCTGAGACATTATCTCCATCTTTACCTTCATTGCCAGTACCATCCACTGTGCAGGCACCATCAGTCTACAGGTGTGAGCATTCAGCTGGCAAACAGGAGCATTGTGCAGCCACTTGGAGTAGTAGAGGATGTGCTGGTCAAAGTAGAAGATCTTCTCTTCCCTGCAGATTTCTACATTCTTGAGATGGAGGATGAGTCATCCAGTCATGCTACATTGATCCTTGGGAGACCATTCCTAAGGACAGCAAGGACAAAGATAGATGTGCATGCAGGGACTCTTTCTATGGAGTTTGGAGATAATCTGGTGCAATTTAATATTTTTGAGGCTATGAGACATCCAATAGAAAACCATTCTGTTTTTAGTTTGGATGTTATTGATTTATTAGTTGATGATTGCACAGATTTTGATGATGATCTACTTGCTGATTTTTCTGATTTTACTGACCCATTATGTACTTGTGATGATGATTCATCTATGTGTGCTATTTGTGCAGAAATTAGTGTTGCTATTTCAGGTGTAGCAGATTTAGCCACATCAATAGATGTTCCACCACCAGCATCTGAGACATTATCTCCATCTTTACCTTCATTGCCAGTACCATCCACTGTGCAGGCACCATCAGTCTACAGGTGTGAGCATTCAGCTGGCAAACAGGAGCATTGTGCAGCCACTTGGAGTAGTAGAGGATGTGCTGGTCAAAGTAGAAGATCTTCTCTTCCCTGCAGATTTCTACATTCTTGAGATGGAGGATGAGTCATCCAGTCATGCTACATTGATCCTTGGGAGACCATTCCTAAGGACAGCAAGGACAAAGATAGATGTGCATGCAGGGACTCTTTCTATGGAGTTTGGAGATAATCTGGTGCAATTTAATATTTTTGAGGCTATGAGACATCCAATAGAAAACCATTCTGTTTTTAGTTTGGATGTTATTGATTTATTAGTTGATGATTGCACAGATTTTGATGATGATCTACTTGCTGATTTTTCTGATTTTACTGACCCATTATGTACTTGTGATGATGATTCATCTATGTGTGCTATTTGTGCAGAAATTAGTGTTGCTATTTCAGGTGTAGCAGATTTAGCCACATCAATAGATGTTCCACCACCAGCATCTGAGACATTATCTCCATCTTTACCTTCATTGCCAGTACCATCCACTGTGCAGGCACCATCAGTCTACAGGTGTGAGCATTCAGCTGGCAAACATGAGCATTGTGCAGCCACTTGGAGTAGTAGAGGATGTGCTGGTCAAAGTAGAAGATCTTCTCTTCCCTGCAGATTTCTACATTCTTGAGATGGAGGATGAGTCATCCAGTCATGCTACATTGATCCTTGGGAGACCATTCCTAAGGACAGCAAGGACAAAGATAGATGTGCATGCAGGGACTCTTTCTATGGAGTTTGGAGATAATCTGGTGCAATTTAATATTTTTGAGGCTATGAGACATCCAATAGAAAACCATTCTGTTTTTAGTTTGGATGTTATTGATTTATTAGTTGATGATTGCACAGATTTTGATGATGATCTACTTGCTGATTTTTCTGATTTTACTGACCCATTATGTACTTGTGATGATGATTCATCTATGTGTGCTATTTGTGCAGAAATTAGTGTTGCTATTTCAGGTGTAGCAGATTTAGCCACATCAATAGATGTTCCACCACCAGCATCTGAGACATTATCTCCATCTTTACCTTCATTGCCAGTACCATCCACTGTGCAGGCACCATCAGTCTACAGGTGTGAGCATTCAGCTGGCAAACAGGAGCATCGTGCAGCCACTTGGAGTAGTAGAGGATGTGCTGGTCAAAGTAGAAGATCTTCTCTTCCCTGCAGATTTCTACATTCTTGAGATGGAGGATGAGTCATCCAGTCATGCTACATTGATCCTTGGGAGACCATTCCTAAGGACAGCAAGGACAAAGATAGATGTGCATGCAGGGACTCTTTCTATGGAGTTTGGAGATAATCTGGTGCAATTTAATATTTTTGAGGCTATGAGACATCCAATAGAAAACCATTCTGTTTTTAGTTTGGATGTTATTGATTTATTAGTTGATGATTGCACAGATTTTGATGATGATCTACTTGCTGATTTTTCTGATTTTACTGACCCATTATGTACTTGTGATGATGATTCATCTATGTGTGCTATTTGTGCAGAAATTAGTGTTGCTATTTCAGGTGTAGCAGATTTAGCCACATCAATAGATGTTCCACCACCAGCATCTGAGACATTATCTCCATCTTTACCTTCATTGCCAGTACCATCCACTGTGCAGGCACCATCAGTCTACAGGTGTGAGCATTCAGCTGGCAAACATGAGCATTGTGCAGCCACTTGGAGTAGTAGAGGATGTGCTGGTCAAAGTAGAAGATCTTCTCTTCCCTGCAGATTTCTACATTCTTGAGATGGAGGATGAGTCATCCAGTCATGCTACATTGATCCTTGGGAGACCATTCCTAAGGACAGCAAGGACAAAGATAGATGTGCATGCAGGGACTCTTTCTATGGAGTTTGGAGATAATCTGGTGCAATTTAATATTTTTGAGGCTATGAGACATCCAATAGAAAACCATTCTGTTTTTAGTTTGGATGTTATTGATTTATTAGTTGATGATTGCACAGATTTTGATGATGATCTACTTGCTGATTTTTCTGATTTTACTGACCCATTATGTACTTGTGATGATGATTCATCTATGTGTGCTATTTGTGCAGAAATTAGTGTTGCTATTTCAGGTGTAGCAGATTTAGCCACATCAATAGATGTTCCACCACCAGCATCTGAGACATTATCTCCATCTTTACCTTCATTGCCAGTACCATCCACTGTGCAGGCACCATCAGTCTACAGGTGTGAGCATTCAGCTGGCAAACAGGAGCATCGTGCAGCCACTTGGAGTAGTAGAGGATGTGCTGGTCAAAGTAGAAGATCTTCTCTTCCCTGCAGATTTCTACATTCTTGAGATGGAGGATGAGTCATCCAGTCATGCTACATTGATCCTTGGGAGACCATTCCTAAGGACAGCAAGGACAAAGATAGATGTGCATGCAGGGACTCTTTCTATGGAGTTTGGAGATAATCTGGTGCAATTTAATATTTTTGAGTGTAGACCCCTAAAATTGTCCGGGTCGGAAATAAGACTCGAAGACACTCAAAGATCGAAGGAAAGTCAGCCAGAAGGACTCCTAGAAGACCATAGGATGGCTATCTGTAGGTTTAGAGGTCTTAGAGTAGCTTAAAATAAGGAAGTGGAGGGAATGAAGCCCAATACGGCCGTACTAAACTTAATACGGCCGTATTGAAGCTTCAATACGGCCGCAGTGAACTCAATACGGCGTATTGAAGTTTCTGAAACTTCAATACGGCCGTACTGAAATCAATACGGCCGTATTGAAGCTTCAATACAGCCGCAGTGAACTCAATACGGGCGTATTGAAATTTTTGAATTTCAATACGGCCGTATTGAACTCAATACGGCCGTATTGAAGTTCAAAAATTTCAATACGGCCGTATTGATTCCATAGCCCGTATTGCGCCTGTTCCCTATAAATATGGCGTCATTTTGACGTCATTGTACACTTTGGAACATAGTTTTAACCCTCTCCTTGAGTATTCTGGGGTTTTTGAGCAGTGTTCTGCCCTAGAAATCACTCGGAGAGTTGATCCGACGAAGTTCTTGAGCCCCGAGCCATTTTGCTTGAGGATCGAACCTAGTCGAAGGGAAATCCTCCGGATTTCCATAGTTAAAATTTTATAGGAGGGAGCGAGCGGGCTTGTAGAGCGAGGGAACACCAAAAAGCTTCCCAGTTTTACTCGAAATATATAAAAGCACGCTTCAAAGGTTTCTTCTTAAATCCTTCCTTTTACTGCTTTCTGTGTGCATATTAAAAATTGTCATCATGTAGATATCTAAAGTATAATCGCTTATAATAAATAGGGGTAATTTAGTAATTTTATATTGTTATTTTAGAAATAATCTGTCATAGGGAACCCGAAAGGGGCGTTGTGGGGTGCTAACACCTTCCCCACACGTAACCGACTCCCTTACCCGACTCTGGTTGTAATGGCCGAAGTCGATTTTTGAATCGATTGCCTTATCCCTTTTTCCAATGTTTTGAGTAAAACATTGGTGGCGACTCCAAAGAACCCTCCTTTTGCGAAAACCACTAATCCATGGAGGGTCCCGCTTGGGATTAATATGGATTGGTGAACCATTTTAATAAAATTGCTCGTTTGACGAGGTCTCAGTTTGAGAATAAGTCATTCTAGCAATCCACATTTTTAAACAAATAAACGAGTCCAACCATCCTTCGCGAATGCCGAAAGCCCGTTTCGGGCCGGTGGCGACAGATGGCGACTCCACTGGGGAAGCCTCGAGAGTCAGTCCCATTTAGTGACAGATTATTTTTAACAAATAATAGTTAAAATTACTTTATTACCCCTCACTTGTATGATAACATGTTTATCTATTTGGCTTTAATAACTGTTGTATTTTTAAATTTACGCAATTGTTTGAAATAAAAACTGCACACAAACCTTTGCACACAACAGTTCCCTCTATACCCGGGGGCATGAGTGATTAACCATAGGGAGTGGATGTTAGTACGGCCGGTTGTCGAATGGGTCTATAGGTGCCCGTAGACCGTTGTCGGAAAACATCACTCAAGGTGATAACCATGAACTTGAGTCCGACGGTGCGTTGGAGCTTTCCATCGACCTACGATGAGAGGAATTGGGTCCCTATAATGGGGGCACCTTGGGGGCCTTGGACTGGTGAGAACAGTTAGAACCTACCTTGAATATGCACCTTTCTGCAGGATACCCCTACCTCGTGATTCGCTCGTGACTGTTCGTGGATGAGTGAATTGTTTGTGTAAATGCTTATGTGCAATTGTTTGTGCATTAATAAATAACCTCGTGATAAGGTCTAAAGAATAATCCCCATGCATGAAAAAACCATGACATGAGAGGAAAGACCATGTGTGAAAATATAATAAAAGTGAGGAGCATGTGCATCATTACCAATAAAGATATCATGCATCCTGATAAACCATGCATTCTAGGTTCACCAATACCTCTTGACATGAGTAAAAGAGACCCATAATTATCGAGATTCTCCGTTGAGGAGAGATCATAAGTCAAGGAGGGTAGTAACACTCTGTTTTAAAAAGGCAGCGCCTTAAAAATGGAGGGTTATCAAGCTCATGTCAAGAGCGTATTCATGAATAAACTAATTAGATTAAAAAAATTCATTTTAGAAAGTGGCTGGTCATCTCTCTGTCCTCACACGCGCAAAGAAAATCAAGAAAATGGAAGCGCTAGAGGAACAAAACAAGAAGCTCACGACCGAGCTTTCACAGCTCAAAGAGCAGATGGCGCAAATGTTGGAACTCATGCGTCACTATAACATTCATGGATCTCATCACAGTGACCATGGGTCCCATCATGAGGGAGAGGAGGAAGAGCATGAAGAAGATCCTCCACATGCCTTACCTATTGGGGCTGGAATCATGATTAAAGTGCCCGAAGTTTCTAAAGAACAATTCCACGCCCTCGAGGATCGGCTAAGGGCTATGGAGGGGCATGATTTTGACATCAAGGATGCCGCCGACATGTGTTTAGTGAGGGACATCCAATTCCCTCCTAAATTTAAAGTGCCGGATTTCCCAAAATACGTGGGATCGACTTGCCCCAAGAGTCATCTCACCATGTACTGCCGAAAGATGGCTGCATATGCCACAAACGAAAAGCTCTTGATCCACTGCTTCCAAGAGAGCTTGACTGATACCGCGCTCAACTGGTATATGCAGCTAGATGGAAATCTAGTACACACATGGAGGCAGTTGGCCGACGCCTTTCTCAAGCGCTATAAGTATAACATCGACCTAACACCCGATAGGTCCGATCTTCAAGCCTTGAGCAAGAATAATGATGAATCTTTCAAAGCGTACGCCCAACGATGGAGGGAGTTGGCGGCACAAATAGAGCCCCCGTTGTCGGATAAGGAGACGGTGTCCTTGTTCATAAACTCGTTGACCGGTCCCTATTATGACAAGATGATAGGGAACACGACAACACTCTTCTCGGACATCATCACCATTGGCGAAAGAGTGGAACAAGGGCTGAAAAGTGGGAAGCTAGCTGGGCTTCCCCAATCATTTGAAGCCAAGAAGACCTTCGGGAAGAAGAAAGAAGGAGGAGTCAACGCTGTAACCATTTCTCCATCTTCTTCCACTTCGAAGTCGGGAAAGTCGCAATACAAGCCTGTGAGGAAGTTTGATAAACTTCCGACCACATATAGCGACCTCCTGCCGAAGCTAGTGGAGGCGCATCTTCTAGCTTATGTTCCACCAAGGAAATTTGATCCACCATACCCCGATTGGTACAAACCACAAGACAAATGTCTATACCATTCGGGGGCATCGGGGCATTCAACGGAGGACTGTAAAGTTCTCAAATATAAGGTCCAAGACCTTATTGATGTTGGGTGGGTCACCTTCGATTCGACAGCGCCCGACGTGAGCAAGAATCCTCTACCAAAGCAGGAGTAGAGAATGGCAAGCCACGATAGGGCCCCTTCATATTTTTCTTCTTTTAGGGACTCATGATCAGTACCCGAGATCATGAGAACCTTTTCATGTAAATAAGGGTTTTACAGTTTTTTTTAAAATATCAATAAAGAGGCATTTTTTACGTATCATTCTTTTGTTCTTTTCTCTCTTTCCCCATTAACATTAATAATTCTAAACCTAAACAGAACCAATAAAATAATTGTGTCTGTAATTGTTCGCTCTGACCGGGATCCAAAAGTTGAGGATAAATGGGTTGAGTTAGACAGTAATGAGGAGACCATTTCTCCGGATCTGCAAAGATTGCTCGAGACTGTGAATTTGGGGCATGGCCAAAAGATATAAGAGGTCAACATTGGGACCCATATCAGTGATGAAATAAGGACACATGTTTCCGCTATGATTATAATAAAATCATTCTTCATTGCTTCTTTTCTTGCTTATAATAAAATTCTAAACCGCATCATTTTTAACCCTGCTTGAATAAACATGAATGAGGTTAAAATCATCTTAATAATAATAAACCCACATCATTTTCATGTGGAGGTGTGTGTGACAACTTGGAGCACCTTCCCTTGGCCTTGACAAGTGCCATCATGGATAAAAATAAATCCTTCAAAATAAAAGAAGCTCGGCAGGAAACCCAAAAAGGGGACTGCGCAAAAATAAGAGCAAAGAACCCGCTAGGAATCCCACGAAGGGGTGACCTAGGCAAAAATTAGGGTTACAAAATAATGAACAAAAACAAAAGTCCGCTAAAATACCACGGAAGGGTGTTTTAGGCAAAAATAAGGACGATCAAAAAACAAAATAAATCCATGATGGTACCATGAACCGAATTCAAAAAGAAAGGTTCAAGGGAAGCTATCCAAGTTGTCAAATCACAACACGACTTTTTAACTTCATAAGTGTTTAATCAAACAAGCCTAAACACATAAGCCTACCTTGGCCATCCATTCTTACAAAAATCATTTTTGAAAAATAAATCCCCTCTAAAACACAAACTTTAGAACAAAAATATCTTTCCTTTCTCTTCTCTCTTGTCCCAAAAGATTTTAGAATAATCTAGTGGAAGCATGGAGAAATAAATCATCACTGAAAATGGATCTAATCTGAATAATAAAATGGTGGAAGAACTGTGCCAAGAATTCAAGATCCAACACCGCAACTCTTCCCCATATCGGCCAAAGATGAATAGGGCAATCGAGGCAACCAATAAGGACATCAAGAAAATAGGGTAAATGATGGTTGCCTCATTTAAAAACTGGCACGAGATGTTACCCTTCGCTCTTCATGGTTATAAGACTTCAGTACGCACATCTACAGGAGCTACTCCATTCTCCCTCGTCTATGGGATGGAGGCAGTTCTACCCGTCGAAGTCAAGATACCTTCTCTAAGGGTAATCATGGAAACAAAACTTTCCGAGGTAAAATGGGTTCAAAGCCGATACGACCAGTCGAACCTTATCAAAAAGAAACGGCTGAACGCCATATGCCATGGTCAAGCCTATCAGAGGAAGATCAAAAAAAGGCTTTTGACAAGAAAGTCCACCCTCGAGTCTACCATGAGGGAGAGTTGGTAATGAAGAAATTGCTACCAACTCAAAAGGACAAAATCGGAAAGTATGCCCCAAATCACGGAGGACCATACGTGGAAAAACGAGCCTTCTCAGGAGGAGCATTGATCCTCACAGACATGGATGGAAAAGAACTTCGATACCCAGTCAACGCTGACGAGGTAAAGAAGTACTATGCTTGAAGACGTTGCTTGCATAGGCCCGCTAGGATGAAAACCCAAAAAGGGCGTCCTAGGCAAAAGTTAGGGCAAAATAAAAAGCCCGCTAGTACAAGGGTACTAGGCAAAACAAAGGCGAAATTATCCCCGCTAGGATACGTCCTAGGCAAAAGTTAGGGGCAAAAGAATAAGATGTAAAAGCAAAGCAAGCAACGATCGCTTGAATCGAAAACCGAAAGGCGGTTCAAGTGATTATCTTCTAGAAGCAAGCGTCTTGCAGCATCTGCGCTCCTGGCTCAGGCATCTCACCCGAAGCAACTAGGGAATGTAAAAGCAACAATTACAGATATAATTGTTAAGCCCAATGTATATAGCCTACCCTGGCCAGCCATTCTTCAGAAATTCCTTCTGTATATCTTTCTGTAAAAACACTTGTGAATATTAATAAAATATCTATTCATTTCTTTTCTCTCTTGACCATGTGATTATGCCTCTAAATTGGTATTTCTAAAAAATTGTATGAAATTCCTTAATAATCGGTCAATAAAGAAAATTGGAGGGGTTCCTATAAAATCCATAATCTCCTGCATAAAAGGCTCACAAAAATATTCCCTCACGTCGATGACAGAAATTCCTCCAAGAAAAGGAGGATAGGGAGAGCCATTCATTTTTCTAAAAACATTAAATAATAAAACTTGCATTTGTGCATCACACACATTAGTTGCACATTCAAAGACCTTATCATGAGGCAATTGCATAAAATAGAAAAAATAGAAAATTGCTTGTGTATGGCAGCGGTCAACAGAAAAAGCCAAAAAATGACAAAAAAGGCAAAAAAATACAGAAAAAGCCAAAAACGACAAAAAAGGGCAAAAGATTTAGAAAATCAATCGCCTCGTACAGAATAACTGAGCCTGGAGAGGCTTGCCGAAATAATACTCTTTCAGAATAATTGAGCCTGGAGAGGCTTGCCGAAATAATACTCCCACAGAATAATTGAGCCTGGAGAGGCTTGCTGAAAAAATACTCCCACAAAATAATTAAGCCTGGAGAGGCTTGCCGAAATAATACTCTCCAAAAGACGTCTCAGCTCGCATTCTCGGGCTGAACAAAAAACAATACTCATGCAGAATAACTGAGCCTGGAGAGGCTTGCCGAAACAATACTCCCATAGAATAACCGAGCCTGGAGAGGCTTGCCGAAATAATACTCTCTCAGAATAATTGAGCCTGGAGAGGCTCGCCGAAATAATACTCCCCAGAGATATCTCAGCTTCCACTCACGGGCCAAATTCCCCAGTGAAAGCTATCAAAGCGAGATCAGCAAAATTCCCCAACGGAAGCATGATCCAAACAAAATATCCAAGTCAAAGGACTTAGACTTCCTCAGTGGAAGATAGCTTTCCAACTCAAACGAAGAGTGAAGCTAAGCCTGAAGAGGCTTTCTAAATAATACTCTGGGATACATAAGAACTTCAAATCCCCAGTCGCCTACACAGAGGCATTCCTACAAAAAGCAAAAATCCAAAAGATCAATAACAATTCCCCAAGCGGAATCTGGCTTTTCAGCCAAACATCAAGCGTCAAGATGATCTGCCTAACAGAAGAGGCTAATCACAATCAATGACAAAATCCCCCAGCGGATAATAGCCTACACAGAGGCGACAAAAATAAAAAAAAAAAACCCAAAAGAGATACCCGAATAAGGATAACCGGGATACTCCACAACGTCAAAAGGACGACAGCCAAACATAAGGCATCGCTCAACTCAGAGAGAGAGCATCTGTGTCTACACCTCAAGGAGTCAGAAATTCTCCATGGGTACCAACTAAGCAATGCAAGTTGGGGCACAAAAACCTATGAATGACTGCACATCCCCTAGACGGATCCCTGCGTTATCCAGCCTTCAGTGGCACCAAAATCAAAATCAAACCGTCGAAGCAGCATCGTGGACTGTGGAGACAAAATCATCTCAAAGCCTAAGAGGCAATACTTAGCTACCCAGTTGTCGAGAGCACCGAGGTATGCAAAGCCTGGAGAGGCAATACTCAGCTACCCAGTTGTCGAGAGCACCGAGGTATGCACAAGCCTGGAGAGGCAATACTCAGCTACCCAGTTGTCGAGAGCACCGAGGTATGCACAAGCCTGGAGAGGCAGTACTCAGCTACCCAGTTGTCGAGAGCACCGAGGTATGCACAAGCCTGGAGAGGCAATACTCAGCTACCCAGTTGTCGAGAGCACCGAGGTATGCACAAGCCTAAGAGGCGCTACTCAGCTACCCAGTTGTCGAGAGCACCAAGGTATGCACAAGCCTGGAGAGGCAGTACCCAGCTACCCAGTTGTCGAGAGCACCGAGGTATGCACAATCCTGGAGAGGCAATACTCAGCTACCCAGTTGTCGAGAGCACCGAGGTATGCACAAGCCTAAGAGGCGCTACTCAGCTACCCAGTTGTCGAGAGCACCGAGGTATGCACAAGCCTAAGAGGCGCTACTCAGCTACCCAGTTGTCGAGAGCACCGAGGTATGCACAAGCCTGGAGAGGCAATACTCAGCTACCCAGTTGTCGAGAGCACCGAGGTATGCACAAGCCTAAGAGGCGCTACTCAGCTACCCAGTTGTCGAGAGCACCGAGGTATGCACAAGCCTAAGAGGCGCTACTCAGCTACCCAGTTGTCGAGAGCACCGAGGTATGCACAAGCCTGGAGAGGCAATACTCAGCTACCCAGTTGTCGAGAGCACCGAGGTATGCACAAGCCTGGAGAGGCGGTACTCAGCTACCCAGTTGTCGAGAGCACCGAGGTATGCACAAGCCTGGAGAGGCGGTACTCAGCTACCCAGTTGTCGAGAGCACCGAGGTATGCAATGAGCCTGGAGAGGCGACGACTAATACTCAACCTGGAGAGGCTACTCAACAATTTTCCGCCGGAAGACGCTACAAGTCAGAAGGTTGGCACATCACCCGGACAATTGGGTCAACTCCTTTACTTGTCAGCCGGTACACCAAAAAGCCGTTTGACTAAGTAAAGGGGGGGCAGCTGTAGACCCCTAAAATTGTCCGGGTCAGAAATAAGACTCGAAGACCCTCAAAGATCGAAGGAAAGTCAGCCAGAAGGACTCCTAGAAGACCATAGGATGGCTATCTGTAGGTTTAGAGGTCTTAGAGTAGCTTAAAATAAGGAAGTGGAGGGAATGAAGCCCAATACGGCCGTACTAAACTTAATACGGCCGTATTGAAGCTTCAATACGGCCGCAGTGAACTCAATACGGCGTATTGAAGTTTCTGAAACTTCAATACGGCCGTACTGAAATCAATACGGCCGTATTGAAGCTTCAATACAGCCGCAATGAACTCAATACGGGCGTATTGAAATTTCTGAATTTCAATACGGCCGTATTGAACTCAATACGGCCGTATTGAAGTTCAAAAATTTCAATACGGCCGTATTGATTCCATAGCCCGTATTGCGCCTGTTCCCTATAAATATGGCGTCATTTTGACGTCATTGTACACTTTGGAACATAGTTTTAACCCTCTCCTTGAGTATTCTGGGGTTTTTGAGCAGTGTTCTGCCCTAGAAATCACTCGGAGAGTTGATCCGACGAAGTTCTTGAGCCCCGAGCCATTTTGCTTGAGGATCGAACCTAGTCGAAGGGAAATCCTCCGGATTTCCATAGTTAAAATTTTATAGGAGGGAGCGAGCGGGCTTGTAGAGCGAGGGAACGCCAAAAAGCTTCCCAGTTTTACTCGAAATATATAAAAGCACGCTTCAAAGGTTTCTTCTTAAATCCTTCCTTTTACTGCTTTCTGTGTGCATATTAAAAATTGTCATCATGTAGATATCTAAAGTATAATCGCTTATAATAAATAGGGGTAATTTAGTAATTTTATATTGTTATTTTAGAAATAATCTGTCATAGGGAACCCGAAAGGGGCGTTGTGGGGTGCTAACACCTTCCCCACACGTAACCGACTCCCTTACCCGACTCTGGTTGTAATGGCCGAAGTCGATTTTTGAATCGATTGCCTTATCCCTTTTTCCAATGTTTTGAGTAAAACATTGGTGGCGACTCCAAAGAACCCTCCTTTTGCGAAAACCACTAATCCATGGAGGGTCCCGCTTGGGATTAATATGGATTGGTGAACCATTTTAATAAAATTGCTCGTTTGACGAGGTCTCAGTTTGAGAATAAGTCATTCTAGCAATCCACATTTTTAAACAAATAAACGAGTCCAACCATCCTTCGCGAATGCCGAAAGCCCATTTCGGGCCGGTGGCGACATTGAGGCTATGAGACATCCAATAGAAAACCATTCTGTTTTTAGTTTGGATGTTATTGATTTATTAGTTGATGATTGCACAGATTTTGATGATGATCTACTTGCTGATTTTTCTGATTTTACTGACCCATTATGTACTTGTGATGATGATTCATCTATGTGTGCTATTTGTGCAGAAATTAGTGTTGCTATTTCAGGTGTAGCAGATTTAGCCACATCAATAGATGTTCCACCACCAGCATCTGAGACATTATCTCCATCTTTACCTTCATTGCCAGTACCATCCACTGTGCAGGCACCATCAGTCTACAGGTGTGAGCATTCAGCTGGCAAACAGGAGCATTGTGCAGCCACTTGGAGTAGTAGAGGATGTGCTGGTCAAAGTAGAAGATCTTCTCTTCCCTGCAGATTTCTACATTCTTGAGATGGAGGATGAGTCATCCAGTCATGCTACATTGATCCTTGGGAGACCATTCCTAAGGACAGCAAGGACAAAGATAGATGTGCATGCAGGGACTCTTTCTATGGAGTTTGGAGATAATCTGGTGCAATTTAATATTTTTGAGGCTATGAGACATCCAATAGAAAACCATTCTGTTTTTAGTTTGGATGTTATTGATTTATTAGTTGATGATTGCACAGATTTTGATGATGATCTACTTGCTGATTTTTCTGATTTTACTGACCCATTATGTACTTGTGATGATGATTCATCTATGTGTGCTATTTGTGCAGAAATTAGTGTTGCTATTTCAGGTGTAGTAGATTTAGCCACATCAATAGATGTTCCACCACCAGCATCTGAGACATTATCTCCATCTTTACCTTCATTGCCAGTACCATCCACTGTGCAGGCACCATCAGTCTACAGGTGTGAGCATTCAGCTGGCAAACAGGAGCATTGTGCAGCCACTTGGAGTAGTAGAGGATGTGCTGGTCAAAGTGATGGAGGACCATCCATGGTACTTCATGTGAAACCCATCACATGGTCCAATGCTATGACTAATTTTGAGTAGTGTAGGATTTATTTGGTTTATTCCAATTTTACCCTTGTATTTTGGGGTATTTTAGTCATAGGATTTATTTTCTTTGTATTTCCCATTTTGCCCTTGTATTTTGGGGTGTTTAGATGCTTAGGTTAATTTCAAAATGGGCTAGGCGTGTCCATTAGGAGGGTGACGCACACTTAGTGGAATTGTTTGGACATTTTTGGTGTTAGGTAGGCTTAGGCCCAATTGGAGGGCCAAGGTGCATAGACTTATCATGCACCTTGTTGTAGCCAACCTAAACCCTTAGATGCCAAACTTGGCCACCAAGTAGCATCTAGGGTTAATTTGCATCTCATTTAGTATGCATTTGGCTTGATGAATTTCGGCCAATGCAACACCAAATGAAACCCTAGATGCTAGCACTCCTATTTATACCCTAGCCTATCACCTTGTACATACTTTGGATATATTGAATTTGAGTGTGCATTTTTTTTGCCTCAACTTCTCTTCCATAGTCTCTAGGTACTCCACGGCCCCTCCCTTCTCCTCCTCCCTAAACCACCATGAGTGAGTTGAGCTTGGCCTTCCTTGGTTGGCCTTCACCTACCTTAGTGAAGTGAGCTAGCCAAAAGGAGCAACACCCCACCAAACACCTTCCTCCCCTTTGAGCGTGACCACCACCACCCTAAACACCAACTCTCCCTTAGTTTCTAGGTTGCCTTTGGCTAACCTCCTCCCATCTCCACCCTAAGAGAGCAAAACCCTAAATAGGTTTCATCCTACATTTGGATGAAACAACCTTGAGCAAACCATCCTCACTTTGTGCTTCCGCCAACATCACCACCATCTTTCCATCTTCTTTGGAGTCTCCTTGTTGAACCAAGATCAAGGGCGTGCATGGAACGAAGCCACCTTCCATCAAGTGGTATCTAGAGCCATGGTTCTTCAAGGGTAAACGTTTTCTTTCTTTGTCTTTCTTTGAGTCTTCTTGGTTCTCTCTTTTGATTCGGTCATTTCTTCTCCTTCTCCTTGTGACCGAATATTTTCTTTGTGTTTTTGGTTCATATTTTGCTTCCTTGAACCTTCCTTGATGCTTTAGGTTTCCTTGTTTTTTTTAGGGTTGTCATATTCCATGATAGTTTGAGTATCACATGTTCATGCATTTTGTTTTTGGAATCTACCTATAGTTTTGTCATTTTTACCTCCTATATTTTGTCTTCCATTATATCCTTGTATGTGCCCAAACACCTTGCATGAAAACATGAAAAATACCATGATGCATACATCTTAAGTGGGCGTGCCATATAGAATACTATCTAGGTCATTCATGCATGCTATTAGCTTCTAGCATGTTCTATATGTTGCCATGATTTTCCATGTGTGAACTTCTTGCACATGCTAAAAACCGCCCACCTTACCCTTGCATTTTCACTTGTTTAAGTTGATTTCTTGTTTGCCAAGAACCCTAAAAGAATCTAAGAGGTGTGCTGGACATTTTGTGCTAAACAACTTGACCTAATAGTACAAAACCATTTCCACTCAAAAATATTCCCTATAAACCTCTAAGAAAACGCCACTTGTCTTTGTCTCCTTCTCCTAAGAATTTGACCTAATTTTTGTGCCACCACAAGTGCAAAACCTAAGCAACAAATTGGGCTGAAAATTTAAAAAAAAAAAAATTGGACCCAAGGACAATTAAAAAGCCAATTGCCGTGACCAAAAAGAACAAGAACAAAAATCTTGGACAAAAAAAAATTTATTGGACAAAAAGGACTTGTTGCTAGACTTGTGGACTTGGACCATTACCTTTGCATTTGGAGTTGGACATTTGACAATTTGGACATATTTTTTTGGGACTTATACCTTGGCTGGACCGAAAACACTAAAAGACTTAAGCAAGTGAAACTTAAACACAAACCCATTCTAGTGCCATTCTAGGTTTATTCTTTTGAGTGCTATCTTTTATTGATTGAGTCTTAATTTTTTGCTTGTCTTTCTTTTGGCCTCTTTTGTTTTGTCTCAACTTATTCTATCTGAGTTTAGCCTTTCATAATTTATCCTTTTCAGTTTTTATTTTTTTGGAACTCTTGCTCTTGGTTGGTTTTCATTAATTGAAGGTGAAGCACCTCTCTAGCAAAGTAGCAATCCTTTGGTGGATTGAGTGGAGGAGTGAACCAAAACCCAACCTAGCCTTTGGAAGGGTTTTCACTAAACCAAAAGGAGAGTAAACACTTTGGAGAGGTGCTAACACGTTTGCTCATTGTGAAGGAACCACAAGAGGAGGAGTTTGAAGACTTATTTTCTTGTTTACATTGTTTTACTTGCTTTCGGCCCCTTTGTTTTAGGCCATTCATCTTTTCCATTTGGTTTGTAATTTTGGCCATTTTAAACCTCTTCAACTTGGGTTTTAGAGCGTGTAGAGAAGGTGATTTGAAAACCTTCACTAGGACCCCGACTAGTGTATGTTTTAAATTGCTTTCCATTGCATGCTTTATAGCTTTACTAGTATAATTGTCTAGGTTTTTTTTTTACTTTTGCTTCCAAAACGTTTAGAAGGCTTAACTTTTTTTTTGCCTACTAGGGTTGCGTGCACACACACACTTGGTAGTGTCAAAATTGTTTTTTTTGTAAGAAAGGTAAAAAGGGCTTAGTGATTTTTTACTTGAAAAGGGCTTGGTTATTAAGTGATTCTTTGTAGTCCACCTCCCCTTGAAGGTTCAATTTGTATACTTAGGCCTTTTCTACTTATCTTGCACCTTTAAAACTTTTTGTGAAAACCTTTTTATCACTCAATCTTTGTGAAAACCTTTTTAACTCTTTGTGAAAATTTTGTGAAAACCTTTTGATCAAAGATGAGTGAGCATTCTAGTGTACATGGTCATAATTCTCGTAGTACTAGGTCTAGTGTTAGGGATGAACTTAGGGAATTGAAAGAGTACCTAAGAAAAAAAGAAGAGGAAAATATAAAAAGAGAAAAAGAATTAAGAAGAAAAGAAAAAGAGTTGGAAAAGAATAATGATGAAATAAAAAGATTGCTAGAAAGGTTAGTTGTGGGAGGAGAGGCTAGTGGTTCAAGACCAAAAGTCACTTCTCCTCAACCCTCAAGAGGTAAGGGGCATATGTATGCAAGTGATCATGAGGAGGAAGGGCATCACACCCAACCTCTAAGTGATACCTTCATTAGTAGCCATCACAATGATGGTTACTATCAAAGACCCCCAAGGCATCATAGAAATAGGGAGTCTTCCAATAGGGAACCCAACATCAATCTTCCCTCATTTCATGGCAAAGATAATGTTGAAACTTATCTAGATTGGGAAATGAAAGTGGAGCAACTTTTCTCTTGCCATGGAATAAGTGAGGATAAAAAGGTTTCTTTAGCAACCCTTAGCTTCCAAGGGCATGCTATGTATTGGTGGACCTCCTTAGAAAAAGAAAAAAGAATAAACCATGAGCCTCCAATTCAATATTGGAATGAGCTCCGTAGTGCCTTAAGAAGGAGGCATATTCCTCCATACTATGACCGAGAGCTTATGGATAAGCTTCAAAGATTAAAACAAGGGTCCTCTAGTGTGGAAGAATATAGGCAATCTATGGAGTTACTCATGATGAGGGCTGGGATTAGGGAGGAAGAGAGGACCACAATCTCTAGATTTCAAAGTGGTCTTAATCTTGAGATAAGAGACAAAGTTGAACTTCTACCTTATAGGGATTTGAATGAACTTGTTCAACTTTGCTCAAGAGTGGAGCATCAACTTACAAGAAAACCTTTTCGAAAAGACTCCACTCCCTCTTATTCCAAGAGTTTTAAGAAGGAGGGCCACTCTTCCCTACCTTATCCCAAAGAAGAAAAAGAAAAAGGAAAAGAAAAAGAAAATTCATCTTTTAAAGCACCTTCCAAAGAGTCTAAGTCAAGTGAAATCAAGTGCTTTAAGTGTCTTGGAAGAGGACATATTGCTTCTCAATGTCCTACAAAGAAAACCATGGTTTTGAAAGCCCAAGATCACTATAGTAGCCTTGATGAAGCTACTTCATCTTCCTCTAGTGAAGAAGAAGCCATAGACTCCGAGGAAGAAATTTTACCTTGTGAAGGAGACTTACTATTGGTTAGAAGGCTTCTTAACAATCAACCTAGTGACATTGAACAATCTCAAAGAGAGAACTTGTTTCAAACAAAATGCAAAATTCTAGAAAATACTTGTTCTCTCATTGTAGATAGTGGGTCTACTTCAAATTGTTGTAGTACTAGATTGGTTGATAAGTTAGCCTTGACTACAAAACCTCATCCTAAACCTTACAAAATGCAATGGATCAATGAGGATAGAGGTGTTGTAGTTAACCAACAAGCAAGCATACCAATCTCTATTGGCAACTATAAAGAAAATGTTTTGTGTGACATAGTGCCATTAGAGGTTAGTCATGTCTTGCTTGGAAGGCCATGGCAATTTGACAAGCACATAATCCATGATGGCCTCACCAATAAAATAAGTTTCCAACACTTAGGTAAGAAGTTTGTGTGGTGTCCTCTATCACCCTCTCAAGTGAATGAGGACCAACTCAAACTAAAGGCTAAGAAAGATGATGAAGAGAAAAGCAAAAACAAAAACAAAAAGAAAAGAAAAGATAAAAAGAATTTTTCCTTTGAAGAAAAAGGGCTAGGTTCAAGTGTCGCCACCGGCCCGAAACGGGCTTTCGGCATTCGCGAAGGATGGTTGGACTCTTTTATTTGTTTAAAAATATGGATTGCTAGAATGACTTATTCTCAAACTGAGACCTCGTCAAACGAGCAATTTTATTAAATGATTCACCAATCCATATTAATCCCAAGCGGGACCCTCCATGGATTAGTGGTTTTCGCAAAAGGAGGGTTCGTGGAGTCGCCACCAATGTTTTACTCAAAACATTGGAAAAAGGGATAAGGCAATTGATTTTATAAATCAACTTTGGCCATTACAACCAGAGTTGGGTAAGGGAGTCGGTTACGCGTGGGGAAGGTGTTAGCACCCCACAGCGCCCCTTTCGGGTTCCCTATGACAGATTATTTCTAAAATAATAGCGTAAAATTACTAAATTACCCCTATTTATTATAAGCGATTATAAATTAACTATCTACATGATGACAGTTTAAATATGCACACAGAAAGCAGTAAAAGGAAGGATTTAAGAAGAAACCTCTTGAAGCGTGCTTTTATATATTGAGTAAAACTGGGAAGCTTTTTGGCGTTCCCTCGCTCTACAAGCTCGCTCGCTCCTAAAACTTTTGACTATGGAAATCCGGAGGATTTCCCTTCGACTAGGTTCGAATCTCCAAGCTAAGTGCTCGGAATTCCAGAACTTCGTCGGATCGACTCCCAGAGAGATTTCTAGGGCAGAACACTGCTCAAAAACCCCAGAATACTCAAGGAGGGAGTCAAAACTGAGTAAAAATGTGTGGAATGACGTCCAATTGACGTCATATTTATAGGGAATAGGCGCAATACGGCCTACAGGAGCAATACGGCCGTATTGAAATTTTTGAACTTCAATACGGTCGTATTGAGTTCAATACGGCCGTATTGAAATTCAGAAATTTCAATACACCCGTATTGGTTTCAGTACGGCCGTATTGAAGTTTCAGAAACTTCAATACGCCGTATTGAGTTCACTGCGGCCGTATTGAAGCTTCAATACGGCCGTATTAAGTTCAGTACGGCCGTATTGGGCTTCATTCCCTCCACTTCCTTATTTTGAGCTTTTCTAAGACCTCTAGACCTACAGAGAACCCTCCTAGGGCCTTCCGGGAATCCTTCTGGCTGATCTTCCTTCAGTCTTCGAGAGTCTTCAAGCTTTATTTCCGACCCGGACAATTTTAGGGGTCTACAGCTGCCCCCCCTTTACTTTAGTCGGACGGCCTTTTGGTGTACCGGCTGACAAGTAAAGGAGTTGACCCAATTGTCCGGGTGATGCGCCGACCTTCTGACTTGTAGCGTCTTCCGGTGGAAAATTGTCGAGTAGCCTCTCCAGGTTTTGCTTTGCTTGTTGCCCAAGCTGGAAGCTATGAGTACCGCCTCTCCAGGCTTAGCTTCACTCTTTGTTCGAGCCGGAAGCTAAGTACCCTTGTGACAACGGTAGCAGTGTGAGTTTCGCCTCTCCAGGCTTTGTCTTGCTTGCTGCCCAAGCTGGAAGCTGTGAGTACCGCCTCTCCAGGCTTAGCTTCACTCTTTGTTCGAGCCGGAAGCTAAGTACCCTTGTGACAACGGTAAGCAGTGAGTACCCCCTTTCCAGAGATAGCTTCGCTCATTGCTCGAGCCGGAAGCTGCATACCTCCGTGTTTGTGACGACGGGGTAGCGTGAATATCTCCTTTCCAGGGATTTGTGATGATTTTGTCTCCACAGTCCACGATGCTGCTTCGACGGTTGTTTTTTAATTTTTGTGCCACTGAGGGCTGGATAACGCAGGGATCCGTCTAGGGGATGTGCAGTTACTCATAGGTTCTTGTGTCCCAACTTTTCATTGCGTAGTTGGTGCCCACTGGGGAATTTCTGATTCCTTTGGGGTGCAGACACAAAGATGCTCTTTCTGATGTGAGCGGTGCCTTATGATTGGCTGACGTCCTTTCGACGTTGGTGGAGTATCCCGGTTATCCTTGTTCGGGTAACTCTTTTTGATTTTCTGATTTTTTGCTGCCTCTGTGTAGGCTGTTATCCGCTGGGGATTCTGGATGTTGATTTTGTCTCCGCAGTCCACGATGCTGCTTCGACGATTGTTTTTGATTTTTGTGCCACTGAGGGCTGGATAACGCAGGGATCCGTCTAGGGGATGTGCAGTCATTCACAGGTTCCTGTGCCCCAACTTGCATTGCATTGTTGGTACCCTTGGGGAATTTCTGACTCCTTGGGGTATAGACACAGATGCTCTTTCTCTCTGAGTTGAACGATGCCTTATGTTTGGCTGACGTCCTTTGACGTTGGTGGAGTATCCCGGTTTATCCTTATTCGGGTGTCTCTTTTGGTTTTCTGATTTTGCTGCCCCTGTATAGGCTGTTATCCACTGGGGGATTTTGTCGTTGATTTTGATTAGCCTCTTCTGTTAGGCATATCACCTTGATGTTCAATGATTGGCTGAGAGCCAGATTCCACTTGGGGAATGATTATTGATCTTTTTATGATTTTTCCGTTTGAAGGAGTGCCTCTTATGTAGGCGATTGGGGAATGGGGGATCTTATGTATCCCAGAGTATTATTTAGGAAGCCTCTACAGGCTTAGCCTCACTCGACACTTGAGTTGGAGAGCTATCTTCACTGAGGAAGTTTAAGTCCTTTGACTTGGATATTCTGCTTGGGAGATCGTACTTCCATTGGGGATTTTGACGATCTTGCTTGATAGCTCTTGCTGGGGATTTTGAATCCAAGAGCATGAGTTGAGGTTCCCTCTGGGGAGTATTATTTCTGCGAGCCTCTCCAGGCTCAATTATTCTGTTTACTGATGAGTATTGTTTCGGCAAGCCTCTCCAGGCTCGGTTATTCTGCGGGAGTATTATTTCGGCAAGCCTCTCCAGGCTCAGTTATTCTGTGCAATCTGTTTGTTGGATTTTCTATATCCTTGCCTTTTTTGTCGATTTTGGCTTTTTCTGTATTTTTGCCTTTTCTGTTGTTTTTCGGCTTTTGCTGTACAGAATTTAAATTGCTAGAGAATTTAAAATTCAGTTATTATGAGAGAGTATTATTTCGGCAAGCCTCTCCAGGCTTAGTTATTTTGTAGGAGTATTATTTCGGCAAGCCTCTCCAGGCTCAGTTATTCTGAGAGTATTCTTTCGGCAAGCCTCTCCAGGCTCAGTTATTCTGAGAGTATTCTTTCGGCAAGCCTCTCCAGGCTCAGTTATTCTGAGAGTATTCTTTCGGCAAGCCTCTCCAGGCTTAGTTATTCTGTATGACGCTGTTGATTTTCTGAATCTTTGCATTTTGTTTGCTGCTGTCATACACAAGCAATTTTTCCTATTTTTTCTAATTTTATGTAATTGCCTCATGATAAGGTCTTTGAATGTACAACTAATGTGTGTGTGATGCACAAATGCAATACAATTTTTTTATTTTTGTTCATTTATTTAGAAAAGTGGGTGGCTCTCCCTATCCTTTTCTTCTTGGAGGACTTTCTGTCATTGACGCGAGGGAGTATTTTTGTGAGCCTTTATGCAGGAGATTATGGATTTTACAGGAACCCCTCCAATTTTCTTTTATTGACCGATTATTAATGGAATTTCGTACAATTTTATGAAAAACCAATTCAGAGGCATAATCACATGGTCAAGAAAGAAAAGAAACAAATGGATATTTTTATTGATATTCACAAGTGTTTTTACAGAAAGGTTTACAAAGGGATTTTCTGAAGAATGGCTGGCCGAGGTGGGCTATACATTTTTGGCTTAAACAATTATATCTGTGATTGCTGCTCTTCCCGTTTCCCTAGTTGTTTCGGGTGAGATGCCTGAGCCAGGAGTGTAGATACTGCAAGACGCTTGCTTCTAGAAGATTATCACTTGAACCGCCTTTCGGTTTTCGGTTCAAGTGATCGTTGCTTGCTTTACTTTTTGCATCTTATTCTTTTGCCCCTAATTTTTGCCTAGGACATGTCCTAGCGGGGATAATTTTGCCTTTGTTTTGCCTAGTACCCTTGTACTGGCGGGCTTTTTGTTTTGCCCTAACTTTTGCCTAGGATGCCCTTTTTGGGTTTTCATCCTAGCGGGCTGATACAAGCAACGTCTTCAAGCATAATACTTCTTTACCACGTCAGCGTTGACTGGGTATCGAAGTTCTTCTCCGTCCATGTCTGTGAGAATCAATGCTCCTCCGGAGAAGGCTCGCTTCACCACGTATGGTCCTTCGTAATTTGGGGCCCACTTTCCGATTTTGTCCTTTTGAGCTGGTAGCAATTTCTTCATCACCAGCTCTCCCTCATGGTAGATTCGAGGATGGACTTTCTTGTCAAAAGCCTTTTTGATCTTCCTTTGGTAGGCTTGACCATGGCATATGGCGTTCAGTCGTTTTTCTTCGATAAGGTTCAATTGGTCGTGTCGACTTTGAACCCATTCTGCCTCGGAAAGTTTTGCTTCCATGATTACTCTCAGAGACGGTATCTCGACTTCAACCGGCAGAACTGCCTCCATTCCATAAACAAGGGAGAATGGAGTAGCTCCTGTGGATGTACGTACTGAAGTCCTATAACCATGGAGAGCGAAGGGTAGCATCTCATGCCAGTCTTTGAATGAGACAACCATCTTTTGTACTATCTTCTTGATATTCTTATTGGCTGCCTCGACCGCCCCATTCATCTTTGGTCGATATGGGGAAGAGTTATGGTGCTGAATTTTGAACTCTTTGCACAGTTCTTCCATCATCTTATTGTTCAAATTGGATCCATTATCAGTGATGATTTTGTCGGGAATACCGTATCTGCATATGATATTCTTTCTGATGAAGGATGTTACCACCTTTCGGGTCACGTGAGCATACGATGCCGCTTCTACCCATTTGGTGAAATAGTCAATGGCCACAAGGATGAACCTATGTCCATTGGATGCCTTTGGCTCGATGGGTCCAATAACATCCATGCCCCATATTGCGAATGGCCATGGTGAAGCCAACACATTGAGTGGCGTTGGTGGGACATGAATGTTGTCGGCGTATGCTTGACACTTGTGGCATTTCCGGACGTATTGGTAACAATCCCTTTCAATGGTCGACCAATAATATCCTGCTCTGAGGATTTTCTTAGCCATTGCAGGCCCGGGAATATGGGTACCGAAAACCCCCTCATGTATTTCTTTGATTACATTTTGAGCTTCGACTTGGTCTATGCACCTCAACAAGACCGAGTCATAATTCTTTTTGTAGAGGGTTTCTCCAATCAACAGAAACCCCATAGCCCTTCTTCGGATATGCTTTTTATCATTATCGCTGGCCATATCAGGATATTCCCCTTTTGACAGATATTGTTTGATGTCATGGAACCATGGATGATCGTCAACAGCTTCATCTATCAGTAGGCAGAACGCTTGCTTATCGTGCCGCCGGATATTGATGATGGGCATCTCATGCTCCTTATCCAAGGCGAACATCGATGATAGTGTGGCAAGGGCGTCAGCGAACTGATTTTCCTCCCTTGGGATATATTCAAAGACGACATTTTGAAAGAATTGTATCAGGTCTTTGATATGCTCAACATATGGTATCAGCTTAGGATTTCGGACTTCCCATTCACCTCGCAGTTGGTGAATGACTAAAGCCGAATCTCCAAATACTTTGAGCTTTAGGATACCATTGTTGATTGCTGCTTGGATTCCTAACGCGCAAGCCTCGTATTCGGCCATGTTATTTGTACAGTCAAAGTTGAGTCTTGCCGTTAAGGGGATATGCTTTCCTTGTGGGGAGATTAATACTGTTCCAATCCCCTGTCCAAGCATGTTGGAGGCTCCATCGAAATACATGGTCCACGTATCATCCTTAGGATCTTCATGTTGTAAATGCATTATATCCTCATCGGGGAAATCATCCTGAAGGGATTGATAGTCATTGGTCGGCCCGTGTGCTAGGTAATCAGCTAGGGTACTACCCTTGATGGCCTTTTGTGTGACATGTATGATGTCAAATTCTGATAATTGCACTTGCCATCGGGCAATCTTCCCAGTGATTATCGGTTTGTCGAACACGTACTTAATTGGGTCCATTTTGGAAACCAACCAAGTAGTATGCCTAATCATATACTGCCTGAGCCGTTGTGTTGCCCATGCTAACGCACAGCACGTCTTTTCTAGTGGCGTGTAGCGGGTTTCATAATCAAGGAACTTTTTGCTCAGGTAGTAGATGGCTTGTTCTTTCTTCTTTGTTTCATCTTGTTGTCCTAGCACAGCTCCCATGGACTCATCAAGCACCGTTAGATAGAGGATTAATGGTCTTCCCTCGACAGGTGGCACCAACACTGGTGGATTGGCCAAACACTGTTTGATCTTATCGAAAGCTTGTTGACAATTCTCATCCCAAACTTCGGAATGATTCTTGCGCAACAGCTTGAATATTGGTTTGCACGTGTCAGTCAACTGTGCGATGAACCTTGCGACGTAATTCACCCTGCCGAGGAATCCTCTAATTTCTTTCTCAGTTTTAGGAGGAGGCATTTCCATTATTGCCTTTACTTTATCGGGGTCCACCTCTATGCCTTTTTCACTGACGATGAACCCGAGAAGCTTACCTGACCGAACTCCGAAAGTACACTTAGCCGGGTTTAGCTTAAGCTGATACTTACAAAGCCGATTGAATAATTTTCTCAAATATTGGATGTGGTCCATCTCGTCTTTTGACTTTGCGATCATATCATCCACGTATACTTCAATTTCTTTGTGGATCATATCGTGGAATAGCGTCACCATCGCTCGTTGGTAGGTGGCACCCGCATTTTTAAGTCCAAAAGGCATCACCCCGTAGCAGAAAGTTCCCCAGGGTGTAATGAAAGAAGTTTTCTCGCGGTCTTCTATATTCATCTTGATTTGATTATACCCCGAGTATCCATCCATAAAGGAATAGAGTGTGTTTGTGGCGGTGTGATCCACAAGTGTATCGATGTGAGGCAAGGGAAAATCGTCCTTTGGACTGGCACGATTCAAATCCCTATAATCAACACACACTTTAACCTTCCCATTCTTTTTGACGACTGGCACAATGTTAGCCAGCCATTCGGGATACTGGGATACAACCAAGAATCCCGCGTCCAATTGTTTTTCTACCTCCTCCTTAATCTTTAAGGACCATTCGGGCTTGATTCGTCGAAGCTTTTGTTTAATGGGTCGAAACCCCTCTTTTAAGGGCAACTTGTGTTCGACAATGTTGGAGTCCAACCCGGGCATATCATGGTACGACCATGCAAATACGTCCTTGTATTCCCTCAATAATTGAATCAATTGTGTTTTTATTCCATCACTGATACGGGTCCCAATGTTGACCTCTTTCAATTCTTGATCCTGCCCCAAATTCACGGTCTCCAATTCTTCTTGATTCGGTTGGAGTAGACGAGCTTCTTGATCTAGCAGTCTTTGCAGATCCGGAGAGATGGTCTCCTCATCACTGTCCAACTCAACCCATTCACCCTCGGCTTTCGGATCCCGGTCAGAGCGAGCAATCACAGACATAATTATTTATTGGTTCTGTTTAGGTTTAGAGTTTATTAATATTAATGAGAGAGAGAGAATAGAACAAAATGAGAGAATAATGTGTGAAAAAATGCCTCTTTATTGATATATGAGTGTAAAACTGTACAAAACCCTTTATTTACATGAAAAGGTCCTCATGATCTCGGGTACTGATCATGAGTCCCTAAAAGAAAAAATGTGGAGGGGCCCTATCATGGCTTGCCCTTCTCTCTACTCCTGCTGCGGTAGAGGATTCTTGCTCACGTCGGGCGCCGTCGAATCGAAAGTGACCCACCCAGCATCGATAAGGTCTTGGACCTTATACTTGAGAGCTCTGCAGTTCTCCGTTGAATGTCCCGGTGCCCCCGAATGGTATAGACATTTGTCTTGTGGATTGTACCAATCGGGGTAAGGTGGATTCACTTTCTTTGGTGGAATGTAAGCTATAAGACGCGCCTCCACTAGCTTCGGCAGGAGATCGCTATAAGTGGTCGGAAGTTTATCAAACTTCTTCACAGAGTTGTTTTGCGATTTGCCTGACTTCGAAGCGGAAGAAGATGGAGAAATGGTTATAGCGTTGACTCCTCCTTCTTTCTTCTTCCCGAAGGCCTTCTTAGCTTCATATGGTTGGGAAGGCTTAGCCAGCTTCCCACTTTTAAGTCCTTGTTCCACCCTTTCTCCAATGGTGATGATGTCCGAGAAGAGTGTCGTTGTGTTCCCTATCATTTTATCGTAATAGGGACCAGTCAACGAGTTGATGAATAAGGACACCGTCTCCTTATCCGACAGCGAGGGCTCTATCTGTGCCGCCAACTCCCTCCAACGTTGGGCGTACGCCTTGAAGGATTCATCGTTCTTTTTGCTCAAGGCTTGAAGATCAGACCTATCGGGTGTTAGGTCGATGTTGTATTTATAGCGCTTGAGAAAGGCGTCGGCCAACTGTCTCCATGTATGTACTAGATTTCCATCTAGCTGCATATACCAGTTGAGTGCAGTTTCAGCTAAGCTCTCTTGAAAGCAGTGGATCAAGAGCTTTTCATTTGTGGCATATGCAGCCATCTTGCGACAGTACATGGTGAGATGACTTTTGGGGCAAGTCGATCCCACATACTTTGGGAAATCCGGCACTTTAAATTTAGGAGGGAATTGAATGTCCCTCACTAAGCACATGTCGGCGGCATCTTTGATGTCAAAATCATGCCCCTCCATAGCCCTTAGCCGATCCTCGAGGGCGTGGAATTGTTCCTTTGATACTTCGGGCTCTTTAATCATAATTCCAGCCCCAAGGTGTACAGCGTGTGGAGGATCTTTTTCATGCTCTTCCTCCTCTCCCTCATGATGGGACCCATGATCACTGTGATGAGATTCATGGATGTTGTGATGACGCATGAGTTCCATCATTTGCGCCATTTGGTCTTTAAGTTGTGAAAGCTCGGTTGTGAGCTTTTTGTTTTGCTCCTCCAATGCTTCCATTTTCTTGATCTTCTTTGCGCGTGTGAGGACAGAGAGATGACCAGCCACTTTCTAAAAATGAATATTTAATCTAATTAATTTATGGAATGAATACGCTCTTGACATGAGCTTGATAACCTTCCATTTTTAAGGCGCTGCCTTTTTAAAACAGAGTGTTACCACCCTCCTTGACTTATGATTTCTCCTCAACGGAGAATCTCGATAATTATGGGTCACTTTTACTCATGTCAAGAGGTATTGGTGAACCTAAAATGCATGGTTTATGAGGATGCATGATATCTTTATTGGTAATGATGCACATGCTCCTCACTTTTATTTATATTTTCACACATGGTCTTTCCTCTCATGTCATGGTTTTTTCATGCATGGGGATTATTCTTTAGACTTTATCACGAGGTTATTTATTAATGCACAAACAATTGCACATAAGCATTTACACAAACAATTCACTCATCCACGAACAGTCACGAGCGAATCACGAGGTAGGGGTCTCCTGCAGAAAAGTGCATATTCAAGGAGGATCTAACTGTTCTCACTTGGTCAAAGGCCCCCAAGGTGCCCCCATTATAGGGACCCAATTCCTCTCGTCGTAAGTCGATGGAAAGTTCCAACGCACTGTCGGACTCGAGTTCATGGTTATCACCTTGAGTGATGTTTTTCCGACAACGGTCTCGTAGGCTCCTATAGACCCATTCAACCGGCCGTACTAACATCCACTCCCTATGGATTACCACTCATGCCCCCGGGTATAGAGGGAACTGTTGTGTGCAAAGGTTTGTGTGCAATTTATTTCAAACAATTGCGGAAATTTAAACAAACAACAGTTATTTAAAGCCAAATATATAAAGCATGTTATCATACAAGCAAGGGGTAATGAAGTAATTTTAACTATTATTTGTTAAAAATAATCTGTCACTAAATGGGACTGACTCTCGAAGCTTCCCCAGTGAAGTCGCCATCTGTCGCCACCGGCCCGAAACGGGCTTTCGGCATTCGCGAAGGATGGTTGGACTCTTTTATTTGTTTAAAAATATGGATTGCTAGAATGACTTATTCTCAAACTGAGACCTCGTCAAACGAGCAATTTTATTAAATGATTCACCAATCCATATTAATCCCAAGCGGGACCCTCCATGGATTAGTGGTTTTCGCAAAAGGAGGGTTCGTGGAGTCGCCACCAATGTTTTACTCAAAACATTGGAAAAAGGGATAAGGCAATTGATTTTATAAATCAACTTTGGCCATTACAACCAGAGTTGGGTAAGGGAGTCGGTTACGCGTGGGGAAGGTGTTAGCACCCCACAGCGCCCCTTTCGGGTTCCCTATGACAGATTATTTCTAAAATAATAGCGTAAAATTACTAAATTACCCCTATTTATTATAAGCGATTATAAATTAACTATCTACATGATGACAGTTTAAATATGCACACAGAAAGCAGTAAAAGGAAGGATTTAAGAAGAAACCTCTTGAAGCGTGCTTTTATATATTGAGTAAAACTGGGAAGCTTTTTGGCGTTCCCTCGCTCTACAAGCTCGCTCGCTCCTAAAACTTTTGACTATGGAAATCCGGAGGATTTCCCTTCGACTAGGTTCGAATCTCCAAGCTAAGTGCTCGGAATTCCAGAACTTCGTCGGATCGACTCCCAGAGAGATTTCTAGGGCAGAACACTGCTCAAAAACCCCAGAATACTCAAGGAGGGAGTCAAAACTGAGTAAAAAAGTGTGGAATGACGTCCAATTGACGTCATATTTATAGGGAATAGGCGCAATACGGCCTACAGGAGCAATACGGCCGTATTGAAATTTTTGAACTTCAATACGGTCGTATTGAGTTCAATACGGCCGTATTGAAATTCAGAAATTTCAATACACCCGTATTGGTTTCAGTACGGCCGTATTGAAGTTTCAGAAACTTCAATACGCCGTATTGAGTTCACTGCGGCCGTATTGAAGCTTCAATACGGCCGTATTAAGTTCAGTACGGCCGTATTGGGCTTCATTCCCTCCACTTCCTTATTTTGAGCTTTTCTAAGACCTCTAGACCTACAGAGAACCCTCCTAGGGCCTTCCGGGAATCCTTCTGGCTGATCTTCCTTCAGTCTTCGAGAGTCTTCAAGCTTTATTTCCGACCCGGACAATTTTAGGGGTCTACATCAAGTGAACCTTAACCCTTGTGCCATCCTCTTTTCTTTGGTGCCAAAGAAAGATGGCAATGGAGGATGAGCACCTTTTTAAAAGCCATCATTGAATAAAAGGCACCCAATCCTAAGTTAGATGATTTGGTGAATGAATTGCATGGGTCAATAAATTTTAAATGGTGATGCCTCTTTGGCTCTTCCCTTTTGCCCTAAGCACCTTCATTCAACAAATTATGTACTTAAGGATTGCATAGTTAAGTTTTAATATTTTACTCCCCTAATTGTGGTTTCACTTCTTTTGAAGGATCAATGCAATGGAAGAACTTGAAGATTTGTGGTCAAATCCTTCTCAAGAAGGAGGGTATGATGGAGGACCATCCATGGTACTTCATGTGAAACCCATCACATGGTCCAATGCTATGACTAATTTTGAGTAGTGTAGGATTTATTTGGTTTATTCCAATTTTACCCTTGTATTTTGGGGTATTTTAGTCATAGGATTTATTTTCTTTGTATTTCCCATTTTGCCCTTGTATTTTGGGGTGTTTAGATGCTTAGGTTAATTTCAAAATGGGCTAGGCGTGTCCATTAGGAGGGTGACGCACACTTAGTGGAATTGTTTGGACATTTTTGGTGTTAGGTAGGCTTAGGCCCAATTGGAGGGCCAAGGTGCATAGACTTATCATGCACCTTGTTGTAGCCAACCTAAACCCTTAGATGCCAAACTTGGCCACCAAGTAGCATCTAGGGTTAATTTGCATCTCATTTAGTATGCATTTGGCTTGATGAATTTCGGCCAATGCAACACCAAATGAAACCCTAGATGCTAGCACTCCTATTTATACCCTAGCCTATCACCTTGTACATACTTTGGATATATTGAATTTGAGTGTGCATTTTTTTTGCCTCAACTTCTCTTCCATAGTCTCTAGGTACTCCACGGCCCCTCCCTTCTCCTCCTCCCTAAACCACCATGAGTGAGTTGAGCTTGGCCTTCCTTGGTTGGCCTTCACCTACCTTAGTGAAGTGAGCTAGCCAAAAGGAGCAACACCCCACCAAACACCTTCCTCCCCTTTGAGCGTGACCACCACCACCCTAAACACCAACTCTCCCTTAGTTTCTAGGTTGCCTTTGGCTAACCTCCTCCCATCTCCACCCTAAGAGAGCAAAACCCTAAATAGGTTTCATCCTACATTTGGATGAAACAACCTTGAGCAAACCATCCTCACTTTGTGCTTCCGCCAACATCACCACCATCATTCCATCTTCTTTGGAGTCTCCTTGTTGAACCAAGATCAAGGGCGTGCATGGAACGAAGCCACCTTCCATCACAAAGTAGAAGATCTTCTCTTCCCTGCAGATTTCTACATTCTTGAGATGGAGGATGAGTCATCCAGTCATGCTACATTGATCCTTGGGAGACCATTCCTAAGGACAGCAAGGACAAAGATAGATGTGCATGCAGGGACTCTTTCTATGGAGTTTGGAGATAATCTGGTGCAATTTAATATTTTTGAGGCTATGAGACATCCAATAGAAAACCATTCTGTTTTTAGTTTGGATGTTATTGATTTATTAGTTGATGATTGCACAGATTTTGATGATGATCTACTTGCTGATTTTTCTGATTTTACTGACCCATTATGTACTTGTGATGATGATTCATCTATGTGTGCTATTTGTGCAGAAATTAGTGTTGCTATTTCAGGTGTAGCAGATTTAGCCACATAAATAGATGTTCCACCACCAGCATCTGAGACATTATCTCCATCTTTACCTTCATTGCCAGTACCATCCACTGTGCAGGCACCATCAGTCTACAGGTGTGAGCATTCAGCTGGCAAACAGGAGCATTGTGCAGCCACTTGGAGTAGTAGAGGATGTGCTGGTCAAAGTAGAAGATCTTCTCTTCCCTGCAGATTTCTACATTCTTGAGATGGAGGATGAGTCATCCAGTCATGCTACATTGATCCTTGGGAGACCATTCCTAAGGACAGCAAGGACAAAGATAGATGTGCATGCAGGGACTTTTTCTATGGAGTTTGGAGATAATCTGGTGCAATTTAATATTTTTGAGGCTATGAGACATCCAATAGAAAACCATTCTGTTTTTAGTTTGGATGTTATTGATTTATTAGTTGATGATTGCACAGATTTTGATGATGATCTACTTGCTGATTTTTCTGATTTTACTGACCCATTATGTACTTGTGATGATGATTCATCTATGTGTGCTATTTGTGCAGAAATTAGTGTTGCTATTTCAGGTGTAGCAGATTTAGCCACATAAATAGATGTTCCACCACCAGCATCTGAGACATTATCTCCATCTTTACCTTCATTGCCAGTACCATCCACTGTGCAGGCACCATCAGTCTACAGGTGTGAGCATTCAGCTGGCAAACAGGAGCATTGTGCAGCCACTTGGAGTAGTAGAGGATGTGCTGGTCAAAGTAGAAGATCTTCTCTTCCCTGCAGATTTCTACATTCTTGAGATGGAGGATGAGTCATCCAGTCATGCTACATTGATCCTTGGGAGACCATTCCTAAGGACAGCAAGGACAAAGATAGATGTGCATGCAGGGACTCTTTCTATGGAGTTTGGAGATAATCTGGTGCAATTTAATATTTTTGAGGCTATGAGACATCCAATAGAAAACCATTCTGTTTTTAGTTTGGATGTTATTGATTTATTAGTTGATGATTGCACAGATTTTGATGATGATCTACTTGCTGATTTTTCTGATTTTACTGACCCATTATGTACTTGTGATGATGATTCATCTATGTGTGCTATTTGTGCAGAAATTAGTGTTGCTATTTCAGGTGTAGCAGATTTAGCCACATCATTAGATGTTCCACCACCAGCATCTGAGACATTATCTCCATCTTTACCTTCATTGCCAGTACCATCCACTGTGCAGGCACCATCAGTAGAGTTAAAGCCTTTACCTGCACATTTGAAGTATGCTTATTTAGAGGACAATCAAGGGCTTCCTGTCATTATAGCTAGCATTCTTGAATCTAATCAGGAGGAGAGACTGTTGCAGGTTTTGAGAGATCACAGGAAAGCCATTGGTTGGACTCTTGCTGACCTTCCTGGGATTAGTCCTGCCATATGCATGCACCGGATTCTACTTGAGGATGAGTTCCGACCTGTGAGGCAGCCACAGAGAAGACTTAATCCTACTATTTTAGATGTGGTGAAGAAAGAGGTCACAAAATTATTGGCGGCAGGTATAATATATCCTATTTCTGATAGCAAGTGGGTTAGTCCTGTGCAGGTCGTTCCCAAGAAGACTGGGATGACTGTGGTGAGGAACCAGGATGCTGAGTTGGTTCCAACCAGAGTTCAAAATAGTTGGCGAGTTTGTGTGGACTATAGAAGACTTAATCAGGCAACTCGCAAAGACCACTTCCCTCTTCCATTCATCGATCAGGTGTTGGAGAGGTTGGCAGGTAAATCACATTATTGCTTCTTGGATGGATTTTCAGGGTACATGCAGATTCATATTGCACCAGAGGACCAACACAAGACCACATTCACGTGTCCATTTGGCACATTTGCTTACACTAGGATGCCATTTGGTCTATGCAACGCTCCGGCCACCTTTCAGAGGTGTATGGTAAGTATATTTTCTGATCTATTGGAGAGTTGTATGGAGGTGTTTATGGATGATTTTACAGTTTATGGTTCTTCATTTGATGCATGCTTAGAGAGTCTATCTAGGGTATTAGATAGGTGTATCCAAACTAACCTTGTGTTAAATTTTGAAAAATGTCATTTTATGGTCACACATGGTATAGTTTTGGGTCATTTAGTCTCTAGTAGAGGCATTGAGGTTGATAAGGCTAAGATAGATATCATTGCTTCTTTACCTTACCCCGCTTCTGTGCGGGAAGTACGTTCTTTTCTTGGACATGCAGGTTTTTACAGGAGGTTCATCCAAGACTTTAGCAAGATTGCACTGCCACTGTCCAAGCTTCTACAAAAAGAGGTGGAGTTCATTTTTGACCAGCCTTGTCAACTAGCCTTTAAGGAGTTGAGGAAGCGGCTTACCACCACACCTATTGTACAGCCGCCTGATTGGGAGCTTCCATTTGAGCTCATGTGCGATGCATCCAACTTTGCACTTGGGGTTGTTTTAGCTCAGCGAGTTGGGAGGCTTTCGCATGTAATTGCTTATGCCTCTCGTACATTGGATGCAGCTCAAGTCAATTACACCACCACTGAGAAGGAGCTTTTAGCTATTGTATTTGCTTTAGATAAATTTCGTTCATATTTGCTTGGCTCCAAGATTATTGTGTTTTCTGACCATGCAGCTTTGAGATTCCTGTTGAAGAAGCCTGATGCTAAACCCAGATTGATCAGGTGGATGCTTCTTCTTCAGGAATTTGATATTGAGATCAGAGATAGGAGTGGTGCAGAGAATTTGGTAGCAGACCATTTGAGCAGGATTGAGGGGGGGCGTGTTGATCCCCTGCCTATTAGAGATGATTTTCCTGATGAGCAGTTGATGCACTTACATGATACTGCTCCTTGGTTTGCTGACATTGTAAATTATTTGGTTGCAGGTGTTCTTCCCCCGGATTTATCTAGATCACAGATAGCTAAACTGAAAAGTGAAGCTAAATATTATGTTTGGGATGACCCTTATTTGTGGAGATTTTGCAGTGACCAGGTGATCCGCAGGTGTATTCCAGATCATGAGATCCAGTCTGTGCTTCAATTTTGTCATGCTTCACCTGTTGGAGGACATTATGGTTCATACAGGACAGCTAGGAAGGTGTTGGACAGTGGGTTTTATTGGCCCACCATTTTCAGAGATGCACATCAGATATTCAGCACCTGTGAGCAGTGTGAGAGAGCAGGGATGGCCATTACACGCAGGCATGAGATGCCCCAACATCCTATCATTTTCTGTGAGGTTTTTGATGTTTGGGGTATTGATTTTATGGGTCCATTTCCTCCATCTTTTGGTTACACTTATATTTTACTAGCTGTTGATTATGTTTCAAAATGGGTGGAGGCTAAGGCCACAAAAACTAATGATTCTAAAGTTGTTGTGGATTTTGTTAGATCCAATATTTTTTGCAGGTTTGGTGTGCCTAAAGCCATCATCAGTGATAGGGGGAGCCATTTCTGTAATAGGAGCATGCAGGCTTTGCTTCATAAGTATGGGTGTAGACCCCTAAAATTGCCCGGGTCGGAAATAAAGCTTGAAGACTCTCGAAGACTGAAGAAAGATCAGCCAGAAGGACTCCTGGAAGGCCCTAGGAGGGTTCTCTGTAGGTCTAGAGGTCTTAGAATAGCTCAAAATAAGAAAGTGGAGGGAATGAAGCCCAATACGGCCGTACTGAACTTAATACGGCCGTATTGAAGCTTCAATACGGCCGCAGTGAACTCAATACGGCCGTACTGAAGTTTCAGAAACTTCAGTACGGCCGTATTGAAATCAATACGGCCGTATTGAAGCTTCAATACAGCCGCAGTGAACTCAATACGGCCGTATTGAAATTTCTGAATTTCAATACGGCCGTATTGAACTCAATACGGCCGTATTGAAGTTCAAAAATTTCAATACGGCCGTATTGCTCCTGTAGGCCGTATTGCGCCTATTCCCTATAAATATGACGTCAATTGGACGTCATTGGACACTTTCATACTCAGTTTTGACTCCCTCCTTGAGTATTCTGGGGTTTTTGAGCAGTGTTCTGCCCTAGAAATCTCTCTGGGAGTCGATCCGACGAAGTTCTGGAATTCCGAGCACTTAGCTTGGAGATTCGAACCTAGTCGAAGGGAAATCCTCCGGATTTCCATAGTCAAAAGTTTTTAGGAAGGAGCGAGCGAGCTTGTAGAGCGAGGGAACGCCAAAAAGCTTCCCAGTTTTACTCAATATATAAAAGCACGCTTCAAGAGGTTTCTTCTTAAATCCTTCCTTTTACTGCTTTCTGTGTGCATATTTAAACTGTCATCATGTAGATAGTTAATTTATAATTGCTTAGAATAAATAGGGGTAATTTAGTAATTTTACACTGTTATTTTAGAAATAATCTGTCATAGGGAACCCGAAAGGGGCGTTGTGGGGTGCTAACACCTTCCCCACGCGTAACCGACTCCCTTACCCAACTCTGGTTGTAATGGCCAAAGTTGATTTATAAAATCAATTGCCTTATCCCTTTTTCCAATGTTTTGAGTAAAACATTGGTGGCGACTCCACGAACCCTCCTTTTACGAAAACCACTAATCCATGGAGGGTCCCGCTTGGGATTAATATGGATTGGTGAGACGTTTTAATAAATAAATTGGATAGGATCGACAAGGTCTCAGTTTGAGAACAAGTCGTTCTAATAATCCAATACATTTTCAAAACTAAAATAATAAGCGAGCTCGACCGTCTTCGCGACCGCCGAGGCCCGTTTGGGCCGGTGGCGACAGATGGCGACTCCACTGGGGAAGCCTCGAGAGTCAGTCCCATTTAGTGACAGATTATTTTTAACAAATAATAGTTAAAAATTACTTTATTACCCCTTGCTTGTATGATAACATGCTTTATATATTTGGCTTTAAATAACTGTTGTTTGTTTAAATTTCCGCAATTGTTTGAAATAAAAATTGCACACAAACCTTTGCACACAACAGTTCCCTCTATACCCGGGGGCATGAGTGGTAATCCATAGGGAGTGGATGTTAGTACGGCCGGTTGAATGGGTCTATAGGAGCCTACGAGACCGTTGTCGGAAAACATCACTCAAGGTGATAACCATGAACTTGAGTCCGACGGTGCGTTGGAGCTTTCCATCGACCTACGATGAGAGGAATTGGGTCCCTATAATGGGGGCACCTTGGGGGCCTTTGACCAAGTGAGAACAGTTAGATCCTCCTTGAATATGCACTTTTCTGCAGGAGACCCCTACCTCGTGATTCGCTCGTGACTGTTCGTGGATGAGTGAATTGTTTGTGTAAATGCTTATGTGCAATTGTTTGTGCATTAATAAATAACCTCGTGATAAGGTCTAAGAATAATCCCCATGCATGAAAATACCATGACATGAGAGGAAAAATCATGTGTGAAAATATAATAAAAGTAAGGAGCATAGGCATCATTATCAATAATACCTCATGCATCCTCATCATCATTTGTAGGTTCACTAATACCCTCTCGATGTGAGTGAAAGAGACCCGTGACTATTGAGATTCTCCGTTGTGGAGAGATAATAGCCTAGGGAGGGTGATAAACTTTCATCGTAAAAAGGCAGCGCCTCAAAGATGAAAGATTATCAAGCTCACATCAAGAGTGTATTCATATCATAAATAAGCTAATTAGAATAAACATTCATTTTAGAAAGTGGCTGGTCATCTCTCTGTCCTCACACGCGCAAAGAAAATCAAGAAAATGGAAGCGCTAGAGGAACAAAACAAGAAGCTCACGACCGAGCTTTCACAGCTCAAAGAGCAGATGGCGCAAATGTTGGAACTCATGCGTCACCATAACATTCATGGATCTCATCACAGTGACCATGGGTCCCATCATGAGGGAGAGGAGGAAGAGCATGAAGAAGATCCTCCACATGCCATACCTATTGGGGCTGGAATCATGATTAAAGAGCCCGAAGTTTCAAAAGAACAATTCCACGCCCTCGAGGATCGGCTAAGGGCTATGGAGGGGTATGATTTCGACATCAAAGATGCCGCTGACATGTGCTTGGTGAGGGACATCCAATTCCCTCCCAAATTCAAAGTGCCCGATTTCCCAAAATATGTGGGATCGACTTGCCCCAAAAGTCATCTCACCATGTATTGCCGAAAAATGGCTGCATATGCTACCAATGAAAAGCTCTTGATCCATTGCTTCCAAGAGAGCTTGGCTGACACCGCACTCAATTGGTATATGCAGCTGGATGGAAGTCAAGTGTGCACATGGAGGCAGTTGGCCGACGCCTTTCTCAAGCGCTATAAATATAACATCGACCTAACACCCGATAGGTCCGATCTTCAAGCCTTGAGTAAGACAAATGATGAATCCTTCAAGGCGTACGCCCAACGATGGAGGGAGTTGGCGGCACAAATAGAGCCCCCGCTGTCGGATAAGGAGACGGTGTCCCTATTCATAAACTCGTTGACCGGTCCCTATTATGACAAGATGATAGGGAACACGACAACACTCTTCTCGGACATCATCACCATTGGCGAAAGAGTGGAACAAGGGCTGAAAAGTGGGAAGCTAGCTGGGCTTTCCCAATCATTTGAAGCCAAGAAGACCTACGGGAAGAAGAAGGAGGGAGGAGTCAATGCCGTAAATATTTCTTCATCTTCTTCCACTTCGAAGTCAGGAAAGTCGCAATTCACCCCTGTGAAGAAGTTTGATAAACTTCCGACCACCTACAGCGATCTCCTGCCGAAGCTAGTAGAAGCCAAACTTCTAGCTTACGTTCCACTAAAGAAGATTGATCCACCTCACCCCTATTGGTACAAACCGCAAGACAAATGTCTATACCATTCGGGGGCATCGGGGCATTCAACGGAGAAATGTAGAGCTCTCAAAAATAAGGTCCAAGACCTTATCGATGCAGGGTGGATCACTTTTGATTCAACAGCGCCCGACGTGAGCAAGAATCCTCTACCAAAGCAGGAGTAGAGAGAAGAACAAGCCACGATAGGGCCCCTTCATATTTCTCTTTTAGGGACTCATGATCAGTACCCAAGATCATGAGAACCTTTTCATGTAAATAAGGGTTTTTGTACAGTTTTACATACATATATCAATAAAGAGGCATATTTCACACATTATTCTCTTTTTATTCTTTTCTCTCTTTCTCCATTAACATTAATAAATTCTAAACCTAAACAGAACCAATAAAATAATTATGTCTGTAATTGTTCGCTCTGACCGGGATCCAAAAGTGAATGGGTTGAGTTGGAGAGTGATGAGGAGACCATCTCTCCGGATCTGCAAAGACTGCTAAAACGAGAAGCTTGCTTACTCCAACTCGTCAAGAGAAATTGGAGACTGTGAATTTGGGGCATGGCCGAGAGATAAAAGAGGTCAACACTGGGACCCTTATCAGTGATGAAATAAGGACACATGTTTCCACTATGATTATAATAAAATCATTCTTTCTCATTGCTTCTTTTCTTGCTTATAATAAAATTCTAAACCACATTTTTTAACCCTGTTTGAATAAACATGAATGAGGTTAAAATCATCTTAATAATAATAAACCCACATCATTTTTATGTGGAAATGTGTGTGACAACTTGGAGCACCTCCCCTTGGCCTCGACAAGTGCCATCATGGATAAGAAGAAATCCTAAAAACAAAAAAGCTCGGCAGGAAACCCAAAAAGGGACTGCGCAAAAATAAGAGCAAAAAACCCGCTAGGAATCCCACGAAAGGGTGACCTAGGCAAAAGTTAGGGTTGCAAAAAATGAATAAAAACAAAAGTCCGCTAAAACGCCACAAAAGGGTGTTTTAGGCAAAAATAAGGACAATCAAAAAACAAAAGAAATCCATGATGGTACCATGAACCGAATTCAAAAAGAAAGGTTCAAGAGAAGCTATCCAAGTTGTCAAAATCACAACGTCAATAAACAAAGATTTTCTTAACTTCATAAGTGTTTAATCAAACAAGCCTAAACACATAAGCCCACCTTGGCCAAACATTCTTACAAAATCCATTTTTCAAAAATAAAATAATCCCCTCTAAAACACAAACTTTTGAAAATATATCCCTTCCTTCTTTTCTCTCTTGTCCCAAAAGATTTTGGAATAATCTAGTGGAAGCATGAAGAAATAAATCATCACTGATAATGGATCTAATCTGAACAACAAAATGGTGGAAGAACTGAGCCAAGAATTCAAGATCCAACACCACAACTCTTCCCCATATCGGCCAAAGATGAATGGGGCAGTCGAGGCAACCAAAAAGAACATCAAGAAAATAGTGCAAAAGATGGTTGTCTCATTTAAAGACTGACACGAGATATTACCCTTTGCTCTTCATGGTTATAGGACTTCAGGAGGCAGTTCTACCCATCGAAGTCGAAAAACCTTATATAAGGGTAATCATGGAAGCAAAACTTTCCGAGGCAGAAAGGGTTCAAAGCCGATACGACCGGTTGAACCTTATCCAAGAGAAACGGCTGAACGCCATATGCCATGGTCAAGCCTATCAGAGGAAGATCAAAAAGGCTCTTGACAAGAAAGTCCACCCTCGAGTCTACCATGAGGGAGAGTTGGTAATGAAGAAATTACTACCAACTCAAAAGGACAAAATCGGAAAGTGGGCCCCAAATCACGAAGGACCGTATGTGGCAAAGCGAGCTTTCTCAAAAGGAGCATTAATCCTCATAGACATGGATGGAGAAGAACTTCGATACCCAGTCAACGCTGACGTGGTAAAGAAGTACTATGCTTGAAGACGTTGCTTGCATAGGCCCGCTAGGATGAAAACCCAAAAAGGGCATCCTAGGCAAAAGTTAGGGCAAAATAAAAAGCCTGCCAGTACAAGGGTACTAGGCAAAACAAAGGCAAATTTACCCCGTTAGGATACGTCCTAAGCAAAAGTTAGGGGCAAAAGAATAAGATATAAAAACAAAGCAAGCAACGATCACTTGAACCGAAAACCGAAAGGCGGTTCAAGTGATAATCTTCTAGAAGCAAGCGTCTTGCAGTATCTACACTCCTGGCTCAGGCATCTCACCCGAAACGATTAGGGGAACGGGAAGAGCGACAATTACAGATATAATTGTTTAAGCCAAAAATGTATAGCCTACCTTGGCCAGCCATTCTTCAGAAATTTCCTTCTGTATATCTTTCTGTAAAAACACTTGTGAATATCAATAAAAATATCCATTTGTTTCTTTTCTTTCTTGACCATGTGATTATGCCTCTGAATTGGTTTTTCATAAAAATTGTACGAAATTCCATTATTAATCGGTCAATAAAAGAAAATTGGAGGGGTTCCTGTAAAATCCATAATCTCCTGCATAAAGGCTCACAAAAATACTCCCTCGCGTCAATGACAGAAAGTCCTCCAAGAAGAAGAGGATAGGGAGAGCCACTCACTTTTCTAAATAAATGAACAAAAATAAAAAATTGTATTGCATTTGTGCATCACACACACATTAGTTGCACATTCAAAGACCTTATCATGAGGCAACCGCATAAAATAGAAAAATAGAAAATTGCTTGTGTATGACAGCAGCAAGCAAAATACAAAGATTCAGAAAATCAACAGCATCATACAGAATAACTGAGCCTGGAGAGGCTTGCCGAAAGAATACTCTCAAAATAACTGAGCCTGGAGAGGCTCGCCGAAATAATACTCTCTCAGAATAATTGAGCCTGGAGAGGCTTGCCGAAATAATACTCGTACAGAATAATTGAGCCTGGAGAGGCTTGTCGAAATAATACTCCTTCAGAATAATTGAGCCTGGAGAGGCTTGCCGAAATAATACTCCTACAAAATAACTGAGCCTGGAGAGGCTTACCAAAATAATACTCCACATCCTCCACAGTATGCAGAATAACTGAGCCTGGAGAGGCTCGCAGAAATAATACTCCCCAGAGGGAACCTCAGCTCAAGCTCACGGAAAAATCCCCAGCGAGAGCTATCAAAGCAAAATCGACGCAATCCCCAATGGAAGTGCGATCATCCAAACAGTATATACAAGTCAAAGGACTTAACACTTCCTCAGTGAAGATAGCTCTCCAACTCAAGTGTTGAGTGAGGCTAAGCCTGCAGAGGCTTCCTAAATAATACTCTGGGATACATAAGATCCCTCATTCCCCAATCGCCTACTCAGAGGCATCCCTGCAAAAAGAGAAAAATCAAAAATATCAATAAGTATTCCCCAAGCGGAATCTGGCACTCAGCCGAACACTGAACTTCAAATCCCCAGTCGCCTACACAAGAGGCACTCCTTCAAAAAGGAAAACCCAAAAAAAGAAAAAAAATCAATAACAATTCCCCAAGTGGAATTTGGCTTTTTAGCCAATCATTGAACGTCGAGCTGATACGCCTAACAGAAGAGGCTAATCAAAATCAACGACAGAATCCCCAGCGGATAACAGCCTACACAGAGGCGACAAAAATCAGAAAACCCAAAAGAGATACCCGAATAAAGATAACCGGGATACTCCACCAACGTCAAAGGACGTCAGCCAAACATAAGGCATCGCTCAATTCAAGAAGAGCATCTGTGTCTACACCCCAAGGAAACAGAAATTCCTCAATGGGTACCAACAATGCAATGCAAGTTGGGGCACAGGAACCTATGAATGACTGCACATCCCCTAGACGGATCCCTGCGTTATCCAGCCCTCAGTGGCACCAAAATCAAACCGTCGAAGCAGCATCGTGGACTGTGGAGACAAAAATCATCTCAAATCCCTGGAGAGGGCAAACTCACATTGCCAATGTCGTCAAGAACACGGAGGCAGACCCTGGAGAGGGCAAACTCACCCTGGAGAGGGCAAGACTCACGCACAAGTCTGGAGAGGCGACGACTAATACTCACCCCGGAGAGGGCAAACTCACCCTGGAGAGGGCAAACTCACCCTGGAGAGGGCAAGACTCACGCACAAGTCTGGAGAGGCGACGACTAATACTCACCCCGGAGAGGGCAAACTCACCCTGGAGAGGGCAAACTCACCCTGGAGAGGGCAAGACTCACGCACAAGTCTGGAGAGGCGACGATTAATACTCACCCCGGAGAGGGCAAACTCACCCTAGAGAGGGCAAACTCACCCTGGAGAGGGCAAGACTCACGCACGAGCCTGGAGAGGCGACGACTAATACTCACCCTGGAGAGGGCAAACTCACCCTGGAGAGGGCAAGACTCACGCTACCAAAGTGACTAGAAGCGCGGAGGTATGCACCAACCTGGAGAGGCTACTCAACAATTTTCCCACCTGAAGACACTACAAGTCGGAAGGATGGCACATTACCCGGACAATTGGGTCAACTCCTTTACTTGTCAATCGGTACACCAAAAGACCGTTTGACTAAGTAAAGGGGGGGCAGCTGTAGACCCCTAAAATTGCCCGGGTCGGAAATAAAGCTTGAAGACTCTCGAAGACTGAAGAAAGATCAGCCAGAAGGACTCCTGGAAGGCCCTAGGAGGGTTCTCTGTAGGTCTAGAGGTCTTAGAATAGCTCAAAATAAGAAAGTGGAGGGAATGAAGCCCAATACGGCCGTACTGAACTTAATACGGCCGTATTGAAGCTTCAATACGGCCGCAGTGAACTCAATACGGCCGTATTGAAGTTTCTGAAACTTCAATACGGCCGTACTGAAATCAATACGGCCGTATTGAAGCTTCAATACAGCCGCAGTGAACTCAATACGGCCGTATTGAAATTTCTGAATTTCAATACGGCCGTATTGAACTCAATACGGCCGTATTGAAGTTCAAAAATTTCAATACGGCCGTATTGGCTCCAGGGCCCGTATTGGGCCTGTTCCCTATAAATATGACGTCAATTGGACGTCATTGGACACTTTCATACTCAGTTTTGACTCCCTCCTTGAGTATTCTGGGGTTTTTGAGCAGTGTTCTGCCCTAGAAATCTCTCTGGGAGTCGATCCGACGAAGTTCTGGAATTCCGAGCACTTAGCTTGGAGATTCGAACCTAGTCGAAGGGAAATCCTCCGGATTTCCATAGTCAAAAGTTTTTAGGAAGGAGCGAGCGAGCTTGTAGAGCGAGGGAACGCCAAAAAGCTTCCCAGTTTTACTCAATATATAAAAGCACGCTTCAAGAGGTTTCTTCTTAAATCCTTCCTTTTACTGCTTTCTGTGTGCATATTTAAACTGTCATCATGTAGATAGTTAATTTATAATTGCTTAGAATAAATAGGGGTAATTTAGTAATTTTACACTGTTATTTTAGAAATAATCTGTCATAGGGAACCCGAAAGGGGCGTTGTGGGGTGCTAACACCTTCCCCACGCGTAACCGACTCCCTTACCCAACTCTGGTTGTAATGGCCAAAGTTGATTTATAAAATCAATTGCCTTATCCCTTTTTCCAATGTTTTGAGTAAAACATTGGTGGCGACTCCACGAACCCTCCTTTTACGAAAACCACTAATCCATGGAGGGTCCCGCTTGGGATTAATATGGATTGGTGAGACGTTTTAATAAATAAATTGGATAGGATCGACAAGGTCTCAGTTTGAGAACAAGTCGTTCTAATAATCCAATACATTTTCAAAACTAAAATAATAAGCGAGCTCGACCGTCTTCGCGACCGCCGAGGCCCGTTTGGGCCGGTGGCGACAATGGGGTGGTGCATAGAGTGTCTACAGCTTATCATCCTCAAACTAATGGGCAAGCTGAAGTTTTTAACAGGGAAATCAAGCAAATTTTGCAGAAAATAGTGCACCCCAATAGGAAGGATTGGAGCAAGTTTTTGGAGGATGCTCTGTGGGCACATAGGACAGCTTACCGGACACCTATTGGGATGTCTCCTTATAGGATTGTGTTTGGTAAAGCATGTCATCTACCTGTTGAGGTTGAGCATAGAGCATATTGGGCAGTGAAGAATTGTAACTTGGCATTTGACCAAGCTGGTATGCAAAGGAAGCTTCAGTTGCAGCAACTTGAGGAGCTTCGGTTGGAAGCCTATGAAAACTCCAAGATTTATAAAGAGAAAGTCAAGCGCTTTCATGATAGTCATCTTTTAAGAAAGGAGTTTAAAGTGGGCCAACAAGTATTATTGTTCAATTCTCGCCTAAAGCTCATTGCCGGTAAACTTAGATCAAGGTGGGATGGTCCTTTTGTTATTACTAATGTGTTTTCCCATGGTGCAGTAGAAATTAAAAATGAAGTTACCGGCAAAACCTTCAAAGTGAATGGGCATCAACTTAAGGAATTTCATCAAAGTCCAAAGTTGGAGGACAAAGATGTGGAGGACATTTCATTAGAAGAGCCAACTCTTGGACCTTGAGGGAGTTCTACCCCTTATCTTATAATTTGCAATTGTCTTTATTGATTGCATTATTTGTTTCATTGAGGACAATGTGTGTTTCAAGTGTGGGGGGAGTTGTTTGCATAAAAAAAAAATAATAATAATAATAAAAAAATAAAAAATAAAAATAAAAATAAAAATTCAGAGTTTCAGAGAAAATCACGACCGTGATTCTAAATCACGGGCGTGATCTTCTCTGGAAAATTTTTGAAAAACCCTAGAGAGAATCACGACTGTGATTCTAAATCACGGGCGTGATCTTCTCTGGAAAATTTTTGAAAAAAAAAACCCCAGAGAGAATCACGACTGTGATTCTAAATCACGGGCGTGATCTTCTCTGGAAAATTTTTGAAAAAAAAACCCCAGAGAGAATCACGACCGTGATTATAAATCACGGGCGTGATCTCCTCTGTTTGAATTTTTGAAAACTCACAAAGAGAATCACGGCCGTGATTTCCAATCACGCCCGTGATTCCCTGCTGACGCTCAACAGATACAACCCTCTGTTTGTATTGTTTTCTGTATTCTGTATTCTGTTTCTGTTTTATTTTCTGTCTTTATTTTTCTGTTTTTGTTGTTTTGCTGTTTTGTTGTTTTGTATTAGAAAATAGAATGAAAAAAAAAAAAAATTCTTATTTTTTTCTTTGGATTTGTAGATGTATGGATTTAGAAAGTTGCATCATTTTTGTTGATTGGTTGAACATCATGAAGTGAAAACCATTTGTGCATTTTTAGTTTTGTTAGTTGATTTGAAAAATTAAAGTTTGATTCTTTGATAATAGAATTTTAACCTTGTGAGATTTGAGCCTATATTGATGGATGGAATACATCACTCCATTCCAATTTCTTTCTTGTGTGAATTTGCTCATGATTGCTAGATTACTCTAGGTTTTGCCTTAACTCTTTTGAAGCTTCTTGTTCACATGCTCTATTGATATGATTTAGGCATTTAGGCATTTGTTTCTTAAACTACTAGCCAAATAGCCTACCTTACATATAATTTTTTTTCCCCTAGTTTCCCTCTTTGAGCCTTTATAACCCTTCCTTGATTTTAGCTCATTATAAGCCAAAAGTGAAAAACCATGATATCCCATAACCTTAGGGATTAAAGGAGCTTTGGAATTGTTTTGGGAATGGGTTCTTTATAAGTGTGGGGGTGCTTTTAGGGAATGCTTCTATATTGTTGATATTGAGTTATTTGGCACTTTAAAAAAAGAGGAAAAGAAAAAAAAAAAAAATCAAAATAAATAATTTGCCATTGGGAGGCAAAAATTCAAAATTCAAAACTGAAAAAAAAAAAATAATAATAAATAAATAAATACATATGAAAATGGATAGCATAACAATTTATAGGAGTTTCTTCTAGGGGTAATCTTTATGCTTATTGAACCTATTCCCCATTGCTCCTCTTTTCTCTTTGGTTATAAAGCTTAAATGACATTTTTTTTCTTTTCTCATCTAACCTTTACCTTGGCCAAGTTACAACCTAATAAAAGTCCTATTGATCTTTAATTGCATGTGATTCAAGTTGTGAAATTTAGAGGTTTGTCAAAGCTTGGGTGTGCTAGTTCTACATGATGCATTTGAGTGTAAACACAAACTTAAACACTTGAGTGAGGAGTGTAAACACTTCCCTGTGAGGGTTCTATTATTTTTGAATCATTCTTTAATTGAGCTTATCACCTTGCTAGCTTCTAATGTTGCATTTGTGTTCATGGATTGTTGTTTTACCTTGATGCTTGAATGTTGTATTCTTTCTTTCTTCTTATACATTTGTGAATTCATTAGAAAAATTTAAGAAGTTTTGCTCATTCTTTGATAAAGTTTTAGAAAAGTTATATTAGAGTGATTTTTAGTTTTGCCCCGGAGTGCAAAAGATTAAGTGTGGGGGTATTTGATAGTCATATTTTAGTATATCTTTCTTTATGTGATTTTACCTTGTTTGATTCTTTTTAGTAGCCTTTATTCATGTTTTAGTTCAGATTTGCATTAGTGAATCATTTAGGAATTAGTTATAAATTTTACTAATTTTCCGTAAGAATTTCCTGTTTTGACACAGTTTCTTGTACAAGCCATATCTAGAGCTATTAAACTCGGAATTTGGCAAACTTGGTGTCCCTGTAAAGATAAGACGGAGATCTACAATTCACATGTTGGACGAAAAGCCCAGTTTGGACATTTTCAGACCCAAAATTGTGCTTTAAGGTCGCGGCGCTGCACTTGATTGTTCAGCTTGTCATGAAACTGTTTTGTTTAGTTAATTAGGCTTTTGAATTGTAATTAGTGGACTGGACCTTTGGTTTTAGGCCCATTATTTTGTCTTTAAAAGCATGTAATGACTCAGGAGTTGAGTCTTGGACAATTCATTTTTTTAGATTTTCAGATTTGAGATAACTTCCTCAAGAAGTTTCTCTCAAAAGTCTCTCTTCTCTCTTTAGAAACTTCTCATCTTCTCTCTCACTCTCTCTTTACACGAATCCTTTTCTCTCTCACGGAATTTCTTCTCTCAATTGGAATTTGCTGCAACATGATAATGAGGCACGGCTAATTCCTTAATCGGGTTAAGGTTTCAAGAACTACGGTAAATTTGAGTTTCTAATTTTTACCGAACGAATTCTTTCTTCTTCTCTTTTTTTTGTTTAGTGTAAATTCTGTTTTTCATGATATTGAATCTCTGTTTTGAACCCTAAATGAAAATGAGAAGAAGTATTTTCTAATTAGAAATAACCTAAATCCCTAATTCAATCGGTTACTTTCTTGAATTTTGTTGAAATTTGGAATGTGCGATTGTAGTTTCTGTTTTAATAAAATTCACAATCTAGATTTAGATTACTGTTTGGATTAATTTCGGATTGAATTAGATGGATTAATAATTCGTATTTGTTGTGAACAATGATGATTATACCGTAGGAATTGAAACCTTGAACCGAATTTCTATACTACTGAAATTTTGTGTTGATTTGATTTCTTTGCTTTCTTAATGCTTTGCTCTAATTGTTTGCTGGAAAATCTTTTCCCCCTGAGTTCTAAATTGATTTACATACATGATTAAATTCAAAATATAATGTGCTTGTGTCCTTGAGAGATGACCTAGGTTAAGTCCTCTATATTACAGAAATTTGTTGAGGAACCTAGAATTGTTTGATAGTGATACGACTGAGCTATCACAAAACAAAATGGCTTAGCTTGTATGGTTTTTCATCATCAAAAACGGGGAGATTGTTGAGATTCATAGTGTTGAATCAACTCACATTTGGAGATTAAAGGTTTTGATGATAACAAAGTGTGGAACAAAGCTGACCAAGGACATCAACAAGTCAGAAGTCAAAAACAAAGTCAAAGAAAAATGTGGCTATTATGTTGTGTAATAGGAGTAGCTTATAAATTGTTTTGTTGAGCTTATTTTTCGTGTGTATGCTTTGTGCATGAGCTAATCTTTGTCTAATCTGATTAGAAGTGAGTATGATGATGAGTTTAAAAGCTTAAGAAGTTATTTTGAGACATAAAATTGAGTTTTGAAAACCGACTCAAAATAATTGATTATCATTAAATATAATCAATTATTCCAGCAACAGGTAAAGAGGATACCTTTCTGCAATAATCGATATTTGTGAAATAATCGATTATCCCAGAAATCACTCTCTGGAATAATCGATTATCCTGCAAAATAATCGATCACATTGTTCTTGGTTGATTTTCAGAAATCATGAAGAAAAAAATAATCGATTATTCTTTAAAATAATCGATTATCTGGTTCTGAAAAACTTATAAATAGTTTACACATATTGAAACTTCAAAATAAGATAGAACTGAGAATCAAAAGAGAAAAACGTAATTGTGAAGTCTTTGTGACATTCTTGGAGAGTTTTCTTTGTGAAACCAAGAAGAAAAACGTTTTTGAAATGCTTTGAGAAAAGATCATCATCATCATCACATTCTTGAAAAGAGAAAGACTAAGATTTGCTTTTGAATTCCAGGTGAATTCGTTCCTTAATTCTTTGTGAATAATTTTAAATCTTGAGTAGGTTTCTCAAGTGATAAGGAATTCTTGTAGTGGGTTTCTACAAGGGGTGCTTTCTTGAGGTCAAGAAAGTGGTTATCTTGAATGTAGGAGTATATGCATGTGTGGTATGCTTGTAAAACTTCTTCAGTAAGATAGTGGAACAAATCTTGATCAGGTTATGATTGAGGACTGGATGTAGGTCATATGTGGAGTGGCTGAACCAAGATAAAAGACTTGTGCAATCTTTTCTTACCCTTATCCTTTACTTTGAGTATTCTTGATTAACTTGTTTGTATGAACAACATTGATTTGAACTGAATCAAAGTATTACATATTGATTGTTCTTGAATTTGAATCTCATTAATGATTAATCAAGAAAACATATAGGATTCATTCTTCATTAACAAGTCTTTAAGAAACTTCTTTGAAAATTCATAATTAGAAAAGTTTGAATTGAAATAAAGATCCTAAAAAATCTGAAAATTTTTAAAGTGTCATAGAATCCAATTCACCCCCCTCTTGGATTGAGCCATTCTTTTCTAACACATAAGACTACTAACTGTTAAGTCAGACAAAGAAACATACCATGTCCAAATAAGCTACACAAAACATCAGACGATGGTTAATCAGACATCAAGACTAAAACCTGTTCAAAAGCAAGTACAAGACAAAGTTTACTAGCAGTCGATGTCTTGAAGTAGCAAATGAAAGGCCAAAACAATCATCAAACAAGGCTAAGTCAAGAAAAGTTGAAGCTTAATGGTCAACTGGTCGAAAGCCAAAGCATCAGACGATGGATAAGCTAAGACGAAGAAGAAAAATCAGACGAAAGAAAAAGTTAAACCAGACAAAAGGGAAGGTCAAACCAGATGAAAGGAAAAGTCAAAGTCTATCTCTTAGACAAAGACACAAATTCCAGATGCAGACGAAGAACATTGAAAAGCGTCTAAGGTGTTAGAAAAGAATGGCTCAATCCAAGAGGGGGGTGAATTGGATTCTATGACACTTTAAAAATTTTTAGAGTTCTTAGGATCGTTATTTCAATTCAAATTTTCTAATATGAATTTTCAAAGAAGTTTCTTGAAAGACTTGCTAATGGAAATGAGTCCTATATGCTTTCTTGATTAATCTTTGATAAAGTTCAAAGTTAAGAACAATCAATATGCAACTCTTTGATTCATTTTAAAGCAATGTTGTGCATACAAACATGTTAATCAAGATTATTCCCTTTAACACACACCCAAGATATTACTCAAAGTAAAAGATAAGGGTAAAAAAAGAATGCACAAGTCTTTTATCCTGGTTCATCCACTCCACATGTGACCTACATCCAATCCTCAATCAGAACCTGATCAAGATTTGTTCCACTATCTCAACGAAGAAGTTTTAAAAGCATACCACGCAAGCATACACTTCTACATTCAAGATAACCACTTTCTTGACCCCAAGAAAGCACCTCTTGTAGAAACCCACTACAAGAATTCCTTATCACTTAAGACACCTACTCAAGATTTACAATTATTCACAGAATTAAAGGAACGAATTCACCTAGAAGCTGAACAAATCAAACTGTGAATTCAGAAGCAAATCTCAATCTTTCTCTTCCAAGAATGTGATGATGATGATGATCTTTTCCAAAGCATTTCAAAAAAAACGTTTTACTTCTTGGTTTCACAAAGAAAACACTCCAAGAAGGTCATAAAGACTTCACAATAATGTTTTTCTCTTTTTCATTGTTAACTCATTCTCTGTTCTGAAGTTTCAAAGTGTGAAAACTATTTATAACATTTTCAGAACCAGATAATCGATTATTTTAAAGGAAAATCGATTATTTTGTTCTTCATGATTTATGGAAATCAACCAATAACAGATTAATCAATTATTTTTGCAGGATAATCGATTATTCCTGGGATAATCAATTATTTCACAAATAATCAATTATTACAGCAAGGCATCCTTTTCACCTGTTGCTAGAATAATCGATTATATTTAATGATAATCGATTATTTTGAGTCAGTTTTCAAAAACTCTTTATATCTCAAAATAACTTTTCAAGTATCTAACTCATCATCATACTCACTCTTAGTCAGATTAGATAAAGATTGACTCATGCACAAAGCACACACATGCAAAATAAGCTAAACAAAACAATACAACTTATGTGTTATCCCTATTACACATCATAATAGCCATATTTTGTTCTTCACTTTGTTTTTGACTTGTTGATGTCCTTGGTCAGCTTTAATTCTCATAATCCACATTTTGTTATCATCAAAACCTTCAGTCTCCAAGTTTGAGTTGATTCACCACTCCATGAATATCAACAATCTCCCCTTTTTTGATGATGACAAACCATACAAGCCATTTTGTTTTGCAAACTAGTATTTTCACATTTTAAGTCCTGCAAAACAAACTCAAAAACCTTTCTCCCCCTTTGGACATCATCAAAAACAACCAGATATATTCATATGTCCAGATTTCACATGTATTGAATTATGCACAAGAACCATTTGCTCAAAATTAATGCCACAAAACCAACTATAAGCATTGTTCCAATTAATCCAAAGTAACATCAGAATTTGTATCAGGGAATTTTTCATATTCATCAAGTTGTCTTTCAATCACAATATCTCAACCACATGATACATCAGCTAAGCATCACAGCAAACATAACAGCAAACAACACAAATATGCATTACTATTTGCACATATCAACATACACACTAGAATATTGCAACCAAATCATCCAAACCACAACATAATCGCAAAGACATTTATATTGCATCAGAATTTAAATTTGTTCAACACAAGATAAACCAAGATATTGTTCAGGAATTAAATCGATTACAACCCAATTGAAATTTAAAAAAATAGAAATTTAAACGATATTTTTTAAAAACTGAACAGATCACTAAAGCTCTAGAATCACTCCGAGTCCTCTTGCATCCCAAGCTGAGCCTTAATTCGGTTAATCTCATGATCAAGGTTATCAAAACAATCAAGAATGCCCAAATAATATGACTCATGCTTCCTAGACATCTCCATTACCGCATCAAGCTTGTTAATCATAATTTGCTCAAACGGAGAAAATGCTTTAAGCTCCGGTTCTTGTTCCCGTTCAGGTTCAATTTCCACTTGTGGTGGCTGGTCTTCATCATGAGATGGAACACCATCTTCATCTGTTGTAGGTTCAGGTGTCGGAGGAACATCCCCTTTGAATACCCATTTGTCTTCTTGTTTCAGCATCCCCATATGATGCAAAGAAGATTTTTCAATTTTATTTGAGGCATGGAGAATTATCTTTTTCTCCCCTTTCAGATCCACACCGGCTTTCTCAAAAATCCTAGATAATAACAAAGCATATGGTATTGGACCATCCTCCTTCCTCCTTGCCTTCCACATACAATCATTCACCACAGACACCCAATCTATCTTAATCTTTTTCTTAATAACATGCATCAGCAAAATTTCATCCCTTGACATTTGAGCATGATTATGTAATCTAGGCTTAATCATCCAAGCTATAATAAAAGAAATTAATCTTTAATTTTTCTTCATACCTCCGGCCAAAAATTTTGTGTAATTAGTGGTCTCCGGGTTCCTTTGACAATCTCTAAAGGTTGTCAGCTCCTCAAAATCTCCAAAGTTGAAGGGTTGGGGCTTCGTACTCTCGTCTCCGCTCAGCCCAGTTGCTTCCTTCAATGTTGGACCATTAAGCTTTATGAGCTTGCCCTTCACCACAGATTGCATTATCCATTCATTGCTTGAGGCAAAGCATAAGAATAGCCTAATAAGCTCAGGGTAATACAGTCCTTCCAAATCCAAGAACTTCCCAAGTTCCTGGTGCTCCAAGAGAGGAGGAAAGCTAAAACCCTCATTCTTGAACCATTCTAGCTTCAAGGTATTCGGAGGGATGATTCTCCTACCCGCATACCATTCAAAATAGTAATCTTGGGTCTTCTCATCAGCAAACCACTTGGACATGAGTTGCTCAGCTCCTGTGGGCAAAGGTCTTTTGCTCCCCCTAACTTCAAGCTTCTTTGATCTCTTGGAAGATGAGGCCATTTTGAGGTTAAAGGTGGGTTCTTTGTTGGAGATGAAGAAGATGAAGAAGAAAGTGTGTTACGGTTTGTGTGAGAGTTGAGAGAATGTGGGTATTTGAAAATAAGAAGGTTTAGGTGTTATAAAAGCCCTAGCACCGGATTGGGGTAGAGGAGAGGTTTCATTTATGAAGAGTAGTGGGAAGTTAGAGGTTGGCGCGAATAAAATCGTTCAAAAACCATCTGGAAAATCAAGGGTTGCGCAAATAATTGATTATTTATACAAATAATCGATTATTTGTATCATTAAAATCCTTTGAAAAACCCTTTCTGCACTAAATAATCGATTATTTTTGGAATAATCGATTATTACAAAGGGTCATTTCCTCTCACTTGCCCAGATAATCGATTATTGCCCAAATAATCGATTATTCCAGAGACTCTTTGAATTCTTTCTACCTAGATAATCAATTATTGCCCAAATAATCGATTATTCCAGAGACTTCTGGAATTCATCTTCTCCTAGATAATCGATTTTCTTCCAAATAATCGATTATTCTCCTAGGCTCACTTACAATAATCGATTAAATTTTACAATAATCGATTATTCTAGAGAAGTTTTGCTTCTCTTATTTCTAACCTTTTAAACCATTCCTAATCTATTTCAACTCTGAGACTTACTCTTTTATGCATCATATATCAGTGGTTTACACATACATCAACCAACTTTCAATCAAGCAATCAAACTCAAGTGCACATTCACAATCAATTCAAACAAGACTCATTGATAATTCCTAGTTCAATTCTCAATTGATTAAATCTTTCTCTTGGTAGAGGTTTTGTAAATATACTATCTAATTGTTTACTTGTTTCAACAAACTCTACAACACAATCTTTTTTCTGAACATGGTCTCTCAAAAAATGATGCCTTATTTCTATATGTTTTGTCCTAGAGTGCAAAATTGGATTTTTGGTTAGATTTATTGCACTTGTATTATCACATCTCAAAGGAATTTTGTTCAACTCAGTTCCATAATCTCTTAGTTGTTGTTTCATCCAGAGAATTTGTGCACAACAACTTCCGGCGGCTATATACTTAGCCTCAGCTGTACTTAAAGCAACATAAGCTTGCTTTTTACTATGCATGAGACTAGTGCACTTACAAGTAGGTGACAAGTACCACTTGTGCTTTTCCTATCAAGTCTACACCCAGCATAGTCTAAATCCGAGTAACCTATAAGACTTAGTGAGACTCCTTTTGGATACCATAAACCTACATCAGTTGTTCCTTTTAGATATTTAAGAATTCTCTTTACAAATTTCATGTGAGATTCTTTTGGTTTTGCTTGAAATCTTGCACAGAAGCACACAACAAACATTATATCAGGCCTACTAGCTGTGAAATATAAAAGTGATCCAATGATACCTCTATATTTTGAGTTGTCAACAGCTATCCCTTTCTCATCCAAGTCAAGATTGCATGTGTTTGATATTGGTGTTGCAGCCTCCTTACACCCTTCCATACCAAACTTCTTCAACAGTTCATTGCAATACTTGCTTTGAGTTATAAAGATTCCATCACTCATTTGTTTGATTTGCAACCCCAAGAAGAATGTAAGCTCTCCCATCATTGACATTTCAAATTCACCTTGCATTGTCTTAGCAAATTCTTTGCATAGAGAGATATTAGTAGATCCAAAAACAATGTCATCCACATAGATTTGATCATACATTGTATCATTTTTAAACTTCTTCACAAACAATATATTATCTACTTTCCCTCTTACATAGTCATTCTCAATCAAAAATTTGCTCAACCTGTCATACCATGATCTTGGAGCTTTTTTCAAGCCATAGAGTGACTTTTTAAGTTTGTACACATGATTAGGATACTTAAAATCAACAAAACCTGGTGGTTACTCCACATACACTTCTTCTTGTATTAAACCATTAAGAAAAGCACTTTTCACATCCATTTGATAAAGCTTGAAATTCATTATTGAAGCATAAGCAAGAAGTAATTTAATGGCTTTTATCCTTGCTACAGGGGCAAAAGTCTCATCATAATCAATTCCCTCTTCTTGATTATACGCCTTAGCCACTAACCTTGCCTTATTTCTTATAATGATTCCTGATTCATCAAGCTTATTTCTAAAAACCCACTTGGTTCCTATAATTGGATAATCATTTGGTAATGGCACTAAATCCCATACTTCATTTCTTTCAAATTGATTTAGTTCCTCTTGCATAGCCATTAACCAATGTTCATCTTGTAGTGCTTCATCTATTGTCTTAGGTTCAACTTGTGAAACAAAAGCCATAGTATTACAAATATTCTTGATGGATATTCTAGTTGACACTCCTTTACCAATATTTCCAAGTATATTTTCCATTGATAATTCCTTAGAAGTTTTCCATTCCTTAGGCAATTGTTCACTTATCTTTTTAGTGGTTTCATTCATTTCACTCTCTTTAGGCTTTTCATTAGGTTCACTTTTTAATGGTGGTTGATCAAGCAAATCAGTCAAGTCCTCTATTTCACTTTTCTTTGTCTCTTGTTTGTTAGTCTCATCAACCACAACATGAAATGATTCTTCAACAATTAGAGTTCTCTTGTTATATAGTTTATAGGCTTTTCTATTTGTAGAATATCCTAAGAAGATTGCCTCATCAGCTTTTGCATCAAATTTTCCAAGTTGCTCCATGGCATTGTTCAGCACAAAACACTTACACCCAAATACTCTAAAGTATGAGATATTAGGCTTCCTCCCATTATAAATCTGATAGGGTGTTTTCTTTAGAATAGGTGTTGTATGGAAAACCGCAAGTGTACGGTTGTCGTCAAGTAATAAATATCGAATCACAGGGACTACGTGTTTGACCTAGAATTACTAGTATTTTAATTTGAATTTTAAAACAGATAGAATGTTTGTTTTGAGATGATAAGATCAGATTCGCTGGTAAAAGAGATAGTAATGCAATTAATGAATAAGATAAAACTTTAAGATAAGATAAGGAGATTTCCGGGAATCTAGGGTTCGCACAAAGAGTTCCAACAATATTGAATTATTATTTTCATTAATTAATTCTATTCCATCTTGAAGGTAGTCATAACCTAATTTAATCCTTGCACCTTCTCAGGCTACGAGGACGTGTTTAATTAAAATTAATCCCTACTCTCGTGGTAATTACGTTCAATTAAACCCATTAAAATCTTTGTTAATCTATTACTCCTCGAAAGCTTAAATCAACTCTCGTGATTTAACACTCAAGTCTGTTCCTTTAGGTTCCGATAATTAGGTTCTCCTCTCAGTTCATCCCTAATTATCTATGATTATGAAAATTAAGATTAATTGTTTATCATAATTATAATCAAGTTCTCCTCTCAGTTCATCCTTAATTAATGTTATTATGAAAACAATAATGTTAAAGTTCATATATAAAATATAAAAGAACAAATCAAGAATTGGAATAAAATTAAGAAACTGAATAATGCATTAATAAAGAGGTTCTCAGAGGCTAAGCCCTGATCCCAGAAAAAGGGAAACTACTCACAGGAGTTCATAGTAGTTCTCCAAGAAAAGAAGAATAAAAGAAAAGCAAACCTTAGAGTCGATGGCACAGGCGCCCAACCTTCTCTAAGTGTCAAAAACTAAAAAACTGTCTCCGAAAAACAAAAGTCCTGTTCTAGGCTAACCTCATCTAATTTATAACCTAAAAGGGTAAAAAGGTAAAACTACCAAGATAAAAATTACAAAAAATAAAAATAAAACATAAAACTTAAAAAGCTGGGACGCGAAGTGAATCACGGCCGTGACTGAGAATCACGACCGTGATCTTCTCTGGAGCACATTCATTCACCAAATCGACGCGAAGTGAATCACGGGCGTGATTGAGAATCACGACCGTGATCTTCTCTGGAGCACATCTATGAAGGGTCAGTGGCGTTCACGGGTGTGATTGGGAGTCACGGCCGTGATTTTCTCTGGTGAATCACGGGCGTGATTTAGAATCACGGCCGTGATTTTCCCTGTAGCTCAGCATTTCCTCTTTAATTCTTAAATCTTGATCCTGCTCAGAGAAAACACAACACATACCAAGAAAAGCATAAAATAGGAAAATGATATAAAAATTTATTAAAAACATGAAAGATATGCATGATTATGCTATGAATTCTTGTGAATTAAAGTGCTAAAATACGAGTAAAATACACAACATCAATAGGCCTAATTAGAACCTTGTTTAACACAGGACAAGTTGTGTAGCGTCAGCCCAAAAATATTTTGGTAGTTTGGTCTCATTCAACATAGTCTTAGCTAATTCCTCAAGAGACCTATTTTTCCTTTCAACAACCCCATTTTGTTGAGGTGTCCTAGGTGCAGAAAAATTATGATTAATACCATGCTCGTCACATAATTTTTGGAATAAAAGGTTTTGGAATTCACCTCCACGATCACTTCTAATTGAGGTGATATTTGTGTTCTTTTCATTTTGAACAAGCTTGGAAAATTTCTTAAAAGCATTAAAAGCTTCACTTTTATTTGCAAGAAACATAACCCAAGTGAATCTTGAATAGTCATCTACAATAACTAACCCATAGTAGTTCCCACCTAGACTCATGGTTCTTGAAGGACCAAACAAATCCATGTGAATTAATTGTAAAGGTCTAGTAGTTGAAATCTGGTTTTTTCTTTTAAAGCTAGCCTTCACTAGTTTGCCCTTTTGACAAGCATCACATAGTTTGTCCTTACTAAACATGAGTTTAGGTAATCCTATTACTAACTCCTTTCTACTAAGTTTGTTTAAGTGATCCATGTGAATATGTGCAGCTCTTCTATGCCAAAGCCAAATATTGTCTTCTTGGGTTATTAAACACTTGGTGTTGGAAATTGCTATTGAGTGTTCTAAATCTAGCATGTATATGTTGTCAATTCTTTTTTCAATGAATCTAATTTATTTTGTCAATTTATCATAGATCAAGCAACAAGTGTTATCAAATTCAATTTTAAAACCTTTGTCACTAAGTTGACTTATACTAAAAAAGTTATGTTTCAGCCCTTCAACAAGCAATACATTCTCAATCAATGTTAAGAAGGAAGAGTTACCAATGTTTCCATGACCAAGAATCCCCCCTTTGTTGTTGTCACCATAAGTAACAAATCCATCATTCTTTAACTTCATACTTGAGAATTTTGAAGGATCTCTAGTCATATGCCTTGAGCAGCCACTATCAAGATACCATAATAAGCTTTTGGTTCTCAAGCATTCCTACAACAAAGATCAGAAAATTGATTTAGGTACCCATGTGAAGGGTCCTTGATGGTTAGTTCTCAACCTTTGGCTCTTTTTAATCCAAACCATTTCTCCAATTGGAACTCCATACTTCCTAGAGTAGCAATTCCTTATTGTATGACCTTTTTTACAACAATAATAGCAAGTTGTTTGTTTAATGAAATTGCCTTTGTATTTTCTGAAAAATTGGTTTTTTCTTAAAAACTCTTTCCTTTGTTTTTAATGGCATGTTCATGCTTTGATTAAAGCCAAGTCCACTTCTATCAAAAGTATTTCTTTGCTTTCCTAAAATGATATTCATATTTGCATTTCCATTTGTGAACTTTGCAAGAGTAATTTTCAAATCAGCATTTTCCTTTTCCAAAGCCTTTCAATTTTCACAAAAAACTTTTGAAGAAGGGGAGGTTTCACAATGAGCTTCATTGAAGTTCAAAATAGTTTGAAGATTTTCATGCTCATTTTTCAAATCTTTAAGCTCTTGTTTAGCTTTAATTAAAGCATTTTCATACCATGACAACTTGTTTTTAAGCTTTGAATTTAAAGCATCTACTTTCACAACCTCTTTGTGAATTTGAATGAAAGCTTCTTGAAGTTGATCATAATCCGGATTAGATTCAAGGTCAGAATCACTTACTATTGTGTCTTGATCAGCTCCAGCCATCAAACATAAATTGTTCTCTTCAAATTCAGATTCATCACTTGTTGTGCTTGAGTCATTGTCTTCCCAAGCAATGTAGGCTCTTTTTCCTTTGACATTTTTCTTCACTTTCTTTTCCTTTTGTTGCTTATTTAAGAGGTTTGGACATTCAACTTTTATGTGTCCTGGTTTTCCACACTCAAAACAATTGTAAGAGGATGTACTTGCTTCCTCTTTCTTATTGGCCTTCTTGTTGAACTTGTAGGGGGAATTCATCTTCTTTCTTAGGAATTTTCTGAACTTCTTCACCAGCAAGTTGAAGTTCTCTGTTTCAGAATCTTCGGAGCTTGATTCTTCACATACTTCTTTGCCTTTGACTGATTTCAAGGCTCTAAGTGACACTCCTTTGCCCTTTTTGTCTTGCTGTTCATTTTCCCCAAATATATGCAGCTTTTGCTCATGCTCTCTTAGCTTTCCAAAGAGAGTAGCAAGGATCAATGAAGTCAAGTCCCTTGATTCTTCTGTGGTAGTAACCTTTGCTTGCCATGATCTATCCAAGCATTGCATCACTTTCAAATTTAATTCTTCTTCTTCAAATTTCCTGCCAAGATCAACAAGGTGATTTATCAAGTGTGTAAACCTCTTTTGAAAATCAGAAACCGATTCACCATTATTCATTCTCAACAATTCATATTCTCTTATAAGAGTGTGCTTTCTAGATCTTTTTACATCACTTGTTCCTTCATGAGTGACTTGCAAAGAGTCCCACATTTCTTTAGCAAATTTGCGTTGAGAAATTCTAAAAAACTGATCAATAAACAATGCAGATGTAATAATGTTCTTTGCTCTATAGTGATATTATGCTTTTTTTTCTCTCATCATCACTCCATTCACTCCAATGTTTTTCTCTCTTCCCATCATGATCTTTGGTCATAGGGATATAGGGTCCATTTTCAATTGCATCCCACACAGGAATGTCAATTGCTTCAATGAAAATTCTCATCCTAATTTTCCAATAGACATAGTTTTCACCATTGAAAACAGGAGGTCTATGAATAGACACACCGTCACCATAAGGTAGGTTTCTATTGGCCATTTTTAAAATCTTGAATAACACTCAAGAACCTTGCTCTAGATACCAATTGTTAGAAAAGAATGGCTCAATCCAAGAGGGGAGTGAATTGGATTCTATGACACTTTAAAAAAATTTAGAGTTCTTAGGATCTTTATTTCAATTCAAACTTTTCTAATATGAATTTTCAAAGAAGTTTCTTAAAAGACTTGCTAATGGAAATGAGTCCTATATGCTTTCTTGATTAATCTTTGATAAAGTTCAAAGTTAAGAACAATCAATATGCAACTCTTTGATTCAGTTTAAAGCAATCTTGTGCATACAAACATGTTAATCAAGATTATTCCCTTTAACACACACCCAAGATATTACTTAAAGTAAAAGATAAGGGTAAGAGAAGAATGCACAAATCTTTTATCCTGGTTCGGCCACTCCACATGTGACCTACATCCAGTCCTCAATCATAACCTGATCAAGATTTGTTCCACTATCTCAATGAAGAAGTTTTACAAGCATACCACACATGCATGCACTCCTACATTCAAGATAACCACTTTCTTGACCCCAAGAAAGCACCTCTTTTAGAAACCCACTACAAGAATTTCTTACCACTTGAGAAACCTACTCAAGATTTACAATTATTCACAAAGAATTAAAGGAACGAATTCACCTAGAAGCTGAACAAATCAGACTGTGAATTTAGAAGCAAATCTCAATCTTTCTCTTCCAAGAATGTGATAATGATGATGATCTTTTTAAAAGCATTTCAAAAAAAACGTTTTACTTCTTTGTTTCACAAAGAAAACACTCCAAAAAGGTCACAAAGAATTGACAATAACATTTTTTCTCTTTTTGATTGTTAACTCATTCTCTATTCTGAAGTTTCAAAGTGTGAAAACTATTTATAACATTTTCAGAACCAGATAATCGATTATCCTTTAATAGGATAATCTGAGTTATTTTTCACTTAAAATATTATCCTTTAATATTTTAAGTGAAATAACTCAGATCTGATTAAAATATTATCCTTTAATAGGATTAACTTAAAATAATCGATTATTTTATTCTTCATGATTTCTGGAAATCAACCAAGAATAGATTAATCGATTATTTTGCAGGATAATCGATTATTTCAGAGAGTGATTCCTGGGATAATCGATTATTTCACAAATAATCGATTATTACAGCAAGGCATCATTTTCACCTGTTGCTGGAATAATCGATTATATTTAATGATAATCGATTATTTTGAGTCAGTTTTTAAAAACTCTATTTTATATCTCAAAATAAATTTTCAAGTATCTAACTCATCATCATACTCACTCTTAATCAGATTAGATAAAGATTGACTCATGCACAAAGCACACACACGCAAAATAAGCTAAACAAAACAATACAACTTATGAGTTATCTCTATTACACATCATAATAGGCATATTTTCTTCTTGACTTTGTTTTTGACTTGTTGATGTCCTTGGTCAGCTTTGATTCTCATAATCCACATTTTGTTATCATCAAAACCTTCATTCTCCAAGTTTGAGTTGATTCACCACTCCATGAATCTCAACATAAGGTCCACTATTCAGAACGAGAAATATTATATATCGTCTTCATTCATAAGAAAAACACATAGAGTCATCAAAAATAATAAAAGGAAGAAGAAAATAGAAGAGCACGAATTCACAAGTCAAAGTTGCGAGTGTCAGAGCAAGTACACCTACTTTACAAAAAAAGACAACGTCACTACAGCTACACTGACGGAAAGAGAAAAGAAATACCTAGGTTATCATTGAAGTCATACATAAAATTAAAAAAACTACGCAAAGGACTTGACGTAACTCAGATTTGGCAAGCAAACATTTAATGCAAGATCAAATGCATTAAATGAAAGATCTACATAGCCACGAATGAACTACTATCTGCACCAACAGGAAGCTTCGCCTCAACGGACACATTCAAATTCAAATAACGGGCAGATTTATCACAAGACTATAAATATCAAGACTTGAGAAGAGAAGATATGGAGAAGGGAAGCAACAAGAAAAATGAACGTTAAAATAATCTCATATCTCTTCATGTACAATCTTGTATATCTATGTAAAACTAAGATATCTTATCTTAGTGAGTGTAGAAATTATCTTATCCTCTCTGCGAGAGTTATATACACACTCTAAACACATATCCTTGTAAAACTAAGGTTGAATACCTTAGCGAGTGTAGAAACCATACTATCCTCTCTGTGAGAGTCATATACACACTCAAAATATCTATTTTTTGTAAAGCTTGAAGAGGCTAGTAAAAGAATACTTGTAGAACCAGAAGTGGTTTAAGAATACTAACGTCAACGAGTGAAGTTGACGAACCAGGAGTGGTTGAGAATACTTGGCGAACCAGAAGTGGTTTAAGAATACTAGCATCGGCGAATGAAGTTGACGAACCAAAAGTGGTTGAGAATACTTGTAATCCTTTGTGATTAGTGGAACCCTTAAGTTGAAGGAGACTGGACGTAGCTCAGGATGAGTGAACTAGTATAAAACTCTTTGCATTGTTTATCTATCTCTGAGACACAATTTTGTTTAACTGTTAGAAGATATTGAAAACTTCGTCCACTACTTATGTTTCACTACAACTATCTTCAAACGAAAAACATACTTGCGTAACTTATTATCTTAAAGAATATTTTCTTCCTAATAAAAGCTTTCCTTGTGCAAACGATAAACATTTAAACGAAGAATATGTTGGTGAGCCAACATTGCACAGTTGTTAAGTGTTCAAGATAATACTATTTTTAGACGGAAAATAGTCTTCTTTTGAAAACGGTTTTAAAAATCATTCATTCTCGCACACACACATTCAACCCCCCCCCCTTTCTGTGTGTTTTCCCGCTAACTTCACTAACTTATCTCCCTTTGAGGATGTATATGGCTTTAATCCTCTTACCCTTCTTGACTTACTCCCACTCCCTAATACTACTTCCTTGTATCACAAAGGAGTATCTAGGGATGAATTTATAAGAAAATTCCATGAGAAAGTCAAGAGCCAAATTGAAAAAAAAACTGAAAAATATGCCAAATACAACAAAGGGAGGAAAAAGGTAACCTTTGAAGTTGGGGATTGGGTTTGGCTTCACTTGAGGAAGGATAGATTTCCTATTCAAAGGAAGTCTAAACTAAGCCCTAGGAGAGATGGTCCTTTCCAAGTCCTTAAGAGGATTAATGACAATGCATACATCCTAGACCTTCCCTCTGAATATGGAGTTAGTTCCTCTTTTAATGTTTGTGATCTTACACCTTTTGTAGGGACTAATGACATGGATGAGGTTGAAGATTTGAGGTCAAATCCTTCTCAAGAAGGAGGGGATGATGGAGGACCATCCTTGAGACATCATATAGGGCCTATCACAAGGTCCATGGCTAGGAGAGTAGAGCAAGATGAAGAACACACCACACCAAAAGTCATGATCGTCATGTGTGTGCATTTTGGGCCCTCTCCTTAGTTTTGTTGCTTTCCTTTCCTATTTTGCCCTCGTATTTTGGGGTAAATTAGATATTAGGCTTTTATTTTGTATTTTTATTTAGTCTTTGTATTATGGGGCAAAATTAGTCTTAGGATTTATTTAGGGACTTAACCTTGACTTGTGAGGTCAAAAGTCCATTTCTTTTCTTTTCTAGGACTAAGGGTACTTTAGTCTTTTTTGAGAGATGAGAGCCATTTCATTTGGGCTTCATCTAGGGTTCATTTAGGGTGCATTTAGGCTTGAAATTTTTACCAAATGCTCCCAACAAACCCTAGATGCTCTCCTCTCTCTATAAGTACTCTTGTCCCTCCACCTTGTACCCACTTTGAAATATATGCATTTTGAGTGAGCCTTGTTGCCTCAAAAGCCTTCCTTAGTCTCCTAGTTTCTCACGGCCACCCTCCTCCCCTCTCCACCCTATAGTGAGTTTGAGTTCCCTTGAGTGGCCTCCACCATCCCTTGGTGAAGATAGCTAGCCAAGAGCACCAAAAATACCTTCCACCTTTCCTTCTCCATTTTTGTCCACCTTCATACTCCCACCTCCAATCTTGTTTTTCACCACCCTTGAGGAAACATCCAGCCATTATCCTTCTTCCTAGTCCATGGATAAAGAGAGAGCTCCTCCTTGAAAGCCAAAGAACACACCATGGAAGGAAGGAGCCCATCATTAGAAGGAGTCCCTTATGCATTGCATATAGCACCTAAGGTAGGCACATATGATTTGATTACATATGCTCTGACACCTAAGGTAGAAAAATATGTTCTACTCCAATATGCTCTAATATACATGATAAGAAAAAGATAAAACAAGCATGTTATGCCATATATAAAATTTCTCTTGTATGCTCTCATTTATTTCTGAAATACCAAGACTAGATCTCATTAGATTTGTATACACACTTAATCTGACATGCTCTAGGGATTAATTAACTATCATTCTACCTAACCTAGTATAATTGTTTAGTTTGTCTCAAAAGCTATTTTGAATGATGATAGAATTAAGTAAATGTGAGATTATATATATTTTTAAAAGAATATACTCATAAAAATCAATATACTTTAATGATCTTACAACATCTTAGATGTGTGCCTTACATCACTCTGATAAAAACATATCCAAATTGCTTATGTGCTTTTAAGAAAAATTTCTTAGGAAAAATTGAAAAGGGTTTTTAAAGGTTAAAAACCTAGAACTTTTTACAAGAAAAATACCTTTTAAAAGATGAAATCAGTTCAAAAGGACAAAAATCTTTTTGTCTTACCAAAGAAAAAATATTTTCTCAAAAAACGAAAAATTGACATTTTAAAAATACCAAAACATGTTTGTCACTATCAAAAAATGGAAGATTGTTAAGTCAAAAGACAATCCCTCAAGCTTTAGAGTTTTAATCTTAACAAACGAAACATTTTTATAAGAGAAAATATCTTCAAATCATGTTTTTTGTCAAAAACCAAGATCCCTGAAATCATGGAGAAAAGAAAATAAAGTCACTACTACAACCACTCTACACTGACATTGCTTTTGTAGGCTGTGTTTGGTAATGGAAAGTTGATGAGTAGCCTCCTTGATTAGATAAGACGTATCATTTGTTGAAATACATTTAATGCTCAAACAAAGAAAACTTAAAAGTTGGACTTAAAGTGTGACAATGGTCATGTTCTCTGAGATACTATATAAAAAGATTCAAAGCTAAAGAAAATAGTGACAAGTATACATAATATGGAACACATACGAAGAAAAGACTTTGAAAATCATACTTGTGTATAAGCTTCATTCTCTATTATAGAAAACTTATAATTCTATACTAGTTGTATAATATTTAAATGAGACGAATACAATACTTGTGTTACCTTCATAACCATTATTATAAGGTTGAGCCTAGAGAGGCTAGTCTATAAAAAGAAAATACTGGTTTTGAGCTTGGAGAGGTTTGATTGTAAAAGAATACTTGGTTGTTAAGCTTGGAGAGACTTGTTGTTAAAAGAATACTAGGTAGTTGCTTGAAGAGGTAAGTCAAAGAATACTTAGGGCTAAGCCAGAAGTGACTTGTTAAAAGAATACTTGTATTTGTGTTTAAAGGTAGTGGAACTCAATTTGGTTGAATTGAGAACTTGACGTAGTCTCAGTGGTTGAGATGAACCAGTATAAAAATATCCATTGTTCCATTTGATTGCTCTTTGCACTTCATCTGATTAGTGTTACTACTTCACTATGAAAAATATGAGTTTTTGATACACACTATTCAACCCTTCTTCTAGTGTTTATCTTTTCTCCACAATAATTGTAAAACATACATAAAAAACAAAAACAATAATAGTAAACACAACAAAAAATATAGATACAAAAATAGTGGATAGATTCAAAACAAATACGAAAAACATTAACTATTTTTTACTGAAAACAACAAAAATCAAAACAAATTTCTTCCCATACTTCAAATTCACATTATCCTCAATGTAAGAATAAAATTCAACAAAAAAGACAATGATAATCTAAATCAAGGGGATAAAACTGCCTCATGGTCCAAATACTTGCACTTTTAGGAATGTAGGCTTTTCTAATGAGATGTTCTCCATATTCTCCTCCACTTTGAGACTCAAGAAATTCCTTGAGTTGATGACCATTCACTTTGAAATTTTTTTTTGATAACTTCATTCTTTATATCAACTACATCATAGGAAAAAACATTAGTAATAACAAAAGGTACATCCCATCTAAAACAAACTCTTTCCTTAAAATTCATACTATCATGATAGCACTCGACTTTCTCCTTGTAGTTCTTAAAGTTCTCACATGCCTTCAAGTGAAGCTCCTCAAGTTATCACAATTAAAGCTTTCTCTTCAAGCTTTCTTGGTCAAATGCTAAGTTACAATTCTTGATCGTCCAATAAGCATGATGCTTAATCTCTACAAGTAGATGACATGTTTTACCGAAGACAATCTGATAAGGAGACATTCCAATCGTTGTCCTGTAGCTGTTCTATGGGCTTAAATAACATCATCTAACATCTTGCTCCAATCTTTCCTGTTGAGGTGAACAATTTTTTTCAAAATTTGTTTGATCACTTTGTTAAAAACTTTGGCTTTCCCATTAGTTTAGGAATGATAAGATATAGAAACTCTATGCATAACCCTATACTTATGAAGCAAAGCCTGTATACTCTTATTACAGAAAAATGATTCCCCTAATCACTGATAATTGCATAAAGCACACCAAACCTTAAATAAAATATTGAATCTACAAAAATCCATAGCAACTTGAACATCATTAGCTTTGGAGCTCTTAGCTTCCACGCATTTGAAAACATAATCAATAGTAAGCAGAATCTAAGAAAAACCAAAAGATATAAGAAAAAAGAGCCTATAAAATCAATACCCCACACATGAAAGACCTTACAAAAGAGAATTGGCTATTGGGGCATCTCATGCCTACGAGTGATAGTCATTCCTAATCTCTCACATTGCTCACAATTTTTGAAGGCTTGATGAGCATCTTTGAAAATGGTGGGTCAATAAAACCCACTCTTTAACACCTTCTTAGCTTTCTACTATGGTTTGTTGTGCCTTCTTACAAGGGAAGAATAGTGAAAATGAAGGACTAACTAGATCTTATGGTCTAGAATGCACCTATGTCGCAACCCGAAAATTTTCGATCTCGCGACCTATGGTTTAGACATCCTTTTAAAAGTCTCATTAATTAAGGAATGCTCGAACACCAGACTAATTCTTAATTAATGGTTTTGAAAGTAGGTTCATGGATTCACCACCAATATTTTACTCAAAACATTGGAAAAAAAAAGGTTTTTTAAAGATCCAATAATGGCCTTGATAACCATAATTGGGTTTAGGGGTCGGTTACGTGTAGGGAAGGTATTAAGCACCCCTACAACGCCCTCAATCAGTACCCTATGATGAAGCTAACATGATAAGAATTAATAAATTAAATATTGAATCCCCTTTATTAATATTTATTTACATATTGAAAATTTAAATTATACGACTAACCCTAAAATATCTACATGATTGTGTTTGTTATAAATAAAAGATAGAGATAAAGATGAGAAATAAAAGATATAGAAAAAGATTGATTGAAATACCTCTTAAACGAGTTCTATTGAATCTTCAAATATGGAGAAGGTGCTTTATGGCAACCTTTCACACTACAATATGCCTCACAAATCTCAAGAAATACAATAGGAGGGAGAGAGAGAAATTTCGAGCTCTAAGGAGTCTTGGACGAAATTTTTATGGCCTTGAGAACTGTGCCCAAGCTGTCTATTTATAGCCATCAGAAGGGTGCCAGAACGGCCCATTCCAAATCTGGAATGGCCCGTTCTGGATCCGAACATTATGTGTTAAAGTCTTACCCTGGAACGGCCCGTTCTGAAATCAGAACGGCCCGTTCTGAAATCAGAACGGCCCGTTCTAGAGTTGAGAATAACTCAAAAATGTCTTGCTAGAATGGCCCGTTCCAAACTAAGTTTTTAGGCTTTTTTAGCAGTTTGGAAAGGCCCGTTCTGGCTTAGGAACGACCCGTTCCAGCCTAAGATTTTTAGGCCTTTTGCCTGGTTTGGAATGGGCCGTTCTGGTTTTGGAACTACTCGTTCTAGACTAGGTTTTTAGGCCTTTTTTGTGGCTTGGAACGGCCCATTATGATTTTGGAACAGCCCGTTCTGGGCCACTAAAACCAAGTTATTTGGGCTTTAGGCCTTCTAATGTCCTGTCCTATTGTTTACATGCTTCAGGAGCTCCTTCCCTTCATAACAGAGGTCTATTTCCTTGTTTGTATGCCCCCGGATGAAATTGGGTGTCTACAACCTACAAATCACCTAGTCACTACAAAATCTCTATAAATAAGAGAATATCACACAAAACATTTAACATCACTACTAAGTTTAGTAATATGTGATCTAGACACTTGTGGAGGGAAAATAGTAGCAACCAAATAATTTATGATATTAGTAAACTATAAAGTAGTATCATGTAACTACATCAATTACTTATTAGGAAATTCATCTATGATAAGTAGGGATTGTAGACCCCTAAAATTGTCCGGGTCGGAAATAAGACTCGAAGACTCTCGAAGACCGAAGGAAAGTCAGCCGAAAGGACTCCTGGAAGACCCTGGAAGACCCTAGGATGATTCTTCATAGGTTTAGAAGTCTTAGAGTAGCTTAAAATAAGGATGTGGGAGGATTGGAGCTCAATACGGCCTCCTAGAAGTTCAGTACGGCCGTACTGAACAATTTGAACTACAATACGGCCGTACTGAAACCAATACGGCCGTACTGAAGTTTTTGAACTTCAGTACGGCCGTACTGAATTCAATACGGCCGTACTATAGTTCAAAACTTCAGTACGGGCCGTATTGATGTCAGAGGCCGTACTGCGCCTCACTCCTATATATAGGACGTCATTTGGACGTCATTCCACACATTTGGACACTTTTTCCAGACTTCTGGACCCTCTGGCTGAGTATTCTGGGGTTTTTGAGCAGTGTTCTGCCCTAGAAATCTCTCCGAGAGCCGATCCGACGAAGTTCTTGAGTTCTGAGCATTTAGCTTGAGGATTCGAACTAGTCGAAGGGAAATCTCTTTGATTTCCGGAGTAAAAATTATTTTTAGGGAAGGAACGAGCGAGCGTGTAGTGGGAAGGAGCGCCAAAAAGCCTCCTAATTTCTGTTTAAATATATAAAAGCACGCTTCAAAGGTTTCTTTTCCAAATCCCTTCTTTTACCGCTTTCTGATTGTTGCATTGCATATTTAGAATTTTCATCATGTAAATATTCCGCTTATAATCGTTTCTAATAAATAGGGGTAATTTAGTAATTTTACACTGTTATTTGTGAAATAATCCTTTATAGGGAATCTGAAAGGGGCGTTGTGGGGTGCTAACACCTTCCCCGCACGTAACCGACTCCCTTACCCAACTCTGGTTGTAATGGCCAAGGTTGATTTGCGAAAATCAATTGCCTTATCCCTTTTTCCAATGTTTTACTCAAAACATTGGTGGCGACTCCAAGAACCCTTCTTTTTGCGAAAACCACTAATCCATGGAGGGTCCCGCTTGGGATTAACATGGATTGGTGAATCATTTAATAAAATTGTTAGTTCGATGAGGTCTCAGTTTGAGACTAAGTCGTTCTAACAATCCATCATTTCTCAAAACTTAAAAAGAGTCCGACCATCGTCGCGAATGCCAAGGTCCGTTTCTGCGGGTGGCGACAGATGGCGACTCCACTGGGGAAGCCTCGAGAGTCAGTCCCATTTAGTGATGGATTATTTCTAAAATAATAGTTTAAAATTACTTCGTTACCCCTCGCTTGTATGATAACATGTTTTATCTATGTGGCTTTTAATAACTGTTGTATGTTTAAATTTCGCACTTGCTTGAAATAAAAACTGCACACAAACCTTTGCACACAACAGTTCCCTCTATACCCGGGGGCATGAGTGGAAAGCCATAGGGAGTGGATGTTAGTACGGCCGGTTGTCGAATGGGTCTATAGGTGCCCGCAGACCATTGTCGGAAAACATCACTCAAGGTGATAACCATGAACTCAAGTCCGACAGTGTGTTGGAACTTTCCATCGACTTACGACGAGAGGAATTGGGTCCCTATAATGGGGGCACCTTGGGGGCCTCAGACCGGTGAGAACAGTTAGAACCTCCTTGAATATGCACTTTTCTGCAGGATACCCCTACCTCGTGATTCGCTCGTGACTGTTCGTGGATGAGTGAATTGTTTGTGTATAGGTCTATGTGACATTGTTTGTGCATTAATAAAAAACCTCGTGATAAGATCTAAGAATAACCCCCATGCATGAAAAATATCATAGCATGAGAGGAAAGACCATGTGTGAAAATATAATAAAAGTGAGGAGCATGTGCATTATTACCAATAAGACATCATGCATCCTCATAACCATTCATTTTAGGCTCACCAATACCCCTTGACATGAGTGAAAGAGACCCACGACTATTGAGATTCTCCGTTGGGGAGAGGTCATAAGTCAAGGAGGGTGATAAACCTCCGTCTTAAAAAGGCAGCGCCTTAAAGATGGAGGGTTACCAAGCTCATGTCAAGTGTGTATTCATTCCATAAATAAACTAATTAGATTAAGCATTCATTTTAGAAAGTGGCTGGTCATCTCTCTGTCCTCACGCGCGCGCAGAAACTCAAGAAGATGGACGCGTTGGAGGAACAAAATAAGAAGCTTACAGCCGAGCTCTCACAGCTCAAGGAGAAGATGGCGCAAATGATGGAACTCATGCGTCACCAAAACATGCACGGGGCTCACCACAGTGACCATGAGTCCCATCATGAGGAGGATCATGAGGAAGAGCAAGACCCTCCGCGAGCTGTACCCCTTGGGGCGGGGATTACAATTAGAGAGCCTGAGATTTCAAAGGAGCAATTCCACGCTCTCGAGGACCGGCTGAGGGCTATGGAGGGGCATGATTTTGATATCAAAGATGCCGCCGACATGTGCTTAGTGAGGGACATCCAATTCCCTCCCAAATTTAAAGTGCCCGATTTCCCAAAGTATGTGGGATCGACTTGCCCCAAAAGTCATCTCACTATGTATTGCCGAAAAATGGCTGCATATGCCACTAATGAAAAGCTCTTAATCCATTGCTTCCAAGAGAGCTTGGCTGACACCGCACTCAACTGGTATATGCAGCTGGATGGGAATCAGGTGCGTACATGGAGGCAGTTGGCCGACGCATTTCTCAAGCGCTACAAGTATAACATCGACCTAACACCCGATAGGTCCGATCTTCAAGCCTTGAGTAAGAAAAGTGATGAATCCTTTAAGGCGTACGCCCAACGATGGAGGGAGTTGGCGGCACAAATAGAGCCCCCGCTGTCAGATAAGGAGACGGTGTCCCTGTTTATAAACTCGTTGACCAGTCCCTATTATGACAAGATGATAGGGAACACGACAACGCTCTTCTCGGACATCATCACCATTGGAGAAAGAGTGGAACAAGGGCTGAAAAGCGGGAAGCTAGCTAAGCCTTCCCAATCATTTGAAGCTAAGAAGACCTATGGGAAGAAGAAGGAGGGAGGAGTCAATGCCGTAACTATTTCTTCATCTTCTTCCACTTCGAAGTCAGGAAAGTTGCAATACAACCCTGTGAAGAAGTTTGATAAACTTCCGACCACGTATAGCGACCTCCTGCCGAAGCTAGTGGAAGCTCATCTTCTAGCTTACATTCCACCAAGGAAAATTGATCCACCTTACCCCGATTGGTACAATCCGCAAGACAAATGTCTATACCATTCGGGGGCACCGGGGCATTCAACGGAGAACTGTAGAACTCTCAAATATAAGGTCCAAGACCTTATCGATGCTGGGTGGATCACTTTTGATTCGACAGCGCCCGACGTGAGCAAGAACCCTCTGCCGAAGCAGGAGTAGAGAGAAGAGCAAGCCACGATAGGGCCCCTCCACATTTTTCTTTTCTTTTTGGGACTCATGATCAGTACCCGAGATCATGAGACCCTTTTCATGTGAATAAGGGTTTTTTTTGTACAGTTTTTCATACATATCAATAAAGAGGCATTTTTCACACATCATTCTCTCATTTATTCTTTTCTCTCTTTCTCTCATTAACATTAATAATTCTAAACCAAAAACAGAACCAATAAAACAATTATGTATGTGATTGTTCGCTCCGACCGGGATCCGAAAGTTGAGGGTGAATGGGTTGAGTTGGACAGTGATGAGGAGACCATCTCTCCGGATCTGCAAAGACTGCTAAATCAAGAAGCTCGTCTACTCCAACCGTATCAAGAGAAATTGGAGACCGTGAATTTGGGGCAGGGCCAAGAGATAAAAGAGGTCAACATTGGGACCCATATCAGTGATGAAATAAGGGCGCAATTGATCCAATTGTTAAGGGAATATAAGGACGTATTTGCATGGTCGTACCGTGATATGCCCGGTTTGGACTCTAACATCGTCAAGCACAAGTTACCATTGAAAGAAGGGTTTCGACCCGTCAAACAAAAGCTCCGACGAATCAAGCCCGAGTGATCTTTAAAGATCAAGGAGGAGGTCGAAAAGCAATTAGACGCAGGATTCTTGGTTGTATCCCAGTATCCCGAATGGCTGGCTAACATCGTGCCAGTCATTAAAAAGAATGGAAAGGTTAGAGTTTGTGTTGACTACAGGGATCTGAATCGTGCCAGTCCAAAGGACGATTTTCCCTTACCGCACATCGATACACTAGTGGATCATACAGCCACGAACACACTCTATTCCTTTATGGATGTGATGGAATACCACTAAGGCCAAGAAGTCCAAGAGGTGATGTATTGAAGGAAGCAAAAGGAATGGGTTAGTGTTGAAGAACCATAGGAGGAGTGAGGCCACTCTTGGCCCTTAGCTCTTAAGTTTTTATTAGCATAACATTTATTTTTATTCCTATTTTGCCCTTATCTTTGATTTCCTATTCTACCCTTGTATCTTGGGGTATTTTAGTCATAGAATTTATTTTACTTGTATTTCCAATTTTACCCTTGTATTTTGGGGTATCTTAGTCCTAGGATTTATTTTCTTTTGTATTTCCCATTTTGCCCTTGTATTATGGAGTGCTCTAGATGATTAGGATTTTAATTTTGGGCTAGGGTTTAACATTAGAAGGGTGACGCATTTTTGGTGTTCATTGGATCTATTCTTGGTGTTAGAAAGGCTTAGGCCCAAGTGGAGAGCAAAGGTTGCATGGTCTTATCATGCACCTAGATATAGCCAATCTAAACCCAAAGATTCCATCCTTGGCCACCAAGTTGCATCTAGGGTTCATTTGCATTTCATTTGGAATGCATTTTCCGACTCCAAATGTAACCCTAGATGCCTCCCCTCCTATAAATACCCAACACCCCACACCTTGTAAATACTTTGGAATATATGAATTTGAGTGAGCCTTTTGTGCCTCAAATCCTCTCCTTAGTCACTAGGTCTACACGGCCTACCCCTCCTATCTCCTCCCTTGAGTGAGTTTAGGGCTCCTTGAGTGGCCTTCACCTCCACTTAGTGAAGAGAGCCAACCTAGAAGCACCCAAAACACCATCCTCCCTTCATCTCTCATATTCGCCTAAATCAACCCATTTACGCCCGCCTTCCTTTTGCCTCACCCTTGAAGGAACATCCACCCTTAAGGTCATCATTTTGGCCTTAGCAAGGAGATTCTTCCCACCTTGGACGTCCATGATCAACCCCTTGGTGGAAGGAGTCCATCATTTGGTATCAGAGCTTAGGTTATCTTCAAGGGTAACTAGCTTCCTTTCCATTTCTTTGAGTCTTTTCTTTTTTTTTTAGTCTTGTTTTGTGTCATCTTTGAGTTCATTGTCATCCATGAAAACCTTGTTAAAAATGTCATCTTATGTTGTTCCATGGTTCATTGCTTATTCATGAGCCTCCTTTTGTGCTTTAGGGTTTTTCTTGAGTTTTAGGTTCTTGTGTGCCATTTTTGTTTTTACTCTTGTTGCTGGAAAAATATATTATGAACATCAAAAACATGTCTATCATCTCTTTTTGATCTTTTTACCTTTAAAGTTTTGTCAAAAGTTGTGTTTATCTCACCTTTCTCAAAAAGACAAAAAAAAATATATGTATGATGCACCCATTTGATGTATGAAACCATGAAAATATGAAATGTATGTGTTTTTCCATGAGGTGGCCTAAATTTTGCTGCACCATCTAGAGGTCATTCATGCATGTTAACTAGTCCTTGGCATGCTCCAAATTTGTGTTGAAATCTACGTGTTATTTCCTTCCTACACATACATGATTGGCCACCTTTCCATGCACTTCATTACATGATTATTCTTTTGTCCTTTTATGCACATGTGTGAGTGATAAGTTTTGTGTGTGAGTGCTGGAATCTTTGAAAAAAATCTGCACCAAAAAGAAAATAGTACAAGACACACTCCACTCACAAAATGCTTCTATACCCACTCATGTGTTGCCACTTGTCTCTCTATTTTTGACTCCTTATATGTGCTGAATTTTTAATCACCCACAAGTGTAAAAACCAAGCAACATTTAAAAAGAAAATAGAAGAAAAATCTAGACAAAAATATTGAAAAAAAACGTGACCAAAAAGGCCAAAAGAAAAGAAAAGAAAATAAAAGGATTTGTTGCTAGACTTGTGGACATTAAACCGTGGCTGGACCTCTACCAAAAAGGACTTAAAAATTCACAAGTGAAAACCATTAAAGTTTTAACTCCATTCTAGTGCCATTCTAGGACTTTTCCTTTGTGTGCTAGCCTTTTTAATGTGTCTTAATTTTTTTTCTTGTCTTCTTTGGAATTCTTATGTTTGTCTCATAAATCTCTCTTTGAGTTTAGCCTTTTAATTGAGCATTTTCAGTTTTATTCCTTGGCCTCCTTCTTGTTCTTGGTTGGTTTGTTATCTTTGGGTGTAGGTGAAGTACTACCTCCAAGAAACCCTTAGCAAAACTTCTTTGGAGGATTGAGTGGAGACTAAATCCGTGAGGTCCCAAGTGCTTTGGAGAAGGATATCATATCTCAAAGAGTGCAAAAACCAAAGGAGAGGACTAACTTTGTTTGTTCCTTGTGAAGGGGAGCCAAATTGGAGGAGTTGAAGACCTTTAATTTCTTTTCTTTCTTACTTGCTCATTTTGCTCAATTTTTGGCCACTTGTAATTGGGCCTTAGTTTCATTCTTTTGGTTTGTAATTTGGCCATTTCTAAACCTCTTCACTTTGGTTTTAGTTCGTGTAGTTGAAGGTGATTTGAAAACCTTCACCTAGGACTTCGACTAGAGTATGCTTTAAATGTTTTCCTTGTTGCATGTTTTAAAGCTTTTAGTAGTATAATTGCTTAGGTCCTTACTTTGCTTCCAACTACGTTTAGAAGGCTTGCTTTGCCTACTAGGGGTAACGTGCACACACACACTTCATTGTTGTGCCAACTTGTTTTGTGAGAAAAGTGGAAAGGGCTTTGTGATTTTTACTTGATAAGGCTTGGTTTTTAAGTGATTCCTAGTAGTTCACCTCCCTTTGATAGTTCACTTTGTACACTTAAGCCTTTTCCTACCTATCTTGCACCTTAAAAACCTTTTTGAAAACCTTTTATCACTCACTCTTTGTGAAAACTTTTTCAAACCTTTTTGAAAACACTTTGTGAAAACCTTTTTCTTAATCAAAGATGAGTGATCATTCTAGTGTCCATGGTCATAACTCTTGTAGAACTAGGTCTAGTGTTAGGGATGAACTTAGGCAACTAAAAGAATACCTAAGAAAAAAAAGAAGAGGAAAATATAAAAAGAGAGGAAGAGTTGAGAAGAAAAGAAAAGGAGTTTGAAAAGAATAATGAGGAAATAAGAAATTTACTTGCAAAGTTGGTAGAAACTAGTGGATCCAAACCAAGGATTGTTCCAACTAGATCTCAAATAGGAAAAGAAGTTAGAGTCCCTAGGAGTATGCATGAGGAAGAAAATACAACAAGAGAGGTAGGACTTAGAAGAAAAGAAAAAGAAAAGAAAATAGAAAAGAAAGAAAAAATGAAGAAAAGTATAGAGAAAGTTCAAGAGTGGTTAGAAAATGAAACACAACCAACACTCTTAGAGAAGAGTAAGGAGGATAATGTTTCCTCCAAAGGGCTTATGCTTGAAGAGAGTCACTTTCCCATTGAAAATGATTTAAAAGAAACTCTCTTTATTCATCAAGACCTTAACTCTTTCTCTCACATTGCCACTAGTCATGAAGTGGAGATTCAAAAACAAGTCCTTTTTAAAGAAAAAGAATCTCAACTTCAAGATTTAGTAAAGAAGAAGTGGACTACACTTAGTCCCACTTCTTGTGCTCCTTCCTTGGTGGTGCCCAAGGAAGATAAGCCTTCCTTCTTTAAGACTTTCTCCACTTTAGTTCCCTTCATAAAGCACCCAACTTTAGATTTGTATGATTTGTTGGATACATCTCATGGTGTCCTATTTTCTATTTTTGATCTTGAGGGAAGTTCAAACTTATTTGAACTTAACTTGGATACTTCCCTACAAGACAAACTTAGATTATATGAGTTTTCTAAACTCCTCTTAACACATTTTTCTCATATGTATCTAACAAATTATGCAATACAAAGTTGTTTAGGTAATTTTTTTGTTAAGTTTTCTTTATTTTCCAATACATACCTAGGTCATTACATTGGGCACTTCCAACAAGATATTTTAGTTTTTAGAACTAATGCATTAGTGTGCTATAGTTTTAGTCTTTTTACCTTTTTAGGTTTTGGTTATACATCTAGACTTCATGGGGAGAATCCTATCTTTCGCATTAGAGAGTCTAGTCCTTTTAATTTAGACAATCTTTTTAGCATTTTTAGTAGAACTTCTCTTAGGATACACTTTCCATTTCTATCATATACTATTACCTCTAATGCTTATTTTTATGTTTTTGTTGGTCATGATGCGCACCATGAGGCACCTCTTAATTTGAGGTCAAATCCTTTTCAAGAGGGAGGGAATGATGGAATACCGCTAAGGCCAAGAAGTCCAAGAGGTGATGTATTGAAGGAAGCAAAAGGAATGGGTTAGTGTTGAAGAACCATAGGAGGAGTGAGACCACTCTTGGCCCTTAGCTCCTAAGTTTTTATTAGCATAACATTTATTTTTATTCCTATTTTGCCCTTATCTTTGATTTCCTATTTTACCCTTGTATCTTGGGGTATTTTAGTCATAGAATTTATTTTACTTGTATTTCCAATTTTACCCTTGTATTTTGGGGTATCTTAGTCCTAGGATTTATTTTCTTTTGTATTTCCCATTTTGCCCTTGTATTATGGAGTGCTCTAGATGATTAGGATTTTAATTTTGGGCTAGGGTTTAACATTAGAAGGGTGACGCATTTTTGGTGTTCATTGGATCTATTTTTGGTGTTAGAAAGGCTTAGGCCCAAGTGGAGAGCAAAGGTTGCATGGTCTTATCATGCACCTAGATATAGCCAATCTAAACCCAAAGATTCCATCCTTGGCCACCAAGTTGCATCTAGGGTTCATTTGCATTTCATTTGGAATGCATTTGCCTACTCCAAATGTAACCCTAGATGCCTCCCCTCCTATAAATACCCAACACCCCACACCTTGTAAATACTTTGGAATATATGAATTTGAGTGAGCCTTTTGTGCCTCAAATCCTCTCCTTAGTCACTAGGTCTACACGGCCTACCCCTCCTATCTCCTCCCTTGAGTGAGTTTAGGGTTCCTTGAGTGGCCTTCACCTCCACTTAGTGAAGAGAGCCAACCTAGAAGCACCCAAAACACCATCCTCCCTTCATCTCTCATATTCGCCTAAATCAACCCATTTACGCCCACCTTCCTTTTGCCTCACCCTTGAAGGAACATCCACCCTTAAGGTCATCATTTTGGCCTTAGCAAGGAGATTCTTCCCACCTTGGACGTCCATGATCAACCCCTTGGTGGAAGGAGTCCATCAGGATGGGTACTCTGGGTACAACCAAATCAAGATGAATGAGGAAGACCGCGAGAAAACTTCCTTCATTACACCCTGGGGCACTTTCTGCTACAGGGTGATGCCTTTTGGACTCAAAAATGCGGGTGCCACCTACCAACGAGCGATGGTGATGTTATTCCACGACATGATCCACAAAGAAATCGAAGTATACGTGGACGACATGATCGCAAAGTCGAAGGACGAAATGGACCATATCCAATATTTGAGAAAACTATTCAACCGGCTTCGCAAGTATCAGCTTAAGCTAAATCCGGCTAAGTGTACTTTCGGAGTTCGGTCGGGTAAGTTTCTCGGGTTCATCGTCAGTGAAAAGGGCATAGAGGTGGACCCCGATAAAGTGAAGGCAATAATGGAAATGCCTCCTCCTAAGACCGAGAAAGAGATAAGAGGATTCCTCGGCAGGGTGAACTATGTCGCAAGGTTCATCGCACAGTTGACTGACACGTGCAAACCAATATTCAGGCTGTTGCGCAAGAATCATTCCGAATCTTGGGGTGAGGATTGTCAACGAGCTTTTGATAAGATCAAACAGTGCTTGGCCAATCCACCAGTATTGGTGCCACCTGTCGAGGGAAGACCGTTAATACTCTATTTAACCGTGCTTGATGAGTCCATGGGATTTTTGCTAGTCAGTGAAACCCTCTACAAGAAAAATTATGACTCGGTCTTGTTGAGATGTATAGACCAAGTCGAAGCTCAAAATATGATCAAAGAAGTACATGAGGGGGTTTTCGGTACCCATATCCCCGGGCCTGCAATGGCTAAAAAGATCCTCAGGGCGGGATACTATTGGTCGACCATGGAAAGGGATTGTTACCAATACGTGCGAAAATGCCATAAGTGTCAAGCATACGCCGACAACATTCATGTCCCACCAACTCCACTAAATGTATTGGCTTCACCTTGGCCATTCGCAATGTGGGGCATGGATGTTATTGGACCCATCGAGCCAAAAGCTTCCAATGGACATAGATTCATCCTTGTGGCCATTGACTATTTCACCAAATGGGTAGAAGCGGCATCGTATGCTCATGTGACCCGAAAGGTGGTAACATCCTTCATCAGGAAGAACATTATATGCAGATACGGTATTCCCGATAAAATCATCACTGATAATGGATCTAATTTGAACAACAAAATGGTGGAAGAACTGTGCCAAGAATTCAAGATCCAACACCACAACTCTTCCCCATATCGGCCAAAGATGAATGGGGCAGTCGAGGCAGCCAATAAAAACATCAAGAAAATAGTGCAAAAGATGGTTGTCTCATTTATAGACTGGCATGAGATGTTACCCTTCGCTCTTCATGGTTATAGGACTTCAGTACGCACATCTACAGGAGCTACTCCATTCTCCCTCGTCTATGGGATGGAGGCAGTTCTACCTGTTGAAGTCGAGATACCTTCGCCAAGGGTAATCATGGAAGCAAAACTTTCCGAGGCAGAATGGGTTCAAAGCCGATACGACCAATTGAATCTTATCGAAGAGAAACGGCTGAACGCCATATGCCATGGTCAAGCCTATCAGAGGAAGATCAAAAAGGCTTTTGACAAGAAAGTCCACCCTCGAGTCTACCATGAGGGAGAGCTGGTAATGAAGAAATTGCTACCAGCTCAAAAGGACAAAATCGGAAAGTGGGCCCCGAATTACGAAGGACCATACGTGGTAAAGCGAGTCTTCTCAGGAGGAGCATTGATCCTCACGGACATGGATGGAGAAGAACTTCGATACCCAGTCAACGCTGACGCGGTAAAGAAGTACTATGCTTGAAGACGTTGCTTGCATAGGCCCGCTAGGATGAAAACCCGAAAAGGGCGTCCTAGGCAAAAGTTAGGGCAAAAATAAAAGCCCGCCAGTACAAGGGTACTAGGCAAAATAAAGGCGAATTTATCCCCGCTAGGATACGTCCTAGGCAAAAATTAGGGGCAAAAGAATAAGACACAAAAACAAAGCAAGCAACGATCACTTGAATCGAAAACCGAAAGGCGGTTCAAGTGATTATCTTCTAGAAGCAAGCGTCTTGCAGTATCTACACTCCTGGCTGAGGCATCTCACCCGAAGCAATTAGGGGAACGTAAGAGCAATAATTACAGATATAATTGTTAAGCCTGATGTATATAGCCTACCCTGGCCAGCCATTCTTCAGAAATTCCTTTTGTATATCTTTCTGTAAAACCATTTGTGAATATCAATAAAATATCTATTCATTTCTCTTCTCTCTTGACCATGTGATTATGCCTCTAAATTGGTGTTTCTAAAAAAATTGTACGAAATTCCTTTAATAATCAGTCAATAAAGAAAGTTGGAGGGGTTCCTATAAAATCCGTAATCTCCTGCGTAAAAGGCTCACAAAAATATTCCCTCACATCGACGACAGAAATTCCTCCAAGAAGAGGAGGATAGGGAGAGCCATTCATTTTTCTAAAAACATTAACAAAATAATTAAACTTGCATTTGTGCATCACACACACATTAGTTGCACATTTAAAGACCTTATCATGAGGCAATCGCATAAAATAGAAAAATAGAAAAAAATTGCTTGTGTATGACAGCAGTCAACAGAAAAAGCCAAAAAACGACAAAAAAGGCAAAAATTCAGAAAATCAACCGCATCATACAGAATAACTGAGCCTGGAGAGGCTTGCCGAAATAATACTCCCCCATCATACAGAATAACTGAGCCTGGAGAGGCTTGCCGAAATAATACTCCCCAATCGTACAGAATAACTGAGCCTGGAGAGGCTTGCCGAAATAATACTCCCCAGAGACATCTCAGCTTGCACTCTTGGGCCGAACTCCCAGTGAAAGCTATCAGCGCAAGATCAGCAAGATTCCCCAATGGAAGCATGATCATCCGAACAGAATATCCGAGTCAAAGGACTTTGACTTCCTCAGTGGAAGATAGCTTTCCAACTCGAGCGACGAGTGAAGCTAAGCCTGAAGAGGCTTTCTAAATAATACTCTGGGATACATAAGATCTTCAATCCCCATTCGCCTACTCAGAGGCACTCCTTCAAAAAAATAAAAAAATCAAAAAACATCAACAACCATTCCCCAAGCGGAATCCGGCACTCAGCCGAACACCAAACATCAAGATAATTCGCCTACTCAGAGGCACTCCTTCAAAAAAAAGAAAATCCGAAAAGATCAATAACCATTCCCCAAGCGGAATCCGGCACTCAGCCGAACACCAAACATCAAGATAATTCGCCTACTCAGAGGCACTCCTTCAAAAAAAGAAAAAATCCAAAAAAGATCATTAATCATTCCCCAAGCGGAATTCGGCATTCAGCCAATCATTGAACGTCAAGATGATCCGCCTAACAGAAGAGGCTAATCAAAATTAACGACAGAATCCCCCAGCGGATAACAGCCTACGCAGAGGCAACAAAACCAAGAAAATCAAAAAGAGTCACCCGAATAAGGATAACCGGGATACTCCACCAACGTCGAAAGGACGTCAGCCAATCATAAGGCATCGCTCACCTCAAAAGGAGCATCTTTGTGTCTGCACCCCAAGGAATCAGAAATTCCCTAGTGGGCACCAACTACGCAATGGAAAGTTGGGACACAAGAACCTATGAGTAACTGCACATCCCCTAGACGGATCCCTGCGTTATCCAGCCCTCAGTGGCACAAAAATAAAAAACAATCGTCGAAGCAGCATCGTGGACTGTGGAAACAAAATCATCACAAATCCCTGGAGAGGGCAAACTCACACTGCCAACGTCGTCAGAAACACGGAGGCAGACCCTGGGGAGGGAAAACCGCAGACCCTGGAGAGGGCAAACTCACGCTACCAAAGTGACCAGAAGCACGGAGGTACGCAACCCTGGGGAGGGCAAACCGCAGACCCTGGAGAGGGCAAACTCAGTTGTCAAGGTTGTCAGAAAGACCGAGATAGAGCCTGGAGAGGCGGTACTCAGCTACCCCGTCGTCAGAAACACGGAGGTATGCAACCCTGGGGAGGGCAAACTCAGCTGCCAAGGTTGTCAGAAACACCGAGGCAGAGCCTGGAGAGGCGGTACTCAGCCACCAACGTCGTCAGAAACACGGAGGTGTGCAACTGCTAACGTCGTCAGAAACACGGAGGCAGAGCCTGGAGAGGCGGTACTCAGCTACCGAGGTTGTCAGAAACACCGAGGTATGCACGAGCCTGGAGAGGCGACGACTAATACTCAACCTGGAGAGGCTACTCAACAACTTTCCACCGGAAGACACTACAAGTCGGAAGGATGGCTTATTCCCCGGACAATTGGGTCAACTCCTTTACTTGTCAACCGGTACACCAAAAATCCGTTTGACTAAGTAAAGGGGGGGCAGCTGTAGACCCCTAAAATTGTCCGGGTCAGAAATAAGACTCGAAGACTCTCGAAGACCGAAGGAAAGTCAGCCGAAAGGACTCCTGGAAGACCCTGGAAGACCCTAGTGTAGACCCCTAAAATTGTCCGGGTCGGAAATAAGACTCGAAGACTCTCGAAGATCAAAGGAAAGTCAGCCGGAAGGACTCCTGGAAGACCCTGGAAGACCCTAGGATGACAATCTGTAGGTTTAGAGGTCTTAGAGTAGCAAAAAATAAGAAAGTGGAGGGAATGAAGCCCAATACGGCCTCCCAAAAGTTCAGTACGGCCGTATTGAACATTTTAAACTACAATACGGCCGCACTGAACTCAATACGGCCGTATTGAAGTTTCTGAACTTCAATACGGCTGCATTGAATTCAATACGGCTGCACTGAACTTCAATACGGCTGCACTGAACTTCAATACGGCCGTATTGAGGTTTTTTGAACTTCAATACGGCCGTATTGTAGTTCAAAACTTCAATACGGACCGTATTGACCCCAGAGGCCGTATTGCGCCTCATCCCTATAAATATGACATCAATTGGACGTCATTTGACACTTTTACACTGAGTTTTAACCCTCTTCTTGAGTATTCTGGGTTTTTTTGAGTAGTGCTCTGCCTAGAAATCACTCGGAGAGTTGATCCGACAAAGTTCTCGAGTTCTGAGCTTTTTGCTTGAGTCTCGAACTGAGTCGAAGGGAAATCCTCCGGATTTCCATAGTTAAAATTTTCTAGGAGGGAGCGAGCGGGCTTGTAGAGCGAGGGAACGCCAAAAAGCTTCCCAGTTTTACTTGAATATAAAAGCACGCTTCAAAGGTTTCTTCTTAAGTCCTTCCTTTTACTGCTTTCTGTGTGTATATTTAACTGTCATCATGTAGATAGTTAAGTTATAATTGCTTAGAATAAATAGGGGTAATTTAGTAATTTCGCACTATTATTTTTAAATAATCTGTCATAGGGAACCCGAAAGGGGCGCTGTGGGGTGCTAACACCTTCCCCACGCGTAACCGACTCCCTTACCCGACTCTGGTTGTAATGGCCGAAGTCGATTTTTGAATCGATTGTCTTAAACTTCTTTTTCCAATGTTTTGAGTAAAACATTGGTGGCGACTCCATGAACCCTTCCTTTTTATGAAAACCGCTAATCCATGGAGGGTCCCGCTTGGGATTAACATGGATTGGTGAGCCTTTTAATAAAATTGCTCGTTTGACAAGGTCTCAGTTTGAGAATAAGTCATTCTAGCAATCCATATTTTTAAACAAATAAAAGAGTCCAACCATCCTTCGCGAATGCCGAAAGCCCGTTTCGGGCCGGTGGCGACAGATGGCGACTTCACTGGGGAAGCTTCGAGAGTCAGTCCCATTTAGTGACAGATTATTTTTAACAAATAATAGTTAAAATTACTTTATTACCCCTTGCTTGTATGATAACACGTTTTACCTATTTGGCTTTTAATAACTGTTGTTTGTTTAAATTTCCGCAATTGTTTGAAATAAAAACTGCACACAAACCTTTGCACACAACAGTTCCCTCTATACCCGGGGGCATGAGTGGTAAGCCATAGGGAGTGGATGTTAGTACGGCCGGTTGTCGAATGGGTCTATAGGTGCCCGTAGACCGTTGTCGGAAAGCATCACTCAAGGTGATAACCATGAACTCGAGTCCGACAGTGCGTTGGAGCTTTCCATCGACTTACGACGAGAGGAATTGGGTCCCTATAATGGGGGCACCTTGGGGGCCTCAGACCGGTGAGAACAGTTAGAACCACCTTGAATATGCACCTTTCTGCAGGAAACCCCTACCTCGTGATTCGCTCGTGACTGTTCGTGGATGAGTGAATTGTTTGTGTAAATGCTTATGTGCAATTGTTTGTGCATTAATAAATAACCTCGTGATAAGGTCTAAGAATAAATCCCCATGCATGAAAAAACCATGACATGAGAGGAAAGACCATGTGCGAAAATATAATAAAAGTGAGGAGCATGTACATCATTACCAATAAGACATCATGCATCCTCATAAACCATGCATTTTAGGTTCACCAATACCTCTTGACATGAGTAAAAGAGACCCATAATTATCGAGATTCTCCGTTGGGGAGGGATCATAAGTCAAGGAGGGTGGTAACACTCCGTTTTAAAAAGGCAGCGCCTTAAAAATGGAGGGTTATCAAGCTCATGTCAAGAGCGTATTCATCCCATAAATAAACTAATTAAACATTCATTTTAGAAAGTGGCTGGTCATCTCTCTGTCCTCACACGCGCGCAGAAAATCAAGAAGATGGAAGCGTTGGAGGAGAAAAATAAGAAGCTCACAACCGAGCTCTCACAGCTCAAGGAGCAAATGGCGCAAATGATGGAACTCATGCGTCACCACAACATACAAGGGGCTGAGCACAGTGACCATGAGTCCCATCATGTTAGAGGAAGAGTGGAACAAGAGCTGAAAAGTGGGAAGCTAGCTAAACCTTCCCAATCATTTAAAGCTAAGAAGACCTTTGGGAAGAAGAAGGAGGGAGGAGTCAGTGCCATAACCATTTCCTCATCTTCCTCCACTTCGAAGTCAGGAAGATCGCAATTCACCCCTGTGAAGAAGTTTGATAAACTTCCGACCACCTACAGCGATCTCCTGCCGAAGCTAGTGGAAGCACGTCTTCTAGCTTACGTTCCACCAAAGAAGATGGATCCACCTTATCCCGAGTGGTACAAACCACAAGATAAATGCCTATACCACTCGGGGGCACCAGGGCATTCAACAGAGAACTTCCTAGCTCTCAAACACAAGGTCCAAAGCCTTATTGATGCCGGGTGGATCACTTTTGATTCGACAGCGCCCGACGTGAGCAAGAATCCTCTGCCAAAGCAGGAGTAGAGAGAAGAACAAGCCACGATAGGGCCCCTTCATTTTTCTCTTTTAGGGACTCATGATCAGTACCCGAGATCATGAGAACCTTTTCATGTAAATAAGGGTTTTACAGTTTTAATACATATCAATAAAGAGGCATTTTTCACATATCATTCTCTCTTTTGTTCTTTTCTCTCTTTCCTCATTAAAAATTCTAAACCTAAACAGAACCAATAAAATAATTATGTCTGTAATTGTTCGCTCTGACCGGGATCCAAAAGTGAATGGGTTGAGTTGGAGAGTGATGAGGAGACCATCTCTCCGGATCTGCAAAGACTGCTAGAACGAGAAGCTCGCTTACTCCAACTCGTCAAGAGAAATTGGAGACTGTGAATTTGGGGCATGGCCGAGAGATATAAGAGGTCAACATTGGGACCCATATCAGTGATGAAATAAGGACACATGTTTCCGCTATGATTATAATAAAATCATTCTTCATTGCTTCTTTCCTTGCTTATAATAAAATTCTAAACCACATTATTTTTTAACCCTGTTTGAATAAACATGAATGAGGTTAAAATCATCTTAATAATAATAAACCCACATCATTTTCATGTGGAGGTGTGTGTGACAACTTGGAGCACCTTCCCTTGGCCTTGACAAGTGCCATCATGGGTAAAAAGAAATCTTTCAAAATAAAAGAAGCTCGGCAGGAAACTCAAAAAGGGGACTGCGCAAAAATAAGAGCAAAAGACCCGCTAGGAATCCCACGAAAAGGTAACCTAGGCAAAAGTTAGGGTTACAAAAATAAACAAAAACAAAGGTCCGCTAAAACGCCACAAAAGGGTGTTTTAGGCAAAAATAAGGACAATCAAAAAACAAAAATAAATCCATGATGGTACCATGAACCGAATTCAAAAAGAAAGGTTCAAGGGAAGCTATCCAAGTTGTCGAATCACAACACGACTTTTTAACTTCATAAGTGTTTAATCAAACAAGCCTAAACACATAAGCCTACCTTGGCCATCCATTCTTACAAAAACCATTTTTGAAAAATAAATCCCCTCTAAAACACAAACTTCAGAACAAAAATATCTTTCTTTTCTTTTCTCTCTTGTCCCAAAAGATTTTAGGATAATCTAGTGGAAGCACGGAGAAATAAATCATCACTGATAATGGATCTAATCTGAACAACAAAATGGTGGAAGAACTGTGCCAAGAATTCAAGATCCAACACCATAACTCTTCCCCATATCGGCCAAAGATGAATGGGGCAGTCGAGGCAACCAATAAGAGCATCAAGAAAATAGTGCAAAAGATGGTTGTCTCATTTAAGGACTGGCACGAGATGTTACCCTTCGCTTTCCATGGTTATAGGACTTCTGTACGCACATCTACAAGAGCTACTCCATTCTCCCTCGTCTATGGGATGGAGGCAGTGATACCCGTCGAAGTCGAAATACCTTCCCTAAGGGTAATCATGGAAGCAAAACTTTTCGAAGCAGAATGGGTTCAAAGCCGGTATGACCAGTTGAACCTCATTGAAGAAAAACGGCTGAACGCCATATGCCATGGTCAAGCCTATCAGAGGAAGATCAAAAAAAAGGCTTTTGACAAGAAAGTCCACCCTCGAGTCTACCATGAGGGAGAGTTGGTAATGAAGAAATTGCTACCAACTCAAAAGGACAAAATCGGAAAGTATGCCCCAAATCACGGAGGACCATACGTGGTGAAGCGAGCCTTCTCCGCAGGAGCATTGATCCTCACAGACATAGATGGAGAAGAACTTCGATACCCAGTCAACGCCGACGTGGTAAAAAAGTATTATGCTTGAAGACGTTGCTTGCATAAGCCCGCTAGGATGAAAACCCGAAAAAGGGCATCCTAGGCAAAAGTTAGGGCAAAACAAAAAGCCCGCCAGTACAAGGGTACTAGGCAAAATAAAGGCAAAATTATCCCCGCTAGGATACGTCCTAGGCAAAAGTTAGGGGCAAAAGAATAAGATGTAAAAGCAAAGCAAGCAACGGTCACTTGAATCGAAAACCGAAAGGCGGATCAAGTGATTATCTTCTAGAAGCAAGCGTCTTGCAGCATCTACACTCCTGGCTCAGACATCTCACCCGAAGCAACTAAGGGAATGTAAAGAGCAACAATTACAGATATAATTGTTAAGCCCAATGTATATAGCCTACCCTGGCCAGCCATTCTTCAGAAATTCCTTCTGTATATCTTTCTGTAAAAACACTTGTGAATATCAATAAAATATCTATTCATTTTCTCTTCTCTCTTGACCATGTGATTATGCCTCTAAAATTGGTATTTCATAAAAATTGTACGAAATTCCTTTAATAATCAGTCAATAAAGAAAATTGGAGGTGTTCCTATAAAATCCGTAATCTCCTGCATAAAAGGCTCACAAAAATCCTCCCTCGCGTCTATGACAGAAACTCCTCCAAAGAAGAAGAGGATAGGGAGAGCCATTCATCTTTTAATAAAATCAACAAAATTAACTTGCATTTTTGTGCATCACACACACATTAGTTGCACATTCAAAGACCTTATCATGAGGCAATTGCATAAAATAGAAAAAATAGAAAATTGCTTGTGTATGACAGCAGTCAACAAAAGCCGAAAACGAAAAAAGGCAAGGATACAAACAATACTCCTCAGTTTGTACAGAATAATTGAGCCTGGAGAGGCTTGCCAAAATAATACTCCTCAGAGACATTTCTGTACAGAAAAAGCCAAAACCAACAAAAAAGGCAAAAATACAGAAAAAGCCAAAATCAACAAAAAATACAGAAAAAGCCGAAATCAACAAAAAAGGCAAAAACACAGAAAAAGCCAAAATCAACAAAAAAGGCAAAAACACAGAAAAAGCCAAAATCAACAAAAAGGCAAAATACAGAAAATCCAACAAATTATATAGAATAACTGAGCCTGGAGAGGCTTGCCAAAATAATACTCTCCAAAAGACGTCTCAGCTCGCATTCTCGGGCTGAACAAAAAACCAATTCATCATACAGAATAATTGAGCCTGGAGAGGCTCGCCGAAATAATACTCCCTCATCAGAATAATTGAGCCTGGAGAGGCTTGCCGAAATAATACTCCTTCAGAATAACTGAGCCTGGAGAGGCTTGCTGAAATAATACTCTCTCAGAATAATTGAGCCTGGAGAGGCTTGCCGAAACAATACTCCCTCTTAAAATAATTGAGCCTGGAGAGGCTTGCTGAAATAATACTCCCCAACTGTACAGAATAAATGAGCCTGGAGAGGCTCGCCGAAATAATACTCCCAGAGATATCTCAGCTTCCACTCACGGGCCAAATTCCCCAGTGAAAGCTATCAAACCAAGATCAGCAAAATTCCCCAAGGGAGGCTTGATCATCTAAACAGAATATCCAAGTCGAAAGGACTTAAACTTCCTCAGTGGAAGGTAGCTTTCCAACTCAAGCGATGAGTGAAGCTAAGCCTGAAGAGGCTTTCTAAATAATACTCTGGGATAAATAAACTTTAAATCCCCACTCGCCTACTCAGAGGCACCCCCTCAAGAAAAATCACAAAAGACAAATAATCATTCCCCAAGCGGAATCCGGCACTCAGCCGAACACCAAACATCAAGATAATTCGCCTACTCAGAGGCACTCTTTCAAAAAAGAAAAAAAATCCAAAAGATCAATAACAATTCCCCAAGCGGAATTTGGCTTTTCAGCCAATCATTGAACATCAAGATGATATGCCTAACAGAAGAGGCTAATCAAAATCAACATCCAGAATCCCCAGCGGATAACAGCCTACACAGAGGCAGCAATAATCAGAAAATCCAAAAGAGATACCCGAATAAGGATAACCGGGATACTCCACAACGTCGAAAGGACGACAGCCAATCATAAGGCACCGCTCACATCAGAAAGAGCATCTTTGTGTCTGCACCCTAAGGAATCAGAAATTCCCCAATGGGTACCAACTACGCAATGCAAAATTGGGACACAAGAACCTATGAGTAACTGCACATCCCCTAGACGGATCCCTGCGTTATCCAGCCCTCAGCGGCACCAAAATCAAAAACAACCGTCGAAGCAGCATCATGGACTGTGGAGACAAAACTATCACAAATCCCTGGAGAGGGCAAACTCACGCTACCCAGATGTCTAGAGCACCGAGGTATGCACAAGCCTGGAGAGGCAATACTCAGCTACCCAGATGTCTAGAGCACCGAGGTATGCACAAGCCTGGAGAGGCAATACTCAGCTACCCAGATGTCCAGAGCACCGAGGTATGCACAAGCCTGGAGAGGCAATACTCAGCTACCCAGATGTCCAGAGCACCGAGGTATGCACAAGCCTGGAGAGGCAATACTTAGCTACCCAGATGTCCAGAGCACCGAGGTATGCACAAAGCCTGGAGAGGCAATACTTAGCTACCCAGATGTCCAGAGCACCGAGGTATGCACAAGCCTGGAGAGGCAATACTCAGCTACCCAGATGTCCAGAGCACCGAGGTATGCACAAGCCTGGAGAGGCAATACTCAGCTACCCAGATGTCCAGAGCACCGAGGTATGCACAAGCCTGGAGAGGCAATACTCAGCTACCCAGATGTCCAGAGCACCGAGGTATGCACAAGCCTGGAGAGGCAATACTCAGCTACCCAGATGTCCAGAGCACCGAGGTATGCAATGAGCCTGGAGAGGCGACGACTAATACTCACCCTGGAGAGGGCAAACTCAACCTGGAGAGGCTACTCAACAATTTTCCCACCTGAAGACACTACAAGTCGGAAGGATGGCCTTATTCCTCGGACAATTGGGTCAACTCCTTTACTTATCAAACGGTACACCAAAAGGCCGTTTGACTAAGTAAAGGGGGGGCAGCTGTAGACCCCTAAAATTGTCCGGGTCGGAAATAAGACTCGAAGACTCTCGAAGATCAAAGGAAAGTCAGCCGGAAGGACTCCTGGAAGACCCTGGAAGACCCTAGGATGACAATCTGTAGGTTTAGAGGTCTTAGAGTAGCAAAAAATAAGAAAGTGGAGGGAATGAAGCCCAATACGGCCTCCCAAAAGTTCAGTACGGCCGTATTGAACATTTTAAACTACAATACGGCCGCACTGAACTCAATACGGCCGTATTGAAGTTTCTGAACTTCAATACGGCTGCATTGAATTCAATACGGCTGCACTGAACTTCAATACGGCTGCACTGAACTTCAATACGGCCGTATTGAGGTTTTTTGAACTTCAATACGGCCGTATTGAATTCAATACGGCCGTATTGTAGTTCAAAACTTCAATACGGACCGTATTGACCCCAGAGGCCGTATTGCGCCTCATCCCTATAAATATGACGTCAATTGGACGTCATTTGACACTTTTACACTGAGTTTTAACCCTCTTCTTGAGTATTCTGGATTTTTTTGAGCAGTGCTCTGCCTAGAAATCACTCGGAGAGTTGATCCGACAAAGTTCTCGAGTTCTGAGCTTTTTGCTTGAGTCTCGAACTGAGTCGAAGGGAAATCCTCCGGATTTCCATAGTTAAAATTTTCTAGGAGGGAGCGAGCGGGCTTGTAGAGCGAGGGAACGCCAAAAAGCTTCCCAGTTTTACTTGAATATAAAAGCACGCTTCAAAGGTTTCTTCTTAAGTCCTTCCTTTTACTGCTTTCTGTGTGTATATTTAACTGTCATCATGTAGATAGTTAAGTTATAATTGCTTAGAATAAATAGGGGTAATTTAGTAATTTCGCACTATTATTTTTAAATAATCTGTCATAGGGAACCCGAAAGGGGCACTGTGGGGTGCTAACACCTTCCCCACGCATAACCGACTCCCTTACCCGACTCTGGTTGTAATGGCCGAAGTCGATTTTTGAATCGATTGCCTTAAACTTCTTTTTCCAATGTTTTGAGTAAAACATTGGTGGCGACTCCATGAACCCTTCCTTTTTATGAAAACCGCTAATCCATGGAGGGTCCCGCTTGGGATTAACATGGATTGGTGAGCCTTTTAATAAAATTGCTCGTTTGACAAGGTCTCAGTTTGAGAATAAGTCATTCTAGCAATCCATATTTTTAAACAAATAAAAGAGTCCAACCATCCTTCGCGAATGCCGAAAGCCCGTTTCGGGCCGGTGGCGACACCTAGGATGATTCTTCATAGGTTTAGAAGTCTTAGAGTAGCTTAAAATAAGGATGTGGGAGGATTGGAGCTCAATACGGCCTCCTAGAAGTTCAGTACGGCCGTACTGAACAATTTGAACTACAATACGGCCGTACTGAAACCAATACGGCCGTACTGAAGTTTTTGAACTTCAGTACGGCCGTACTGAATTCAATACGACCGTACTGTAGTTCAAAACTTCAGTACGGGCCGTATTGATGTCAGAGGCCGTACTGCGCCTCACTCCTATATATAGGACGTCATTTGGACGTCATTCCACACATTTGGACACTTTTTCCAGACTTCTGGACCCTCTGGCTGAGTATTCTGGGGTTTTTGAGCAGTGTTCTGCCCTAGAAATCTCTCCGAGAGTCGATCCGACGAAGTTCTTGAGTTCTGAGCATTTAGCTTGAGGATTCGAACTAGTCGAAGGGAAATCTCTTTGATTTCCGGAGTAAAAATTATTTTTAGGGAAGGAACGAGCGAGCGTGTAGTGGGAAGGAGCGCCAAAAAGCCTCCTAATTTCTGTTTAAATATATAAAAGCACGCTTCAAAGGTTTCTTTTCCAAATCCCTTCTTTTACCGCTTTCTGATTGTTGCATTGCATATTTAGAATTTTCATCATGTAAATATTCCGCTTATAATCGTTTCTAATAAATAGGGGTAATTTAGTAATTTTACACTGTTATTTGTGAAATAATCCGTCATAGGGAATCCGAAAGGGGCGTTGTGGGGTGCTAACACCTTCCCCGCACGTAACTGACTCCCTTACCCAACTCTGGTTGTAATGGCCAAGGTTGATTTGCGAAAATCAATTGCCTTATCCCTTTTTCCAATGTTTTGAGTAAAACATTGGTGGCGACTCCAAGAACCCTTCTTTTTGCGAAAACCACTAATCCATGGAGGGTCCCGCTTGGGATTAACATGGATTGGTGAATCATTTAATAAAATTGTTAGTTCGATGAGGTCTCAGTTTGAGAATAAGTCGTTCTAACAATCCATCATTTCTCAAAACTTAAAAAGAGTCCGACCATCGTCGCGAATGCCAAGGTCCGTTTCGGCGGGTGGCGACAGGGATCAATCCTCTTCCCCTCAATCCTGCTCAAATGGTCAGCTGCCATGTTCTCTATGTTGGTCAAGCTCAAGATGAAGGCATGTTGCATTTATTTGATGATTACAAATATATGCCTCTTGAGTGATAAAGGTGCAAATTGTATATTGTTATGTTTTTAAGCTTTGTTGCTTGTGTACTTTGTGCTTTATAGGTAACTTATATGTAAATCTCTATCTAGATGGTGTTTGATGATGAAAAGAAGTTTTAAAAATGATTTGAAAAGAGAAGTAGTATGAAAAATCGAGATGTTAAGTTTTCACTTAAAATAATCAATTATCTTATGTAATAATCAATTATTTATTCTATTTTTCAGTAACTTGAGAAACTTTGTTGTAATAATTGATTATTCATCAAAGTAATCAATTATTTCAGAAATAGGTTTCTGAAATAATTGATTATCACCCAAAATAATCGATTAAACTTCTCTTAGTTATTTTTCAGATCTATAAAGAACAAAATAATCAATTGTGCATAAAAATAATTGATTATTTCTATCAGAAAACTCTACATATCATTTTTCACATTTAGAACTCAAAGAACAAGAATCTTTGTGATATTAATTTTAAAAATATTCTCTAAAAAGCATTTCTCTCTACAAGAAGAGGTTTGATACCCTTTGCGGGAACCTCAAGAAAGAATTCAAGAATTGAATTGATTGTCATCATCTTCATTAGATATATAGGCTAAGCTACATTGGTTTGATTCACCTACTCTGAAATGTTCTCTGTATTAGGTGAATTCGTTCTTTAATCTCTATAACTATTTTTCTTAAGTAGGTTTCTTAGGAGAAAGGAAATTTTGTAGTGAAGTGTTACAAGATATTGCTTCTTGGGGTGCAAGAAGTGTTTTCTTTAGATGTGTAGAAGTGTGTTGCATATGGTATTGTGATTATAAAACTTCTGACATTACAGATTAGTGAAAAATCTCAATCGAATTGATTGGGGACTAGATGTAGGTCACAAGTGGATGTGGCTAACCATTATAAATTTGTTGTGAATTTTTCTCTATCCTTTCACTTGTCTTTATATTTTTGCAAATCTAATTATATGTTTAATATTGTATGACATCAAACATGAACATTGCATATAAAACTAATTGAATTTGATGTTGCATGTATAAGATAATCTCAACAACATATCCTATATGCAACTATATGTCAATATACTTCATTAAAAAGTTTTAGAAAAGTTTTTAAACCAAGAAGATTTAGAAATAATTTTTTTAATATCCAATTCACCCATGCTCTTAGATAAGCCATCTTTTATGACACTTTACACCAATGTTGTATTTAATCCTAATATCAAACTTTTGAAGAAGAAACATTCATCTAGTCAATCTCAATTTTAGCATTAGACTTCTTCAACAGGTATTTGGATGCATCACTCATAAGCTCAAAGGAAAGTTCCTAATCTGGTGGTTGAATAATAGGGGTAATGATGAGTATTTTTTTCAACTCTTGGAAAAGCCTCTTGACATGGCTAGTCAATGTAGACCCCTAAAATTGTCCGGGTCGGAAATAAAGCTTGAAGACTCTCGAAGACTGAAGGATAATCAGCCAGAAGGACTCCTCGAAGGCCCTAGGAGGGTTCTCTGTAGGTCTAGAGGTCTTAGAATAGCTCAAAATAAGGAAGTGGAGGGAAAAAGCCCAATACGGCCGTACTGAACTTAATACGGCCGTATTGAAGCTTCAATACGGCCGCAGCGAAACTCAATACGGCGTATTGAAGTTTCTGAAACTTCAATACGGCCGTACTGAAGTCAATACGACCGTATTGACACTTCAATACGGTCGTACTGAAGTCAATACGACCGTATTGACACTTCAATACAACCGCAGCGAACTCAATACGGGCGCATTGAAATTTCTGAATTTCAATACGACCGTATTGAACTTCAATACGACCGTATTGAAGTTCAAAAATTTCAATACGGCCGTATTGCCCCTGTAGGCCGTATTGCACCTATTCCCTATAAATATGACGTCAATTGGACGTCATTCCACACTTTTTTAGATAGTTTCAACCCTCTCCTTGAGTATTCTGGGGTTTTTGAGCAGTGTTCTGCCCTAGAAATCACTCGGAGAGTTGATCCGACGAAGTTCTTGAGCCCCGAGCCATTTTGCTTGAGGATCGAACCTAGTCGAGGGGAAATCTTTTTGATTCCCTTAGTTAAAATTTTGTTCTAGGAGAGCGAGGAGCGGGCTTGTAGAGCGAGGGAACGCCAAAACGCTTCCCAGTTCTTTGCAATATATAAAAGCACGCTTCAAGAGGTTTCCCTTCAATCCTTCCTTTTACTGCTTTCTGTGTGCATATTTAAACTGTCATCATGTAGATAGTCAATTTATAATTGCTTAGAATAAATAGGGGTAATTTAGTAATTTTACGCTGTTATTTTAGAAAATAATCTGTCATAGGGAACCCGAAAGGGGCGCCGTGGGGTGCTAACACCTTCCCCACGCGTAACCGACTCCCTTACCCAACTCTGGTTGTAGTGGCCAAAGTTGATTTTTTAAATCAATTGCCTTATCCCTTTTTCCAATGTTTTGAGTAAAACATTGGTGGCGACTCCACGAACCCTCCTTTTGCGAAAACCACTAATCCATGGAGGGTCCCGCTTGGGATTAATATGGATTGGTGAGCCTTTTAATAAAATTGCTCGTTTGACGAGGTCTCAGTTTGAGAATAAGTCATTCTAGCAATCCACATTTTTAAAACGAATAACGAGTCCAACCATCCTTCGCGAATGCCGAAAGCCCCGTTTCGGGCCGGTGGCGACAGATGGCGACTCCACTGGGGAAGCTTCGAGAGTCAGTCCCATTTAGTGACAGATTGTTTTTAACAAATAATAGTTAAAAATTACTTTATTACCCCTTGCTTGTATGATAACATGTTTATCTATTTGGCTTTAATAACTGTTGTATGTTTAAATTCTCGCAATTGTTTGAAATATAAATTGCACACAAACCTTTGCACACAACAGTTCCCTCTATACCCGGGGGCATGAGTGATTAACCATAGGGAGTGGATGTTAGTACGGCCGGTTGTCGAATGGGTCTATAGGTGCCCGTAGACCGTTGTCGGAAAACATCACTCAAGGTGATAACCATGAACTTAAGTCCGACGGTGCGTTGGAGCTTTCCATCGACCTACGATGAGAGGAATTGGGTCCCTATAATGGGGGCACCTTGGGGGCCTCAGACCGGTGAGAACAGTTAGATCCACCTTGAATATGCACTTTTCTGCAGGATACCCCTACCTCGTGATTCACTCGTGACTGTTCGTGGATGAGTGAATTGTTTGTGCATTGTTTATGTGAAATTGTTTGAGCATACATTGCATTTCTTTAAACATACAACATTCCTATTCTTTTAAAATAAAAATAAATAGGAATAAGAATCTTCCATTGCATGGTGTTAACATCTACCTTCATCACATTCATGTAGGTAGTTTCCCTTTTCACCCAAAAAAAAATACAAAAGAAAAATACCCAAAGAAAAAAGGAAAAAAGGGTTATTTATCCAAACCAAGCAATATCATGCATCATCTTAGGGACATCCTAAAAACATGATAATGCTTAGTTGAATAAACACAATGCATGCATATTCATCGTCATCATCTCATATCATGCATATAGATCATGGAGGGATCTAGGAGTCATTCATTTCATACATCCCTCCTAGTAATTCATTAATAAACATTAATAAAAAGAAAGAAATAATCGATGCGTATGTTCAAGATGGATCGCACGCCATTTGTTATTAAGTGTAAGCCAACAACCGTGCCAAGCGAGCGCACATCAACTCCGTTGTTGGTAATCAAGAGAAATAAAGGGGAAGGTCCGACACCGTTAAGGATCATCGCTCCAAGGCCTTTTCCCTACGAATCAAATAAGGCTGTGCCATGGATATACGACATCCACTTTTCTGCCGACAGCGATATCTCTAACATCGCTGGACTTGGGGGCATGACTAGGAGTGGCAGGATCTACACTCCCGATGATCTTCATAACAAAGCCCCCAAGAATAAAGAAAAAAAAAGAAAACCGAGGAAAAAGAATCCGAGGAGGAGACAGACGAGCTGTTAAAGTTTATCCGACAGAGCGAGTACTCCATCGTGGATCAACTTCATAGGACGCCAGCAAAGATTACGCTGTTGTCGTTGATCCTATGCTCCGAACCGCATCGGCAAGCTCTGTTGAAAGTCTTGAACGAGGCATACGTGTCGCACACTATCTCCCAAGACGAGTTTGAGGGGATTGTTAGTCACATCAAGGCTAATGATCACCTCACCTTCATCGATGAAGAAATCCCCGCCGAGGGATCAAACCACAACAAGCCCTTGCACATCTCTATAAAGTGCAAGGAGTATCACATCGCTAAAGTCTTGGTAGATAATGGATCTTCCTTGAACGTAATGCCAAAAAGAGAGCTCAAGCAAGTGGCAATCAAGGGAATCCAAATGCGCCCGAGCAACATGATCGTTCGAGCCTTCGATGGATCTAAAAGAGAAGTGGTGGGAGAGATCAATCTTCCAATCCAAATTGGACCCACTATCTTCAACGTCGAATTTCAAGTGATGGACATCACTCCCGCATACAGCTGTCTCCTCGGCCGACCTTGGATTCATGATGCGAAAGTTGTTCCTTCTACGCTCCACCAGAAAGTCAAGTTCATAATGGGTGACAAGCTGGTGACCGTGCAAGCTGAAGATGACATACTCATCAGCAAGCCATCCACCATACCTTATGTGGATGCAGCAGAGGAAGCTTTGGAAACCGCCTTCCAAGCATTGGAAATTGCCAATGTTGAAACGTTTCCCCGAGAAATGAAGAAGGTAGCTCATATGCTCACAAAGAACGGATACTTGCCAGGACAAGGATTAGTCAAGGACTCCCAAGGAATCCCGGAGCTACCCATTATCAAGGACAATCCGGGAAAACAAGGGTTAGGATACAACCCTGTTAAAGATCAAAGAACGAAGAGGAATCAAGATCCTTCTCGACGTTCTTTAAGCCAGATCTTTAGGAAGGCCGGTTCACAAGCGTCAAGGCCGGTCGTCGTCGTCAAAATGTTTTTCTCCTTCCGATAGGGATGTATAGACTCAGTGACTATTAGAGATCACTCCTCGGGGACAGCCCGACCCCCGAGCCTCGATAGGGCACATGTTTCCGCTGCGATTATAATAAAATCATTCTTCATTAATTCTTTATTGCTTCTTTTCTTGCTTGCAATAAAATTCTAGACCACATTATTTTAACCCTGTTTGAATAAGCATAAATGAGGTTAAAATCATCTTAATAATAATAAACCCACATCATTTTTATGTGGAAGTGTGTGTGTCAACTTGGAGCACCTTTTCTTGGCCTCAATAAGTGCCATCATAAAGAAATCCTAAAGAGCAAAAGACCCGCTAGGAATCCCACAAAAGGGTGACCTAGGCAAAAGTTAGGGTTACAAAATAAGAACAAGAGACCCGCTAGGAATCCCACGAAAGGGGTGACCTAGGCAAAAGTTAGGGTTACAAAATAATGAACAAAAACAAAAGCCCGCCAAGACATCACAAAAGGGTGTTTTAGGCAAAAGTTAGGGCCGTTAAAAAAAGAAAAAAACAAAATAAATCCATGATGGTACCATCAATTGAATTCAACAAGGGGCTCAAGAAAAGCTATCCAAGTTGTCAAAGCACAATCATTAATAACAAAGATGTGCTTAACCTCATAAGTGTTTAATCGAACAAGCCTAAACACATAAGCCTACCATGGCCAGCCATTCTTACAAAAACCATTTTTTAAAAATAAAATAATCCCCTCTAAAACACAAACCTTTGAAAATATATCCTTTCCTTCTTTTCTCTCTTGTCCCAACGATTTTTGAATAATCTAGTGGAAACATGGAGATATAGTGGTCAATAGGAGGGTTGACATATCTTTTAAAGGAAGGGAAGGATCATTTGGTTGATGACACCAAAATCAAATACGCATCATTCCTCGGTAACAGAAATCGGCAGCGCACAGCCCGTCTAGAGGAATGGCAAAAATCCAAACACAAAAACGCATCGGTTAATTCTTTTGAAAAAAGAATCAAATAGAATTAGGTGCATCATACTGCATACATGCATACAGATGATAGGTGTACTGGAAGATCACTTATTCTCTGTTTATTGAAAAAACAAAAAATATATATAAACTTCAGAAAAAACAATACGCCCGTATCATGTTCAGTACGCCCGTACCAAAATTAGGGTTATGAACAAATTTTCAATTCAATACGGGCATACTGAAATGGATGCGGCCGTATTGGCCATAAAGAAATTTTCAAAGACCTCGTCATGAGGCAACTACATAAAAAAAAAAAAAAAAAATAGGAAAAATTGCTTGTGTATGACAGCAGCAAGCAAAATACAAAGATTCAGAAAATCAACAGCATCATACAGAATAACTGAGCCTGGAGAGGCTTGCCGAAAGAATACTCTCAAAATAACTGAGCCTGGAGAGGCTCGCCGAAATAATACTCTCAGAATAATTGAGCCTGGAGAGGCTTGCCGAAATAATACTCGTACAGAATAATTGAGCCTGGAGAGGCTTGCCGAAACAATACTCCCACAGAATAATTGAGCCTGGAGAGGCTTGCCGAAATAATACTCCTACAAAATAACTGAGCCTGGAGAGGCTTTCCAAAATAATACTCTCTCATAAATTTAATTTCTTTAGCACTTTTAATTTCTGTACAGCAAAAGCCAAAAACATAAAAAAGGCAAAATACAGAAAAAGCCAAATCAGAAGAAAAGGCAAAATACAGAAAAAGCCGAAAATAAAAAAAGGCAAGGATATAGAAAATCCAACAAACAATTTGTACCAAATAACTAAGCCTGGAGAGGCTTACCAAAATAATACTCCACATCCTCCACAGTATGCAGAATAACTGAGCCTGGAGAGGCTCGCAGAAATAATACTCCCCAGAGGGAACCTCAGCTCAAGCTCACGGAAAAATCCCCAGCGAGAGCTATCAAAGCAAAATCGACGCAATCCCCAATGGAAGTGCAATCATCCAAACAGTATATACAAGTCAAAGGACTTAACACTTCCTCAGTGGAAGATAGCTCTCCGACTCAAAGCACTGAGCGAGGCTAAGCCTGTAGAGGCTTCCTAAATAATACTCTGGGATACAATAAGATCCCCAAATCCCCAATCGCCTACTCAAGAGGCATCCCTGCAAAAAGGAGAAGAAAATCAAAAATATCAATAAGTATTCCCCAAGTGGAATCCGGCTCTTAGCCAAACATCGAACGTCAAGCCGATACGCCTAACAGAAGAGGCTAATCAAAATCAACGACGAAATCCCCCAGCGGATAACAGCCTACACAGAGGCAAAAATCAGAAAATCAAAAAGAGATACCCGAATAAGGATGAACCGGGATACTCCACCAACGTCAAAGGACGTCAGCCAAACATAAGGCATCGCTCAACTCAGAGAGAAAGAGCATCTGTGTCTACACCCCAAGGAGTCAGAAATTCCCCATAGGTACCAACAATGCAATGCAAGTTGGGGCACAGGAACCTGTGAATGACTGCACATCCCCTAGACGGATCCCTGCGTTATCCAGCCCTCAGTGGCACAAAATCAGAAAAAACCGTCGAAGCAGCATCGTGGACTGTGGAGACAAAATCATCTCAAAGCCTAAAAGGCAATACTCAGCTACCCAGTTGTCGAGAGCACCGAGGTATGCACAAGTCTGGAGAGACGATACTCAAACGAAGTCTGGAGAGACGATACTCAAACAAGGTCTGGAGAGACGGTACTCGAACAAGGTCTGGAGAGACGGTACTCAAACAAGGTCTGGAGAGACGGTACTCAAACAAGGTCTGGAGAGACGGTACTCAAACAGAGTCTGGAGAGACAGCACTCAAACAAGGTCTGGAGAGACAGTACTCAAGGTCTGGAGAGACAATACTCAAGGTCTGGAGAGACAATACTCAAGGTCTGGAGAGACAATACTCAGCCATCAGCGTCGTCAGAGGCACGTTGGTGTTAAACTTAGCTACCGAGGTTGTCAGAAGCGCCGAGGTATGCAACAACCTGGAGAGGCTACTCTATAATTTTCCACCGGAAGACGCTACAAGTCAGAAGGTTGGCACATCACCCGGACAATTGGGTCAACTCCTTTACTTGTCAGCCGGTACACCAAAAGACCGTCCGACTAAGTAAAGGGGGGGCAGCTGTAGACCCCTAAAATTGTCCGGGTCGGAAATAAAGCTTGAAGACTCTCGAAGACTGAAGGATAATCAGCCAGAAGGACTCCTCGAAGGCCCTAGGAGGGTTCTCTGTAGGTCTAGAGGTCTTAGAATAGCTCAAAATAAGGAAGTGGAGGGAAAAAGCCCAATACGGCCGTACTGAACTTAATACGGCCGTATTGAAGCTTCAATACGGCCGCAGCGAAACTCAATACGGCGTATTGAAGTTTCTGAAACTTCAATACGGCCGTACTGAAGTCAATACGACCGTATTGACACTTCAATACGGTCGTACTGAAGTCAATACGACCGTATTGACACTTCAATACAACCGCAGCGAACTCAATACGGGCGCATTGAAATTTCTGAATTTCAATACGACCGTATTGAACTTCAATACGACCGTATTGAAGTTCAAAAATTTCAATACGGCCGTATTGCCCCTGTAGGCCGTATTGCGCCTATTCCCTATAAATATGACGTCAATTGGACGTCATTCCACACTTTTTTAGATAGTTTCAACCCTCTCCTTGAGTATTCTGGGGTTTTTGAGCAGTGTTCTGCCCTAGAAATCACTCGGAGAGTTGATCCGACGAAGTTCTTGAGCCCCGAGCCATTTTGCTTGAGGATCGAACCTAGTCGAGGGGAAATCTTTTTGATTCCCTTAGTTAAAATTTTGTTCTAGGAGAGCGAGGAGCGGGCTTGTAGAGCGAGGGAACGCCAAAACGCTTCCCAGTTCTTTGCAATATATAAAAGCACGCTTCAAGAGGTTTCCCTTCAATCCTTCCTTTTACTGCTTTCTGTGTGCATATTTAAACTGTCATCATGTAGATAGTCAATTTATAATTGCTTAGAATAAATAGGGGTAATTTAGTAATTTTACGCTGTTATTTTAGAAAATAATCTGTCATAGGGAACCCGAAAGGGGCGCCGTGGGGTGCTAACACCTTCCCCACGCGTAACCGACTCCCTTACCCAACTCTGGTTGTAGTGGCCAAAGTTGATTTTTTAAATCAATTGCCTTATCCCTTTTTCCAATGTTTTGAGTAAAACATTGGTGGCGACTCCACGAACCCTCCTTTTGCGAAAACCACTAATCCATGGAGGGTCCCGCTTGGGATTAATATGGATTGGTGAGCCTTTTAATAAAATTGCTCGTTTGACGAGGTCTCAGTTTGAGAATAAGTCATTCTAGCAATCCACATTTTTAAAACGAATAACGAGTCCAACCATCCTTCGCGAATGCCGAAAGCCCCGTTTCGGGCCGGTGGCGACAGTCAAAGACAAACTCCACCTCTTTATGTAAAAGCTTAGATAGTGACAATGCTATCTTACTAAAGTATTGGATGAATCTCCTATAAAAACATACATGTCTAAGAAAAGAATGAACTTCCTGCACAGATGTGAGGAAAAGCTAGATGCATCACACATGAGCTCAAAGGGAAGTTCCCAATTTGGTGGACAAATAATAGGGTAATGGTGAGCCTTTTCTTTAACTCCTGAAAAGTCTCTTGATATGGCTGGCCAAAAACAAACTCCACCTCTTTCTATAAAAGTTTGGATAGTGGCAATGTTATCTTACTAAAGTCTTGGATGAACCTCATGTAAAAACCTTCATGTGTAACAAAAGAACGAGCATCTTGCACAAATGCAAGGAAATGTAGAGAAGCAATTACATCAATCTTAGCTCTATCAACCTTAAGGTTGCATTTCTGTATGAACCTCATTGTTATCTTTCGATGGATTTTTCTGATAGGTTGTCACTTTGGAGTAGAAGATTTAGTTTTTTCGATTTTTTTATAAACTCGTGCGGTACTTCATTGTGTGATATAGATATAGATAGATATATCCATATAAGATCCATTTGTATAGATATCATCATCTATATCCAAAAAGTCGTATGCTTTGTAAGAAGCTTGTACAGTTTGGGAAGGGGTTTTGATTGATCAAAAAGAAGAATCTACTTCAACCGATATGCCCTTAGGTACGTCCATTCATAACATAGAAATCAGACTCGAAAAGGGTGGACAATTAGCTAGAGCAGCAGGTGCTGTAGCGAAACTAATTGTAAAAGAGGGGAAATCAGCCACATTAAAATTACCTTCTAAGGAGGTCTGTTTGATATCCAAAAACTGTTCGGCAACAGTCGGACAAGTGGGACATGTGGGGGTAAACCAGAAAAATTTGGGTAGAGCCGGATCTAAATGTTGGCTAGGTAAGCGTCCTGTAGTAAGAGGAGTAGTTATGAACCCTGTAGACCATCCGCATGGGGGTGGTGAAGGGAGGCCCCCAATTGGTAGAAAAAAACCCGCAACTCCTTGGGGTTTTCCTGCACTTGGGAAAAGAAGTAGAAAAAGGAATAAATATAGTGATAATTTGATTCTTCGTCGTCATAGTAAATAGTAGAGAAAATTGAAATTGTTTCTTCGTCTTTACATAAAAAAGGAGTAATTAACTGTGACACGTTCACTAAAAAAAATCCTTATGTAGCGAATAATTTATATTTTTTTTATATGAATGGGCGAACGATGGGAATTGAACCCGCGCATGGTGGATTCACAATCCACTGCCTTAATCCACTTGGCTACATCCGCCCTTATACTATACAAGAAAGATTTCTACCTAAATTTTTAGCCTTTTTAATTCTTTTTTTGTTCTAAGATAGCCAAAGAAAAAAGAGAGAGACATTAATATATATATATATATATATATATATATATTATTTGTACATAATAAATAAAGAATGCTAAAAAATCTTGAAAAAACGTAAAAATAGAAATGTATAAAATTATATGTATAAATATTTCTAAATATTTAGACTACTAATATTAATAAAATATAAAATAAAGGAGCAATATGAACAAAGTTCATATTCTCCTTTCCTTTCAAAAACTAGTCTTCTTTAATGTTTTCCATTTAAAGTCTTTATCATCGTTTATTAGCTTTTAATTTTGTTATAAATATATTTCCATTTAAAGTCTTTATCATCATTTATTAGTTTTGAGAACTTTGTTAAAGGTCGTTTAAGCGCTTAAATATTTTCAATATTTGTGTTTCTGTGGAGAATAGATAAACACTAGAAGGGGGTTGAATAGTGTATATCAAAAACTCACACGTTTGCAAGTAAGTGAAGTAGTATTTGCAACACACAAAGCGTTAGCAAGAGTAATCAATGAACATAAACAGTTTTTATACTGTTTCAACTCAACCATCAAGGTTACATCCAATTCTCAATCCAACTAGATTGAGTTCCACTAACTTTCAACAAAATTACAAGTATTATTTCACCAAGCCACTTCTGACTCAACACAAGTGTTCTTTGATTAACCTCTTCAAGCATTACCCAAACATTCTTTTAACAAGAAAGTCTCTTCAAGCTCAATCCAAAGTATTCTTTTACAGTCAAGTCTCTCCAGGCTCTAGCCTATAACAATGGTTATGAAGGTATTATAAGGTTGTAGTTGTCGTCTCTTTTAGTCATGTTTACAACTAATAGTCAAGTTCAAGAAAACTCTTGAAAAATATATTATTGAGTTGTGTATTTTTTGTGTATCTCAAAATCTTCTCTATGTATCATTTCTTTTGTTTTTAATGAGTTGTAGAACTTCTCATATAGTAGCTTTGAAAGAGGTGACCATTGTGGCTTCTTGAGTCTGATTTATAAAACTGTTTCATCTTACTCCTTTGTCTGATCTAGTGAGAGAAAGTATTCATTGGTGTATTAAATGCTTCAATTAATGTCTTTCACCTAAATGTACTCCTTATCTTTGATAGATCAAACTACTTATCAAAGCAAAGTAACACAATCGGAACAATAGGAAGCAAAGTCAATGTGCAGCAAGGATGCACTCCTTTTCCTGCACATTTTCCGTGAAATCCAGGATCTTTGTCCTTTATTTTGATGCTCTACATACTTTTATACACCTTTAACAAAATGTGAGTTCCAAGACAAGGATTTTCAATTTGTTAAGCATTCATTTGAAAATTCAAACGTGTCGGTCATAATAAATAATAGACGTTAAGAACATGATAGACAATTATATGTTTCATCTGATTTCCTTCGTCTTATAGACGCTACTTCATCTTACAAAGTCTGAAATAGTAATTTTTTGAAAATATTTTCCTGTCGAAAGACATAATATTTATTATCACTAAAACTTATAAAAAAATAAGACTAAATTAATAGAATTATTAATTATCTAGAACTATTAAATTATTATCTTACGTAGATCCTTTTATCCACGAACTAAAATAATAGAATCATTAATTATCTAGAATTATTAAATTTTCATATTTTAATATTACCTAAATTAAAACATTTTGAGGTGTATTTTAATATTATTTAAGTTAAAATGTTTTGAGAAAAAAGGATATTCCAATAAAGGACAAAAAGAAGAACTTCACCGAGAATGAGAATTACAACTACTTCTTATTTCTCTCTTTATAAGAAGAACATTAAAACTACCTCTAGAAAAATATGAGAATTCTACAACTAAGACAATAATTTTTAAAGTTGATAAAGAAAGATACAAAGAACAGAAAGAATTTTGAAATGTTAGAAGATGGGACCACAAGACTTTATTTTTTAGTCTAAGTTTGACACCCCCACGAGTCAAAGCCACCAATGTGGGACTTTTGATCCTAACATGATAAACAGTCGACATTCCCGTATGAAACAGCCTTCCAATCTCTCTTTTTTATCACACCATATGCAGCTAAAAATTTATTTTTTTAACACCTCACAAAGCTCAAAATTGATTAATAATCTACTTAAAAACTCATTTTTTACCTTCTGCACCTTCAACCTCTCTTATACAGATCACATTACTTTTTGAATTATAACAACAAACTTAACCATAGAGGTCATTTTAACCATCAAATTAAGTTGTCACAACGAAAAGAACTTCAACATCAAACAAACTTAATGCTATAGTTAACCATCCAACATTCGAAATGAGCAACAACATATAAGTCAATATTAATAAAATGGTTTCATTCAAGAAATGGGTAATCAGTGTAACCAATAACCGGGTGACTAGAGTAGAATTTCTGACGATTGTACTTGTTGAGAGGCGCATCTAACCCAAATCTCTTTGGCAAATCTGGATTAGCCAAGAACAAACGACCATATGCAACAAGATCTGTCCTATTTTCAGCCACAGCATTGATGCCATCTTCTCTGCCATAGCCTCCTGCAGCAATGAAAGTGCCCTTAAAGGCCTTTCTCATTGGCACAAGGCTGTGAGTGCACTCAACAACTTCAAGAGCATTCTTCATTCTTGGCTCCACCATGTGGCAATAGAGAATGTTGTATCTACTCAAGGCATTGGCCATGTATAGCCCCAATGCTTTGGGGTCTGAATCTCCACATTCTTCATGTTCAGTAAATGGGGACAGTCTAACTCCAACTCTTTCTGCCCCTATCTCCTTCACCACAGCCTCAACCACTTCCAAAGCGAATCGGCAACGATTCTCAAGGGATCCACCATATTCATCACACCGATCATTCACTTTGTCTTTCATGAATTGCTCAAGTAGGTAGCCATGAGCCCCGTGGATCTCAACCCCATCAAAACCTACACATTGATTTGTATGTCACATACTTGCATGTTATGCAAAATTTAAACATTTTAGCATATTGTTTTTCAGTTAAGTTACCAGCTTCTATAGCGTTCCTTGCAGCAAGTCTGAAGTCATTGACAATATGAGGAATTTCATCTATTCTTAGCCTCCTTGGTGGTGTGAATTGTGGTTCTTCTGCGCCATTGTTTCCCATTTGTTGTTTGAGTGGCTTGTCCGTAGAAGATATTGGTGCTTGCCCATTTGGCTGATAAACTGTTACAAATGAACATAAATTGAGCATGGAACATTGTGTTCAAATGGTATATAAAAAATAACAATATTGTAACTGGTTACCCCCGACAGTAGAGTACTCATTATCACCATGAACCTCCAATCATTTCCAGTTTCGTTTATTGAACTCTTAGACCAAGTAATTTGGTTCATTGCAAAGCATGCTAACAGCAATGATTATCCTAGCTAGCACTACTTTAAAAAGTGAACACATCATATTTGATAACTGCAACCTCAGTAATTCCTCTTTGGGTGAGTGTTTCAAAAATTGATTCTGATTATAATTGATTTTGAAGCAAATCAAAGGGTAGTGAAGAAAATAAAAGGGTAGCATCTCAAAGGAATAGGTTCAGTAAATCCCCCCGTTTACCATGCCTAAATGTAAATAAAACTGATATTAAACTTGGTAAGGAATAAGCATTCATGTCAGAAAATACCTGAACTTGAAACCCTTCCAACATGCCAAATCTGACAGAAGAATATACCACCTTTGGCATGAACACCATTCACAATAGGTTTCCATGCTTCAACTTGGTCTTTTGTCCATATGCCAGGTGTGTTCATCGACCTTAACAGTTAACATAGATAATAAAAAGTAAGAAAATCACATCAAGTAGTGTCTATAATTTTATTCATCAAACAAAGGTAAGTAAAAATTAAATTACCCTTGAGAAGTGTCAGAGACACCAGTAGCTTCACTTATCAAAAGTCCTCCGGGAGAAGTTCTTTGAGAGTAATACAAAATAGCATGAGGCTGGGGAAGGTTATTGTAAGACCTCAGTCTCGTCAGTGGTGCCAAAACAACTCTGAATTAACAAGCAAAAGCAAACCAATTTTTAAGTTAGAAATTAAACACATAAAACTTTTCAACTTAAAAACTCTCTTAGACCATGATGCTAGCTTGTGAGTTGTGAATGAATACCTATGGGACAGATTGAAGTTACCCATTTTGTAAGGAGTCAGAAGAGAAACGATGGGAGCATCATTTTGAGATGCCATTAATTTGATGATGCCAATTGCAAAGTACGTTGTTGATTGCCAAAATTGTTTAAAAGAAGAACCAATAGGTATTTATAAATCAAGAAACAAGAGGTGGTTGGTCAATTCTGTGCCTACTGTTTTACACTAGTAACCTTCAATGCAATATTTATTAACATTTATCTTATGAAATTAAAAAATTTGTTATAATAATAGAAAAAATTATAGATTACAAGTTATACCTGTAAAAGACACGAGTATACTGATTTATATATATATATAGAGAGAGAGAGAGAGAAGAAAAAGATATATGAGTGATTTAAAAAAAAAAAGTAATTCATATCGGTTTATAATTTCCTCGCACGTTGGTGGCTGCGGCCCATCAGCTTTGATTTTTTTTTTTTTTTTTTTTTTTATAATTGGAAGTTGATGTATTCTTGTCGAGTCCAAGGTGGAATATTTGTTCATTTGAATTCACCTACTCAATTTCACCAATCACCAATTATAATCTTACAACATAAAAATTAAAATATGCACGTCAGGTTTTCATCCATCTGAATAATTTAAAATTTCTGTTCATATTTTAAATTTATCATTTAATAACACACGGTTCAGTTTTTAAGAATTAGATTGGCGCACGTGATGATTTTTTAATTAACTCATAATATTATTAAGATAAAATTTTAAAATATCACTACAAGAAAATTGCGAATTAGAGAGGGAAAAATCCCTCGCAAATCCCTCGCAAATCCCTCGCAAAACAGAATAGCGAGGGACTAGCGAGGGATTTGCGAGGGATCGTTCCCTCGCTAAATTCAAGTCGCTAATTAGCGACGGATGCATATCCCTTGCAATTCCCTCGCTAAATTCCTTCGTTTTTCCCTCGCAACTAGCTTCGCTAGTCCGTCGCAAATTTGTGCCGCTAATTCATCCCTATCGCCTCGCCAATGTAGAACCTAAATTCCCTCGCTAATCGCATTTAATATGTCCTTCGCTAATCCCTCGCTAATCCCTCGCAGATATTTCCTTCGCTAATTCCTCGCTAATCCTTCGCAAATGTGTCCTTCGCTAATCCTTCGCTAATCCCTCGCAAATATGTCCTTCGCTAATCCCTCGCTAATCCTTCGCAAATATGTCCTTCGCAAATTCGTCGCTAAACCCTCGCAAATAGGTCCTTCGCAAATCCCTCGCTAATCCCACGCAAATCCATCAAAGCATATGGATTGAGTTCCCTCACGAATACCACGCTAATCCCTCGCTAATATCTTGCGAAACCTTCCTAATTTATCGATATATATACATTATTCTCTCATGAATCCCTGTAGATATGCCACTTAATTCAACTACATAATTTTTTTTCAATTCAACATGATTTAAAATAAAAGTTACATGTAACAATATCTCTTACAAAACCAAATTGTTAAATGTCTTACAAAATCCAACTTGTGCATACTATCTTAAAGAAACCAAAACTAATTAATGTCTTACAAAAAGAAAAGTCAAATAATGAGTCATCCTAAATAGTAATCAACCTAAGCTAGTAAAATCATCATCTCGTCCTTGATCCTCCCTATGTTGGTTGGTTGATGGTGTTGATGGTTGAACTGCCTGAATTTGCCTCATCATCTCTGGTAATTGTGTTTGCAAAAAAGAGGCCAATGCATTATTTATAACTGTATTGACCCGTTCTTCTGTCATAGGCGTAAGATTTTTAGAGGAACCTGCAACCTCTGGATCGATGAAGCTTGGGTAGAGCTACTAGTTCCAAGATCCAAGCTATGTCCCATGCCATGCACTCTTTTCTTCTTGTTTTCACCTGCAACTTTTAACCAAAGATCAGAATCAATTATAGGATGAGATGAAGTGTTTCTCCATATTTTTGTGTCATTGATTCTTCATATGTTTCATACAAATAATAAATAAAAAAAATAAGTGAAATAACAAGAGGTTAAAAAAGTACATAATCAATCTTAAAATATAAAATAACATACAATAAATTTCTTTGCCCTAGTTGAGACAAATTCACCATCAATTTTTTGTGAACCTTTTATTTTGCAAATTCTATTTCCTTTAAATCTTTTTATATCAACTAATTTATGTTGATTCTAAATCAAAGAGTCTCAAGATTGTAAAGTTCAAATATGTTTCTTATATAAAATAAAGATGACATGCTAGTTTCAATTTGTGGTGACACTTTTTTTTTTTTTTTTTGTATCGGTAAAGATTTCAACATCTTTTTAATCTTGTTATGTAAAACACTTTGATTTATCATTTAATTGTTTTTTAAGATAATATCATGTTTTCTCCAATCTCCAAAAATTGCATCCAACAACTATACTTAATAGAAACATTTTTGTTTTCAAAATTGACAATTTAACAATCATTAATTTTCTTTTTATGCTTTTATACTGAGTTTCGATTTTGTAGTAGTGTCAGGAAATCTATAGTTAACATAACTACATGACAATTGATAACAGAGATTAAAACATGAAAGAATTACTCAAATAATAGTGGCACAAATATTTGAACAAATCAATTTATTGATCAAATAAAGTTATAATTTCATTATCTTCATAATAATTGTAATGGAAAAATGATAAATATATATGTATATATAATCAAAAAATTAATCATAATGGAACTTTGTTATGCAAGTGAGTTTATATTTACAAAGAAAAATTAAAAGTGGCAGTGAGTAAATTTCTAAATAAAAAGACCACTAGTTTAGCTCCTGGGCCCGTTTAAAGGGTTTCTTTAATGATAATGTTTAATTAGTCGACAATATGTTAGCTACTTATTATCCCTTGTTAGAATATAATTTACTGCAACAACCAACGTACCATTTTATCAACTAGCAATAGTAACAACAGAGTGAAAGACTGCATTAGAATATGGAAAATGGCACTTACTTTGGAAGCATCAAGAACCATCAGTACTATGTCTGAAGATTTAGCAACAGCAATAACCTGAGAGAATCAGAGAAAATTCAGAAAACAAAAGTCCTGCGCTGTTAATAATAAGGAAGCCATGCTTTCCAAAGCATTCAATGAAAAGAACCAAACATCACATTCTACTCGGGATAGAGAAATTTTAGTTTTACCTGCCTCCCACGTCCCTTGCCTTCAGAAGCACCTTCAATAATTCTAGGAAGATCAAGTAACTGAATCTTAGTATCAATTTAATGTATAATCCTAGGAATACAGGTCAGAGTTGTGAACTAAACTAAAATTAAAACTAAACTTTGCCAGCATTTGAAAATAACACAACGCAAAGTTGACATGAGATTCAAGATTTCTACCAAAACAATAATTACAGAATGCATTACAGAGAGAAATGTAGAAGATCGATTAATATGAGTCTGAATAGAAAACAACGTTATATAACACGAAACAACAAATAATTTATCCCCCTACATATCCTCAAAAAGCTAGAACATACCTTTCAGAAATTGAACAAAAGAAGAATTGTAGAAAAAAGGAACAATCGAGGAAAAGTGAAAACAACATGCTAGGTTATAGGCAGGAACGAATTGATGCAGGAAGTGTTAATTGATTGAAAAACAATCATGCAATGAATAGAAAGGCGTCCAAACAATATGAATCACAGGCACAGACCATAAAACCTAGATTGATTGAAGCGAGTAACGCAATAAGCATAGTAACAAAGAGATAACGAAAAAATGGAGAGAGATTACGATTTGAGCATTGTGCCAAGAGAGGCCTCTGTAAACGTTGACGGAGAAGGTGGCGGTGAGGTAAATGGTGGCGATTCCGAGTGTGGCGGTGAATGCCTTGAAAGCATAATCTCCAACCCTACCTGCTATTCCCATTCTCACCCAACTCCACTAGGTTTTCCGCACCCTCTATTCTATTTTTCTTCTACTTCTATACCCTCAAATATATACTTTTGTAAAAAAAATTGTAGTGCGATTCTTCTCAAACAGATCAATACCTTTGGTATTCTGCATTAGCAATGTTTTCAAATTAGAAATAAGGTATAATATTTATTAATAAAAAAATCTAAAATATTTTTTTAAAGCTTAAGATTATTTTAGTAGTTAAAAATATCCTTTTAAAAAAAGTGTTTCTTCAAAATAAACTATTTCAAATACCAACTAAATAAAATTAGTTTAATTGCTATGTACCAGCACCTAAGAAGATTCACACCAAAATGTCGATAAAAAAATTGATATATACGAGTTTTAAAATATTAGTTAATATAATTTTTTAAACATATTATATTATTAAACATAAATATTTTAAATTTTTTATTTGATAAATTTAAATAATTTTTATCTTTATAAATGAATTTAATTTAAACTATAATTGAAAATAACAATAAGCTAAATAGAAATAATATTGATAAAAATATACAAAAAGATATATTATTATAATTTTAATATCATATTATTTTAAATTACAAAATAATATTAAAAAAGATAAATATAAGAAAAAAAGTATACATAGTAATAAGTTGTTTTTTTAGTTTTAAAAATAATAAAATATTGGTATTTGAAAAAAAATTAAAATACATTAAAAATGAAGTGAAATATTTACTCTATGCAATTAGTTTTGTTTTAAATCTCATGTATTTTATTGAAAAGAAAACACACACACACACACACACACACACACACACACACATATATATATATATATATATATAGAGAGAGAGAGAGAGAGAGAGAGAGAGTTATGGAGAGAAGGTAAATTAAATTAAATTTATTAAAAAAGATAGAGTAAAAAAAAACATGTTGAGCAAAAACGTTTTTGAAAAAATCGTGATAAGTGTTTAGAAAAAAAAAACTTCCTTTATATATAATATGATAATTAACAAATATTTTGATAAAATTGATTAATATATATAATTTATGCTTACTTTAATTTTACAAATATTATATATGAAATATAAGTTAAATATTAATTTAGAGTTTTTTAATGTTGATCCTTCCAATTTTTTAAAATTATTTTTAATCCTTATAGGATTATCCTTTCTCAATTCCAATCTTTATAATATTTTTTTTCAAAGTTTAGTCAATATAAGTTTATATTTTTTTCTTTCTAATTTTTAGTTGTTAGTACGAAGTTACATGAACTAGAGTGAAAGAAAATTATAATATATATTTAAAGAACTAAAATTTGAAAAATACATATTTATAAGGATAAAAATTTAAAGAACTATAATTGAGAAAACATGACCTTACAGAGACTAAATTCATATATAAATCAAAATAAGCAAAAATATTTTAAATTATCATAATTAAGAAAACAAAACATATACGCACTAAATTCATATTGTAAACATATAAATTATATTTAAAATTTATGATGATATATATATATATATATATGTGTGTGTGTGTGTGTGTGTGTATTTTAAAAAATATATATGAGTGAAAATTCAGTTACTTCAAAAGTAACTCTTAAAAGAGTTATTTAATGAATATAATTACGTTATATATTGAATTTTTTATTCAATAAATTAAGTCTAAAAATTTGTATATTTTATCTTTTAATCAATAGTTTTATTTAATCAATAGTTTTATTTAATAGATAATGTTAGATAATATTTAATAATTTTTAAAATTAATATTAGATAATATTTAATAATTTTTAAAATATTTAAAAATATTCAATAATTAAAAAAAATGAAGAGATAACAAATAAGATAATATATATATATATATATATATATGTAAAATAAAAAGAAAAAAATATGAGGAATTTCAAATTCTTACTTTTTTGGGAGAATTTGAAATTCTACTATTTGAAGAAATTTTACAAATACTTGAATTTCAAATTCTACTAGCAACAAAATCTCTTATTTGCGAGGGATTAGCGAAAGACCTTTTCCCTCACTAATTTGCGACGGATTTGCGAGGCATTTGCGAGGGCTATACTTATAACTCATTAGCGAGGGATTTGCGACAAGAAAACTCCCTCGCTAGATGAAAACTTCGTTTTTATATTTTGGCTCATAATTTAGCGAGGGATTTGCGAGGGATTTGCGAGGGCCTAAGTTCCTCGCTAAATAAGCACTAGCTTTAGCGACGGATTTGCGAGGAGATGAAGGTTGGTCGCAAAATAATCCTATTTAGCGAGGGAATTTAGCGAGGGATATAAATCCAAGCTATTGCCTCGCTAATTAGCGAGGGATTAGAGAGGAACTGTATTCCTCGCCAGTCCCTCGCTAATTAGCGAGGAAATAGCTTGGATTTATATCCCTCGCTAAATTTCCTCGCTAATCCGCGAAATTCTTGTAGTGTATGTATAATATTTACTTAATATATAACTATATATAATATATCAATAATATTAAAATATTATGAGAGATAATTAAATTTTATATTTTTTATTATTTGAAAATATAATCACAACATATGCATATTTTATTGGCCGTCCACCACAACCCCCGTATAATAGTTTAATTAACTATCAAAGAAAAGAGAAAAGATACTTCTGATGAAGGAGATGAATTAAACTAAAGTCAAATGTTAAGTTATATGTTATTTTGAAAATATGAAATAAAAGAACAATAAAAATGAAATTTTATTGAAAAAATATATATAAAAAATAAGCAGAAAAAAAATTCAAATTTATCTCTATCAAGAAAAATAATACATAGGGAAGAACATAAAAATTTGGTGATAGAAATGTATAAAAGAAAATGGGAAAAAAAAAAAAACAAATGAACAAAAAAATTCTTAGCATATATATACCCAAAAACTAAAGGGAAAATATTGAATTTAGGAATAAAATAGGTTTTCTTTTGAAGATTTTAGGTAAGGAGAAAATATAGGAAGAGAATAATACCCATAAATATTATCCTAACCATGCATGTCTCTTGAAAGACACCATTAAGTATCATTTCCATTAATTCACTATCAATAGAGATAAAGATTCATATATTTTAGAAAGATTTAAATTTCACATGAAAGATTAGTGAAATATGAGAAAAAATGGTGACAATAAAAAAGAAGAAATTTGATGATGAAAGAAAATAAATGAAGAAATACAGATTTAATTTTTGAATTGATTTTGTGAATCTATGTGCGTATTAGATAAAATATGAGGTCTTATGTATTTATGTGCATTTCATAGAGTTGTTTGTGTTTTACCAAAGGTTGTTAATTAAGAGACAACAAATTAATTATTAATTTCTCATCAATGATTGTAAGAGGATATCAATAAAGCCAATTCTTTTAAATTTAGTAATAAATATATGACTGGTTGAAAAACAAATGTGGGAAAGAAATTGTTTGATTATATTGTAAAACTTATTTAAAAAATATATAAATATTACAAAAAAATAATTTCAAACCAATAAATACAATAAACTAATAAAATATATAATTATTTGACAAGCATTTATTATATTAATATAGTATACAGTGAATAAATATAATATATATGTTGTACTATCCGTACCGCTATGCCGAGCTCGAGCTCGGCATCACAGCGCGGAGTGACCTCGGACACGCGCTAGGTGACATCGGCTCGCTATCCAAATAGATCATAACTGATCTCAGGAGATCTCGGTCTAGACGAGATCCGCTATCCAATCATATCATATCTTATCTAAGGCCCAAGGCCCAAGGCCCAATGCAACCCTAACTCACACTAAGGTACGTGCATTACTTATACGAGACTCATACTCATACAAACCCTAACTTTAGCATCAGAGTCTCTTTTGCAAGTACCACCCCCATCTTGGAGCATCAAGCGTACCAGCGAAGAAGGCTCACCAATCTTACTCGGAGGATCATCTCTACAGCAGATTTTCGGCTAGAACATTTGGCACCCACCGTGGGGCCGATCAAGACAGCTCTTATCGGCCACGCTTATGGTATTCACCCGAAGTCATAGTAGACGCGCAACAGACGACGCAGATCGTAGGACAAGTATGGACAACGAAGCGGCATTGAGAAGGCTGATCGAACAGGTCGAGCAGATGCGGCAACAACACGACGTCGATCTGCAAAACATGCGTGCCAAGCACGAAACTGACCTAGCCGCAATGCGGACCGCCAATGAAGCTGATCTAGCGGCGCTACGCGCTGAAAACGAGCGGATTCGCGCCCAGCTCCCTCGACGCCCCTCTGATCATTCTCCTAAGGCGAGCAACTTCCACGAGGAAGAAGGGCATTCGGTCTCTCAGCCCCGAACTGCGACTAGGGCACCGACTCCACGACTTGCCACGCATCAGTCTCATGCACCGACGAACAAGTCAGCCCATGAACTCAGCAAGGCCCCTACTCATGTCACGGGGGATGAAGCTACCTTCCGCCGTCACCCTTTCGTGGATGGCATCATGGAGACGCCGCTCCCTCACGGATGGAAACCTCTCCACCTCGACCGTTACGATGGCACGACGGACCCGGATGAGCACATCGACCTGTATACAACACAAGTAAACCTCTACACCAATAACGATGCTATTCTGTGTAGGGTTTTTCCAACCTCGCTCAAAGGGGCCGCGCTCAACTGGTACACCCAGCTACCTGCCGAGTCAATTGACAGCTTTGGCACCCTGGTCAGACAGTTCACAGCACAGTATGCGACGAGCCGACCTCATCACATAACATCAGCTTCCCTGGCCAGTCTCAAACAGAATGACGACGAGCCACTCCGGACGTTCATGGAACGATTCGCCGCCATCTCGGTAAAGATCCGAAATCTGAATCCCGAGGTCGCACTGCACTCCATGCTCATGGCGTTGAAGCCAGGACCTTTCGTCGATAGCCTTTGCCGACGACCTCCTCCTGACATGGACGAGCTCCGAGCTCGCGCTACTGGGTACATCCAGATGGAGGAGCATGCCGAGTTCCGCAAGAAAATTCGCGACAAACCACAAGGAAAGTAAGACCAAGGTCAGGCCACGAACATTTAAAGTTGGCGACCTTGTTTGGCGATTACGGGGAGAAGCAAGAACAGACCCCTCCAAAGGAAAATTTGGAACTTGGAATTCCACCCACCTCAAATTTTATTTCTCTTAACTTGTAAATTCAAGTGATGTACTATTTTTCCTCCTCATCCTTTTTTCCCACTAAAGAAAAGGGTTTTTGGCCAAGGAAGGTTTTAACGAGGCACACCTCAAAAATAAATCAACAAAGCAACTCCATACATTTTTGGTATTGGCACATTAACCATGACAACTTACCAAGGTCGAGTTCGAACCTTGATATCCCAAGGTCGAGTCCGAACCTTGAGATCACATTTTCTTAACCAAGGTCGAGTTTGAACCTTGATATGCCAAGGTCGAGTCCGAACCTTGAGATCACATTTTCTTAACCAAGGTCGAGTTCGAACCTTGATATGCCAAGGTCGAGTCCGAATCTTGAGATCACATTTTCTTAACCAAGGTCGAGTTCGAACCTTAATATGTCAAGGTCGAGTCCGAACCTTGAGATCACATTTTCTTAACCAAGGTCGAGTTCGAACCTTGATATGCCAAGGTCGAGTCCGAACCTTGAGATCACATTTTCTTAACCAAGGTCAAGTTCGAACCTTGATATGCCAAGGTCGAGTCCAAACCTTGAGATCACATTTTCTTAACCAAGGTCGAGTTTGAACCTTGATATGCCAAGGTCGAGTCCAAACCTTGAGATCACATTTTCTTAACCAAGGTCGAGGTTGAACCTTGATATGCCAAGGTCGAGTCCGAACCTTGAGATCACATCTACTTAACAAGGTCGAATTTGAACCTTCAAACAACAAATTTGGGAACTCCTCAGAAGCCCTTTTGCTCTTACATCACTCGGTGCTTGGGGGGCAAGTGTACTGGCCAGCCGAGTTGCCGACTTGTCCCTCACTAATCTGTTGACTCGGTCAAAGGTTTACCAGCCTAACCAAGCAGTAAGCTCATTATTGCCGGGCTCCTCAGCCCGACCATGAAACATGGACATCGGAACACCACATCGGCCCAAAGAGGCCACGTCATCAAACAAATAAAAATACAATCTTGTCACTGCGCCGCCCACGCGTTATAGGAACGAGGTGACGGTTATGACATATGGCGTCATGACAAATAGGCGTACGCGAAAAGTCACGACCCCTTGTCGAGCTCGGTCTTAACTCCTCGACCTACGGTCTTCAGAGCTCGGGGGGCTAGTGTACTATCCGTACTGCTATGTCGAGCTCGAGCTCGGCATCACAGCGCGGAGTGACCTCGGACACGCGCTAGGCAACATCTGCTCGCTATCCAAATAGATCATAACTAATCTCAGGAGATCTCGGTCTAGACGAGATCCGCTATCCAATCATATCATATCTTATCTAAGGCCCAAGGCCCAACGCAACCCTGACTCACACTAAGGTACGTGCATTACTTATACGAGACTCATACTCATACAAACCATAACTTTAGCATTGGAGTCTCTTTTGCAGGTACCACCCCCATCTTGGAGCATCAAGCGTACCAGCGAGGAAGGTTCACCAATCTTACTCGGAGGATCATCTCTACAGCAGATTTCCGGCCAGAACATATGTTAAATAAAAAAAATATTTATATACTTGAAATTTTTTATCTAAATTTATTTTTAAATTACGAAAAATTACTAATTAATATTTTATTATGTCTTTAAGATTTTCTATATTAATATTAAGATACCATTTTTTTTATATTGATTAATGCTCGTTGTAACACTATTTAAAATTAATATAAAAATTTTCCTGTCAAACAATAATATAATTTTAAATTATTTTCGAGGGATATTTACATAACAAATATTTTTACATGAATATTAGTTAAACTGTCTTATCCGTGAAATTTTGTTTACGTGTATTTTGTGAAATAAATAATAGTGTAATATTTTGTTTATATTTATTTAAAATTTTCCATAACTAATGTTGTATTATGTGGTTGTGATTTTAGTTTCTTATAATTATTTTTTGAAAATAATACTTAAGAAATTGTTTGTTTGGTGGGAAATAATACTTGAGAAGTTTTTCCATTTAAATTTCGTTTCTATTTATTTTAAAATTATCCATAATTAATAATTAATATACTTAATATTTTTTTATTATGTTATGCCGGTTTCAGTTCCTAAATGTTTTTTTTGTGTGTGTAATTTCAATTTTTTTTGTGTTTGCATATATAAAGATTAGGTTGTTAGATTGAAATCGTACTTACAATTAATATCATTTGAGAAGAATGTTTTCATGAATATTATTTTTTTTAAAAATAATAAAAAAATAAAGTCCTTTGTAACGTGAAAAATAAAGGTTTTGACATGTAAATGATAAGAATTTAGAATTCTGTTTTTAAATTAAAAATAAATGAGAATGGCACCGGATAAAATTTTAAAATTGACTATTAGAAGATAATGTAAAAGACATGATAGCTAAAAAATTGTTCATTAATTATTGATCACTATATATTTTTAATAAAACATGCTCACACATTCAGGAATTTATTAAAGTTTGATTTTTAACATTTACTTAACATTAAAAATTCAGCTTGGAATAACGTGATAAATTGATCGTACAACAACAAGCACGATGTGAGTAAAATCGATTGTAAATCGACTTTCATACAAAGACATTGAAGGTAGCAAATGACAATAAGATTCTAATGGTTTCAATACGTTCAGCAAGAGGAGAAATTTTAATGAAGTTGATACTTGTAGACCCCTAAAATTGTCCGGGTCGGAAATAAAGCTTGAAGACTCTCGAAGACTGAAGGAAGATCAGCCAGAAGGACTCCTGGAAGGCCCTAGGAGGGTTCTCTGTAGGTCTAGAGGTCTTAGAATAGCTCAAAATAAGGAAGTGGAGGGAATGAAGCCCAATACGGCCGTACTAAACTTAATACGGCCGTATTGAAGCTTCAACACGGCCGCAGTGAACTCAATACGGCGTATTGAAGTTTCTGAAACTTCAATACGGCCGTATTGAAATCAATACGGCCGTATTGAAGCTTCAATACAGCCGCAGTGAACTCAATACGGGCGCATTGAAATTTCTGAATTTCAATACGGCCGTATTGAACTTCAATACGACCGTATTGAAGTTCAAAAATTTCAATACGGCCGTATTGATTCTGTAGCCCGTATTGCGCCTATTCCCTATAAATATGACGTCAATTGGACGTCATTCCACACTTTGGAACATAGTTTCAACCCTCTCCTTGAGTATTCTGGGGTTTTTGAGCAGTGTTCTGCCCTAGAAATCACTCGGAGAGTTGATCCGACGAAGTTCTTGAGCCCCGAGCCATTTTGCTTGAGGATCGAACCTAGTCGAAGGGAAATCCTCCGGATTTCCATAGTCAAAATTTTATAGGAGGGAGCGAGCGGGCTTGTAGAGCGAGGGAACGCCAAAAAGCTTCCCAGTTTTACGAAATATATAAAAGCACGCTTCAAAGGTTTCTTCTTAAATCCTTCCTTTTACTGCTTTCTGTGTGCATATTTAAACCGTCATCATGTAGATAGTTAATTTATAATTGCTTAGAATAAATAGGGGTAATTTAGTAATTTTACACTGTTATTTTTGAAATAATCTGTCATAGGGAACCCGAAAGGGGCGCTGTGGGGTGCTAACACCTTCCCCACGCGTAACCGACTCCCTTACCCAACTCTGGTTGTAATGGCCAAAGTTGATTTATAAAATCAATTGCCTTATCCCTTTTTCCAATGTTTTGAGTAAAACATTGGTGGCGACTCCACGAACCCCTCCTTTTGCGAAAACCACTAATCCATGGAGGGTCCCGCTTGGGATTAATATGGATTGGTGAGACATTTAATAAATAAATTGGATAAGATCGACAAGGTCTCAGTTTGAGAACAAGTCGTTCTAATAATCCAATACATTTTCAAAACTAAAATAAAAGCGAGCTCGACCGTCTTCGCGACCGCCGAGGCCCGTTTGGGCCGGTGGCGACAGATGGCGACTCCACTGGGGAAGCCTCGAGAGTCAGTCCCATTTAGTGACAGATTATTTTTAACAAATAATAGTTAAAATTACTTCATTACCCCTCACTTGTATGATAACATGTTTATCTATGTGGCTTTTAAATAACTGTTGTATGTTTAAATTCCGCAATTGTTTGAAATACAAACTGCACACAAACCTTTGCACACAACAGTTCCCTCTATACCCGGGGGCATGAGTGATTAACCATAGGGAGTGGATGTTAGTACGGCCGGTTGTCGAATGGGTCTATAGGTGCCCGTAGACCGTTGTCGGAAAACATCACTCAAGGTGATAACCATGAACTTGAGTCCGACGGTGCGTTGGAGCTTTCCATCGACCTACGACGAGAGGAATTGGGTCCCTATAATGGGGGCACCTTGGGGGCCTTTGACCAAGTGAGAACAGTTAGATCCTCCTTGAATATGCACTTTTCTGCAGGAGACCCCTACCTCGTGATTCGCTCGTGACTGTTCGTGGATGAGTGAATTGTTTGTGTAAATGCTTATGTGCAATTGTTTGTGCATTAATAAATAACCTCGTGATAAGGTCTAAAGAATAATCCCCATGCATGAAAATGTCATGACATGAGAGGAAAGACCATGTGTGAAAATATAATAAAAGTAAGGAGCATAGGCATCATTATCAATAATACCTCATGCATCCTCATCATCATTTATAGGTTCACTAATACCCTCTCGATGTGAGTGAAAGAGACCCGTGACTATTGAGATTCTCCGTTGTGGAGAGATAATAGCCTAGGGAGGGTGATAAACTTTCATCTTAAAAAGGCAGCGCCTCAAAGATGAAAGATTATCAAGCTCACATCAAGAGTGTATTCATATCATAAATAAGCTAATTAGAATAAACATTCATTTTAGAAAGTGGCTGGTCACCTCTCTGTCCTCACACGCGCAAAGAAAATCAAGAAAATGGAAGCGCTAGAGGAACAAAACAAGAAGCTCACGACCGAGCTTTCACAGCTCAAAGAGCAGATGGCGCAAATGTTGGAACTCATGCGTCACCATAACATTCATGGATCTCATCACAGTGACCATGGGTCCCATCATGAGGGAGAGGAGGAAGAGCATGAAGAAGATCCTCCACATGCCATACCTATTGGGGCTGGAATCATGATTAAAGAGCCCGAAGTTTCAAAAGAACAATTCCACGCCCTAGAGGATCGGCTAAGGGCTATGGAGGGGCATGATTTTGACATCAAAGATGCCGCCGACATGTGCTTAGTGAGGGATATTCAATTCCCTCCCAAATTTAAAGTGCCAGATTTCCCGAGATACGTGGGATCGACTTGCCCCAAGAGTCATCTCACCATGTACTGCCGAAAGATGGCTGCATATGCCACAAACGAAAAGCTCTTGATCCACTGCTTCCAAGAGAGCTTGGCTGATACCGCGCTCAACTGGTATATGCAGCTAGATGGAAATCAAGTATGTACATGGAGGCAGTTGGCCGACGCCTTTCTCAAGCGCTACAAATACAACATCGACCTAACACCCGATAGGTCAGATCTTCAAGCCTTGAGTAAAAAGAATGATGAATCCTTCAAGGCGTACGCCCAACGTTGGAGGGAGTTGGCGGCACAGATAGAGCCCCCGCTGTCGGATAAGGAGACGGTGTCCTGGTTCATAAATTCGTTGACCGGTCCCTATTATGACAAAATGATAGGGAACACGACAACACTCTTCTCGGACATCATCACCATTGGGGAAAGGGTGGAACAAGGATTGAAAAGTGGGAAGCTAGCTAAGCCTTCCCAATCATTCGAGGCTAAGAAGACCTTCAGGAAGAAGAATGAGGGAGGAGTCAATGCTATAACCATATCCTCGGCTACTTCCACTTCGAAGTCGGGAAAATCGCAATTCACCCCTGTGAAGAAGTTTGATAAACTTCCGACCACTTATAGCGATCTCCTGCCGAAGCTAGTAGAAGCCAAACTTCTAGCTTATGTTCCACCAAGGAAGATCGACCCACCTTACCCCGATTGGTACAAGCCACAAGACAAATGTTTATACCATTCGGGGGCACCAGGGCATTCAACAGAGAAATGCCTAGCTCTCAAATATAAGGTCCAAGACCTTATCGATGCTGGGTGGGTCACTTTCGATTCGACAGCACCCGACGTGAGCAAGAATCCTCTACCAACGCAGGAGTAGAGAATGGCAAGCCACAATAGGGCCCCTCCATATTTTTCTTTTATTTTAGGGACTCGTGATCAGTACCCGAGATCATGAGAACCTTTTCATGTGAATAAGGGTCTTTGTACAAAATTCAATACATATCAATAAAGAGGCATATTTCACACATTATTTTGTTCTTTTCTCTCTCTCTCATTAACATTAATAAATTCTAAACCTAAACAAGAACCAATAAAATAATTATGTCTGTAATTGTTCGCTCGGACCGGGATCCAAAATTTGAGGATGAATGGGTTGAGCTGGACAGTGATGACGAGGCCATCTTTACGGATCTGAAAAGACTGCTAGATTAAGAAGCTCGTCTACTCCAATCATGTTAAGAGAAATTGGAGACTGTGAATTTGGGGGCAGGGCCGAAAGATAAAAGAGGTCAATATTGGTACCCATATCAGTGATGAAATAAGGACACATGTTTCCACTATGATTATAATAAAATCATTCTTTCTCATTGCTTCTTTTCTTGCTTATAATAAAATTCTAAACCACATTTTTTAACCCTGTTTGAATAAACATGAATGAGGTTAAAATCATCTTAATAATAATAAACCCACATCATTTTTATGTGGAAGTGTGTGTGACAACTTGGAGCACCTTCCCTTGGCCTCAATAAGTGCCATCATGGATAAAGAAATCCTAAAGATAATAAGCTCGGCAGGAAACCCAAAAAGGGGACTGCGTAAAAATAAGAGCAAAAGACCCGCTAGGAATCCCACAAAAGGGTGACCTAGGCAAAAGTTAGGGTTACAAAATAATGAACAAAAACAAAAGCCCGCTAAAACTCCACAAATGGGTGTTTTAGGCAAAAGTTAGGGCAAAAGAAAAACAAAATAAATCCATGATGGTACCATCAATTGAACAAGGGGCTCAAGAAAAGCTATCCAAGTTGTCAAAGCACAATCATTAATAACAAAGATGTGCTTAACTTCATAAAGTGTTTAATCGAACAAGCCTAAACACATAAGCCTACCTCGGCTAACCATTCTTACAAAAACCATTTTTGAAAAGTAAATCCCCTCTAAAACACAAACTTCAGAATAAAAAATATCTTTCCCTTCTTTTCTCTCTTGTCCCAAAAGATTTTAGAATAATCTAGTGGAAGCATGGAGAAATAAATCATCACTGATCTGAACAACAAAATGGTGGAAGAACTGTGCCAAGAATTCAAGATCCAACACCACAATTCTTCCCCATATCGGCCAAAGATTAATGGGGCAGTCGAGGCAACCAATAAGAACATCAAAAAATAGTGCAAAAGATGGTTGTCTCATTTAAAGACTGACACGAGATGTTACCCTTCGCTCCTCATGGCTATAGGACTTCAGTACGTCCATTTACAGGAACTACTCCATTCTCACTCGTTTATGGGGTGGAGGCAGTTCTACCCATCGAAGTCGAGATACTCTATCTAAGGGTAATCATGGAAACAAAACTTTCCGAGACAGAATGGGTTCAAAGCCAATATGACCAGTTGAACCCTATCAAAAAGAAACGGCTGAACGCCATATGCCATGGTCAAGCCTATCAGAGGAAGATCAAAAAGGCTTTTGACAAGAAAGTCCACCCTCGAGTCTACCATGAGGGAGAGTTGGTAATGAAGAAATTACTACCAACTCAAAAAGGGCAAAATCGGAAAGTGTGCCCCAAATCACGGAGGACCATACGTGGTAAAACGAGCCTTCTCAGGAGAAGCATTGATTCTCACAAACATGGACGGAGAAGAACTTCGATACCCAGTCAACATTGACGTGGTAAAGAAGTACTATGCTTGAAGACGTTGCTTGCATAGGCCTGCTAGGATGAAAACCCAAAAAAGGCGTCCTAGGCAAAAGTTAGGGCAAAATAAAAAGCCCGCCAGTACAAGGGTACTAGGCAAAACAACGGCAAAATTATCCCCACTAGGATACGTCCTAGGCAAAAGTTAGGGGCAAAAGAATAAGATGTAAAAGCAAAGCAAGCAACGATCGCTTGAATCGAAAACCGAAAGGCGGTTCAAGTGATTATCTTCTAGAAGCAAGCGTCTTGCAGCATCTACACTCCTGGCTCAGGCCGAAGCAATTAGGGGAACGTAAAGAGCAACAATTACAGATATAATTGTTAAGCCCAATGTATATAGCCTACCCTGGCCAGCCATTCTTCAGAAATTTCCTTCTGTATATCTTTCTGTAAAAACACTTGTGAATATTAATAAAACATCTATTCATTTCTTTTCTCTCTTGACCATGTGATTATGCCTCTAAATTGGTATTTCAAAAAAAAAAAAAAAATTGTATGAAATTCCATTAATAATCGGTCAATAAAAGAAAATTGGAGGGGTTCCTGTAAAATCCATAATCTCCTGCATAAAGGCTCACAAAAATACTCCCTCGCGTCAATGACAGAAAGTCCTCCAAGAAGAAGAGGATAGGGAGAGCCACTCACTTTTCTAAATAAATGAACAAAAATAAAAAAATTGTATTGCATTTGTGCATCACACACACATTAGTTGCACATTCAAAGACCTTATCATGAGGCAACCGCATAAAATAGAAAAATAGAAAATTGCTTGTGTATGACAGCAGCAAGCAAAATGCAAAGATTCAGAAAATCAACAGCATCATACAGAATAACTGAGCCTGGAGAGGCTTGCCGAAAGAATACTCTCAGAATAACTGAGCCTGGAGAGGCTTGCCGAAACAATACTCTCTCAAAATAACTGAGCCTGGAGAGGCTCGCCGAAATAATACTCTCTCAGAATAATTGAGCCTGGAGAGGCTTGTCGAAATAATACTCGTACAGAATAATTGAGCCTGGAGAGGCTTGCCGAAACAATACTCCCACAGAATAATTGAGCCTGGAGAGGCTTGCCGAAATAATACTCGTACAGAATAATTGAGCCTGGAGAGGCTTGCCGAAACAATACTCCCACAGAATAATTGAGCCTGGAGAGGCTTGCCGAAATAATACTCGTACAGAATAATTGAGCCTGGAGAGGCTTGCCGAAACAATACTCCCACAGAATAATTGAGCCTGGAGAGGCTTGTCGAAATAATACTCCTTCAGAATAATTGAGCCTGGAGAGGCTTGCCGAAATAATACTCCTACAAAATAACTGAGCCTGGAGAGGCTTGCCGAAATAATACTCTCTCATAATAACTGAATTTAATTTCTTTAGCACTTTTAATTTCTGTACAGCAAAAGCCAAAAACATAAAAAAGGCAAAATACAGAAAAAGCCAAATCAGAAGAAAAGGCAAAATACAGAAAAAGCCGAAAATGAAAAAAGGCAAGGATATAGAAAATCCAACAAACAGTTTGTACAGAATAACTAAGCCTGGAGAGGCTTACCAAAATAATACTCCACATCCTCCACAGTATGCAGAATAATTGAGCCTGGAGAGGCTCGCAGAAATAATACTCCCCAGAGAAACCTCAACTCAAGCTCACGGAACGAATCCCCAGCGAGAGCTATCAAAGCAAGATCGACGACATTCCCAATGGAAGCACGATCACCCAAGCAGTATATCTAGTCAAAGGACTTAAAACTTCCTCAGTGGAAGATAGCTCTCTGACTCAAGCGCTGAGTGAGGCTAAGCCTGCAGAGGCTTCCTAAATAATACTCTGGGATACATAAGATCCCACATTCCCCAGTCGCCAACTCAGAGGCATCCCTGCAAAAGGAGAAAAATCAAAAAAACATCAATAACCATTCCCCAAGCGGAATTTGGCACTCAGCCGAGCACTGAACTTCAAATCCCCAGTCGCCTACTCAAGAGGCACCCCTTCAAAAAGAGAAAAAAATCAAAAAGATCAATAACCATTCCCCAAGAGGAATTCGGCATTCAGCCAATCATCAAACATCAAGATAATTCGCCTATTCAGAGGCACTCTTTCAAAAAAGAGAAAAAATCGAAAAGATCAATAATCACTCCCCAAGCGGAATCCAGCTCTCAGCCTATCATTGAACATCAAGATGATCTGCCTAACAGAAGAGGCCAATCACAACCAATGACAAAATCCCCTGGCAGATAACAGCCTACACAGAGGCAACAAAATCCAAAAATTAAAAAGAGTTACCCGAATAAGGATAACTGGGATACTCCACCAACGTCCAAAGGACGTCAGCCAATCATAAGGCACTGCTCATCAAGAGCATCTTCGTGTCTACACCCCAAGGAAACAGAAATTCCTCAATGGGCGCCAACTACTCAATGGAAAGTTGGGACACAAGAACCTATGAGTAACTGCACATCCCCTAGACGGATCCCTGCGTTATCCAGCCCTCAACGGCACAAAAATCAAAAAACAACTGTCGAAGCAGCATCGTGGACTGTGGAGACAAAAATCATCACAAATTCCTGGAAAGGAGATATTCACGCTACCCCGTCATCACAAATACGGAGGTATGCAGCTTCCGGCTCGAGCAATGAGCGAAGCTATCTCTGGAAAGGAGGTACTCACTGCTCACCGTCGTCACAAGGGTACTTAGCTTCCGGCTCGAACAAAGAGTGAAGCTAAGCCTGGAGAGGCGGTACTCACAGCTTCCAGCTTGGGCAGCAAGCAAAGCAAAGCCTGGAGAGGCGAAACTCACACTGCTCACCATCGTCACAAAGGTGCTTAGTTTCCGGCTCGAACAAAGAGCGAGACTAAGCCTGGAGAGGCGAAACTCACACTGCTCACCATCGTCACAAAGGTGCTTAGTTTCCGGCTCGAACAAAGAGCGAGACTAAGCCTGGAGAGGCGAAACTCACACTGCTACCGTTGTCACAAGGGTACTTAGCTTCCGGCTCGAACAAAGAGTGAAGCTAAGCCTGGAGAGGCGGTACTCACAGCTTCCAGCTTGGGCAGCAAGCAAAGCAAAACCTGGAGAGGCTACTCGACAATTTTCCACCGGAAGACGCTACAAGTCAGAAGGTCGGCGCATCACCCGGACAATTGGGTCAACTCCTTTACTTGTCAGCCGGTACACCAAAAGGCCGTCCGACTAAGTAAAGGGGGGGGGCAGCTGTAGACCCCTAAAATTGTCCGGGTCGGAAATAAAACTCGAAGACCCTCAAAGATCGAAGGAAAGTCAGCCAGAAGGACTCCTAGAAGACCATAGGATGGCTATCTGTAGGTTTAGAGGTCTTAGAGTAGTTTAAAATAAGGAAGTGGAGGGAATGAAGCCCAATACGGCCGTACTACACTTAATACGGCCGTATTGAAGCTTCAACACGGCCCTAGTGAACTCAATACGGCGTATTGAAGTTTCTGAAACTTCAATACGGCCGTACTGAAATCAATACGGCCGTATTGAAGCTTCAATACAGCCGCAGTGAACTCAATACGGGCGCATTGAAATTTCTGAATTTCAATACGGCCGTATTGAACTTCAATACGACCGTATTGAAGTTCAAAAATTTCAATACGGCCGTATTGATTCTGTAGCCCGTATTGCGCCTATTCCCTATAAATATGACGTCAATTGGACGTCATTCCACACTTTCACACATAGTTTCAACCCTCTCCTTGAGTATTCTGGGGTTTTTGAGCAGTGTTCTGCCCTAGAAATCACTCGGAGAGTTGATCCGACGAAGTTCTTGAGCCCCGAGCCATTTTGCTTGAGGATCGAACCTAGTCGAAGGGAAATCCTCCGGATTTCCATAGTCAAAATTTTATAGGAGGGAGCGAGCGGGCTTGTAGAGCGAGGGAACGCCAAAAAGCTTCCCAGTTTTACGAAATATATAGAAAGCACGCTTCAAGAGGTTTCTTCTTAAAGTCCTTCCTTTTACTGCTTTCTGTGTACATATTTAAACTGTCATCATGTAGATAGTTAATTTATAATTGCTTAGAATAAATAGGGGTAATCTAGTAATTTTACACTGTTATTTTAGAAATGATCTGTCATAGGGAACCCGAAAGGGGCGCTGTGGGGTGCTAACACCTTCCCCACGCGTAACCGACTCCCTTACCCAACTCTGGTTGTAATGGCCAAAGTTGATTTATAAAATCAATTGCCTTATCCCTTTTTCCAATGTTTTGAGTAAAACATTGGTGGCGACTCCACGAACCCTCCTTTTACGAAAACCACTAATCCATGGAGGGTCCCGCTTGGGATTAATATGGATTGGTGAGACTTTTAATAAATAAATTGGATAAGATCGACAAGGTCTCAGTTTGAGAACAAGTCGTTCTAATAATCCAATACATTGTCAAAACTAAAATAAAAGCGAGCTCGACCGTCTTCGCGACCGCCGAGGCCCGTTTGGGCCGGTGGCGACAATACTTTCCTATTGTGAGTAACCCTTAGCTACAAGTCTAGCCTTATTTCTCACAACTTTATTTGATTTGTCTAGCTTGTTCTTGAAAATCCACTTGATTCCAATCACATACTTGTCTTGTGGAAAAGGAACAATTTTCCAAATGACGTACTTATGAAAGTGATCTTGCTCCTCTCGCATGGCCTTGATCCATCCTTCATCCTAGAAAACTTCATCAACTATCTTTGGTTCAATCTTAGAGATGAGTGCAGTGTTAGCTTGCTCCTTAAAACTAACTAAGGTTGTCTTTAGTGTTTAGAATGAAACACTGACATCCAAAATGATGAAAATATGATATGTTGAGTTTACATTTATCCATAATTCAAAGAGAATCTTGCTAAGGATAGGTCTAATGTATGTTTTATTTGGTAAGTAGCAAGCCATATTCACTACTTCTACCCAAAAGTTCTTAGAGGTGAATTATTACTCAACATGGTTCTAGTCATTTCTTGTAATGACCTATTCATTCTCTCAACTGCACCATTTTGATGTGGTGTACTTGGCATAGAGAAGTTGTAGAGAATTTTGTTCTCATCACAAAACCTTTGAAAAGTTTCATTTCCAAATTCACCATTATGATCACTTCAGTTAAACACAATAGATATGTCTTTCTTATTTTGAACTGATTTACAAAATATAAAATTCTTTGAAAGAATCATCCTTGTGGGTTAAGAATATAACCAATGCCTATTTAGTTTAATTGTCCACTATAACTAACCAATACCTTTTACCACTAAAAAATGCAATTCTAGTTAAACAAAACAAGTCAATATGAAAGAGCTCTAAAGAACTAGAGATGAAAACAATATTTTTAGATTCAAAAGAAGTTTTAACTTTTTTCAACTTTTGGCATGCTTCATAGAGCTCACTAGAGTGCCAAGCAAGATTTGGAAGTCCTTTAATTTTACGAGGTTATGCTTTTTCAGCTTTGACATTAATCTCAAGCTTGGATTTCCAAGTTTCTTGTGTCACATCCAATGGTTTTTAATGGACACAAGACATCTTATATTTTGATTTGTCAGTTCATCTAGCTTAATCTTATAAAGATTATTTTATCTACTAGTAGTGAAGAGTTGAGTCTCATCATTGTTTCTAACTATACACATATCCTTGTTTTTAGAGCACATTAAATCCACTATCACATAATTGACTGATGTTAAGTAAATTATGTTTAAGCCCATCAACTAAAAGTACATTATCAATAAATAGGGGAAATGATATATCTATCTTAACCACCCCTCTAATCTTGCATTTTTGAATACCTCTGAAAATGACCTAGCCACCACTTTTTAGCCTTAGGCTTTGGAACATAGACTTTTCTCCTCTCATGTGACATGAGCATCTACTATCCAGGTACCATGATTAGACTTTTTTCCTACTATTAAGAAGATTGACAACAAGAACTATTTTCTTTTTAGGTACCAAAATAGACTTGGGTCTTATGGTATTAGCTTTAGAGATATTAGGTGATATCTTCTAGTAGATGACTGTAGTTGGATATAATATGTCTAGTTTTTTCGTAGAAGTAGTAGACGAAGACTAACTTTTCATTAACATACTTTTTGCCTTTGTATCCATGACCAAACTTGTCATGGACATTCCTCTTATACCTCAAAATTTTATCCAAGTTTTCAGTACCTTAGGTGAACTTAGGTAAGTAGATAGTAAGAGAATTCACTTCCTTCATAAGTTTATCAATTTCTTTTGGAGATGTCATCTAAAATAACTTTTTTAGAAGAGTTTTCTAAATCTTTTCATTTTCCAAGTAAACTTTCAATTCTTTGTTTTCAAAATCTCATTTTCTTTGGATAAGTTTGAAAAATGTTTCTTCAAGTTTTTGTAAGCAAGAGATATTTTTGAGGAATCATCAAGTAGTTCATCATATGTGTCTTGAGGGAAAAGGAAGTCAGTATGGTTAACCTCCTAGTAATCTTATTATTCTCCTTTTTTCCTTTTTAGATGATGAGAGGTTATTATTCTCCTTTTTCCTTTTTAGATGATGAGAGGTTAAGATCCTCCTAATTGGCTAGAAGACCCTCGCCATCTTCTTCTTCTTCTTCTTTTTCTTAAAGTTCAAGCTCATGGAATTTGAGCAAGGTTATCAACTCTTCAGGTTATAACTTTTTCAAATCTTAAGAAAACTCGTAAGGTTGTTGACTTTTGTTCTCTATGAATTTTTTTCCCTGAATTATTAAATGCTTAACCCAAAGAGGCTAGCTCTAATGGCAATTGAAAGTAACAAATAAACACACAAGGGGATTTGAATGTGTATATGAAGTTTTAAAGTTTTTTTGCAGATAGAAAATATAAGTTCGCAAACAAGTTTTCATCCAAAAAATATGAAGGAAGAAGGATAGAAAAATAATGCTTTCACTAAATTTGAAACTTTTACGACGCAAGTATTCTTGTTGCCACTCCTGGCTTACTAACTATGGAGAAAAGAAAGACACTAGAATGAAGGTTGAATAATTTCAATCATAAATTGAACACTTTTCAAAATAGTGAAGTAGTGACAAGACTTTAAAAGTGTAGACAAAGAGTAAAGAAAAAAGAACACAAGATATTTTTATGCTAGTGTCTCAACCACCGAGACTACGTTCAATTCTTGATTAACCTTGTAACAACCTGGACACACCAAAATGATAGAAATCTATATATTTGTACAGGTGTGAGGCTGTGCAATTGAGGATGGTTTAAAAGAATTAATTTTTGCTACTTATAACAACAAGATGCATCTAATTTTTGGTAGCTCATCACAAAAAAACTGATGGAAACTTGCTTGGAGAATTCGGATTGATGTGAATCCTCTTCAAGTTCCTCCCTAGATCTGTGGCTCCTTGATTCTTCCTAGGCTTGGCTAAGGTCTCCAAGGGAGGAGGAGACCTTATAACCACCACGGTTTGGTGGAGAACACTCCCAAGAGGCGCCACTCCTTGATGAAGAGATAAGCCACTTCAATTCTCACCACACTCTTCTATGAAGGGATAAGAGAATTGGATGAATATCAAAGAGGTTTAGGGACTTTTAGAAGAGAGAAATCTGAACACTATTTCAGAAATGAAATATCAATACATCCAAAAGTGTTTTACAAAGAGGGAAAAACGAAAATATAGGAGTAGGAAGCTTGGAGAGTAAGCTAGTCTTAACCATGGTTCACTAGGAACCATGGTAAGGTCTAGCTAACCACCCATGGTCTAGAGGCTTGGAGAGCAAGCTCCTCACTTAGCCTGCTTGGTAAGCTAGCTAAGGAGAAGATTGTGCTTCAAGCTTCCAAGCTTGAGAAGAACCAAGCTATTTGGCCAAGTGTGAACACAAGTGTGAACACATCTAGGTGGGCGGCTCTTTGGACTTAATTTACTCCAACCGGTTTTGAAATTGATAAATTGGTTTAGTTAGGTTCATCCAATGTGAATGGAACCTAGCTAAATCAAATCTATGAAAAATTAGGAGTAAAATGAGTCCAATGTGTAAATTTTAGCCTAGGACCACCTTTTGGCTAAATTGCTAGTAACACTCTCTAGCTTGCTAATGGCACTCTCTAGCTTGCTATTGCCACTCCCAATCCTACTACTAGAAAACTAAGAAAAGAATGTATTTCTAGGTTAGGTTAAATGGAGTCAAAGTGCCCAAGTAACCTACCCTAGAAACAATATACAATAGCTACTAAAAAGGAAATAAAGTGCCTCACAAATACAAAGGCAAAAATACACCTATACAAGTATCTACTATATACAAGGTACAAGAAATCAAACTATACAATGTATTTACAATAGAGACTATGAGACTAACAAGAGGAATCATACGCAATACTCATGTTGAGCATAGGTCTAAGAAGCACCTCCTCTCTAGAAGCCTCCTCTAGCCTCCTAACCATGGACCTAGTTAAAGGCCCAATGGTCTTCAAGTGTGAGCATCCTTGGATCACCCTTCACCCTTCTTGGTCTTACCTCTTCCAAAGGGATCCTTGGGGATTAGATTTCCATCATACCCTCCCCCTTCAAAAGGATTTGTCCTCAAATCCAGTGGTCCTTCCACAAAGATAGCATCACCTACAATGAAAATAAGAAACAAAGCATTAGGGATGACATATTCATATAACATATGTGGAAAGTGCACCCTATGAGGAATTTCTTCTATAGTCCTAGCAAGGGTGCTTAGACTAGGAAGGATGGGTTCTCTAAGCATAAGAATAGGATCCTCACTATAGTGTATTCTAAGTATAGAACTAAATCCTAAAAATGTGATAGTGCTAAAACTATAATAAACTAATGAAGTAGTCCTATATACTAAGATATCTTGCCTAAAGTACCCTATGTAGTAACCTAGGCTTCTACAAGAAAACAAAGTGAATATAATAAGGAAACTACCTAGACAGCCCTTGATCATATTAAATGTTAGACACATCATGGAAGAGGGTGTAAAGAGTTTAGAAAAGTCATAGAATCTAATTTGGTCTTGAAGGGAAGTAGTAAAATTAAGTTCAAAGAAGTTTGTACTTCCCTTAAGATCAAAAATAGAAAACAAGACACCATGAGATGTATCTAATAAACAATATAAACCAAAGGTTTGATGCTTTATTAGAACTACTAAAGTAAGAGAAGTCCTAAATAGACAATGGCTGTCTACTTTGGGCACCACCAAAGTAGTAGCATAAGAAGTAGAACTAGGTGAAGTCCACTTCTTCTTCACAAAACTAAGAACTTGAGATCCTTTATTTTCAAAATTATTTAGGTTGTGGATCTTAAGCTCTAAGTCCGTGGCAGCAATAGAAAAAGAGCTAAAATCTAGGTGAAGAAGAAAAGTCTTTTTGCAATCATTTTGAATTAAAAAGTGACTTTCCTTTTGCACAATATTTTTGGAGGAGACATTATCCTCCTTACTCTTTTCTAAGAGTAGTGTCTTTTTAGTATTAAGAAGGTGAAGAGGTTGTTCAACTAGAAGACATTTCTTGATAGAATGTTTTTTTAAAAATTGACTTCTAGGAACAACTTCCTTGGAGGAGACACTACCCTCCAACTCTAGAACCTTCTTTTTCTTTTCCTCTTTTCTTTTTTTTGATTTCATAAATACTTGATCCTCCAACACTTGTGAAGGTGAAAGAGGAGTCAAGGTATGTTTCTTTTCTAGGTGGACTAGGCGAATTTTGTTTGTAACACCATCATGAATGGCCTTCCTATCATGTTGCCAAGGCCTTCCAAGTAAAATTTGGCTTTCATCCATTGGAATTATATCACATAGAATTTCATCTTTATATTTTCCAATGGAGAAAGGAACATTTACTTGATCCTTAACTTCTATAGGTCCATCCTCATTAAGCCATTGAAGTTTGTAAGATTTTGGATGGGCTATAGTAGTTAGGTTAAGCTTATCAACCAACCTTTGGCTTACAAAGTTATTACAAGATCCACTATCAACAATGAGAGAACAAGTTTTCTTGAAAATTTTGCATCTAGAATGGAAAAGGTTCTCTCTTTGTGATTGGTCTTGATCATTGGGTTGGTTGGTAAGTAACCTTTGAGCAATGAATAGGTCACCTTCACATGGTGCTTCCTCACTAGAACTAAGGCTTTCATCTTCTTCATTTGAGGAGGATGAAGAAGATGAAGTGTTTTCCTCACTTAGGATCTCATTGCCCCTAGTGATCATGGTCTTTTTTGTGGGGCATTGGGAAGCTATGTGTCCCCTTCCTAAGCATTTAAAACACTTAATGGAACTAGTCCTAGTATCATGGGAAGGTTTTTCTTTTGATTTTTCTTTTAGTGGCCTTTCTTTTGAATAGGAGGGTGTACCCTCCTTCTTGAAGTCCTTTTTAGGGTATGAGGTAGACTCCTTCCTAAGGGTAGGCTTTCTCTTAAGTTGTTGTTCTACTCTCACACAAAGTTGAACTAGTTCATTTAGGTCTCTATAGGGTAGTAGTTCAACTTTATCCCTAATCTCTAGGTTTAGGCCACTTTGAAACCTAGCTATGGTGGTTCTTTCTTCCTCTCTTATGCCAGCCCTCATCATAAGCAACTCTATTTGTTGCCTATATTCCTCAACACTAAGGGTTCTTTGTTGGAGTCTTTGGAGCTTGACCATCAACTCCCTCTCAAAATATGGAGCAATGTGCCTTCTCCTTAAGGCACTTCTAAGCTCATTCCAATATTGAATTGGAGGCTCATGATGAGTTCTTCTTTCCCTTACAAGGGAAGTCCACCAATACATGGCATACCCTTGAAAGCTTAGGGTAGCCATGGGAACCTTTCTCTCCTCACTCACATTGTGGCAAGTGAAGAGTTGTTCAACCTTCATCTCCCAATCTAGATAATCATCCACATTGTCTTTTCCATAGAAGGGAGGAAGGTCAAACCTAGGTTCTCTAGAAGAGGTTGTATCATGCCTAGGCCTATGGTGCCTAGGGGGTCTTTGATAGTAGCCATCATCATGGTGACTACTATAAAGCCCTTCACTTGTAGATGAGTGAGTGTGTGAATGATGGCTTTTGGGCCTAGATGACCCTTCATCATGTGTGTGATTATGAGACCTAGAAGGCCCCTCACCATCATGTCTTTTGGGCCTAGAAGGCCCATGACCCTCATTAGCATGGGGTTTGCTAGCCTCACCCCCCACCACAAGCTTATTTAACAACTCTCTTATAGTTTCATTGTTTCTTTCATTTTCTCTTTCTTTTTTTCTAATATAATCCCTAAGTTCTCTAAGTTCATCTTTAGTGCTTTTATGAGTCCTAGGAGAATGATGACCATGCACACTACTCTCATGAGAATGATCACTCATTTTTGCAAGATAAAAGGTTTTCACAAGTCTTAAAGAATTTTGCAAAGTGAGTGATAAAGATTTTCACAAAGAGTTTTCTTTTTGGTGTAAGACTAAGTATTTGGAGGTATAAGTATACAAGTTGCACTATCAAGGGAGGTGAGCTACAAGGAGCCACTTAATAACCAAGCCTTCTCAAGTGGAAATTACTAAACCCCCTTATACCTTTCTTACAAAACAAAGTTTTCACACAAGCAAGCAAAGTAGTTGTGTGTGTGTGCACGAAACCCCTAGTAGGCAAAGGAAGCCTCCTAAACAAACTTAAAAGCTAAACAAGTAAAAGGAAAGCAAGTAAAGCATATACTAGTCGTAGGGTCCTAATGTGGAAGTCCAAGTGGCACTTGAAGCTTTTTGGTACACTTCCACAAGTCTAAACGAAGTAGGAAAGCTAGTAAATCTAGGCGTGTCCTAGTGGAAGCCCAAATGGCACTTAAAGCCTTTGAGGACCCTTCCACATGTACTAACCGAGTCTATGAGTCTTTATTTAGAACTATTTAGGAATTGGTGGGACTTAAACAATGTCCCAAACAACCACTCCTAAATGTAGGTTTGTATACAATAGTAAATTTAAACAAAACTAACCCAAGTAGGGTTAAAGAGTTACAAGACAAAGGAAGCAATCTAAATCAAATCTTCTTGAAGAATTTCCACCAAGGGCAGCTAGGACAGGTTTGGAACAGCCTTGAAGTTAAGAGGAAATGTCCCAAATTGGTCTACACCACTTCTTCACCAAGTTCTCCAAATTCGTCACTAGTTTCTCCAAATCCGTCACTAGTTTGCTTCAAAAATCCGTCTCTAATTGTAACCTAAAAATCAAAAAAATTCTTGGCTGCAAAAACAACAAACAAGTGAGCCTATCCAAGGTGTTTCACTCAGGTTAGGTGTACCTCAATCTCTTCAAGTATAGACCCCTTTGAGATTAGCCAATATGTCTCAATTAGTCCTTCCTTCCAAGTGTGATGGCTTGAAAAAGGATTATGTCTCACCAAGGCTTAGCAACCATACAATAAAGAGTAGAGGCCAAGAAATGAAAACTAAAAAGAAAAATTTAGAAAGGCTACACTCTAGTAGGAGTTTAATGAGACAAAACAAAGAGAGCCAAGAAGACACAAAGCAACAAATAAAGGCAAATTTCAAAAGCTAGCACACAAAAGATTAAACCTAGGAATGGCTCTAGACTAGATTATAAAAATCAAAATAAAATTTGTGAAAAGGTTTTGAGTTTTTAAAAGTCTTTTTCCAACCACTGGACAACAAGAAAACCTCAAGAAAAATCACACAAAAATTCAAGGCCAAGTGCTACTATTAGTGTTTTGTTTTCACTTTGCTTTTTCTAGGTTTTTCTCTTTTGTTTTCTTTTCTTTTTCTTATCCTTTTGTTTCTTTCTTTTCTTTTTATTTTGAACACAGAATATTATCACTTAAAACAGAGGCCAATCAATTAGTAAAGAGGTTTCCAAGTGGTGGAGAAAAGAAGAGCAAGAAGTGTAAGCAATGTAAGTGTACTAGTCAAAATTTTCAACCACAAAATGTTACTAGTTTTGGTACTAGTTTGTTCTTATCTTTTGTACACTTTGATTTTCGTTTTATATACACTTCTAACTCTGTTTTCTTTTGTCAAAACAAGCACAAGACACACAAGGAATTGCTGGTCACAATTTGCTAAGAAACTAATAGCAAAAGAAGTTCACAAAAATTGACTCTAGAACATGTTAGGTCTAATAACATGCATTGGAATCTTTTATGAGCACACTAAGATTTAATAATGTTCAACCAGCAATGACACCATATATGAACAGAGGTTAACACATTTAGATTTAAAAATAAAAAGGCACAACAAGGATTTAATGACAAGTAAAACAACTACACATGACTCTAAGACAAAACTAGAAGATTAAGAAATGAAAAATGCTTGTATTCTTGTTTCTTTTTAGGAGTTTCTTTTTAGTCCGAATTTAGAGGAGTCCAAAGGAAGATAAAAGCAACCCTAAAACATTTAAAAAGACATACAAAGAATACCTAAGGCACACACAAAGATTGATTCACAAGAATTTAGAAGATGAACCAAAAACAAGCAAGACAAAGTGAGTGTGTTCTATAGATTTATAGTTGTGACACAAGAACCACTCAAGGCACACAAACTCAAGACAATGAAAGGAAACACATATAGGAACAGTTTAGACACAACATAAGATGATTTGAACCGAACAAAACAAGACAAGAATCTTAGGAACGAATTTACCAAGGAGACCTAGCTCTGATACCAAATGATGGAAACTTGCTTGGAGAATCCGGATTGATGTGAATCCTCTTCAAGTTCCTCCCTAGATCTTTGGCTCCTTGATTCTTCCTAGGCTTGGCTAAGGTCTCCAAGGGAGGAGGAGACCTTATAACCACCACGGTTTGGTGGAGAACACTCCCAAGAGGCGCCACTCCTTGATGAAGAGATAAGCCACTTCAATTCTCACCACACTCTTCTATGAAGGGATAAGAGAATTGGATGAATATCAAAGAGGTTTAGGGACTTTTAGAAGAGAGAAATCTGAACAATATTTCAGAAATGAAATATCAATAAATCCAAAAGTGTTTTACAAAGAGGGAAAAACGAAAATATAGGAGTAGGAAACTTGGAGAGTAAGCTAGTCTTAACCATGGTTCACTAGGAACCATGGTAAGGTCTAGCTAACCACCCATGGTCTAGAGGCTTGGAGAGCAAGCTCCTCACTTAGCTTGCTTGGTAAGCTAGCTAAGGAGAAGCTTGTGCTTCAAGCTTCCAAGCTTGAGAAGAACCAAGCTATTTGGCCAAGTGTGAACACAAGTGTGAACACATCTAGGTGGGCGGCTCTTTGGACTTAATTTACTCCAACCGGTTTTGAAATTGATAAATTGGTTTAGTTAGGTTCATCCAATGTGAATGGAACCTAGCTAAATCAAATCTATGAAAAATTAGGAGTAAAATGAGTCCAATATGTAAATTTTAGCCTAGGACCACCTTTTGGCTAAATTGCTAGTGACACTCTCTAGCTTGCTAATGGCACTCTCTAGCTAGCTAATGCCACTCCCAATCCTACTACTAGAAAACTAAGAAAAGAATGTATTTCTAGGTTAGGTTAAATGGAGTCAAAGTGCCCTAGTAACCTACCCTAGAAACAATATACAATAGCTACTAAAAAGGAAATAAAGTGCCTCACAAATACAAAGGCAAAAATACACCTATACAAGTATCTACTATATACAAGGTACAAGAAATCAAACTATACAATGTATTTACAATAGAGACTATGAGACTAACAAGAGGAATCATACTCAATACTTATATTGAGCATAGGTCTAAGAAGCACCTCCTCTCTAGAAGCCTCCTCTAGCCTCCTAACCATGGACCTAGTTAAAGGCCCAATGGTCTTCAAGTGTGAGCATCCTTGGATCACCCTTCACCCTTCTTGGTCTTACCTCTTCCAAAGGGATCCTTGGGGATTAGATTTCCATCAAAAACTCTATAATTAAGCATGTTTGGTGTGGAAACAATTTAAGGATGGTGACCTTTTGGAAAGTTTTCCAAAAAATTGTGTGAGTGAGGGAAAAACACGTTGAAAAGTCTTGTATTAGTTTGTGAAATCAATCATTAATCCTAAAAGCATATAAACATTTGAAAAAGGCTATCCATGTAGGGTTCCAACTAATGAAGGGTTATAACCAATGAGGAGTTAGGTGAAGTGTCACCATGTGAAGTTTCATGGAGTGGAGCTAGTGAGATGTAAAATTTGAGGGGTGTTTCAAACTTGATCAAATTCCTTTATCTTTCACAAAGATACAAGTATTATTTCACAAGCCACTTATAACTCAACCTTAGTATTCTTTAACTTGCATTTTCAAACAACTATCCAAGTATTCTATGAACAATGAAACTTCTCTGAGTTTTAACAACCAAGTATTTTTTACAACAAAGCCTCTTTAAGCTTCAAGCAACAACACAAAGATAAAGCTAGGAAATCACTTGTTGTTTTTGTTAGAAAATAATGGCCCAATCCAAGAGGGGGGGTGAATTGGATTAAATGACCCTTTAAAAATTTATCAGAGTTTTTGGATCGTAAATTCAATCATAACTTTTCTATGACAGAATTTTCAAATGAAGCACTCTTAAAGACTTGTTACAATGATATGAATGCAATGTGCAACTTGATTACAAGACAATGAGGTTCAAATATAATATCCAATTATAGATTTAAACCATCAAAATTCACATACACATGTTAATCAAGTTTTATCTTCTTTAAAGCACAACCAAGAAATTACAAAATAAGAGATAAGGTTGAAGAAGATTGCACAAGTCTTTTATACTGGTTCAGCCACTCCACATGTGACCTACATCCAGTCCTTAATCACCACCTGATTAAGATTTGATCCACTATCTTTTAGCAAGAAGGTTTACAAGCACACACACATGCATATACTTCACTACAAAAAGATAACCACTTTCTTGACCCCAAGAAAGTAACCCTTGTAGAACCCACTACAAGAAACTTCACCACTTGAGAAACCCTTCTCAAGATTTTTCACAAAGATTTACAAAGAATAAAATGAAACGAATTCACCTGGAATTCTTGAACAAATCTTTGTCTTTCTCTTTCAAGAGTATGATGATGATGATGATTTACTCACAAGCTTTTCACAAACGTTTTTCTCTTGGATTTCACAAAGAAAACTCTCCAAGATGTCACACAGACTCTCTAAAACGTTTTTACCAGTTGATTATCAGTTTTTACTCAATGTTCTCAAGTTTCAAAAGAGTTCAAACTATTTATAAAAATTCAAACCCAGATAATCGATTATTTTAAAGAATAATTGATTATTTTGTTCTTCAGATTTCTGGAAATCAATCAAGAACAATTTAATCGATTATTTAGCTGGATAATCGATTATTCCAGAGAGTTGTTCCTGAAATAATCGATTATTTTGGCAAATAATCGATTATTACAGCAAGGCATTCCACTTAGCCCACTTGCTGAAATAATCGATTATATTTAACAATAATCGATTATTTTGAGTCAGTTCTTAAAACTTCATTTTAAGTCTCAAAATAATTTTCCAATGTTTAACTCATCATCATCTACTCCCTACTTGATTCTTGTCGCCACCGGCCCGAAACGGGCTTTCCGGCATTCGCGAAGGATGGTTGGACTCGTTATTCGTTTTAAAAATGTGGATTGCTAGAATGACTTATTCTCAAACTGAGACCTCGTCAAACGAGCAATTTTATTAAAAGGCTCACCAATCCATATTAATCCCAAGCGGGACCCTCCATGGATTAGTGGTTTTCGCAAAAGGAGGGTTCGTGGAGTCGCCACCAATGTTTTACTCAAAACATTGGAAAAAGGGATAAGGCAATTGATTTAAAAATCAACTTTGGCCACTACAACCAGAGTTGGGTAAGGGAGTCGGTTACGCGTGGGGAAGGTGTTAGCACCCCACGGCGCCCCTTTCGGGTTCCCTATGACAGATTATTTTTAAAAGAACAGTATAAAATTACTAAATTACCCCTATTTATTCTAAGCAATTATAAATTGACTATCTACATGATGACAGTTTAAATATGCACACAGAAAGCAGTAAAAGGAAGGATTGAAGGGAAACCTCTTGAAGCGTGCTTTTATATATTGCAAAGAACTGGGAAGCGTTTTGGCGTTCCCTCGCTCTACAAGCCCGCTCCTCGCTCTCCTAGAACAAAATTTTAACTAAGGGAATCAAAAAGATTTCCCCTCGACTAGGTTCGATCCTCAAGCAAAATGGCTCGGGGCTCAAGAACTTCGTCGGATCAACTCTCCGAGTGGTTTCTAGGGCAGAACACTGCTCAAAAACCCCAGAATACTCAAGGAGAGGGTTGAAACTATCTAAAAAAGTGTGGAATGACGTCCAATTGACGTCATATTTATAGGGAATAGGCGCAATACGGCCTACAGGGGCAATACGGCCGTATTGAAATTTTTGAACTTCAATACGGTCGTATTGAAGTTCAATACGGTCGTATTGAAGTTCAATACGGTCGTATTGAAATTCAGAAATTTCAATGCGACCGTATTGAGTTCGCTGCGGGTGTATTGAAGTGTCAATACGGTCGTATTGACTTAAGTACGGCCGTATTGAAGTTTCAGAAACTTCAATACGCCGTATTGAGTTCACTACGGCCGTATTGAAGCTTCAATACGGCCGTATTAAGTTCAGTACGGCCGTATTGGGCTTCATTCCCTCCACTTCCTTATTTTTGAGCTATCCTAAGACCTCTAGACCTACAGAGAACCCTCCTAGGGCCTTCCAGGAGTCCTTCTGGCTGATCTTCCTTCAGTCTTCGAGAGTCTTCAAGCTTTATTTCCGACCCGGACAATTTTAGGGGTCTACAGCTGCCCCCCCTTTACTTAGTCGGACGGCCTTTTGGTGTATCGGCTGACAAGTAAAGGAGTTGACCCAATTGTCCGGGTATTGTGCCGACCTTCTGACTTGTAGCGTCTTCCGGTGGAAAAATGTTGAGTAGCCTCTCCAGGTGGGTGCTTACCTCGGCGCTTCTGACATCCTCGGTAGCTGAGTTTACCTTCTCCAAGGTCAACTTCACTCAACGCCCGAGCCGGAAGTTGGACATCAACGCGCCTCTGATGACGCTGATGGTTGAGTACCGCCTCTCCAGGCTTAGCTTCACTCTTTGTTCGAGCCGGAAGCTAAGTACCCTTGTGACAACGGTAAGCGGTGTGAGTTTTGCCTCTCCAGGCCTTGCTTTGCTTGTTGCCCAAGCTGGAAGCTGTAAGTACCGTCTCTCCAGGCTTAGCTTCACTCTTTGTTCGAGCCGGAAGCTAAGTACCCTTGTGACAACGGTGAGCGGTGTGAGTTTTGCCTCTCCAGGCCTTGCTTTGCTTGTTGCCCAAGCTGGAAGCTGTAAGTACCGTCTCTCCAGGCTTAGCTTCACTCTTCGTTTGAGCCGGAAGCTAAGTACCCTTGTGACGACGGTAGCAGTGTGAGTTTCGCCTCTCCAGGCTTAGTCTCGCTCTTTGTTCGAGCCGGAAACCAAGCACCTTTGTGACGACGGTGAGCGGTGTGAGTTTTGCCTCTCCAGGCCTTGCTTTGCTTGTTGCCCAAGCTGGAAGCTGTAAGTACCGTCTCTCCAGGCTTAGCTTCACTCTTCGTTTGAGCCGGAAGCTAAGTACCTTTGTGACAACGGTAAGCGGTGAGTACCCCCTTTTCCAGAGATAGCTTCGCTCATTGCCCGAGCCGGAAGCTGCATACCTCCGTGTTTGTGACAACGGGGTAGCGTGAATATCTCCTTTCCAGGGATTCGTGATGATTTTGTCTCCACAGTCCACGATGCTGCTTCGACGGTTGTTTTTTGACTTTGTGCCACTAAGGGCTGGATAACGCAGGGATCCGTCTAGGGGATGTGCAGTTACTCATAGGTTCTTGTGTCCCAACTTTCCATTGCGTAGTTGGTTCCCACTGGGGAATTTCTGATTCCTTTGGGTGCAGACACAAAGATGCTCTTTCTGATGTGAGCGGTGCCTTATGATTGGCTGACGTCCTTTCGACGTTGGTGGAGTATCCCGGTTATCCTTGTTCGGGTGTCTCTTTTGGTTTTCTGATTTTGCTGCCTCTGTGTAGGCTGTTATCCACTGGGGGATTTTGTCGTTGATTTTGATTAGCCTCTTCTGTTAGGCGTATCAGCTTGACGTTCAATGATTGGCTGAGAGCCAGATTCCACTTGGGGAATGATTATTGATTTTTTTTATTTTTTCTCCTTCTGCAGGGATGCCTCTTGAGTAGGCGACTGGGGATTTGGGGATCTTATGTATCCCAGAGTATTATTTAGGAAGCCTCTACAGGCTTAGCCTCACTCGACACTTGAGTTGGAGAGCTATCTTCACTGGGGAAGTTTAAGTCCTTTGACTTGGATATTCTGCTTGGGAGATCGTACTTCCATTGGGGATTTTTGACGATCTTGCTTGATAGCTCTTGCTGGGGATTTTGAATCCATGAGTTGAGGTTCCCTCTGGGGAGTATTATTTCTGCGAGCCTCTCCAGGCTCATTTATTCTGTACAGTTGGGGAGTATTATTTCTGCAAGCCTCTCCAGGCTTAGTTATTCTGAAGGAGTATTATTTTTGCAAACCTCTCCAGGCTCATTTTGTCGAATTTTGACTTTTCTGTATTTTGCCTTTTTTTTTTTGTCATTTTTTTGGCTTTTTCTGTATTTTTGCCTTTTTTGTCATTTTTTGGCTTTTTCTGTATTTTTGCCTTTTTTGTCATTTTTTGGCTTTTTCTGTATTTTTGCCTTTTCTGTTGTTTTTTGGCTTTTTCTGTACAGAAATGTCTCAGTTATTCTGAGAGAGTATTATTTCGGCGAGCCTCTCCAGGCTCAGTTATTTTGAGAGTATAATTTCGGCGAGCCTCTCCAGGCTCAGTTATTCTGAGAGTATTCTTTCGGCAAGCCTCTCCAGGCTCAGTTATTTTGAGAGAGTATTATTTCGACAAGCCTCTCCAGGCTCAGTTATTCTGTGGGAGTATTGTTTCGGCAAGCCTCTCCAGGCTCAGTTATTCTGAGAGTATTCTTTCGGCAAGCCTCTCCAGGCTCAGTTATTTTGAGAGTATTCTTTCGGCAAGCCTCTCCAGGCTCAGTTATTTTGTATGACGCTGTTGATTTTCTGAATCTTTGCATTTTGTTTGCTGCTGTCATACACAAGCAATTTTTCCTATTTTTTCTAATTTGTAGTTGCCTCATGACGAGGTCTTTGAAAATTTCTTTATGGCCAATACGGCCGCATCCATTTCAGTATGCCCGTATTGAATTGAAAATTTGTTCATAACCCTAATTTTGGTACGGGCGTACTGAACATGATACGGGCGTATTGTTTTTTCTGAAGTTTATATATTTTTTGTTTTTTCAATAAACAGAGAATAAGTGATCTTCCAGTACACCTATCATCTGTATGCATGTATGCAGTATGATGCACCTAATTCTATTTGATTCTTTTTTCAAAAGAATTAACCGATGCGTTTTTGTGTTTGGATTTTGCCATTCCTCCAGACGGACTGTGCTCTGCCGATTTCTGTTACCGAGGAATGATGCATATTTGATTTTGGTGTCATCAACCAAATGATTCTTCCCTTTCTTTAGAAGATGTGTCAACCCTCCTATTGACCACTATATCTCCATGTTTCCACTAGATTATTCAAAAATCGTTGGGACAAGAGAGAAAAGAAGGAAAGGATATATATTTTCAAAAGTTTGTGTTTTAGAGGGGATTATTTTATTTTTGAAAAATGTTTTTTTGTAAGAATGGCTGGCCATGGTAGGCTTATGTGTTTAGGCTTGTTCGATTAAACACTTATGAGGTTAAGCACATCTTTGTTATTAATGATTGTGCTTTGACAACTTGGATAGCTTTTCTTGAGCTCCTTGTTGAATTCAATTGATGGTACCATCATGGATTTATTTTGTTTTTTTCTTTTTTGACGGCCCTAACTTTTGCCTAAAACACCCTTTTGTGATGTCTTAGCGGGCTTTTGTATTCATTTTGTAACCCTAACTTTTGCCTAGGTCACCCTTTTCGTGGGATTCCTAGCGGGTCTTTTGCTCTTATTTTTGCGCAGTCCCCTTTTTGGGTTTCCTGCCGAGCTTATTATCTTTAGGATTTCTTTTATCCATGATGGCACTTATTGATGCCAAGAAAAGGTGCTCCAAGCTGTCATGCACACTTCCACATAAAAATGATGCGGGTTTATTGATTATTAAGACGATTTTAACCTCACTTATGTTCATTCAAACAGGGTTAAATAATGTGGTTTAGAATTTTATTGCGAGCAAGAAAAGAAGCAATAAGAAATAATGAAGAATGATTTTATTATAATCATGATGGAAACATGTGCCCTATCGAGGCTCGGGGGTCGGGCTGTCCCCGAGGAGTGATCTCTAATAGTCACTGAGTCTATACATCCCTATCGGAAGGAAAAAAACATTTTGACGACGACGACCGGCCTTGACGCTTGTGAACCGGCCTTCCTAAAGATCTGGCTTAAAGAACGTCGAGAAGGATCTTGATTCCTCTTCGTTCTTTGATCTTTGTTAGGGTTGTATCCTAACCCTTGTTTCCCCGGATTATCCTTGATAATGGGTAGCTCCGGGATTCCTTGGGAGTCCTTGCCTAATCCTTGTCTTGGCAAGTATCCGTTCTTTGTGAGCGTATGAGCTACCTTCTTCATTTCTCGGGGAAACGTTTCAACATTGGCGATTTCCAATGCTTGGAAGGCGGTTTCTAAAGCTTCCTCTGCTGCATCCACATAAAGTATGTTGGATGGTTTGCTGATGAGTATGTCATCTTTAGCTTGTTCGGTCACCAGTTTGTCACCCACTATGAACTTGACTTTCTGGTGGAGCGTAGAGGGTACAGCTTTCGCATCCTGAATCCAAGGTCGGCCAAGGAGACAGCTGTATGCCGGAGTAATGTCCATCACGTGAAATTCGACGTTGAAGATAGTGGGTCCAATTTGGATTGGAAGATTGATCTCTCCCACCACTTCTCTTTTAGAACCGTCGAAAGCTCGAACGATCATGTTGCTCGGGCGCATTTGGATTCCCTTGATTGCCAATTGCTTGAGCGTTCTTTTTGGCATTACGTCCAAGGAAGATCCATTATCTACCAAGACTTTTAGCGATGTGATACTCCTTGCACTTTATAGAGATGTGCAAGGGCTTGTTGTGGTTTGATCCCTCGGTGGGGATTTCTTCATCGATGAAGGTGAGGTGATCATTAGCCGTGATATGACTAACAATCCCTTCAAACTTGTCTTGGGAGATAGTGTGCGACACGTATGCCTCGTTCAAGACTTTCAACAGAGCTTGCCGATGCGGTTCGGAGCATAGGATCAACGACAACAGAGTAATCTTTGCTGGTGTCTTATGAAGTTGATCCATGATGGAATACTCGCTCTGTCGGATATATTTTAACAGCTTGTCTGTCTCCTCCTCGGATTCCTTATTTTCCTCGGTTTTTTCCTCTTTTTCTTTCCCTTTATTCTTGGGAGTTTTGTCATGAAGATCTTCGGGAGTGTAGATCCTGCCACTCCTAGTCATGCCCCCAAGTCCAGCGATGTTGGAGATATCGCTGTCGACAGAAGAGTGGATGTCGTATATCCACGGCACAGCCTTATTTGATTTGTAAGGGAAAGGCCTTGGGACTGTGATCCTTAATGGTGTCGGACCTTCCCCTTTATTCGTCTTGATTACCAACAACGGAGTTGATGTGCGCTCGATTGGCACGGTTGTTGGCTTACACGAACGGCGTGCGATCCATTCTTTCAACATACGCATCGACTAATCCTTTCTTTTTATTAATGTTTATTAATGGATTACTAGGAGAGATGTATGAATGACTCCTAGATCCCTCCATGATCTATATGCATGATATGAGATGATGGCGATGAATATGCATGCATTGTGTTTATTGAACTAAGCATTATCATGTTTTCGGGATGTCCCTAAGATGATGCATGATATTGCTTGGTTTGGATAAATAACCCTTTTTTCTTTTTTGGGTATTTTTATTTATTATATTTTTTGTATTTTTGGGTGAAAAGGGAAACTACCTATATGAATGTGATGAAGGTAGATGTTAACACCATGCAATGGAAGATTCTTATTCCCATTTATTCTTATTTTAAAAGAACAGGAATGTTGTATGTTTAAAGAAATGCAATGTATGCTCATACAATGTCACATAATCAATGCACAAACAATTCACTCATCCACGAACAGTCACGAGCGAATCACGAGGTAGGGGTCTCCTGCAGAAAAGTGCATATTCAAGGAGGATCTAACTGTTCTCACTTGGTCAAAGGCCCCCAAGGTGCCCCCATTATAGGGACCCAATTCCTCTTGTCGTAGGTCGATGGAAAGTTCCAACGCACCGTCGGACTCAAGTTCATGGTTATCACCTTGAGTGATGTTTTCCGACAACGGTCTCATAGGCTCCTATAAACCCATCAACCGGCCGTACTAACATCCACTCCCTATGGATTACCACTCATGCCCCCGGGTATAGAGGGAACTGTTGTGTGCAAAGGTTTGTGTGCAATTTTATTTCAAACAATTGCGGAAAATTAAACATACAACAGTTATTAAAAGCCATATAATAAATCATGTTATCATACAAGCAAGGGGTAATGAAGTAATTTTAACTATTATTTGTTAAGAATAATCTGTCACTAAATGGGACTGACTCTCGAGAATTCCCCAGTGGAGTCGCCATCTGTCGCCACCGGCCCGAAACGGGCTTTCCGGCATTCGCGAAGGATGGTTGGACTCGTTATTCGTTTTAAAAATGTGGATTGCTAGAATGACTTATTCTCAAACTGAGACCTCGTCAAACGAGCAATTTTATTAAAAGGCTCACCAATCCATATTAATCCCAAGCGGGACCCTCCATGGATTAGTGGTTTTCGCAAAAGGAGGGTTCGTGGAGTCGCCACCAATGTTTTACTCAAAACATTGGAAAAAGGGATAAGGCAATTGATTTAAAAATCAACTTTGGCCACTACAACCAGAGTTGGGTAAGGGAGTCGGTTACGCGTGGGGAAGGTGTTAGCACCCCACGGCGCCCCTTTCGGGTTCCCTATGACAGATTATTTTTAAAAGAACAGTATAAAATTACTAAATTACCCCTATTTATTCTAAGCAATTATAAATTGACTATCTACATGATGACAGTTTAAATATGCACACAGAAAGCAGTAAAAGGAAGGATTGAAGGGAAACCTCTTGAAGCGTGCTTTTATATATTGCAAAGAACTGGGAAGCGTTTTGGCGTTCCCTCGCTCTACAAGCCCGCTCCTCGCTCTCCTAGAACAAAATTTTAACTAAGGGAATCAAAAAGATTTCCCCTCGACTAGGTTCGATCCTCAAGCAAAATGGCTCGGGGCTCAAGAACTTCGTCGGATCAACTCTCCGAGTGGTTTCTAGGGCAGAACACTGCTCAAAAACCCCAGAATACTCAAGGAGAGGGTTGAAACTATCTAAAAAAGTGTGGAATGACGTCCAATTGACGTCATATTTATAGGGAATAGGCGCAATACGGCCTACAGGGGCAATACGGCTGTATTGAAATTTTTGAACTTCAATACGGTCGTATTGAAGTTCAATACGGTCGTATTGAAGTTCAATACGGTCGTATTGAAATTCAGAAATTTCAATGCGACCGTATTGAGTTCGCTGCGGGTGTATTGAAGTGTCAATACGGTCGTATTGACTTAAGTACGGCCGTATTGAAGTTTCAGAAACTTCAATACGCCGTATTGAGTTCACTACGGCCGTATTGAAGCTTCAATACGGCCGTATTAAGTTCAGTACGGCCGTATTGGGCTTCATTCCCTCCACTTCCTTATTTTTGAGCTATCCTAAGACCTCTAGACCTACAGAGAACCCTCCTAGGGCCTTCCAGGAGTCCTTCTGGCTGATCTTCCTTCAGTCTTCGAGAGTCTTCAAGCTTTATTTCCGACCCGGACAATTTTAGGGGTCTACAATTCTAGACAAGATTTGCTCAATGCACAAAGCACACACAGACACAAATATAACAATTCATTTATAACAATTTGCTTCCTAAGCTCTATTACATAGCTATACTTCAAGGTATTTTTCTTGACTCTTCCTTGACTTTGTTTTTGTGTTCAATGTTGTTGTTGTACACTTGTTGTCTCCAAGTTGTTGTGATCATCAAAACTCTTAAAGTCTTCAGCTCCCCTAAGCTCAACAGTTTTGCCTTACTTTCAAGATATGATATAGTCAATTTAAGTACAAAGTTTTTAATGAAAGAGTGAATTGAATTTCATAATTTTTGTTCTCACTGTTCTTTTTGAGTCTTCAAACTTCTTTATATAGGTGCTTCTTGAAGATGATCGTTGCAAATCCTTAAGCTTCTCTCACAGGCTTTCTTTGTCTTTTTTTCTCTTCTTTCTTTGTAGAAAGAGGTTTTCATTGGTGCATTAAATGTAAAAATCAAATGCATTTCACCGAACTATCACTTCTTATCTAATCAAGAAAGCTACTTATCACCTTTAAGGTACAAAATGGGAGGAGTTTGTTGAGATGATGGGACATCTTGAAGACACTTGAAGAATGTTTTAGTTTTGATGATGAATTATATAGATGTTTAAGCCTATGAAAAAGGATAATGTATTTCTTGTAATAGATAATAGATATAGGCATATTTGTGTGTTTGGTTATAATTGATGATGATGATGAATGCTTAATTCAAGAACTAATCAAGCTTTTAAGAAACCAAAAATTTGATTACTTAATATTTCCATGTATAAACATAAAGTAATAGATTATCATGAAAAGGTAATTTACTACCAAGTGTTTAAACAAGGAAATATGTCTTGATTCAAACAAGAATTTTCAAGGTAACATTGTTAATCAATTACCATTCAAGGTAATAGATTACCAAGTCTATTACTTGAAAAGGATATTCAAGCATCCTCTATGTTAATCGATTACCAGAGCTGATAATAGATTAAAATAGAACATATTTCTTGAGAAAAGGCTGAAGAATCAAGAATTTGATTGTGTTAATTGATTACCACGATCAGAAATCAATTACCACATAATGAAATGCATTTTTGGCTTTTGAAAAGCTCAAGATAATCGATTACCATGTCCCGTAATTGATTACCTTGACTCTTTTATGTTCTTAGTTCAGTTTTAAAGAGCTGGTAACATAATATCATATCATGTTATGACTCTTTATAACTGAATTGCATCTTTTACTTTTAAATAACTATCTTTTATGAAATTAAAAGAGAACCTTTTGAAAAATAACATCAGAGAAAAAGAATACTTTCATAAACAAGATCAAAGGCTGATCAAAGAAATATTTTCTAAAATACTAGAAGTGCAAACATTGAACATGTGTTCTTGAAAAAAGAAATTCAAGAAGTGAATGCAATTGTGAAAGATCAATGTCTACACAAAATAGGTGATATCTTTATGATCTTTTAACTTGTTCATTTCATTTTGTATGGTGTATCTCTTAAGATAAGGTGTCTCAAAAAGAGATATTGAAATCTTGAGTGGGATTTCTCAAGTAATTTTTGTGGGGTAAAGAAATTTGTATGATTTTTAGCCTTGGAGTGTCAAGATTGATGTGTGTTAGCATTCTTGTAATATTGTGTGTGCATAGTGTTTGTAAACAATATTATAGTTGTAGACGCCTAATTTTTTTTGGGGCATACAAACAAGGAAACGGACTTCTATTATCAAGAAAAGGAGCTCCTAAAGCATGAAAACAACATGATATGACATCAGAAGGCCCAAAGTCCAATAAGGTTGATTTAGTAGTCCGGAATGGGCCGTTCTCAAACCAGAACGGGCCGTTCTAAACTACAAAAAAGGCCTAGAAACCCTAGGTTGGAACGGGCCATTCCAACATAGGTTGTTATGCGTAAAATTCAAACTTGGAATGGACCGTTCTGCTTCTAGAACAGGCCGTTCTGGATTCAAATTTTACTCTTAACGGATTGGACCAAAACGGGTCGTTCTAGCCATTTTTGATGTCTATAATTAGCATACTCAAGCACTGCTCCCGGGGCCGAAAAAATTTGTCTAGAATCCCAGATAGCTCGAAATATCTCCCTCTCTCTCTTTTTGTAATTCTTGAGATCTGTGAGGTATTTGTATAGTGTGAAAAGTTGCCACAAAGTACGTAAAAATCCCACATTTGAAGAACATCAATAACGCTTGCCACGAGGTATTATCCACTAATCTCTTTCTCCATCTCCCACCTCTTTTATTTTAAATCTCGTTATAATAAAAGAAATAACCATGTAGACATCCTAGGTTAATTTGTGTAATTTAAATTTCATGTATAAAAATAATCATCAATAAAAAGGACTTAATATTTAAATTATTATCTCTTATGCTAGCTTCATCATAGGGTACCAATTAAGGGCGTTGTAGGGGTGCTTAATACCTTCCCTACACGTAACCGACCGAACCCAATTTTGGTTATCAAGGCCATTATTGGATTTTCAAAAAACCTTTCTTTTTCCAATGTTTTGAGTAAAATATTGGTGACGACTCCTACGAACCATTTTTAAAAACCATTAATTACAAGAATAGTATTCAGAGTATGTGTATAATTAAAATAACATATCTCATAAATCTTTGAATTCTCTAATCATATTTATAACAAGATTGTTCAAGAGATATAAGGTAAGGAGATAAATACCACAAAAATGTATACTGGTTCAACCATCCACTTGGCCTACATTTAGTTTCCTTTTATTGAGCACCTCACTAAATCAAAGATCATTCACTATTATCGCAACCCGAAAATTTATGATCTTATGACTAATGGTTTGGACTACCTTTTGAAAATCTCATCAATTAAGGAATGCCCGGACACCAGACTAATCCTTAATTAATGGTTTTGAAAATAGAGTTCATGGAGTTACCACCAATGTTTTACTCAAAAATTTGGAAAAACAAAAGATTTTTAAAAGTCCAATAATGGCCTTGATAACTAGAATTGGGTTCGGGGGTCGATTACGTGTAGGAAGGTATTAAGCACCCCTAAATCGCCCTAAATCGGTACCCTATGATGAAGATAACACAATAAGAATTAATAATCTAAATATTTATTCCCATTTATGAATTTTTATTTACATACTTAAATAAATTTAAATTAAGCGATTGACCCTAAAATGTCTACATGACTGCTTTTATTACATCAATATTTAAAAAAAATAAGAAATTAGAAGGAGAGAGGAGTGTTAACTGAAATACCTCTTGTCTGAGCTTTATTAGATCTTCAATTATGGAGACCTTTAGGTAGTTTTTGGCGACCTAACACACTACAATGTTCCTCACAAAATCTCAAGAAATACAGAGAGAAAGAGAAATTTTGAGCTCTAAGGAGTCTTGGATAAAATTTTTTGGCCCTGAGAACTATGCCCGAGTCTTCTATTTATAGACATTAAAAATTTCCAGAACGGCCCATTCTGGATTCGGAACGGGTCGTTCTAGATCTATACATTATGTGTTAATTTCACATCCTGGAACAACCCATTTTGAAATCAGAATGGCCCGTTCTAAAATTGAGTTTTAATAGAAAACTACCACATTGGAATGCCCCGTTCTAGACTAGGGTTTTAGGCCTTTTGTGGTTTGGAACAGCCCGTTCCAATTTTAGAACAGGCTGTTCCAACTTGAGAACAGACCATTCCAGCTTAAGAACAACCCGTTCCAATTTGGGAACGGGCCGTTCCATTTCTGGAACAGCCTGTTCTGGGTTACTAAGTCACCCTTTCTTGGGCTTTAGGCCTTCTGATGTCATGTGCTATTGTTTTCATGCTTTAGGAGCTCCTTTCCTTGATAATAGATGTCCATTTCATTACTTTTGTGGGTCTGGACAAAATTTGGTGTCTACAGTTGCCCCACTTTACTTGTCCTTTAGAATAGTAATGTGTTTCTTTTCTAAAGGCAAGTAAAGACGTAGACATTTTGTCCATGTCTTCTCTTCGTCTCTTTGGTGCTGGCACTTCTGCGTTGTTTCCCTTGGATAGGTGTATTTGCTTGTATCCTTGCCCTTGAGAGCAGTTGAGTGTTGGTTGCGTACTCTATCGAGTAAAAAGGGTGACAAACTATACACCTGATCTTCAGTCTTTGAGTAGATGCTCCATGCTATTTGCTCTAATAGCTTCTCTTGTGATAGTGAGGTGGAGATTTGGGTCTTCTCTCCTGTTTTGACATTAGATGCCTCCATGTCATTTCCTTCGGGTAGATGTTGTTTACTTGTATCCTTTCCCTTTGGGGCAACTAAGTGTTGGGTGGTATGCCCCATTGGATGTTTAAGGATGGTAAACTAAAACGTCTAGAATTCTGGCTTCATGTAGATGCTTCTTGTTGTTCTGTTTGTCACATGGTAGTGTGTTCTTTTATTTGTAGCTTGTTGAAGATGGAGTATTATTATGGTTGGCCTCTCCAGGCTGCCTGCTAATTTTTGAGTATTATTATGGCTAGCCTCTCTAGGCTGCTTGCTGATTGCTGAGTATTGTTATGGATGGCCTTTCTAGGATACCTGCTGATGCTGAGTATTGTTATGGTTGGCCTCTACAAGATGCCTGCTGATGTTGAGTATTATTATGGGTAGCATCTCTAGGCTGTCTGCTGATGCTAAGTATTATTATGGCTGGCCTCTCCAGGCTGCCTGCTGATGCTGATTATTATTATGGTTGGCCTCTCCAGGCTACCTGCTGATGCTAATTATTATTATGGTTAGCCTCTCCAGGCTGCCTGCTAATATTGAGGATTATTATGGCTGGCCTCTCTAGGCTGTCTGCTGATTCTTATGATTTGATTTCCCTTTTTCTTTGGGGAGGACATTTGATGAAGACAAGGATTGCTGGTAGGTGGTGCCCTTAGTTTGGGCTGGTGGTCAAAGGAGTAGATGGGTGACAGGGATTCTGGTGTTGCCTCTGCCATGTGAGTATTGTGATGCCTCTCCAGGCGTCTGTTGTGGAGTCTTTTCAATTCATTGATGACTGATTGTTTATGCTTTCTTGATTGATGATTGTTGATGCCCCTAGTTTGGGCTGCTTTTGCCTTTTGTCAAGATGCAAAAAATGTTGAATTCTTATTCATGCAGGATTTTTATTTATTTATTTTTAATAATCCCCCTTGGATAAAGAAAACTTTCTAAGTGTGTGAAATGCTTTTGGATGCGTGCAATGTATGTTTTGATTTTAGTTTTTTTTAGAAGGTGGCTCTCCTTTTCTCCTTTTCACAAAGAGACTGCTTCGATTGATGCACAACTTTAGTTGTATTGGCCATTTGATGTATTCAACCATCTTGGAACTCCCTCTTTTTTATGTTTAGAGACCCTAACTTTTGCCTAGGATGTATCCTAGCGGGTATTTTTGCTCATTTTATTTGCCCTAATTTTTTCCTGGGACGCCCTTTACGGGTTTTCATCCCAGCAGGTCATTTTCATTTTTTGTTGACATGTTCAATTTTTACAACCATCAAAAATATACGTCATTATGATTGGACAAGATAAAAAGGACGGGAAAGGATGATTTAGAATGGGTGGTTGAGGTAGGTCAGTGTAAGTTTTTTTTAATAAACATTTCCTTGGATAATTATTATAATCATTCTCCTAATTATCTTGGACTACATGTTTGAGTCTTGGGCAGAGTCTTCATATTTTGGCCTCTTATATAAGTATTCAAGCCGCCTTTTGGATTCCAACTTGGAGAGTCGTCACTTGCTATATTTTTCTTTTTAGATCCCTAATTTTTTCCTAGGACGTGTCCTAGCGGGAAATTTTTATCTTTTTTTTTTTTTTTTTTGCTTAGGACGCCCTTTGTGGGTTTTTATCCTAGTGGTATTTTGCAAGTGATATTTTTCAGGCATAATACTTCTTTTCTTTAACAAAACTTCTTGCCATCCATATTTGGGAAGACCAGTGCTGATGGAAACTTGTTGGAGAAACCCGGATTGATGTGGAGTTCCCTTCAAGCTCCTCCCTAGATCTTGAACTCCTTGATTCTTCCTATGCTTGGTTAAGGTCTCCTATGGAGGAGGAGGCCTTAAGACCACCACGGTTGGTGGAGAAACACTCCCAAGAGGCGCCACTCCTTGGAGAAGAGATAAGCCCCTTCAATTCTCACCACACTCTTCTATGGAAGGGATAAGAGAATTGGATGCACTCAAAGAGGTTTAGTGACTTTTGGAAGAGAAGAAATCTGAACTCAATTTCAGAAAATGAATTCTCAATACATCAAAAGTGTTTAACAAAGAGGGAAAAACGAAAATATAGGAGTAGGAAGCTTGGAGAGTAAGCTAGTCTTAACCATGGTTCACTAGGAACCATGGTAAGGTCTAGCTAACCACCCATGGTCTAGAGGCTTGGAGAGCAAGCTCCTCACTTAGCTTGCTTGGTAAGCTAGCTAAGGAGAAGCTTGTGCTTCAAGCTTCCAAGCTTGAGAAGCACCAAGCTATTTGGCCAAGTGTGAACACAAGTGTGAACACAAGTGTGAACACATCTAGGTGGGCGACTTTTTGGAATTATTTTACTCCAATCACGTTGTAAAATTGTTAATTTGGTTTAGTTAGGTTCATCCAATGTTAATGGAACCTAGCTAAATCAAATCTATGAAAAATTAGGAGTAAAATGAGTCCAATATGTAAATTTTAGCCTAGGATCACCTTTTGGCTAAATTGCTAGGAACACTCTCTAGCTTACTAAAGACACTCTCTAGTTTGCTAATGCCACTCCTATTCCTACTACTAGAAAACTAAGAAAGAGTGTATTTCTAGGTTAGGTTAAATGGAGTCAAAGTGCCCAAGTAACCTACCCTAGAAACAATATACAATAGCTACTAAAAAGGAAATAAAGTGCCTCACAAATACAAAGGCAAAAATACACCTATACAAGTATCTACTATATACAAGGTACAAGAAAACAACTATACAAGTATGTACAATGGAAACTTAAGAGACTAATAAGAGGAACTATAATCAATGCTCATGATGAGCAAAGGTCTTTGAAGCACCTCCTCTTTAGAAGTCTTCTCTAGCTTCCTAACCATGGACCTAGTTAAAGGCCCAATGGTCTTCATGGGTGAGCCTCCTTGGATCAACCTTCACCTTTCTTGGTCTTACCTCTTCCAAATGGATCCTTGGGGATTAGATTTCCATCATACCCTCCCCCTTCAAAAGGATTTGACCTCAAATCTCGTGGTCCTTCCACAAGGATAGCATCACCTACAAAAATAAGAGGCAAAGCATTAGTAATAAAATATGCATATAATACATGTGGAAAGTGCACCCTATGAGGAATCCTTTCTATAGTACTACCAAGGGTTCTTAGACTTGGATGGATGGGTTCTCTAAGCATAAGAATCGGATCCTCACTATAGTGTAGTCTAAGTGTAAAACTAAATCCAAAAGATGTTAAAGTACTAAAACTATAAGAAACTAATGAAGTAGTCCTATATACTAAGATATCTTGCCTAAAGTACCCTATGTGGTAACCTAGGCTTCTACAAGAAAACAAAGTGAATATAATAAGGAAACTACCTAGACAGCCCTTGATCATATTAAATGTTAGACACATCATGGAAGAGGGTGTAAAGAGTTTAGAAAAGTCATAGAATCTAATTTGGTCTTGAAGGGAAGTAGTAAAATTAAGTTCAAAGAAGTTTGTACTTCCCTTAAGATCAAAAATAGAAAACAAGACACCATGAGATGTATCTAATAAACAATATAAACCAAAGGTTTCATGCTTTATTAGAACTACTAAAGTAAGAGAAGTCCTAAATAGACAATGGCTGTCTACTTTGGGCACCACCAAAGTAGTAGCATAAGAAGTAGAACTAGGTGAAGTCCACTTCTTCTTCACAAGACTAAGAACTTGAGATCCATTATTTTCAAAAATATTTAGGTTGTGGATCTTAAGCTCTAAGGTTGTGGCAACAGTAGGAAGAGACCTAAAATCTTTATGAAGAAGAAAAGTCTTTTTGCAATCATTTTGAATTAAAAAGTGACTTTCCTTTTGCATAAAATTTTTGGAGGAGACACTATCCTCCTTACTCTTTTCCAAGAGTAGTGTCTTTTTTGTATTGAGAAGGTAAAGAGGTTGTTCATGATTTATTGAAAATTGACGTCTAGGAACAACTTCTTTGGAAGGGACACTTCCTTCAAACTCTATAACCTTCCCTCCCTCCTTCTCAAGACTTAAGAGGTTTTGTTTTTTTTCTAATTTTTCCTTTCTTTTTTCTTCCTCAAATTTATTTTTCATGACTTTTTGATCCTCTAACACTTGGGAAGGTGTAAGAGGAATCAAAGTATGTTTCTTGCCTAGATGGACTAGGCGAATTTTGTTGCTAACACCATCATGAATGGCTTTTCTATCATGTTGCCATGGCCTTCCAAGTAGAATGTGACTTGTATCCATTGGAATGACATCACAAAAAACTTCATCTTGGTATTTTCCAATGGAGAAAGGCACACTTACTTGTTCCTTAACTTCTATAGGTCCATCCTTATTAAGCCATTGAAGTTTATAAGATTTAGGATGGGCTATAGTAGTTAAGTTAAGTTTATCAACCAACCGTTGACTTACAAAATTGTTACAAGACTCACTATCAACAATGAGAGAACATATTTTCTTGAAAATTTTGCATCTAGAATGAAAAAGGTTCTCTCCTTGTGATTGATCTTGTTCTTTTAATTGGTTGGTTAATAACCTTTGGGCATTTAATAGATCACCCTCACATGGTGTTTCATATTTATGTTTATGGGACCTAGAAGGTCCATGACCCTTATTGGCATGGGGTTTGCTAGTCTCACCCCCCACCATAATCTTATTCAACAACTCTTTTATGGTTTCATTGTTTTTCTCTTTTTTGATTTCTTTTCTCCTAATATATTCCCTAAGTTTTCTAAGCTCATCTTTAGTGCTTTTATGACTCTTAGGAGAATATTTACCATGCACACTACTATCATGAGAATGATCACTCATTTTTGCAAGAGAAAAGGTTTTCACAGATTTTAAAAGAATTTGCAAAGTGAGTGATAAAGATTTTCACAAAGAGTTTTTCTTTTTGGTGTAATACTAAGTACTTTGGAGGTCTAAGTATACAAGTTGCACTATCAAGGGAAGTGAGCTAGAAAGAGCCACTTAATAACCAAGCCTTTTCAAGTGGAAATTACTAAACCCCCTAATACCTTTCTTACAAATCAAAGTTTTCACACAAACAAGCAAGTTAGTTGTGTGTGTATGCACGGAACCCCTAATAGGCAATGGAAGCCTTCTAAACGAACTTAGAAGCTAAGCAAGTATATGGAAAGCAAGTAAAGCATATACTAGTCGTAGGGTCCTAGTGTGGAAGTCCAAGTGGCACTTGAAGCTTTTTGGGACACTTCCACAAGCTACAAACGAAGTATGAAAGATAGTAAATCTAGGTGTGTCCTAGTGGAAGCCCAAATGGCACTTAAAGCCTTTGGGGACCCTTCCACATGTACTAACCGAGTCTAAGATTTTTTATTTAGAACTATTTAGGAAGTGGTGGGACTTAAACAATGACCCAAACAACCACCCCTAAATGTAGGTTTGTATACAATAGCAAAATTAAACAAAACTAACCCAAGTAGGGTTAAAGAGTTACAAGATAAAGGAAACAATCTAAAAACAAGTTTTCTTGAAGAATTTTCCACCAAGGGCAGCTAGGACAGGTTTGGAACAGCCTTGAAGTCAAGGGGAAGCTTCCCAAATTGGTCTCCACCAAGCCTTCACCAAGTTAGCCAAATCCGTCACTAATGGCTTCAAATCCGTCACTAGTTTTGTTTCCAAATCCGTCTCTAATTTGTAACCTAAAATGCAAACAAGTCTTGGCTGCAAAACAACAAACAAATTAGCCTATCCAAAGGTGTTTCACTCAGGTTGGGTGTACCTCAATCTCCTTCAAGTATAAACTCCTTTGAGATGATCCAATATGTCTCAATTAAGCCTTCCTTCCACGTGGGATGGCTTGAAGAAAAATTATGTCTCACAAGGAATAGCAACCAAACAAGAGAGAATAGAGGCCAATGAATGAAAACTGAAAAGCACAATTTAGAAAAGGCTATACTCTAATAGGAATTAGTGTGACAAAACAAAGAGAGCCAAGAAGACACAAAGCAACAAATAAAGGCAAATTTCAAAGGCTAGCACACAAAGGATTAAACCTAAGAATGGCACTAGAATGGATTACAAAAATTAAAACAAAAAATTTGTGCAATGTTTTGATGGTTTTAAATTCTTTTTCCAGCCACTGGACAGCAAGCAAACCTCAAGAAAATTTCACACAAAAATTCAAGGCCAAGTGCTACTAGTGATGTTTTGATTCACTTTGATTTTTCTAGGTTTTTCTCTTTTGTTTTCTTTTCTTTTTCTTGTATTTTGTCTCTTTTTCTTTTCTTTTCTTTGAAACACAGAATATTAGCACTTAAAACAGAGGCCAAACAATTTAATAAGAGGTTTCCAAGTGGTGGAGAAAAGAAGAGCAAGAAGAGTAGAAGTGTAAATGTACTAGTAAAAAATTTCAACACAAAATGTTACTAGTTTTAGTACTAGTTTGTTCACTTTTTTTGTACACTTTAATTTTCGTTTTCAATACACTTCTACCTCTGTTTTCTTTTGTCAAAACAAGCACATGACACACAAGGAATTGCTGGTCACAAATTGCTAAGAAACTATTAGCAAAAGAAGTTCACAAAAATTGACTCTAGAACATGTTAGGTCATAATAACATGCATTGGAATCTTTTACGAGCACACTAAGATTTATTTAATGTCAGCAATGACACAATTCAAGAACAGAGGTTAACACATTAAGATTCAAAAATAAAAAGGCACAACAAGGATTTAATGACAAGAAAAACAACTACACATGACTCTAAGACAAAACTAGTAGATTAAGAAATGTAAAAAGCTTGTATTCTTGTTTCTTTTTGGAGTTTCTTTTTTAGTCCGAATTTATAAGAGTCCAAAGAAAGATAAAAGCAATCCTAAAACAATTAAAAAGACATACAAAAAATACCTAAAGGCACATACAAAGATTGATTCACAAGAAATTATAAAATGAATCAAGAAAAGCAAGACAAAGTGAGTGTGTTCTGTAGATTTATGGTTGTGACACAAGAACCACTCAAGGCACACAAACTCAAGACTCAAAAAGGAAATACATGTGAGAACAGTTTAGACACATATTAAGATTGATATGAACTGAACAAACAAGACAAAGAAGCATAGGAACGAATTTACCAAGGAGACCTAGCTCTTGATACCAAATGATGGAAAACTTGCTTGGAAAAACCCGGATTGATGTGGAGTTCCCTTCAAGCTCCTCCCTAGATCTTGAACTCCTTGATTCTTCCTATGCCTGGTTAAGGTCTCCTATGGAGGAGGAGGCCTTAAGACCACCACGGTTGGTGGAGAAACACTCCCAAGAGGCGCCACTCCTTGGAGAAGAGATAAGCCCCTTCAATTCTCACCACACTCTTCTATGGAAGGGATAAGAGAATTGGATGCACTCAAAGAGGTTTAGTGACTTTTGGAAGAGAAGAAATCTGAACTCAATTTCAGAAAATGAATTCTCAATACATCAAAAGTGTTTAACAAAGAGGGAAAAACTAAAATATAGGAGTAGGAAGCTTGGAGAGTAAGCTAGTCTTAACCATGGTTCACTAGGAACCATGGTAAGGTCTAGCTAACCACCCATGGTCTAGAGGCTTGGAGAGCAAGCTCCTCACTTAGCTTGCTTGGTAAGCTAGCTAAGGAGAAGCTTGTGCTTCAAGCTTCCAAGCTTGAGAAGCACCAAGCTATTTGGCCAAGTGTGAACACAAGTGTGAACACAAGTGTGAACACATCTAGGTGGGCGGCTTTTTGGAATTATTTTACTCCAATCACGTTGTAAAATTGTTAATTTGGTTTAGTTAGGTTCATCCAATGTGAATGGAACCTAGGTAAATCAAATCTATGAAAAATTAGGAGTAAAATGAGTCCAATATGTAAATTTTAGCCTAGGACCACCTTTTGGCTAAATTGCTAGGAACACTCTCTAGCTTACTAAAGACACTCTCTAGTTTGCTAATGCCACTCCTATTCCTACTACTAGAAAACTAAGAAAGAGTGTATTTCTAGGTTAGGTTAAATGGAGTCAAAGTGCCCAAGTAACCTACCCTAGAAACAATATACAATAGCTACTAAAAAGGAAATAAAGTGCCTCACAAATACAAAGGCAAAAATACACCTATACAAGTATCTACTATATACAAGGTACAAGAAAACAACTATACAAGTATGTACAATGGAAACTTAAGAGACTAATAAGAGGAACTATAATCAATGCTCATGATGAGCAAAGGTCTTTGAAGCACCTCCTCTTTAGAAGTCTTCTCTAGCTTCCTAACCATGGACCTAGTTAAAGGCCCAATGGTCTTCATGGGTGAGCCTCCTTGGATCAACCTTCACCTTTCTTGGTCTTACCTCTTCCAAATGGATCCTTGGGGATTAGATTTCCATCAAGTGCCTTCTGCCTTTGTCCCATACACCGAAGAGAAAGATGTTGCCTCGGCCTTTGGGTGTCGAGAGTCCTTTCATGCACCAAGATTTGTGCTTCCTTTGTCGGCCAAAAATGAGTTGAAGTTATTTTTTTTTTGTGTAAGACTCCTCTTATGTAATAAGAATCTTATGATTTTACATTAGATCACTTTCTCATCTTTGTGTGTTTCGAGGAAGTGATCTCCTTATCTGCCTCAGACTCAGACAATGCGTCGTAGATGGTCAAAGTTTTGATTAATTTTATTATCTTCAATCATGTTGTTTCTTTTTTTGTTTAGTTTTAGAATTAATGTATGAGAAAGGGGAGAAAAGAATGGATATTTGTTAAAATGATGTATGTTATTGATGAATGTAAAAACTTATACAAACCCTTATTGTGAGATCCCACAACCCTGGGCTGAAGTTGTGGGCAAAAAGAAAACAAAACTTAATGGAGCCCCTGCCCCAATAGCCTTTCAACATTGCATTTCAAGGTCTCTTCTTTTCATGTTTGTGCATGATGTATGGAAAACCGCAAGTGTACGGTTGTCGTCAAGTAATAAATATCGAATCACAGGGACTACGTGTTTGACCTAGAATTACTAGTATTTTAATTTGAATTTTAAAACAGATTGAATTTTTGTTTTGAGATGATAAGATCAGATTTGATGGTAAAAGAGATAGTAATGCAATTAATGAATAAGATAAAACTTTAAGATAAGATAAGGAGATTTCCGGGAATCTAGGGTTCGCACAAAGAGTTCCAACAATATTGAATTATTATTTTCATTAATTAATTATATTCCATCTTGAAGGTAGTCTTAACCTAATTTAATCCTTGCACCTTCTCAGGCTACGAGGACGTGTTTAATTAAAATTAATCTCTACTCTCGTGGTAATTACGTTCAATTAAACCCATTAAGATCTTTGTTAATCTATTGCTCCTCGAAAACTTAAATCAACTCTCGTGATTTAACACTCAAGTCTGTTCCTTTAGGTTCCGATAATTAGGTTCTCCTCTCAGTTCATCCCTAATTATCTATGATTATGAAAATTAAGATTAATTGTTTATCATAATTATAATCAAGTTCTCCTCTCAGTTCATCCTTAATTAATGTTATTATGAAAACAATAATATTAAAGTTCATATATAAAATATAAAAGAACAGATCAAGAATTGGAATAAAATTAAGAAACTGAATAATGCATTAATAAAGAGGTTCTCAGAGGCTAAGCCCTGATCCCAGAAAAAGGGAAACTACTCACAGGAGTTCATAGTAGTTCTCCAAGAAAAGAAGAATAAAAGAAAAGCAAACCTTAGAGTCGATGGCACAGGCGCCCAACCTTCTCCAAGTGTCAAAAACTAAAAAAAACTGTCTCCGAAACAAAAAATCCCCGTTCTAGGCTAACCTCATCTAATTTATAACCTAAAAGGGTAAAAAGGTAAAACTACCAAGATAAAAAATTACAAAGATAAAATAAAAATAAAACGTAAAACTTAAAAAGCTGGGACGCGAAGTGAATCACGGCCGTGACTGAGAATCACGACCGTGATCTTCTCTGGAGCACATCTATGAAGGGTCAGTGGCGTTCACGGGTGTGATTGGGAGTCACGGCCGTGATTTTCTCTGGTGAATCACGGGCGTGATTTAGAATCACGGCCGTGATTTCCCCTGTAGCTCAGCATTTCCTCTTTAATTCTTAAATCTTGATCCTGCTCAGAGAAAACACAACACATACCAAGAAAAGCATAAAATAGGAAAATGATATAAAAATTTATTAAAAACATGAAAGATATGCATGATTATGCTATGAATTCTTGTGAATTAAAGTGCTAAAATACGAGTAAAATTCACAACATCAAATAACCCCAAACTTGAACTTTTGTTTGTCCTCAAACAATAATTAGCACTTTGAAAAAAAAAAATTCATCAAGAATTAACTGAGCATTTAAAATCTTCACTCTTAGTCTCACAAGGTCCAATTAGAATCTTAATCTTTCATTACTAGCGCCAACTCTTAGTTTCTAAGAGTTTCATGATGTCAAATCTTGTAAAGCTCATTAGTCGAACGAAGATAATTTAACAGAAATAATTTTTCAATGCTTGTGACACTAATAGGGGTAATATTTTTATTTTTGTTTTTGTCTCACCTAAAACATTTCCCCAGTAGCCAATCAGTGTAGAGAGGATGATAATTTCAAGAACACGTAGCCTCAAAGGGGGGCTAGCTATTTTACTAAACAATTCCCCAGTAGCTAATTAGTTCCCTTAGTTTTCTAAGGTTAAGAATATTCTCCCTCTAACCTATGACCTCAAAGGGGTGCTAGGTGATTTTTTTTTTTTTTTTTTTTTACCCCCCAAAAGCTTTTAAGCACGAATTAAAAAGAATTTATCTTCAAGAGACTATTTTTATAATTCTCGATCATTTCAAGCCTCAATACTAAGAACCAAGTGCTAGCCACAAAACCAGCTAATTTTTCAACCTTTTGTTCTAAGACTTCAAGATTCAATTCATCACATTCAGTGTTTTCAAAGACGAACAATTTCATTAAAAATATTTACTTTTCAAACACAAATTCAAGCTGGGATTAACTGAATATGTATATATGCATGATTTTTTTTTATTTTTTTATTTTTTGCATGAATGAATGAAATGCGTACATCCTCCTAACCCCAAACTTAAAGATTTGCTTGTCCCGAAGCAAAGAGCTAATGAATGCATGATAGATTATTTTGACAAAATTATAAAATGCATGAATATGCAACCAACCCACAACAGAAAGGAATGCTTGTCCCTAAGCATCAGAGTAAAATAAGGAATAAGAAAGATCTCACTGTGGTGGAAAATCATCTGGATACCGTTGAATGTGCCATTGATACATTTGATCAACCATGTAATTATAATGCTGCTGGCGTTCATCCATTTGTTTCAGCCGGTTATCCATTGATTGAATAGCTGCTAGGATAGCAGCATTGTCCACCTCAGGTCCAGGATGTAGAGGGGGTTGTTCAGGAGCTGCTTCCTCATCTGCAGGAGCCGCTTCCTCAGCTGCTGGAGGTAGGTCCTCTAATGGCTCCAGTGGAAACTGCCGTGTAGCCCGGTTCTTCACGATGTATGTTGGATTTGGTAACTGTTGGTGCACTCCCGACTGGGTTACTACAAAGTAGTATTTATCATCTTCATCTTTCGCAATGCAGTTCATAGAAGAGCAGGTAGCAAAATTAATAGTACGGCTTCCAGGGAGTGGTTCTAACTGGTCCAGCCAAGCGTGATAGCCAAGGTGTTTGGCTATAGTGGTAATGAGGCCGCCATTCACAATCGCACTGTGGCTGGTATTGGAAATACTCTGGAACTGTCGTGCCAAATGACTGCCAGAATCAATAGGCTCCTCTCTGTTTTCCATCATAGCCCATAAAAGTAAAAGGTCGCTCAAACGAACCTTTCCTTCAGAATCACCTCGGGCCAAAACAGTAGAGGCAATAAAGCGGTGCATAATACGGATGGCGGGATGGCGGAAAGCAGAGGAATTACATTTTCCAGCGACCCAATTACTTGTACCTGTCAAACTATACCAAAAAGAACCAGGGTTGAAAGAACTTGGGGTTCTCGTGCTCCCTCCAGTGGGAAATCCAAAAATATTATTGAACTGAGCCAGGGTTAATTCGTGTTCTTGGTTAAACATACGGAAAGAAATCAAACCTTCAGAACAATTTGGCCCAGATAATATTTCCGTGTGGAGAGAGCTCAAGAACTCAAGAACTAGTCGAGGATAAACAACATCATTATGCATGGTAGCAAAGGTTGTCCACCCAATGTTAGTTAACATGAAATTGATATCAGCACGTAAACCCAACTTACGAATAAATGGGAAGTCGAGATACCTGGTAGGATGGATAGTGCGGAAGCGTAATACCTCGTTCCGCTCACGCTGTTCATCGTTCCGATAGAACCTCGGAGGAAGGGGCGGAATTTCACTTGCTTCTTCCTCGTAACTGTGGGTATCGGAAGCGGTGGAGGACGAACCAACGGTACGGGTGCGCTTGGGAGCCATGGATGAACGGAAGGAGTGAATGTGGGAAGAAGAGGGAAGAAGAGGAAGAAGAAGTGAGAAGCTAGGGTTTGGGAGAGAAGAAAAGAGAGAATGGGCAGAGTTCGTAAGTTTGAGAGAAGTGAGAATGTAAAAGGAGGGGGAAAAATATATAAGGGAAAGGGGAATTTCAAAAATCACGGGTTGTATCTGTTGAGCGTCAGCAGGGAATCACGGGCGTGATTGGAAATCACGGCCGTGATTCTCTTTGTGAGTTTTCAAAAATTCAAACAGAGGAGATCACGCCCGTGATTTATAATCACGGTCGTGATTCTCTCTGGGGTTTTCCAAAAATTTTCCAGAGAAGATCACGCCCGTGATTTAGAATCACGGTCGTGATTCTCTCTGGAACTCTGAAATTTTATTTTATTATTTTATTATTATTATTATTATTTTTTTTTTTTCATGATGCTTGAGTAGGTTCCTGAAGAACCATAGAGTATAATTTTTCTAAGTGTTCCCCATGGAAATATAACTTCAATCTCTGTGCATTGACCTTGAATATGTCGCCTTTATCGTTTCTGATTTCTACAGCTCCATAGGGATATACTTTTTGAACTGTAAAAGGCCCTGACCATCTTGACTTCAATTTTCCAGGAAACAATCTGAGTCTGGAATTAAATAGTAGCACCGAGTCCCCTTGCTTGAATTCTCTTCTATGTATATGCTTGTCATGCCACCTCTTTGTTCTTTCTTTGTAAATCTTAGCATTTTCATATGAGTCTAATCTGATTTCATCAAGCTCATTGAGTTCCAATTTCCTTTTTTCTCCAGCATCCTTTAGGTCATAGTTGAAGTATTTTATTGCCCACAAAGCCTTGTGTTCTAGCTCTACAGGAAGATGGCAAGATTTGCCATAAATAAGCCTAAATGGAGACATGCCAATAGGTGTTTTGTAAGCAGTCCTGTAGGCCCAAAGAGCTTCATCTAATCTTAAAGACCAGTCCTTTCTTGTTGTAGATACAGTCTTCTCAAGAATCTTTTTGATTTCTCTGTTGGATATTTCTACCTGTCCACTTGTTTGAGGGTGATAAGGTGTACCAACCTTGTGAGTGACTCCATACTTTTTTAAGAGAGATTCAAACTTTCTTTCAATAAAATGTGAGCCTCCATCACTGATCACAGCTCTTGGGACCCCAAATCTTGGAAATATAATTCTTTTGAAGAGTTTAATGACAGTATTTGAATCACTCGTTTGAGCGGGAATCGCTTCTACCCACTTGGACACATAATCAACTGCAACTAATATGAACTTGTAACCTTTAGAACTTGGGAATGGTCCCATGTAATCTACTCCCCATACATCAAAAATTTCTACTTCTAAAATCCCATTTAATGGCATTTCATGTTTCCTGGATATATTCCCTGATCTTTGGCATTGGTCACAAGAATTTACCATCTTCCAAGTATCCTTAAATAAGTTTGGCCAGTAAAAACCAGATTGTAGAATTTTAGCTGCAGTTTTTGACGTACTAGCATGCCCTCCATATGCGGAAGAATGACATGAGTGAATGATGTGAGGAGCTGCTTCTTCTGAGATACACCTTCTGTAGATACCATCTCTACACCTCTTATATAGGTAAGGTTCATCCCAAATAAAGCTGTTAAGGTCACTAAAGAATTTCTTCTTTTGTTGATAATTAAAGTCGTCAGGAAGGACTCCACATGCTAAGTAATTCACATAATCTGCATACCAGGGACTGTTTTTCACAACAACTGCTAAAAGCTTTTCGTCTGGGAAGCTGTCATTAATAGGGAGTTCCTCCTTTGTTGCTTGGTCTTGTGGAAGTCGAGAGAGATGATCAGCTACTACATTTTCTACTCCCTTTCTGTCCACAATCTCTAAATCAAATTCTTGTAAAAGGAGAATCCATCTGAGGAGCCTAGGTTTAGCATCCTTTTTATTAAAAAGATACTTTAGGGCAGAGTGATCTGTGTAAACAATAACCTTAGACCCCACAAGATAAGATCTGAACTTTTCAAAAGCATAGACGACTGCTAACAATTCTTTTTCTGTTGTTGCATAATTGGCTTGGGCTTCATCAAGAGTCTTGCTGGCATAGTATATAGCATGAACCTTCTTGTCCTTTCTTTGTCCCAATACAGCTCCTATAGCATAGTCACTTGCATCACACATGATTTCAAAAGGAAGGCTCCAGTCAGGAGTTTGCAGAATAGGAGCTGTAGTGAGAGCTTCTTTCAACCTGTAGAATGCATTCTTACAAGAAACATCAAAGTTAAAAGGTACCTCTTTCACAAGTAGATTAGATAATGGTTTAGAGATTTTTGAAAAATCTTTAATAAACCTTCGGTAGAAACCGGCATGCCCTAAGAAACTTCTAACACCTTTAACATCAATTGGAAGAGGCAATTTATCAATTACTTCTATTTTTGCTCTATCTACCTCAATTCCTCTCCCAGATATTAGGTGTCCTAAGACAATTCCTTCTTGTACCATAAAATGACATTTTTCCCAATTTAAGACTAAATTCACTTCAGAGCAACGCTGCAATACTTTAGTTAGATTTAATAGACAGTCATCAAAGGAAATACCATAAACTGAAAAGTCATCCATGAAAACTTCCATCTCTTTTTCTAATAAATCACTAAAGATTGCAGTCATACATCTTTGAAAGGTAGCAGGTGCATTACATAGGCCAAAAGGCATTCTCCTATAAGCAAAAGTACCATAGGGACATGTAAAAGTAGTTTTCTCTTGGTCTAATGGATGAATAGGGATTTGATGAAAACCGGAGTATCCGTCCAAATAACAAAAGTATGAATGCATTGCTAACCTTTCAAGCATTTGATCAATAAAAGGTAAGGGAAAGTGATCCTTTCTAGTGGCATTATTTAATTTTCTATAATCAACACACATACGCCACCCAGTCACAGTTCTTGTGGGAATTAATTCATTATTATCATTTTTAACTACTGTCATCCCACCTTTCTTAGGAACCACATGAACTGGACTTACCCAAGGACTATCAGATATAGCATAAATTACCTTAGCATCCAATAATTTCAAAATTTCTTTCTTTACCTCTTCTTTCATCTTGGGATTTAGTCTTCTTTGAGCTTCAACAGAAGGTTTGGATCCTTCCTCCAAGAAGATGCGATGCATACAAAATGAAGAACTAATTCCCTTTATATCAGCCATAGTATATCCAATAACTTTTCTAAATTTTCTCAACTCATTGAGAAGTTTTTCAGTTTCTTTTTCATTTAAAGCTGAATTTACTATGACTGGATAAGTGGAATTAGCCCCCAAAAACTCATACCTTAAAGATGAAGGAAGTGGTTTAAGTTCTAACTTTGGAGAGTTTTCTTCTTGCCAATCTGTTGAAGACTCAAGAAGACTTTCTACTAGAGGATCTTTTTCTTTACACGGGGGACTTGAATCGATCAAGCAAGCATAATTAGGTTGAATCCCCTCAAGATCTATGTGCTTTCCTCCAACTAGAAAATTCTCCAAGGGATCCCTCAAAATAGATCTCATGACTTCTTCCTCCATGTCTTTAGGCAATATATCAACCCTGCAGCAAATATTTTCAAGAGAAGGTTGTCTAACAGATTTAGCAATATTAAATTCCATTGTTTCATCATTAATGGATAAGGACAATTTTCCATGTTTGACATCTACTATCACGCCTGCTGTAGCCAAAAATGGTCTACCTAGTATGATTGGTATTTGTTTGTCCTCTTCCATTTCTAAAACAACAAAATCTCCCGGAATTAAAAATTTACCTATCTTAACTGGAACATCTTCTAAAATTCCTATGGGATATTTTATAGATCTATCTGCTAACTGGATTGACATTGTTGTAGGCTTTAATTCTCCCATATCTAATTTCTTGCAAATTGATAAAGGCATTAAACTGATACTTGCCCCAAGGTCACATTGTAGACCCCTAAAATTGTCCGGGTCGGAAATAAAACTCGCAGACCCTCAAAGATCGAAGGAAAGTCAGCCAGAAGGACTCCTAGAAGACCATAGGATGGCTATCTGTAGATTTAGAGGTCTTAGAGTAGCTTAAAATAAGGAAGTGGAGGGAATGAAGCCCAATACGGCCGTACTAAACTTAATACGGCCGTATTGAAGCTTCAACACGGCCGCAGTGAACTCAATACGGCGTATTGAAGTTTCTGAAACTTCAATACGGCCGTACTGAAATCAATACGACCGTATTGAAGCTTCAATACAGCCGCAGTGAACTCAATACGGGCGCATTGAAATTTCTGAATTTCAATACGACCGTATTGAACTTCAATACGACCGTATTGAAGTTCAAAAATTTCAATACGGCCGTATTGATTCTGTAGCCCGTATTGCGCCTATTCCCTATAAATATGACGTCAATTGGACGTCATTCCACACTTTTACACACAGTTTTAACCCTCTCCTTGAGTATTCTGGGGTTTTTGAGCAGTGTTCTGCCCTAGAAATCACTCGGAGAGTTGATCCGACGAAGTTCTTGAGCCTCGAGCCATTTTGCTTGAGGATCAAACCTAGTCGAAGGGAAATCCTCCGGATTTCCGTAGTCAAAATTTTCTAGGAGGGAGCGAGCGAGCTTGTAGAGCGAGGGAACGCCAAAAAGCTTCCCAGTTTTACGAAATATATAAAAGCACGCTTCAAAGGTTTCTTCTTCAAAATCCTTCCTTTTACTGCTTTCTGATTGTTGCATAGCATATCTAATTTATTCGCCATGTAGATATCTTGTTCATAATCGTTTAGAATAAATAGGGGTAATTTAGTAATTTTGTACTATTATTTTTAGAAATAATCTGTCATAGGGAACCCGAAAGGGGCGCTGTGGGGTGCTAACACCTTCCCCACGCGTAACCGACTCCCTTACCCAACTCTGGTTGTAATGGCCAAAGTTGATTTATAAAATCAATTGCCTTATCCCTTTTTCCAATGTTTTGAGTAAAACATTGGTGGCGACTCCACGAACCCTTTTACTACGAAAACCACTAATCCATAGAGGGTCCCGCTTGGGATTAACATGGATTGGTGAGACATTTAATAAATAAATTGGATAAGATCGACAAGGTCTCAGTTTGAGAACAAGTCGTTCTAATAATCCAATACATTTTCAAAACTAAAATAAAAGCGAGCTCGACCGTCTTCGCGACCGCCGAGGCCCGTTTGGGCCGGTGGCGACAGATGGCGACTCCACTGGGGAAGCCTCGAGAGTCAGTCCCATTTAGTGACAGATTATTTTTAACAAATAATAGTTAAAAATTACTTTATTACCCCTCACTTGTATGATAACACGTTTATCTATTTGGCTTTAATAACTGTTGTATTTTTAAATTTACGCAATTGTTTGAAATACAAACTGCACACAAACCTTTGCACACAACAGTTCCCTCTATACCCGGGGGCATGAGTGATTAACCATAGGGAGTGGATGTTAGTACGGCCGGTTGTCGAATGGGCTATAGGTGCCCGTAGACCGTTGTCGGAAAACATCACTCAAGGTGATAACCATGAACTTGAGTCCGACGGTGCGTTGGAGCTTTCCATCGACCTACGATGAGAGGAATTGGGTCCCTATAATGGGGGCACCTTGGGGGCCTTGGACTGGTGAGAACAGTTAGAACCACCTTGAATATGCACCATTTCTGCAGGATACCCCTACCTCGTGATTCGCTCGTGACTGTTCGTGGATGAGTGAATTGTTTGTGCATTCGTTATGTGACATTGTTTGTGCATTAATAAAGAAAAAAACCTCGTGATAAGGTCTAAGAATAATCCCCATGCATGAAAAAACCATGACATGAGAGGAAAGACCATGTGTGAAAATATAATAAAAGTGAGGAGCATGTACATCATTACCAATAAAGATATCATGCATCCTCATAAACCATGCATTCTAGGTTCACCAATACCTCTTGACATGAGTAAAAGAGACCCATAATTATCGAGATTCTCCGTTGAGGAGAGATCATAAGTCAAGGAGGGTAGTAACACTCTGTTTTAAAAAGGCAGCGCCTTAAAAATGGAGGGTTATCAAACTCATGTCAAGAGCGTATTCATGAATAAACTAATTAGATTAAAAAATTCATTTTAGAAAGTGGCTGGTCATCTCTCTGTCCTCACACGCGCAAAGAAAATCAAGAAGATGGAAGCGCTGGAGGACCAAAACAAGAAGCTTACAGCCGAGCTCTCACAGCTCAAAGAACAAATGGCGCAAATGATGGAACTCATGCGTCACCATAATGTACATGGGTCTCACCACAGTGACCATGAGTCCCATCATCATGAGGAGGAAGAGCACGAGGAAGAACCTCCACACGCTATACCTATAGGGGCTGGAATTGTAATCAAAGAGCCCGAGGTTTCAAAAGAACAATTCCACGCCCTAGAGGATCGGCTAAGGGCTATGGAGGGGCATGATTTTGATGTCAAAGATGCCGCCGATATGTGCTTGGTGAGGGACATTCAATTCCCTCCTAAATTTAAAGTGCCAGATTTCCCGAAATACGTGGGATCGACTTGCCCCAAAAGTCATCTCACCATGTATTGCCGAAAAATGGCTGCATATGCTACCAATGAAAAGCTCTTAATTCATTGCTTTCAAGAGAGCTTGGCTGAAACTGCACTCAATTGGTATATGCAGCTGGATGGAAATCAAGTGTGCACGTGGAGGCAGTTGGCCGACGCCTTTCTCAAGCGCTATAAGTATAACATCGACCTAACACCCGATAGGTCCGATCTTCAAGCCTTGAGCAAGAGTAATGATGAATCTTTCAAGGCGTACGCCCAACGATGGAGGGAGTTGGCGGCACAAATAGAGCCCCCGCTGTCGGATAAGGAGACGGTGTCCTTGTTCATAAACTCGTTGACCGGTCCCTATTATGACAAGATGATAGGGAACACGACAACACTCTTCTCGGACATCATCACCATTGGCGAAAGAGTGGAACAAGGGCTGAAAAGTGGGAAGCTAGCTGGGCTTTCCCAATCATTTGAAGCCAAGAAGACCTACGGGAAGAAGAAGGATGGAGGAGTCAATGCCGTAAATATTTCTTCATCTTCTTCCACTTCGAAGTCAGGAAAGTCGCAATACAACCCTGTGAAGAAGTTTGATAAACTTCCGACCACATATAGCGACCTCCTGCCGAAGATAGTGGAAGCACGTCTTCTAGCTTACGTTCCACTAAAGAAGATTGATCCACCTCATCCCTATTGGTACAAACCGCAAGACAAATGTCTATACCATTCGGGGGCATCGGGGCATTCAACTGAGAAATGTAGAGCTCTCAAAAATAAGGTCCAAGACCTTATCGATGCTGGGTGGGTCACTTTCGATTCGACAGCACCCGACGTGAGCGAGAATCCTCTACCGCAGCAGGAGTAGAGAGAAGGGCAAGCCATGATAGGGCCCCTCCACTTTTTTTCTTTTAGGGACTCATGATCAGTACCCGAGATCATGAGGACCTTTTCATGTAAATAAAGGGTTTTGTACAGTTTTACATACATATATCAATAAAGAGGAATTTTTCACACATTATTCTCTCATTTTGTTCTATTCTCTCTCTTTCATTAATATTAATAAACTCTAAACCTAAACAGAACCAATAAATAATTATGTCTGTGATTGCTCGCTCCGATCGGGATCCGAAAGCCGAAGGTGAATGGGTTGAGTTGGACAGTGATGAGGAGACCATCTCTCCGGATCTGCAAAGACTGCTAGATCAAGAAGCTCGTCTACTCCAACCGTATCAAGAAGAATTGGAGACCGTGAATTTGGGGCAGGGTCAAGAATTGAAAGAGGTCAACATTGGGACCCATATCAGTGATGGAATAAAAACGCAATTGATTCAATTGTTGAGGGAATACAAGGACGTATTTGCATGGTCGTACCATGATATGCCCGGTTTGGACTCCAACATCGTCGAACACAAGTTGCCCTTAAAAGAGGGGTTTCGACCCATTAAGCAAAAGCTTCGACGAATCAAGCCCGAATGGTCCTTAAAGATTAAGGAGGAGGTAGAAAAACAATTGGACGCGGGATTCTTGGTTGTATCCCAGTATCCTGAATGGCTGGCTAACATTGTGCCAGTCATCAAAAAGAATGGGAAGGTTAGAGTGTGTGTTGATTATAGGGATTTGAATCGTGCCAGTCCAAAGGACGATTTTCCCTTGCCCCACATCGATACACTTGTGGATCACACCGCCACAAACACACTCTATTCCTTTATGGATGGATACTCGGGGTATAATCAAATCAAGATGAATATAGAAGACCGCGAGAAAACTTCTTTCATTACACCCTGGGGCACTTTCTGCTACAGGGTGATGCCTTTTGGACTTAAAAATGCGGGTGCCACCTACCAACGAGCGATGGTGACGCTATTCCACGATATGATCCACAAAGAAATTGAAGTATACGTGGATGACATGATCGCAAAGTCAAAAGACGAGATGGACCACATCCAATATTTGAGAAAATTATTCAATCGGCTTCGTAAGTATCAGCTTAAGCTAAATCCGGCTAAGTGTACTTTCGGAGTTCGGTCAGGTAAGCTTCTCGGGTTCATCGTCAGTGAAAAAGGCATAGAGGTGGACCCCGATAAAGTAAAGGCAATAATGGAAATGCCTCCTCCTAAAACTGAGAAAGAAATTAGAGGATTCCTCGGCAGGGTGAACTACGTCGCAAGGTTCATCGCACAGATGACTGACACGTGCAAACCAATATTCAAGCTGTTGCGCAAGAATCATTCCGAAGTTTGGGATGAGAATTGTCAACAAGCTTTCAATAAGATCAAACAGTGCTTGGCCAATCCACCAGTGTTGGTGCCACCTGTCGAGGGAAGACCATTAATCCTCTATCTAACGGTGCTTGATGAGTCCATGGGAGCTGTGCTAGGACAACAAGATGAAACAAAGAAGAAAGAACAAGCCATCTACTACCTGAGCAAAAAGTTCCTTGATTATGAAACCCGCTACACGCCACTAGAAAAGACGTGCTGTGCGTTAGCATGGGCAACACAACGGCTCAGGCAGTATATGATTAGGCATACTACTTGGTTGGTTTCCAAAATGGACCCAATTAAGTACGTGTTCGACAAACCGATAATCACTGGGAAGATTGCCCGATGGCAAGTACAATTATCAGAATTTGACATCATACATGTCACACAAAAGGCCATCAAGGGTAGTACCCTAGCTGATTACCTAGCACACGGGCCGACCAATGACTATCAATCCCTTCAGGATGATTTCCCCGATGAGGATATAATGCATTTACAACATGAAGATCCTAAGGATGATACGTGGACCATGTATTTCGATGGAGCCTCCAATATGCTTGGACAGGGGATTGGAACAGTATTAATCTCCCCACAAGGAAAGCATATCCCCTTAACGGCAAGACTCAACTTCGACTGTACAAATAACATGGCCGAATACGAGGCTTGCGCGTTAGGAATCCAAGCAGCAATCAACAATGGTATCCTAAAGCTCAAAGTATTTGGAGATTCGGCTTTAGTCATCCACCAACTGCGAGGTGAATGGGAAGTCCGAAATCCTAAGCTGATACCATATGTTGAGCATATCAAAGACCTGATACAATTCTTTCAAAATGTCGTCTTTGAATATATCCCAAGGGAGGAAAATCAGTTCGCTGACGCCCTTGCTACACTATCATCGATGTTCGCCTTGGATAAGGAGCATGAAATGCCCATCATCAATATCCGGCAGCACGATAAGCAAGCGTTCTGCCTACTGATAGATGAAGCTGTTGACGCTCATCCATGGTTCCATGACATCAAACAATATCTGTCAAAAGGGGAATATCCTGATATGGCTAGCGATAATGATAAAAAGCATATCCGAAGAAGGGCCATGGGATTTCTGTTGATTGGAGAAACCCTCTACAAAAAGAATTATGACTCGGTCTTGTTGAGGTGCATAGACCAAGTCGAAGCTCAAAATGTAATCAAAGAAATACATGAGGGGGTTTTCGGTACCCATATTCCCGGGCCTGCAATGGCTAAGAAAATCCTCAGAGCAGGATATTATTGGTCGACCATTGAAAGGGATTGTTACCAATACGTCCGGAAATGCCACAAGTGTCAAGCATACGCCGACAACATTCATGTCCCACCAACGCCACTCAATGTGTTGGCTTCACCATGGCCATTCGCAATGTGGGGCATGGATGTTATTGGACCCATCGAGCCAAAGGCATCCAATGGACATAGGTTCATCCTTGTGGCCATTGACTATTTCACCAAATGGGTAGAAGCGGCATCGTATGCTCAGGTGACCCGAAAGGTGGTAACATCCTTCATCAGAAAGAATATCATATGCAGATACGGTATTCCCGACAAAATCATCACTGATAATGGATCCAATTTGAACAATAAGATGGTGGAAGAACTGTGCAAAGAGTTCAAAATTCAGCACCACAACTCTTCCCCATATCGACCAAAGATGAATGGGGCAGTCGAGGCAGCCAATAAGAATATCAAGAAGATAGTACAAAAGATAGTTGTCTCATTCAAAGACTGGCATGAGATGCTACCCTTCGCTCTCCATGGTTATAGGACTTCAGTACGTACATCCACAGGAGCTACTCCATTCTCCCTTGTTTATGGAATGGAAGCAGTTCTGCCGGTTGAAGTCGAGGTACCTTCTCTGAGAGTAATCATGGAAGCAAAACTTTCCGAGGCAGAATGGGTTCAAAGTCGATACGACCAATTGAACCTTATCGAAGAAAAACGACTGAACGCCATATGCCATGGTCAAGCCTACCAAAGGAAGATCAAAAAGGCTTTTGACAAGAAAGTCCATCCTCGAATCTACCATGAGGGAGAGCTGGTGATGAAGAAATTGCTACCAGCTCAAAAGGACAAAATCGGAAAGTGGGCCCCAAATTACGAAGGACCATACGTGGTGAAGCGAGCCTTCTCCGGAGGAGCATTGATTCTCACAGACATGGACGGAGAAGAACTTCGATACCCAGTCAACGTTGACGTCGTAAAGAAGTATTATGCTTGAAGACGTTGCTTGCATTAGCCCGCTAGGATGAAAACCCAAAAAGGGCATCCTAGGCAAAAGTTAGGGCAAAACGAAAAGCCCGCCAGTACAAGGGTACTAGGCAAAACAAAGGAAAAATTATCCCCGCTAGGACATGTCCTAGGCAAAAATTAGGGGCAAAAGAATAAGATGCAAAAAGTAAAGCAAGCAACGATCACTTGAATCGAAAACCGAAGGGCGGTTCAAGTGATAATCTTCTAGAAGCAAGCGTCTTGCAGCATCTACACTCCTGGCTCAGGCATCTCACCCGAAACAACTAGGGAAACGGGAAGGGCAGCAATCACAGATATAATTGTTTAAGCCAAAAATGTATAGCCCACCTCGGCCAGCCATTCTTCAGAAATTCCCTTTGTAAACCTTTCTGTATAAACATTTGTGAATATCAATAAAATATCCATTTGTTTCTTTTCTCTCTTGACCATGTGATTATGCCTCTGAATTGGTTTTTCATAAAAATTGTACGAAATTCCATTAATAATCGGTCAATAAAAGAAAATTGGAGGGGTTCCTGTAAAATCCATAATCTCCTGCATAAAGCCTCACAAAAATACTCCCTCGCGTCAATGACAGAAAGTCCTCCAAGAAGAAGAGGACAGGGAGAGCCACTCACTTTTCTAAATAAATGAACAAAAATAAAAAAATTGTATTGCATTTGTGCATCACACACACATTAGTTGCACATTCAAAGACCTTATCATGAGGCAACCGCATAAAATAGAAAAATAGAAAATTGCTTGTGTATGACAGCAGCAAGCAAAATGCAAAGATTCAGAAAATCAACAGCATCATACAGAATAACTGAGCCTGGAGAGGCTTGCCGAAAGAATACTCTCAGAATAACTGAGCCTGGAGAGGCTTGCCGAAACAATACTCCCACAGAATAATTGAGCCTGGAGAGGCTTGTCGAAATAATACTCCTTCAGAATAATTGAGCCTGGAGAGGCTCGCAGAAATAATACTCCCCAGAGAAACCTCAATTCACGCTCTTGGACTCAAAATCCCCAGCAAGAGCTATCAAGCAAGATCGTCAAAGTCCCTAATGGAAACACGATCGCCCAAGAAGAATATCCAAGTCAAAGGACTTTAAAACTTCCTCAGTGAAGATAGCTCTTCTACTCAGGCGTTGAGTGAGGCTGAGCCTGCAGAGGCTTCCTAAAAAATACTCTGGGATACATAAGATCCCCAAATCCCCAGTCGCCTACTCAAGAGGCATCCCTGCAAAAGGAGAAAAATCAAAAAATATCAATAAATATTCCCCAAGCGGAATCTGGCACTCAGCCGAACACTGAACCCCATTCCCCAGTCGCCTACATAAGAGGCACTCCTTCAAAAGGAAAAATCATGAAAAGATCAATAATCATTCCCCAAGTGGAATCTGGCTCTCAGCCAATCATTGAACATCAAGGTGATATGCCTAACAGAAGAGGCTAATCAAAATCAACGACAAAATCCCCCAGTGGATAACAGCCTACACAGAGGCAGCAAAATCAGAAAACCAAAAGAGACACCCGAACAAGGATAACCGGGATACTCCACCAACGTCGAAAGGACGTCAGCCAATCATAAGGCACCGCTCACATCAGAAAGAGCATCTTTGTGTCTGCACCCCAAAGGAATCAGAAATTCCCCAGTGGGCACCAACTACACAATGGAAAGTTGGGACACAAGAACCTATGAGTAACTGCACATCCCCTAGACGGATCCCTGCGTTATCCAGCCCACAGTGGCACAAAAATCAAAAAACAACCGTCGAAGCAGCATCGTGGACTGTGGAGACAAAATCATCACAAATCCCTGGAAAGGAGATATTCACGCTACCCCGTCGTCACAAACACGGAGGTATGCAGCTTCCGGCTCGAGCAATGAGCGAAGCTATCTCTGGAAAGGAGGTACTCACTGCTCACCGTGGTCACAAAGGTACTTAGCTTCCGGCTCGAGCAAAGAGTGAAGCTAAGCCTGGAGAGGCGGTACTCACAGCTTCCAGCTTGGGCAGCAAGCAAAGCAAAGCCTGGAGAGGCGAAACTCACACTGCTCACCGTCGTCACGAAGGTGCTTAGTTTCCGGCTCGAACAAAGAGCGAGACTAAGCCTGGAGAGGCGAAACTCACACTGCTACCGTTGTCACAAAGGTACTTAGCTTCCGGCTCGAACAAAGAGTGAAGCTAAACCTGGAGAGGCGGTACTCACAGCTTCCAGCTTGGGCAGCAAGCAAAGCAAAACCTGGAGAGGCTACTCGACAATTTTCCACCGGAAGACGCTACAAGTCAGAAGGTCGGCGCATCACCCGGACAATTGGGTCAACTCCTTTACTTGTCAGCCGGTACACCAAAAGGCCGTCCGACTAAGTAAAGGGGGGGCAGCTGTAGACCCCTAAAATTGTCCGGGTCGGAAATAAAACTCGAAGACCCTCAAAGATCGAAGGAAAGTCAGCCAGAAGGACTCCTAGAAGACCATAGGATGGCTATCTGTAGATTTAGAGGTCTTAGAGTAGCTTAAAATAAGGAAGTGGAGGGAATGAAGCCCAATACGGCCGTACTAAACTTAATACGGCCGTATTGAAGCTTCAACACGGCCGCAGTGAACTCAATACGGCGTATTGAAGTTTCTGAAACTTCAATACGGCCGTACTGAAATCAATACGACCGTATTGAAGCTTCAATACAGCCGCAGTGAACTCAATACGGGCGCATTGAAATTTCTGAATTTCAATACGACCGTATTGAACTTCAATACGACCGTATTGAAGTTCAAAAATTTCAATACGGCCGTATTGATTCTGTAGCCCGTATTGCGCCTATTCCCTATAAATATGACGTCAATTGGACGTCATTCCACACTTTTACACACAGTTTTAACCCTCTCCTTGAGTATTCTGGGGTTTTTGAGCAGTGTTCTGCCCTAGAAATCACTCGGAGAGTTGATCCGACGAAGTTCTTGAGCCTCGAGCCATTTTGCTTGAGGATCGAACCTAGTCGAAGGGAAATCCTCCGGATTTCCGTAGTCAAAATTTTCTAGGAGGGAGCGAGCGAGCTTGTAGAGCGAGGGAACGCCAAAAAGCTTCCCAGTTTTACGAAATATATAAAAGCACGCTTCAAAGGTTTCTTCTTCAAAATCCTTCCTTTTACTGCTTTCTGATTGTTGCATAGCATATCTAATTTATTCGCCATGTAGATATCTTGTTCATAATCGTTTAGAATAAATAGGGGTAATTTAGTAATTTTGTACTATTATTTTTAGAAATAATCTGTCATAGGGAACCCGAAAGGGGCGCTGTGGGGTGCTAACACCTTCCCCACGCGTAACCGACTCCCTTACCCAACTCTGGTTGTAATGGCCAAAGTTGATTTATAAAATCAATTGCCTTATCCCTTTTTCCAATGTTTTGAGTAAAACATTGGTGGCGACTCCACGAACCCTTTTACTACGAAAACCACTAATCCATAGAGGGTCCCGCTTGGGATTAACATGGATTGGTGAGACATTTAATAAATAAATTGGATAAGATCAACAAGGTCTCAGTTTGAGAACAAGTCATTCTAATAATCCAATACATTTTCAAAACTAAAATAAAAGCGAGCTCGACCGTCTTCGCGACCGCCGAGGCCCGTTTGGGCCGGTGGCGACACACATAAGGCTTTTTCAAACCTTAGATTTCCAATGAGACAAGGTATAGAGAAACTACCAGGATCCTTAAGTTTTTTGGGCAAATTATGATGGATCAATGTAACAGTCTCTCTATCATCCAATTTCCTTCGGTTAGCTAAAAGATCCTTAAGAAATTTAGCATATGTAGGCATCTGTTGTAGAGCTTCTACAAATGGAATGTTTACATACACTTGTTTGATCATATTTAAAAATTTTTCAAATTGTCTATCAAGTTTAGTCCTTGCTAACCTTTGAGGAAAAGGAATTGGAGGGTGATAAACAGTTTGAGGCTTTGATGAAGATACTTTTTCTTTTTCTAATCTCTCTTTTTCAGGTTTTTCAACCATAGGAGAAGCGTCTTCATCAATCTCAATATTATCATTTTGATTAGACACAGGTCTGTCTAATTTCTTCCCACTCCTTAAAGTAACAGCATTAACATTTTCAACTGGGTTTGCAACTGTTTTACCTGGGAACTTACCTGGAGAATTGTTTGAACTAGGCATCAACTGTGCAATTTGATTTTCCAGCATCTTGTTGTGGAGAGTAATATTCTCAACCTTGACAGCAAGGTTTTGAATAGAATTTGCCATTGAATCATTGGTCTGTTTTTGATTAGTGACAAAATTCTCCATAAGGTTTTCTAATCTTGAAACACTTTGTTGAATTGAGGGTGTCTGTACTGGATTTCCTTCCCCATTAATGAAGTGATTGGACGGACGGAAATTAGGTTGCTGATTGCTAGTTCCTTGAACTGGGTTATTCTTCCAAGAAAAGTTAGGATGATTCTTCCAACCAGGGTTGTATGTGTTGGAATATGGATTACTCTTCTCTCTTCGAGGAGTGTCATAGAAATTATGAGAAGCTGCCACCTGTTCAGTAGTATCTTCTTTTTCTCCAGTAAAAATTGAGGTACAATCTACTGCAGTGTGCCCTTGTTCCCTACAAAGGTCACATACTTGATTTGTAGCCACTGAATTAACCTTAGCTTTTTCCATCTTGTCTAATCTTTGATTAAGAGTATCAAATTTTGCTAAGAGTAACTCAATATTGTTCACTTCATATCGCCCCGGAGTTCCTTTCCTTGCTGTGACTTCTCTTTCACTGTATTGGCTGTGATTTGAGGCTACATTTTCCAAAATAATCATGCAGTCATTAATAGGTTTCCCCATGAAAGATCCTCCAGCTGCTGAGTCTAATATCATGGTGCTTTGTTGGTCCAATCCTTCAAAGAAAAATTGGATGGTAAGCCAACGGTTGAAGCCATGTTGTGGGCATGCTTGAAGATATCCTTTGAACCGCTCCCATGCTTCATAAATAGTCTCTCCAGTGCCTTGTTGGAAATTAGTGATTTTCTTCCTCAATTCTTTAGTTTTAGAAGGAGGAAAGAATTTCTCTAGAAAAGCTCTTTCACATAATTCCCAAGTTGCTATCTTTTCTCTAGGCACTGTTCTTAGCCACACCTTTGCCTTATCTCTCAAGGTGAGTGAGAATAAGCGGAGTCGCATTCCATCAGAAACTTCATCATCAAATTGCTGGGTCTCACAGATTTCCAAGAACCCCTCTAAGTGGTCATTAGGATCTTCTGATGGTAGTCCTCCAAAGGTGTTCTGTTTGAGCATATTCACCAGAGAAGCTGGTACAGTAGCTCCAGTTTGCATCTCCCCTCCAGGTATCCCACGAGCTACGGGTGCAGAGTAATCCCGAAGCGGTAAATTATCTCGTTGTGCAGCCATGTCAAATTCTCTAGAAAGGTTTCTTTTCCTTCTCAGGAGAGTTCTTTCAATCTCAGGATCAAGTGGTGTTGGTTTCCCAAGACGTAGAGATCTCTTTTGCATTAACCCTAAGGCACTGCAAAAAAAAAGAAAGTGACCCGTGAAATCTGAATTGGAGAAGTAAATACTAACAAACAAAAAAAAAATTATTTATTTATTTAATTTTTTTTTTTTTTTTTTTTTTAAATTCGAATTAAAATAATTGTAATTTAAATCAAGAGACGTACTCCCCGGCAACGGCGCCAAAAACTTGATGTATGGAAAACCGCAAGTGTACGGTTGTCGTCAAGTAATAAATATCGAATCACAGGGACTACGTGTTTGACCTAGAATTACTAGTATTTTAATTTGAATTTTAAAACAGATTGAATTTTTGTTTTGAGATGATAAGATCAGATTTGATGGTAAAAGACATAGTAATGCAATTAATGAATAAGATAAAACTTTAAGATAAGATAAGGAGATTTCCGGGAATCTAGGGTTCGCACAAAGAGTTCCAACAATATTGAATTATTATTTTCATTAATTAATTCTATTCCATTTTGAAGGTAGTCTTAACCTAATTTAATCATTGCACCTTCTCAGGCTACGAGGACGTGTTTAATTAAAATTAATCTCTACTCTCGTGGTAATTACGTTCAATTAAACCCATTAAGATCTTTGTTAATCTATTGCTCCTCGAAAACTTAAATCAACTCTCGTGATTTAACACTCAAGTCTGTTCCTTTAGGTTCCGATAATTAGGTTCTCCTCTCAGTTCATCCCTAATTATCTATGATTATGAAAATTAAGATTAATTGTTTATCATAATTATAATCAAGTTCTCCTCTCAGTTCATCCTTAATTAATGTTATTATGAAAACAATAATATTAAAGTTCATATATAAAATATAAAAGAACAGATCAAGAATTGGAATAAAATTAAGAAACTGAATAATGCATTAATAAAGAGGTTCTCAGAGGCTAAGCCCTGATCCCAGAAAAAGGGAAACTACTCACAGGAGTTCATAGTAGTTCTCCAAGAAAAGAAGAATAAAAGAAAAGCAAACCTTAGAGTCGATGGCACAGGCGCCCAACCTTCTCCAAGTGTCAAAAACTAAAAAAAATTGTCTCCGAAACAAAAAATCCCCGTTCTAGGCTAACCTCATCTAATTTATAACCTAAAAGGGTAAAAAGGTAAAACTACCAAGATAAAAAATTACAAAGATAAAATAAAAATAAAACGTAAAACTTAAAAAGCTGGGACGCGAAGTGAATCACGGCCGTGACTGAGAATCACGACCGTGATCTTCTCTGGAGCACATCTATGAAGGGTCAGTGGCGTTCACGGGTGTGATTGGGAGTCACGGCCGTGATTTTCTATGGTGAATCACGGGCGTGATTTAGAATCACGGTCGTGATTTTCCCTGTAGCTCAGCATTTCCTCTTTAATTCTTAAATCTTGATCCTGCTCAGAGAAAACACAACACATACCAAGAAAAGCATAAAATAGGAAAATGATATAAAAATTTATTAAAAACATGAAAGATATGCATGATTATGCTATGAATTCTTGTGAATTAAAGTGCTAAAATACGAGTAAAATTCACAACATCAGTGCAATGGGTATTTGTTGATGTTGGGTGTGTTGGTGTCAAATTTCAACCAACCGACGTCTCTAAGTCCTTGCACATGAAATCGTAGGGCCTTGCATCGCTCCACGGAGTGCCCTAGAGATTCAGAATGATAGTCGCACCTTTTCTCAGGCTTGTACCGCAGTGGGTAAGGAGGGTCCATCTTCTTCGTTGGAGGAAGTCGTACTAACATTGAGGCCTCCAAGAGTTGGGGTAGTAGCTCTGCGTACGTGATGGGGATTTTGTCTACTACCTTGTCATCTCTAGGCTTTGTCTGTGATGTAGCTCGACTCTTTGGAGCAAAGATGACAGTGTGGATCCCTTCTTCCCTCTTCTTTTCATAAAGCCCTTTTGACTGACCATTGTCCGATGGTGGGGGCTCTATGGTTTCATATCCGAATGGGATGTCTTGTATTAGATGGGTCCCAACCTTTTTTTTACCGCCAAAGTTGTGGTCCTCAATGGTTCTCAATTGTTCCTCTAAGGCACCCAGATAGCCTCTAATGTCGTCAATGTCATGTTGCATTCTGGTCATGGTCTCAAACATCTTAGCCATTTGTTGTTTGAGCTGTATGAACTCCTTAAAAAGTACATGAATTCCTTCTTGTAAAACTCCCATGACTCTTCCACCCTAAGAGTTCGTGAGTATGGAGTGTTGAAAAACCACCTTCGAGTGACAATGAATAGTTTCATATTAAACTATTTGGATGTAGATGCATGAAAGGGGGTTCCTAACAAAGATTCGATGGCTCATCCTCGCTGTGAGGTGAGTTATCGGTGTTCCTCTTCATAATATTTTATGATGTGAAAAAGGCCACGCTGATTTTTTCATCTTTGATACAAATCCCCTTAGTGATCCTAAATAATGATATGTATGTTTTTTTATTTTTGTTGATATATTTGTGTTTGATTTTGATTTATTTATTATTTTTTTTAGAAAATGCATGATGCCCCCCCCCCTTTTTTAAAGAAGGGATGTATGTTTCTCACAGATCTTATTTTCATACTAGGTTTTCTTTCACATGATAATGCATTTTTTGTTTTTCTTTATCTTAGGGGGAATTATAAAAAAATGAATAAATAAATAGTTTGAATCAACGAAATGCAATAAACATGCTCATACAAACGAATCCATGAACGATACACTCCATGGTCTGCGATCCCTGTCAAAGAAAATGCTTTATATAGGATAGTTCAATTCTCACTGGTTTTAAGGCCCTCAAGGTGCCCCCATTTTAGGGACCTAGTATCTCTGTCATCGTCACCTAGAAAACTCTAAGGTTTGTTGCAGTATTTTGGGCTAGATTAACCGATTATCACCTTGAGTGTGATTTCCGACAAGACTCGCAGGCTCCAAGGCCAAACTTGGGTCGGTCGTACGTCAACCACTCCTTATATTTAATACCCTCATGCCCCTGGGTGTATGGGGACTGTTGTGTGCTATGGTTTGTGTACAATTTGTATTCAAATAGCTGCAGAATTTAAACAAGCAAACATATATTAAAGTCAAACAAATAAAACAAACAAAGTAAAGGGGAAAAATATTTAAATTATTATTCTTATTTTATTAACTTCATCATTTATATGGGTCTGACGCTCTTTAAACTTCCCAGTGGAGTCTCCATCTGTCGCAACCCAAAAATTTCCGATCTTGCGACCTATGGTTTAGACATCCTTTTAAAAATCTCATCAGTTAAGGAATGCTCGGACACCAGACTAATCCTTAATTAATGGTTTTGAAAATAGCGTTCATGGAGTCGCCACCAATGTTTTACTCAAAACATTGGAAAAAGAAAATATTTTTAAAAGTCCGATAATGACCTTGAAAACCAGAATTGGGTTCGGGGATCGGTTACGTATAGGGAAGGTATTAAGCACCCCTAAAACACCCTAAATCGGTTCCATATGATGAAAATAACACAATAAGAATTAATAATATAAATATTTAGTCCCCTTTATGAATTTTTATTTACATAAATAAATTTAAATTAAGCGGTTGACCCTAAAATGTCTACATGACTGCTTTTATTACAATAATATTTTTAAAAAAAATGAGAAAATAGAAGGAGAGATGAGGGTTGATTGAAATACCTCTTGTGTGAGCTTTATTAGATCTTCAAATATGGAGACCTTTAGGCGCTTTTTGGCGACCTAACACACTACAATGTTCCTCACAAATCTCAAGAAATACAGAGGAGATAGAAAGAGAAATTTTGAGCTCTAAGGAATCTTGGACGAAATTTTATGGCCCTGAGAACTGTGCCCAAGTCTGCTATTTATAGACATCATAAATTGCCAGAACGGCCTGTTCTGGATTCGGAACGGGCTGTTCTAGATCTGTACGTTATGTGTTAATTTCACATCCTGGAACGACCCGTTTTGAAATCAGAACGGCCCATTCTAAAATTGAGTTTTAACAGAAAACTACCACATTGGAACGCCTCATTCCAGACTAGGGTTTTAGGCCTTTTTTGTGGTTTGGAACGGCTTGTTCCAGTTTTAGAACAACCCGTTCCAACTTTAGAACAGGTCATTCCAGCTTGAGAACAACCCGTTCCAGTTTGGGAACAGGTCGTTCCATTTCTGGAACAGCCCGTTCTGGGCTACTAAGTCATCCTTTGTTGGGCTTTAGGCCTTCTGATGTCATGTCCTATTGTTTTCATGTTTTGGGAGCTCCTTTCCTTGATAATAGATGTCCATTTCATTGCTTTTGTGAGTCCGGATGAAATTGGGTGTCTACAATTACAAGTGACTAACTCACTGCATTAACATTGAAATTCTACTATATTGGTATTGTACCTTGTAATCTACTGTAATTTGTTAAATAAAATTTATTAGAGGTTGAGTATTGAATATCTTGGTAGGTTAAAATCAAGAAATTTAAAAAATAAAGTCTTCTTAAGATAGAATTTATTCAACCCCCTTCTAGATTCTAGTAAACAAGAACCAACAAAGTTATTGTATGTGTTAGTCGAAAATGACTTTATCTAAGACTTCACACTCTTTGAGATATTTGCTTGATCTTTCTTTGATGAAAAATCATATCTCTATTCCTTTTAGAAGTTCAATTACCAAAGAATTTTTTATTCCTTCAATCTATTAAGGAATATTATAAACAAAGAAAATTTGGTTATCAAATATCATAAATGATATATATATATATATATATATATATATATATATATATAATGTATTCATCTTAGACAAACAAAGTGATTTATTTGAGAGACTATATGTCATCATAACCAATCCTCTATTAACTTTCATATTTCTATTAATCTAAAAGATATTTCTTTAACAAAACATTCAAGTTTGTGTTAAATCCTACCCTATCTTGATTTTAATAAATCACATATTTTTAGCCTAAAATATATAAATAAAAAAAATACTTATGTGTGTGCTAATGATCTTGTTTAAGTGTTTCAACAAAAGATAAATAGGTTGATCAGAAGGTTGCACATAACATGTCATGTTGTCCTTTATAAACAAAAAGAATAACCAAAAGATCACCCTTATGACACCTTATAAGGGTATTAAAGAATATGTTAATAAATGATATACAACACCATTGATAATGTCTATCCCAAGATGTTGAATAGAAGACTTCAATTGAAACATTCCTTCTCAAAGTTCTTCTTCAAAAGTCTTGATCCGTAGACATTCTCAAAAGGCACCTCGTGTATGAAGATTGGTTGGTACAAGAAGAAATATTGAGGTCAACATTGAACTTAGAGAACAAACCAAGCTCCAATGGATTTATTGTATTCTTCTTACCTAAAAGTAAGCAAGACCAAAAAAAGAAGAGAAACCATTCAAGCTCTATTAGATATATTCTTTGCTACTTCATCCTCTGTTATTTCATAGAGAAATCCACTTCATACATGTAAACCATATTTTATAATAGAAAAAAATAAAAATAAAAATAATAAAGTGAGATATCTTCTAACATTAATTTATTATATCACTGCACTATCATCTAAGTATATTTTGAACCAAAATCATTTTAACTTAGAACAGTTTTCTATAAAGTATATTATAAATCAAAATTATTTTAACTTACACAACTGGCTTTTTAAAAGTGTTAATATAAACAAAACAAAAGAATTTTTTTTAAAAGGAACAATTCAACCCCCTTTTTGTATTTTGACGTTTACTTCAGTTTTTTAGTAATAAAACTTATTTTTTGAGGATTCAAGATTGTCTTTTGATCTAACTACTAACACAATCAACTTTTGTAGTATTCTTTCACTAGTTTCTTCAAGCTTACATGGTAGGCAAAGGTTTGTTGTTTACAAGCTAACCCTTTTAGAAAGGATATGTAAATTAAGTAAACTCGAAAAATGACTTGCGAAGGCAAGGATAGTCTAGAGTTAGACTTTTCTCAAGATCATCCACTAGACAAAGGTTACAAGAATTGGAGAATTTTTAATAGTTTCCACACTAAAATAATAAAAATATATTCACAATATTCACAACGTTCTTCTTTTTCTCTTCAAGTCTTCTTTTATTTACAAGTTTCATGGAGATATTCGTTGAGATGAGACCCTTGTAAGATGCATGTTTTGACTAGTGATAAATGGTCTATGAATATGGTTGTTGTCTTCATGGTTCATGGCCTTGCAAAGGGTTAGGTGTGATAAAGGAATTATTTAGAATTGCATTGTGTAGCACCCTAGTTTTTTTAAAATTTCTTACCTATATATTTATCTATAAATTATTATATTTTTTAGCTAATAAATATATTTTAAAAAAAACTATGAGATTATTTGAACAAGACTAATGCAATCCTATACAAAAATAATAGTACTAATAAAAATAAAATATCTGAGTTTAGTAATATAAGTTTTTATATATATAATTGGACTATTTCTTGGAGAGTACAACACTATTAAGTATAAAATGTTTTTGTGTTAGAGAGGTTAACTTATTTATAACTTATGTTATAGTTTATTGAGGGTAAATTAATAATATATACATTTAAAGAAAAATCTCTAAATTAGAATTTATAAAAATTTTGTAAAGATTTAACTTAGAAAATTTATTCTGCTAAAATATTACGCTAGAAAATTATGAGAAAATATTCAATAGGATCTAAAGAATTTATCATAATTATAATATGCTTAGAATAATTAATAAAATATTTAGTTAGGTTAATCTAAAATATAAGTCCCAACCAATCAAATTATGAAATATAAGTAAATTCTAATTAATTAGCATAATTAAGAGATGATCAAGAGATTTTAATCTTATGTTTTTATGGTAAAGTTTTTAATGATAATATTAGTTTCTCAAAACTATAATTAATTGGTAAGATACTTTAATAATTCTACAAAGTTCTAGAAAGTTCTATAAAATGGATTTCAATCACCAAATGATTGAATGAGTTAGAAGCTTAACCATTAAGATACTTAAATAATTCTATAAAATTCTACAAAATGTTCATCTAGAATGGATTGGAAGCTTAATCGTTAAGATATTTAAATAATTCTACAAAATTTTAGGAAGTTTTATAAATATCCATAAAGTGGACACTTAACCACCATATGATTAAAATGAATTGAAAGCTTAACTATTAAGATAACTAAATAATTCTTCAAAAAGTTAGAGAGTGGACACCTCATCACCATCTGATTAAATATATTGGAAACTTAACCATTAAGATATTTAAATAATTCAACAAAATTCTAAAAAGTCTTATAAATATCTACAACATGGAAACTTAATCACCAATCTAGAATATTTGAGATTAGAGGTGGAGATTAGTACAAAAGGAAAAAAAACCACACCAAAAAGCTCACTACAACACTTTAAACCAAGACATAAACCAAGCCAAAGAAACACCAAAAATTTCATCTTCTTTACCACAACCAAGGAGTAAACAACTAAAATTTCAAGAAGAAAGGAAGGAAAGAAGATAGAAGGAAGAAAAAGAAGTAAGAAAAGAAGAAATCAATGAAATTAAGAGAAAACTAGCAAGCTTGAAGAAATAGGTATAGGTTAGATGTTCAATTTTATTCATGCCTTTGAGTTTAGGATGTCTTGATCATTATTTCTATGTTTGGATGCATGGAACCTTAGGTTAGATTATATGGTTTTTTTTATTATACTTATTGACAAATTTGATGTTTAAAGGTTGAGTCTTAAAGTTGTTGATTGTTTATGATTGGATGCTATTGTGAAAATTATTTAAATTGTATTTGAAAAGTTCAATTAAGAATGATTTTGAAGTGATAAATCAATAGTAATGCATATTGAATATTGTATAATGTGGTTTTTGAGTCAAAAGTATTTTTAGGAGGGAAAGAAAAGAGTTTGTGAAAAAATTGAAAATATTTTTATTTTACCATCAAGGATGGTTGATAATAAAAGAAATGGAAAGTAAGGTCTTGATAAAAAGATTTTGATGAAATTATTTTCTTTAAATTTACTATCAAGGACATTTGGTAATGTGATGTGACACTAATGAAGGATAGTGAAAAAGTAAATAAGTTATTATGTGGAATATGAAATTTAGATTTGAGCTACCGATGTTAGTGATAATAAATAAAGTTGAGTAAAATGGGTAAGATGGGACCTATGATTTGGGAGATAGAATTTTTGTTTTGGGAGTTGTTTCCTATACAGGTTTCTCTAAATTCTCTCTCTTTCTCTCTTGGAATTTTCTCCTTAAACTTTCTTACACAAAGGAACTGTAGCGTCTTGATGAAGATGTGTGCCTAATCTATTCATCCGATTCTAGGTTTCAAAAACTATTGTAAAATTTGAGTTCCCGATCTTTATACCAAACGAATTCTCTTCATCTTCTTCTCTATTCTAGATCTATTTTTCATTCTTCATGATTATGAATTTTGTTTTAATGGATCCAAATTAGATTTGAAGATTAATTTTAGATCTAGACCTAAAATAACTTAAATCGCCTAAATCAACTGTTCACTATTCTTAAATTTGAAGAAAACTATGAGATCGCGATTGCGTTTCATTTTTTATGAAATTCAATAGATCTAGATTTAGATCTACATTTATATTATGTTCATGTTGATTTAGGTTGATTGAATTTAGATTATAATTTAAATTGTGAAAATTTTATTATAATGATTGAAATTTTGAATCGATGTAATTTTTTTATTGAATTTTCTGATTGAATTTTCTATTTGTGTCTGTAATATTTTAATATCTCTTTATTGTTCATAAAATTCCCCTCCCTAATTTTGTGATAATTTTGGATCCTATTGGCTTGTGTTTTAGAGAAGAATGACCTAGGTTGTTCCCTATATTACAAATCTTTGGGAAAAATCTAGTTGCTTTTATAGTGATTCGACAATGCTGTCAAAATGATGTTGTTGCTGGGGACATAAGTCATTGTATTCTGATTTTATTACGCCTATTAAATATTTGATTAATTGTTTTTGTATCTAGTAACCTTTGTGTTGAGTATTAACGATTTGATTTTTTTTGTTTCTATATTTGTCTCTATTTTATTTCTATCTCTATTTTGGTCTCTAATGTTGCAAGTAGGCTGCAAAAATAAAGGATGAAAATAGGGGAAAATAGAGGAGTGGTAGAAATCATATTAGTAGAAATCAAACTTGTCTTTATTTTTCGTCTCTAGACCCTAGATAGAATTTTCATTTCTTGTCAAATTGAGGTGAAATTTGGTTCCCAAAGGTAAAACATGATTTTGAGCAAACTTATCCTTTTAGCAGTAACCTAACCTTAGAATTGCCAAATTCTTACATCTTCTACAAATAGGGCTATTTTGGTCATTTGGCCGAAGTAGCTCCAATTGGGCTAAAATTTTGTCAAAAGGTGCGAAAATTCATGCATCAAGGTTCCCATATCACAAATTGATTATGAGCATCGGGGTTAATTTTTACCAAATTCCTTCATTTAGAACACTTTTTCAATATTTTTTTTTTAATTTTTAAAAATCACCAAAAGGTTATAAAAAAAAATAGGAAATATGATATGAAATGATGTTCTAGTGTTGAAATAGTTTTTTAAAATTCATCTGGTAGTGTTTTGCATGTTATAGGACTTGTTAGAAGTATATTTGACTTTTCTATTGACTTTGACTTTCTGTTGACTTTTCAATTATGTAGTTGTGCAGTTACTGTGTGCCTTGTATGTGTTATCTAATGTATGACTAGATCTAATTTTTGAGTTTTGTGTGATTTGGATACAAAGATGGAAAGAACACTTCATAGGTTAAAAGTTAGGAATAGTAGTAGTGTAGTTGCCAGGTCTATAATTCTTAATCCTACTTTTGTTGATTTGTTTATTTTTTATTTTCATTCTTATCATTCTAAAAATTCTGAAACTAAAAACATGGAAGCCAATCTTTTGTTTCACCTAATGTTGTACGTCAACCACGATGTGTCCAATATCCTGAAAATCAAGTTAATTACGAGTTTAAATCCGAGATAATCCATTTGTTGCCTAAGTTTTGTGGACTTACAAATGAAGATCCTTATAAGCATTTAAAGGAGTTCCATATAGTGTGTTCCACCATGAGACCTCAAGGAGCGCTAGAAGATCATGTCAAAATGAAGGCATTTCCTTTATCTTTGGATGGTGCTACAAAAGATTGGCTTTACTTTTTACCAGCAACCATCACTACATAGCATGAGATGAAAATATTATTCCTTGAAAAAAATTTCCCTACCTCTAGAACTGCAACAATTAAAAAAGAGATTTGTGAAATAAAGTAGCAAAATGGTGAAACTTTGTATGAGTATTGGGAGAGATTCAACAAGTTATGTGCCACTTGTCCTCATCACCAAATAAGTGAGCAATTGTTCCTGCAATATTTCTATGTGGGACTAATATTGATGGATAGGAGCATGATTGATGCAACTAGTGGAGGAGCACTGATGGATAAGACACCACTTGTTGCAAGGCAACTCATTACAAACATGGAAGCCAACACTCAACAATTTGGATTCAGAGGAGCTGTTAGGGAGTAAATGAGTTGGAAACTGGTTATGGTGCTAGTGTTGGTGTTGTTTTTGAAACAAATAATCAAAGGCTTGAAAATAAGTTGAATAAGCTGATTACCATGGTGAGCCATCTAGTAATTGGCCAACAATAACAGGTAAGTGCAATAAATGGTTTCCAACAAGAGTATGTGGAATTTGTGCTTCCAAAGAACATCTTTCATATGCATGTCCTACTTTGCAAGAAACAAATGCTAATGTTTCTAAAATGTACACTAGCCAACAATATAGACTTCTATAGCAACAACAAAATTATAATTCATACTCTCATACATACAATCCTAGTTGGAAAGATCATCCAAACTTGAAATAGGGGCAATAGTAACAAGAGATACCATTCCAACATGTACGTAAGTACCAACCTCTATTTAAGCAACAACAACGGCAACCTCATCCTCCTTTTACATAGAAGAGTAGTCTTTTATTTGAGAAGATGATGCAACAAATGGTTTCCAACAACATGTTGTTTTAGTAGAATATGACTGCCACTATCCAAGATTTGAAGACTCAGATTGGACAGTTGTCCATTATAATCAATCAACTCTAGTCATAAGGTTTTGGTAATCTTCCTTCCCAAACAATCATGAATCAAAAGGTGACTGTTAGTGCCATTACCTTGAGGAGTGGCAAGGAGTTACCATAATAACCACAACAATAATCAAGTACAATACCTGAATTTGATTCTTCAACTATCATTGCAACAAAAAAAGGATGATGCATCAATTATGAAAAATCATATTCCTCTTCATTTTCCCAAGTAGAGCAATAGCAACAAAGAAGAGATTTGAGTCAGATAATGAGTTGTTATACATGTTTAAGAAGGTGGAAGTCAACATTTCTCTCCTTGCTATCATCTGATAGATTTCAAAATATACAAAGTTCCCTAAGGAATTGTGTACCAACAAGAAGAAACTAAAGGGGGATGAGAGAGTGAATATGAGAAGAAATTTTTACAAATATTATGCTAAATCTTGATGTTTCTATTAATGTCATGCCTACATCTATTTTAGATTATTACAGATTGGTGATTTGATGCCTACAGGTGTGGTCATTTAGTTGGCAAACAAGAGCACTATAAAGCCACTTGAAGTTATGGAAGATGTGTTTGTCAAGGTTGAAGATTTGATTTTCCCTACAGACTTTTACATTCAGGATATGAAAGATGAGTCATTTAGCCATGATATATTGATACTTGGGAGACCAAGGAAATTCCTATAAGAAAAATCTAAAATAATATTCTAAACATATGTTTGTGCTTAAAATCCCAGTTTCCTAAAATTTTAAAGTATTTGAAATTTATTTCATAATTTTGCTCCTTTTAACTTTAATTTATTTATTACACTTATTTTATTTTTACTCAGAAAAATATATTAAAAAAATCACAATTAGCTTATTACTAAAATATTATTCTAAGCTTACAAAATATTTTTCCTAAATTTTTAAACTATTTTCTTTATTTATTCTACTACATCTGAGTTAGGCTAAGAAAGGGGGAAGAGTTGGTCTTTCTGCCATCTGGCAAAGCACTTAATTATTACTCTATTTTCCGGTTTAATTTTGGAGTTTACCAAATTTCTAAATCTAGATATTATTTACCATTATGAATTTAATTGAAAGTCTCATAATTTCCAAACAGATATTCAGACTTTCAATCACATCACACTACATTTAAATAAATAACAAATAATATGTTCATAAATTGGAGGGTATTACTCATTGTCTTGAGATTCCTTTTACCCTGTGCTTTGAGGTTGATTGTTAGGGGTATTCTTTAAATTTTAATATGAATCTCAGGTTTAATATGAAAATTTTAAAATCATTCTTAATAATCTAACATTCCCAAGAATTATTTTATAATTAAGTTTCCCGATAAAACTTTTTTTCATAAAAGGAAGTGGGAATTCAAGATTCCAATGAAGGCAGCCTTTTATATATATATATATATATAATTATGTCTCTCTCCGAGGAATGTTTTAGATATCTCAATTATATTTATGACATTCCGAAACAAAATATGAATTTTAAAAATTATAATTTCCAAAAAATATGAGTCAAAGATGAAAAAAAGATTTTATGTGTGAAACAGCCCTTTTATCTATTTCATACGTTTATTTTACAATTCATAAGAAAAACATCACATTTATGTACAATATTAAAGATAACAGATGATTAATTTAAATCAATATAAAATTCCATGGTAAATAAAATAAGTGATTTCCTTAAACAGTGATTACACCTTCAACAAATTGTTGTCGCTACAAGAATTCTTCTATTACAAGGGGTTCTGCGATAGTTTCTGTGTCCCTTTTTGTTTTCAAATTTTCTGGTTACTCTTATGATTATGTTTTATTGGTGGCTCTAATAACAAAGTCAAAGCTCGAAAGGGGTTTGGCATAATTCAAGGAAAAAATAATGAATGTTGTTGCGCATGTGATTAACAACGGTATTCTTCATGAGGTCCTACTAAGATACCTTTACCTTCATGGGAAAAAAAAATATCAAAATGCCACATAATGTAGAAATGTTAACCCTTCTTCAAAGCAAAGACAAAATCTCTAGAAAAGTTCGATAGAATATTTATTGCATGCTTGGATTAGATTAACTTTAAAATAAATAAAAGCTCAAAATAAAATTGAGTATAAATCTAAATATAAAATAATATTTACTTCTGAGTAAGGAAAGTTGAAGATTCAAACTTAGCAAATTTGACATTCCTTTTTGTTTTTATTCTAATACTAATGTTCACCAAAGAGAATAAAAAAAGCTAACCAAAAGAATTTTATGTTGCTTGTAGCTGAAACAATGGATTGGGGTAACCGCAAAAGCGTAATGTTACTTCTTCAAGCAACCACCCTAAGGCTACACTACAATTACCACTGTCTAACAGAGAAAATGTGGAGTTTTGAGTGATTCAAAGCAAAAGAAGAGAGCACACTGAGAAAGCTTCAATGGAGAAAGAGGTTGTGGAAAACCTTTGGAATGGTAACACAGAAATGCAAATTCAAGCAGCTATGGAACTCAGGAAATTCAGCAGAAGGCAGAGGCACAATTTGGCAGAAAGTGGAGTTATGGTACCCCTAATTTCCATGCTTCATTCTCAAAACTATGAAGCCGTTGAAGCTTCTCTTTGTGCTCTACTTAGCCTTGCCTTTGGAAGTGAAAGGTTAGTTCATTCACCTAGTTATTATAGATTTTTCATTAGCCATATATAGTATATGTCTATACCCCAGAAGAACTCCATTATGAGAAGCTTAGAGACCAGAACAATTTGATTCTCAAAATTTACTTCTTTTGAAATAGTACATTGCTCCTTCCAACATTGTTTTATAGCAATAGGGCAAACAATACACTCTTAGTAGTTAAAATTTATTACAAAATTACACGATGCACTTATTAACTAAGATGTGAAATTCACAATTTTTTGTAATTTTTAATAAATTTTAAATAATAATAAAGAATGTGTCTCCATGATTAAAGTTTGAACTTTTTTAAAGCTCCCATGATTGGTTTTTGTTAATGGAACTAAGGGATATGTCCAATGCTTGCCATTTGTTAATATAAATTTTGTTCTACCATCATGATACTTTACTATAAAGTAATGTACAAAAACACAATGGAGAATATAAATCCCTTCAATTTCACGAATTCCCACAAAAGGTTTCCTTCACGTGTTGCTGAAATCTCACACAAGCTTTTCTACATGTTTCACAGAAACAAGTCTCGGATCATCAAGTCAGGAGCATTGCCAGTGTTGCTGAGTCTCTTCCATTGCCAAAGCCAGACAGTGGTGGAACTGACAATAGCCACATTGCTAACCATCTCTTCTTGCAACTCAAATAAGGTAGCAATTGCTTCCTCTGGGGCTATCCAACTCTTGGCACAATTTCTCAATAGCAATAGTAGCACTCAGTCCCAGCTTGACACATTAGCCACTCTCCACAACCTCTCAACCTGCCAAGAGATTATTACTACATTCATTGTCTCTTCTGGGGTCCTACTTTCCTTGCTTGAACTTATCCACAGATCAGAAAAGTCATCCACATTGGTTGACAAAGCAATTGGGTTGCTAGAACACATTGTCTCTTCATCAAAGAGTGCACTTTGTGAGGCTGCTAGTATTGGTGGAGCAGTTAGGACACTAGTGGAGACTATTGAAGATGGGTCATTTCAAAGCAAAGAGCATGCAGTGGCGACACTACTACTTTTTTGCCAAAGCTGCAGAGAGAAGTACAGAGGAATGATCCTGAGAGAGGGAGTGATGCCAGGGTTGCTTCAGTTAAGTGTGGATGGAACTTGGAGAGCCAGAAATTTGGCCAAGAAATTGTTGCTGCTTCTGAGGGATTGCTCCAATTACGGTTCAACAAGTAAGCAAATTAATCATGAGGTTGTAGAACGGATCATGGAAGAAATTGATGATGTCGAAGGAGAGGAATTGGCTGAGACTACGCTGAGATTGGTTGAGGAGATGGTTGCAAAACTTAGTACATAATCTTTCAAGTTAACAGTGGCATAGTTTTAAGCTCGAATGTAACGCATTACCTTTTTCTCTAACGTTTTTATATCATTGAAGTGACTACTTTGTTTAGGACTTCAAATAAATATCAGTCATTTGGACTAATACTGTAGAAGTCATAACATTCTGTGTATATAAAGATTGGTTAGAGATCTTCCGGTATGATTTTGAAATTTGATGTTGGTTACGTTAGTTGATTATTATGCTCCACTTTTACAATTATTGATGCTACATTGAAAATCTAAATCCTATCCTAATGGAGTAAAGAATACAAAAAAAAGTTGTCAGCAAATACCTGGCGTGGTGTTTCTTTTTCTTTTTTTCTAAGTAAGCAGCACACTGCTTTTTCACATCAGTTGTCGCCTAGTGATTAAAAAAAGAAACACATCAGTTGTCGCTTGCAAAACCGAATGGCAATAATTTAAGATCATATAAACCAGAACAGATTTAAATCATTGCCTGCACACAAAATTTGTAATTAATGGAATCTATAATAATTATGAAGTCCTACATAAAAAAAACGTGCTACTTTTATCTTTTCTAGAAGACCTTGTCTTATTATTTAAGAAAGAATGGATTCAGATCTAAGCTTAATAAAATTTCACGTGCCTAAACATTAGAGAGAAACCCCAGCAAAATATTTGCAAATGTACAAAAGTATAATGGGTCATATCCAGTGTAAACAATGACAAGTATGAATTTGGATAATAGGATTATATATGGATATTTATTATTATAAGTTAGTAGTCACATATGTATCATAGAATGCCAGTGACGTAAGTAAAGAAACATATCATTATGGAACATTCAGCAGCAATATCATAATTCTGTTGGCTTCAAAAAGATGATAAAGTTTTCATCACTACATCTGTTGCTAGACTTTTAACTATTCCTTCCGTGCAACAAGCGGAAGCGTCGATGTATAACTTAAATAGTGGTTATCGTAATTGTTTCTTGATCTTATTGAACCTCGACAAAAAAAAAAAATATCGAGCGAATAAACTCCCAAGCAACCTAAAACATATTTTAGTAATCTACCCTGCTCTTCTATAAAGTTTGTAAGCCACAGCTACAACTGCTACTGCTCCAACCACACCAACAGCTGCGAGAATATCACGCTGCTGTAATACTGGCCAATTAGAACAGATTTTTCTCCCCTGTTTTTTATGTGCTTCAGGTGTTTCTTCAATTTCGTTGTTTTTCTCAACACTTGCACTTCTGCAACAAGAAACTCCATTAACACCCTGGCAACAACCACCAACATTTTCCTTGCTGGCGGTATCCTCTCCATTGGCAACTTTCTGGTCATCTGCTCCCTTAACTTCTGCAACCGATGGCCCCATTTGGCCCCTGTAGTATAAATTTTAAAAATATTAGCATATATCCCTCCATTATAAGAAAAGAAAATGTCAATCCTTAATACAGAATTTCCAGAGTTATTGCTGATCTTGAAGGATTAATACAGAATTTCCAGTGTTTTACTCTCAATCATGTTCCTAGGGAAAGCAAACAAACCGGCCCATGTTTTAGCTACTCTTTCTTTGTCTTTCTTCTGGTAAGTGGTTGTTTCTGGATGTACCTCATTAGGTTTATATGGCTTCCATGTGACTCTATAGTTGAATTTTTAATGATATGTTCTACTTTGAAGGAAAAAAAAAACACTGAAGGGCCTAAACTACATGAAGCAACTGAACAGTATCAATGACAATATACCATTTACTGAAACTACAAAATATTTTTTTCCTTTGACTATTTTAAATTATGAAACCAGGGCGGATAACAAAGGAAATAATTCCGACAGAAAATCATTACAAATAGAAGCAGGACATAAACCAACATTCAGATAGATGGATGAGAATTAATGCACACGACAATGAATGAAGGCTGCATTATTTTGATATAGATGCCAATATAGGGAATGACTGCTACCCAAGATGAAGAAATCCAACTTCCGCTTTCACTATTTTAAAACATAAGCTCAAGAAGATGCCCATTTAGATTTTCTCAAGACAAGGCTGACAAAAAAGTGAATTATAGACATATCAATATATATCTGATATCTTATAGTGGGCCATCCATTCAACTGGGCCAACATGGCATAGACATCATTGTTTAGTCCCTATGCAAGAAAACTATAAGTTTTAGTCCTTACACATTTTTTTTGTAGAAGTTTATCACCTCAGAAAACTTTTGAAGTGGTATTTTACAGCCAAGGTTTTTTTTGAGGTCAAGTTGTCAACAAATAATGGAAGGGGGCAAAACTTAACTTCTATGCATGTGTAAGAACTAAAACTTAAAAAGTTTTCACGTATATTTAACCAATATAAAATATATGTCACGTCATTTTCCATAAGCTACCAACAATAAATAGCAAAATGACTAAAGAATCAGTAAAAATATGAGAAAGAAACTTGGATAATTACATCATTTACAAAATGTTCAGTAAATATAAAATAAAATTTCACCTATTAAGTAAATATCTCAAGCCTTCAACGAAATGCTTCTAATAATTTTGCATTTCATCAGATGTGACAACAATAGACAGCATAAAGACAGGTATTTATGATACGCAGGGGGGTATGATGTATTTCTTCCTATGAAGAACAAAATCCTTGACGCAATAATTTCAAATCCAAATATGATCACAATCAAACTAGAGACACATTCTTCCTTTAAAAATTTCCACCCATTAAGCTCAAGTATTTCTGCAATGCAACTCATCAACACCAGAATAATGAACAGAGAAGAGGAGAAATAAATAAAAACATCTAGTCAAAATTTAATAATCATCCAAAGGCATGAGAAAAATATGTAGCCTCCAACTCTGTAAACCCTCCTCAAATCAACTGTTAATGCATGTACAAGTGCGTGGAATGAAACAGTGATTGTTTTGATCAATCTACCATATAGTCCAGCAGCCAACAGCATAATACTTCTAGAATTTTAAAAATCACATTTCATTATTATAAATGTTTCATTTTGTCATAAGAAATAACATATCCTTCAAATTAACATTAAATCAAAATACTCAATTCATAACCACAAAAATACCAACCTCAAAAGTCGGTGTATGACCTCTCCCTTTGCAATATCTTTGTCCAACAATTCAGAAACATCATCAGGAGTAACATAGCCATACCTGTAAATAATTATTATGTGCTACAATTAATCTGCGATGAATTCCTTCAAAATTAAAGGATGCAACTGTGGAGGTCAGAGAGTTTACCAGTGACCCGTAATTTTTCCATCTGCTCCTGGGCTGTATATGATTACATTCCCAGCATACTTATGCCCACCAATATGAGAACATGCAGTAACAGATATCTGATCTTTCAAGCCTCGGAGCTCAATTTCCTCATTCAGCTTATTGATGAGAACTGGCCCACAAACACCACATCTCACATCACGACTTGCATGGGCACATACATAAACATGCGAACCGCTCAACACCTCTGGCACTCCAGCACTCCATGGTTTACCATTTATCAAAACATCTTCAAAAAAGCTATCAACATTTGATTCCTCCAAACCCCTTCCAATTTAAAGAACAAATTAAAGGGTCTCAAAACAACAGAAATATCTCAACACCCAACCCAAAAACCCTCATTCATCAATAAAGACCAAATTTAAGAGAGACATTACTTCAACTAAATACCAGTTTAAAATTTTCACTATGCAGAGAGGAATGGCATCACTAAAGAAAAATGGGGAGAAATACCCCTCCAGTGATACACCCTTCCATATCCCTTAAGTTGCAAACTACAACCTTAATATTCCCTACATTTGCAAAGGAAATCATCACCAGTTTAGCAGAGTGGAACTAAATCAGGCTGCATCCTGTAGCCAAAATATTTTCCTCCACTTGTTATTAAAACTACAGTACAATAACTATAATAATATCATAGTTGTCAATCCCAAATAGTTGCGTGTGGTGGCCAACCCTGAAAATGCTGTAGTAGGTAGAGGGAAGCCACTAACCCAACTAGAACAGAAGGGAGGGGGGTGGTAAACATAGAAGAGAGCACAAATCAGAGAGATGAGAAACCTGTTTAAGATAGATTAAACCACAGAACAATGCAGGGAGAGAACAGAGCAAGGCAGCAAATGTCACAGTTGGCCAAAAACAGTGACAAGTTTGACAGATAATGGCCATAGGTTAGAGATGACCGGAAACTATGGAAAACAGAGGCTGCAGAGGTTGGGGGTCAAAAATTGTCATAGCTGGCTGGAAAACACTGGGAAATGTTGATGAAGAAGGGTGGGTGTTCTTCAGAGAGTTTAACACTGAGTACTTTTCCATAACAGAATGCACACAAAAGGGCCTGAGAAAGTAAAATTAGGGTTTGAGTTCTGAATCAAAGGAGGGAGGAAAATCCAGAATTGCCAGCTACCTCAAACAGTCCTAAAGACACGATTTTTCCGGGCATTTGTAGCCATACTTCAAACTGAAACGCTACACAATTGATTCAACGGTAGCGCTACTATTTGGCGCTATTGACAACTATGAATAAAATACAATAGTTTGAATTATAATAATATAATATTAAACGCTTCGAACCATTTGCAGACTAAAGCCTAGCTCTACACCTTACAAGCAAGAAAATCCATACAGTTCCGGCGTTACACACAATTCACAATATGCATCTCAGAAAATCTACCTAGCATTGCATACAAAATACTCAAGATTTAAAATTAACTTGACCCATCCGAGCTCAAATGTTAGCTGAATTCAACTCAGGTTTTGTTTACCACACAGAACAAAACCCTAACAAAAACAACCGAAGCTCAGCTTCAGTTCAATAAATAACAAAAACGAAACCCTGATAATAGCACATCAAAACAGAGCCTCCAATTCACCTGTATTTAATCATTTCGGGGAAAATCAAAACGTCGCCGTCGGAGAAGCCAGCCTCCTCACGCGCCTCGCACACAGTGATTTTCGTCTGCAAAGTCAAACCACCGAAGTCAACCTCAGATGGTAGCAACAATAGCGGAAAAAAAGAAGAAAAAAAAAACGTACGAAACCTTTTCCGCTCACGAACCTTGACGGTTATGTCGTTCTTCCGGGCCTTGAAGGCGGCGGCGACGCGCTTGGGGAGGGGATCGGAGTCGGAGGCCTCGATGCGCGAGGGCCAGGACACGTGGCTCTTGTAGCAGAGGAACACGTGGCGGTCGTAGGCGTCGACGGTGCCGGCGAGGTTTTCGGTGTACATCTCCGGGCGAGTGAAGCCGTTGACGGCGTCGTCGGCGGCGGCGTTCTCGGAGGCCATGGAGGAAGAGAAGTGGGAAAAGAGAAGCAGAAAAACGGGAAATGGAAGAGTGAAGAGAGGGAAAGGAGTATCGCACACACTTTGGCGGTGATTGGTCAGATATAACAAGCGGCTATGGTGCGCAATGCGCCAAGGATCCAGAGTTTCGTCGTATATTTGACTTTGAGAGCGACATTTTATTTTGAAAATGAAAATTAGTTTTTGTTTGTATTAAAGTAAAAATTTAGGTTAAGTTACATTTTTGGTCGCCCTTCAATTCTTAATTTATTTATTTACGTTATTTTAGTTTCTATTTTAAATTATGAATTTTGGTCTTAAATTTTTAGAAATATGTAATTTTGTTCCTACATCAAATTGTATCTGATGATAACTATTTAGCTTCTGAAAAGATTTATAAACATTAATTCTTATCCATATGTCGCAATTTATTGTGTATCTATTACGATAATTATCATTTTAAAAGTTACGTATTGATGCATTTAGGATAGTTAAAAATCTATATTCAGATATTTATGAATAAAAAAAATCTATAACACATTATTAACTTAATAATTTCAATGGATATATTAGTATTTATTAAAAAAAATATAAGAACGAAGATAGATATTAAAATACATACATGTTTTGTGGATACTTGTTAAATACATGAAAACTCAATATCAAACTAGTTAGGAATAGCTAAATGCTCGGGGGATTGGAAAGTATATAGGAAGACTATTTTTTATTGGACGAAACAAGAGGGCAATCTTTGGCTTTCTCAAGGATAGAATTTGAAAGAAGGTGCAATCATGAAGTGGCAAATGTCTATCAAAAGCAGTGTTTTAAAAACCGGACCGGTCATTGAACCGGTGAGAGTACTGGGTCAATGGGTCACTGGTTAGACCGGTAGGTCACCTATTAAACCGCATGACCCGGTTTTTATTAAAAAAAATTAAAAAAATATTTGTTATACATATTTCATACCTATAAATTTCAAAAAAAAAAAAAATCACATCATACCTTAAAATAAACTCCACAAAAATTACAAACACATTTTAACATAATTTTATAATGTCATTCATGAGTTTTAAGCAAATAAAACAAGTTCTAAATATGAGTTTCAAACAAGTAAAAAACACACATAAGTTCCAAGCTAACTTGTAAGTTCAAACATATAACAAGTCACATAACAAAGCTACAAATAATATTTAAACATAATTGAACTACAAGATTTAAACAAATCTATATAAACTATTTATGTCCAAGGAGTAAAAGTTGTGGCCACCACTCTTTCATCAAAAATCTCAAATCCTTCTCCAATAACTTCTTCAATATTGCTTTCATTTAAATTCATGTTTTCCATAGTATCATCTTGTGCTTGTACATCATCATCATCATCCTCATCCAAATTTAATTGATCTATGACAATAATTTAGAAATAAGTTAGTAATTACAAATTCAAATTTAGTGATAACAAATACAAAATAATGAAATAACAATATAAAAAAAATACCAATGTCACTTGAAATTGATTGGATGGTCATATTTGCAAGGTCATTACGTAGTGCATCCACTTCCTCATTGGTTAAAAATGGTGGGGAATCCTCCATTACCCAATTAGAATGGTCATCAAGCGTTTCAAGATTAATAGGATCATAACTTTGATGTCTCTTTTTCCTAAGCACATGTAAATATGTAATGTATTTAAATCTAAGTACATGTATTTAGAAATAAAATGACACAAAAAAAGAAAGAAACATAATAATACCTATGTTGTAACCTCAAGTTGTAACGAACAAAAACTAGATCATTAAGCTTTTGATGCTCCAACCTATTTCTTTTCTTTGAATGAATATGCTCAAATACACTCCAATTGCGCTCACAACCCGAAGCACTACAAGTTTGACTTAAAACACGAATAGCTAACTTTTGTAGATTTGGTGCACCACACCCATAAGATTCCCACCATTGATCTAGAATATTGCATGAAATAAATCAGTATATGTATTAAACTTAAATAAACATTAAGGATCACAAAGTCACAAGTTATGAAGTTACCTGGCATAACTGTATTTCTTTCATACAAAGCAGATTGCCTTCCAAAATCCAACTCAGCATCTTTGTATATTCTCATCTCAGTAGTCAATTTGTTTCGTAGTTCAGGATCTCCATGAGAATACTTTTCAATCACATCTAAAAGTCCAGATGTTGTGGAAAAATGTTGTTCAAATTCTTCATCATTAAATCTACAAGCTGGATTCAACCAATAACCAGCAGCATGAAGATTTCTACGAAGCTGTGAATCCCAACGGTTATCTATGATCTTCAAGTAAGGTTCCACTTTCATCTTATTTCTTCTAAACCTTCTCAATATCTCTTCTCTAGCTTTATGTATAGCTTGGTAAAGAAAACCCATGGCAGGTTTATCTTCACTATCAACAATACGCAACACACGTACAAGTGGTTCTGTGAGTTTTACTATATCAGCACATTTAGTCCAAAACCCAGAGTTTAAGACTTGTTCCACAAATTTCTTTGCTTTTGCTTCTTTGGCATAAGTTGAGCTTGTCCATTCCTTAGATGTTACCATGGCTCTTAGTGGATTTTTTTGAGCCAAAATACTTTGCAAAGCAATAAAATTAGTTGCAAACCGAGTTGGAGCAGGACGAAGTATTTCTCTTCCACCTGTGTGCTTTCTCATCAAATACAATGCATAACAATGATTGTAGACATATTTAGTAATATTTGAGGCATGTGACACAGCTATACTTACTTCCTCTAACTTTCCCATGTCTTGCAACATCAAATTAATGCAATGTGCTGCACAAGGAGACCAAAATAATTTAGGAAACTCTGCTTCCAATAACCTACCAGCGGCAACATAATTGGCAGCATTGTCTGTCACCATGTGAACAATGTTTTCTGGCCCAACATATAACACCACCTCTCTGAAAAGCTTATACAACATATCAGCAGTTTTAGAAGCATGAGAAGCATCAACAGATTTAAGAAAAATAGTTCCTTTAGGACAATAAACTAAAAAGTTGATCAAAGTTCGCCTACACCGATCAGTCCACCCATCCGCCATAAGAGTACAACCTGTTTTCTTCCAAATTAAACGATAATCTTCTACAAGCTTCTTTACATCATCAACCCACCTATTTAACAAATGACCACGAATAGTATGCATACTTGGAACCTTGTACCCTGGACTCATACTACATAAAGCATCAACCATAGGTTGAAAATATGCTGAATTAGCTGCATTGAATGGAACTGATGCATCAATGAACCATTTGGCAATAGCAAGGTCACATTTTTCTATCACTTCTTTGCTTTGCAACACACTTTTTAAGGTAGGTTGAGCTCCAGGAGTTGTTCTAGGCATAAAAAAGTTACCAATGCGGTTCTTGCCTTTTAAAAATGTTGATGTTGATTGTTCCACTTCTGACACTTCACCTTCTTCAATATGTGGGAAAGAGTAACTATCATTATTTTCTTCTTGAATTTTTCTTTTCTTGCTCTTGCATTCATCAATGTTTTGTTTCATCTGAAAACGAATATCTGCGGGAACCTTTTTACATTGTTCAACTTGACCTTTCTCACGAGCCAAGTGACTCTTAAACCTATTAATTCCACCTCCCCGAATAACTTTATCACAGTATATGCATAATATAATAGATTTTTCATTTTCCTTAAGCAATTTACAATGCCCCCAAGCTATATCAGTTTTCCCTCTAATATTCTTTTGGAAAGAGTTTTGAGTAGAACCCTCTTGTGATGATGGCGTTTCACCGGTTGTCATGCCTAATATCAAAATATCATTCAATAACAACCAACAAAAAAATTATTGCAAATTAAATCAACCAAAATCAATATAATAATGAGCAAATCAAAGAGTAGCTAACAATAACATAATGTTAAATATAACCAAATTATAAATTCAAATAACAGCTAATTCTCCACATTGCCACTCACAGGATCACGTTCTCCGTCCACCAGTTGCCTAATCTGGCATTGTACAATTCTCTGGGCTTCAATTTTGGCCCGAGGTTGTATCCATTTTACCAACACCTTCCTGGCTTTGTTAGTTCTCTTCTAAGTATTCTAATTTCTAACTGGACCCAGTGGTGACTTCTCTGAATGTATTTGGCATATGATACTATTATGATTAATGCTGGCATTTGCATGTAAATGTTAATAAGATTGTTTGGCTGTCTTAACCTTTGTTTTAGTAGTTGCTACTGGGTTCTAAGATAATCCATTGTTAGGTTGACAGCAGCATTATTTCGGTTTGGGCTTTACAATATAGGTAAGGGTGCATTCTTGCTAGTATATATGTTTTAACAAGCAATATTATAGAGCTATGGTGCTTTAGTTTTAAATTTGGTGCAGTCATGTTTCTTTTTGTACGGAAATAGATAAGTTCCGGTTATTGATATATACTAAATATCAAAGTAGCTAGATTCATCAACATTTAACACCAAGATATACACAGAGTAGGGTCCTCTGCAGATTCAATGAGGAGTGAAAATGAAAAAAATTTGATATGAACGTCCAAACAATTAAGTATGCCACAGACCAGTGCTACTAGCTATATAACTATAATTTTTGGCAAATCAGAAATGGCGATTATGGAGATTCGGAGTTGGTTTAACTATAATTTTTGGCAACGAGATGATCCAAAACCCAAGTTTGAATAAAATAATGTTCAAGTAGCCGTAATCAAAAAATCAAAAAATGCTACCAATATTTTAAACAATCAAAAAATCGCACAACTTATAACCTGAAGCAACGCGCGGTGGTGCGACGAGGTGGCAGTGTAGCGATGCGGCAATGCGGTAGTGCGACGGTGCGGTGGTGCGACTATCGTGGTGTAGCGGTGCGGCGGTGCAGCTGTGGCAGTGCGGTGGTGCGTGCAGAGAAGCAACGTGCGACGAGTAGGATTTGTTTCTCAAAATCAATCTGAAAAAAATAACCTTAGGGTTTCTGAAGGAGGAGGCAGCGTGCAACGAGCAGAGGCATTTTAAAAAACGACGTCGTTTAAATTTTTCTTTTTCAAAAAAACTGATGACCCGGTTTGGGTCATGACCCGCGAGTCGCTGGTTCAACCAGGTTTTTAACCGGGTCAAACCGAGTCATACCGAGTCAGCTGCATATCCGATCTGATCACTGGTTCGGCTCGGTCTAACCACCGGTTTCCGGTTCGACCGGTTCGACCGGCCGGGTCGAGCCGAGTTTTACAACACTGATCAAAAGTTGGAAAGGATGTAATGGTCAAGGCAGTGCTCTAGCCCATCTTGTAGTATCAGATGAGTGCCTACCTTATTCCCAATACCATTGTTGAAGAAATCCAACACTTGATGAACTCCTTTTAGTGGGGTTCAAATAACAACACGGGTAGGAGTATTAACTAGATGAAATGGGGTAAATTCACAATTAAGAAAGAACATGGTGGTCTAGTCTTTAGAGACATCCATAGCTTCAATCTTACAATGTTAGGGAAACAAGGCTGAAAATGATTTCCAACCCAAATGTTATCATCACACATATCCTCAAAGCTAGATATTTTCTGGGAGGGGACTTTTTGGAAGTTATCCTTGGCCACAATCCAATCTTATTCATGGGGTAATATTTAGTCCTCGCTATTAAGTCCAAATCCTTTATGTTTTAATTATAACAAACCTTATGAACAAAAGTTATAAGTTTTTTAAGTATTTATGCTACTGATGAGTTTTCTTAGTGTATTCAGAAAATTAATTAAAGTAAACTCGATATTAATTCACAACGAATCAGAATGGATGTCTTAACTATGCATTTAATCCTGAAAATATTCAAAAGACTATGAAGTCCATTTTGTATGATATCTTGAGCTCTAGGAATTCATTTGAAGAGATCTTGGTGGATATGAAAAGCCTGAAGAAGTATCTATATTCTTCATGAAGAAGTCAAGAGCTAATATGAATTAGATCATGTACAAATTTCTAAAAGAAGTTGTAGATGATGTTGATCTTGATTGCAAAACATAGTTGTTGTATTTTGCACATATCTTGAGTTGTAGATATGATATTGAGCCAGTTTTTATGGCTATGGAAATCTAGAATAATTATTTACAACATTTATTAAACAACTCATAGGCCTAAATCATGGATAAATATGGCAATCAAGATGAAAACGTCATTTTGGGTTTTGACACTAATAAAGTGCATTGTTTTGAGCATACTTAGAGTTGTAGACATGAGTTTTAGCCAAACTTGGTGGTTTTGGAAAGATAGAAAATTTGTCTCCAACTTTGATGAAGTCATGGGTTAATAAGGTTTTTTTCATTGACAAATTATGTCTATAATAAGGAAACGTTGATCTACCCATAATAGGATGATGTTGCTACAATATTTTGGAAATATCTTGTTCTATAGAGGTCTAAATAACATGAAACCAATTCCTAATGATCAAGGACATATTTATCTAAAGGTTTTATGAATACATACTTATGAAAATCTCAAAGGAAATTCAATATTCATCAAGGACCGTTGATTAGCACAAATGAAAATGTTTACCCCAAGTAAGAAACATTTCTTCTCAGGAAACTTATCTTAAAGACTTAGCTCAGAATACTACTATTTCATTTTTCTAATTAGAAACCTTAAATTAAAATAATGTTTCTTGGAAGACTTGTATTGAAGACTTGGTTTAGAAGACTTGAAGTGCAAACCTACTCAAAAGACACCTCATTTGTAAAGGCTGACAAAAACAAAAAGTAAAAGTACAATGACGTCAACACCAAGTGTAAAAAATAAGAAAGCTACAATGGATCTATTACTAAGTTCCTATAAAGGGAAGACATTAGCGCCACTTTGAAGCAAACAAGAACAAAGGAAAAAAAAAAAGATTACCCTAGCTTGATAAGCTAAATCCTTCCTTGCTTCATCCTCTGAATTTTTTGGATACTTCCATTTCATATTTGTATATGTTCTTACTGGAAATCTGTTGTAGAGCTGATCCGCCAGGTAAGATCGATGAGCCTCCTTCGCTGGTACGCTTGATGCTCCAAGATGGGGGTGGTACCTGCAAAAGAGACTCCGATGCTTGTAGACCCCTAAAATTGTCCGGGTCGGAAATAAGACTCGAAGACTCTCGAAGATCAAAGGAAAGTCACCCGGAAGGACTCCTGGAAGACCCTGGAAGACCCTAGGATGACAATCTGTAGGTTTAGAGGTCTTAGAGTAGCAAAAAATAAGAAAGTGGAGGGAATGAAGCCCAATACGGCCTCCCAGAAGTTCAATACGGCCGTATTGAAGTTTCTGAGCTTCAATACGGCTGCATTGAACTCAATACGGCTGCACTGAACTTCAATACGGCCGTATTGAGGTTTTTGAACTCAATACGGCTGCACTGAACTTCAATACGGCCGTATTGAGGTTTTTGAACTTCAATACGGCCGTATTGAATTCAATACGGCCGTATTGTAGTTCAAAACTTCAATACGGACCGTATTGACCCTCATAAACCGTATTGAGCCTCATCCCTATAAATATGACGTCAATTGGACGTCATTTCACACTTTTACACAGAGTTTTGACTCCCTCCTTGAGTTTTCTGGGGTTTTTGAGCAGTGTTCTGCCCTAGAAATCTCTCTGGGAGTCGATCCGACGAAGTTCTGGAATTCCGAGCATTTAGCTTGGAGATTCGAACCTAGTCGAAGGGAAATCCTCCGGATTTCCATAGTTAAAATTTTCTAGGAGGGAGCGAGCGGGCTTGTAGAGCGAGGGAACGCCAAAAAGCTTCCCAGTTTTACTTGAATATAAAAGCACGCTTCAAAGGTTTCTTCTTAAGACCTTCCTTTTACTGCTTTCTGTGTGTATATTTAAATTTATCATCATGTAGATATTTAATTGACAATCGCTTATAATAAATAGGGGTAATTTAGTAATTTTGCGCTATTATTTAATAAATAATCTGTCATAGGGAACCCGAAAGGGGCGCTGTGGGGTGCTAACACCTTCCCCACGCGTAACCGACTCCCTTACCCAACTCTGGTTGTAATGGCCGAAGTTGATTTATAAAATCAATTGCCTTATCCCTTTTTCCAATGTTTTGAGTAAAACATTGGTGGCGACTCCATGAACCCTTCCTTTTTATGAAAACCACTAATCCATGGAGGGTCCCGCTTGGGATTAACATGGATTGGTGAGCCTTTTAATAAAATTGCTCGTTTGACGAGGTCTCAGTTTGAGAATAAGTCATTCTAGCAATCCATATTTTTAAACAAATAAAAGAGTCCAACCATCCTTCGCGAATGCCGAAAGCCCGTTTCGGGCCGGTGGCGACAGATGGCGACTCCACTGGGGAAGCCTCGAGAGTCAGTCCCATTTAGTGACAGATTATTTTTAACAAATAATAGTTAAAATTACTTTATTACCCCTTGTTTGTATGATAACATGCTTTATGTATATGGCTTTAAATAACTGTTGTTTGTTTAATTTTCCGCAATTGTTTGAAATATAAATTGCACACAAACCTTTGCACACAACAGTTCCCTCTATACCCGGGGGCATGAGTGGAAAGCCATAGGGAGTGGATGTTAGTACGGCCGGTTGTCGAATGGGTCTATAGGTGCCCGTAGACCGTTGTCGGAAAGCATCACTCAAGGTGATAACCATGAACTCAAGTCCGACAGTGCGTTGGAACTTTCCATCGACTTACGACGAGAGGAATTGGGTCCCTATAATGGGGGCACCTTGGGGGCCTCAGACCGGTGAGAACAGTTAGAACCACCTTGAATATGCACTTTTCTGCAGGATACCCCTACCTCGTGATTCGCTCGTGACTGTTCGTGGATGAGTGAATTGTTTGTGTAAATGCTTATGTGCAATTGTTTGTGCATTAATAAATAACCTCGTGATAAGGTCTAAAGAATAATCCCCATGCATGAAAATGTCATGACATGAGAGGAAAAACCAATGTGTGAAAATATAATAAAAGTAAGGAGCATGTACATCATTACCAATAAGATATCATGCATCCTCATAAACCATGCATTCTAGGTTCACCAATACCTCTTGACATGAGTAAAAGAGACCCATAATTATCGAGATTCTCCGTTAAGGAGAGATCATAAGTCAAGGAGGGTGGTAACATTCCATTTTAAAAAGGCAGCACCTTAAAAATGGAGGGTTATCAAGCTCATGTCAAGAGCGTATTCATCCCATAAATTAATTAGATTAAATATTCATTTTTAGAAAGTGGCTGGTCATCTCTCTGTCCTCACGCGCGCGCAGAAAATCAAGAAGATGGACGCATTGGAGGAACAAATTAAGAAGCTTACAGACGAGCTCTCACAGCTCAAGGAGCAAATGGCGCAAATGATGGAACTCATGCGTCACCACAACATACACGGGGCTAAGCACAGTGACCATAAGTCCCATCATGTTGGAGGAAGAGTGGAACAAGAGCTGAAAAGTGGGAAGCTAGCTGAACATTCCCAATCATTTAAAGCTAAGAAGACCTTTGGGAAGAAGAAGGAGAGAAGAGTCAGCGCCATAACCATTTCCTCATCTTCTTCCACTTCGAAGTCAGGAAAGTCGCAATTCAACCCTGTGAAGAAGTTTGATAAACTTCCGACCACATATAGCGACCTCCTGCCGAAGCTAGTGGAAGCACGTCTTCTAGCTTACGTTCCACTAAAGAAGGTTGATCCACCTCATCCCTATTGGTACAAACCGCAAGACAAATGTTTATACCATTCGGGAGCACCAGGGCATTCAACAGAGAAATGCCTAGCTCTTAAATACAAGGTCCAAGACCTTATTGATGCCGGATGGGTCACCTTCGATTCGACAGCGCCCGACGTGAGCAAGAATCCTCGGCCAAAGCAGGATTAGAGAGAAGAACAAGCCACGATAGGGCCCCTTCATATTTTTCTTCTCTTTTAGGTACTCATGATCAGTACCCGAGATCATGAGAACCTTTTCATGTAAATAAGGGTTTTTGTACAGTTTTAATACATATCAATAAAGAGGCATTTTTCACATTACTCTCTTTTTTGTTCTTTTCTCTCTTTCCTCATTAACATTAATAATTCTAAACCTAAACAGAACCAATAAAATAATTATGTCTGTAATTGTTCGCTCTGACCGGGATCCGAAGGTGAAAGGGTTGAGTTGGACAGTGATGAGGAGACCATTTCTCCGGATCTGCAAAGATTGCTAGATTAAGAAGCTCGTCAAGAGAAATTGGAGACTGTGAATTTGGGGCATGGCCGAGAGATAAAAGAGGTCAATATTGGGACCCATATCAGTGATGAAATAAGGACACATGTTTCCACTATGATTATAATAAAATCATTCTTCATTGCTTCTTTTCTTGCTTATAATAAAATTCTAAACCACATCATTTTTAACCCTGTTTGAATAAACATGAATGAGGTTAAAATCATCTTAATAATAATAAACCCACATCATTTTCATGTGGAGGTGTGTGTGACGACTTGGAGCACCTTCCCTTGGCCTCGACAAGTGCCATCATGGGTAAAAAGAAATCTTTCAAAATAAAAGAAGCTCGGCAGGAAACCCAAAAAGGGGACTGCGCAAAAATAAGAGCAAAGAACCCGCTAGGAATCCCACGAAGGGGTGACCTAGGCAAAAATTAGGGTTGCAAAATAAACAAAAAACAAAAAGTCCGCTAAAATACCACGAAAGGGTGTTTTAGGCAAAAATAAGGACAATCAAAAAACAAAAGAAATCCATGATGGTACCATGAACCGAATTCAAAAAGAAAGGTTCAAGGGAAGCTATCCAAGTTGTCAAATCACAACACGACTTTTTAACTTCATAAGTGTTTAATCAAACAAGCCTAAACACATAAGCCTACCTTGGCCATCCATTCTTACAAAAATCATTTTTGAAAAATAAATCCCCTCTAAAACACAAACTTCAGAACAAAAATATCTTTCCTTTCTCTTCTCTCTTGTCCCAAAAGATTTTAGAATAATCTAGTGGAAGCATGGAGAAATAAATCATTACTGAAAATGGATCTAATCTGAATAATAAAATGGTGGAAGAACTGTGCCAAGAATTCAAGATCCAACACCGCAACTCTTCCCCATATCGGCCAAAGATGAATGGGGCAGTCGAGGCAACCAATAAGAACATTAAGAAAATAGGGCAAATGATGGTTGCCTCATTTAAAGACTGGCACGAGATGTTACCCTTCGCTCTTCATGGTTATAGGACTTCAGTACGCACATCTACAGGAGCTACTCCATTCTCCCTCGTCTATGGGATGGAGGCAGTTCTACCCATCGAAGTCAAGATAACTTCGCTAAGGGTAATTATGGAAGAAAAACTTTCCGAAGAAGAATGGGTTCAAAGCCGGTATGACCAGTTGAACCTCATTGAAGAAAAATGGCTGAACGCCATATGCCATGGTCAAGCCTATCAGAGGAAGACCAAAAAGGCTTTTGACAAGAAAGTCCACCCTCGAGTCTACCATGAGGGAGAGTTGGTAATGAAGAAATTGCTACCAACTCGAAAGGACAAAATCGGAAAGTGGGCCCCAAATCACGGAGAACCATACGTGGTAAAACGAGCCTTTTCAGGAGGAGCATTGATCCTCACAGACATGGATAGAGAAGAACTTCGATACCCAGTCAACACTGACGTGGTAAAGAAGTACTATGCTTGAAGACGTTGCTTGCATAAGCCCGCTAGGATGAAAACCCGAAAAAGGGCATCCTAGGCAAAAGTTAGGGCAAAACAAAAAGCCCGCCAGTACAAGGGTACTAGGCAAAACAAAGGCAAAATCATCCCCGCTAGGATACGTCCTAGGCAAAAGTTAGGGGCAAAAGAATAAGATGAAAGAGCAAAGCAAGCAACGATCGCTTGAATCGAAAACCGAAAGGCGGTTCAAGTGATTATCTTCTAGAAGCAAGCGTCTTGCAGCATCTGCACTCCTGGCTCAGGCTGAAGCAATTAGGGGAACGTAAAGAGCAACAATTACAGATATAATTGTTAAGCCCAATGTATATAGCCTACCCTGGCCAGCCATTCTTCAGAAATTCCTTCTGTAAATCTTTCTGTAAAAACATTTTTGAATATCAAATAAAATATCCATTTGTTTCTTTTCTCTCTTGACCATGTGATTATGCCTCTAAAATTGGTATTTCTAAAAAAATTGTATGAAATTCCTTAATAATCGGTCAATAAAGAAAATTGGAGGGGTTCCTATAAAATCCATAATCTCCTGCATAAAAGGCTCACAAAAATATTCCCTCACGTCGATGACAGAAATTCCTCCAAGAAAAGGAGGATAGGGAGAGCCATTCATTTTTCTAAAAACATTAAATAATAAAACTTGCATTTGTGCATCACACACATTAATTGCACATTCAAAGACCTTATCATGAGGCAATTGCATAAAATAGAAAAAATAGAAAATTGCTTGTGTATGACAGCAGTCAACAAAAGCCGAAAACGAAAAAAGGCGAGGATACAAACAATACTCCTCAGTTTGTACAGAATAATTGAGCCTGGAGAGGCTTGCTGAAAAAATACTTCCTCAGAATAATTAAGCCTGGAGAGACTTGCAGAAACAATACTCTCTCACCATACAGAATAACCGAGCCTGGAGAGGCTTGCCGAAATAATACTCTCTCAGAAATAACTGAGCCTGGAGAGGCTCGCCGAAATAATACTCTCACAGAATAATTGAGCCTGGAGAGGCTCGCCGAAATAATACTCTCTCAGAATAACTAAGCCTGAAGAGGCTTGCCAAAATAATACTCCTCAAAGACATTTCTGTACAGAAAAATCCAAAACCAACAAAAAAGGCAAAAATACAGAAAAAGCCAAAATCAATAAAAAGGCAAAATACGGAAAAAGCCCAAAAATCGATAAAAGGCAAACATAGAAAATCCACAAAAATTGTACAGAATAATTGAGCCTGGAAAGGCTTGCTGAAATAATACTCTCTCAGAAATATTTGAGCCTGGAGAGGCTTGCCGAAATAATACTCCCACAGAATAACTGAGCCTGGAGAGGCTTGCCGAAATAATACTCTCTCAGAATAATTGAGCCTGGAGAGGCTCGCCGAAATAATACTCCCCAGAGATATCTCAGCTCCCACTCACGGGCCAAATTCCCCAGCGAGAGCTATCAAAGCAAGATCGACAAAATTCCCAATGGAAGCACGATCGCCCAAGCAGTATGTCTAGTCAAAGGACTTAAAACTTCTTCAGTGGAAGATAGCTCTCCAACTCAGGCGTTGAGTGAGTCTAAGCCTGAAGAGGCTTTCTAAATAATACTCTGGGATATATAAACTTTAAATCCCCACTCGCCTACTCAGAGGCATTCCTACAAAAAAGCAAAAATCCAAAAGATCAATAACAATTCCCCAAGCGGAATTTGGCTTTTCAGCCAAACATCAAGCGTCAAGATGATCTGCCTAACAGAAGAGGCTAATCAAAATCAATGACAAAATCCCCAGCGGATAATAGCCTACACAGAGGCAACAAAACCAGAAAAACAAAAAGAGTCGCCCGAATAAGGACAACCGGGATACTCCACCAACGTCAAAGGACGTCAGCTAAACATAAGGCATCGCTCAACTCAGAGAGAGAGCATATGTGTCTACACCCCAAGGAGTCAGAAATTCCCCATGGGTACCAACAATGCAATGCAAGTTGGGGCACAGGAACCTATGAATGACTGCACATCCCCTAGACGGATCCCTGCGTTATCCAGCCCTCAGTGGCACAAAATCAGAAAAACCGTCGAAGCAGCATCGTGGACTGTGGAGACAAAAATCATCTCAAATCCCTGGAGAGGGTAAACTCAACTGCCGAATGTTAAGACGCAGACCCTGGAGAGGGTAAACTCAACTGCCGAATGTTAAGACGCAGACCCTGGAGAGGGTAAACTCAACTGCCGAATGTTAAGACGCAGACCCTGGAGAGGGTAAACTCAACTGCCGAATGTTAAGACGCAGACCCTGGAGAGGGTAAACTCAACTGCCGAATGTTAAGACGCAGACCCTGGAGAGGGTAAACTCAACTGCCGAATGTTAAGACGCAGACCCTGGAGAGGTTAAAACTCAACTGCCGAATGTTAAGACGCAGACCCTGGAGAGGGTAAACTCACACTGCCGAATGTTAAGAGGCAGGGCCTGGAGAGGCGATACTCAACTGCCGAATGTTAAGACGCAGACCCTGGAGAGGGTAAACTCACACTGCCGAATGTTAAGAGGCAGGGCCTGGAGAGGCGGTACTCAACTGCTGAATGTTAAGAGGCAGGGCCTGGAGAGGCAATACTCAACTGCTGAATGTTAAGAGGCAGGGCCTGGAGAGGCGATACTCAACTACCTCATGTTAAGAGGCAGGGCCTGGAGAGGCGGTACTCAACCATCAGCGTCGTCAAAGGCACGTTGGTGTTCAACTTCCGGCTCGGGCGTCGAGTGAAGTTGACCCTGGAGAGGGTAAACTTAGCTGCCTAGGTCGTCAGAAACAACCGAAGCAGAGCCTGGAGAGGCAGTACTCAAACATCGGTGATGTTAACACTGGTGTCTAGCTTCCGGCTCGGGCGTCGAGTGAGGCTAGGCCTGGAGAGGCGGTACTCAACCATCAGCATCGTCAGAGGCACGTTGGTGTTCAACTTCCGGCTCGGGCGTCGAGTGAAGTTGACCCTGGAGAGGGTAAACTTAGCTACCGAGGTTGTCAGAAGCGCCGAGGTATGCAACAACCTGGAGAGGCTACTCAACAATTTTCCACCGGAAGACGCTACAAGTCAGAAGGTTGGCACATCACCCGGACAATTGGGTCAACTCCTTTACTTGTCAGCCGGTACCCCAAAAGGCCGTCCGACTAAGTAAAGGGGGGGCAGCTGTAGACCCCTAAAATTGTCCGGGTCGGAAATAAGACTCGAAGACTCTCGAAGATCAAAGGAAAGTCACCCGGAAGGACTCCTGGAAGACCCTGGAAGACCCTAGGATGACAATCTGTAGGTTTAGAGGTCTTAGAGTAGCAAAAAATAAGAAAGTGGAGGGAATGAAGCCCAATACGGCCTCCCAGAAGTTCAATACGGCCGTATTGAAGTTTCTGAGCTTCAATACGGCTGCATTGAACTCAATACGGCTGCACTGAACTTCAATACGGCCGTATTGAGGTTTTTGAACTCAATACGGCTGCACTGAACTTCAATACGGCCGTATTGAGGTTTTTGAACTTCAATACGGCCGTATTGAATTCAATACGGCCGTATTGTAGTTCAAAACTTCAATACGGACCGTATTGACCCTCATAAACCGTATTGAGCCTCATCCCTATAAATATGACGTCAATTGGACGTCATTTCACACTTTTACACAGAGTTTTGACTCCCTCCTTGAGTTTTCTGGGGTTTTTGAGCAGTGTTCTGCCCTAGAAATCTCTCTGGGAGTCGATCCGACGAAGTTCTGGAATTCCGAGCATTTAGCTTGGAGATTCGAACCTAGTCGAAGGGAAATCCTCCGGATTTCCATAGTTAAAATTTTCTAGGAGGGAGCGAGCGGGCTTGTAGAGCGAGGGAACGCCAAAAAGCTTCCCAGTTTTACTTGAATATAAAAGCACGCTTCAAAGGTTTCTTCTTAAGGCCTTCCTTTTACTGCTTTCTGTGTGTATATTTAAATTTATCATCATGTAGATATTTAATTGACAATCGCTTATAATAAATAGGGGTAATTTAGTAATTTTGCGCTATTATTTAATAAATAATCTGTCACAGGGAACCCGAAAGGGGCGCTGTGGGGTGCTAACACCTTCCCCACGCGTAACCGACTCCCTTACCCAACTCTGGTTGTAATGGCCGAAGTTGATTTATAAAATCAATTGCCTTATCCCTTTTTCCAATGTTTTGAGTAAAACATTGGTGGCGACTCCATGAACCCTTCCTTTTTATGAAAACCACTAATCCATGGAGGGTCCCGCTTGGGATTAACATGGATTGGTGAGCCTTTTAATAAAATTGCTCGTTTGACGAGGTCTCAGTTTGAGAATAAGTCATTCTAGCAATCCATATTTTTAAACAAATAAAAGAGTCCAACCATCCTTCGCGAATGCCGAAAGCCCGTTTCGGGCCGGTGGCGACAATGCTAAAGTTAGTGTTTGTGGGAGTATCAGTCTCGTATAAGTAATGCACGTACCTTAGTGTGAATTAGGGTTGCTTTGGGCCCTGGGCCTGAGATAAGATATGATAAGATTAGGTGATGGATCTCGTCTGGAGCGAGATCCTTTGAGATCAGTTATGATCTACTTAAATGTCGAGCTGACGTCGCGTAGCGCGTGCCCGAGGTCATCTTGCGCTGTGGTTCCGACCTCTCGAGCTCGGAGCTCGGCTTCACAGTACGGACAGTACACTAGCCCCCCGAACTCCGAAGACCGCAGGTCAAGGAGTTAAGACCAAGCTCGTTGGGGAAAGTGACCTTTCATATGCACTGGCCTGTCAAGGTGTCGTGTTTCGTAACTGTCATTTCCGAAAACGTGCAAGTGGCGCGTTAATGGGGGTGACAGTTATGTACTGATGATTTGCGCTTGTCATGATGGTTTTCCATTAATGTGTCGTCAGACGTGTCCCTAGGCTAACACGTGGCGCAACCGTTTTGAATTTGGGGAAAACCTTTTCTCTCCCTCGCGCCTCTTCCTCTTTTCACTTTATCCTTTTTTCACTTTTCGGCTTCTCGAGTACGATAGCTCTTCTTGCTTTCTTGCCTCCGTTCGTTTTTCGTCTCCGTTTTCACAGTTCCTCTTCGAGTCTTGTTGTTTTTCCATGTGAATTTTTGAACGTTCTCAGTGGTAATTTTGGCGAGTGGAGATGCTTCAATCCACTTGGTGAAATAATCGATTGCCACCAGGAGGAATTTTAGTTGACCTTTCGCAGGGGGGAATGGTCCGAGAATGTCCATTCCCCACTGGGAAAAAGGCCATGCCGACATCATGTGGTGGAGAGTTTCGGGTGGTTACCGGTGTGTGTCGCCGAATTGCTGGCACTCTTTACATTTTTGAATATAGCTTTGGCAGTCCGACTTCAGAGTGTGCCAGTAGTACCCAGCTCAGAGTACCCTGGTCGCCATTGAGCGCGCCCCGGAGTGCATGCCGCATATCCCCTGGTGAATTTCCCTGATGACATAGGCTGCCTGAGACGCGGTTAAGCATTTGAGTAGTGGAGAAGAAACTCCACATTTGAATAACTCATCTCCGATGATGATGAACTTAGCCGATCTCATCCTTATCTTCCGAGCTTCGTCTTTGGCCTCGGGCAGGGTTCCTTCTTTCAAGTAGTTCCAGATGCCTGCCATCCATCCCAGGTCTTCATTGTCACTAACGTTGATGACTTTGTCGTCTAAGTTGGGTGAGTGCAAGGTTTCCTGAATGATGGTTCGGTGCTGTCCAGGCCTTTTGGTGCTGGCGAGCTTTGATAGGAGGTCAGCTCGGGCATTTTGTTCTCGCGGCACATGCTTTATGGTGAATTCGTCGAAGGACGAGATCTGGTGGGACGCAGTGTGAAAGTACCGCTGCAGTAGAGTATCTTTTGCCTGGTACGTTCCACTAAGCTGCTCCACCATGAGTTTTGAGTCGCTGTTGCAACTCACCTTTCAGGCTTCGAGGTCGCGGGCTAGCCTTAATCCCGCGAGAAGTGCCTCGTACTCCGCCTAGTTGTTGGTCACTTTGAAGCCAAACTTAAGGGATTGTTCCAGAGTGACTTGGTTTGGTCCCTCCAATATGACGCCTGCACCACCACCCTTAGAGTTGGAGGATCCATCCACATGTAAGGTCCACACTTGAGGTTCCTCGGCAGTGGTAGGCGTGAGCTCGGCTATGAAGTCGGCTAGGCATTGGGCTTTCAGGGGTCCGCAACTTTCGTATTGGATGCCGAACTCAGACAATTCTACTAACCACGCAATCATCCGTCTGGCGAGCTTGGGCTTTCACAGAATTTGCTTGTTGGGGTAGTCGGTTTTAACTACCACCTGGTGACTCTGGAAGTAGGGTCGGAGACGCCGAGCTGCAGTGACGAGTGCTAGTGCCAGCTTCTCGATCATCTGGTATCGCTTCTCTGCATCTTGGAGGACTCGGCTGATGAAATAGATTGGTGTCTGCACTTTCTGGTGCTCTTGTACTATTACTGCGCTGATAGCGCCTTCTACTACGGCCAAGTAAAGGAGGAAGTTGGTTTTGTGATCTGGCCTCTATAGGATCGGCGGGGTTGTGAGGAAGGTTTTGAAGCTTTGGAAAGTTTCTTCGCACCGATCCGTCCATTGGAAGTCTTTTGGTTTTCGCAGCAGGGTGAAAATGGGCCCTGCCTTTTCCGCGAGTTTGGGGATGAAACGGGATAATGAGACCAGCCGTCCAGCTAGGCGTTGGACCTCTTTCACCGTTTGTGGGCTTTGCATCTGTATGATTGCTTTACACTTCTCGGGATTGGCCTCAATTCCTCTGCTAATGATCATGAAGCCGAGGAACTTGCCTCCCTGGACGCCGAAGACACATTTATCCGGGTTGAGGCGCATGTTGTGCTTCCTGACCTGGGCGAATACTTCGATGAGGTCGGCAGCATGGTTTGCTGCCGAGGTGGTCTTGACTACCATGTCGTCGACGTAGACTTCCATGTTCCTCCCGATCTGTTGTTGGAAAACCTTATCCATCAGCCGCTGGTAGGTTTCGCCTGCGTTTTTGAGGCTGAAGGGCATCACCTGGTAGCAGTAGTTGGCGTGGTCAGTGATGAAGGATGTATGCACTTCGTCAGGTGGGTGCATCATTATTTGGTTGTACCTGGAGTAGGCATCGAGGAAGCTGAGGAGGGTGTGTCTGGAGGCTCCGTCGACCAACCTGTCAATTCTCGGCAAGGGGTATGAGTCCTTGGGGCATGCTTTGTTCAGATCGGTGTAGTCGATGCACATCCGCCACTTCCCCGAGTCCTTCTTTACCAGGACCACGTTCGCCAGCCATGTGGTGTACTTGACCTCACGGATGAAGCCAGCATTCAGTAGTTTCTGCGTTTCGGCGAAGATGGCCTCCCGCCTTTCGCCGCCTACCTTCCTCTTCTGCTGGGCGACTGGTTTTGCCTCCTTGTGTATTGCTAGCTTGTGGCAGATGAAATCAGCGTCTATGCCCGGCATATCAGCGCTGGACCAGGCGAAGAGGTTGGCATTTTTGAGAATTTCCGCTTCGAGTTACTGTCGCAACTCTGGGGTCAACTGTCTGCTAATCTTCGTGGATTGCCCGGGGAGTTTCCCGATCTGAAGGTCATCGAGCTCGTCAATGGGGCTAGGTCGTTCGTCGTGAGAGTCGGATCTTGGATCGAGATCGGTGATTTCTTCGTAGTTGGCGTGAGCCATGGAGGTGGGGTCGCTCTTGTACTGTTCACCGAGTGAGGCAATTTCCAGGCTTTCAGTGTAGCATTGTCGTGCCATCTTCTGGTTTGCCTTGACGGAGATAATTTTCCCATCATGCCCTGGGAATTTCATGGTGAGGTATGGGGTGGATACCACCGCTCCGAGCTGGTTCAAGGTTGGCCTCCCGATGATGATATTATAGGAGGTGTCGACTTCCACGAGGAGGTATCGAACCATGATTCTTCTTGTATGCGAAGGTGCTCCGAAAGTTGTCAGTAGGTCCACGTACCCCCGCGTGTGAACGCTTCTTCCTGCAAAACCGACTAGGGGCTCTGTGTGAGGTTGTATGAAAGAGTGGGGGACGTCTAACCTGAGGAACGTTGGCCAATACAGGATGTCGGCCGAGCTCCCTTGGTCGATCAGTGTTTTGTGAACCTCCCAATTGGCTAACGCTACGGCTATAACCATGGGATCGTCCTGGTTGGGGTTGACCCCGGCATAGTCATCATTTGTGAAAGTAATCGTCGGTGCACTCTGGTGTGAAGCTGAGGTGGTGAAGTGTATGTGGTTGACGTTGCACAGGTGTCTTTTCCGGGCTGAGCTGTTGGCGCCCCCTCCTGCGAAACCACCCGCGATTGTACTGATTACTCCCTGTAGGGGAGTTGGTCCTTTTTCCTGGCTTACATCGGCTCGTATTGCTCCGCCGGGGTTGAGTTGGGAGGCAGAGGGCTGTTCCGTGCGAGCTCCTGAATCATGACCTCTGTCTCGTCCTTGTCTTTTTCCTCGACCTTGGTCGGGGAGAGTGGAGTGTTCCTCTTCCTCATTGCGGTTGTTTGTATGAGGGGGGTGATTAGAGTGTCGCCGCGGGAGTTGAGCGCGAATCCTTTTGTTTTCCATGCGTAGGGTCGCTAGGTCAGCCTCATTGGCGGTCCGCATTGCGGCTAGGTCGGTTTCGTGCTTGGCACGCATATTTTGTAGATCTGCGGCGTGTTGCTGCCGCATCTGCTCGACCTGCTCGATCAGTTGTCTTAATGATGCTTCATTTTCCATGTTAGTGGTGTGATCTAGGTCATCTGTTACGCGTCTGTTATGGCTTCTGGTGAAAACCATAAGCGTGGCCGATATAGAGCTGTCTTGATCGGCCCCACGGTGGGCGCCAAATGTTCTTACCGAAAATCTGCTGTAGAGCTGATCCGCCAGGTAAGATCGATGAGCCTCCTTCGCTGGTACGCTTGATGCTCCAAGATGGGGGTGGTACTTGCAAAAGAGACTCCGATGCTAAAGTTAGTGTTTGTGGGAGTATCAGTCTCGTATAAGTAATGCACGTACCTTAGTGTGAATTAGGGTTGCTTTGGGCCCTGGGCCTCAGATAAGATATGATAAGATTAGGTGATGGATCTCGTCTGGAGCGAGATCCTTTGAGATCAGTTATGATCTACTTAAATGTCGAGCTGACGTCGCGTAGCGCGTGCCCGAGGTCATCTTGCACTGTGGTGCCGAGCTCCCGAGCTCGGAGCTCGGCTTCGCAGTACGGACAGTACAGTATATATGTTTTTTAATAGAAAAAGAAATGTGACTTGCATTGAATCTAAACTTCAGATCCTATATACAGTTATAGATCAATATACTTCTTTGGAAAGTTTTAGAAAAGTTTTGTAAAACTAAGAAAATTGCGCAAGAAATTTGTAAGCAACCAAGTCACCCCTTCTTGGTTAAGCCATCTTTTCTAACATGAAATTGTATAGTTTTTAGGCTTTTAATTATTTTCTTTTATGATTCTTTTCTTGTTGTAAACACCTTTGTGTTAGAAAAGATGGCTTTATCCAAGATGAGGTGAATTGAATATTTTAAAATTTTATTTTTAGGATCTTTAATTTTCAAAAAATTTCTAAAATTTTTCTAAAGAAGTCTATTAATTTAGATGAAGTTTCATGAAAACACATAGAAGGGGGGTTGAATATGTGTGTGTGTGCGTGAACAAAGGAATTTTAAAACGTTTTCGCAAGAAGGCTCTTTTTCTTCCAGTAAAATAATATTGGTAAATGCCAACTAGAACTCCCAAGGATTGGTTCATCAATATTTTTGTGTCAAGAAATTTCATCGTCTGCTTAAGAAAAATATTTCTTAAACGAAAACCGTTCTTTAGAATAACAAGTTAAACTAGTGTAGTTTTTGTCTGAAGATAGTTTTAATGGACGCCAAGCGTTAGACAAAGTTTTCAATATATTGAGTCAATCAAATAAAGTGCTTCTAAAATATTAGAGTGTAGATCAAGTATTATTATACTGGTTCAGTCAAACTGAGCTACGTCCAGTCTCCTTCAAAGGAAGGGTTCCACTAGATAATCAATAAAGTACAACTATTGTTTGTTCAGCCTCTTCAGGCTCATAGTGAGTATTATAGACCACCCAGGTCACGACCACTCCTGGTCCCAAGTATTCTCAACCACTTCTGACTCGTCAACTTCACTCGTAGATGCTAGTGTTCTTTACTCAGCTACTTCTGGCTCCTAGTGAGTATTATCGACCAACTCCTGGCCCGTTGACTTCGCTCATCAACGCTAGTATTCTTTAATCAGCCACTTCTGGCTCCTAGTGAGTATTCTCGACCAACTCCTGGCCCATTGACTTCACTCATCAATGCTAGTATTTTTTACTCAGCCACTTCTGGCTCGTAGTGAGTATTCCTTGACAAGCCTCTCCAGGCTTTACAAGTATTCTTTCCCTAGCCTCTTCAAGCTTTACATATGATGACAAAGCAAGTTTAGTTTGAGTGTATGGGTTACTCTCATAGAGAGGATACAAAGGAATATATACTCACTAAGGTATGCAACCTTAGTCTTTGCAACAATTGAGTGTTTGATCTACTCTGACAGAGAGGATACATAAATTGGTACACTCACTAAGGTTTTGTTCCTAAGATGCACATGTTTGGAACTCCTTAGTTTATAGAGATGAATACACTATGGTATATTTGACTCTTTACACTCTATCTCTGGTTTCGTTGTTTCATGGGCTTCTTATCACTCTTGGTATATCTTCTATGAAAAGCCAACCTCTTCAGGTTCGAAGTTGTGACATATATATAGTCTTGTAAAATTTGCCCGTTGCAAGTGTCCGTTGAAGCAGATATAGTCATTCATGACTAGTTTGATCTTTTATTTAATGCTCAAGATCTTGCATTAAATGTTGCTTCTCGTTTATAAACATTGTGTGAGACCTTCTTCATTTTGTTAGCTGTTATTTTTGACTTTAGAAGTGGTTTAGGAATTTTTGTTCGTTTTTTGTCAGTGTAGCTGCAGAGACATTGTCTTTTTCTAAAAAGTAGGTGTACTTTTTTTGACACACGCATGCTTTCACGTTTGTGCTTGCTTTTCTTCTTTCTTTTTCTTTTCTCACAATCTCGATGACTTCGTGTGCTCTTCTATGAGTGTAGACGATATTCAAATTGTTTTTCAAGGTTTGATTCTTCAAGTGCTTGCATGAAGTCTTCGTCTGCATCTGTTAGTCCATGTATAGCTCAAGTCATGATCTTCGTCTGAGCATTTGAGTTTAATGCTCTGACTTTTCTTTCAATCTGATAAGCAATGTGAATGGACAGACTTTATTATTGTCTGAAGTGTCTTTCAGTCTATGTTGTCCTTCGTCTTATGCATTGTTGACTTTCTTTTGACTTTATGCTCCGTCTTAAATTATTTATGTTGACTGGAGGTTGTCCTTGAAACATCTTCGTCTGATACTTGACTTCCTTGGGATCACTTTTTCTTCTTCTGTTTGGTTTGGCTTTGTCTATGGTCTTGTTTTTGTCCTTTCAGTCTGATGCCTTCTTTTTCAGTGTATAAAGTGGCTCTTGTTCCATTCATCACAACTTGCTTGTACTTATGTTATTTCTGAAACACTAACCCACTTGTTAGAAATAACAATATGTATTATATTTATCTCATTCAAAACCTCATTTAGAATTGTTTCGTCTTCGCATGACTTAACATTAGATTATATAGGATAGAATGTTGAGATTGATTTCTAAATTTAAGAATAGATTATATGTTGTATCCTATATGATATGCAAGATTCAAATATAAGAAATTTAATGCATTCAATCAATATTAACAAGAATTCAAATGAAAAGTTTAGGGATAGAGAGAAATGACACCAAGAATTTATACTATTTTAGCCACTACCATTATCACATGCATCTAGTCCCCAATCAACTTGATTGATATTGTTCACTATCTTTAAATTAGAGTATTACAATCACACACACATGCAATAAAATCCTAGAATCTTAAAGATAAACCCGTTTCTTGAACCTCAAGAAATATTCCTTGTAGTCACCCACTACAAAACCATTAATCTTGAGAAACTTATTCAAGAACAATGATAAAGAGAGTTTTAGAACTTGTTCACCTGGATACAGAATCAATCAAAGAGATGAATCAAAGTTAGAGTAGCTTAACCTTTCTCTTTAGTTGGATGATGATGATTCTTGAAAACCTTCTTGAAATGATCCATAAAGGATCAAAGGATTCTCTCACAAAGAAACAAAGAATTTCAAAGAGTTTTTCACAAGAGATTTCACAAAGTTACATGTTTTTCAATCTTTTTGCTCTGAGTTTGAAAACTAATATTTATAGAACTTTTTGATTGAAATAATCGATTATTTTCATAGTTAATCAATTATTTTGTCCTTGGTAAATGTGGAAACCAGTCAAGAACACTTTAATTGATTATTTACTAAAATGATTGATTATTACAAAGTGTTAACTCTAAAATAATTGATTATTGCACAGTGATAATTGATTATTATAGTGAGCTTTTCAAAGAGAAAACACAATGTAAATAATCAATTATTACTAGTGGATAATCAATTATATTTAGTGACAAACTCGAATTCTCGAATTTTCAAGTATAAAACTAGTTTAAAATCTTTTCATTATCAATCATCATCTAACAAGAAAAATATGACTAAGTTACTCGCAATGCACAAAACATGAGAAACACTATTTGTAATCATCAAAACTAAACTAAGTCTTCATCTTGAGCTTAGTCAACACTTTGCTCATGGTGGTTGTTTCAAGAGCTTCTTAGTAACTGCTAAAAACTTCTAATTTTCTTGTATTTTTAGTAATTTTAGACATTAGTGCTTGTGAAAGTATGTTGGGAGACTCTTGAGTGTCCACCCAAACTTTCACATAGGAACATGTGTAGCTTATGTTCTTTTTTACTTTCTATGTTGTTTCTTTTCTCTCTTGTAAATGTTAGAGTGTTTAAGAAGTTTCAAAAGCTTCTTTAAACACATTAGGTTTCATTTACGCTTAGCTTAAGAAAAACCTTTTTCTTCAACTTGCATCATGAGTAAGCACACTCACAAAGACTCCAATGGTAGTAGTGATTCTATTTCAACTCCAAACGCTTCAAAATTAATGGTTGAACTAAAAAAACTAAAATTATGGGGAGTGGAGAAAGGGGTATAAAAAGAAGAAAAAAAAGGAGAGAAGAAAACCCTATTAGAGCTAGAGCTTCAAAGGCTAAAAGAAAAAGGGAAAATTCTTGAAAGAAAAATACAAAAATAAGCATAATAGTAGTTCTTCAAGTAGTTCATCTAAGAATAGAAGCAAACAAAGTGATAGCATCAACATAGATGACTACTACCATAATGAGACAAAGCATAAGAAATAGAGGAACCATAGAGAGGAAAATCTAAATTTGAATTTCAAATTTGAACTAGAGTTAGTTGGCTAGAGTACAAGTTAATTTAACCTTAGTTACATTTGTAGACACCCAATTTTGTCCGGACCCGCAAAAACAATGAAATGGACTTCTATCATGAAAGAAGGAGTTCCCAGAGCATGGAGATTGCACCATATGACAACAAGGAAGCTTGAAGTCTAAACAAGTTTGTTTTAGTAGCTCAAAACAGGTTGTTCCAAAACCAGAACGGACCGTTCCCAAGTTGGAACGGGCCATTCCTAAACTAGAACGGGTTGTTTCAAGCTACTAAAAGACCCAAAAACCCTAATTGAGAAGGGCCAAAATGGGCCGTTCCAATGTAGTTCATTATAAGACACGTTTAAATCTGGAACGTGTCGTTCTACCATTAAAACGGGTCGTTCCAGGTTCAAAATTAACTCATAACTGAATGACCCAGAATGGGCCATTCTGATCTGGAATGGGCCGTTCTAGTCAAGTTTGACGTCTATAAATAGTAGACTCAGGCATTGCTCCTAGGGGTCAAAAAAATTGCTTCAGAACTCCTTAGAGCTCGAAAATTCTCTCTCTTCCTCCTATTGTATTTCTTGAGATTTTGTGAGTTACATTATAGTGTGCTAGGTTGCCAAAAAGAACCTAAGAATTCCCCTATTTGAAGATTCAATAAAGCTCGTCAAAGAGGTATTTCAGTCAACTCTCTACTATTTCCTCTATTTCCTTGTTTTTGAACATCGTTATAATAAAAGCAACCATGTAGACCTTTTAGAATCAACCGTGTAATTTAAATTTCAAGCATATGAATAAACATTAATAAAGGGGATCTAATATTTAATTTATTAATTCTTATCATGTTACCCTCATCATAGGGTACTGATTGAGGGCGCCGTAGGGGTGCTTAATATCTTCCCTACACGTAACCGACCCCCGAACCCAATTTTGGTTATTAAGGCCATCATTGGATTTTCAAAAAAAAAAAATTTCTTTTTCCAATGTTTTGAGAAAAATATTGGTGGCGACTCCTACGAACCATTTTCAAAATCATTAGTTAAGGATTAGTCTGGTTTCCGGACATTCTTTATTTGATGAGATTTTCAAAAGAAGTTTAAACCATTTAGTCGTAAGATCAAAAATCTTTCGGGTTGCGACAACATCTAACCATGGTTAGCTTAACTTACACTATAAGTTTAAAATGATTTTTCCTCAAATCTTGTGCATCTTTTTCTTCCTTAACATGTGCAAAAGAAATTATTTGATGAGAGAAATATTTTTTTCTTGAAAAACAAAGGGCTTTATCCTAAGTATCCTTTCTAAATAAGAAATGAGTTTATCCTTAAGGATTGTTATTTTCTTGGGGTCCTTTTGAACCCTTTTTATTCTACCAAAACTCAAAGTAAATTTGTATGTACTTTGTAAAATCAAAAGATGATCTTGGATCCCTCAAGAGTCTATAAGTTTTAATGATAACAAACAAAATGTTCTTTTAAAAAGAGGCTATTTTAGATGAAGCAAACATCATATTTCATCCGTAAGACAAAGGACATCAAACTAAGCATATAATCTGACTCACTACTAAATTTATTTCTCGTTATCAAGTCAGATTATTATTTGAAAGAGTATTGAATACTTTATTCCTTAACAAATCAAATGAAACAATTTCCTTGAAAACATCAAAAGTTGTTAGGAATGGAAAGTCAATCTTTGTGTCAGGAAAGAAAGAGAAAAATTCTAGAAATCACGAAAAAGTAGATAAGAACTCTGAACGCACTACTTTTCTCCCTACCTAAAAGAAATGATGATAAGTAACTGCTAAGATAAGATAAAAGATGAACATTTTCACACAAGGCATTAAATGCTTGCAGTAACAGCTAATTTACTCTCTCTCTGGTCTGAAAGAGAAGACAAACAAAACATCTTAAAAAGATTTCTCAACGGTCATTTTCTTCCGAGCTACTATATAAGAGATTGTCAAATGAAAACAAATATATATGAAGGAAGAGAGACAAGAAACAAAGTTACCACATTGTGAAAAATTTCTAAGTGTATACCATGTAGATAAATTTTGTCTTATATAGTTTATTTGTGCTACATTTTCATAGCATCACGTCTAGGAGAGATGAAACTATCCTTGTAACTCTTTTTAAATTTTTATTTGTAAGGATTAAGCCTAGAGAAGTTTGTAGTTAAAAGAATACTTGGTTATTAAACTTAGATAGACTTGTTTGTTAAAAGAATACTTGGGGTTGTTTACTTGGAGAGGCAAGTAAAAGAGTATTTGGGATTGAGTCAGAAATGACTTATTGAAAAAATATTTGTATCTTGTGAAATTATATGTACTTATCATATAATTATTCATCATATCTCATTATAGTACTCATAATAATATGTACTTATCATCACACCCCAACATTTCAATGTATCATCACATTTGAATATATTACTCATAACAACTCAACACATTATTCATCATATAATTATCACACATCAATTTCTTCTCATATGCACATCATTATCGCTACACATTCTCATCACATACTATAACATGTTCATCACATACTATAACATTTATCATTATAACGTCATTAACATACGATCTCAATCATAACAACATCATCATCAAACCTTAAATATCATCACACACCATAGTATTACTCATTATTATTGTAGACCCCTAAAATTGTCCGGGTCGGAAATAAGACTCGAAGACTCTCGAAGATCAAAGGAAAGTCAGCCAAAGGGACTCTTAGAAGACCGTGGGATGACAATCTATAGGTTTAGAGGTCTTAGAGTAACAAAAAATAAGAAAGTGAAGGGAATGAAGCCCAATACGGCCTCCCAAAAGTTCAGTACGGCCGTATTGAACATTTTAAACTACAATACGGCCGCACTGAACTCAATACGGCCGTATTGAAGTTTCTGAACTTCAATACGGCTGCACTGAACTCAATACGGCTGCACTGAACTTCAATACGGCTGCACTGAACTCAATACGGCCGTATTGAGGTTTTTTGAACTTCAATACGGCCGTACTGAATTCAATACGGCCGTATTGTAGTTCAAAACTTCAATACGGACCGTATTGACCCCCAGAGGCCGTATTGCGCCTCATCCCTATAAATATGACGTCAATTGGACGTCATTCTACTCTTTTACACTGAGTTTTAACCCTCTTCTTGAGTATTCTGGGTTTTTTTTAGCAGTGCTCTGCCTAGAAATCACTCGGAGAGTTGATCCGACAAAGTTCTCGAGTTCTGAGCTTTTTGCTTGAGTCTCGAACTGAGTCGAAGGGAAATCCTCCGGATTTCCATAGTTAAAATTTTCTAGGAGGGAGCGAGCGGGCTTGTAGAGCGAGGGAACGCCAAAAAGCTTCCCAGTTTTACTTGAATATAAAAGCACGCTTCAAAGGTTTCTTCTTAAGACCTTCCTTTTACTGCTTTCTGTGTGTATATTTAACTGTCATCATGTAGATAGTTAAGTTATAATTGTTTAGAAAAAATAGGGGTAATTTAGTAATTTCGCACTATTATTTTTAGAAATAATCTGTCATAGGGAACCCGAAAGGGGCGCTGTGGGGTGCTAACACCTTCCCCACGCGTAACCGACTCCCTTACCCGACTCTAGTTGTAATGGCCGAAGTCGATTTTTGAATCGATTGCCTTAAACTTCTTTTTCCAATGTTTTGAGTAAAACATTGGTGGCGACTCCATGAACCCTTCCTTTTTATGAAAACCGCTAATCCATGGAGGGTCCCGCTTGGGATTAACATGGATTGGCGAGCCTTTTAATAAAATTGCTCGTTTGACAAGGTCTCAGTTTGAGAATAAGTCATTCTAGCAATCCATATTTTTAAACAAATAAAAGAGTCCAACCATCCTTCGCGAATGCCGAAAGCCCGTTTCGGGCCAGTGGCGACAATTATTACTTATTTTAATACCTCCATCTTATTGTTATTCCATTAATGACATTATTAATATTTACACACTAGGATACACCATTTTGGCTAATCCTTAACACATTACTACTCATTCATATCTCAATAGGACTATTTAGGCAACATAATGGGTACAACATAGCATATTCCTTCAATATATACATCAATATTCATTAATCTTAATTTATTAGTAAACAACATCAACTCTTCCTCATGGTTCCTCCTTCAACAAATAGAATCTAAAAAAAAACAATTAAAAGAAATAGGCATGGCCTCTGACAAGGTTTAATCCACACCTAGTGTGGAGAGTCTAGAGCCTCTTTGCCAACCTCACACCAAACATGGGATTTCTGCAACATTTTTCATCAATTACTTCTCTTAATTCTTAGTCTTAGTATCTCCTCTTGACTCTTCAATTATCTTTTAAAACCTACAAAATAATTATTTAAATGTACAAAATAATTATTTAAATAATTATTCCCACCCTCTTCTAACTTGCCATATGTATCAAACACTTCAACATAAAATTTCATTTGGTCAAGATAATCAAATCACACTCAACAAACCTGATAGTAACATTGTTTCATCACAATTTGCCCAAAATCCTAAAAATTCATGGATAACCATCCTAACGCTCAGAACACGTAATTTTAATGTTAATTTAATCATCTAACAATTAAGAATCAAAACATACAACAATAATATAATTTCAATCAGAATTCATACGCGAGAGATTCCCTTCAAATGGATAACCTAAAAGGATCAGGGATCACATCTCTACCCTTATCCCTTATACATGTGTAGGATTTGATAATTCTCCTCTCCCTACCTTAAGTGATGAGCCTTTAAAAGCGATGTCCCTCAGGTAGCTTCTACTATCAATCTATGCTTTCTCCCACATCCTCTATTTCTCCTTTTGTGAACTCTTAGGGTTTTAGAATATGTGCAATTGGCCTAATCCTTTTTAACCTCTCATATTTAAATTAGCCTCCGAGTTGGACCTAGAGTCTAGTCCAAATATTTCTAATGAGCTCTACCCTTAATATTTTATTAATAAAAAATGTTTTAATTTTTTATTACTAATTATTCTAATTTATTATGTATAAAAAAATAGGATGTTACATAAGTCATGGGATGAGTATCTACCTCATATAAAGTTTGAATACAATGGGGTAGTTCATAAGGTCACCAAGATATCTCCTTTTAAGGTTATATATGATTTCAACCCTCTCGCACCTATGAATCTAATCCCTCTGTCTCATGTTGCTTATTTCTTACATAACGAATAGGCATCAAAGATAGAGTTTGTTAAGAAATTGCATGAGAAGGTTAAAACTCAAATACAACAACAAACAAAAAGATACACCAAATACAACAATGAGGGAAAGAAAAGGGTTTTCTTTGAAAAAGATGATTGAGTTTGGCTTCATCTTAGGAAAGAGAGATTTCCTACTAAGATGAAGTCTAAACGCAATCTCTAAAAGGGATGGTCCTTTCCAAGTCCTTTAAAGGATAAACAATAATGCATATAGGTTAGATCTTCTTAAGGATTATGGAGTGAGTAACACTTTTGTTGCCTATGATCTTATACAGTTTGTAGGTGTTGTTGACAATGAGGGGAAGCCTAATTGTCCTCAAGAGGGAGAGAATGATGGAATAGCCCTAGACCAGGGTCCTACTACTAGGGCTTTAGGTAGGAGGATTCAAAAGAATTAGGTCCATAATGAGGTTAGTGAGCCTAAGTTCATCTTGAGCTATTTGCTACTAAATATATAAGCCTAATGTCTCTTGTACACTTGTATATAGTTTACTTATTTTAAGCCTAGTATTTTTGGGGCAAGTAGAGTAGAAACTTCCATGTATTTTTTTAATGTGTAATATTGGGCTTAGGAGGTGCAACTTATCTTTGGGCCAAGTATTAACATTTGAAATGAATTAGATTACACATGTGGCCGGCCAAGAGTAAGGGCACTCGGTGTAATTCAATTCAAATTCAAATGTTAATCACATCGTTATAATTTAAGTCACACCTTTGTTGCTTACCATATGACACTTTCTTATAGGATAGGATAAATCTTAAATCTAGAAGCACATGGTGAACATGAGAAGTTGGAGCCAAAATTTGAATTCTATTTTGGATATCCAACTCACCCTAGTTAAGCAACCATGATTTAGTTTTGAATCATGGTTAGCCTAGGTTGCTCCATAAGCTTTCTAACTCTATATATTGCCATTTCCTACATGTATCCCCCACTTTTGAGCTTGTTCTTACCAGAGATCAGTCGTAGGGGACGATCTGCTGGGTAAGGTCAACAAGCCTCCTTCACGGGTACGCTTGTTGCTCCAAGATGGGGGTGGTACCTGCAAAAGAGACTCCAATGCTAAAGTTAGTGTTTGTGGGAGTATAAGTCTCGTATAAGTAATGCACGTACCTTTGTGTGAATTAGGGTTTCGTTGGGCCTTGGGCCTGAGATCAGTTTATGACCTATTTGGATGCTGGGCTGACGTGGCCTAGCGCATGTCCGAGGTCACGCTGCGCTGAGATGCTGAGCTTGAGCTCGGCATAGCGGTACGGATAGTACACTAGCCCCCCGAGCTCCGAAGACCGTGGGTCAAGGATTTAAAACCGAGCTCCTCAAGAGGTCGTGACCTTTCGCGTACGCCTGTCTATCAAGATGCCATGTGTCATAATTGTTGCCTTGTTCCCATAACGCATGGGCGGCGTGTTAATGGGAAGTGACGATTACGAAAAGATGACTCGTGCTCGTCATAATGGGGCTCATTAAATGTGTCGTCAGTTGTGCTCCCTAACTGACACGTGTCGTGGCCGTTTTGAATTTTGGAGGTTTCTTTTCTCTCTCTCGCGCCTCTCCCTTTTCACTTTACTCTTTGCACTCTCTGGCTTCTCGCGCACACTACTTTCTTTGCTTCATTTTCCATCTCCATTTTCTCTCTCTCCATCGCCGTTTCCGGTAACCTAGTTGTTGTTAGGGTTGTTTTCTGAGGAAGAGTACCATGTACTTCCTTTCTGTAGTCTTCTTTCTCATTTTTCTTTTCCGTCGTCCCTTTTCTTGAGTCTTTGATTTCTTGATGGTTGGAGAGAGTGGTGCCGCATCTTCCACGCCAGCCAAAGGTAAAGGCAAGGCGCGCGGCAAGGCGGTGGCTACCGGGACGGCCGCTGCCGCAAAGAAAAAGGCGGAGAACCAGCCTAAGGAGCCCATCCCTGGCATTCCTAGCTACGACTGGGTCAGGAGTGACGTGGGGGAGTTCCAGAGTGTGTTCAGGTCATTCATGGAGATCAATGCGATGCAAAAGTCGCATAGGATCTGTGACTCATCTGTCTCGAAGTTCATCCAGCTTGAGCCTTGTCGGCCTGATGAGCGTGTCTATATGGGGGGTCCTTATGACCCTCCTTTCTTTTATGTGTACCAGTGTCTTTTTAGGGATTTAGGCGTGTGTCTTCCCTTTTCACAATTTGAGTGTGATTTTTTGAATTTTATCAACTCGGCACCTTGCTAGTTGCACCCCAATAGTTGGGGTCTTTTGTGGGCTTTTCAAGTCCTATGTTCGGCCTTGGGGATAGAGGTGTCTCTGCCCGTTTTTCTCCATTTTTACTAGTTAAAAATGGGTGTTCCTCCTTATGGCCTGATGTCCCTAAGTGGGAGTAAGGATGGGGGTCTGTTTTCCCTTTACTCCCAGTTGTATAAAAATTTTAAACAAGAGTTCTTTAGGGTGATGCTTGTGGATGTCAACCCGTTGGAGGATGGGGTGTTCTATTTCGGCGGGTTGTCGAAGTTCCCCTTCTATTGGCGGCCAGCCCCGGCTAGATTTCACGGGGTGGGGAACTTGCAATTGTCGGCTTCAAAGTTCGCTGCTATTGCAAACCTTGAAGCGCTCCCTCGTCCTTTGGATTGCAAGCTCGTCTTGTCGCTTGCTAATTCAACGTACAAGGAGAGGGGTCTAGAGAGTGAGTATCTTGTCCTTTTCAGGTGTTAGGGTTTGTAAATTTCTCAGGAGGAGGAACAAGTGGCCCCCCTGGAGATGCGCAAGAAGAGAAAGAGGGGAGAGAAGGAGGTCGGGGGGACCTCTGCCCCTCGAGAGGCTGAGGAGGTGACCTCCAAGGCTGCTGATGCTGATGCGGTCGACCTCACTAGGAGTCCGCTGCCTGAGGGAGTTCCCCAAGCGGCAGCTGAGGAGATAGCTCAGGCCACCGAGCAAGTTGCCCAGGTCACCGAGGTGGGTGCCGAGCGGCCTGCCCCGGCCACCGAGGTGGGTGCCTTGCTTTTTGGTTGCTCTTCTATACTTCCCTTTCTCGTTCTCCTGACTTTGGAGTAAATTTTTGTGTTTTTGTTTTTGCAGGTGAGGGATGCTGTCGAGGTCCCGGTGGCTCCGAGTTCGGGGGCACCAGGGGCGGGTGTCCCTGTTGCTGAGCAGGGAGCGCCTGCCTTTGCTTCTGCTGAGGTCCATGGAAAGGGGCTGAGTTCCGAGGTTCCGACACCTACATCTGCGACCTCGGCACCGCCGTCTGGCCTGTCGAAGGGCCCCCCCAAAGGCCAATACCTCGCCCACCGCTTCGGGAAGGATCGCTCTTCAGAGGATATAGATTCTCTGTGGAGCGCGAGGTTGACCTCTGAGAGATTCTTCCCCAAGGACTCCCTGAGCACTACTGATCAAGCTATGATCGAGTCGGCTGGGCCGGTGGAAGGTCTTGATTCTGTCGAGGTCTTCCTGCAGAGGACAATGGCTATCATGGACCACTGGAAGCATAAGTGGTCCAAGCAGCAGGAGGACCTGGCAAAGCTGAAGGGCCGAGTCCAGCCTTTGAGGGAAGAGAATAAGGCTTTGAAAGAGGAGAATCGGGCCTTGGCGGGTGCTCTCGGGGATGCCAAGCTGCAAAATGAGGCCGAGCTTCAAGCCACCCGGAGGGAGTTGGAGAGAGTTCAGAATTCCTTGGAGATTGCTCTAAGGTCTAATGAGACTCACGCTGCCCAGGTGAGTGAGTTACGGGAGCTCGCCAATTCTTCCCGGAGTCAGGTGCGTTTCCTAGAGGACGAGGTAACCTCCCTCAAGGCCGATCTGGTGGCGGTGGCCGAGAAGCGTCTTTGCGACGAGGTGCTTCTCGGTGGGAAGGAAGAGGAGGTCGCCGCACTCAAGGTGGATCTCGCGAAGATGGCTGCGGAGAAGGCGGAGCTGGAGAAGAAGCTCGAGGAAACTGAGCGAGCTGTTGTGTTTGAGCACAAGAGGGGATTCCTCAAGGCAGCTCGCCAGGCGAGGTTACTTGCCCCGGGGTTCGACCTCTCCACTATGCATGTGGAGAAATAGGTCTGCTTCAGGAAGCTGGTGAAAGAGGATGACCTTCCGGATAGCTCAAGTGAGAACGCCTCCGCCTAGGCCGTCTTTATAATAACTTAGCTTTATTTTTTGTATATTTCTTTCTTTCTTGGGATTCATGTTTCGAACTCGTAATCGTTGTTGTGTATATATTTCTTCTTTGAGTATTCTCAGCTTGCGCTTTCGATGAGTTTATTTGGAACTTGATTTCGCGTTTATGCTTTAGGCTTAGTTTTTGCCTGTTTGCGCGGTTCAAAAATACGTTCGGAGTTTGCTTTGCATTTTTCACTTTGGTGCTTAGACTTGGCTTGGAGCAGAGTGATTTGTACCAAGGTTCGAATTTGCCCTTGGGCGAAAACGAGATAGTTCGCGGTAGGGTTCGCGCTCGACCTCAAATTAGAGTAATCCTGCCGAGGTTCGGACTCGACTTCGAGTTAGAGTAAAATGAATTGTACGGAGGATCGAACTCGACCTTGAATGGCTCATACCCGTGTTCGAAGTCTACCTTGGACTAGAGTAAAATGAATCACATGAAGGTTCGAACTCGACCTTGAATTAGAGTAAAGTGAATTATATCAAGGTTCGAACTCGACCTCGGAAAAACGTATTAAGGTTCGTACTCGACCTCGAATTAGAGTAAAATGAATTATATCAAGGTTCGAACTCGACCTCGGATAAGCGTATTAAGTTTCGTACTCGACCACAAATAAGAGTAAAATGAATTATATCAAGGTTCGAACTCGACCTCAAATTAGAGTAAAATGAATTATATCAAGGTTCGAACTCAACCTCGGCGTGACTTAAAATGAATCATATTAAGGTTCGAACCCGACCTTGGTTTAGCATAAAGCATCTTGTGGTAAAATGATGTAGATAAGAGAATATGAATAGAAGAGAATGAGTTATTTTATTGATGGTATGTATGTGCCTCGTTAAAAACCCTCTCAGCCAAAACCCATTTTTCTATTTTTTGGGACAAAAGACTGAGGCGGGAAAAGAGTGCACAGCTCATTCATACAAATTTAGCTGAAATAAAACTTGAGATGCGTGGCATTCCAAGTCTGTGGGATAGCTTTGTCGTTGAGTTCTTCCAGCCTGTATGCCCCGTTTTCTAAGTCTTCTACAACTCGGAATGGGCCACCCCAGTTGGGTGCAAGCTTTCCGTCTGATGCATCTCTCCGTGCTTCGCCCAACAGTCGCCATACCAGGTCGCCAACTCGGAAAGAGTGAGGTCGCACTCGCGTATTGTATCTTCTGGAAGCTCGGAGTTTGTAGGCTTCTTCATGAATCCGAGTTTCATCTCTGAGCTCGTCAATCATGTCAAGGTCAGCTGCTAACTCTTGAGCGTTCTACTCGCTGTTGAAGACCTGACATCGGTGAGATGTCTCTCCAATTTCCACTGGGATCATTGCGTCAGCTCCGTAAGTCAGCCTATAAGGCGTTTCTTGCGTTGTTGACTGGGGGTGCAATGGTATGCCCAGAGGATGCTAGGGAGTTCGTCGGCCCATTATCCTTTAGCGTTTCCTAACCGCTTCTTAAGCTCTTGGAGGATGACCTTGTTGGCGGCTTCGGCCTGGCCATTAGTCTGGGGGTGCTCCACCGAGGTCGGAAGGTGTTTAATACCGAGCTCCCGGAGGAAGTCCTCAAAGCTTTGTGCGATGAACTGCCTGTTGTTGTCGGTGACGAGGGAATGAGGGATGCCGAACCTGCAGATGATGCTTTTCCAAGTGAATTTCTGAACATTGTGATGGCATCCTTACTTGCATGAACTTGAGATGATCAACAAAGAATAGGACGCCTTCTCCAAGGATCAAGTTCTTCAAAGGTGGCACAAGGTTTTAGGGTGGATGATGATGGAATGGATGAAAATGGAGGTTGGGTAGAAGGTGTTTGAGGAAATGCTTGAGAAGGGTACTCTAGGGTTGGCTCACTTCATGATGATGAAGGCCACTTCTAGGGATGTGTCTCTCAAGGTGGAGATGGGAGGGAGGTGGCCGAATTAGCCAAGGGTGACTAAGGAAAGATATAAAGGCACAAAAGGCTCTCTTTATATTCAATATCCAAAGTATTTACATGATGCATAACCTAGGGTATTTATAGGAGTGGGAGGAATTTAGGGTTGCATTTGGAGAGTGCATGGCTGAAATTCACAAGCCAAATGCACACCAAATGAAATGCAAATTAACCCTAGATGCAACTTGGTGGCCAAGGATGGAATCTTTGGGATTAGTTAGGCTACATCTAGGTACATGATAAAACCATGCAACCTTTGCCCTCCACTTGGGCCTAAGCCTTTCTAACACCAAAAATAGGTCCAATAGCCACAAAAAATATGTCTAGGTTTTTGTTCCCACCCTAATCAAATACCTTAGCTCAAAGAAAATAAACCCTATGACTAAAATACCCCAAAATACAAGGGTAAAATGGGAAATACAAAGAAAATAAACCCTATGACTAAAATACCCCAAAATACAAGGGTAAAATTGGAAATACAAGTAAAATAGATCCTATGTCTAAGATACCCTAAAATACAAGGGTAAAAATGGAAAATCAAAGACAAGGGAAAATAGGCATAAAAATAAATGCTATGCTAATAAAAACTTAGGAGCTAAGGTCAAAAAGTGGTCTCACTCCTCCTATGGTTTTTCAACACTAACCCATTCCTTTTGCTTCCTTCAATACGTCACCTCTTGGACTTCTTGGTCTTAGTGTTATTCCATCACATTGTCGGTGGTGATCTTGGCGAGTGGGCATGCCTCGATCCACTTGGTGAAGTAATCAATTGCCACCAGGAGAAATTTGAGTTGACCTTTTGCGGGGGAAAATAGTCCCAAGATGTCCATTCCCCACTAGGCGAAAGGCCACGGGGACATCATCTAGTGGAGAGCTTCGGGTGACTGTCGATGTGTGTTGCCAAACTGTTGGCACTCTTTGCATTTTTGTACGTAGGCTTGGTAATCTGACTTCAAGGTGAGCCAGTAGTAACCAGCTCGGAGTACCCTGGTCACCATCGAGCGCGCTCTGGAATGCATGCCACATATACCTCGGTGGATTTCTTCGATGACATAGGCGACTTGAGGTGTGGTCAAGCATTTGAGCAAAGGGGTGGAGATGCCGCGCTTGAACAGTTCGTCTCTGACGATTACGAACTTAGCCGAATTTACCCTCATTTTCCGAGCTTCATCTTTATCTTTGGGTAGAGTTCCTGACTTCAAGTAGTTCCAAATACTTGTCATCCACCCTTGTTCTTCGCTGTCGTTGGTGTTGACGACCTTGTCGTCCAGGTTGGACGAATGCAAAGTTTCTTGGATAACGGTTCGATGTTGTCCAGGGCATTTGGTACTGGCGAGCTTTGATAGGAGGTCGGCTCTGGTATTTTTCTCTCGCGGTACATGTTGTATAGTGAACTCGTCGAAGGACGAGATCTGGTGTGATGCCATGTGGAAATATCGCTGTAGAAGAACATCATTGGCTTGGTATGTCCTGCTGAGCTGCTCTACCATGAGTTTTGAGTCGCTGTTGCAACTCACTCTTCATGCTCCGAGATCGTGGGATAACCTTAGCCCTACAAGAAGTGCCTTGTACTCCGCTTGATTATTGGTCACCTTGAAGCCAAACTTGAGGGATTGCTCCAAAGTGACTTGATTTGGTCCTTCCAAGATGATACCTGCACCACCACCCTTAAAGTTAGAGGACCCGTCAACATGTAAAGTCCATACCTGTGGTTCATCGACTGAGGTTGGCATGAGTTCAGCTATGAATTCGACCAGGCATTGAGCTTTCAGGGCACCGCGACTTTCGTACTGGATGCCAAACTCGGACAATTCTACTGACCAGGCTATCATCCGCCCGGTGAGCTCTGACTTTCTCAGGATCTACTTGATTGGGTAGTCGATCTTGATGACCACCTGGTGGCTTTGGAAGTAAGTTCGGAGATGCCGAGCTGCCATGACAAGCGCTAGTGCGAGCTTCTCAATCGTCTGGTACCGTTTCTCCATGTCTTGGAGGACTCGGCTAATGAAATAGACTAGCGTCTGTACTTTTTGGTGTTCCTGCACTATAACCGCGCTGATCGCGTTTTCTTCCACCGCCAGATATAAGAGGAGGTCAGCTTGGTGATCCGACCTCTGGAGAAATGGCGGGGTTGTGAGGAAAGCTTTGAAGCTTTTGAAGGCCTCTTCGCACCGGTCCGTCCATTCAAAATTTTTCGATTTGCGTAGCAGGGTGAAGATGGTGATGGAACTACTTGGAGAAGATTGATGTTCTTCAAGTTTTCCATGCAAGGACCGAAGAAACTCTTGAGGTTGAACTCCTTGAGGTGGTGGAAACACCTTGGAGGATTGTCCAATGGTGGAGAAGCAATGGAATAGGTTCGGTTACTCCTAGATTGTTGTAGAAGCTTGAGGAACCAAGGCAAAGTTTGAAGAAACTTTGGTGAGAAACCTTAGAGAGAGAATTCTCTTCGGTTTTAGGAGAGACTTTTGGGAGAGAAATCTGAAGTTTTATTTCTTAAATGCTCAAAAGTGATTACAAGTGAAGAGAAAACGAATTTATAGGGAGAAGTAGCTTCTAGGAGAAGCTAACATTAACCATGGTTCACTAGGAACCATGGTAAGGTGTAGCTAACCATCCATAGTTTCTAAAACTTGTAGGAGAAGCTAACCTTGACCATGGTTCACTTAAGAACCATGGTAAGGTCAGTCTAACCTACCAAGGTTTAGAAACTTGGAGGAGAAGCTTCAAAAACCAAGAAGAGTAGCATAGAAATTTCGGCCAAAGAGAAACAAGTAAGCTAGGCGGCCAAGGCTCCATTTCCTCCTTTGAATTATTTCAAAAATTGTTGATTTGGTTTAGTTAGGTTCATCAAATGATGATGAGACCTAGCTAAATTAAATCTATGAAAAATTTGGAGTAAAATGAGTCTAATATGCAAAATTTTGCCTAGGCTCAACTCAGGCTCAATTTCTAAACACACTCCCTAGCTTTGCTAAATGTCACCCCCTTTCCCTACTGAAAAAATAGAAAATGAATGTATCAACAAAGGAGGTTAAATAGAGTTAAACTCTCCAAGTAACCCACCCTAAAATCAATATACAATCACTAATTAAAAGCAAGTAAAGTGCCTCACAAATACAAAGGCAAAATTAGACCTATACAAAGGAACTATGTACAAAATATATGAAAAAGGTCTTTAAGATCATCCCATTCCTCTTGGTTCTTTTAAGATATCACCTCTTGGATTTCTTGGCCTTGGCCATAGTCTATCATCCCCTCCCTCTTGAAAAGGATTTGACCTCAAATCTCGAGGGTCTTCATGATTATTGGCCATACCTACAAATATATAATAAAATTCATTAGAGGTGATATTTTCAACAAATAAATGTGAAAGGTATATCCTAGAAGGAATCCTTTCATGGAACCTAAAGAAATCTATGATACTAGACCTTCTAATATAATGAATAGGATCCTCTCCTAAACATAGACTAGGTATATTACTAAATCCTAAAAATGTGCTAAAACTAAAACTATAGCACACTGAAGACTTAATCCTAAAAACTAAAACATCTTGCCTAAAGTACCCTATGTGGTAACCTAGGCATTTCCTAGAAAATAAGGAAAATACTACTAAGAAATTTCCTAAAGAATTTTGGATTATATTATTTGTTGGATAGTTATAAAAAGAATTTGTCACAAGGAACCTTGAAGGTTCAGATGTTGTATCCAACAAATAATATATTCCATAAATTGGGTGCATTATTAAAACAACTAAGGTAGGAAAAATCCTACACAAAGGAAGGCTATCTACCTTGGGCACCACCAAGGAAGTAGCATGAGAAGTGGAACTAAGTGAAGTCCACTTCTCCTTCACCAAATCTTGAAGTTGAGACTCTTTTTCTTTAAAAATAATGGATTTATGAATCTCCTCCTCAAGACTAGTGGCAGAATGAGGGCAAGAGTTAAGATCTTTATGAATAAAGAGAATTTTTTTCATAGGGATTTTTAGTACTAAAACAATTCTCTTTAGTCACAAATCCTTTAGAGGATTTTTCTTCCTCTTTACTCTTCCCTACACAAAGTTCTTTCTTTTTTTCTATTTCTTCTTTTCTTTTGATTTTCATTTGTCTTCTTCTTTTGTGTTTTCTCATGTCTTCTTTCAATTTTTCTTCTTCTTGTTTAAGAATTCTCAACTTCTCATCTAGGATAGCAAGTTTGGCCTCTCTTTCAATTTTCTCCTTCTCTTTTTGAAAGGCCTTTTGCTTCTGCGATAGTTTAAGTGATTTTAGCTCTTTTGTTAAGTAAGAAATGCTTTTAGGAGAGCTATCACTTCTACTATAGTTGGATTGTTGAGACATTTTAAACAAGATTTTTCTCTTCACACAAAAATAGATTTTAAGAAAATAATATTTTTGAAGTGGTTAGACTTGGCACTTAGAGGTCTAAGAGTACAAATTGAACTATGGAGGGAGGTGAGCTACTAAAGAGCCACTTAATAACCAAGTCTCTTCAAGTAAAAATCTCTAAACCCCCTTGTACGTTTGCCTTGCACAAAACAATTTTCACAAAGATATTTTTCAAAGAAAAATAACAAGCAAGTGCCTAAAGTGTACAATTAATCAATACTTGAAAACATAAATTGCTTGAAAAATTAAATTTCTGAAAAACATAAATTGCTTAAAACATAAATTGCATGAAAACTTAAAGACAAGAAAACATAAACTAGGTGTTGAAAGCAATTAAACCTAGGTGAGAGCTTGGAAAGCACCAAAGACCTCCAAGGACCCTCTCACAAGTACTAACGGATTTACTACTTGGAACACTTAAGGAGAGATGGAGATACACCAAAGGCACTCCAAGACACTCTTTAATAAAGGCCTTGTACAAAAATGAAGAATTAAAAAGTTACAAGAAAATGAAATGCAAATTTACACCAAATGAAATGCAAACTCACACTCAAATGAAATGTAAATTCACACCAAATGAAATGTAAATTCACAATCAAATGAAATTAGTGGCTGCACTTAATTTCAAAGAAAACAAAATTAGCCACTAATTAGAGACAAATTTAGAGACGGATTTTGTAAGGAAAATTGGTTTTTGAGACAAAAATTTCCGTCACTAAAATTAGTCTCTAAAGTTCACAAAATTTTCTAAAATTTGTTGCTCCTTCTCTTCCAATTCCAGCCACCAAGGTTGCTGTACTCTCAAGTGTTTCACTCTACTTTTTAGAAGTAGCCTTGATATTGGATACTTCTAGGTGTTTCCAAGAAACCTTCCACCAAGAGAGAACAAGCTCCCTAAGCAACCACCAAAGTCCTCAAAGTTGACTTCCTTTGACTTGGCCTCCTACACCTTTTAAGAAGCACTCAACCACCTTCAATTGCTGGAATATTAGTGCTAAAATTGAAAAGGAACAATTTAGAATGGCTACACCAATTGGTGGAATGAAATGAGACAAACTAGAAGGAGTTCCAAAAATTGACAAGCAAAAAATTAAGGCAAATTTAGAAAGCTAGCACACAAAGGATAACCTATCAAAGGCACTAGAATGGATTACAAAATAAAAGCTAAGATTAAAAACAAAAATAAGACACAAAATATGTGGCTGGACTTAAAATTTAGAAGCAAGCACACACCAAAAACCGAGAGCTATTTTGCACCAAATTTTCACTCCTTGGCTTTTCCTGTGTTCTTTCTTTTTGTTTTCTTTTGTAAATTATTTTGTTCTTTCTTTTTCTTTTTTTTTTGACACAGGAGTTTAATTTCATTTTGAACAGTTATAGGTCTTGGCCTTAGTCTAGAAAAACTGCAGCAAAAATATTTTCACAAAACAAGAGGTGTTCACAAGCATGTTTTCACTAGTGCATCACAATTTTATAGTATTTTTAGATCAAATTTTTAGGCACTATTTTCTTTTGTTTTTCTCATGAATTTGGAACACATACACCTCTGTTTTTCCTCTGTTTCTAATGTATAAAATTTGTTAAAAGTTTCAGCCACAAAATAAGACTCAAGGAAACCTAATAGGAATTAGTGTTTAGTAATTTTTTTGACAAAACTTTTAACAAGACATAATAGAAACCTAACTTTAGGAAATTTGCTAGAACTATTAGCAAATTATGAACACAAATATGTTAAAAAAAAAGAACATATAGGTAAGGTTCAGATTCAAAAAGAAAAATACACAAAAAATTTCGGACACAAACAACACACAAAAAATTAGGTCAACAAGCTAGTCTAGGAATTTTCAATATGAAAAGGACTACACATGACTTCTATGACAAAACAAGTGATTCAAAAATAAAACTAATGCAATATGAATGTTGTCCAATCACGAACACATGCACATGTTAAGGAATGGAGAGACTCAAAAAAAAAACAAAAAAACGCACAAGAACAAGAGTCCTAAAAGCACAAACCAAATTGATTCACAAGAATTGGAAACAAGCAAAATATGAATCAATTACTTCTCATGAGACATATAGGATCCATCAAAATATGAAATAAAACTAAATCCATACAGCAACACAAATTTAGACAAAGATAAGGAAGGAACAACACGGATTCAATGAAGAGAAAATTAGAAACACATAACCTCAAGAGCACTAGGCTCTAGATACCAAAACTGATGGAACTACTTGGAGAAGATTAATGTTCTTCAAGTTTTCCATGCAAGGACCGAAGAAACTCTTGAGGTTGAACTCCTTGAGGTGGCGGAAACACCTTGGAGGGTTCTCCAATGGTGGAGAAGCAATGGAATAGGTTCGATTACTCCTAGATTATTGTAGAAGCTTGAGGAACCAAGGCAAAGTTTGAAGAAACTTTGGTGAGAAACCTTAGAGAGAGAATTCTCTTCGGTTTTAAGAGAGACTTTTGGGAGAGAAATCTGAAGTTTTATTTCTCAAATGCTCAAAAGTGATTACAAGTGAAGAGAAAACAAATTTATAGGGAGAAGTAGCTTCTAGGAGAAGCTAACCTTAACCATGGTTCACTAGGAACCATGGTAAGGTGTAGCTAACCATCCATGGTTTCTAAAACTTGTAGGAGAAGCTAACCTTGACCATGGTTCACTTAAGAACCATGGTAAGGTCAGTCTAACCTACCAAGGTTTAGAAACTTGGAGGAGAAGCTTCAAAAACCAAGAAGAGTAGCATATAAATTTCAGCCAAAGAGAAACAAGTGAGCTAGGCGGCCAAGGCTCCATTTCCTCCTTTAAATTTTTTCAAAAATTGTTGATTTGATTTAGTTAGGTTCATCAAATGATGATGAGACCTAGCTAAATCAAATCTATGAAAAATTAGGAGTAAAATGAGTCTAATATGCAAAATTTTGCCTAGGCCCAACTCAGGCCCAATTTCTAAACACACTCCCTAGCTTTGCTAAATGTCACCCCCTTTCCCTACTGAAAAAATAGAAAATGAATGTATCAACAAAGGAGGTTAAATAGAGTTAAACTCTCCAAGTAACCCACCCTAAAATCAATATACAATCACTAATTAAAAGCCAGTAAAGTGCCTCACAAATACAAAGGCAAAATTAGACCTATACAAAGGAACTATGTACAAAATATATGAAAAAGGTCTTTAAGATCATCCCATTCCTCTTGGTTCTTTTAAGATATCACCTCTTGGATTCCTTGGCCTTGGCCATAGTCTATCAGATGGGCCCTGCTTTCTCTGCCAGCCTGGGGATAAAACGGGACAAGGAAACCAACCTTCCCACCAAGCGTTGGACTTCCTTCACAGTTTGAGGGCTCTGCATCTGGATGATGGCTTTGCACTTCTCCGGGTTGGCCTCGATCCCCCTGTTAGTGATCATGAATCCGAGGAACTTACCTCCTTGGACGCCGAAGATGCACTTTTCTGGGTTGAAGCGCATGTTGTGCTTTCTGATCTGGCTGAACACCTCGGCCAGGTCGGTAGCGTGAGCTTCGGCTGAGGTGGTTTTGACCACCATGTCTTCGATGTAGACCTCCATGCTCCGTTCGATCTGCTGGTTGAAAAATTTGTCCATCAGCTGCTGGTAGGTGGCCCTTGCGTTTTTGAGACCGAAGGGCATCACTCTGTAGCAGTAATTGGCATGATCGGTGATGAATGATGTGTGCACCTCGTCTGGTGGGTACATCATTATCTGGTTGTATCCGGAGTAAGTGTCAAGGAAGCTGAGGAGGGCGTGCCCGGATGCTCCATCAACCAGCCTGTCGATGCTCGGCAAGGGGTACGAGTCCTTGGGGGCATGCTTTGTTCAGGTCGGTGTAGTCGACGCACATGCGCCACTTCCCCGAGCTCTTTTTTACCAATACCACGTTTTCCAACCACGTGGTGTATCTAACCTCACAGATGAAGCTGACATTCAGTAACTTTTGTGTCTCGGTGATGATGGCCTCTCGCCTTTCACCACCAACTTTCATTTTCCTCTAGGCCACTGGCTTCGCCTCCTTGTGAATTACCAACCTGTGACAGATGAAGTTAGCATCTATACCTGGCATGTCAGTGCTGGACCATGCGAAAAGGTTAGCATTTTTGGAGATTTCGGCCTCAAGTTATTGTCGTAACTCTGGGTTCAACTACCTGCTGATTTTTGTGCATTGCCCAAGGAGCTTTCCGATCTGAAGGTCGTCGAGCTCGTCGATGGGACTTGTTCGTTCATAATGGGAGTCGGACCTCGGATCAAGGTCAGTGATATCCACGTGGGTAATGTGAGCCACTGTGGGGGGATCCTTCTTGCAACGCTCGCAAGACGGAGAGATTTTCAGGCTTTCAGCGTAGCACTGCCGAGCTGTCTTCTGGTTTTCCTTGACAGAGATGATCTTGCCATCATTCCCTGGGAACTTCATGGTGAGATGTGGAGTAGATACCACTGCTCCAAGTCAGTTCAGCATCGGCCTTCCAATAATAATGTTGTAGGACATGTTGGCTTCTACTAGGAGGTATCGGATCATAATCCTCCTTGTGGCGGGAGAGGTGCCGAAGGTTGTCAGCAGGTCCACATATCCTCGAGCGTGTACTCGCTCTCCTGCAAAACCGACTAGGGGCTCTGTGTGAGGTTGGATAAGAGAGTGAGGGATATCTAACCTGAGGAACGTCGGCCAATACAGGACGTCAGCCGAGCTCCCTTGGTCAATCAACGTCTTGTGGACCTCCCAATTGGCGACCTCCACGACGATGACCATTGGATCATCCTGGTTGGGCTGACGCCAACATAGTCGTCGTCAGTGAAGGTGATCGGTGATGAGCTTTGATGCGGGGCTGAGGTAGCGGAGTGGACATTGTTAATGCTGCGCAAATGTCATTTCCGCGCCAAGCTGCTAGAGCCTCCCCCAGCGAAGCCACCTGCAATTGTGTTGATGATGCCCCGCAAGGGGGCTGACCCTGTTTCTTGGCTTACCTCGACCTGCACTGCGCCACCGGCGTTTTGCTGAGAGCCAGAGGGTTAGCTTGTGCGGGCTCCTGAACCATGACCTCTGCCTCGTCCCCGTCCATTGTATCCTCCTCGGTGACCCTGTTATCGTTGGACGTACTGGCTGAGGTGACCTGCCTGGATGAGTTCCTCGATACGGTCCCGGAGTGTGCGGCACTCTTCAGTGTTGTGGCCGTGGTTTCTGTGGTATCTGCAGTGCTTGGATTTGTCTGCACTGTTGGGAGTGTGACCTGGTGGTGGCAGGGTGAGCAGGTTGCTATTACTGGCCTCCTCCAGGATATGTACTCGGGGCGTATTCAGGGGAGTGTAGAAATCGTATCTCCCCCCCTTATTCGCCCTTGCAGTCTTCTTGAACTGGCTGTCGTTGGTGACCTTCATCTTGTCTTTGTGGCCATGATCGGGCTTTGTTTGTGATTTTCCGCGAACCTGGTCACAGAAAGCGGAGTGCTCTTCCATCTGTATGTATCCTGCAGCTCGGGCTCGGAGCTCATCCATGTCGCGAGGAGCTTCTCAACACAGGTTGTCGACAAACGACTTTGGCTTGAGGGCCATGAGCATGGCATGTAGGGCGACCTTGGGGTTTAAATTTCCGATTTTCACCGAGATACTAGCAAAGCGCTCCATGAATGTCCGTAGTGGTTCATCGTCACTCTGTTGGAGGCTGGCTAGGGCAGCTGACATAATGTGGTCAGGTCGGCTCGTTGCATATTACGTCGTGAATCGTCTGACCAGAGTGTCGAAGTTGTCGATCGACTCTGGCAGTAATTGGGTGTACCAATTGAGTGCGGCTCCTTTGAGCGAGGTCGGAAAAACCCTACACAGAACAACATCATCGTTAGTGTATAGGTTTACCTGTGTGACGTATAGATCAATGTGCTCATCTGGATCCGTCGTGCCGTCATAGCGGTCGATGTGGAGGGGCTTCCATCCGAACGGCAGAGGTGTCTCCATGATGCCGTGCACAAAAGGATGGCAGTGGATGCTCGCCTGATTTCCAGGAGCCTGAGCCGGAGCGTTGCTGACTCCGTGGGCCAACCTATTGGTCGGTGCATGCGATCGATGTGAGGCGGGACTGGGAGTTAGTGCCCTAGGTGCAGTCGGTGGCTGAGAAACCAAATGCCCCTCTTCCTCGTGTTGGTTACTCGATTGAGGAGGTTGATCAGAAGGGTGCCGAGGGAGCTGAGCGCGAATACGCTCATTCTCGGCGCGCAACGCTGCTAGGTCAGCTTCATTAGCGGTACGCATCGCTGCTAGGTCAGTTTCGTGCTTGGCACGCATGCTTTACAGATCGACGGTGTGTTGCTGCCGCATCTGCTCGACCTGTTCGATCAGTCACCTCAATGCTGCTTTGTTGTCCATGCTGGCTGTGTGATCTAGGTCGTCAATTGCGCGTCTGCTATGGCTTCTGGTGAAAACCATAAGCGTGGCCGATAAGAGCTGTCTTGATCGGCCCCACGGTGGGCGCCAAATGTTCTTACCAGAGATTGATCGTAGGGGAAGATCTGCTGGGTAAGGTCGGCGAGCCTCCTTCACGGGTACGCTTGTTGCTCCAAGATGGGGGTGGTACCTGCAAAAGAGACTCTGATGCTAAAGTTAGTGTTTGTGGGAGTATAAGTCTCGTATAAGTAATGCACGTACCTTTGTGTGAATTAGGGTTTCGTTGGGCCTTGGGCCTGAGATCAGTTTATGACCTATTTGGATGCCGGGCTGACGTGGCCTAGCGTGTGTCCGAGGTCACGCTGCGCGCTGAGATGCCGAGCTCGAGCTCGGCATAGCGGTACGGATAGTACAGAGCTTGATGTAGATTTCATTTTCTAAAATTTCTCTCAAAGGCCTTTGATTCTCTAAGAAAAAAATTTTCTCTTAAGTTCTTTCATCAATAAAATCATCCTTGTGGCAAGAGCATCACTTATTGCTTATCCTTCTCCTTGGAAGGTGGTGCGCCACTCTCCTTATCTTCATCACCATTTGATCACTTTTCTTTGAGATTTTAATCCATGGAGAAAAATTGAGGAAGTGAGATTCAAGAATGGAGAAAATCGACAATCATCTCTACCTTGGATTCCATCATAAGTCATGATACAAAATGAAACTAATGACTAATACAACTAAGTCTAATAGTTACGACTGCTACGAAGCTCCAAAGAATGTACTAAAGAACTAATTGTAGGATAAAAATTTTCATTTCAATATCAATCGCTTAAAGTGAGAATGGTTCTAGTGTTAACCAACACAATTACTAGCCAATTTTCACCCCTATAACTTTAGAATTAATAATAAAAATTCACTCATAAAATTTGTAAACTTTTATTATTTAGTTCAACAATTTTACTTAATATTTACATGATTTAACTGTTTTAAAATGATGGTTTACATCCAAGAATAAAGTAAATAATTTTAATAGTGGATTGAAAATGAATTATATATTAATATTTCAATATTGAAGAATCATAAATTTCAAATCCAGTTTCTTAAAAATAACTTATTTTTAAAAAAAAAAACCTATTTACAAAATTGAAGTTGTTGTCTAAAACATGTATACTACAAAAAAAATGTGTGATTTATGGCGGTTATTTTGGTAGTTTCTGGCGGTTAAAAACTGCCACAAATTGCATTATCGGCGTCATTAATAACCGCCGGATCTACGGTCGCCAAAAACCGTTTGTGGCGGATATTTTGTAAACGCTGGTTTTGTGTGCCAGAAAATTTAATCTCTTTCTGGCGGTTTGAAACCGCCACAAAATGCATTTTGGTTTGACTTGTTTGACATTTTCTGGCGGTCTAAAACCGCCACAAAATTGCAACTCTGTTTGACTTGTTCATCATTTTCTGGCGGTTTAAAACCGCCACAATATTCATTTTAATTCTACCCAATTCAACATTTCTGACGATTTTTAAACCTCCACAAAATTATTATTATTTTTGGTTGTTTACATTTTCTGGTGGTTTTAGATTGCCATTTCTCGCATTTTCTAATAATTTTAAACCGCCAAAAATACACTTTATTTTGCGGTAATTTTTTTTTTAAAATATATTTGGAATTATTTTAAAAGCGCATTTTTATTATAAATTGACAAATAATATTCTGTATATTTTAGACATTTATCAAATTATTATTTAAAATTATCACTAACCATAGTAATCATTAAAAATTAATAATGACTATATTATATTGTTATTTAATTCAAGTAACTTATAAATAAAAATTTTACTTGTCAAATTCTAGGATCACTTATTTTAATAAATTATACCTATAATTATAATAATATTTATGTGTTTTATATGTTTCTTGTTCAAATATAATTACTTAAAGATACATTAAATTAACAATTTTTAACATTATAAAAAAAAAATCAAGCCAACATCTAATCATGGGTCTAGCATGACATATTTTTTTATTATTAAGACATTAACATCCATCAATTTTAAAACATATCCAACATACTCAAAATCAAATTCATGATCAATGCTCAAAAGTAAAATATGTAAATTGTCCCAAAATTAATCTTGCTTCAAATATAAAAACATAGGTTCAAATTCATGAGTTCATCATGTCTAAAAAAAATAATAATAATGTTAAACTCCATGAACATTACTATCTAATGAAGATCCTCCTTGTGGTGTTGGCATGTCATGTCCACTCCCTTCATCCTATAAAATACAAATTGTTTAATGTTATCCTTATTAATAAAATATGCATAAAATATTAAACTTCAATTAAGTATTAATATAATTTAATTTAGTGCAAAATATAAAACAAAGGTTGTGGATGTTTGCATGAAAGAGTATTTGAACAAGGGTATTCAAACCCTTTATTATGATAAACAAATTGGAAAATAAAAAACCCAAAAAAACAGACCACACTACAAAAAATAGGTTGCAGGGATAATTTTTTTAGCCCCTGTTCACGGTCTTGGCTGCAATAGTCACAATGGCAGGCTCAAGACTCTGCAACAGAATTTTAAGGCTTCAATAGCAGTACTATTGAGCATTATTAATAAATATGCTTTGTCCAGTTCCCTTTGACTACGATTTTGTACCTATACAATCACAAACACAAACAGACAGAAGCCCAAATCAAACTATTGAATATGAAGTTGATTCTGTTAGGAATGGCTCATCTATTACTTCAGTGTCCCTTGATGCCATTGTTTCATATGCTTCACCATGCCATATCCAAACTTTGTAATTTTTTGGAAATTGCTTACAAATCAAGTGGTCAAACACAACATCTCTAGTTTTCCATTTACTAAAATGACATTTAGGACATGGACACCTTATTGCACCATTGACAGATCGATTTTCAAAAGAAAAATCTAAGAATTTATTTAATCCATCTAGATATTCTATTGTATTCCTTGGCATATCAATCCATGATTTATCCATTACTACATCCATCTGACAAGGTTCAAGAAGAAGAAAAAACTAGATAAGTAAATTAATTTACTTATTTAAGCCAATTAGTCCAATTTCTGTAGTCCATGAATCTAGGCAATCTTTAAAAGAACCCTTGAAGGTAAACTTACTTGAGAGCCTGCTGTGACAATATCAGTAGATTCTTTGTCTCATAAGCATAAACATCTTCAATATCATAAAAGAATCATATGAATGCATACTTGCTTTGTAAGTTTTAGTGCCACAAATATTTTGACATATAAGGAGATAATCAGATAAACGAATAGAAAGCTGCGTGTATTAAATAATACAAATCCCATACGTCTATACATATAACATGCCTAGAAAGTAGTTATAGATATCCTTAATATATAACTTAACCAATTGCTAAATATCACACCAGTTTAAAAATTGAAATACTACTAAATTAAAAGGCATATTATATTATAAGTCAAACATTTTTCTTTTTACATTTATGTCAAACAAACAGATTACCTTGCAAGTTTTGCTTCCTTAAAAATGGCCAGTTGCTGGGAGAAAAATGATTTGCAAGAACTGCACCCACAAGCAAGTGTAAAAACTGAAAAGCAATCCATCAGTATATGTAAAAGATATTTTTTTTGTAAGTAAAAGATACAAATAATAAATCCATAGAGACTGACATAGATTAGTTGAGACAGAGTGTACAGAAGACAATTTTTTTTTTTTAATCCATTTTTTGTAAGTGAAAAATGCCATCTAAGTAATAGTTGTTAGTAAAGATATTAGATTTTTCTTTGTTTTTTTGGTCAAATTTCAATGAATGTATATATGCAGTTTTTTCTGCAGAAAATTTTAATATACAGACGGCAAATGTTATTCATATGCTCTTCATTTTTTTTACTTCATTTCCAGAAGCTAATGTTAAATCTAATGATTCAACGGGGTCATCCATAAATCCAGCCTATATGGATTTCAAATGTCACACCTTTTTGCATGACATGTATACTTTACAAAAAACATTAGTATTCAATGACAGAAGAAGACATTTGATAAATCACAACTTAATCTGGACCCGAAGAAGAAAGGAGCTTGAGCTTCTAAATTTGAACGGAACCCAGAGGAGAGAGGATGGGTTTCAACATACAAGGTTAGACCCTTAGGCTGTGTGACTGTGATAGTCCTTTAGAAGAATCAGACCATGCCATGAAAAATCAAGAAGACTGAACTAGTGGGACAAATAAACGTGACAAAGTGAAAGCCTTAACAGTTAACAGTGTTGCAACAAAAAAGAAAAGGCAATTGGTGAATGGTATGGTTGTATGCAACAACAAAACAATTCCTCAAACACCATGAGTGTGCATATATATATAAATTCCTCAACAAAAGATCTTTCAATAAACTAATCAATGAAACTAAAAACTAATAACTTTTTTTTGTATTCGACAAGAGAAAACATCGTAAAGATACAAATAAAAGGTGAAATTGGGTACAAACTCACCTTCAATCACAATGCTTTTGTGCACTGCCTTAAGTGCGTGATTGTTACGCAAGCATCTGCTTTGACTGATCCACGAGAATCAAGCTACCAAAGAATAATATTCACCAATTTGAGTTTTCCTTGCATAGATTGATTACGAGTCATATCTGCCAATTCCAATACCTTGCTTAACACCGTAATTTACTTAATTGTCAAGTTTTAATTTAAGCTTAAGCCACAATTTAGAGGTCCAACGACAATAAGGCATCCATGATCTGTGGCACAGTAATTTTGTTTAAATCACAGAGGAGATATTTGCTTCTTGGAAACTAAAATTTGAAAGAGAAAGGATCTGTGGCACAGTTGCAGATGGAAGCAATTAAAGTACAAATCGATGTGGAATGAAATACACTTAAGACAACTAAATGAGACAAATGAAATGTCACTATTTCTGATCCCCCCGAGTATCATCGTCATCTCCTTCCTCACTTTTAACATAAAAAAAAAAATTTCTATCCAACCCACCCATATAATGATATCCAGTTTTGCTATACACAGCATATACCACCAACTTCTCTAGTCCAAATAAAACATAAAAGCAGCATCATCAAAGAAAACAGCAACATTGAAATAGTGTTGAGAGAAAATGTCTATTGAGGCTTGCATATTGATCCCTTCTTTATACTATACAAGGGTCAACTTTGAGCCTCTTTTTATCTTGGTTTTAGATGTGCTTGTAGAGCATATCCAAGAGCCAATGTCACAATGCATGAATTTTTGTAGATGATACAGTCCTAGTGTAAGTGTCCAGAGGGGAAATAAAATATAGAGTAGTTGTAGAGAAAAGATTTAGAAACTTTTGTTATCATATTGGAGTGTCATTTGTCTTTTCAGTAGTTCACAAATCACGGGTCATATTCATCAGGATCCAATGGTTTAGAGGCCGCTGATGCAAACTAGAAGAAAATATGATGACATAACTCATAAGCCTTTTTCAATTCAGTGGTAAACAACAAATGTTAATAATATACCTTGAAATCAATTTGCATTGGAAAGTTCAATGAGCATAGCAGAGGAAGACCTTTCTTAGTGAAGAAAAGAACTAGATATCCATTAAAAATGTCCATATCACATAGGCTCATATCTATATCAGGAAGGATGATATTCTAAGTGCAATATAAGCATAAAAAGGGTGATCTTGCATTTGAGAATGTCAATGCTAATGCACTGTATTGAGGTCATTTTTACTGTGGGCTTAATCATATTTATCCTGACTCATTGTCTCATTGTTTTAAACTATACCTAATTTCTCAAATATGTTATGGAGGCATATAATATTTTTCCTGATATTGATTCTACCGCTACAGTTTGTTTCATATGTATGCTTCCTATTTCAATAGTATTTTTTTATTTTCTTATAAGCTTTCTCTGCTACATAGGAACTGGCTTTATATTGTTATATATTTTATTCAAGTGTTTATATTGTCTTAATGATTATGGAATTTTAACTTACTGCTACAACTATTAATTACTATCCTGCAGCTTGGCATTTGTCTAAATTATTCAAGTGTTTATATTGATTATGACTTAGACCCTTGAGCTGACACTTCCATATGGATGGACTCACTTCGATATGAATTAACTAAGGTCCTGTCAAAATTGAAAGATGATGCAGCAACAGCAGACAAAAAACTTTAATAGATTATAGATGAACAATTGATTATTTAGTAGTGTTTAATTCTTTTAAAATAACAGTTTTGGAAAGTAAAAAGTGAGAAAGAAATCAAACAGCAGAAATTAAGGGCACTCAATCATATTTTGTAAGAAGATGACTTGAATTAAATTTCTCCTACAAGTTAAAAAGCATTAGTTAAATCAGTTTTTAGAGAAGTTAAACAAGAAAGATTCTATAAATTGGCTTATACATAAATTACTTTTAATAACTTGATTCAAATAAGACTTAAGTTGTGAGCTGCTCTTATACAGTGTGTTATTCCCAATATGAGACTGAGAGGGCATTGTCACTGCAGAAATAAATAAAATAAATACATATAATATTCAATGATCAGTTAATGGAACGAAAATGTTTTTTTGTACACATTTTTTAGAGTGTGTACATTTTAAAAAAAATTGAAAGTAAATTTGGCACAACTAACAACTAATTAGTAAAATTCAGCTTCGAACATAAAATTAAGTCTCATAATTTCTAAACATAGTCTAGGCAACCAATTTATAATGTGGCTGAGATAATTGGAAATGGATGTGAGCCTCAATCACATAAACACTAAAATACATACATATATATATATATGTTGGTGCTTGATATTTAGAATTTTGAATCACCTAGTTGTTTAACTACTATTGTGCCCTGTCATTGGTGAACTTAGTTCAAAGTTCAGGAGTCTCACATACCTCCAATTGTATGAGCCAACTGTTTGATCCTGAACCATATCCACGGTGGAAGTGGTAACCTGGTAAAGTACAAAAATCACGCTAAATGATATTGAGAAATTATTTGATAACTTTTTTATGTGTTTTGCAACTGTCATCTACATTATGATTCTAAATTCTAAAAGGGGCCACCTCACAAGCAATGTCAACCATGTAATCTACAAAGGTTTGATTAGATATCATATGTTTAGATCTCAATCAAAGCCGGGAAAAGTAACTAATAACAGTGTTTTAGAAACACAGAATACATTTCTCATTTAATTTTCTTACATAAAAACCCAATCTTATAAGAACTTGGTTAAGATACTCTCCATATTAGAGATGCTCCGAATGTAAGAAACCGCTTCATATGATTAAAAACAATAGAAATAATATGCAAAGCTCATTTAATTTTTTAACGATTATACTATTAGAATACAAAATTGTTAAAAACTCTATTAAGCACATTCAATTTAAATACATCATTGAACATACTTTTAAATTATTCTCACTCATTCCACAACTACTAGGAGTACCAAGCAACCATCGAAAACCTCAAATCACATTAGCATTAGTGCAAGTCTTGATCATTTATATGATACCAAAATTAATTTGTACAAAAGAGTATATGTTGTTCAGAGAGGTTATCCTTTTCAATAAATATCAGTGCCTTATATGATCAGAAAAGTTCCTATTGTATTTTACAAGCCTGAACTGAACCAAAAATGCCACCCCTTCGAATTTGAGGGTACCGCGGAAACATAAAAAGAATAGAACCAAAAATTCAAACAGGGAAAGCAAAATGCATACAAGACTGAGTGAACTATACCATCCTTCCACAAATAAACAAGTTAACAAACCAAATTCGCAAAACACAAAAAGACGTGACATTACACGAGAAATGGCATAACCAACAGTGAAGTTCAAACAAGTGACAAAATATCATCCACATTATAACACCAACTATCGAAAAACAGAACTAATGCAAGCAGGAATAACAAGCTCAGCGAGGTTCAAAAATAAAACAGAAGTGTGCGTTTGGTTTATCATCAGGATGGTATTCAACAAACTTTCACTTGATCCAATTCACAAAACATTGAATGTAACTCTTTTACAAACACACCCTAACTGTAAATATAACTGAAGAATCGAAGACATAGAAATGCACATATCAAAATTATTATGGTTCTTACGAGACACTCAAAATCGAATAGAAACGTGCCCTTCTCACAACAGCAAAAACTATTAAACTAATTCAATTGCATATTTCTCGATTGTTTCACATCGCAAAGCAGAGCAAACAAGGTGCAAAATATGACACTAGCATTAGTAACGTAGAGGTTTCAGTTTGCGGAATCAAATTAGGAATAAAAACCTAGGGCGAAATTCAAAGTTGAAGGAAAGCGCGGAAACTTAAGTAAAGCCTTACCGAGAATGTGATTGAAGGAAAGCAAGAAAGAGAGTGAGTGAGGGACTGGGACTAAGTGAGTGGGAGAGTGAGTGAGGGTCTGGGAGTGAGAGTGAACGAACGAAGTTAAAAAAATTGGGGAGGGAATTTTTTTCACTTTTTTTTATTAAAACCGCGTCCACTCTCCTAAGTGGTTGCCATGTGTGACATGAAAAGGTAGAATAGGTATTTAAAGATTGTGGCAGTTTTAAACCGCTAAAAATATCATTCTTTTGTGGCGGTTAAAATAACTGCCAGAAATATAATATTTTGTGGCGATTTTTTGAAACCGCCAGAAAAAAACCGCCACTAATTACATAAATTTTTGTAGTGTAACTTATTTCGTAAATAATTTTTTCCTGAAAAAATAGCTAAAATTAAGAGATTTAATATTTCCCAAACATGTTTTTTAACTATTTTTTTTCTACAAACTATTGATTTTTATCAATAACCGTAACTATTTATTTAACTTTAAAAAGAAAATTCCCAAGGTCAAAGGATCAAAATCTAACGTATGATATGAATTTTATAATCTAAATAATATAATACAAAAAATCTTAAATGTTAGAGTGTTTCAAAATAGAGTCCGATTCTCTTACCTCACAATAATTAACACATATATATAGAGAGAGAGATCGAGGGATCCTTTTTCACTCCAAGAGAAGTTTATCTAAACTTACTCCGTTCAATAACTCATATTATACATCAAATTTCAATGATCCAACCGTTCAATTTAAAGTTCTTAATGCATAGATTAAATCTGCAAATTTTTAGAAAATTTGAAAATTATTTGATACTTTATTTCATTAATTTGAATCAATGTATAAAATAATTTTATATTATCCGTCAATTTGAATTAATGAAATGAAGTATCAAATGATTTTCAAATTTTCTAAAAATTTGTAGATTTGATCTATGCATTAAGAACTTTAAATTGAACGGTTGGATCGTTGAAATTTGATGTAGAACATGCGTTATTGAACGGGGTAAGTCTATGTAGACTTACTCCTAGAGTAAATGGATCCCTTCCCATATATATATATATATATATATATATATATATATATATATATATATATATATATATATATATGGGGAATGCTAATATACTCCCACCTATTTTTTAGTAGGAGTATGTTAGCAACCTACACCAAAATTTTAGGACAAAAAAACCACTCATTTCTTTTGATTTGGTTAATTTGTATAAAGGATATTATAATAATTTAATTTAATTTTAAAATAAAATTATATGGGAATGTTAATATACTCCCACCTATTTTTTAGTGGGAGTATGTTAGCAACCTACACCAAAATTTTAGGAAAAAAAAACCACTCATTTCTTTTGATTTGGTTAATTCGTACAAAGGATATTATAGTAAATTAATTTAATTTTAAATAAAAATAAAATATTTTCTCTCTCTTATTAATTTCATTTTCCAATTCATTTATTTTTTCTATTAATTAATTTTTATTTGTTCAGAGAGAAAGGGGGAGACATCATGAGATGAGAGAGAAATGAGTTAAAGAAGGAATTTAATAGGAGAGAGATAAATAAGTTAGAGAAAGAATTTAATAGGAAAGATAAATGGGTTGGAAAAGGAATTTAATAGGAGAGAGGAATGACTTAGTGAAATAAATTAATAAGAGAGAGAAAATATTTAATTTTATTTTAAAATTAAATTAAATTATTATAATATCCTTTATACAAATTAATCAAATCAAAAGAAATGAGTGGTTTTTTTGTCCTAAAATTTTGGTGTAGGTTGCTAACATACTCCCACTAAAAAATAGGTGGGAGTATATTAGCATTCTCCTATATATATATATAGGGAACATATCAAGTGAGAGGAAATTTATTATGAGAGATGAGAGGGTTAAAATATAACCCTTAGATTAATCAAGTGAGAAAAAATTTGGGGTTTAATCAAGTAAGAGAAAATTAATCTAAGGGTTATATTTTAACCCTCTCATCTCTCATAATAGATTCCTTTTCACTTGATATGCTCCCTCTCTCTCTCTCTCTATATATATATATACACTCTTGTTGGTGTTCCCGGTAGTAAAGCCTAAGTGAGAGGTAGTAAATCCGTTGATAAGCCATGGATAGAGGCCACACCTTTACCACTGTCAAAGAACCCTCAAAATTGTCAAGAATTTTTGAAACAATTAGCAATCTAGGAACCAAAAACAAAAATAAACAAATAGTTATGAGAACTCCCAATACTTTAGAAGATACTTCAAGTACTTCTCAAGATCATTCCCAAACCGAATTCCAAATAGCAGAAATAGAAAATTCTCTTCATAATTGGTCAATACCTATAGTTAAAAAATGTGAAGTCTATAAACAACATAGTATTTGGTCAACAAATCAAGATGAAATCCATATCTAAGAATTTTGTTACCCTTGGCACTAAAACCAATAAAATTATTAATCTATTACAACAAAGTATATTAGACGAGTATATTAAAAAAGGGTATAATTACATGCATTTAGGATTAATTCAAGTAGCTGCTAAACCTAATTATAGATTAGGCATAAACAGTCTCATATTATTATTATTACAAGATATTCGCATGAAACAATTTCAAGATTCTATTATAGCCATATTAGAAAGTGATATGCATGATGGCCCTGCCTTTTTTAACTATTATCCAAACTTTTCTATGAATATTAGAAATACAAAAACCAGTAATGCTTTAAGATTATGTTAAAACCCCTGATGAAATCTTAGATGAAGATTCTGGTCCTATTCAACTCATTTTTAGAATTTATTACAAAGTTACTAAAATAGATTATAATTATAAAGCTCTTAGATCTTCACCTAAAAATGAAATTGTTTTAGTTGATGCAAACCTAAGAAAATCCTCAATACAAATACCAAGGCGTCTTAATCATGCTGAAGTTATTTCTAAAAGTCTAGAAGATTGGTTATTAGAAAATATTATAGAATAACCAAAAATATATAATACTCAAATTAGAGAAATAATCCAAGATGGAACAAATATTAGATTAAAAATGAATAGATCAAATTCTTTGAGAAATCCGTTACCTCAAATGATTTATAAAGGATCTAATTCTAGACATTCTAAAGATGGATCCACTATTAATATAGATTTAACAAAATTAGATATTAATTCAAAAATAGCTAGACCTGTTTATGAAAATAATTCTAATATAAAAATAGAAGATGATTTTGATCCGACTCGATCACAAATACTCAATACACTTACTAGGCAAAAAACTTTTAATATTGATAAAAAATGGATTAATGAAGATTTTAATGTTGATTACAATAAACCTTTAAGAGAATGGTATTTTTCTACTTTTACAACAGAAGAAGTTGTTAATTTTAGAACTCTATATTATTCGTTTATGGAAGATAATGAAATTAATATTTATTTCTTTGATTGGTTTGAAAAATGCAGTAGAGAACATAATATTATTAAAACCATTAACCCATTAAAAAAACTATAAAAACTTGGAAAATAATAGACAATAAAATTCATACTTCTGAATACCCTCCGACTTCAACAGTTAAGATAGTCATAGAAGATATAAAAATAGAAGCATGTCCTTTCAAAACTATTAATGAAAAAGAACATGATATTAATAAAAAGGATATTAAAAAATTACATTCTCAATTAAACTTTTTTAATATTATGCTAGAAACCATGTCAAAACAATTAACTCGCATAGAAGATAAAGATGAACCCTCTAGTAGTATGATTACTAGCATACCAAAACCATTAGTTAAACCAATATATCAACTTAATACTAAATTAGATACAATAAATTTAGGAAATGAAAGTGATACAAAAATAGAAGAGATTAAAGAATTATTATCCAAATTAACATTAGGAAAACCATCTATTAACACAATAGATGATCTTTCTCTTAATAAGACAAAAACCACCTATCCTAAAACAAGAACCTATTATCCAAGACCTTCTCCTGCCGACGTTCTTTTTGAAGAAAGAGGAGAATAAGTTCAAAATAGTTATTTGGGAGGTGACATCTGTGAATGGAACATAGATGGAATGAGTGAAAAAAATATATTAGATTTTATTTGTCAAATGTCCATGGCAGCTAGTGCCTATAAGAGACATGGAAATTCTGATAAAGCCACAGCTATGACTTTAATACAAGGGTTCACCGGACAGCTTAAAGGATGGTGGGATAATATCTGGAGTCCTGCTAACAGAGAAGCCATATTAAATGCAGTCAAACAAGAAACTAGAGAAGAGGATGCAGTTGCAACTCTTATCTATACGATAATTCAACATTTTGTAGGAGACCCCAATACCTTTAAAGAAAGAGCAGCTAGTTAGCTAGCTAATCTTTACTGTCCAAAAATGTCTGATTATAGATGGTATAAGGATGTTTTTATGTCAAAAATTACTTTAAGAGAAGATGGATTTCAGGGATTCTGGAAGGAAAGATTCCTTGCAAGATTACCTAAATTATTTTCTGAAAAAGTAAAAATGAAACTTGAAAGTCACTTTGGAAATCCTATACCATATCATAGTCTTACATATGGACAAATTCATAGTATTATTGTTGAAACCGGAATACAAGTTTGTAATGATTTCAAACTCCAAAATAAGCTTAGAAAAGAAGTATCTACCAATAGAAAAGAAATAGGAAATTTTTGTGAACAATATGGAATAGAACCTATTAGAGCACCTAGTGCAGTCCGAAGAAAAACTCAAAAAAGACAAACCTATGACCAGAAACCCTATAAAAAACAACCTTACAAAAAGTATAAAAAGCCTTATAAAAAACCTTATAAAACAAACAAGACTTATTCAAAAAAGCCCAACACTGTTTCAAAACCCAATAGAAAAACATCTCAAAAGAAAAATATTACTTGTTGGAAATGTGGACGTACTGGACACTTTGCCAACAAATGTAAAATACAAAATAAAATTAATGAACTAGAAATAGATGAATCATTAAAGAAAACCCTTATAACTATAATGATTAATTCTGAATCAGAAGAAAGTGATTCCACATCCGATGAAGAAAGCAATACCGAAATTATTTATCAACTAGAAGAGGAAGATTCTAATTCTAGTCAAGAAGATGAATGTTGTCTAGGTCCAGAACTATGTACCTGTACAGATTGCAAAACTATTAATATGTTAACTTCTGAACAAACCCATACTCTTATTGATCTTATATCACAATTAGAAGATGGTCCTATAAGAACATAATTTATAGCAAAATTAGAAGAATTATTAAAAAAGGATGAAAAAGAATAAGAAGAAAACAAAGAAATAAATTTAAAGGAAATATATGCTAGATTTAGGCAACCTTCACCTATAACTGTTAAAGATCTACAAGAAGAAGCAAAAACATTAAAAAATGAAATTACTAATTTAAAACAAAATAATATCTAAATACAATATAGATTATTAGAATTAGAAGGAATAGAAAAACTTAGAACCCAACAATTAATTAATACTAATCAAACCTCTACATCTAGTACTCCACCAATAGATAATAATTACTTAAACCTTATTACTACTCATAAATGGCATTGTACTATTAAATTACTTGTTAAAAATGATGAATTTAATCTTATTGCTTTAATTGACTCTGGAGCTGATATTAACTGTTTACAAGAAGGAATTATTCCCTCAAAATATTATGAAAAAACTTCAGAAAAGGTATTAAGTGCTAACAACTCTCATATGAAAATTAATTACAAGCTTTCATCAGCAAAAATTTGTAAAAATAAAATATGTTATGAAACCTCATTTGTTCTAGTAAAAAAATATGAATATTCCTTGCATATTAGGAACACCCTTTTTATCACTATTATATCCCTTTACAGTAACTGAAAAAGGATTAGAAACAAATATTTTAGATAATAATTTATGTTTTGAATTTATATATCCTCCACGATCAAGAGAATTAAATCTTCTAAAAGAAATTTCTACTAGTATTATTACTAATAAAAAGAAACATATTAATTTTATTTCTAAAAAGATTCAATATAAAAGAATTGAAGAATAATTACAAAATAAAAATCTGCAAGAAACTATAAAGGTTATTAATGATAAAATTGAAAAAGAAATATGTGAATTAAATTCGACAGCTTTTTGGCATCGTAAAAAATATGAAGTTTCATTACCTTATATAGATAACTTTGATGAAAAAAACTATCAATACTAAAGCAAGACCAATACTCAATATTTAGAATATTGTAAAAAAGAAATTCAAGAATATTTAGATAAAGGATTAATAAGAAATTCTAAATCTCCTTGGAGTTGTTCAGCCTTTTATGTTATGAATGCTACTAAACAAGAAAGAGGAGCACCTAGATTAGTCATAAATTATAAACCATTAAATAAAGTATTAAAATGGATTAGATATCCTTTGCCTAATAAACAAGATCTTATTAAAAGATTAAACCATGCATCTATATTTTCTAAATTTGATATGAAATCAGGATATTATCAAATTGGGGTGAAAGAGGAAGACAAATATAAAACCGCTTTTAATGTTCCCTTTGGTCATTATGAATGGAATGTTATGTCATTCGGATTAAAAAATGCTCCTTCTGAGTATCAAGAGATTATGAATGATATTTTTTATCCTCATATGAAATTTGCATTAATTAGTATATCTTGACGATGTATTAATATTTTCAAATTCCATAAACCAACATATAGATCACTTGCATACATTTATTAATCTAGTTAAAGAAAATGGATTAGTAGTCTCTACCAAGAAAATTAAAATATTTCAAACAAAAATTAGATTTTTAGGATATGAAGTTTATCAAGGAACTATTACTCCAATTCAAAGGTCAATAGAGTTTGTCGATAAATTTCCAAATGAATTAAAAGATAAAACTCAACTTCAAAGATTTTTAGGATGTGTCAATTATGTAGCAGATTTTATACCAAATATTAGAATTATTTGTGCCAGATTATACACCCGCCTTAGAAAAAATCCAAACCCTTGAAATAATGATATGACAGAAATAGTCAAAAAGGTAAAACAAATAGTCAAAAGACTACCCTGGTTAGGAATTCCTGACCCAGAAGCTTATCTTATTGTTGAGACCGATTCGTCAGACTTAGGATATGGGGGAATACTTAAACAAAAAGTTTTATCATCATCAAAAGAACAAATTGTCAGATATCATTCAGGTATTTGGCATCCAGCCCAACAAAAGTATTCTACCGTTGAAAGAAATTTTATCAATAGTTTTATGTCTTCAAAAAATTCAAGATGATTTATTTTAAAAAATATTTTTAATTAGAACTAATTGCAAAGCAGCCCCATCTGTTTTACAAAAAGATGTTAAAAATTTAGTTTCAAAACATATTTTTGCAAGATGGAAAGCATTATTACACTACAAAAAAATGCTATTTAGTGGGAGTTATTTTACGGAGGTTTTAAAAACCCCCTCAAATTAACATGAGTTGCAGCGTTTTGGGAGAACGCTCAAAATTGTAACAATGGTGGCGGTTTTTATCATTTTTTAAGGAGGTTTATGCCCTCCCAAATTCAAAGGCAATTTTACCTGAAAATTTTTCACCATTTCCCCCCCCCCCCCCAATTTATTTTCACCAAATCCCTCCAATTTTGTCTACGCGAACACCCTTCCTCATCTCCCAACCCTTCCCCACCTCTCCCCACACCCTCGAAGAAAGCGGAAAATCTCCCCTCGAAGAAAAGCTCCGTCGCGATGGGTCCCGGCGCCACGCAGTTCGTCGTTATCTGCGTACCTTTCAGCTCCTTCGCCAGGATCTTCGCCATCGCCTCCACCACCGCCTTCAACGCCATGTACGCGCCGTACCCAGGCTTCAGCGCCGCCACCAGCGACGTCATCAACAGGTTGATCCGCCCCCCGCCGTCGCGCTTCAAGTAGTTGGCCGCCTCCCTCGCGCAGGCGAATCGCCTCGCGCGTTCACCGCGAAGATGCGGTCGAAGGACTCGACGGTGGTGTTAGCAACGGAGGGATAGGCACCGTCATTGATGCCGGCGGAGTTGACGAGGATGTGGAGCGGCGAGTCGAAGGCGCGTTGGGCTGAGTCGAAGAGGGACTTGACCTGGGCCACTACGGCGCGCGGCGTGGCGGAGTTGGCGTTGATTTGGGCCGCGACAGAGTGGGCTTGGGAATGGAGAAGCCTGCAGCAACTAAGGTCAAGGAAGCATTATCCAAGGAAGCATTGTTTTGATAAGAATAGGAACTGGCGCAGATGGCATGCGTTTAAAAGAAGGTATTCCTTTTGCTTGTGATGGGGCATATTGTTTTGATAAGAATAGGAATATAATTTATACACAAAAATATGTTCTCTAATATATCGTATTTTCACAAACCACAATAGAATTATGAAAATTGTACATCACTGCCTTTCTGCTAGATGAGTTTTATAAATGCAATTTTTAAACTTTTAGTGATAAGTTAGTTTTTCCATTGTCAAGGCATTCATATCAACAAGGGTCTATTAGCTCTTGGGAATGTAATAAGTGCTCTAGGAGATGAAAGAAAGCGAAAAGAAGGTGGCCAACGAAGGCATTGTTCAATTAACTCACGTTTTCTATTTTGGTCTTCCCCCCTGTATGCATAATTATTTGTCTTGTGAATGATTTCTTTTTCTCCCTCAACTCCTTTTCAACATCATTGGCGAAAGACTATTATGACGTGCTTGGTGTGAGTAAGAATGCAAGTTCTTCTGAAATAAAGAAAGCATACTACGGGGTAGGTTTTGATTAACTAGTATGAATATATATATATATATATATATATATTGATACTAGAACATTTTTTTTAAATTTTTTTTGGTAAACATGACTTATTTCCTGGTAAAAATTTATGATTTCTTGTATCTTTCCTGGTTAAAAGGGATCAGATTATAACATTCTTTTTTAATTTCATGTCTTTCCCACATGCTTACAAAACTGTCATTTTCTTTATAGTATGTGGATACTGCAGTCATTTCCCAAGTAGCGATATTAAAAATAATTGTTTGAATTGGACTAGGAAGAGTTTGTTTTAAATCATGTTGATCTTACATATGCAATCACTTATTTACATTATATATTACAGAAATATGTCTTTCACCTTTTGCTGTTTAATTTTTTACTTGCTACTTTTTTATGATTTTCTTTTACCAAAATCAGAATGTATTATTCTCTTATAATATTTTCATGTCTGCACAAGTTCTAGGCTTGCTAACATATTCCTTACAGTTCCCTTTACTTATCCTTCATTCTTTCTTGACACAAATTCTTCAAAGACTCTTGATAATCATGAATTGTTTGTCTAAAATAATTCTTTCCCTATGCCATTTCTACCATCTCAATTTTTTTTCTCTATGTTCTGCAGCTTGCAAAGAAGCTCCATCCTTACACAAACAAAGATGATCCTGAGGCTGAAAAGAAGTTTCAAGAAGGTTTGGTCGTAAACAAGAAAGGTTTGACTTTAAAAGAACTTCTCCAGCAAACATCTCATCATAATGCAAAAGTTCGTAGAGGTATATATATTAATATATTGTCAGTATATATAATTTCTTTTAAATGTGCATATCAGTGTCAATAATTCTTTATAGAATAATTCTGTATGTTTGAAACGATAAAGGTCAAGTTGGTTTGAGTTTAAGCCTAAGGCCAAAAAATTAGGACCATGAACATTGTGTCAATATTAGTCACTATTTCCAAATCTGTCAAAAATAAAATTGAGTGGTCATTAATTATATTGTTTGGATCCTATGGAAGTTTCTCTAATGGCATGTCTTTATTGCTTTAATGTGTTGACCTGGTTCCTATTCCTAATATTCTATTATTCTTTTTGAATTGTAATATCATAAATTAATTCCATTGCTTTATTTAATCCTGTTAAACATTCCAATCTTCATTTAAATTTGGTAATCCTTGTATTAATACTCTTTCTTTTCTACCCGCTAAATTACAGATGCATTGATTGGTATTAAGGATTTATTCATTAGATATCCAGAAGAACAAAGGTTGCACAAGTATACTGCTATAGAAAAACTTCGTGAGCGCATTGGTGATGATGATAAAGTGGTCCGAAAATCATTATATGATCTTTTTAAAGTAGTGATTTTACCTGGCTGTAAAGAGGTAATTTTCATTTTGTTTACTTGAATCACTTTTCTCACACATTGGGATGATGCTCCATTATCATTTAGAAGCAATCCATCACTGACTCACGGTCCAAACTTGTTTCTAGGATTATGACCTGGTTAAATCTTATGTGTCAAAGATCCAAGAGATGGAAGGTGAATTGCAACGTTTGGAAAATTCAAATGCGAAATCTAGACATTTTGTTGACTGGGTTGATTCGGATGATAGCGGATTCCAGTCAAAGAATGCTTTATTTGCATGTGATAATGAGTACTCTTCTGATTGTGATGCCAAAGTGGACATAATAGGTAGAATTTTGGCAGTTGATTTGATGAATTATTGTAAGATGTATCCTTGATTTGATTGTTAACCCTTGTGGCTGATGTTAATAATATTATTTCTGACAATTTTGTTATAGTCGAGACAATTGAAATATAAATAGTTATTTTTTTATTGAAATATAAATTAAATAGTGAGAATTCTTAATCTCTCTTAATATGAAAACCCATACTTAATGAGCTATAATCAAATTCTCCTCAGTTATATTAATTTGTCTGAAAGATTTTCCTTTATGTATTTAGTTTAAGCTTTTGAAATAATTAGTTTATGGAACTTTAATAATTTAGTGGTTAGGACTTTAATCTTGAACAACTTTAATAATTTATTTGACATTTTGTTGTCTATATTATGGGTTTCTATTGATAGTTTGTATTCCCATTAATTTCTTTTTTTTCTTATAAAAATGTTAATATTATCCAATGGAATTTGGATTATGTTATGAGTACCTCCTTATTTTTTTGTATACAGACTAAATGTAATTTAGATTAAAAAAATAAAATATATTGTGAAATAAAAAAAAAACATCATTCAAATTGAGGAGGTCAAAAACCCCCGCTAAACAAAACGCCGCAGAATGGAAAAGGTAGCGGAGGTTGGTAAAAATCGCCGTATAATGCTAGTGGCGAACGTAACTGCGACGTTTTTATAAAACGCCATTACTTATTTTGAGGGGGGCGAAAACCGCCGCAATATGAAAAAAAAAACCGCCGCAAAATGACAAATTTCTTGTAGTGTTATCTTGTTTCGATTTTGAGATTGAACATATCAAAGGAGAGACAAACACATTACCAGATTATTTAACGAGAGAATTTTTACAGGAAAAATGAGCAAAAGTGCAAAAGATCAATATGGAACGCCTTTCAAGGCCTCTTCCAGCAAGACAGTTAAACAGGTTTCACCTGATTCATCAAGATTATTATTGGCTTCGCCGAATGATGCAAGAAAGTTACCAAGCTCTCTCAATAGTAGAACACCTTCTCACTTAGGCTTTACTACCGAGAACACCAACAAGAGTGTATAACTTTGGCCTCTACTTCCCCCCCCCCCCCCAAAGAAGACTCAAAATATCAATAGCTTTGAAAACAAATAATAGAATTTGAACACAAATTCAAAGATAAATCAAATAATTTCAAGAAAAGTTATTTGCCAGCTCTACAAGACGACAAAAGACTTTTTAAGATTCCTTATCTTCTGAAGTCTTACTATATGTAAATTATTGTACCATCTTTTGTTTTCCAATCCTACCCTTCAATAATGAGGAGTTTAAATGCCCTTAACTGTAATTTAGTAGGAAGGAGTTTGCCTATATAAGGAGAGGTTCTCCTACTTTGTACATCATCGAGTGTTTGAAATTACTAAGTTTGTAAAATAACGCTTGCTATAAAAGAATTCTCTTTGAGTTATTATCTTCTTCAAATCTCATCTCTTTGTAAGTGTTCTCTTATAAACTCTGATAATTTTACATTTATGATTATGATTATTGCTTTCGCAACAATGGTATCAGAGCCTGCTCTGGTATCTCCAATATAAATTGATCATAACTAGGAGGCTCTGCTACCTTTACTTGAATCAATTTATATTGTGTTCAAAATGATAATATTTCTAGAAAATGGACATATTCATATTACTTATCATGAATATCCATATCCCCATCTTTCGATTAATGTATATCGTTATTAACTCTTTTGAGTTTTCTAATTATTTGATTTATCTTTGAATTTGTGTTCAAATTCTGTTATTTGTTTTCAAAGCTATTGATATTTTGAGTCTTCTTTGGGGGGAAGTAGAGGCCAAGGTTATACACTCTTATTGGTGTTTCCGGTAGTAAAGCCTAAGTGAGAAGGTGTTCTACTATTGAGAGAGCTTGGTAACTTTCTTGCATCATTCGGCGAAGCCGATAATAATCTTGATGAATCAGGTGAAACCTGTTTAACTGTCTTGCTGGAAGAGGCCTTGAAAGGCGTTCCATATTGATCTGTTGTACTTTTGCTCATTTTTCCTGTAAAAATTCTCTCGTTAAATAATCTGGTAATGTGTTTGTCTCTCCTTTGATATGTTCAATCTCAAAATTGAAAGAAGATAATAATGCTTGCCATGTTGCAAAAATATGTTTTGAAACTAAATTTTTAACATCTTTTTGTAAAACAGAGGTGGAGCTGTTTTGCAATTAGTTCTAATTAAAAATCTTTTTAAAAATAAATCATCTTGAAATTTTTGAAGACATATAATACTTTGCTAACAAATATAAAATACAAAATAAAATTAATGAAATATATATATATATATATATATATATATATATATATATAACAATAACAGTTAACATGCCGTACGGATTTACTCTTAAGATTTCCTTCCTTATCTTTCATCGTATTTATTTGACCCGGGAATTCAATTGTTATTCAAGAACTCTCCATTCACATCGTAGATAGGCCGAGAGAAAAGAGAGATGAAAAGAAAAAGAAAAGTAATATATTAAGAATTTTTTCTATACATAGATTAAATTACAATGAGATTTGTAGTTAAAATAATGTGTATATTATTCTATCTCATGTTATTAAGAAGACCTAATGGTTCAGTAATTTAGTTAAGAAAAGATGAAAACAAAAAAAGTAAAATAGAGATGAAAAAAAGAAATTTTATATAACTTCTCCGTGTAAGTTATTTGAATCATGGAATACGGGTCACCGGAAAATTGAACGCAAGTAACCTTGTTGGTCTCCTCCAAGAAAATTTTAGTATTTACCTATGTCCTGAAAACTAGTATATGAATACGCAATAACCCACCAGAAATTAATCAATTATTAAGTCTGAGTCTGAACTCTGAAGTATCTATTTTTTTAACATGTATTAAAGTTTCTCAATGTATGATGAAAAATTAATAATATTTAATAATATATTTTTTTACAAATAATTACATAATATTAAATAAAGACTTATTAGAGATTATATAATTTATTATCAAGTTGTTAATTTAAATAATATGTCAACTCAATTTTTTTAATTAAAATTTTAAATTCAAATCTTATAAATTAAAAAATTATAGTTGAAAAAGAAGATTTTATTATGAGTGGTTGGCCAAATATGTTTAGGCCAATTCTATTATCGAATAAGGCTAAAGCTTATATTTATTGATTCTTTAATTTAAATTGATAGATAATTATAAAATTATTTTATATATTAATTAAAATTAATGAAATAAAGTATCGAATGATCTTTAAATTTTAAAAATTTATAGATTTATTTATGTTTGAAAAATTTTAAATTATTAATCGAATAGTTAAAATTTAATGTATAACATAAATTATTAAACAGAATAAATATAAGTAGAGATTTACTCTAAAGTGTGTTCCTCTTTTTATATATATATAGAGGAGAGATCCGTTTACTCCATTGAATAACTCATGTTCTACATCAAATTTTAATGATCAAACCCTTGAATTTAAAGATCTTAATGCATAGATCAAGTTTATAAATTTTTAGAAAATTTGAAAACTGTTTAATACTTCATTTTATTAATTCAAATTAATGTATAAAATGATTTTATGATTATCCGTCAATTTGAATTAATGAAATAAAATATCAAATGGTTTTCAAATTTTTTAAAGATTTGCATACTTAATTTATGATTAAGAACTTTAAATTTAACCGTTGAATCCTTGAAATTTGACGTGGAACACAAGTTATTAAATGAAATAAGTCTAAGTAAACTTATCTCTCTTATTTTATATATATATATAGGTAACGCACAAGATAGTAGGTAGTATTAGTATTTTGAAACTCATCCAAAATGGTGCGACTTGTGTACATAGTCTTGGTCTTGGTTCTTCCGGTGTTGACATTGACCCTCTTGAACAAACACAGAACCGCCAAGAACCGTCGTCCACCGGGTCCTCGAGGCCTTCCCATGATTGGCAACCTTCACCAACTGGACACTTCAAATCTGAATTTCCAACTGTGGCAGTTCTCAAAGAGGCACGGTCCCCTTTTCTCCCTCCAACTTGGGTTCAAGCGAGCCATAGTGGTTTCCTCTCCCAAACTAGCCAAAGAGCTCCTCAAAGACCACGATCTTGACGTCTGCGCAAGGCCCACCTCGCTTGGCTCCCTCAAACTGTCCTACAACGCTTTGGAGCTCGTTGTCTGTCCCTACAGCGACCACTGGAGAGAACTCAGAAAACTCTGCGTGGTCAATTTCTTCGGCTCCAAACCCATCTCCACCTTTTCCCACGTAAGAAAATCCGAGGTGAAGCAAATGATCGAGGTCATATCCGGCCACGTGGGTTCCTCAAAGACAACGAACTTGAGTGAGGTTATCGTGTCGGTTTCAAGTGCTATCATATGTAGGGTTGCCTTCGGGAGGAAGTACGATGAGGAGGGTGCTGCGAGAAGCAGGTTCCACTGGCTGCTTAATGAGACGCAGGCTATGTTCATTTCCTTTTCTGTGAAACCAAATGAAGAGAAGAATAAGGATGTTGTGGATGTGTTGCTTGAGTTGAAGAAGGAGGGTCACTTGTCTATAGACCTCACTCATGATCAAATCAAAGCTATTATCTTGGTATGTGCTCGTGCTTTATCACTTTTTCCTATTAATAATTCTTTTGTAATTAGTAAGTAGTCGTCGGAATTTGGTCGTGCAATCCATGTAATTAATCTTGTCCAATGAGGTAAGACTTTCGTCGTGAAGTGTGAAGTTTGCAGCCATACTCTTATATCAAAAGTGATTTGTAAGTGGAAAATTACTTATTTATATATTATGTTTATTTTACATCACTATCTTATAAGTTAATTTTATAAGATCGAGTTTTATTTAAACTCTTACATTATATTATAATATTTTTTCAAAAAAGATAATCTTTTATTTATATACAAATGAAACTTAATAATATAAGTATGAAAATTATATTGAAAAAATCTCACTCATGCTTATTCTAAATCATTTAAAAAAAAATATCACTTCTTGTTTATATATGTTTCTAAGTCTAATAATATTTGACATGAATACATTCATCGAGAAAAATCCAAATATCATATCATTTAAAAATAAGATGAATATAAAATATGCAAGTTTAAAGTAATTTTCGCCTTAGAAAATAATATTGAGTTAAGTCTGAATATTAGTAAGTGAAAATTATAAATCGTTGTGCCAACCTTAGAAATCAGTACCCTAGCTAAATTTTTTAGAATACAGAGGTGGATCCGGTTAAACTAATACAATTGGGATGAATTCAGTTAAAAGTGTTCAAAGATTTATAGAGATTTAAATTAGTTACACCATCTTGAAAATGAATTTTATTTGTCTAGCATGCATCTTCGCTAATCCAAGCCTTTTTAATTTATCGCATCAACATAATATTAGTTCATCACTACATTGTCTTGAAACATAAGGAAAACATGGAACCATAAACATCATATCCAAAATATGAATTTGATCCTTACAGTTCATAGCTATTACAGACACATTGGGTATTTTAAGCTTCTGGTTTCTCGACCAACACCTTAAGCTTCCTCATGTTTAGAATGGCGTAGCCACAATGACATGTCTTCAAGAAAACTAACACATTGTTAAAAAATAAATTATAATTAAACAGAAAAGAGGGCTTAAAAAAAATTCTCTGATATTAACTCATTCTTGACAATCACAGGACATACTCGTAGGAGGTACTGATACAACCGCAGCCACATGCGTGTGGGTTATGACAGGATTGATGAAGAACCCAAGAGCAATGGCCAAAGCTCAAGAAGAAATTAGAAATGTGTGTGGCAACAAAGAGTTCATAGAGGAAGAGGATGTTGAAAAGCTTGTATATCTGAAAGCAGTGCTAAAAGAGACACTGAGGTATTATGCACCAACTCCACTGCTACCAAGAGAAGCCATAAGAAGTTTCACAATAGATGGGTATGAGATAGAAGCCAAGACAATAGTGTATGTGAATGGTTGGGCCATTCAGAGAGACCCTGAAGCTTGGAAAGACCCAGAAGAATTTTATCCAGAGAGATTCTTGAACAATGAGATAGATTTCAAGGGACAAGATTTTGAGCTGCTTCCGTTTGGTGCAGGGCGTAGAATTTGCCCAGGCATGTCACTAGGAATGGTCACAGTGGAACTCATAACTGCAAACCTTCTTAATTCTTTCCAATGGGAAATGCCTGTGGGGATGAAACCTGAACACATAGACTCTCAGGGCCTTCCAGGACTTGCACGACACAAGAAGAATCATCTTTGCCTTGTTGCCAAGAAACGTGTGTGAATGTGGCAAGAGCGTTTACTGCAATAAAGTCATTCTAGTTTGGCCTCTGATTCCGATTGTCCAAAATGTATCACCAAGGAGTTTCGAACATACGAGAATCATGCTCTAGTTATCTGCCTTTCTAAAATAAAAATCAAGAGGTAGCAACCTAACTAGTAAAACTCAACTTGATTTCAATGGACTTGAATTTTGAAATTGAATTTAGTAAATTTAACTCATGATATATATTTATTTTGGTCAAAATAGTTTCTAGTTCTTATAATTTTACTTATTTTATTTTTTAATTTTTATTTATAATTTAAAATAGGTATTTTTAGTTCTTATACTTATATTTTTAATTCTTAAAATTCAAGATATATCTTTTTAATTGTTATACTTATAATTTTTTAATCTTTCGGTCCTTTTGTTAATTTTTTTGTAACATTCTTTTTATATTGACGTGACAAAGATTTTAATTCAACTTTGTGTGTTTGATGTTAAGTTTATTTTGCTGGAATTATTCTAAATAAGGATTTTTGATACATCGTACATCTTTTGTATCTTTAGTTGTGACACCCATTATTGAGTCATTTGTTTTTTTTACTCTAACAAAATTGAAGACCTCTATATCGTATAACATAAAACAAATGTTACAAAAAAAATTAACAATAAGAGCTAAAAGATTAAAAAGTCACAAGTATAAGAATTAAAAAGATTTATCTTAAACTCTAAAAAAGGATTGAAAATGATAAATATATAGACTAAAAAAATTTATTTTAATCTATAGAGACTAAAAGATAAAGTATGTGAAACTATAGAACTAAAAGTATTTTAACTTACCTCCCTATATTAACAATACACCTCCATTATACTATTAATAATACACCTCCTAAGCACTCACTTTTTACATCCGTAC